>NC_079396.1:17337947-19737947 GCF_029220125.1 Pseudoliparis swirei | reverse complement strand
GTGTCACCGAAAACAGGTGAGGCGGGCCTGTGTTCTGTGGGATTTTAAAGTATTATTATATCTGCTACAGTTAGTGTGGTGGCGTTTATTATTTAAATATTTGCAGGATAATGATCGGTGGACTGAGAGCCTGTAGTGCGCCCATTTGACAGTTTGAGCGCTGCGGACGCTGGTGAGCGCGCGGTCAAAGAGGCGCATTGCCCCCTTTGTTTTTTTACATTTTCCAAAGAAATCTGTAATATGTAGATCTAATTACTATGAGATACACAGCCTAATAGTCTGTAAGAATCACAATGTGCTTATTTAGTAATACTATTTTTCCCAGAAGCCCCATTTCTTCACCTGCAAATCCTAAAGATCATACAACTGTTATAATAATAATGTAAAACTGAATACCATCCAGCACAAGCGAGATTATAATGTAGATGTGCCAAAGTTAAATTGTCCCTTTTACTATTGAATATATGGTCAAGTATAAGTTTCCATTGCGCACTGCTTATATCATCCAGAGCTTACTGTTGATTCTGTTTGTATTTTTGTGTGTGTGTAAAATACATCTCTGTCCTTAACATGTGGTGTTGTGATTATGGCTGAGTTATTCTCAGTGGTAGTGGTGCCACTGCTGGTGATCATGGTCAGCTCCCCTAAAAACAAGCTGCTGTGTATTTATGGCGATCAGGTTCCAGCTTGTTTGGCACCATCCCATATCCTACTACTATACTACCAGGTACACCTTGAGGAGCTCGTCTGTCACCACAGGCTGCACTACAGTACAGTGTAAACCAAGCTGTTTGGGTCATTTATAAACGATGGTGTGGTGTTCCTTTCATATTTTAGGGGGGTGGGGTCGCACATCAGTGCGTAGAAACCTTAAAGATTGCTGCACTGTTCCCAAGTTTGATTGTGTTTTACGCACAAACAGCAGGTTATATATTACATAACAATACATTTTTAGAGACGATTATAGGTGCACGGGCGTCCAGAGTGGCTGTTGATTAACTGAGGGGCTTTGTAGAAATACCAGGTGCCGCGGTGTTGACAGCGGAATGCCCAAACACACCCCTCTGCTCGAGCCCATTGTAGCGCCGTTTCAAAGATTTCGTTGTTAGCACGCTTTCCTCGGCCTTGAGAGAAGCCCTGCTCATTGATTCTGCCTCGTGCATAGTGCATGATCACATCATACGCAAATCGTGTTGTTTTTCTGTGCATGTTTTGTTCGATTGATTTGGTCAAACGGATACAATGTCACAAGTAGATCTCTTTCGGATTAATCTGCTGTTATGCCATCCGAGATATAATGTGTCTGTTATCATGTCATACATGGCCAATACCGCCTTCCTGTGGGAAATCAATAGGCTGCCTTACACTGACCGTCTATCAGGAATTAGTATTTACATTAATCATTTGGAATATATTGAAAGTATATATTGATTAGTTTTTTCCAGAAAATAGTGTGTAGGACTAATGAAGGACATCTGAGGAATTACCAAATCAATCTCCTTTGTCTATTAAGGGTGGTGTTGTGTAACATGGTCATTTGTGTGTCTGCATTATGTCTTCTGAGCACTGAGGGTCAGCATGGAGATTAGTTAAAGAAAAATAAAAGTAGTAAATCTCTTTCTCTCTCCACTTTATCAACATTTCCTCTTTATAGTAGTGTTTACCGTGATGCCACTGTATTAATGAATATAAATTACGTTGGCAAGTCCTCACACGAAACACACTAGAGGGAACTTGCAGGAATGTTTTTCTCCCTTTCTTTCACTACAAGTTTTGTGTGGGTCTGGGACACTCCTGGTTATGGTGAGTGATCAAAGACCCGCACAGAGCGTTGAGGTGTGACTGCTTGTCCGGCTGACTGTCTGTCTGTTCTGGCTAGCTTCAGGCAGCCCTGGAAGGTCTTGGAGTTTAAAATGGCTGGAATGTTTTTTGTTGAAGGTAGTGCTGAAAAGTGCGGGTTTTCCCGCCCTCTGTGATTATATAACATGTACCAGCCATTTCCAGCAGCAGCAGCAGAGGCAGGCGCATTAAAAACAGATTTTCAAAAGTGCGGGCTGTGCCATCCCTGTATGTGAATGGATGGTGCCTTTTAGGAAAGGGGAAGCTCTTTCCACATGTTACAAGTAGCTCATAATAAATTATACTGAATTCAATTGCTTTAAAAACTATTTTTCATCTATTTCCACATGTGCTTTATGTGTGAAAAAACAAGAAGATTAGTGTACTTGATGTGTGTTTCAAGGACCCACGCCATTTCCATGTTGACAACTTGCAGTTTCCTCATGAAAGTCTCTCTTTCTGTGCTTAACAGGCCAGGTGAGCCGGTCTTCCCTAAAACAGCCTCGGAGTTGTAACATCTTCAAAGCACTCTTCTGTTGCCTCAAAGCTCAGGATGGCCCCAAACCACCACCAACACCACCGCATCACCATCAGGCCTTGCTGGAGTCGCAAGAAAATGGGACGGTTGCCAAGGTAACACTATTCTTATTCCAGCAATGTTTTACATTACTGAGAACAATTTGAAGACCTCAGCTCAGTCTTTGCTTTGGTTTTACTTTTTGTTAATGTAAGATTCAACTTCCTTGTCACCCACCAACAAACACACACACACACACACACACCACTTGCTATTTATGAATAGTTTGACCATCTGTTGGAATAAAGTGAACAGGCTGTTGTAGAAATATGCTTATTATTCTCTTCAAGCATTATTTTGTACAACTGCAGTGTGCACGGAAACCACTACTGCACCTGCTGTCACATCTTGAAAGCTAACCGCAACCGTCTGCGGATATGGAATCACTTTGATGTTCACACTTGATCCTCCAAGAAAGAAAAGAACGTAAAGCGAGTATCAATCCTTTAGGCGCGTTTGTAATCGCTGAGGTGGATACAAAAATAAAGCCTTGAGCGCCTGCTGCACTCGGCTGGCCACGCTGGTGAACGCTGCCAGCCTGATTAGAGCTTCAGTGCCATGTAAGGGGCATTTTAATGAGATGCCATGTTTGTCCACATTGAGGAGTGTCCTCCAGCATCAGGAGCAAACAGGAAGCAGCATCTGTAGGGCCTGGTTATTATCGGGATCTAAAATTAAACCAAATCGCATTGATTAGTTGGTGAAATAATATTGCGGTTCCTCGTGTGTGTTCTTTGTTCTCAATCTAAATTTCCATCCTTAATGGATAATGTGTTTTCATTATGTAATATATTGATGATTACTTTCAGATTGGCTGTGCTCATCAAGAGCCTAGAGTGAAACTATATTAACAAAGGGGGAAAGCTGGATGTCTAAAAATTAGATTATATCAAGCTAATGTATTCTCCCTAAATAATGAAAGACATAAATATGCTTATCCTAAAGATATGCAACATAGGAGCTGTTATCACTCCTTCATCCACACACACACACGCAGCTCTAAAAGTAAGTCTAATTTCCCAGAGGTGAAATTAAATGACCACCGTCTGATTTTCATTTGAGTCAGTATACTATCAGGACCGATAATGCTCATTACGTGTAAACAAAGGCCAATACAAATGATATAGGTGTGTGTTGAACAGTACCAGTAAACATGTATTTGTGTTTTTCTTAGCAACCTGAACCTAGCCTCCTGCCTGAGATGGAGGCCCAGGACCAAGGGAAGATATGCGTGGTCATAGACCTGGATGAGACACTGGTGCACAGCTCATTCAAGGTACCAAAGCAAAGAAATACTCCACTTTTTCACCAATTAAGTTTCTTTTTAATGCTTACATTTAGTATGTCTAGTATTTATGTACAGTTTGAGTGAAAGCTCCATTTGATTCACCACAAATATAAAACATCAGCTAAATGTTTATATCAGTGGTACATTGGTTCGGCTCTGATTATTTCTTCTCCAAAAGAATCACACGTGCTCGAGAAACATCAAGTGAGTTACATACGTTTGTGTCGGCTATTCACTGCGATTTATGGCGGCAGTGTGCAGTCTGCTTCTTAGTGTGCAGTGTTGAGTTGTTATATAATTCCATGTGAATGTACACATGTGAATGAGCGTGCCAACCAACTCCCTCTGTGTTCTCCCTCCAGCCTATTAGTAATGCAGACTTCATCGTTCCTGTGGAGATAGAGGGGACCACACACCAGGTAAAATGCTGTGTATGAGTGTGTTTGCTGTGTAGGGGAGGGGTTTGTGTTTGTGTATGTATGTTGATGTGTTTGCAGCAGTTGCTGAGCTGAATAGGGATGGGTCTTGTCACTGATCAGCTAGGATTTTGTTCTGACGGGCGTAGGGAGCCCTCTACTGGCCAGATGTTGAACAGGGAAGAGAAAGTGGAAGTGGAAGTGGATGCATCAGCAAGTAAATGAGTCGTTTCAGCCCAGTTCATCTAAAATGTCATCATAAGTGATGCAGTAGATATTATTGCCTCTGTGAAGATGTCCTTAACTAGCACACTGTGTTGGACCATATGTTGAACTCTGGAGCAGAGCTTCTCCCTAGTGGACAGGTGGAAATGTAATGAACTCTGAAATGTGATATCTGGGACCCCCTCTGTAGGTAAGCATCCCCTTTGGGCCTCTGCCTGGTTCAAGTAATCCAGGATAGGCTGGTTAACACTGGCACGGCCTATTCTTGATTACTTGTTTCAGGAACGGGCCATTGGCAGCCGACGGACAGAAGGCAGAAGACAGAAGACATGTACATTACGTTTAAATGGTCCTGATGGTGGTCTGTTTACTAATGGTCTGTTTGTATTGCAGGTGTATGTCCTGAAGAGGCCATACGTGGATGAGTTCCTGCAGAGAATGGGGGAGTTGTTTGAATGTGTGCTGTTTACAGCCAGTCTCGCAAAGGTACAGTACATCAGATACTGAAGCAGATCCTAAAATAGATATTTTTTGTGAAGATTGTTGATGTCATCAGAATTTCTTTTCTGCTTTCTCTTGCCTTGTAGTGCTCCAGTAATAGCAGCTCTAGTTTGTTTCTGTGTTTATTGAAGCTGATGCATCAACACTTTTTAAGTTACGACTTTCAAAGTTTCACCACTTAGAACTTAAATGTGACTTTACAACACATATGTAGAACTTCATGTACAAATAGCTGGTGCACCCTAATCCAGATGAGTAGATTTGTTTGGATGTGTGATGTCTTACCTATCTGCTGTTGGAATTAAATATCCACCATTAGTTGACAGTGCTTCATTAGTCCAACCTGCTTTCCCTCACCTGCTCCCCACCTCCCCTGGCCTCCATCAGTATGCAGACCCGGTGACGGATCTGCTGGATCACGCGAGTGTATTCCGGACCCGGTTATTCCGGGAATCTTGTGTATTCCACCAGGGCTGCTATGTGAAAGATTTGAGCCGCCTGGGCAGAGATCTCCACAAAACCCTCATCCTGGATAACTCTCCTGCCTCCTACATCTTCCACCCTAATAATGCTGTGAGTTTTGATCTGTTTCCGTCAGATATGAAGCTTCTTGTGCTGAATGCAGCTTTAACAATTGTTATTAATAATATTGATAACAATCACTGAAGAGATGCGGCACCAGCTCTTAGACCTCTGCCTCGTCACGCTCACGTTGGCCTGAAAAGCAACAAGTTAGCAGATTTGGTCCTCTATATTCTGAGAAATATTCAATATTCCATGTGTAGTCCTAATTTCCTCCTGATCAGGGCTGCGACTAATGATTATTTTCGTCATCTTATCGATCTGCACATGACACGGTTACACCAACATAGATGATGCTTGGTAGTTGAGTACCAATGATGTTCTGGACGGTTTTAATCACCAATCACGCCTTACAGTCCTGGGCCGGGCACACCCCGTGCGTTATGTTGCCAGTCAGGATGCTTAATATTGCTCCTCTGTAAAAGTTGACAAGAACATGGCAACTTTTAGTTTGTAATATACTAAATTGTGTTTAGGTATTATAGTGAGAAACACCCTATAACACTATATATACTATCAAATATCTTAGTTTTGTCCTTCAAAAATGATTGGCATTTCTGCTTGAAAAGTCACTAAAACGACTTTATTATTATAATAATAGTTGCTGAATATTTCAGTTCTAATCCTGATTTATAGAACCGTACACTGCACATGCAAGACACATTAAGGACAGATTAAGATGATACGCCCTGAGTTATTTAGCTTGTTTTTTTAGGGTTCAGAACTTTGGAAGTTGTGAAACTCTGATGAACAACTTTTGACAAATGCCAGGTGCAGTTCATGTGATTAATTTACTTAAAAGTCAACCGTTTGTGAGTAACTGTTTGTTTTTCACAGGTTCCTGTGGTGTCATGGTTTGATGATGTGGATGACGCTGAGCTGCTCAACCTTCTGCCCGTGTTTGAGGAACTTAGCCAAGCTGATAATATTTACACCCAGCTGAACCAGCTACGTGGACATTAAGTTCTCAGTGGACCGCTCCACAGCTCTCTGAAAAGCTCCAGCTTGAAACTTCTTTGTTGTATTAGCGTGGGGGTTAAGGAAATCCTAAGCCTGACAAACACAATGTGTTTGGCAGAGCTGAAACTATAGATTGCAATCTGAGGCCTTTCCTGTGAACCTCAGTGCTGATTATTTACAACCACTATTTGAAAGAGCGGGAATCAACAACCAAAGCAATCTCATCACAATCACTCCAGTAACAATATTAAAGTGGTTCTTTTGCCAAAGCAGAAGCCTGCCTGCCCTGACTTGACTTTTGGACTTTTTTTGTTCATTCTTGTGCCTTTTATCAACAACAACAAAAAAACATCAGCTCTTTTTTTAGATTTCCACCAGATTTTATACATTTATTGATTTCTTTTTATAGTTTTTTTATAAGGAAATCTATTTTTAAATGGTGAACATGGTTCCTCTATGCAACCCAGTTCTGTAAGTACATGGACAGTACCTCCTAAGTCGCCAGTCAATAATTGCATTCATCAGATGTTAACATTGCTGTAGCCTTATTTACCTGTAAGGGAGCAGCAAAACAAAAGTGTATTTCACTTATTTGTTCGATAATTATAATTTCTACAAACCATGCAAATATACAGAATTAGTGGACCGATTTAGTGTTTGATATAAATTAAGTAAACAAGGTGAAATCTTGTCTTTGATGGTCCGTTGAAAGCAGACACACTGGAATATTGTTGGCACATAGGACGACCATAAAGGCCAGTTTTCATTCGAGGTTTAATAATAACTCGTTTGTTACTATGTTTTTCTTTTATCACAATATGACAAACAACTTGCACTTGTATAATATTGACAGTGCTGAAAGTAAAAAACTGTGCCTTTTGATATCCAGACAGAGAATGGTGTTCTGCCTGAAAAGAGATTTGTAGGCCTACACACTGATGTGTCATGCTGAGCGTGAAAAAACAGTCAAGAGCAAGTGTAATGCTGAGCGTGAAAAAACAGTCAAGAGCAAGTGTAATGCCGTGCGGCTGTGGTACTTGCAGTGCAACACTTGAAATATCACATTTGTTAGCATGTGTGAGTGTTTTTTTTCATATATTTATTGGCCAAAAATCTGTATTGTCCAGTACTTCTTAATGCTTTACATTGTTTTGTATCCATTTGCCTACTTTGAGGCTGGCCTTGTAATTAACTGTTTTATATGTGCCTAAAATTCACATATTTTGCTGTCAAAGTTCAAAGATAATTAAAAACTCAAGCAGTTAAATCAAATAAACAAATAGATGTAAATCCAAGATTCAATCATGCAAGAACACATTTTCTTTTTTAATTTTTTATTCAGTACAAAAGATATTTTATGGGGGGTGTTTCCTGGGTAATATGGTTTTTCTATATGATGTTTAATGTCTGATGCAATTATTTCCTGCATGTTAACTAGTAAAATATGACAATGAAATTGTACCAGTTGTGATGACCAAAAGTATTTTTTTTTCGACAGTCACAATTTGTCTTTGTGTATCAGAATAAATCAAACACTCATTTTGTCTACCCAATCTGACCAAAACTCTAAAAGACAAGGTGCTTCTGGTTTTTATTTTATAATAAAAATTGGTTATATTGTACAGTCTTTGTATGTGTTTTTCTCCCCAGTGACATCAAATGACACTTCTCTTCATTTGTCTGAATATATAATCAGTTTTACTGGATGTCCTCTTATTCAACACTTAGCCTAAGTATCTTTTTTTTTTAAACCATTCTAGTCTCAAATACATTTTGGACCATCGAGTTTTACTCTCATCTCGGGATTATGTTGAGAAAATGTAGATTACTAATCTTATTTTATCTCTCAGGACAGCACAGATGAACATATTCATATGTTGGCCACTCAACATATATCCTACTCATTTTACTGCGATTTTATGGTACTTAGCCTATTACTTCCTCCGAGACTAGTTTTTTTACCCCATTACATTGGTCGGACCATAATATTTATGATAGAAATCCCAGGATATGAAATTAATACAGTAAATAAAACAGTTAGTTTGGTATTATTATATTTATATTTCAATATAACAAGGACAATTCTGCATAATTACTTTTGCTATATTCCGTTGTAACTTGTACACTAAATTAAAGTTGTAGATGTGGGATTGTCATGTATAATGGAGTATATGCTACTTTACTCGAGAAATATCTGATCAAATCCACCAAAGTAATCCACCTTCCATAGGCCTACATGTGGCATGTTGTTGCACCATGTTAGTAATGATTCATCAAAATTCACACTAAATGTAACTTACGAATAGATGTATCTTTAGTTCAATTATTTCACAGTAAAGCTAACCTAGTGTTGGATTCACAGCGTTTATAAACCTTTCGTTGCAAACTGCTTAACAAACATAAAAGTCGTTGTTTTTCCCGTTTGAAATGGTGCAGTTACATTTTTGAGTCGGCCATTTTAGGTGTACCGGGGACATTACTCGGTGACACACCAGGAAGTACCGTTTAAAGGTTTCTGAACAACTAATAGGGTAACGACGACTTTGGTTCAACGTTCAGTGTTTATATTACAGGCTACTTGTTGATGCATAGAGAATTGAATTGGGGAAATAACGGCGTTTCACACACACGGGCGCGAGGACGCCAATCGTCTGGGCGTGGCCACCGTGACGTCATCAGGCAACTGACACGTACAGCACGAAGAAGAAAAAAACGGCCAAGCAGTTGTTAGCTGGTAGCAGAGTGAGGTTAAGGTAAGCGCTCGTGTTGGCTTGATGTAATAATACTCGTGTTAATAATGACTGTTAGCGGCTCACATTGTTGGCGGTGTGTGCTCGAGGATGAACGAGACGTCGAGTTGTGTTGACAAACGAGCTCGTTACCGAAATGTTAGCTGCTCGGTATTTAACGGTAGCTGTTAGCTAGCAGCGTTAGCCGCTGATATGATATCCTCATACGTCAAAAATAGTTTGGAGCTGTGGCTCGAATATCCTGTTTCTAACACCGTGGTTGATTTAGTCGAGTTGCTTTCAAATGTGTTGCCAGCTAACGGCAACATCGTCGACACGAATTAAGAATATATTATTGGAAAGCTTGTTTGCGTGCGCGTCAGTGAACGTGAGCCTTATAACCTGTTGTCCACTTTAATGTCGCAAACCGTGATGCAACGCACGCGGAAGAAGTTAATAGTTCACGGCGTTCTCCTTATCTCCTTAAGTTCATATGACACACCGACTAGGTTTAGAAATAATTCATATCTTGAACAAATATCTGTGGCACAAAGCTCTGGAGGCAACCGTCTTCATTTCATTAGACTGCGCACTTTTGATAAACAACTTTAGTTAGGTGTTTGCATGTAGACATACTTGGTTTAAGTTTATGTAAATGTTGCACATTGCCATACAACTTCAAAGTGTAAGATCGTCGGTAAAAAGTGTATCTCATAATTCAGCCTGTCAGTGTTATATTCATATATTATTGGATGATGTGGTAACCGTTTAACTGCACGCAATATATAATCCTTTACAAATGGTGAATCCATCACGGATACAGTGTGGAACAATGCTTTATAAATGATTTAAGTGTTTACTCGTGCTTAACTTATCCTTCATAGCTTGCAGTTATTCTAAAAGTGTTACTGATGATAAACATTGATAATATACTGTTGGATAGCTAAATATACTAGTTAGTTTACTTTTTACGTGTGTTTGTAATTTAGTATTAAAAGTAGCTCTAGCTGTTCAATATGTGGTGGAATAAATCCCTTTTTAAATGTGGAGAAAAGTAGCACAACATGCATTTGAGTAGGTGTAGCTATCGCTCTCCAGTACTGAGTTTATTTAACAGATGATGGCACCTGTGCTACCTTTTGAATGCTGCCGTTATATTTGTAAAACAGTATGTCGAGCTCACGTGTAATCATCTGTGTTTCTGTTCAGAGGAGACTTTGTTCGTTGAAGACTCTTCAGTTCTCGACCCCTGGTTTCATCATGCACGTGTTTGACCGCAGCATCAACTTTGACTCCCTCTTAAAGTTCTCCCAAATGTGCGTAAGCATGCAGTAGATTGCTATATATATATTTTGTGTGTGTACAGGACTGTCTCAGAAAATTAGAATATTGTGATAAAGTTCTTTATTTTCTGTAATGCAATTAAAAAAACAAATGTCATGCATTCTGGATTCATTACAAATCAACTGAAATATTGCAAGCCTTTTATTCTTTTAATATTGCTGATTATGGCTTACAGCTTAAGAAAACTCAAATATCCTATTTCTAAATATTAGAATATCATGAAAAAGTATACTAGTAGGGTATTAAACAAATCACTTGAATCGTCTAATTAACTCGAAACACCTGGAAACACATTTTCAAATGTTTGATTTTGTTTTGCTGTTATAAATCTTTTTTTTTACTTGGTCTGAGGAAATATTAAAATGTTATGAGATAGGATTTTAGAGTTTTCTTAAGCTGTAAGCCATAATCAGCAATATTAAAAGAATAAAAGGCTTGCAATATTTCAGTTGATTTGTAATGAATCCAGAATGCATGACATTTTTGTTTTTTTAATTGCATTACAGAAAATAAAGAACTTTATCACAATATTCTAATTTTCAGAGACAGTCCTGTATATATAGACATATATAGACATGCTTAGTCCACTATAACTCAACTCAACTCAATTTTTTGCAGATCTCATTCCACCCAGGTGCACTTGAAGAATGTGTACTCCAGCCTGGCACTGTGTATGTTTGTGGCTGCAGCTGGCTCCTACGTCCATGTTGTCACACGCCTCTTTCAGGTAATGCTAATATGTTTCAACAGAGTCTACCTGTCCAGGTCGATCCTGTATTTCAATGTTCTCTATGCAAACAATTCCCGTAGGCAAAGTACAAACTTGCATACTTTGCGTTTCTTTCTAACCCAATTGGTGCTTTTTGTGGGTTACATGGTGCTTGTAAAACATGCATTGCGGATAAATGTCAGTTTTCACATTGGCCAAATTATTTATAGTTAATAAAATGTTGAAGTCGAAAATTATCCAGTGGTTGTTCAACAAAGTTGGTAAACTACCTCGATCGTAATGCTTCTCTTTCTCTAATTCAGTTTGTTTTAAATGAGAGCCACAGTAATTACATCAATTACATTTGCTGTGAAATGTAGTGCATCAGTTCACGAAAGTGTATTCATGTTTCTTAAGATTTTAGTGGAAATGTTTTTTTCATTTTGGTGAGATGTTTATATATATCCTCTAGATAGTTTGAGAAACACACATTATTTGGGTATTTTCAATTTGAGAAGATACTGCATGTATTCTGGATAAAAAACTGATGGTGAAATTCCCCTTTTTCAATTCAGTTATATTTGTATTGCCCAATATCACAAATTAGTGGGCATATAGGGTCTAGCCAATAAGATTATCATATTTGGGAATGAATAGGTGAGGCGTGGAATATAAATTATAAATAAAACAAATGAGCATCAAAAACCCAAGACAAAATGTGAGAACAAATAGCAAGAACTTCTCTAATTCGTTTTTTTGTCTGCTACACCTGCCCTGATATAAAAGGAGGACGCACTATACAAGTCGCTTGTACTGGTACCACAGGTTAAAGTACTCTCCTGTAATCTGAATCAGAATGACCATAAGATGGTGTGTGAAGAGACGGAAAACGGCCTTTTAGACGAGTTGTCGCTCTTATCTTCACATCTCAGTTACGGAGGCGACTAGTTTCAGTGACGTCGCCCACAAACGGTGAACTGAATGCTCCATCGTAACCTTGCGGCCTCTTTCTCAGGGAGGAGTGCTGTCTGTACTCGGCTCCTTGGGGATGATGTTCTGGCTCGCCATGACGCCACACAACTCCGAAACGGAGAAGAAGAGGCTGGCTATCCTCGCAGGGTTTGCCTTCCTCACAGGTAACTGACGTTCCAGGTGCAGTTGCCACTGTGTGCAAACTCTGCTGTCTGCGAATGTAGAGTCACGTAAGAGTCATAAGCAGCGCTTTCCTTCCTCTCCCTCTCCAGGTGTTGGACTTGGCCCCACACTGGACTTTGTCATCGCTGTTAATCCGAGGTATGTGATCGGTCAAGTTAAACATTATGAAACTAAACTGCAATGGCATCGTAGGGTGACTGGTCGCCCTCCCTCTGAGTTTGTCCGCTCATAATTGAAAGTGGTAATTTACTGACGGCTTACATTTTGTTGTTGTTTGTTTCTCAGCATCATCGTGACGGCTTTCATGGGAACCGCTGCGATTTTCGTTTGCTTCACTCTCAGCGCGCTCTATGCCAAACGCAGGAGCTACCTGTTCCTTGGAGGTGAAGGCTGTGAATGTTGTGACCCATTACCCTGGATACTTCTCCTTTCCAGCTTTTAACAACAATACTTAAATGTCCCCCTTTTAACTCGCGACTCTTTAAGGCACACTGATGTCTGGCCTTTCCCTCCTGTTCCTGATGTCTGTGATGAACATGTTCTTTGGATCCGTGATGCTGTTTAAGGTAGCTGGACCCAATGACAACATTCCTCACAAAACGATGATTCCGCTGAGTCGACGTTTTGGTGTAACTCATGTTTTCATGGTTCCTGGCAGGCACACATGTACCTCGGGCTGCTCATCATGTGCGGCTTCGTCCTGTTCGACACTCAGCTCATCATTGAGAAAGCCGAGAATGGAGACAAGGACTACATCTGGTGATGACTTGTTTTTTAAATATTCCTTACCCGTTGCCTCACGTTTTCTCATAACCAAATAAATACAATGCAAATGCATCATTGCATAGTACAGTGAAGCTTAGCGAACAGTTCCTAAAAGTAAGTAAAGACGGATTCTAAAATGTGACATTTTCTGAGGGGCAAGCCAAGCTCAGCCCGTCGACCATTATTTTGTATCCAGATGCTCTTGTTTTAGAGATATTGAATGATGTATAGACCCCCCCCCCCCAAAAAAAAACATATCACACGTTTCTGTAACACGCCTGCTGTACTTTATTTTTTAAGGCACTGTGTGGACTTGTTCCTGGATTTCATCACCATCTTCAGAAAACTCATGGTGATCCTCGCCATGAACGATAAGGTACAGCATGTTCCCCTTTTTTAATGTTTTTCAAGTTTACGGATAAGTCTTGGAGGACCAATGGCAATAATGAAGAGATCCTGTTAACGGGTGTTATCTGTGTATTTAAAGCCTGATAAGTTTATGATACAATTTCCATATACATTTTTCATCTTCACTTAAATATAATCAATCAACACACACTCTTTAACCACATCTAATTGCATGGCTTGATACCACTAGAGTAAAGTGGAGAATAATATCTAATATCTCAGATTGATATAGTTGTGTCTTACAACTCTGATTGTGTGTCCCTATTTCAGGAGAAGAAGAAGGAAAAGAAGTAAAGAGTGTTTGGAAAATAAACACGATCTGTCTGAAGAGGCACACTTTGCAATGCAATAGGTGCTTTTCACTTTCTTTCTTCATTTATTGAATTAACTCCTGTGGTCTTATATTATTGAAATGTCTTTGATTTCTTTTTCAAATTTTCAACGAGTTGAATGCAAGTTTCTGATAAACTAATGCTAGTCCCATCATAGCTGTGAATGGAGAATTAGACTAATGCTGCAGTGAACGTGCTTGGCCTGTAGAGGGCAGTGTTGCCCTTTGAAGACTCACAGAAGCTGAGCAGCACTTGATGAAGATACTCATTATTTAGTGCCATAAACTAATGACACGATGGGCTCCTTTTTTAGTGGGTCGTGTCAGATTCAGAGTCTTATCAATGTTTTATTTGAAGTTATTTAATTTCAGTTAATTTGCTTATTTTGTAGTTTTCCTCCATTTTCTTTAGTGGAGTGTCATAAGATATGGTGTTCCATGATTTTGACAACAGATCCCCCCCCACCCATTGAGAAATTTCCCTGTCATTATTTCTGTTCCTACTAATTCTGTTTTGAGACTAACGTTTTGAGTACGAGTGGTGAAGTCTGGTAACGCGGACACAAACCCTGAAAGCCTGTCGGAGTCATGATGATCTACACACACACTCGCTCATTCAGACGGACTTTTGGTATTTTGGATGTTGGCAGCTGGAGGAGGCGGAGGAGTCTGTGCCATCTGTCTTTTCATCTTGGATAGCAGACGAGTTGTTCAGACCTCTTCCAGTGTAAAGTTCTCTAAATATCTGTTGTCTAGAAAGTAGTTTGCCAAAAGAAGTGATCTTAACCTTTACGATTTTTTGAAAGTGTAAACTGTGAAGAATTTATTTTATGGATGTACAATTTAAACTAATTTGATACATTTGCTCAAATAAATGTGTTGAACCTATTGAAATGAAGTAATATCATATTTTAAATGATTGCTACTAATAACGGTACTATTATACATATATATAATACTGTCATACATCATAGATCTGGATTTAAAATGTTATGACATGAAGCAATGAGTTATCAATTTGCAGATCATCTAGAAAATAATCTGCAACTGTTATGTCATTTTATCTTTTCAGATATTTTTCAAACAAACGTGACACAATGTGCTGGTTTCAACTTTCTAAAATGTAACCATTTTTACATAATTTGGTTTTGGACAGACAAAAAGCCTTTGAAGACTTCAACTTGGACAAAAATGATTTCTGATGGGATTTTTTGGACTGGATTTTTGTGTATTCCATGATAAATCAGCCGGTTAATCAATGACAATAACAGTAAATTGCAGTCCTAGAACTGAGAGAAACATTTAGATTGATCTATTAGCATAAATGGAACATTCTAAATACGAGTACTTTTAGTGTATTATAAACATTTACGCTGAGTACACAAGTATACTGCAGAACATGTTCTGTTATATTTTGATATTGTAAGGGAATGTCGTTGGGTTGTTTAATCTACAATAATGATTATTTTGGTAGTAAAATCTTAATGTATAAATTAACAGCCGTGAATGAAATATATTGGCGAGTAAAGAGTACAATATTTCCATCGTAAGTAAAAGAGAACTTCACTGATTTGAAGTAGCAAGTCTGTTTATCAGTAACTAAGTACAACGGCTCAAGTACTCTTGAGGAACTTTTACTTTACTTGAGTATTTCCATTTTATGATAGGCTACTGTATACTCATACGATTCAGAGGTATTGTACTTTTACAGCAATACATGTATGAGACATCTTTAGTTTTAAGATTAATGAGACAACTTGCAACATAATCTTCGAATGGTTAATTAGATAAAACTCGAGTTTTAAAGAAGTGAAAACACTGTTCCCCTCATTGCTGCTCCGGGCTACATTAGCTAGCAGCTACTAGCGTAACAACAGAACCGCCAGCAAAACTGTCTGCGGGTGAGTTGCATTGTGGGTAATGTAGGTGTTCTGACGGACGAGGAATGTGGCGAATAAATAATACAATATCAGTTTCTGTACTTTCTGATAAATTGGTGGAAAAATACTCAAAGTAGAAATGTCTAAATTAAATGCCCTTGTATGTCTATTGATTTTGAGCGGCTAACATAACTACTTCACACAGAAGTAAATCAAAACATTTTAATTAGAAAGTTGAAAAACGGCAGTAGGTACATAGGACCTCTATTGGCTAGGGAACGAACAGCAACGGAGATGTTGAAATACCAGATATGAACATAATCTACGAAGCGAAGAGACTGCAATTTCACAGAAGGATTACAAAAAGAAAATAAGATGACTGTAAATGATGTACATTTAAAATAAATAAATAATAGAATACATATTCATTGAATAGTGTAGCCATTTCTCATATCTATGTTATTATTGCTGGTATATATTACCTTTAAATGTAAAATGATTCAAAACTGAAATTTTCAGACAACCTTCATTGGCTGCAAAACGATATCAACATGTTCAATAAAATTGTTTATACATTTAAAATTGTGATGCATGAGTTTAGCAATAAAGAATCACAGACATTAACATTCATTTTTTTTACGGAGCTCGTTTTTTTCAATACATTGTGCGGAAATGATGTCCAGAATGAAGGTATTGATACAGATCAGCTCTTCCTCGATGTACACAACAACGATGATGATGAACAAAAGACACGTTGCTGAACAACTCCCAGGAGTGATCACTTTTGTGCTAATCATTTGCTTAGCCATGCGTTTTGTAGTCCTCTATACATGAATAAAGAGTGTCCACAAGAGTCTTGATTGTGAAAAAGGTGAACAGCCTATATGATTTGGGGTGGCTTTTGGCTTCATGTTTATAGGAAATCCTGAGGAGAAGTCTATTGATCTCTTTCCAGTTGCAACAGAGAAACAGCTGATGAGAAAGCATCACCACAATATTCTTGTGAACATCAAAAAAGCAGCTTCTCTTTCTCAAAGATGGCGGTGGGTTCGGCAGCATCGCAGTACAGCCGGCATCCAGAAGACATGTTCAGAGCGGGCTTGTGTCTCATTGTCTGTGGACTCCATGCGCCGCTCTCTGTCCTCCCCAACCCTTGGCGGGGTCATCCTTGGCTTCCGCAGGACGACAGACTGTCGTACAGAGAATCGCTGAGGGACTCGGGGGTCTCCGGGACCTGAGGGCGGCTTGGCGAGAGAGCTTCCTCCGGCCGCTCCCTGAGCAGCTCCAGCCCGGCCTCCCTGCTCATCTCAGGGACACTGGGAGTCCGAGTCTTCCCCCTGCGGATCATCCCCGACTGGGCAGGCACGGGCAAGCTGCCGGGGTCGTTGACCCGGCTGGAGGAGGGACCGCCGGCCTTCATGCTCTGAAAGGATGCACAATGGGGTGAGATACATTTTTAGGTCACGACTTTCATCTTATGCAACACTTGTGAAACACGTGCAATAAAATAAATAAAAACGTGGGCTACATAAAGCATACAACTGTGAATCTTTAATACTCAGCTGATTAATAATTTCTAAAGGGAGAATGTGGTTCTGTGTTTTTTTACATTATGTAAGATGTGAGTGCAGATTAAAAAATGTATCTCAACTTTTCTGCCTGCAGTACTTTTAGTCTGTTCGTGACCCAGATAAGCTCCTAGACAGTTTTTCAACAAGAGGAGATCAAATAAAAACACATTATTTTGGGGAGAAAACCAGAATAATAACTTACAAAAAAATTACTATAATCTCCTGATTTTCCAAAGTTTAGCTTTTTGGGTTTACTAGGTACACACAATCTACTGCATGCAGGTCCGTCCTGGAAGAGGAATCCCTCATCTGTTGTGATTCCTGAGATTTTTTCCCTGTTAAAGCATTTTATTTTGGGAATTTCACCGAATCAAAGATTATATATCGCATGTCAAAAAGTGATGCAAAATGCATACTACAGCATGATAAAGAAAGACATTACAAATGTGGAAATCAGCTATATCAATAGTCAAGTAAATCTCTATATATAGTATGTTGAGAAAAAGACATAAATAAGGTCAAAGTAGAGCATGTGGTGGTTAGCAATCCTGTCTTTCAATGAGGCGGTTCAATCCCCGCCCTAGTCGATGTGTCCTTGAGCAAGACACTTAACCCTGAATTCCTCCCTGTAGCTGTGTCTACGGTGTATGAATGTAAGTCGTTTTGGATAAAAGCATCAGCTAAATGAAATCTAATGTAATGAATGTTGAAAAATGTAATAAAAATCCTAGTATAGCATGTTTAAGAAAGTATCATAAAAATATCGTTAAGTATATATATAGTTAAGTATCTACAATAGTTATGAAAGTATATCTAAAAAGACGTACAATATGTTCACAAAAATCATTGAAGTATTAGTATTACTTGATGAAAATAGTCTTAAAAATATCAGTTAAGTATCTCTAGAATAGTCATAATAGAGCATAAATACAATGTATAGCATGTGGAAGAAACTCACACAAATATAGTATACTATGTCTAATAAAAAGTAATAGTATAATATATTTTAGGATTTAATAAGTAATAATGCAGCATTCCTACCCCTCTGAATGGGGATCCAAAGGACACCGCCTCCTCTTCTTCCTCCTCCACCGCCAGGTAGACCTCTGCAGGGCCGGCTGGCGTCTTCAGGTTGGGGAAGGTCCAAGTCTTCAAGCGAGGGGAAAACATGTTCGCTCCGTGGACCTCTTTGTCTGGAGATGGATATTTTAATGGATCAGAATATTTCCCGATTACCTGACCGCCTTGGTACAGAATCACTGCTTTTTATGTTTATTTGAGTGCATTACAACAACAACAAACTAGAATGGGCACTCGGTAGAGCGCATACCGTCGCATATCACAAGATTGGGCATTGAATTATGAACATTTTGGCATTAGTTGGATAAAAATTGACCGTGCTATGGTAAAAAGAAGATTTTGACCTTTTCTTGACCTTGACCTTTGACCCGATCGATCCCAAAATCTAATCAAATGGTCCCCGGATAATAACCAATCATTCCACCAAATTTCATGCGATTCGGTTTAATACTTTTTGTGTTATGCGAGTAACACGCATACAAATAAATAAATAAATACACGGCGATCAAAACATAACCTTCCGCATTTTCAATCCGAAGGTAATGACTACAGTATGGAACAAGCGGATCGAAGCACAACATTTGGAGGCGATACAAAAGAACTAACAATGCGCTGAATGTTCTGGGATTATGAATAAATTGGACACCTTCACGGATGACGCCGGCGCAGCTTCTTCCCTCCAGCACGGAGCCATACTGGATGGTAGGAATCAGCTGCTTGTGCGGCGCGTAGCAGTCCTCCTGTGACGTGGGCTCTCTGTCCAGGGTGCGGGCGCGTCGGCCGGCCCTCCCCGGGGAGCCAGAGGAATGGCGCTCGGCCCCGGCCCTCGTCGTGGACAGGCTCCGCCCTGCTGCGCCGCTGCTGCAGTCGGGCAGGGGGAACGTGCCGATGCCGCTGTCCAGGGTGTACGTGGACGCACCGGAAGCTGCAGAGAGCGGACAGATTCAGTGGCTGACAAAAATGAATAAAACAAAAATGATCACATAAGTGAGGGAATAAAAAATGTCTAAAAAAGAAATACACAAAGGAATGAAGAGATGCATGTGTACGTGAATGAATGCCCCATCATTTATTTGATTGTTGACAAGTATCTGAACCGATATTCCTCTGAGGCGCGGCCTCGTTTATTTACCTTTGATATGCCAAGAAAAAGCATTCAAATGTTTCCAAACCGGTCCGTCTCGTGGGTTCCCACTGTACGTGCCTTAATAAACATGTGTGTGTGTGCGGTGCAGGACGAGTTCAACACTGATCGATCTTTAACAGTCTTAACGCTCATAAACCAACATATCAAAAATATGTGATGTTCCTTTGCTCAGATGACGTTCTGACAGACACTCTTTCTTACCTGCAAAGTGTTGGGAGTGAACTGAATCCGCAAGATTTTCATCTGACGTGATCTTGCCAATTCTGTCTGATCCCTGCATGAAAGAGCAACACAGCAGCAGATGGAGTGAATGCTCCATCAGTCGCTCTTCACATCAGCAGGCAGGAAACTAGTCTCACGGCACTCAAACACAAGTTGAGCTGTGACAAATGATTCGCTGTCGAACACATTTCACCAGGGGTGGAAGAGGTATTCAGATCTTTCACTTAAAGTTACTGTGAGGGACAAGGACCGCTCGCTCGGAGAACTCTCAGACCCGACTGCAGTAGTCGACGTGTCCTTGAGCAAGACGCTTAACCCTGAGTTGCTCCCTGTAGTTGTGTCTACGGTGTATGAAGGTAACATGATGGTAAAAACTTTGGATAAAAGCGTCAGCTAAATGAAATGTAATGTCTCTGGCGCTCAGAAACACGACCACCATCGCCCACAGGGGCCGCCAAAATCATCACAGAATAAAGTTCCGTGTAGTAACTTTAAGTAGAAGTACAAATACCAAAGTTGTTACATCCCGTTGCTGTCCTGTATGAACCATGTATCTATGAAAAGAGCTCAGAAAAAGAGCCTTGTTTTCAGCTTTGTGAGAATAGATTTTCCAGCTAAACCAAGAGGGTCTTTTATTAGTTTGTTAACCTTCGAAGGAGAATTTCCCCAACCTTTAAAAAGCAACATTTCATCCTTTATCGAAAATATTTAAAATCAACACGTCATGGTTTGGTTTTCATTGGACAGGAAGGGATTACAACATTGCAACCTGAAGGTTGCTTTAGCTCACGACATTTGTCTGATATGTCGCAGAGGAGACGTATATAGTTCGATAAAATGGAAAAACTCATAAAGTAGAAGTACCTTGAGTGTATATTTAATTACATTACTTGAGTAAATGTACTGCGAGTGAGTCGTGTCTTCCTCCTCGTCAGTTTGTTTGCTCACTGTTGTAAATGTAAACATGGCGTCAGTTTGTGACTACACAGAGAGAATTGAAGTGCGACTAACAAAGTACCTTCTCCATATCGTCCCGGCTGGTGGTGTGACTGATGACGTCGCCCTGCTGTAAAAACACCGGCTTGGACGTCTTACAATCGAACGAGAGCCGACGCTGTGGCACGCTGATCACGTCTTTCCCGTCCACTCTATATTAATCGAACACAAGTTAAGTTGAGTTAAGTTGGCCAAGCTTTACCACAAACAAAGGGAGTGTTAGCATTCTCCAACTGAAGAGGATAGTTGGCAAAACCAACTCTTTGAACAGGATCGTTGATGTCAAGACAACCGCAGCTCAACTCCAACCTCCAGAAGACAGATACGTTCATCGATTGTATATTTGTATGTGTCCAATTGTTTCATATCTTTGGAGACTGTTTTTTGTTATTTAAAATGTTCACGTCTTATCTATTTATGTTTTTCTTATTCCTGTTTTGTCATAATGCAAAACTAATCATGTGACTTTGCAAAGATTTTTAAAAAAAACTGTTTGCCATTTTTGGAAATATACTTCTTCACTTTAAAGCTGAGAGTAAGATGGGAAGAATAAAAAACTCCAATGTATTTGATTTTGAGCTGAAACCTCTTACTTTATTGTGATAAGGTATGCCAAGTAAACATTTCCCCCAAAATGTGAAACTATCCCTTTAATTTAACAGCTAGTTGTTATGACGCAGCTTTCCAATCCACTCGACCCCGTCGAGTCCTCACCTGTTCAACAGCTGCTGCATGAAGTTGTCGGAGCGTGCTCCCCTGTACATGACAGCCAGCTGTCCCTGAGTTTGGTCCATCACCACCTCACAGGAGTGACCCCTCCCTGACCTCTCCACGTACGCCCTCTCCTCCTCCAGCGCCCTCCTCAGCCCCTCCGCCTTCTCCATCAGTGACGAGATGTTCAGGCCTTCCACTCCTTCTTTACACCTGGTGGCCATTTTCACAGAGTCCCTGCCCACCGAGGGGATGTTGATCTTCCACTCCTTCTTCTCCTCCTTCGCTTTGGTCGCGTCCGTCTTGCGGCTGAGCGCTGGCAGCTTGCTCTTCTTCAGGCCGAACCAGCTGGCGATGCCGTTGGAGGCTTTCTGCTTGACCTCGGGGGGCTGCGCCCCTCGGTCCTGCTCCTGGAGCTTCAGCATGTTCTCCTCGATGCCCTTCATCACCTTCTGCTCGATGGCGGACTGCGGGCTGGGAACTGGCGGCGCCGGCTTCTCCCCCTCTGACAGCGGAGGTCTCGGGGGAGGCGGCGGCAGACTGTCTCCGTACATGGGATTCTTTTTCCCTTTGCCGCTGATCTTGGTCCTCTCCTCGGATTTGGACGAGTAGCGTGGGGCCTCTGCGGGCGGCTTCCCCCCCCTGGGGACCGACGGGCCCTGGCACGGTTTGGACGGCGACTTTGGGGGAATTCTGTTGGGGCTGCTGCTGCTGTGAGGACCGACCACTGGTTTAAGGTTATAGGCCAGATTCAGGGAGCCAGGACACTTCATGTTGTTGCGTAATACCTGTGGAGCATCTGCGTTGGGGGACGGCAGACTGATCTTACTCTTGGAGCCTTCTGTCTTGGCCACGCACAGTTCTTGTTTCACCACAACTGAACCAGAGGATTTGACAGCCTGGTCATAGAGCTGAGATGAACCCGGGTACTTCAAACCACCACTAGTTACTCTGGGTTTACCATCCGAAGACTCCATGTATTTTGAATGTCTCTGCTCCTCTTTTTGGATCTCCGGAGGCTCCTTGCCCCTTTCTTCTCCACAGGAGGCCTCATTCACTGTGTTGACCGGCCTGAGACCGACTTGTAAATCCTCAGAGCTCCTCAGCTTTCCCAGCGCAGCCAGCCGCTCTTTGAACGCGTGGTGACTGGAATCCGCCTGGGCTCTCGTGGCCACGGCCACCGGCCTCTTGGGGATGGAAGAGGAGTCGCTCCTCCTGACCGGAGGTGGCGGCGGCTGGTGGGCGACCGCCGAGCTCTGCACCGTGACCTCCCTCACATCGGCCTCCTGCTTCTCTCTGCTTTGGGAGAAGTGGGCTCTGACCTGCGCGACCTTGCTGATGCCGGATGCGTGAGGCAGGCCGTGGTGGTTCACCCACACGGGGCTGTCCGAATCCTCGTCCTCGTCCGACGTGGATTCGGACGTGGACGAGGACGTGGACGAGGACGACTGCTTCCGCTGAGGAGGAGGGTCGAGGACACTTTCTGGTAGCGATTTAACGAGCTTCCTCTCACCCCCGTTTGTCTTTGTTTGGGATGGAAGTGTGGTTCTTTTTTCAAGGCCCTGGATTGGTTCCTCCTCTCTGGAGTTGGGAGACATAACACAGACGTTTTCATAATGAGGGACCCTCTGAGATACTTTGGGCGAGGAGGAGGACGCGGAGGAGGGCGCTCCCGTCTTCGAAGCGGCGCTGGCTTTCGGTGCAGAGAGGCTGCTGTAGCTCATACCCTGAGCGGGTGGGGGGGAGACGTCTTCAGGCTGAGGAGGTGAGGTCGGCGCCGAGTGCGTGGCGGGGTAGGACTCCGACCTGGTGGGGGGTGGAGGGGGCTGCCTGCACCTCTCTGTGGTGGTGGCTTTGCGCGTGGGAACAGGCGAGTGGTACACCTCGTAGTTGTTGGTGCGACACGGGATCCTGGAGCTGCGGGTGAGTTGCGGGCTCAGACGGACGGCGGCGGCCGAAGGTTGCGTCTTCTCCCCGATCAACGGAATCTTCAAGAACTTGAGCAGCTTGGACGGCGAGTTGACGGCGGCGGCTTTGACGTCGCTGAGGCACGACGTGCTCGGGCTGACGGAGCCGCCGGCTCTCGCGGAACAAGCCTCCTGACCTGTGCGGTCGTTCTCGGGGACGGCCGCGGGGTCGTCCGGCACGGCGGTCTCGACGCCGTCATGACCGGCGTCGCTCGTCTCCGCGTCGCAGTGGGAGATCCGTGCGCTCTCCTTCTCAGAAGTGGGCAGGTGGGAGGTGGGACAGAAACCAGTGAGCTCTTCAGCGACACTAGCAGAGTTGAGACAACTCTCAGGGCTCTCCTGCTCCACCTCCATCGACTCCAGACTCGGATCCTCTGTTTCTGTGACTAAGGGGGGGGCGGCGGCGCCCGCTGGCTGCTGGTGGGCTTCATTCTTGGTGCATTGTTTGGACGGGGGGGCGGACTCCGCCGTTCGGTTCTTACTGTGACATTCGCTTGCGGCAGCTGCAGGAAGGACATGGCTCTGGGCGGCGGAGTTGGCTTTTGAAGGACTACAGACATGGTTGCATGGCTGTGGAGGACTGTCTGGGCTCCTCTTGCAGTGTAAACAGCAGGCGTTCCCTGCCTCACACTTCACTGCCCCGTCGCCGTTGACACGCTGGTGGGAGTCAGTGTCAGAGCAGGAGTAGTGGCAGTGTGTGTGGTGGGATTTGCAGGGTAGTGGAATGGGGTCCGCAGTGGCCAACACAGCCTCTGTGGACATGAGCACCTGGCTGTAGTCGCAGAAAGACATGCTTGCGGTGGAGGGGTGGAATTTCAGAGGGTCTGTCTCCTCCATCTTGCGAAGTACCTCCAGGATGTGTGCTTTCTTCTTGAAGAAGGGAGACAGGGCCTCCATGGAGGAGGCAGGGCCACGGGGGCCAGGGGAGGCATGCTGTGTGCGGTAGCCATTTCCCTTTGGACAGAAATAGATCTCTATCAGTAAACGATTCAATACGAGGCCAAACAATTTCCTTAATCGAGACCTTTAGAGTATTTGCGTACAGGAAATGAGTGCAGGGCTGATCAGCTTTTTAAAGCACAATAGTTGAAAACAGAGAATATGTCAGAGCACGTCACACACAGGTCTCCCTAAGAGGCTTCGGTATAATCCCGTTGTTTCACTCCTAGTGTTTGGAAAAAGCTTTTGAATAATCACCTTGGCTTGGGCTTCAGTCTGTGCAGGCTCCACCTGTTTGGCAGAGTCATTGTGCAGCTGTGCATTGTAGTCTGGGAGGGGTCCCGCCTGGACCTGTAATGGGAGATTCATGAGGCAATTATAATGACACTGTATACACTACAGCTTATTGTATACACAGACAAGTAGCAATATTGTCCTGGCATCTGGTGGAACAATATAGAGCAGAAGTGAAAAGCCTGAGAAACATTACTGGCTCAGCAGCGTCTGAAAGAATGAGGTGAGTCAGGAGCAGCTTCCTGTGGTCTTTGAGAAGCAGAGCTGTGCATTGTATACATGGACTCAAGTACTGTGATTAATGGAATTTGGGGGCACTTACATTTTCCTCTACTTTATACATTTAAAAAAAATTTGAACTGGCAGTTTAATTACTTTAAAGGAGCTTCACTTTGCTACAACATTAATACTATTAAGCAATACAAAAAACATATATATATATATATATATATAAGCGGTATAATGGATAATGGAATATATATATATATATATATTCCATTATACCGCTTATCCTCATTAGGGTCGCGGGGCGCTGGAGCCGATCCCAGCTGACACAGGGCGAAGGCAGGGGACACCCTGGACAGGCCGCCAGTCCATCCAGGGCACACAGAGACAGACAACCAATCACTCTCACATTCACACCTATGGGCAATTTAGACATCAATTAACCTGACTGTCTTTGGACTGTGGGAGGAAGCCGGAGAACCCGGAGGGAACCCACGCTGCCACAGGGAGAACATGCAAACTCCACACAGAAGGACCGCCCGACCGGGAATTGAACCCACGGCCCTCTTGCTGTGAGGCGACAGTGCTAATATATATATATATAAGTTGTTCCCCTAAGTGGGCGTTCTGTATTATCAGCATTCTTAGTGTATTTTGATGAAAGACAGATGTATCAATGTACTCCAGCAACATTGTGTGACTCGACATTGACAGTAAGCCAGACAAATACATGGAACACATTCTCCTGCCTTGACATGGCACCTACAGTACCCACAATGCAACTTGACCACCAACAGTTCAGCAGTATTTATCATGGGTGTGTTATGCTAATAGTGGCTAACGTAACCTCAAGCTGCTAGCTTGACGCGGAGTGGCCTAAAGAGGTCTGGAAAGGTCACTTCCTTCCAATTCCACCTCCAAAGATCTCTTTTTACATTTTCAAATATGTAATTTTCTGTCCGAAACCACATTGAATCAAGGGACACCACTCCAGGACATGTGTGCAGCTTCACGGAGCTCCTTCTTCGCTTGATTCACATTTGCAGCAGTAAGCAAGAGTCCAGTGGAAGAAATTCAGAGTGCATTTAATACGCAGTCCCCTATGCACCACTGCAGTGGACTGACCTGGTAGTGGGCCGTGGGGTGGTTGGGCAGTTTCTGCTGAAAGAGCTCACAAAGCGATCGGTTTTGCCTCTCCAGGTCAAACACCAACATCTTCAGCTTGATGCACTCCTCTCTCAGGTCCTGTTCAGAGACACACGGAGCAGCGAGGCAACTGATGACGCGACCGTTGGTTCAAATGCAAACACAGAGGCCGAAATGACGCTTTGTTGTTACCTTTTGGTTCAGAAGAGCTTGGACCACGTGGTTGGCCACCTGGTGACACCAGAGAACATCACATTTGACACAGAACGACTTAGCGGAGCAGAATTTATAATTATATTCATAGTTTCACCGTCATATTGTGCAACATGAACTAACCTCATCCAAACATCTCTCATAAGCTTCTCTCTGACTTTCATTCGCCAACATTAGAGCTGAGTTCTCCGCCTGTGAGGTAAAACAACAATTAACCACAAACAGTTATTTAGTTAGTTATGTCATTTATTATGACATGCACATTTAACTGCCACGCACACATGGATATATGTAATAAAAAATAATTTAAAAAAATATATATATATATATACAGGTGCATTGGTGAAACGTTTGAAAGACGTGAACACAGTGTTACTTCTTACATAAAACAATAAAATGCAGAAAAACTGGTCGCAGTCAAGTAGACCACACTTATTATTATCTTTCCTTTATATTGTTATTCCTGTGGTTGTTTTTTATTCTATTGCTGTAGAAGTAATACAGATATAATAATACCATCATGTTTTGAATTAATTAATCTATGAATACACACACACACAAACATCTTATCTTTGAGGCAGTTTTGACGAACAGACTTTCAAGATTTTGATGATCACGGCACACTTAACTACTTTTGAATGTGTTCATTATCAATCTAATTCTAATAGGCGGCACAGTGTGTTTTTATGGTTCACCTCCAGCTCCTTCAGTCGGTCCATGAGCTCGCTGCTGTTGTCCTCCAGAAAGGACTCCACGTCTCCCTCCTCGCCTTCCTCGTCCGAACCAAAGTCTTCATCGCACATCCTCTGTTCCGTCTCATCAGACATTATTCTCATCTGTAAACACACAAGGTGACACTGCAACTATCACCGTCACAATCTCTACAGCAATACAATGTTCTCTGCTGGAAACAACGTTGGGCAATAAAACACCAGGCGCTCTGGACGCTGACCAACGTTATGACAATGCCCTCCATTTCTTAAAAGTCACAGCACATCTTATTTATCGTTGCTACCCTGCGCTGAAGCTACAATGGCCTATATAAAATGTTCTTCTCGTACAAAAATCACGCACCAGATCTGGGTCTGACAGTATTTAGGAGGGGATTTGGAACAAGTTAGACGTTGCTAGGATACCTCACAGCTGACCTGTCACAAGCTGCTATCCTGCTGCTTCTGTGTGCACCGATCTGACATGCAGCACATTAAATACTTCATAATTAAGTTATGTTACATACAAGCTGCTGACTCAGTTCAGCAACCCCATGTCTCATGTTACCTCACATCACATAATTGCAATGAGCTCAGAGCAGTAAAGTAGACCGATTTTAAATTTGTACCCACATCGGATCAATATAGTACTCAGTATCTGGAGATACCCCGAGTTGAGGTGTCGGAATCATTTCTCAGGAGGAGAAACATCTGTGCATCAACACCTGCGAGGACTAGGGTGAGGTTTCAGAGGTGGGGGGACGTGATGAAGTCAGAGGCTTTCACTTCATTTACCAAGTAAAACCTCAAATATAATTGATGTAATAATTCTTAATCTAGAACACGCCACATTATGATGCAGCACTTTTTTCTATTCTCCAAAATGATCACTACTGCCTTAAAAGTCTGTGGAAAAGAAAAATGATTTCTCAGAAAGCGTTAACTCCATATCAAAGATACATTCAGTCTCATCATAAACAACTGTCAACAACAGCCTACATTATAAATAAAAGAGAATCTTAACAATGGCAACAATGATATATATATATATATATATATATATATATATAATTTCCATAATAATTGTAATCCAACAAAAACAGCCCTTTGCTGCGTCTTCCTCTCCCAACAACGTAATCACATAGAGCAGCTTTAATGTAGCCTGCGAGGTGAAACCCAGGGCAAAAGAAGTCTACTAAGCACTCACTGCACCTTGTAAAGATAATTGCTGAGCTCACAGTAATAATGAATGTATCAACATTATAATCTACTCAGAGCTCCGCTCTTTTAGATGTTGGGAGGCTGGAGGGGAGGGAGCACACCGTTTGAAGAAATGACATAACAGTAAATAAAACGTAAATCTGTAAAAGCAGAGGGTATTCATATTCACATATTATTAACTAGAACGGGCACTCGGTAGAGCGCATACCTTCGCATATCACAAGATTGGGCATTGAATTATGAACATTTTGGCATTAGTTGCATGCCAATTGGACAAAAATGTATCGTGCTATGGTAAAAAAAAAGATTGTGACCTTTCCATGACCTTGACCTTTGACCCGATTGATCCCAAAATCTAATCAAATGGTCCCCAGATAATAACCAATCATCCCACCAAATTCCATGTGATTCAAGAAGATTTGACCTGTTCATGACCTTTGACCTTGACCTTTGACCCGATCGATCCCAAAATCTAATCAACTGGTCCCCGGATAATAAACAATCATCCCACCAAATTTCATGCGATTCGGTTCAATACTTTTTGAGTTCTGCGAAAGATTTTGACCTGTTCATGACCTTTGACCTTGACCTTTGACCCGATCGATCCCAAAATCTAATCAACTGGTCCCCGGATAATAAACAATCATCCCACCAAATTGCATGTGATTCGGTTCAATACTTTTTGAGTTTTGCGAATAACACGCATACAAATAAATAAATAAATACACGGCGATCAAAACATAACCTTCCGGCATTTTCAATGCGAAGGTAATAATATTACTGTATGTATTGTAGCATATCCATATCTACCCCTGACTGCTTGATCTAGAGGCTATATATTATTTTGTATTCCTCGGCACTACTGTTTTCTGCATTTTACAGAACTAAATAATAAGATAAGATAGATCAATACATATAATCTAATCTAAAACAGAGAAATTCATAAAATCCTCATTTCAGAACATGGAAACAGCGAACATACGCACCATATATTACTTAAATGATTAATCCAAAACAGATTTCCTGTCGAACGACTATTCATTTCAGTCCTACCTGACTGTCTCTAATTATCGTGATTATCGTCCATGTTCCTCTGCAACTTCACCGAGTTCACCAACTCGACCTGCAGAAACCCCGCTGTGCAGCACAGGCTGCCCCAGTCTGTGAGCACGCTGCCCTGCAGGGCATATGGCTGAGGACCAGTCTAGTAGGCATGGCTCCAGGTGTGTGGTGTGTGTGTGTGTGTATGTGTGTGTGCTGTCAGAGAGAATGTAGGTGTGTCAACATGGTCCCAGATCCAACCATCACATCTTAAAGAGTCATTAGAGCGGATGAGACGAGCCTATCAGGCTGGAGGCCAATCAGGAACTGGCAGTTTACAGGTGACACACAAACAAACCACCAATGTACACAGAAAGCTGCAAACATCTAGCGGGCAAACCAACGAAAATGTGTCTTTAGCACTTGAAAAAAACTGTCAAGTACCGAAATTCTTGGTCAGAATATAAGACTCTTTTACTTATCCTTTGATTACACATTTCTTAATGGTATCCTACAGCCTATTTTATACTGTCATTAAATCTCATGAAAAGACCAAAACCAATAATGAATGATCTTCCGAACAAGTGTCGCTTGTGTATCCAAAGCCTGATGTATAGACATTATTCATTAGTGCCCTGGAGCTCCATTATATATAGAAAACACATATGAATGAACCACATTGTTGCACTGGGTGACACGGCACTGGTTGTGTCTATCTTATAAATGTGTGTCCAATATTCACTCTCTTTAGGCTTTTGGTCTTTACAAACTCCTAAGGAAAATGTCTGTCTCTTTAGCAGCTGAACGCCCCGCCCCCTATGTGCAGAGTCGGTTCATAATTCTCCGCGGCTGCATCGCTATAGATGAATCTTTTCACATCCAAGCAGTCATGTGATCCATTGTTAATATACAATTATTGTGTATATCCGCTAAAAGGATTTGTCCTCAGCAAGAATGAAGGGTCTTAGGGGTTCGAGCCAGCGTGGAGAAACTGGAAAGTATTGAGAAACAGACTAACACATTGTTTTGGTCTTTTCATGCAATTTCTTCACAATAAAAGACAATAAAAGGATAAGGCTTCTGTTATGTTGCTTTTTCAAATAGAACAAAAAGCTTTTGTAGAAAAGCCTTTTTATAATACACAGTATGAAGTAGAGCCGCAACGATCCACTGAAAACAAACTGCCATATCTTGATGTAATCCATTAATCATTGAATTAATTTAACGTTCCAGCTTCTCAAATTATTTGATTGCATGTCATTATTATAGTACACTGAATGTATTTGGGCTGTGCGTTGTTGTCTGACCAAGCAAGACATTTGACGACATCACATTGGGCAATTACAAATATTTTACGTTTTATAGACTAAAAAGGAAAATTGATTAATTGATAAAATAATAATTGTTAATTGTTAGTTGCAGCCTCTCATTGGCACCAGTATCAAACACACTGTGAGTATAAAACTCAGTAATGGTGGACAGTTTCATCAGCGCTCAGTGGACCAGCTGGGCCTCATGTAACTGGAGCTCTTTGCAAAGCGTTTACAGGAAGATTATCGAACGTCACTGCGGACGGTGAAGCCTGACTGACAAAGCTAAGCAGCGCCATCCAAAGCGTCGGGAGCTTATTGAGCCGCGATTGACTGAACGCTGCCAAGTCTACACGTATAATGGAGGGCTGATCAATGCAGCCCATCTAACAACGGAAGCAAATATTAGCCGTCCGTATGACCTTGGATACCGAACGGTTATAAATACCAGCTTTTCTCTCCACCTAATGCACATTAAAGCTCGGGGCAGCAGAGCCGAGTTACAAGCACTCATCTCCCTGTGCGCACGTTCACATGGAAATTACAGTGTGGAGGAAAAAGACAAACAAAAGTGCAGCTAAATATAAACGTGGACATGTGGTTCTGCTGCTGCGGTTTCTTTTTGATGTGCAGAGTCGACGTCTCACGCCTCACTGAGAATGCCACCAGAAAGAAGCATCTCTTATCCAGAATCCAACAGAGCTGGATCTAAGACCTATTGATATGTGATTAAAGAGCAGATCAAGTGATGAAAAATCATGTAGGGCGTCAGTCATTATTAATCACGTGATCATAGCTAAAGTCTTCCTGGATGAATCAACTATTATTTTTGAATCTTGTTTCGCCCAACCAAAAGTTTTTTAAAAAAAGAAAGAAGAAAAAAGTATTTGCTTGAAAAATTAATTTGATGATCAAAATAGATGCCAAATAATTTTATTTTTGCTCAATTACATTTTTACGCAGATCAAATAAGGAACAAACTCCCAGAAAACGTGAGATCTGCTTCTGTATCTGATTGCCAAGTAACGCAAATGGTGCAAATGACTTTTGCAGCACGTTGCAGCTCTAACTTGTTTGATATTTTATATTATTGAGTATTTCTCTCATATCGTGCCTTAATACCCTTTTTAAAAAGCACTTTAAAAAACAACGTAATACTGAATTTAAATCCTCTGGCAAGGCAGAGGGAGGGAGAAAGCGGCCAGCTGCTCGGTGAACAGCAGTACTGTCATCATGGCGGTGGATCGGGAGCCAGTGACAGTGACACACTGAGGCTCATTGAGAGGCTCATTGACAGGCTCACTGAGAGGCTCAATGAGCCCCGGCGGGGCTGCAGTGTCAGGGAGCTCCTGCCACAGAGCTCTGCTGGCTGGCTGCTGCCACAGAGAAGCCACGAGGGGAATGCAGAGAGGGTTAATGATGCTGCCCCGTGCACTGCCGGGGCGAGTAATCAGGGCCTTTTCCTCAAGTTGAAGTACTAATACCACACTGTACAAAGTACTCTGTTTCAAGGAAAAAGCAAAAGCGTGCAAGTTCAAATCGGGAAAATTACTCCTGTGACTTTTATACTATTATACATTGTATCAATTGTAGTGCAGTAAAAATGACAATTATTCCCTCTGAAACGGTTGTATTTTGTCTTCTGTGTTTTTGAAGGGAACTTTGAAAAAACTGAAAAGTATCCCTGGTGAGATGTCACATCAGTTTGGGCTCCAGTCTTAAGACTGTTTTACCAACTTGAGCTCGGAAGAAGTGTTGCAGTTGCATTTTGGGAAATGTAGGATTTAATGTTTTCCTGACATTTTTTTTCTCTAAAATGTCAGGATATCTCGGCCTCTGTTCCATCGATTTTTAACCATATCTGGTCTCTTAATATGTCTCTAAAGTCGCAGTGTATTTATGTAGAAATCATGCAAAACATTCTCTGGTTCCAGCTTCTCAAATGTGACAATGAAATGCCTTTTCTTTTGTGATATATGTCCACTGAACAGTGGCGGTTCGTCCATAGAGGGCGCTAGGGCGCCGCCCCTCTTAAAATTTGTAGATGAAAAAAAAAAAAAAAAACATCCTGTCAAAAAACATTATATGCCAAATCATTTAAATAGTAAATATACCGTGTTGACACGCTAAATGTGTGTGGGAGACCGTCAGCCTGTCAACAACCACTTAAGTTAATGTGAAAAAATATAATATATCGCCATTATCACGGAGAGAAGCCCCTCCCCTTTTTCGAGGCGATCTAACGTGTGTGTGCGGCATCGAGAAAATATTTCAGTCATTTCGGCAAGGACCGGCTTCTCATTGGCGGATGAAACGTGAATCTTGGGTCGCAAAAATGTGCGCTCGTTGGCCAATGACATCGTTTTATTATTTCACGTGACTGGACTATTAGGCAGATCAGAGACCGGTATCGTTCCCTCAGCCCAGAGAGCTCCACGCAGCTACAGGAGCAGGTTGCTAACGGAGCTGTCAGCTGGAGGCTCAGTGAGTAATGCGCTGTTTAGTTTCCCCTGTCTGTTGTTCCAAAGTCCTGGGACTGAAACTCTCTGGACTACAACGGGGTGAGGGATCTAAAGAGCTGCAGACAAGTGTAAAGCATGAATCTTGCCGCAGTTATCAAGCTAAGAGCATGAAGCTAACTCGCTAACAGCCTGAAGCTAACCCTGTTTACAGTCAGCAGAAGGAGACCGAACTGGCATCGAAACACAACGAAGAAGTTCTGAAAAACAGACACATTCCCTCAAGAATAATGGAAACAGGCTGGTTACAGACATGATTGACTTTAACCAGAGAGTAAAGTGACCACTTTAAAGAGACTACTTTTCTTTACAGTAGTGGGTCTGCTCTGTCACCCAATGTAACATGTGATCTCTTTCTGACTATTCTGCTCTGAACCTCTTTCATGTGAGGGTGAAACTCTTTTATTTTGCAAACCTCTGAAACCCAACCCAATGTTCCTTAAAGCTGCTCTGAACCTCCCATGCCCAAAGTTACAGTGTGTTGATAGTTGTTATTGGACCATGTTGAGCACGGTGTGTTCTTGAAATAAAGCTTTGTTTTTTACAATATTCTACTCAAAACCTCTTTTCTTCTCATTGTTGAGTGATATTTAAACTGCGCCCCCCCCCAAAAAAATTCACCAGCCGCCACTGACACTGAATAATATAACAGCTACAGTTTGAGACGTTATCTTTTGGAATGCGGGAGCATCTTTCAGTGTGTTATAGACCAAACAATTAGTTTAGTAGATAATACAAAAATTGTTGCAGCCCTGTTGGGATGCCTGCTCAGGGGACGTCTCAGCCTCATGCATATTGCCCAGTAACAAACAGTGCGAAGGAACAGCTGCAATGATCGAGCCACAAAAGTTTGCTTTGACTATAAATGTGAAAAATCATAGCAACAAATAAAAGAAACAATGCTGTATTAGAAAGGAAAAGGACAAATGAGGAAGAACAGATAAGGATGAAGGTCAACGTCAGCACCGAGCCTTTTTGTTTTGTTCCTAAAAATCCAGCCACGACTTTGCCAAGTGTAAACAAAGAGCAGCTTGAGGGTCCGATCAGTGAACAACACAGAGAGGCTCGTGTGTTGGCCTCGGCGCCAAGTGAGCATGTCCTGCTTTTGTTCTCAAATGGAGACCTGGACGTGAAGAATGTGAGCCGTTCAACAGCACACAAATAAAGTGCAACTCGACACTCGAGGAAAGATAATGTGTCATTTTAATCACCCGGCGGCGGCTTCGCACAGGTCGGAGGAACTCTTCGCGGGTGTTTTATCACCGAGACAGAGAGTGCTTTTATTATTTTTCAGAGATATTAACGAGTCTGATGACAAACAAGCAGAGTCATCTTTCACCTTCTTCTATTCAGGAAGCTGGTTTTAACGACGAACTGTGACACGTTCTGTCAATGACAAACAAATAAAACACGCAGATGATTGGTAGGTTGACCAAATTTGATGGCCAGGAAATTAACAGGCAGCTACTTTGATAACTAATTTATCATTTAGGGTATGTTTCAATCATAAATGGTGAAGATCCTCGAGTTCTCCAGCTGTTTTGTGACATTTCGCTGCTTCACAGTGAATCTTTTATTCGATGAGGGAATTGAAAAAAATGCCAAAACATGTTCTGCTTCTAGCTTCTCAAACTTCTGCATAAACAACATTAAATCGTTCTAAACTGAATATCTTCGGGTTTTGGACTGATGTCACATTGACATGTAAAAACAGTCAAACTAATTTATTTGGTTTGGACAAAACCAGCTAATCTAAAGCTTGATCATGGATTCACGCCAAATTTGTTATTAAAAAAAAAAAGTATTTGAAGTTTGTCAAAACAAGCAAATTAGAGCCGCAACCATGGCGATATATTGATTTATTGATGACTGGATCACCTTTCTCTGGGAATTTATCTTGCAACATTGTATGAACCAAACAATGAATCTAAAGATAAATAGATAATAATATGATAGCTATTTGTATCTAAGATCATTGATACGTTTGACGACCTCGTGACGACACTCACCTGTAGTTTCAGCTCTCGTTAGGATCCTTGAAGAGGAGTCGGTCTCCTGTCAGGCGCCTCTGTCTCCTGACAACAAAACCAAGGAGCTGACGGCGAGAAAACACAAGGACACATTTTAAGTTTCAAGAAATAAAACCGTAGCCTTCTCCTTTCTGGTTAAAAAAAAAAAAAATCCTAACATCTCATGTCTTGATCTCATGACAAGCGGACACATCTTGTGCTTTTTTTATCTCATGATTTCAAGGCACAAATAGGATTGGCAAAGTTTGATGGCGGGGTGTTTTAGTGTCATCGACGTGGGGGGGGGGGGGGACACATCAATGTCACCTCTGGAGTGTGGCGGGCGAAGGCTGCAGCTTTTCTTCGATCTCTTAGTTAACAGGAAACCGAGGAGGAGAGGAACGCTCCATTGCTCTCGGGAGATACCGGCGCTCAGCAGACGCCAGCAATGCCAGGACCACAACTCCCCCCCCCCCCCCCCCCCCGCCGCTCCTCTATCTCGCTCTCCTCCTCTCGTCTTCCCTTTCATCTCTGACTCAATGTGAAGTGTAATGAAAGAAAAATGAATGAATAATTAAGCAGACACCGCGTTTAAGAACTCCCCTTTTTAGGTCTCTGCGTCAACACAGCATTTTACACATTGAGGGCCACACAATGATTTCCTTTTTAAGTTAACAGACGACTGTGGGATTCCCCATTAATAGAGTCCCTTGTAAATTATGTTCACTTTGTACAACGGTTTCATTTCGGGCCTAAAGGAGACACTCCGTCTGCTGCAGCGTTTTGTCTGATCACTTCAGATACGTTGAGACGCCGAGCCTCAGCGCCAACTCTTCATTTGCAAAAGGGAAACACGGCTGATCCTTTTAGAGCTTGTCAAACTGAAATGGGATTAGAGGTGTTGAGCGTCTGCCCTCTCAATCTGGGTTTTAATAAAGTAAGAGCAGATCATCTGGTCCGTGTCCTCCTCAGTACTCCTGGTCCTGAGAATAGAAGCCGACGGTGATCTGTGATCTATGTCACGAGAGCAAGATCACAGAGACGGCAGATCACAGGGCTCACAAATGAAAAGCACAAGAGACCCCGGAGATCGCACATCCCCAGTTTATTTATTTGCAGAGGACAGGCTTTGGTTTTTTGACAGCTGGACGCTGAGAACATTATGAAATATTGAGTGCATGATGCTGCAGAAGACGATGGGTAGATGAGATTCATGGAATGAGGGCAGAGGGGGAAAAAAACGATTTCAAAAAGCGACTCAGCCGAAGCAGTGAGAAGAAGAAATGCACAAACGCTTCTTAAAATCATGTCAGTCGCACTCTTGGGGATTTGGCAAAAGGCAAGGCCGTCTCAGGATATGTCAAACACCACCCTTTCCATCTGGCAGTCTGGGAGAGGCGCCGATTGAAGATCTTGCTGTGTAGACAAAGTGTGGAGGCGGGAAATGTAAACAATGTGACGAAAACCTAAATCCTCACACGGTGGAATTAAACAACATCGGGGACGACCGAAAATGTAGGCCAAAGGCTTTTTTTGGTGGTTTTTTTTGTCTGCAGATGTAGCATCGCCGCGCGATTGTCTGCATCCTTAATGCAGACACGTATCAAAGAGGAGGAGGAGGGATGTGGGCGACACTGAATCAGACCGGGGGAGCTCCCTCGGTGCCGCTTCTTGTCTGATGTTTGGCTGTAAGAACCGAGACGAATGGTCCACAAGCGATATTTTGGGATGAGGAGCGGAGGCGGTGGAGAGGAGATGGAGGAGGGTGGGTGATGGAGGAGGGGAGCCCTCATTGGATGTGCGCCACGTACGACTGAGAGCAATCAAACTGATGGCAGGGATGCTTCTTAAATCCGTGCCAGCCGACCTGCACACCCGAGGAGGAGGCGCATGAAACACTCACTGTGTCTTCCTTTCGTCAAACACAAGAAGCACATTTAGGCTGCGCCGTCCACCAATCGGCGTACGCGTCGGGCAGATTTACGACACGTTGTTTGCCGCGACCAAAACAATCCGACGTTGTTCCGTGTTTGTTCGGCCAAAATGAAAAAACGCCGGCGTGTCGTTGAAAAGAGCTCCTGAATGAAATGCGAGCTAGCCCCCGGATACCAATGCTAACCCAAACACACAGCAAGTCAGACCCGTCCTCAGAGTCATCATCATCAAGTCCATTCATGTTAAGTCAACAGGATAAAACCTCAAACCGCACGTGTTCCCTCTCTGTCACATCACTTCGTTCGCACGCAAGTAAAATACCTGCTTCTTCTTTTTTGACACGGACGCCCCGTCACAACAGGAAGACACAAACGAGAAGCCCAGAAAACAACATGTCAGCTGTACAAATGCCATCAGCATTCACACGCTACCACAAATCCCCCTCCATCAGCTCACCTTCCCCTCGCTGCCGTCTCAGTCATCCAGTCGGCGCATCCAGAGATCTCCTCGCAGCAGAATGAAAGGCACCAGAAGAAGATGTGGGGGGGGGGAAAGAGCAACAGAAAGGCCACAACCTTACATTTCTGTTTTCCGGCTGCTGCGGGGGAGATTATTTTCCTCTCTTTTAAAAGTGCCGTCACCCTGAGAGTGAAGCGAGGAAGCCGGCTTCCTCTACGCTTCAGCTAGAAGAGGCCTGTCCTTGGGCATGTGCATTGTGTGTGTGTGTGTGTGTGCTGTCTGCAGAGGCTGCCATGTCTCCCATTGTTCCAGGGCGAGTGAGGCAGGCTTCCTACCCCAATAGACCCTGCCTACTACAACAGCTGTGGACCTGCCCCCACCTCTCTGCCACTCGTCCTGTCTTCTCCCCTCCTCCTCCTCCTCCTCCTCCTCCTCCTCCTCCAACTCCTGCCTCTCTGCCTCTGCTGCTGCTGCTGCTGCTGCTGCTTCTAAACATTAACCCTGCAGCTGCCGGCTCAGGCCCATAAAGAGGTGGAGAGGGGGGTTGCGTTTCAAAAGAGACCCTACCATGTAACGGACAAAGGAACTTAACACAGAGAGGATATCCGACAGCAGGGCTGAACTGACAGCACTTCTGCAAAGAGCCATTCGGTCGCCCTTCGAAAGAAAAAGAGCTCTGTGCGAAGAGGATTGTCTTTCTCAACCACGGTGGTAATAGGTGTTGGACTGAGGCGCTGAGGGTTGGACCATCATGTGTGACCAGTAGATATCAACATAGCAGCCCGTATTACCTTATTGCAGATCAGTTGATATTGCGGTTTAAAGTCATTTAAAAACAGTGGCACTGGAATGTGGTTTTCTCACCAGAGGGCGCTGACAAGTTGGTTTTTACATAGTAAAATATCAAAATTTGAAGACAAAACAAACAAATATAGCACGACTATATGCCTTATAATTGTTGTTTGTTGACATTATACATTCAGGTTTAAAGACATGTCAGTATCAGGCTCAAGCATCCAGTATTTATTTTTTTATTACATGAATGGCATTTTTGCTGAACAAAATTATTTAAACAATTTAGGGTGGCATGTATGTTCCATTATCAACCAATCAAACCTAAAACAATTAGTTTGACTAATGGATTTGTAAATGGACAAAAATGTAATCTGCCAAATTGTTCATGCCATAGTTCCATGGTTAACACTTCTAAAATAATATAATTTGCTTCTTTTCGTTGTCGTACCTGAACATTAACTGAACATGTTGTGTCTAGAGGGCAACGTTCACTTTTTCAACTTTTTAAAAGACAAAACGATTACATCCATTAACTGAATGAAAAATAGATGCCAGATCAATCTACACTCAAAATAATCGTTATTTGCAACCCTATTAATCTGCTGATTGTCTTGTAGATCAATTAATGTATTGTTCGGCATCTAAAATTAAAATAAATTGAATACAATCTCTTTAAGAGCTTGTTTTGTTTGTTTACTATCACATAAAAAGCCTCACAATTGAGAAGCTGAATCAGTATATCAATTGTTATTTGACTTAAATGGTTAATCGATGATCTAAACGGTTGCTGATTATCGACAAACTGGTTTAGCTTCCTAAAATTGCCCAATGTGACATATTCAGATTGTTTGTTTTGTATTAAATCTTCACTTCTGAGAAGCAGGAACACGAAACATGTTGTTTCTCCGAAGACCTCCAGGCTCACCTCGTAAATCGACCAACTATTAGTTTAAACTTTCTCACACGCAGTCATGATTTTTGTGAACGATTGTCAAGGCAGCAGCTCGTTTTAACGCCACCATGCCGTGTCTTAACTGGTCAGCAGCTGGAGGCTTTGTGAACGAGCGTCTCGTGTGGTTTATCTCTGCAGGTTTCTCCCGGTGTGACTCATCTGCTCTCCTCGTTGATGAAGCCAGACACACTAAACCGAGTCTGATGACACAATGACTGAGCGCCAAGGCAACGACAACAGGAGGAAAACACAGGTTTCGGGTATTGAATGTGGGAGGATGATACAATACAGTAATAATGGAAGAAAAAGCCTCCCAATAACTGCCCCATGAAATGATTCTTTTAAAACAGCCGATCTATATGCAAACCAATTCAAAGTTGAGCTTTTTTCCAATTTGACCCTAATTGCGTCGACAAGAGGCCTGACCCAGATTGCTTTGGCCCCCACAACAAACTTCCTACAGTCAAAACCAAGCGCCCCAAGCGCCACATGAATGGCAGTTGTTTCAAGCCATTGCCATTCAGATTTGACCAAAACAGTCTCGCCAGTTTGGCGAGTATACGAAGTGTCCCAGATTCACGGCAGAATTTCAATTTCTACGTCTGAAATGCAGTGTACTTCAAAGTATAGAACATTTACACACGTACGGCACATCAGCACAGAGGTACTTGCAGTTTAGTCGAGTACTTCCATTTTATGCAACTTCACATGTATATTCAACTACAACTCAGCCAAATATTATTCTTATTTACACTTTCATCCGACATCTTTAGTTAGTTTACAGATTACACTTTTTATTCGTGCCCATGCCGTCCATGGAAAACCAGGTATCTCCAGATGTGTTGATTTTGAATGTTTCTGATCAACTGAAGGGAAAGTGTTCCGTATATGGGTTAAGAAATTCTCAAACTTCTTAAGCTAAATAAACTTTTTTTTAAACCCCTCTTGGATTAGCATGAAAGTGCATCGTCACAAAGCTGAAGACAAGGCTGTTTTTCTGAGATCATGAGTTGACTTTTAGAGATACGTGGGTCTCATAGAACCAAGAGGCACGTCATGATCTTCTGGAATATGTTGCATTTCTGGAGATTAAACTACCCAACAGTATATGAAAAGAGTTCAAATTAGCACAACCTTTATCATCTTCAGCAGTAAAATGCAACGTACACATGAATGCAGCATTCATATGAATCAATGACTACTTTTAGCTGATAATACACTTTTACTCAAGTTGTGAATGCAGCGTGGTTACTTGCTGAAATGAGACACGGTGAGATCTGCTTTCAAACTAAAAGACACAATAAAATACAATATGGACAATCAGGAAAAAACCCAAAACAAAATACTGCACAGGTCATACAGACTGAACCACATCAAAGGTTTTTTTGTTGAAAAAACCCGACAGACGCTGAGCTTCATATTAAAAATCCCCCAGATCAAACAAGCTTGTGTCCAGTGAGGGTTTATCCTCTTATTACTGAACACATATGGCCGTCCTGCCCAGTCGGTCCTCATCGCCAGGCCTCTAATATGTGTCCGCCCAGTGGCTGAGAGACAGAGACAACATGCATGGGAGCATCACCGCATCAATCAAAACTGGTTTTAAAGGGGACATGTTATGAAAATTCCACTTTTTTAGTGCTTCTATACGTTAATTTGGGTATCTGGCATGTCTCCCAACACAAAAACGCTGGAAAAAACAACAACTCACGCGGCTTGTTGTGGTTCCTCTATGTCAGAAACGATATGCTTGAGTGCGTCAAATGGGATCACCACCAACGTCTACGTAGATTTTGAAGCATGCCCATGTAGGGAGTCTGGCTACATGGCCTTGGACCGCCCCCCACCACAACTTTGCAGGTAAAGTTTATTTGAAAGTTGTGTTCATATTACAGACATGAGTCATCCAATAAGTCATAAGTCGTCAAATACAACGATTTAATAAGTAAACAAGGTTTAAACACTAATTAATGGAGGTAAAAACGTTACCCCCGCCCCTGCTTGGTCACTTACTGTTGTCAGATAACACTTTCGTTTACAGATGGAACTTTACTCATGTAGCATTTATATCTTTATGGCGTTCCCGTTACTTGCATTTACACAAACACTTTCACAAACAGTAACTTACATAGACACACTGTATTTGCTACATACTCATACATGCACAACAGTGGCGGCTGGTGAATTTTTTTTGGGGGGGGCGGGGGCGCAGTTGGGCGACGCAGTTTAAATAGCACTCAACAATGAGAAGAAAAGAGGTTTTGTAAAAAACAAAGCTTTATTTCAAGAACACAGCGTGCTCAACACTGTCCAATAACAACCATCAACACACTGTCACTTTGGGCATGAGAGGTTCAGAGCAGCTTTAAGAAACATTGGGTTGGGTTTCAGAGGTTTGCAAAATAAAAGAGTTTCACCCTCACATGAAAGAGGTTCAGAGCAGAATAGAGTCAGAAAGAGATCACATGTTACATTGGGTGTTTGACAGAGTAGACCCACTACTGTAAAGAAAAGTAGCCCTCCTCTTTTTAAAGTTGGCAAACTTCTCAATAACTCTGGTTAAAGTCAATCATGTCTGTAACCAGCCTGTTTCCATTATTCTTGAGGGAATGTGTCTGTTTTTCAGAACTTCTTCGTTGTGTTTCGATGCCAGTTCGGTCTCCTTCTGCTGCTCTGCTCTGCAAACAGGGTTAGCTTCATGCTGTTAGCGAGTTAGCTTCATGCTGTTAGCTAGATAACTGCGGCAAGATTCGTGCTGTACACTTGTCTGCAGCTCTTTAGATCCCTCACCCCGTTGTAGTCCAGAGAGTTTCAGTCCCAGGACTTTGGAACAACAGACAGGGGAAACTAAACAGCGCATTACTCACTGAGCTCCAGCTAACAGCTCCGTTAGCAACCTGCTCCCGTAGCTCCGTGGAGCTCTCTGGCTGAGGGAATGAGACGGGTCTCTTATTTGCCGAATAGTCCAGTCACGTGAAATAAAAAACGATGTCATTGGCCAGGGCGCACATTTGTGTGCCCCAAGATTCACGTTTCATCCGCCAATGAGAAGCCGTCCTTGCCGAAACGACCGTGAAATGTTTGCTCGCTGCCGCGCACACACGTTGGGCCGGAGCCCCGAAAATGGGGCGGGGCTTCTCTCCGTGATGATGAGTGGCGATATATTATTTATGTCACATTTAACTTAAGTGGTTGTTGACAGGCTGACGGTCTCCCACACACATTTAGCGCGTCAACACAGTATATTTACTATTTAAATGATTTGGTATATAATGTTTTTTGACAGGATATATAATATTTTTTTCTTCTTCTTTTTTTTTCATCTCAAAATTTTAAGAGGGGCGGCGCCCTAGCGCCCTCTATGGACGCACCGCCATTGATGCACAAACTATTCACGTACTCGAATCTCGAGCACCACTATGCTCTCAAAACCGCTAACAAGACTGTGAGACCTTAGCCAATGTACAAACAACAACAAAATGTAGAAGTGACATTCAGAAACGTCCTGTTGAGCCCTAACTTCTCGAACTTGTTCGGGAGCCTCTTCTTGTTCAGGGTCTGACTCTGGTTCAAAACGATATGGGTGCACAACGCTATCTTCATCTGCAGTAGCCATATTTCTACAAAGGTAATGGCTAGCGGGGCAGGCAGCAGCTAGGCGAGCGCATCTCGTGGAGGAGGGGGAGGGGAGAGGGGGAGGGGGGAGCTGGCTCATTAGCATTTAAAGGAACAGGCACTCAAAACAGGTAAATCTGTGGGGAGGTGTTTTTGACAGGGTAAAAAGGGTGCTGTTTGAAATGATTCTTGTGGTATTTTGACCAAAATATGTTACAAACATTTCATTAAGACCCCAAGGAACCATATCAACTTGTGGAAAAATGGGCATACGATGGATGGGTCCTTTAAAAGATATGTTCAGTCAGGTGCCAAAATGTACATTGAGGCGTTTTTTATTTGATGTCATTTTTCTTCCATTTATAAAAGTGGCTTAACGATCTCATAATGGGCCAACAATGTTACAGAAGAACAAACTTAGTACATGGACTCAAAATGGAGCAAAATCGATATACTTTTACTTTTTACTTCTACTCCATTATATATCTTTAGAAGTAGATATTGTACTATTTAATAACATGTGCTAATAAAAGTAGGCACCTAGTCCTCAGCATCCTCGAGCAAAACCCTGTCTGCTGTGAAGATGGAAAGTCGGTGGCAACTGAAAGCAGCAGCACCAAGGATTTCTTGCAGCGTCTCAAGCCAGCAGCAGCGCTAAAACTCTCGCTTTATATTACATGAGCAGATCCTCATATCCTCGTTGTTTCCAAATGAAAACGCTGCTGGTTGCCGGAGGGCGAGTTATGTTTCAGAGGAGGAGAATGTTGTGCACCGACAGATATGCTAGAGAGGTTCAGGTCATTTATGTTCGCTTTCTCTCATTCCAGGCTTCCTGATTGTTTTCACCTGTCATCACACCTGTCTCCTATGCTCATCAGTGTCAGCCCCGCCCCTGATTGGTCCCACCTGTGTCTTGTTACCATGTGCTTAAATTCCCCTGTCTCCCAGTGTTCCTTGTCAGTTCGTCTGGTCTTTTGCCATGATCAGGTCGGGTTATGTTATGCTCTTGAAAAGTTTTTGATCCCTCACTACGTGAGCGCTTTAATTGTGTTCACTGCCGAACCGAAAAATAAAGTACTTACAAATACTTTATCTCTGTCTCCCGGGTCGTGCAATTGGGTCCTACTTCCTAAGTGTCTGAGGTCGTAACAGAACGAACTGACCACATTATGGACCCAGCCGACCCAAGAACGCTTCACGCCGCTCTGTCGGTACAGGGCGTGACGATTTTTCATCACGAGGAAAAACTGGACAAAGTCAGCCGGGAAATACAAGAGCTGAGAGGACGCCAGGCCAGGGTTCAGGAAGAATTATCTACACAGATGCAACAACTGGTTGCCCAAATGAATAATTGTTTCACTCATCAACAGACTGCTCCTCCGGTGACGTCATCCACAGCTGAGAATTTGCCTGTCAATACTCCAGCTGACGACCCAGGTCAGGCTGTTTCCTCCCCATTACGGCTGGCTCTTCCGGAGAGATTTTCCGGAGACTCTTCGAATTGCAGAGCCTTTCTGGTACAGTGTGATCTGCATTTTCAACACAACCCAGCAGCTATTTTATCTGAGCATGGTAAAGTGGCGTTTATTGTGTCTCATTTAACGGGAAGAGCTGCAGCCTGGGCTACTGCAGAATGGTCTAGAGACACCGAACTATGTTACTCATTGGCCGATTTCATAGAGACTATGAGGCGCATTTTGACCACTCATCGCCTGCTACGGAGGCCAGCAGAAGACTGTTTCAAATACGTCAGCTCAACCGTCAGGTGGTTGATTATGCCATCGAGTTTCGTACAGCAGCAGCGGACAGCGGATGGAATGTTCCGCTCTTCGTGACGCCTTCATGACAGGACTTTCGGAACCGATAAAGGACCAGCTGGCTCCACTGGAGACACCGGGATCTGGAATCCTCATCGCTGTGGCCATCCGGATCGATAACCGTCTTCGAAAGAGAGGGAGCGTCGACGCAACCGAGATGTTATTTCCAGCTTCCAGAATTCGCCTCGGAGGGTCGCGCCGCCAGCGGAGGATTTCCAGCTCATGTTACCGGACCATCAGAGGACTACACTTCCGAATGACTCCGGTGAACCCATGCAGCTTGGAAGAACCAGGCTTTCTCTGGAGGAGAGGCAGCGCCGTCTACGGGAGGGTTGCTGTTTCTACTGCGGCCAGCCGGGTCATCAACTCGCTTCGTGCCCGGGAAAAGATCGTGCTCACCAGTCAAAAGGAGGGCGCGGGTGAGCAAGTTTCCGCAGACTTCACTCCTCGACCTGTTACTCAGGTAGACATTTGTATTAACAATCAGACCATTGACCAGGGTGTGTTAATAGACTCAGGGGCTGACGAAAGCCTTATAGACTGGGGCCTAGTCAAACAGCTAAAGATAAAACTGTCCCGCTATCTCATCCTGTTAGTGCCAGTGCCTTAGACGGCCGCTTGTTGTTCACAGTTACCCATTGCACTGAGCCCATACGGATTACTATAAATAAGGACCATACCGAGGGCATGCAATTTCATATTTTTGAGTCGAATCAGTACCCGATTATTTTGGGGTTTCCTTGGCTGAAGATCCACAATCCTCACATAGACTGGCCTTCAGGGAAAGTTAAGGAATGGGGAGAGGATTGTAAGGGCAGGTGTAAACTTTCGCAACCTGTTAATGCACCAACAGACTCTAGTAGGATCATTATAGATCACCCTGACTATCCTGATCTACAGAAGGTACCTTCCTGTTACCATGATTTAAAAGAAGCTTTTAACAAGTCTAAAGCCTTGTCGCTACCTCCTCACCGAGATTTTGACTGTCCCATTGATCTCGTACCGGGAGCCCCCATTCCCAAGGGGAGACTTTACTCGATTTCGAGACCTGAGAGAACAGCAATGGATGAATACATCTCCTCTTCACTCAAATCAGGGATTATCCGTCCTTCATCGTCTCCAGCCGGAGCGGGATTCTTTTTTGTGGAAAAGAAAGACGGGTCTCTGAGACCTTGCATAGACTACAGTCCACTAAATGACATTACGGTGAAGAACCGCTATCCTCTGCCACTCATGTCATCTGCTTTTGAACTGCTTCAACGGCCAAGATATTCACCAAGTTGGATTTAAGAAATGCATATCACTTGATTAGAATAAAACACAGGGATGAGTGGAAGACTGGCTTCACAACTCTGAATCGTCACTATGAGTACTTGGTAATGCCTTTTGGACTGTGCAATGCACCGCTGTTTTCAAGCTTTTGTGAATGAGGTTTTGCGGAATTCTTGAATATTTCAGTGTTTGTGTATCTGGATGACATACTGATTTTCTCCCCAGACGCTAAATCTCATGTTAACCATGTCCGCCAAGTTTTGCAGAAACTACTGGATAATCAGCTATATGTCAAGGCAGAGAAGTGCGAGTTCCACACAGAAGAGGTGTCTTTCTTAGGATACATAGTCTCACCTAATCATATCCAAATGGATCCTGCGAAAGTCAGTGCAGTATCCCAGTGGCCCACACCAGACTCCAGGAAAAAGGTTCAGCAGTTCCTAGGATTTGCTAACTTCTATAGGAAGTTTATTAGGAATTTCAGTTCTGTTGCTGCTCCTCTGCATGTTCTGACTTCTCCTAAGGTTCCTTCAAGTGGACCCCCAGGCGGATCTTGCTTTCAAACTTCTCAGAGATAGATTCACATCAGCTCCCATACTCACCATTCCAGATCCCCAGCGCCAGTTTATGGTCGAGGTGGATGCTTCCAATGAGGGAATTGGAGGAGTACTGTCTCAACGTTCTGCAGAAGACAACAAGATGCATCCATGTGCTTACCTGTCGCGGAAGTTGACAACGGCAGAGCGGAATTATGACGTGGGAAACAAGGAATTGTTAGCTGTAAAAGCTGCCCTCGAGGAATGGAGACACTGGCTAGAGGGTGCAGAGCAACCGTGTTTAGTCTGGACAGATCACAAGAATCTAGAATATATAAGAAAGGCTAAGCGTCTCAACTCCCGTCAGGCCAGGTGGACACTTTTCTTTAGTAGATTCAACTTCACACTCTCTTTTCGTCCCGGGTCTCAGAATCAAAACCCGATGCTTTGTCTCGTCTTTACGATCCCGAACCACTTGCGGTAGAGCCCAAGACCATCCTTCCACTTAACCGGGTGATCGGAGCCTTTTCCTGGCAAGTGGAGTCAGACGTTAAAGAGGCAAATGTCATGAATCCAGCGCCTAGCGAGTGTCCCAACAATCTGCTGTTTGTTCCTGAGGCTCTTCACTCCAAGGTCATCCACTGGGCTCACTCATCTGTGCTTTCGTGCCATCCGGGAGTAGCAAGAACAATGTTCAGGATTCAACAACGTTTCTGGTGGCCATCCATGAAGAAAAATGTGGCCGAGTATGTAGCGGCTTGTCCGGTGTGTGCGTGTAATAAGACCTCATCTCAAGTTAAGATGGGCTTGCTCCAGCCGCTGCCGATTCCCCATCGTCCTTGGTCACACATTTCGATGGATTTTGTGACAGGATTTCCCTCATCCAGAGGCAAGACTACGGTTCTAACAGTGGTTGATCGATTTTCAAAGATGGCTCACTTCATCCCATTGACCAAGCTTCCTCTGCCAAAGTCACCGCAGAGGTCATGATGAATCACGTGTTCAGGATCCATGGATTCCCTAATGACATTGTTTCCGACAGGGGTCCACAATTCATTTCCGCCTTCTGGAAAGAGTTTTGTCGACTCATAGGTGCCACCGTCAGCCTGTCATCAGGATATCACCCTCAGTCAAATGGACAGTCGGAGCGTCTGAACCAAGAACTAGAGACTACGCTACGTTGTCTCGCCTCCCGGAACCAGACCACCTGGAGTGACCACCTCACATGGGTCGAGGTTGCCCACAATACCCTTCCTACGGCGGCCACAGGTCTCTCTCCATTCCATTGTGTCAATGGTTTCCAGCCTCCACTTTTCCCTAACAACGAGGAAGAGGTGAGGGTTCCATCGGCACATGCCATGATCAGACGTTGTCGCAGAGTTTGGGCTGGTGCTCGCCAGTCTCTTCTCCGGAGTTCAGCTCGGATGAAGGCTGTTGCGGACGTTCATCGCAGGGTCGCTCCCTCCTACAGTCCAGGCCAAAAGGTTTGGCTCTCTACCAAAGACTTACCACTCCATGTCGCCTCAAAGAAACTGGCTCCGAGATTTGTGGGTCCGTTTCCAGTGTCCAGAGTCATCAACCCGGCATCGGTACGCTTGCAACTCCCCAGGACCTTGAGAGTGCACCCAACGTTTCACGTTAGTAAGATCAAGCCGGTGTGTGAGAGCACACTTGTTCCCGCCTCCAAGCCCCCTCCACCGCCCCAGTTCTTTGAAGGGGGTGACGTTTACAAGGTCCGTAAGCTACTGGAGGTCCGTAATAGGGAGGGCAAGCAATTCCTGGTAGACTGGAAGGGTTACGGTCCTGAGGCTAGAAGCTGGATAGCTGCTTCATTTATCGTAGACAAGACTCTTATCCACGACTTTTACAATCAGCCTGGGCCATCAGGAGTTGGCCCTAGAGGGGGGGGTACTGTTGTGCACCGACAGATATGCTAGAGAGGTTCAGGTCATTTATGTTCGCTTTCTCTCATTCCAGGCTTCCTGATTGTTTTCACCTGTCATCACACCTGTCTCCTATGCTCATCAGTGTCAGCCCGCCCTGATTGGTCCCACCTGTGTCTTGTTACCATGTGCTTAAATTCCCTGTCTCCCAGTGTTCCTTGTCAGTTCGTCTGGTCTTTTGCCATGATCAGGTCGGGTTATGTTATGCTCTTGAAAAGTTTTTGATCCCTCACTACGTGAGCGCTTTCATTTTGTTCACTGCCGAACCGAAAAATAAAGTACTTACAAATACTTTATCTCTGTCTCCCGGGTCGTGCAATTGGGTCCTACTTCCTAAGTGTCTGAGGTCGTAACAGAGAACGTGTCGACGTTGCTTCACTGTTTAAGGGATGATGTGAATGGAACAACGCACTCCGTCTCCACCACATCTCTCCATCTATATTACACAACGTGTGACAACGAGGGATAACACAAAGAAATCCAAGTGGCATCTAAATGTGTCTTCTGAAAAAGGGAGGTTTGGTTAAAGTTAAGGATTCCTTTGTGGGCCTAGTTTGTTTTTAAGAAGAGGGGGGGAAATGCTATAATTGTAAATTGGATTTCCATGGCAGTTTGTACCGTGTAGCTTTCATCAACGCACACAGTTTGAGCACAAAATGCAAATTGAAAGAGTGTAACACCGAGATGAATCCCGACAGCAACCAAAAAAACTGCTTCCAATGTTTAATGAGGCATCTCAGTATTGTTTTAGGCTGGAGTTAAAAAGAAAAATGGTCTTGTTGCAAGGCACAGCGACAGTTAACCAATGAACGAAGGACTGTCAGCCGGTCTTCATACCTCAGCTGTGTCAGACATTAAGGCACACAGACATCTGTATGCCATGAATGGGACATTGAGAGACCGGCTTCCCTTCTAAGAGGGTCAAAGGCTGAACAGGCCGACATGACCTGAATGAGAGCCGGTCACATGGTCCCCTGGAGCTAAGACAAGGGAAATGAGGATAACTCTCAACATAAAAGCCTTATTGCCACCTCCCTTCGACATCCACTTTCCCCTCAAGTGAGGATCTTCTCCAACTCAAAAAACTCAACGGTAATGTGAACATGAAGAGAGTCGAGGAGCAATAAAACCCCTGTGTCTCTTAATGGAGGGAAACTTGCCTGGAAGAAAAGTGGACAGAACTGGACTGGAGCAACACATGTGACTGATTTGAAATTCAATGCAAACAACATGTAAAGCAGGACGTCGCGCATCTTAAAAAAAAAAAAATGAAACTCCTCGTGTCATGGTTATATGAGATGACAAGAAAGAAATGGCGTAACCTCTGAAAACGGAGAACAATACAATTAAAACAAAAAAGGCCTGGAACGATTCCTCCATTAACCAATTAACTGATAGCAAACACATGTTTCAAGCTTTTTCAAATGTAGTGTAGTCAGTTTCATTTTTTTACTATTTAAACTATTTGTGTGGCCCACACAAAGTACAAATACTCAACAAAATAATCAATGGATAACATCAATAATGAAATAGAGTGCTCGATTAAACAGAGAACAGAAACATCATAACTTGTTGGTTCCAGCTTTTCTTTCAGCTATTCTTTTGATGCATAATTGAGAATTTATCTGCATTGATTTTTGTCACAAATCATTTAAACATTTGTTCACGATTTTCTGATTTAAAGTAAAAAATCAACAACATAACATATAAAAATAGATGCAGTGTTTGATGAAATAGTATTTTGAAGCATGACTAAGAATGTAACTATGTAAACAAGAAGTAAAATGTGAAGATGTGTTTGTCACGGATCATAAAAGTAATGTTTTAGGGACTTTTGGTGGGCACAACTCGTGATTTGAAGTCGTTAACTTATTTTTTTCTCTCACTATTTGTGACATTAAATTCTAAACAATCAGTTGAGAAGGTTGGCCAAAAATGAAAATAAATTTTAGTTGCACGTGGGCCACGTACAAATACAGAAACCAACGATCCGGTCACAGATGGCCCACCGTTGTTTGTGGAACTATCTGTGAAGTTCTGATTTAGAGTTGTAAATCAGACTCGAGTGGTACAAACCTCCATTGAGGGGCCGACAGTTTAATGGGCACCGATGGCCACGGCTCCATGAGAGGATGGAGAGCTAATCCACCAACGAGAAATGTGACACTCGGGCCTCAGCGAGGAGATGTGCAGGGTTCAAAGCCGGGGCTGTAAACACCTCGCCGTGTCGGTGGAGGCCTCTCGTGTTAATTTGCATGAAGGCTCGGCTCAGTCGGACCTCATTAGGAAGTCAGGAGTTGAAGCCGGTGAGCCATCAATGGCTTTGTGAACTATGTTAGCTGCTTGTGCCAAGCCAGGAGAAATTACCTTCACATGTAGAACTGAAACTATTAATCGATCAAGAGGAAATATATTGGAAGATATTTACATTTTCATGTAATTCTGTTCATAAAAAACGTCAGAAAACAATCGCTGGTTGCAGCCTCCAAAAAAATTAATAAGTACATGATTTATTTGCCTTTCGATATCGAGGTGAATATCTTCAGGTTTTGGACTTATTCTTCTACAAAACAAGCAGTTTAAATAGACCTATGAGATAAGACAGAACTTTGTTTAACCACAGATTGCAAAACAAAGAGTGCAAATACAAAATATATATAATGCCAAAAACATAGGTCTAGATATGCAAGTGGCAAAAAGCTATGTTTGCACAATATCACATTGGAAGTACAGATAAGTATATCTTTTTTAATTACTATTTTCTGATACTTCATAGACCAAAAATCAAAAGGAGCAAACAGCTTCCAGAGCATTGTATATTTGCCGAGTGAAGCTATAGAGAAGTATTGTCTACCTGAACAGAGAATGAAGTCCCTTCACTCTGTGTGTGTCGTTATCCGAGCTTCTCTTTTCTTTGTTGCCGGGCCAACCGACATGCTTTCAGAGCATGTTAGTGCACGTGAGCGTGCCCCACTGGTTAACTCACGGTCTTCACTGCTCTCATATGGCGGTTACAGAAGTGTCGCCACCACCCTCCAGTTCCCCTCCAGGTAAACACCGTCGGCTCGGCCATGTTTGCCGAGGTTTGCACCGTTAGCATCGTCAGCTACAAGCAGGCAGCCCGTGTCGAGAGCCGCTGAGAGGCAATCAAAAGGCTCCCGATCTCTATCTCGCCCCATTTACCAATTAATTAAGACAATTATTACGATTTATCAATCGTGAAAGTAATCATTAGTATTCGCCTTTTGAGGATTCTTTTTTAATTTGATCCACTCCAGAGCTACAGTGATGTTAATAAATCCCTCACATGTAAAAAAAAGATTGTAAGAATGCTCTCCAGTTCTTTTCTGCAATCATAAAAGCCGAGTAATGAAAACCATTTGTCGTGGCATCTATTAAAGGCAGATTTTATACCGCCGTAAATACTCCACACAGATGGCGAGCTGTGTAACCGGACTGACATTCGGTCCGGCTGCACACTACATTTCCATCTGAGTCAGCACACGTCTTTAATACCCGATTCCTCGGTGAGTCACATTCGCACCAAACTGTTGAACCCGGGCATGTCTGGAAAATATGTGAAGGTCGAACAAAACACGCCGGTAAAGGAGGCCAGACGAGTTCATCCAGGTCATCGCGTCTCGTTTGATGGAGCCGCTGTCGTCGCTCACCGTAAAAGCAAAAGGCGCCACGAGGCCAGAAGGTCGCGGTATCTCTGGGCTGATGCGCGGTAACAATAGTCGATCAACATGGTAACCTACTCTGCAAGGATCCAAACATGCCACATCAACCCGACGACTCACCGGCTCACCGGAGGGCCGTAGCAGCTCCTGTATTCTTATTATTAACCAGTCACGGTGCGGAGGTCGCGGCCCGGTGCACTCAGAATACACGGTGAGTCGACTGATGCCCGTGCGTGAGCCACACTGGATGATTGGCATGCGAGTTAGTCACACACTGTGGCGAGGGCAAATGAAACGCTGGCGCTGGAAGACTCGCATGCGGGTTCCCGGGCAGCGACAACAGCGACGGAGAGAGAGTCGCGCACAAGACGAGGACGGAGTGTGTCTTCGCTGCTCCGCCGTTGTAGGGATGCGCCTAGAAACAAGCTAACGCGCATCGCCCAGAGGTCTAATTACCGGGATGGATAGGTTCATGTTTGGGTACTTTGAATGTTTTAAATATAGCCATCGTGGAGCACAGGTTTTATTTTCTATTATACTATGTATTTTGTGAATTAAACTTTATAGCCAGTCAAAGTTGAACTTTACGACAGACCAGATAAAAGAAGGTATCAAAGGAGCTGGGCGATGGGCAGTGGATCCACATCTGGCCACCAGCCGCGGCGGCTCAAAGTCAACCAGGAGTCGGCACGCTCATCATCCACATCCTTTTCCCAAGGTCTGGCCAAGAGGAAGATCTAACTATGGTACAGAATCAAAGATAATGTGCGGGGTTATAGATGGAGATCCTCATTTAAGCCTCCACACAATCTGCTCTCGATCACAAATATATACGACCTCCATGGGAGGACTGCTGATGTTTTTCGAGGCATATAGGTTGGAGCTGTGACACAGGAAGCTCATGAGAATTTGAAAACACTGAAGCAGCAGCAGCAGCTCACTGAAGCACCTTGTGGGAGAGGGCTGAGGGATTGAAAGGGTGGGGGGAGGGGCTGCGTAAAGCTCCTCCATAACAACTTTATTTTAAGACAAATGAAAATAAACTGCAGGGGTGCACAAAGGAACACTGTTAGGATACAAGACAGCCTGCATGTAGATTCAATACCTCCCACTGTCGCCGTTATTCTTTATCTACGCCGTGTTAATCCACGTTATCGTGGGTCGGAAATCTCAGCGTGAAAGATAATGGGTTGTGTGAACATAAAAAACGGAATAAAATGATGGCTTCTTAATCCTTTTTTGTCTCAACAGGACGTGGCGTGGACCCAGTTTGCTTGTATTGATTAAAGCTAAATTCCTATCCATATTTTCTTTGGCCAGACTGATGAATTGAATGTTTGTTGCAGCTGCAGCAGCTAAAACAGTGTTTTGCCAACTTCAATGTTTGTATGACCACAGATTCCTCTGTAGGGTGGGCTTTGAATGAGTGTGAGCTCTTGGCTCTCTCTCTCTCTGTCGTATACTATTAGGATTCCTGATGCATATTCAATCGCGCATGTTTCAGACACGGCAGGCGGCCAATACAGTTTATGTGAGGATGGAGAAGACAAGGCCTGCACTTTGTGAGTTGTTCTGACTTCTGCATGCAATTAATCACGATAAGACTCGAGTGGAGGTGGCTCGGCTCAGAGGAGACAATGCAGGAGAAGATAATATCCCTTTGATCTGAATATGTGCGTTTTGTAAACAGTCTGATGCTGCTGCTGAGCCCTCCGTCAGTCTTCTCTCCTGCTGTGAGCTCGGCTGTTTTGCACCGACTCAGCGGGGTAATTAATGAATATTTTGCGACGCTAATGCAAGCTCCAGAAGTGCCTCTGGTGTATAACCATGGTAACTACAGGACCTGCAAAGAAGCATCAGACAGCGGAGTGATTAAACTCATACCTGATAAGGAGGTCTCAGCTCCAGCCTGGTCTATCTTCAAAGCATGGTCGTTTACACAGAGCGGTGGGTGGTGGGGAGGTGGCGGCTGGGCGGGGGATACTGAAGAGATAGGCCGACTGCAGGAGGCTCTGGCCCGTCTGCGGCCCTTCTAGACTTTAAACGGACTAAATTACAGTCCTGGTGCTATTTCCTCCCGTTAAAACTGCTGAACTACGAGCCACAAAGGTGATATTTCACAGACGGACCGACCTTGAGAGTCTGGAAGGTCTTTTTCTTGCCTCAAGGAGACTTTTCAAGCAAAAGACTAGACTTTTGATGACCAGTTGGACATAAGACATTTTAAGTATTTTCAATAAATAAACACATTAAATTAAATAATCTTCGAGAACAGCTGCACATCGCACCAGGGCAGCAGCTGATTGATCGTCTTAGCAATGTATGAGGTGAAGATGATAGTGGTCATCATGGCGCTTTCTCATTTTCTTAAATTGCCTGTATAAAGTGCTGGACTTATCATTTCAACTGCATCATGTTTCGTGGACTACGGTGCCTATTAAATAACCAAAAACCAGTTAACAGGACCAACGGCCAAATTAAACACTTACTCCATGCCACGTTCCCCCCTCTATTATAAAGTCTGAACACTGTCTGTGGCTGCAACAAGATGTGGGACACAAAGGCGTGCAGAACATCTGTGAACAATTAGAGGCGAACAGAGCGAGCGAGCACTTATACTGCCCATTACACTTGAATAAGTCACTGGCTCGGCTCTTCATGATGTAATGCGGCGCAGCTTGGATATGCAATCTCAAAGTTGCGCTGGGACAGAGCCTCTCACAAAAACTTCAATCGGGCTCAAACATGGAGCACACGGTCCATAAACGTAATGCGGAGAGCGGAGAGTAGAACCACATTTATCTGCAGCTCTGAGGTCATTACTCAGGACAAAAAAAACGTTCACAGCACCAGTGGGTCCTTGTGTTCTTGACCAAATATTGTTCCAAATGATTCTTAAATCCACCCCAGCCTCCTCCATAAAGAAGCAATAAGTCCACCCAATTAACAGAGTAAACTTTAAATTCATGCTACTGCATTTCTGCCCTTGCGGTAGCTTTTTAACGTCTCCCTCCGCTCCAATGCGTTTCACTTATTCTTTATTCACTTGGATGGGCGGGTCAAGAAAAGCGTTGGCAGCAAAAGCAGAACAGTGGTGGTATATTCTAATGCCACTACTCCATATGTGCCGATTATAATTATTGCATGATTTAGTGAGTCGCCTCCCCGATTGTAAACAATCTATTTTTGTGAATTATTGTAAAAAGGAAAATGAGGCGTCTTCTGCGTGTTAAAAAGGAAGACCTGAAGAGTTGTTGGCTGTTTAGCCGGCTCGTTAAGAAAGCTCTGAATACATATATTTGCCCTTTGGAGATTTAGAGATGGTACAGGTACTAGCTTAGCACCGGACTGAACTGTGGACTATTGAGTTGCATTTTGGGTAGTGTAGTTGAAAGCTTCTGACAAGGAAAGAAGCAAAGCAACCTGTATCCTTTTTTTCAGGAAACAAGTCCATCACTTTGTTCCAATCATGAGGTCACTGCTTCAATGAGCCTTTGTGCTATGAAGTCTACAAGGATTTATCACATGATATATACTGCATTTGTCTGCAACGGCCAAGAGCAACAAACTACAACATTACATGAACATAGAATTCGGAAAGGGCGCAATGGATACGTCATTTTTTGTAAAGTCCTCGAGCTTTTCGTAGGAGATCTTCTACAGTGAAATGTGTGTATTTTACAGCCTGAACGCCGGGCAGAGTTCAAACAATCATTCCATCCTCATTTCTTTTCACCTAAAATGTGGTCTTTGTTCAGAAAACGATGAGATAATGAAAACAAACAGCATGAGCTTACATCTGGCTTAAAACCAACAGACACAGATCATTAGGCGTGGATGTTTTTCCGCTCCAAACGGACTCTGGAATAGCTACACAACAATATGTTTTGGTTTCCTTAATTATTGTGTAATCTCAGAAAAAGCCAGTACATGTTTTATGACCAATAAAATCCCTTGCAATGTGAAAACAAACAGGAAACAATCCAATCCTCGTGACTAGAATGCCATTCAGAAAATGTGGTATCCCATTTACTGAATAGCAGCATTGTTAAAGTATGATCTAACAACATGTATCACTGCCAAGACCGCTCCAAATAAGATTCTGTTCTGGCAAACATGGGCACCAATCCAGTCCAATACTTTGAGAGAAGCACCCCTCATAAAGATGTAACTATTTGTCAATTATTTTTCAAACAAAAATGCAAAACCCCAGTTAAAGCTTCTTAGTTGTGAGGATTTATTGCTTTTTCTTTGTTTGATATGATCATTAAGTTTGGTCTGACAAAACAAGCAATTTCAGAGAGTGACCTTTAATTTTCAGAAACTGTGACAACCGGTTTTCTGTTTTCTTAAATTTGATAGATAATATGATTCATCGATTACTAATGAAAATAGTTATTAGTTGCTTTGTATGTATTACTTTGGTGCAATGAAAACCGAACTCCATCCACCGGCGTTCTTTTAATTACTTCATGTAACAGTATAGTGGATGGAAACATGCATTCATTTGCATTTTCTTTTGCCAAATTTGCTGGAAATCTGGTTAAAATGTGTGCAACATTTGAATGGAAATCTGTCTGACTGTTTTCACTTCCTTTTCCTCTCACTTTACCGAACTTAAAAAGTGTTTATGATTAAGATATTAAGATTAAGCCCGACTGATACTGGAATTTTGAAGTGAAAGTTGATACAGATATTGACAGATCCCATTTTTGTGTTATTTTGGAAAAAATCTCTGGATTTCAAACTATGTAATGGTATCACGTTTCTACCAATTTAATACAGATATACTATATATGTGTAATACATGTGTATTACACACACACACACACACACACACACATATATGTATATACACATGGGTTACACTTTACTGAAAGATCTTTTCTCAGTTGTATGTGTGATACAAATTGTAAGCTGCATATAATGAGATCACTCTCAGCTTCCGAACTTAAATTAGTCTAGATGTCACACAATCCTGCTATTGCACCCTCTGTAAAAACAACCTGCTAGTATCAAACTGTACACAAACATCTTTCTGTGCAGTGAAGCTCAAACATCCATGAGATGCAAATATATGCACATGTTTGAGTGGAGGAAACTTTAAACCAGTTGGTAAAAATAGACTGACATCCCTGCAGAGGAGTGATGAAGCAAACACTGATCAATGTGTTTCATCCCTAAACATGATCCTATACCTTCACAATCCGGGTGGTGCATCCTCCACTACATCCCTGCTGCAGAAATATTCACCCCTTAATTCATTATTTGGTTGATTTGAGCCTGCTGAATGTGTCCCACTGTCTCCTTGTCGCACTGTTTGACACACTGGGTTTTGTTTCCTTCATTTAAAATGTAAAAAATGCTTCTTTTCATCGTCATTGTGAGAAGCACACAAAAAAAAAAAAAAAAAAAACCGTTAGGACTTTGATGTCAGTTCCTTCTCCTTGTTCCCCTTTAATGTTTCACCCCTTACAGGGAGGCTACCGCCGCCACCGGGCAGCTAGCATGTTCAGGCAACTGGACCAACACCGACTGGGACTCAGAAAGCTGTCATTGTCTTTCTTGGGACAGGCCCTCCAAAAGAAAACCAGACCCTGCACCGACATGATGCTCCCCCCACGGGTAACGTCCATGTCGTTACGCCCTTGCGTTTCTCACTCAAACGAGACAAACCCCGCCGCGGAGCACCGGGCCGTCCATCGCTAAAAGAAAAGAGACCCCCGCGTTTAGCTCGAGGCTACATCCGTTCAGACGGACACTTCTCCCGGGCTGTGGAATCAGAGCACGCCGGCCAGCCTCTCTCGGTATTCCCAACAATTATCTCCAGCGAGCGGACATCAAACGGCATTTCTCCTGGGTTTTAAAAATAATTGTAAAAACTCACCTCATTTGGTTGGAAACTGTCGAAGACGACGCTGCCTCTCCATGGTGAAGAAAAGACACAGATATGCTCGTTTTTCTCTTTTCAAAACGTGTCTATCTTGTGCTCTTTTATTTATTTATTTGAGACGCGTCCTCCCCTGCAGCAGCAGCAGCAGCAGCAGCCGCTTTCTATTCTCCGCCTCGGCGTTTGGTGTTTTGGGTTCAGGAAAAGTGATGTCATTGCATGAAATTGCATTACCCGCCCCAATTTTTTCTTCCTTTTTTGTGAGGCTGTCCCCCCATGCTGCCAAACATAACTTCAATATACTTGTTTTAAGAGATGAAGATGTTTTTAGTGCCATGAAACAGGCCTTTTTAAAATGTATTTACATCACAGAACTTAATCTGTGTACTTGTGTATATTGTGTTTTAAACCAATCAACTAGTGAATTGTTAGTATTTTGTCCTTCTTTATTATTAAATCTGGGATGTGCTACCCTGTCCCATTGCTTATGCTCATTGGCTCATAACCCTAACCCATTTTCTGGGTTTAGCACTCCACGTGAATCCCATTGTTGAACCACAACCGTTACCTAATGCACCTTAAATACCATCTGCAGATCATTAACTTAAACAATTATGTCATCAAATTGTATACGTGTGTCCTCCTTTTGTTCAAAACAGACACATCCAGAAAAAAAACTCACATAAATCCAATTAAATAAAACATTGTCAAATGAGCTATTGGGAAGAGGTTGTAAAGGTTTTTGTGAAAGTGAAAGATATTCTTTATATTCATAATTCTTGCTGCATCAACTGCAGCAGAGACGATGTCTTGGAGTGAATCATCACTTCTCTTTCACCTCCTCCACCCTCTGACACCACCTAGGTGGACGAACAGGACGTTAGGAGGACGCGGGTACATTTACTGCTCTCTGTTGGGACTCAAATGAGGTGCAATTTACAGCCAAAGAATGCTTTGCTTACGTGTGATGTCATGGTCACACGTGTGTGGAGACACAACACAACATATTTGGTTTCTTGACTGACTTGCTTCAGTGGTTTGTTTTCATAACATCTTGCTTCAAAGCGTCTTCCACACCATCTTAACATTCACAGAATAGTGATGCATGCATTTGCATTTTCTTCTGCAAATACATTTTTGGAATAGAAACCTGCCAAAACTGCCACAATGTGACTTCTGCTACGAGCGATTAATGTGTTGCAGCAACAGACAGGACCACAGACTCTGCTCAGTATATGACATGTTCAGGAGGCTGTAATCCTAAAGAAATAAGAAATATTTTTATTCATGTACATTTTCTGTCGGCCAGATGAAGACAGTCCCACAGCTGGTTCAGAGGACAGGGAATTGAGGTTAAAGGGGAGTGAACCGACGCCTTAATTCCCAGTAAGACCAGAGGATGTCACAACCAGCCATTTATTAGCAGGACATAAGCTGTGATTTTAAATGACTTTAATCTTAGTCTACTTTTATTTTGCAGTGTGAGAGGTTCTGCTTTACAGTTTTATAATTAATTATTGGAGTATTATTTAATGGGTAATTATATTTTTTTGGGTCAAGATAAAACTTTAACCTGCATGTCTTTTGGGGATTAAAGAATTCATATTACGGTTTCATATTCATATTTACTCCTCCGTGAATCGCCACCTTAACGTGGTGGAGGAGTTTGAGAGGCTCAGTGATCCCGGGAGCTATGTTGTCCGGGGCATTAGCCCCTGGTAGGGTCTCCCAAGGCAAACAGGTCTCGGGTGAGAGTCCAGACTAAGAGCGGTTCAAAAACCCTGATGAATAGCAGCACTCGAGCTTCAGCTACCTCGCCCGGACAAGGGAAACCGGGGCACCCTCCCGGAGCCAGACCCAGGAGGGGAGCTCGTCGGCGGCGTCTGGTGGCCGGGCCGCCTATGGGGCCCGGTCGGGCTCAGCCCAAGAAACGACAGCAAGCAGCAGCCCTGTGGACCCACCACCCGCAGGGACAATCATCGGGGTCGGGTGCGATGTAGACCGGGCGGCAGGCTGGGCAGGAGACCTGGGCGAGCCGATCGCCGGCGACATAGACTAGCTCTAGGGACGTGGAACGTCACCTCGCTAGCGGGGAAGGAGCCGGAGCTGGTGCGGGAGGTGGAGCAGTACCAACTAGATCTGGTTGGGCTCACCTCCACGCACAGCGCTGGCTCTGGAACCAAGCTCCTGGAGAAGGGTTGGACTCTCTTCTTTTCTGGAGTTGCCCAGGGTGAGAGGCGCCGGGCGGGAGTGGGGATACTCACAAGCCCCCGGCTGAGCGCTGCCGTGTTGGAGTTTGCCCCGGAGAACGAGAGGGTCGGTGGGAGGGGTCCTGGAGAGGGCACCGCTTGCCGACTCCATAGTTCTCCTGGGAGACTTCAACACTCCCGTGGGCAATGACAGAGAAACCTGGCGGGGAGTGATTGTGAGGAAGGGCTTGCCCGATCTGAACCAAGCGGTGTTCTGTTATTGGACTTCTGTGCTAGCCACTGCTTGTCTATAACGAACACCATGTTCGAACATAAGGTGGTTCATAAGTGTACTTGGTACCAGAACACCTTAGGCCGGAGATCGATGATCGACTTTATAATCGTATCATCTGATCTGCGGCCGTATGTCTTGGACACTCGGGTGAAGAGAGGAGCAGAGCTGTCAACTGATCACCACCTGGTGGTGAGTTGGATCAGATGGCAGGGGAGTCGGCCAGAGGGACCTGGCAAGCCCAAACATGTAGTGCGGGTGAACTGGGAACGTCTGGTCGAGGACCCTGTCCGGGAGGTCTTCAACTCCCACCTCCGGATGAACTTCTCACACATCCCGAGGGAGGTTGGGGACATGCAATCCGAGTGGACCATGTTCAAAGCCTCTATTGTGGAAGCGGCCGACAGGAGCTGTGGTTGGAAGGTCATCGGTGCCTGTCGTGGCGGCAACCCAAGAACCCGGTGGTGGACACTGGGGTCAGGGAAGCCGTCAAGCTGAAGAAGGAGGCCTACCGGGCCTGGCTGGCCCAGGGGTCTCCTGAAGCAGCTGACAGGTACCGGCAGGCCAGAAGGGCTGCAGCTGCGGTGGTCGCAGATGTAAAAACTCGGGCATGGGAGGAGTTTGGGGAGGCCATGGAGAAGAACTTTCGGTCGGCCTCAAAGAGGTTCTGGCAAACCGTCCGACGGCTCAGGAAGGGAAAGCAGGGTCTACCCCAGGCTGTTCTCAGCGTGGGGGGGGGAGCTGCTGACCCGGACAGGGGACATCGTCGGACGGTGGAAAGAATACTTTGAGGAACTCCTAAATCCGGCCAACATGTCCCCTCTAGAGGGGGCAGTGCCTGTAGACTTGGGGGGGGGTCGCACCAATATCCCTGGCAGAGGCCGCTAAGGTTGTTAAAAAGCTCCTTGGTGGCAAGGCGCCGGGGGTGGATGAGATCCGCCCTGAGATGCTGAAGGCGCTGGACATTGTTGGGCTGTCTTGGCTGACACGCCTCTTCAATGTCGCATGGGGGTCAGGAACAGTACCCTTGGACTGGCAGACCGGGGTGGTGGTTCCCATTTTCAAAAAGGGGGACCGGAGAGTGTGCTCGAACTATCGTGGAATCACACTTCTCAGCCTCCCTGGGAAAGTTTATGCCAGGGTACTGGAAAGGAGGCTCCGACCGCTGGTCGAACCTCGGATTCAAGACCAGCAGTGCGGATTCCGTCCCGGTTGTGGAACTGTGGACCAGCTCTTCACCCTCGCAAGGGTCCTCGAGGGGTCCTGGGAGTTTGCCCAACCAGTCTTCATGTGTTTTGTAGACTTGGAGAAGGCTTTCGACCGGGTCCCTCGGGAATTGTTGTGGTGGGTGCTGCGGGGGTATGGGGTTCCGGACCCGTTGCTACAGGCTATCCGGTCTCTGTACGCCTGCAGTAGGAGCTGTGTTCGCATCCTCGGCAGTAAGTCAGACACGTTCCCGGTGGGTGTTGGTCTCCGCCAGGGCTGCCCTTTATCACCGGTCTTGTTTGTGATTTTCATGGACAGGATATCTAGGCGCAGCCTGGGGGTGGAGCAGGTCAGGTTTGGGGGTCTTGGGATCGCCTCTCTTCTGTTCGCAGATGATGTGGTCCTGTTAGCATCCTCAGACCATGACCTCCGGCACTCACTGGGGCATTTTGCTGCCGAGTGTGAAGCGGCAGGGATGAGAGTCAGCACCGCCAAATCTGAGGCCATGGTGCTCTGCCGGAAACCGTGGATTGCTCCCTCCAGGTGGGGACAGAGTGCCTGCCCCAAGCGAAGGAGTTCAAGTATCTCGGGGTCTTGTTCACGAGTGAGGGTAAGATGGAGCTGGAGATCGACAGGCGGATCGGTGCAGCTGCAGCAGTAAAACAGGCGCTGTACCGGTCTGTCTTGGTGAAGAGAGAGCTGAGCCGAAAGGCGAAGCTTTCAATTTACTGGTCGGTCTACGTTCCAATCCTCACCTATGGTCACGAACTTTGGGTAGCGACCGAAAGAACGAGGTCGCGAATACAAGCGGCCGAAATGAGTTTCCTCCGTAGGGTGGCCGGGCTCAGCCTTAGAGATAGGGTAAGGAGCTCGGACATCAGGAGGGAGCTTGGAGTCGAGCCGCTACTCCTTCGCATCGAAAGGAGTCAGCTGAGGTGGTTCGGGCATCTGATTCGGATGCCTCCTGGACGCCTCCCGTTAGAGGTTTTCCAGGCACGTCCTACTGGGAGGAGACCCCGGGGAAGACCCAGGACACGCTGGAGAGATTATATCTCCCGGCTGGCCTGGGAACGCCTCGGGATCCCCCAGAATGAGCTGGAAAGTGTCGCGGGCGAGAGGGAAGTCTGGGTCAACCTGCTGGGTCTGCTGCCCCCGCGACCCGACCCCGGAATAAGCGGATGAGAATGGATGGATGGATTACGGTTTAGAAAAGAAAAGTGGGGCATTTTTTTGACCTTATTTTCAGTGACCAGTAGAAAGGGACACAATGAGTAGAGAGAAATGGGAGATGACGAAAGGTCCTCAGACTCGAACCGAGGATATTCAGTACATTCACTTCAAACTCTCTCAATCTCAATCCATATTTACCTCTTTTACCAGGACAAGACTGGCTTTACTCTATTATTATATTTGATGCACTAGAGCCAGATGATTGTTTTTCTAGTTTACAAACACTAGTAACGCCATGCTGAGAGATTTCATTCACCAGTAGTTTGTCTGCCAGCTTGTATTGGCCGATGAAGAGATCCCTTCCCAACATGCTCCCAATGCCCAAGGTGAGGGGCAGAACAACCGTTCTGATTCTGTGCAAAAAGTATTATTGCGGTTTATGTGAAGCTAATATGTGCGTCTTGTCTTTTAGTATAATAGTCCCCCTTTACTTTCCACTGGATGGTTTCCTTGCTGTGCAGACTTCTCATGTAACTTCAGATAAGAGAATGATGACTGAGGATTTTGTTCCCCATCGTTTACACTGGGAGCGTGTTTGAAAAGGACCTCTACATCAGCCATTATGAACAGGAGGAACTATTGTTATGTGGCAAGAAAAAAAAACTAACAATGTTTACCTGGATGTAAAATGTGACCAAAAATATATTTTTTTTAAACAATTAACCAGTCATCATTCGCACAACCTGACACTTCTCAAAATGTATAGTGTACTGACAAAGATTGTGACCAATATTTTATTAGACCCATACATTACATACAATAAACAGCATATGGGTGCAATCATTGAAAAGAAAGATTCAAGAGGCCCCCGATTGAGAGTTAACCTGATCACGCAGGATGGCATCCACATCTCTTTCCGAGAGCTCCGGTCCCGAGGCGTCCAGGTCGGCCTGGTCTGGGTCTTCTCCAGTCAGGATGTCCATCGGGCCCTCGGCGATGGCTCTGATGGTCTGGTCCTCCAGCGCCAGGGCCGTGTCAAACTGTAGGGGGGAGGGAGGGCCCTGCATACCGTCCCCTTCCACATCCAGGTCCTGTATCATAGGATGAAATCTAAAGCTGAACATAAAACTTGTAGGAGCCATTTGAAGTTGTATGTAAATACGTTTTATTTCTGTTTCCACCTCCGACCACCAGGCGGAGTGTTCTCGTTTTGGGTTAATTGGATCAATGCACTCAGCTTCAGGTGTTGCTGCTTTGTATGTGGGAGAAGTTTCTGCGCTTGTGATTCAGCATTGTGTGTGTGTGTGTGTACTCTTTATAAATCATTGCACAATAATAAAAACAGCGAAGGGTGAGCTGAAGAGATTCGTGTAATAAATCTAAACTTTTGATCTTCAGCAGAACATCACAACTCAACCTGAGGAGCAGCCCCTCAGTGGCTTGTTAAGAGTTGTAAACAGTCAGTGACCTACAGAAACAAGCTTTGCCCGCTGCTTCTTCTCAAAAGGTGCGGCCGTCGTATTTCAAGGGCGTAACGACCTTCAGCTCGATACATTTCTGCCTTTTATGGTTCTGGTCTGATTCAGATTGACCTTTTTGTTAAAAACGAAGCAAGAGCTTCAGTCCATCCATCCAGCTATCTATATCTCAACAATTTACAAACATGAATTTTTCCTAAAAAAAAATAAAATAAAAAGTCACATATCTACGACCACACAGCAGAGTGGCCAGTCCACCATTTTACGCCAGAAACACACCAAGCGAAGTGCTGCATGGCGCTATGTTCCTGCTCCCGCGAGCCCGTTCTCGGGTTATGGGCAGGAACAAATATCTTTGTCACACGGTTCAGCATGTCACCGGAGACGCTTTACTCAAAGACGACAAATAACCACCAAACGTCAAACTTTCCTGAACGCTTTGCCGCACTGCAGAATAACACGTATGAAGCTCGCAGAGTAAGCGGCAGCGAGCACAGCTTTTCGTAGACATTGCACTTCAACTACTGCTTGGTGCATTGGGGTGTTTTCAAACCTGCATAATTAGCTGCTGGTTGGTTTGACCCACTTTGTTCACTCCATCTGAGCAGATTTAGCACTGCAATCGTACTCGAAACATCATCGAGAGCCTTTGGAAGCGGCCTCAGGCTGGTCACAAACTAAAGTTTGGGTTCTTTTGTTTCCGATTCAACTTCACGGCGTACTCTGCAAATGTGAGCGAAACAGCTCTCGTCGCATGTCGAGGTCTGACCTCGGCAAGCAACCTAACAATAAGTGTGGCACGCACATTTTTAATACAATGCATATACATTAGAGGACAGTGGGAGGGGAATGTCATTTCTACATACATCATTGAACTCTAGGGGAAGGCTCTCTGTGGGCTGAAGCTCTGCCGCACTCAGATACATGTCTCTGGTTGCAGTGGTGATCTGCTCCTGTGGGGGAGGTTCCTGCTCAGGCTGGTACATCGGGAGAGGCAGGGTGAGGTGCAGCGGGCAGCGAGGGTCATCCGACTGCCCCATGTGCACGCTGCGTTCACATGGGACATCTTTCAGGCCTGGGCACATTTTGAAAAGCACCTGATTGCTGTCCTGGAAGATGTCTGAGTGTCTAGTCGTCAAGGACAATGACACCTGATGTCCACACAAACATAACATGGTTATGACATGGATATTATTAATCACTGGAGTAATATGAAGTCAAGATCATCACTGGCTAATGTATTGTTGGGATTAAAAATTAAGGCAGGTTGAGAAGGGATTTTGTTTCTTCCAACTGAAAAGATTAGTCCATTTATAACTCAGGAAAAATCAACAGACCACAGGAAGGACTTTATGTAGGCACCCTTTGAAACCAGCAGCTACTACAAGCCGCTTGTCTTGATCGGGGCCGCGGTCAAGATGGAGAGAGAATCTCAGTGCGTTTGTTCATTTAGAATTTTAAAAAGAAAATATATTCAATCAATACAGGAGCCTGTTTCTGAAAGCAGGTTTACTGAAAACCTTGAGATGAGGGAAATCTTGGGTTATCAGTTTCAGAAAGACAGGTAACTTTAACTCTTGGTGCGTTATCGTGGTAACTGACTCTGAACCTAACCTGCTCACATTACGAGTTGATTTTTATCATTTAAGTTTCTGCACACCGAGTGATGGAACATCATTTCTATAATAGTGGAGCATTAGAGATTGAAGGTGTTTAACCTTAGATTACACATTATTCATCCCCAGGGGGGAATTTCTTTACTTCATTCGTTGAAGTATCTCAAATAAAGCCGCGTATTCTGTCGAGTCAAGTTAATTTATAACATTTAAAATCCGCTATTTAAAAAATGTAAATCATCAAAGCACTATCACTGGGTTAGATTGTGAGTTATATTATATGATCTTTTTATATTTTCAAATATATATACATGTCCAAGTCAGTTGGCCCCTGTGTTTTTTCTACCATAAAATGAAAGCCAACATTTAAATTTAAAATGTAACTCCCATCACTGGCTGCAAACTGCAGAAGGGGGTGGAAAGGAGGACACTGAAGAAATGGTTATCCATATTGGATAACCCGGACCACCCACTCCACCACCTACCGCAGGGACAGCGGAGCACTTTTTCCACAAAGACAGATAAAGGAGCTCATTCCTGGCCACTGCCATGAGACTTCACAATAAATCACCGTTGGCCAAATCAATCACTGCACAACAAAACCGTTAAACCGTTGGACTACATCTTTGCACTACCGTTTTGTTTGTTCATTTAATATCATTATTATTTTGTAATATATAGTATGCAAGTAATTAACTATCCAATTCCATATCAGTCAGGTAAATTATGAATTAAACGACAATACAGGATAAAAGCTAAACTTAGATTAGGATGTATAGATACAGGGAGATTTATCTTTTAAAAATAACCTGATAGAGAGAGATATCTTGCAGGCATTAATATCACTACTTCCACTGAGCAAAAATGGAGGCTGCCTGTTTACTTGTTGCCGTGGTGAATCGTAAAATGAGAGCGCCATTGATGGCTTTTTTCATTCATCATGCGCAAGTTTAACTAAATAAACTTAAGAGTTGATTGTACAAACTCTAATCAGCTTTTCTTGAACTGAAAACTCAAGGATTCCGTCTCCGGGTTAGTCAACTCGGATCAGTAAACCCGCTTTCTGAAACAGAGCCCAGGTTTGTTTTATATGTAAACAGATCACACTATTATCCCAACGCATAACGACAACATCATTGAGGATACGTGAGATGCAGTGACGGGTCATGGGTAGGCAGGGGTTGGTACATCGGGCTCCCTCCTCAAAAGAGACGCACTTCTCGGTCATCGTTCTTGAGAGTTGCTACACCGGAGTGAAGAAGAGTCACATAAAGATAAAAAAGAATCTATAATTTTTTTTAAAGACACATTTCCATTAGAAGTATAATCACCCACTCAATAAATGCAGATTAATATTCTTATTGGGATTAATAATGTGCAAAACTATCTACGATCATATTTCACTTTGTTATTTAATTATAAAAAGATGCTTCTTCAAAAATATATATAAACATTATCAGCTGTAACCGTCATATGCGAGCAGGGCAGCACAGCGGCAGTGAGCTAGCCAGTGGGGTCCGCCTACTGGTCTGGCTACGTCAACAAAGCAAGTAGAAGCTTGGCTAACACACAGTGCGAGTAAATTAATTATGTGCCCAGGTATATAGATCTATATCTTTAAATAGCAAAAAGTAGTTAGCTACTATTATAATAACCTTAATTTTGCACCATTAAACATTTGTCCTAAACAATTAATTTGAATAAATTCATCAAATCGGTTCATTGCCCAGCTTATAAATGAGTATTGAGTGTGTTCTTTAACTGTTATCCCATATGAAGAAAACGCCGTTGGATCAAACTCTAAAACAAAGATAACTCCCTTCTCTTACACTACGATAGCCGCAGAAGTTTGACATGATATCTTTTAAACCTGTGCAGACAAACTTGAAACTATTTCATGGGCTAGATAACATCGAGTAAGATTTTTTTGTGGTTTGACGAACTGACCCGTAAACATGAGTTGTAACGCTTCCTAGTTGTACTACTACTGTGATGGGTTCACACCTGAGATGCTCCTTCCGTCACAGCCTGCCTCCTCTCCCGAAGCTGCCGGTGCAGGAGGGCTTCAACACCGTACCGACGACGGTATCGGCGCAGCGCTTTGAGCTTCTTTAGGTTCTCCCTCTCCTTGATTGACAGACCTTCCGGCCCCGTCAACAGACTGCTCCCTGACGGCAACATAAACAAGTACAGATAACGCTCAGGGCTGAAAAGGTGTGGGGTGATTTTCTACAAAGAACTGTTGAACAGGTATATAAACAAGGCAACAAGTATAGTTAGTAACCCATTTGTTGTATATTTACCGATAGTTTCGTGCTCCACTTTGCGGTTGTGCAGATATCTGCGCTTTTTCTCCTTAAGCAGGTGCTGCAGACGCTTGAATTGGTCGATGTAGAGGGACTGAAGCCTGATGAGTTTTTCTCGGGTGATGAGTGCCACTTCCTCTGCTGTGTACACTCCTGCATGTCTACGATGATGGGAACAAATAAACTAATGTATTCACCAGAAAAGGGTCATGTCACCCTTCAACTCTTCCGATAAACTCAAACTAATCTGACTACACATTCTTGGATTAAGGCTAAATCAAGACATTTTACATTTATAATTAGAATACAAAGTATACCAATTTGGATGTACAATAATTTGAAATACCCTAAACAGGAAATGATACAATAGGTGTGCCTTCCAAGAGAATTGTAATCTTAGAACGTCATTGCTAAAAAACATCACAAAAGAGAAATACAAGTGTTTTCCCGAATATTTTATATAATTTTTGTTTTCCCAGCTGTCCCCACAACCCAAATGTATTTGATTGTTTTTGCAGTTTCTTTGTGCATCCCATTGTAGACCTGTAATGCTGAACAACAGAGCAAAAATCCTGTGTTTGTGTGTTTGCATGCATATACAGAGCTTTAGCCAAACTTAACATAACACAATACACACCTGCTTAGAATTAAATTGTAGTCTTAACAGGGTCACAGCTACTGCCTAAGGCAGTAAATGGACATTGACGCAAACAAACATCAACAAATTAAGATTTACACTACAATCCAAAGCAAGTTTAGATGTAAAACTTAATTTTTCTTACTTTAGAGGATCCTCGTGATCGCTGTCAGCGCTGTCTGCCTCACTGTCCGGGTCACCTCTCCATGTTTGGTCAAGAATCAAAGGACCCTGCTCCTCCTCACTCAGACTGTCCTCATCTGTCCAGAGCAGGTGAAGTTCAACATTAAATTCATATTTAAAAATATTAACAAACTGCTAAATAATTAACCTCATCAATTTACATAATACAGAGGAAATATCAATGCACATGAGATTAAACGGTGTTAACAATTGACAAAGTCAAAACAAAACCGTGTACCTAGAATACGGCTAGCTTCAGAGCGACCTCCGTCAATGCTGCCAGTCTCTGCCCGGTTGTATCCACTAAGCTGGGACAACAGGGACTCTGGGGACGGACCGGAAGACGCCTTTCTCATCTGAGCTCGGAGGGCCATGGCATTTCTGCGAGCATGCTCTGCACAGAACGTCACTCTAAAGAACAGAAAGAGTCATTGGAAAAGAAAGTATTCCGTGCAAAGACTTGCCGTTAATAATAAAGCTGAGGTGTCACACGTTTCCAAATGTTAAAACAAATTACATATCGACTTTCCACTCACCCATCTTTCCTCTCAACTTTTGGTGCAGCATTCGGGCAGCGCTTGCCGTTCTTGGCAGAGACGTAGCTGCACTGCTTGTACGGAGCATTCTTATCCTCCAAAATGTGTTTGATGCAGAACTCCAGGCCATCAAGACGGGGCTGAGAGCATGGCCGCTGGGTAAAGGCGCAAGCCTGGGGCTCCTGAGAACGCGGCGTCTGGGTCACTCGGTTTCGACTCGAAGGCAAAACGTGGATTCGGATCCTGTTCATTGCAAGCCTGCAAAAAAAATGATTAGTTGATTCAATTGATTAATCAATCTATGAACTAATTGTAAGACCAATAAGCCAATTAATTATTTTGACAGTGGGTTAATAATTTGTTTTAATTAATTGAAAAAAGAGCAAAGAATTTCATTCTGGCTTCTCAAATGTACAATTTTGCGGTTTTGTTTGACATTAAAGACTAAATATCTTTGAGTGTAATGTCAGTCAGAAAAACATAAGACTGAACACGTCAACAGTAGTGCCAGGCAAAACATGATACCGATCTCGATATAATATAGATATCAAATCAGAGAGTAGTCTTTTCCTGGTTTTAAAGGCTGCTGTTCTGACTCACTCGCATATGATATCCACATTATTGATGAATATTTATTTGTTTATTGTGAACATGTTTGGTTTAAACCACATACTCAACCATACAATATCGTCGATAGATGTATTTGGTTAAAAATATAATTATATGTTTTCCCATTTTCAAGCCTCATCATCGGGCATCTTTTGTTATTTTCAGACAAAAGATTGAGACACGAAATAAGGAGGCTGGAGTTGAACTGACTAAACTAAAAGCAAAACTGTCAAATTTATCAACAAATATCACATTAATTTCCTAAATCTTTAGCATTTACAGTATTATGTGTGAAACTTTAAAATGAACAAAATAGGTTTTCTACCATTGGTCAGACAAAACACGTTACAATATTAATCTTGTCATTATTAAGAGAAAGGGTACACTAACTATATATTGCAATTTATTAGCCACCATATAATAATAATAATAAAATTAATAATCATAATAATATATTGCATGTGGATCATTTAACGTTAATAGTTTAATCATAAATAGGGTCCAGAGATCGGAGTGGTCTAAAGTAACAAAGCGTTAATCAGCGAGTAAACAAAAAAATGTCAACACGCAGAAAGCAAACAGAACGAACACGATATCGTTATCGCTATATTAACATTCACCGTGTAAACCAAAAGTGTCCGTAATTCTTCATTTAAAACCACGTTCCAGAAGGCGGTGGCAGTTTGGGTGACTAAGGTTCGTCACCACAATTTCGTACGTTAATATAGCGTTACGTTGTTCACATGAACGACGGTCATTAATATAAAAACAGTGTAAACCGTCCAAACGTAAAGACGTCGCGTTGGTGCGTCGGGCTTCAGTTATGGCGCGGCCATCTTCGTTTAGCAGTTGCTCACATTTTCACAATGTGTAGCTAAAGAGGGAGTTTCGCGGAACAACGGCCACAGGCGACCATCTATCTCGATGTTTTCAAAACGCCTGCGCGCTAGAAAACGAATACATCCGCATTTATTGTTTGTAACTGCTTACCTTGGTCACAAATGTTCGGCCAGGTTCAACTTGCTTCCGAAGCACACCACATCGGTTTCCCTGCTCTCTCCAGTAACTGCCAGAGCCACTGCTCCCGCAATATCGGCCCACCCACCCACTCTGCTGTGATTGGTCAAAGCTCAAGGTATTTAATTGGCCAATCTAGCTGCCAATCAAAGTGACAACGATACAAATGTTCCCTCCGCCCACAATACTGCACCAATGAAGTTTGATACACGTATGTAATGCAGCAAGTTTTCTTAAAATATTTATTGACTTTAATTGAGAATAAAGCAACCACATATCAAAAAGAACAGTGTTCACATGTAACATTTTAACCGAAAACAAAAATAAAATATAATCCCAAAACGTTTCATTTCCAGACCTGAGTGTCGCTAATAACACCAAGACGTGAAAAAACATGAAACTTACTGTAGCTATTGGATTTTGCATTGTTAGGTTGCATGAGTGTCTTTCATTGTTTTCTCAAATATGGGTATTATTTTTTTAATGAGTGTCCTTTTTTCTGACTCATAACAAAGTCAATACTTGAATAAAAGAAAATTCAAGATCAATTAAAACAATTCTTTTAAATGGCAATATATTGGACATCTATTTTAGTAGCCTAACCATTATACATGTAACACTTTGTCATATGCATTGTAGGCAAACCTAGTGAGATACATATTCAGTGCATTTACTGTTTCCCTGTTACAACCAAGAGTTGAATAACCAATAAACCTCTGCTGTCTGAGCAACGAGCTGCAATCTTTTCAGCTTATCTTCCATATAATCATGGGAACAAAAATATATTACAATGGTATGGCTAATGATTTATTGTACTGCATTACTTTGAACTGTCTAAAATAAATATGTTTTTGAGGGCAGCTATGGTTGGGCAGGTGATGCTTGAACCAGAAAGTAGGGGGGTTCGAACCACGGCTGCTACTGAGTGAGACACTGAAACCCAAGTTGCTCCCCAGACGCTTTGCAGCAGCCCAGCGCTTCTGAAATTCTTAGGATGGGGTCAATATAGAGGTAATTTTTTTAAATGCATGTACCTGTATGTCTAGACCAAATGTAATGAAGTTTACTTTTTTTAAAGGCGATTATGAAATGACAAACGAAAGCAGGTTAAGAGCAGTAATACTATACAATTAAAACCACATAAAGCTTAGTATGAATTAAATGTACAGATGATACCCGATTCCCTTGACCACAAGTAGCACCTCTGCCACTATTTTTTTAACATAAATTCAATTAAATAAAGTAGGTGAGCACCAGCAGGTAAAATGTTTACTTTCTGGCAGTTTCAGGACACTGCTGTCAACTCCATTTAGAAGGTTGTATGTCGATACATTGGGCCTATTTCCAAAAAGGCTGATCCTCCAGAGGAAACGGATTAACATGTGCTAAATTACATGACAATTAAGAACTCACATTTCTTGAGGGATTTTTTTTTTGTTGGCAATTCCTTCATTGTGACCATACTGTGTAGATATGTTTGAACCCTTTGATAAAATCACAGCTATATATCCTCGGTATGAACTTTGTCCATTAGTGTAATAATTAGAGAACTGAATATGAATATTTTACAACCATTTAAAACAATGACTGAAAAAAAAATATCTAAAAACAAAAAGTACAAGATTTCTTAATTTACATATTTTTTTGCATTTTTTTCATAACAAAATGTAAAAAATATTTCATGTTTGTTTTAAACATTTTACAGTCTTTGTACAAGCTTATTACCAAATGAAAAAACACCAGGGATGGGCTCTCACATTTCTGTTAGATTATGGCGGTTTGAAAAAAAGACAAAAATATTGAAAAGATGGCTTTGGAGACATGCACTCTCAAACTAGCCGATAGTCTTGATGAAGTAATAACCCTCTGCCCAAAAAGACCAAAGGGAAAACAAAAAAAAGTATAAAAGAGGGCAAGAAAAAAGAAAAAAAGCATTCAATAAATAACATCCTATAAAAACATTAGAAAAAACAATTTGAAAGAAGACCTAACAAGTGTGTGATGAAAATCTTTTACTTTCCTCATGATTTCAAGACAATGACCAGGTCCTAATATTACATATTATTTGAGTTTAACAGAAGAGCTGAAAAAAAAACCTACACTTTCCTGTTTTTTTCTTCCTCACATTTTGAAAGCTTTTAAAGCCACTCATTATTGCCCAAAAAGTGTAAAAATAATAAAGTTGAATATTCAATAAAATTACTGGTACATTTCACTGCTGTCACACTAAAACCTTTAAAATGTTGGGTGAGTAAAAATAAAAAAAAAAAGCACAATACTTTATGTAAAAAGATGAATGTTGGGGAAGTCAAGGAAAATGTACATGATACATCTCCTGATGGGGAACTTATTTGGGTAACGGCGGCAGTGGGGGAGGCGGTTCTGAAGGGAGGGGTGGGGGCCTGTTCCCTCTGGAGCCACCACTGTACCGGTATTCCCCATATTGGGATCTGTAGTTAAACATGGACGGCTGGGATGGTTGGACCCCCTGTGCGCTCAGAAGGGAGTTCAGCATTTCAAACGTGTCCTGGTATTCGTTCGACTGGGCTCCCCCTGCTGCACCGTGCCCATTAGTGTCCGTCTTGTCACCTTTGGAGTGGAGATAGCTCCCTTGGTGGTGGGGAAGACCCAGGACAGGGAGAATGTCGGAGCCGTGCCCGAGAGTTTGCCCAGAGGAGGAAGACAGGGAGGGTAGCTGGTAGGGATTCCTAGAGGACTTGCTGACTTTAGTGACAGGGTGAGTGCCTGCTGTGGGATCTTGCGAGTGCGTCCTCTTACGTGACGCAGTAGAGGATGAAGAGCTCGTTCTAGATGAGTCGCTGGGGACTTTCTTGCTGCCTCCAACAGTCCCACTAGAACCAGATGAATGTTTGTGTTTAGAGGAGAGTGAAGCACCGGTAGAAGAGGAATGGTGGTGATTGTAGTGGTGATGGTGGTGGTTAGACCGTTCTCTGTGCTTGTCCCTGCTCTTTCCCTCCTCTCCTGAGCTTCCTCTTTGCTTCTCAGGCACTCGTATTCGAACTTTGATGTCCTGCTCCTGACCCCGGGCACCGCCACTGTGCCCGCTGCCTCCTCCCCCAGCAAGAGGCAATCGCATTTTGAGAGAGGTCCTCTCATGCCTCTCCTTCTCCAGGGGGATTTTCAGAATAATCGGCGACGGGTTGGACATGTCAGACGAGGATGAGCTGGACTGCTGGTGATGCTGCGGCTTCTCCTTCCTCTGCTGCTGACCAATGAGAGCCTGGGCAGCATTGGCATAGTCCCTCTTCACGGTGGCATCCATGTTCTCCAGCTTCCTTTTCTGGGCAGCCAGGACGTCTGCATTCTTGGCCCGGTACTCACTCAGCGACACCTTAGCTGGAGCGTGCACTTCGTTGTTGGGCTGCAGCTCACATCCAGCCTGACCTTTTCCACTCCAAGTCGCAGCACTGCCAGGTTCACCCCCGTCCTTGTCACCGATGGATGAGGAGGCGGAAGGTGGAGCCGAGAGGCTCATCAAGCCTGCCACGGTGCTCTCTGATGAGGCCATAGAGATCATGCTCATCATGGTGTCCCTCTGGTCACCGTCCTCCTGAACTTTTGGCTTGGCTTTTGGTGTCTGACCTCCAGCCTGGGAGCCAAGAAAACAAAGGATCACAGGTCAGTCTTTCAACGATTAATAAACACTTAATGCAGGATGTCTTGGCTGTACTAATTTGGTCAATAACGAGAAATGGGGGAAGAAAAATAAAGTACCTTCCAGTTGCGAATCCGTTTCAACCGACTGGGTGTTTTCTCCAGAATCTGCAGGAACTCATGTGTGAGCTCTGAAATATAGAAACGAGAAGACAAGATCAGCTGGAGGAAGGTGCCATTTTTTAAGAATATGATGTATGACTTATAGTTCCCTTTCAGACACATTTTCCCTGTGAGTACTGGAAATTATCTGAATTACGAGGTCATTTACAGCACATACCATCCAGCAGCTCGAGGGTAACTGTGGGATCAACGTACTCCCACCAGTGTTTGCCATCCGTAGACACGGGGATCTCCCAGTTGGACCATTTGCAGGCAAGGTGGATGCACACACAGGCCACAACCGGCGGACTGTACTGCAGGCAGAACGTGGTCAGGTGCAGACTACGTGGCAGGATACATCCCAGAAGGCAATCAAAAACAGAAAAATAAAGAGAGAGAAGAGAGCAGACATATTGAGTTAGAGGATTGTACACAATATCCACAACATATATGCTGCTCTATTTTACTGTTCATATCTGACAACTACAGAAACTAATATGTTTAGAGTGAACTGTGAATATACCTGTTAGTTGCCATAAAGTATGATGTTTGAGCCAGATCCTTACTCGCTGGAACAACAATAGAGCAAAAAAACACAATTAAAACCTGCGAATTAATCATGTGACATGCACACTTCCTATTATGCTGAAATATAGAAACAATTTCGCAAAATTGAAGATTTAATGCTCACCTCTGACAAGCTGAGTGCACTTGACAACATGAGTATGAGGATGGTCAATGGTGATTTCAAAAGCTGTAATAAAAAAAATGTAAAAATAAAAGGGACAAAAAGAGACACGCCTCGATAAATGAAATGCAGAAGTCAAACTAACATATGCAACAGGTTTCATTCAAGTCCCTGAAAAACAGAAAAATACTGTTATACCAATCTAAGCGTTGCAGGGATTAACTTGGAATAAAACTTTGCATGAGCTCTTCCAATAATATCCTGGACGACGTGAAAACAGATGAATGTGAAAAATTATTAAAAGCATGCCGACACAATTGAGGTTTCCCCAACTCTTGCTTTGTTGCATGGCACTGACTCGTTTTATAATTTAAAAAAACACACACACACAATTTGGGGTTGTCAATCAAAACAAGTTCTTCTTCAACTGCCTACAATCTTGAAAACATGGGAAAAGATTAATCCAGTAAGAGAACATACTAAAAGCCATTGTTCAGGATGCAGAGATTCGTCACAGAATCCTCAAACAAATGGCATAAAAATATGTAGACAAGAAAAATAAGGGGGGGGGGGGGTGTAAAAAGTTATGGACATAAAAGAAACAAAAGCAGAAACACTGTAATGCAACAGTGCATGCTAACATTAGGCATAAATGTCTTTTTCCTGTGCTGCTAACATGGACTTTCTGTGGAAAAAAGTTACACAGGTTAGCACTATTTTTATAATTACATGTTTCTGGAGAGAAATCAAGGGACCCAGTTTTTCCTTCCCAACTTACCCAAGGTCTGTAGTATTATGCTCTCAAGAATGACCAGGTCTTGGGCTTGTTGCAGGTAGGCCTGAGGTTGAGGAGACAGGCACGTTACTCACTGGGAGGCCTCCGTCCGTGTTCGAACACATCAAACCCACCGTTCATGTAGAGCGAACAGAGCCTCACAGATAAGTATCACATCACATAATCTGGGTCACTGAAAACCTACACAGACACTGGCATGTATTGTGTGTAGCAAGAGGGAACAACACTTCAAAAAAACCAAAAAGGTAGGGATGGTGCCATCCGGCAAAAAAAAAAACATCCCAATCTCCATTCACTCCATCGGATTACTGCACTCCTACACAGGTTTCAAAATGATGATTAAAACCAGTTTGATTTGAAGTTATAAACAGACGCCAAAATGAAACATCATTAAATAACACTTTGCAAGACCCCAAAATCCAGATAGGGGGAAAAAGAAAATTATCACAAAACAATAATGAGTACAAATATAAACACAAAATTGTATTTTAAAAATTGTGTGAATATCACACTGGTAAATAACAATATTGGATGTCAGTACCAGAACAAACATCTCACGCTTGGCTGTTCATACCGCTGATCTAAAGTATCCACCTGCGATTTAAATCCAACACTGAATAGCTTTGAATGGAAGTATATCCATCACGAAATATGTTGGGACCATCTCTGTTAAACGAATCGTGTCAAGAGAAGAGCACGAACATCTTTTCCATTGAGAAAAGCTTTCAGTACCATTTCTTCCTCTTCTTTCAATAAATAAATACTCTCCAGTTCAGATATTCCTGATACTATTGCAGCCTTTCTACACAAACTTCTTCATTGTTGTTTTGAAGCAACAGTCACCTCTCAGTGTTGTCACACCCATATCTGCCCGAGCTCGTCACAGGACACTGATCACTCTGGAGTAAACGTATGTCTTGAATTGTCTTGCGATATGTGATCTTGTGATCTCGCGACATTGCGATAAACCAGCTGCCTATATCCAACATGCCGCTAGCTATAACTAGGGTTGGGTACCGGAAACCGGTGCCAATGTTGTACCGGTTCCAATACAACCGGTATTACCCGGACCGAAACGCAACGCACATTCCGGTGCTTCTTTCCGGTGCCTGAGCCGATTGAAATTGAAAAAAACTATTGTTGTGAACTTCTCTGGTGACTCCGCCCTGTCAGCAGGTTACGAGCCTCTCATTTCACTTTGACAGCGGAGGCTGCGCCGTGTGTGACTACGTGAGCCCGTGTGGAGCACACCAGCGTCAGGCTGGACGCGACGGGGAGGCCGTCACCGGTCCCCCTGAACACGTGGAGACCGATTATGACGAGCAGCCTTAACTCAGATTAGTACCGTAACGTTGATTGCAAGTCTTGCATTCATAAAAGTAGCCCAATAAATAATAAATTAGCCATTATAACCATGTTTAAGCTAGCTACGAGCTGCGAGCGTGACAGTCTGCTAGCAGATGTGTTGATGTACAGCGATCCCGGCTGTATACCCGGTGTTACCGGGAATATAATGACGGAGGAATAAAGACCGTGGGGAGTCACTTTGTTTCAGTGTAACTCTCGCTGTCAGAAGCAAAACTTTATTTGTCACGTGTCATCTTCAGTACCTCTGATTGGTTGTTCTCTTTGCTAGGGATGCACCGATCTGATCGGCGCCGATCCATATCGGCCGATATTGCCATTATCGGTTTTGATCGGCGTTCTCAAAACGGCCGATCGATCAGATGACGTAACATCTGCGAGAACTATCAGAAGTTTCAATCGCCGCGCACAGCAACCGAGACGAAGCGCCCGGCGAGGGCCGCAGAGTGAGAGGTCAGAGGGGATCCTCACCACCGAGCGGCGTCCCCGTCCCCCGAGTTGAATCTCTGGGTCGACTCAGCCGACTCTCACATGTCTGCCCCTAGAGACTGATGCTCACGGTAAACACATTCGATCAGGAGCGCGCGAGGGTTTTGATAGTTAGCGGAAGGATTTATGTGACAACATCCGGTTTTGCAAAGTTAGCGGAAAGAACCACGTGAAACAACATCCGTTTTTCAAAATAAGATGTCGACAAATCATACACCAGCATATAAAAGTAAACAATGAACTGATTTTGTATCTTTATAGATCGTTTCTGAGATTTAGCTTAAATTATGCTAAAATTAAAACAGTTTTACTGTACCAAGGAAGAGTTTATAAAAATGTCAGACTTTTGTATGTTAAGAAAAGTCCTGTATATAGATTTCCCCAAGAGTTCCAGGAAATGAATAATGCAGATGTGTTCCATACATATCTGAAATCCCCTACAATAGCAATCAAACAATTTTAATGTATCAATTAGGACATTTTTCAAAGTAAAAGTCCTAAATGTTTAAAGAAATCTGTAATTTCTTTAATGTTTGAGTTGCTTTATATATGTATTTCCTCATAGTCCTCATAGCAATAATGCTACACAATAAATAGAATGCTTCAATCGACACCGTGATCGGTGATCGGTATTATCGGATCGGCAGATACTGATTTCAGTGATCGGTGATCGGCACAAAAAACCTGATCGGTGCATCTCTACTCTTTGCCCATCAAAACAGTGACAGGATTAACCCTATAAAGTCTGCACATGACAATACATATCACATCATATAATGGAGAACATATATTGTGTATGTTAACAGTCTGATATCCGTTGTGTGTCAGTGCTCCACGATAACGGCTTCTACAGGGAATATTGCCGAAGAGGTTTTTAATGTCCTCATTGTGCGTTTAAAAAAAAAAATATCGGTTCAGGCACCGTTTAGGCACCGGTATCGTTTTAAAAGTACCGATTTAGCACCGGTATCGGAAAAAACCCAAACGATACCCATCCCTAGCTATAACTCATGTTGCATAGTTTATAATACGTAAAGGACCAGCCACATCCAATCAGCATCGTGATCTATTGAGCTTCATCACTCTATTAGTTTGCTCACATAGCGTTGTTCAACCGGACAATGAGGTTGTGTGAAGAAAACAAGACAATAAAGACAACAATCTGCAATTCGCTTGAAAACTAGTGCGAACGCTTTCAAGATCGATCACGATCTAAAACCGTCAGATCGTCTACCCCTCACCTAAAGTGTCTCATTACAAGTAAAGTGTTCAGACCCAGTTTGAATCCAATGTGAAGCAAGAATAAATAAGAAAGTTCAGCGGTTAACTTATTGCCAAACGACATTTCATAGCAGAGCATCAGCATTGAAGCATTACATATTGAGTCAAATGAAGAAACCAATATCAATCTTCACAAATTCTCCTGATGAAACAATAGTTCCTTTCAGTCATATTATTGTTGGGATGAAAACTATTCCCCATTCGGTCAGCTCAAGAGAAGACAGAGCACAATTGCAGGCAATTTTGACAACAGCCCAACACTTACATCACTGTGTACATCTGGTGGAGGATCCTGAGGATTGAGGCATGCATGGGCCACCTTGATAACATGTTCCAGCTTCCGGGGCTGCTCCTCGACTTTTGCAGCGAGGAAAAGTGCGGCAGGAGAAACGACCTGTTGAGGGGAAACAAAAAGTAGTTCACCAGTTGATTAAACATAAGTACCAAGAGCTGTATACGAGACTTCAGGTGACATAAACACTTACATTTCTGTGAAATCTGGTGAACGACTGGACCATGTAGAATCGATGCATGTACACGATGGCTGTGTTTATTGTAAGTTGAGACCTGATAAATGTTAGTAAAGGGAAACGTAGCAAACTGTACGAACAGATCGCAAAATCGGCATTATCGTACATCGTGTATAAGACAAGAGGTCATTGGTCTAGATGTGAAATAACACAACTAAAAGGAGGTTTAACTCTAACTCAATATCACAATAGTGACAAACAAACAGAACCCTAAGCTTGCTTCCGACGTTAGCCGCTAAAGAAACAAATACTCGTGTTGGCTCAGCAGATAGAATATTTCAACACGTATACAAACTAAAAACACCGTTTCTGAAGAGAGTTGTTCCACTAAAGCTGCACATTGTCATCACAAACGTCGACAGTAAGCGGTGAAGCTAACGTTAAAGCTACCGTCCTGAAGGCCTGCCGACCACACAGGCCTGCGCAGCTCCGGTTTAACTGCGCCGCTCTCAGATCAAGCTGCACGCCAACGTTAACGTCGTAAAACCCCGAACCACCGCGTGAAACCACGCGGGGAACGTGGCAAAACAACCGAAAAACACTCGAACTGAACACGATAACAAAACACAGGTCGTGCTCTTCTCCCAACCGGCTTCACGAGAAGCTAAACTTCGCCAGCTAGCTAAGCTAGTGTCGGCTCGGTGAAACGCAAGTAGTCCCTCGACAAAAGATACACGTTGAGCCGCTGTCCCATATCCTGCAGCAGGTTCGCAGCCTGTTGTCTGTAGGACAGCTCCTTGTCGGGATCAAGTCCAGCTCGCCGAGATGGGCTGTTGTCGATTTGTTCTCGGGTGTAGTACCATTTGTTATTACAGTTTGCAGGGAGAGAACGAAACGAAGCCGCCATCACTGAGAAGGACGATAGTTTAAAATTTCTGCGCGTCACAGGAACCCTACGTCACACCGGTTAGTAACATTGGTGTAATTCCCTTGACGACCAGCAGGCGTCATATATCTTTAGATATATATAGTATATAAATAAATCAAAATAAACTTGATTAGTGTAGTATGTGTACACAAAGAAGAAAAGCTTGATGTTTACAGTATTTATATAGTACTACAGTATTTATATAGTACTATATATATATACTATATGCACAAGTATATATATATATATATATACACTTGTGTATATTATATGGTAGTAGTATCTATATATGTAGTACTATAGAAATATATATTTTAAGCTTACTACTATACTATATACACAAGTGTATATATACATATACTTACTTTATATATATATATAAAATAAATATATGTACAGTATATATATATATATAAAGTAAATATATGTACAGTATATATAAGGAAAGCTTGATATGTATATCAAGCTTTCCTTCTCTGTGAGCACATACTTCATCAATCAAACTGATTTTGATGTATTTTTCCCTGGGGGGACATTCTTTAGTCACAGTAGACAAATGAAAACCCACTGAACAAGAATATAGCAAAGAAAAAAAGTATGCACATTTTAAAGTGAAAAAATATGCCCTTGTACAATGTGCAAATTGCGGTCAGGCGTGCAAAATGGATGTAAAAGGAGTGAGTTCAAAATATGCATTGCACTTTGCTAGTTATAGAGAATGTAATTGTGAGTCCAGTAGGACCTCAGCAACTTCCCAGCAGCAGGATCTCCGGTCTCGCTTGGTGCATCGCCGCGGGGCACATGAGTCTCTGCCTAAAGATGCATCTCTTCTCAACCAGCATGCTGTGGAGGGGGATGGGACACCTTGTCCAGGATGCTAACCAACATGGACAGCATATGTTCTCTGTCACCTCCTCCAGAGAGGCCAGCTCAACTGCTCCTCCAATTACTGATACATGTCATTCTCCACTGCAGGATAAGATAATATATACACTACCGTTCAAAAGTTTGGGGTCACTTAGAAATGTCTTTATTTTTCAAAGAAAAGCACTGTTTTTTCAATAAAGATAACATTAATCAAAAATACACACTATACATTGTTAATGTGGTAAATGACTATTCTAGGTGGAAACGTCTGGTTTCTAATGAAATATCTCCATCGGTGTATAGAGGCCCATTTCCATCAACTATCACTCCAGTGTTCTAATGGTACATTGTGTTTGCTAATCGCCTTAGAAGACTAATATCTGATTAGAAAACCCGTGCAATTATGTTAGCACAGCTGAAAACAGTTATGCTGGTGATATAAGCTATACAACTGGCCTTCCTTTGAGCTTGAAGAACAAAATTAATACTTCAAATATTAATCATTATTTCTAACCTTGTCAATGTCTCGACTATATTTTCTATTCAATTTTCAATTCATTTGATAAATAAAAGTGAGTTTTCATGGAAGACACAAAATTGTCTGGATGACCCCAAACTTTTGAACGGTAGTGTATATATTGTTTTTTTGTCTGCAACATCCAAGTCTTTCAAGAAATTCATATCCACAAAAGTACATTGCGACAGAAAACCAAATTCTAATATAAATGAAAGGACAGTAGAATCTAATCATGCAGCAGTTTAGCAACTAAGAATATATTTACATTGTTTATTGGGCTGAACCCTTTGTTTCCTTCTTTAATGTTTATTTGTAAAAATGCAAGAGCGACCTTCACTGCAATAGTGTAAGATCCAGGCCCACAACAATTCAGTGGGATGCACAGCAGGAATGTGTCTGCATCCATCGAGCCCAAAGTAACTCAAGTTTCGCCCTTCGGTTTTGACTTCAGTAAAACATCTTCTATCTTTAGAATAAACACTTCATGGTTAATTTGCACATTGAATGTTTCTTCCTCATAGATCTACGATGCCAATAGGAGTCATGACAGTCGTAGTACCGATGAGAATACTACTTGTAACTAATTATTACTCACGTGAATAATTAACTTTATCTTCATAAAGACAAGTCAAAGACTCTCTCTAATAAACTCCATGTGGGTAGAGTAAAAGATACATATACCGTAGATTTAATAAAAACAAAGTCAAATTAAGCAGATATCAAAAATTTGAAAACAATTTATTTTAAATCACAAAATGTTATAAAATGGACAGATAACTGAAGCAGTGCACCAATGGATTTCCAAAGAGAAAACACAAAAATAGGTTGTCTGAAAAATCAAAAGTATAATTCAATTCATATCGCAACTAGGTGAGTAAAATAATTTGAATGATTATTAGAAAAAGGGTTGTTTAATTGCATTACTTACAAAGGAACCAATATAAAGGATTTACCGTGTACTCTTTCAACTAACAAACTAAATAATTTTCTTTTAGAATTGTTTTTGCTTTTCTTGGTCTTTAAAGGAATGTATTATGTTGTCATGTATTGAACACATTTTTATTTCCAACAACCAAAAGTTCCCATGTTCCTTGCTGCTTGTATAATCATGAGGATATGTTTACACACGGGTTGGTTTTCAGCTCCTGTTACAGTTTGAGATGGTTTCTGACCTGCTCGTCTTTACGATGCTTTGCCACAACTGGAAGTCAATTTAAAAGTAACAAGCTCAGAAACAAATCTCCAACATGTTCCAATCTAGTTTTAAGACATCTTTTATCAAGCGCAGACCTTCAGACTGCGTCACAGTAAATACAATCCCTGCTTTCAACGTGCAACATTTTGAGTGGTTTGATGCACCATGAATTAAGATTAGATTGTAGTCACCTGACCCATGGACAACTTATGTATCCCGTACGAACAGCTGGAAGGCTTTTTACTTCTATAAAGACTTGAAAAATGGACTTGCAGCTCAGAGAAAGCAGTGAAGAGTGCATTTAGTAAAGGAGAAAAACCAAACCCCTGTTACACATGCGCTACTTACCATGTATTTTATAAACAGATCTAATTCCTAAATTAAAACTGACGTTTTTCTAATTTACATTATCCAATGAGGCTGTGTAAATAATTTAGAGCTTAAATTTTTTCTTCTTCTCCAAACCATTTAATGTTACAACTCACAAATGTATCTTTGCATTTATTTATACCTTTGATTTACAGGAATACTATTAGTGACGTTAGTCATCTTCAGGGATTTCTGTGTGCAGTAATGAAAATGCTTTACAAAAAAAAAAAAAAAAAGGAAGTCTCTAAAAGTTATTCACTCTTTTCCAAATCTTTCAGCACGCTTCATTTTCTTTGCCTGTAGAAAAAGATACAAAAGAAAACCTCGACATTAAAACCAAATTGCTCCTTTTTCATTCCTTCAGGTCTGTTTACATGAACTTAAATATAAAACACATTTTGCTTAAATATAAAACATAAATGACCACAATTGCCTGAAGTGTACAATAACAACAAAAAGACACACACCTCCACCTCGGCAGAACCTGCACCGGCACCGGTAGTGGCCCCAAATCTCTCCTTTCTCTTCTTCAGCTTTTCATCGTCTTCAATCTGCAAAAAACAAAAATAATATTCAAAAGTAAAAAGTCAAATTTATGACCCCAAAAGGATGACAACAAATAAGTGAAACATCCCCATAAGAATATAAATAAACCACGAAATGAAGCTCATAGTAGAGCTGGGCACTTTGTACAATATGATCATTTATTGTCTTTCAAATGAAATCATGAATTAATAACTCATTTCTACAATATTTTGTATTATTTTGCACTTAAGATCGTAACAAACAACAAAATACTACGTTCTTTTCATTTGTCAAGTATATCATTAACACAAGAGTATATTAAACCATGTGGTTCCTCCCCATATAGATCACTTACTTATTGAATCACTCGAAATTGTGATATATATCGTTATCGAGCTATGAAATGACCTAGAAACGTGACCAGGCATAGCTTCTACTACTCACCTTTTGGGAAACGGATGAAACGTTTATGCCAAATCGTTCTGCTCTCTTCTTCAGCTGATCAATGTTCACCTTCATGAGACAACAATATTTTCAATTAATATCATCTCATTAACTGGAGTAATTAAAGACATGTGTTAATGAGGCAACACTTACAGGAGCGTTACTGTTCGCAACGACACCTGTTTGGGAGACAGAGAATTAGAATTGTGTTGTGAGACACAGCTGGTAGAAGCCTTTGAGACCTTTAACACACAACTTTATAAAAAACATGGTAAAACTACAAAGTGACCAAGTACTATGAAGGTATTGCATTGGCTATACATTTGGAGGCTGGGAATTGAGATGCTGTTGTTTTAAACTTCAGTTATGGTGAGAGATCTCAAACAAAGACTGACATATTCCTGGAAAGTAATCATGTTTAAATCCCAGGAAACATTTCAACAATAGTTCACTGTACATTTATTTTTGCTCCATTGACATCATAGAGGCCAGTGAAGTAAAAGAGCAAAGAGTGACTAGAGACCTGCAGCGGGGCTGGTGTTCTCGGTGGATTCACCAAACCTGAAGAAAAGGATTATAATCAACATGGCATCGTGCATTTACTTTAGTATAAATCAAGTTTATACCACCTTGACTGATGCTGTAATGTGTAGGGCATAGACCTTTATTTATTAGTGTACAGATTCACTATACTGGCGTTAACGGTCGTATTTTCCTTCACCTCCTAAAGTGTCAATATATTTTTTGGAGTCAGATTGTTACAATTTAGAATATGTACACTTATTATAATAAGTGTACATATTTTTTCTGAAAGTGAATGTGTTGCACGTTGTATATTCTGGACTTGTCAGTTTATTTTCCATTTTTATATCAAATTATCTTTCAACAAATAATTAGCAAAGTTTTTAACCGAAAGTTTTCATTTATTTCCAGCATATCTGTTTGAGAGAAGTTATCAGGGAAAGAGAGTTCCGTTTAAAAGATTGATTATTCATTTCATTGTAGATATTATCCATGCTCTTCTTTGTTATTTGCGGTTTTTAAGTTTAATGAACAACTATTTTTTTTAACGGTTCAATCAATCCACAAATCCCAGAAAGGACCTCAGTTAATACGATGTTATCGTTAACCCAAACAAATTGCAATAAGCTGCAAGGACCTTTGAAAAGGCACTCAGAGAAGGATCCTGCTTACGCCTTACCTTGCTGCACGTATGGCCTTTTTGCTTTCAGCTGTTGCAGGCATGTTGAAACGCTCTGCCCTCTTCTGTAGTCTCTGCTCAACAAAGTCAGATTTAAAATCATAACAAGCCGTTAGTAAAGGTGTTGCTTCAGTTTATCAATATTGGCAAAGGAATAAGGAATCTACATATCACTTACAAACATGACATTGATTTTAATATTATGATATGCAGATTGAAGACTTCTAATTGCATTGTGAGTGCATGCAGCCATGTCATACGTACTTCACCGGAAGATGCTGGAGGAGTTATTTTCACCACCTTTTTATCAGCAGGTCTGAAACAACATAAAGAGAAGGTTTAGCATTAAGTGATTTACAGTCATAAAGCCTGATCCTATGTTAAAGACTATAGCTTCTATTGTTTCCATAGACTAAACTAAGGCGGTCATCTCTGTGACGTTGCACATGCGTTTGTGAGGAGCTGTTGTGAAGCTCCGAGGCGGTTTCGGGTGACGCTGCAGAGCAGACAGCTTGCAATCTCAGAATCCACCTACCTGAAACTTAAAGGAGCACACCCAAAAATATTCCCTAACTTTACGGCTTGACGGAATTTCAATGGGTAGGTTATGTAAATGTTATCAACCCTCAAACAGTTGTCACAAATGGGGAGATTAGCTCTAGAGCCAAAACAGTTTTTTGTACCAGGCTTTAAACTTGATGTCTATTTCTGCTGTTTGTAATCTTAACATAAGGCTCTGTGATGATTGATTTTTTTTTCGGAGCCAGCCTCAAGTCGTTTTGAAATGCAGTTTCTGCCAGATAGACGAGTAAAACTATCCAAAAAGGAAAAGTGCAACATTTTGGGATGTATGCTTATTTCCTTTTTTTTGTTTGTTGTAGACTCATTGAGAATAAACTTACGGCTCATCCTCAGTAGACTCGGAAATCTTCTCGTCTTTTACAATGTTAGCCTCCTCAACTTTAGGGAAGTCCTAAAAATGAAAATGGACACATTCATCACCACGTCACAAAATGGTCTAATGGGGTCTAAGAGAGCAAGTGAAAGTATCAAGAATCACAATACCTCTGTATCCTCTGCCAGCACGTCATCCACGTCCACATCGTCCTCTGTTGTTTGGATTACAGGATAAAGAAAGGACAGTGAGATGGAGCGATCAGTGCTTTTAGATCCAAAAAGGACAACGAACAGGACTAAGTTCCACTATAAATCAGGAGCCAAAAGCTTGATCCAGTTTCTTATTACAGTCTGTCCGACTATTTGCATACTATATCTACATCATGTCTAAATGTAAAGGATGTCTCCTCACCATGCTCATCCAGATAGGATTGCAGTCGAGCAATGAGCTCTCCTTTGTTTCCCTTGGTGTCCAGACCTCGGGCCTCGCACTCCTGCCTCAGCTCAGCAAGCTAAAACAAGTGAAACAGAAACTATTTATTTGGTACAAAGTAGTCCCAAATAAAACTGCTCATAGTGACATGTGTGAATTCACCACATGTAGTGGTGAACAGTACTTAACGTATGAAAATGCAAAAGCACACCGTGAGCAGCCCACTAATGTGATATATATTGTATATATATTAATGATTACACTTATTTGTTTAAGTAAGAGGCATTAAATGTTGCTGAAGGAAATTGTAACAACGTAATATATTTTAAGTGTGAATAATATCCTTTAGAGAGCAAACGTTAAATATTGATATCAAAAGTAACAAAGATACACGCATTGGAACTAAAAGTACAATAGTATCTAAAATGTAGTCGAAGTGTACAAAGTGTACCATGAAGAGGAAAAACTCGAGTAAAATACAAGTAGCGGAACTGTAGCGTTACTTTCCACCACTGGTCGCGAGGAGGAAGAGATTATGTTCAACATCCACGACATCGTAGTTTTAAAGTAGATGGCGTGCAGTTTTCCACGCAGTTCGTGAACCGAACAGCCCGAAAAACACACGGAATAAACATTAATAATGCGACCGATGGAGGTCAAAGACACCCGGTAGCCGATGTGCGGTAGCTAATTTAATTGAACCCCGGACATATATGGCGGGACACTTTATATCTCAAATCGGGAGCAACATTTACATTTTAAAATGCACGTTGGAATCCAAGTTAATTTCCCCAGCGGTCTATTCGCCGTTAGGCTAGCTCTTAAACATATATTTGTCCGGTCAACTCGTTTCGCGTCGTGTTAGAATGGACAACGTGAACACACGCCGGCTGTTCGGCTTCACTCCCGGCGGACACGTTTTATACCGCAAACCGCTCTTTAACTTCGCTCCGTGGTAAGTTAACACAACTAACAGCGGTTACCACGAAATATTTACGAACAAAAACACCGTATGTGTGTTAGAAATACATTTTTATGGCACCACCAACCTTCAGTTTCTGCAACTCTATCACTTCGGCCATCTTTCTTTGTTGATGTAAAAACTTCCTCCAATCAAACTGTAGCGGCTCTCGTTCTGAACACTTCCGCTCTGCCTCGCTGTATCTCACAGCGCCGCCTGATGGACGGACGGACGAACTGCAGGCCACACAAAAAAAGGTTTTCACAATCAAAAAGTATTTGATTATGTTAAAGTGCCCATACAACAATGCAAAAAAACGTTATCACAGTAAGTAAACACTAATAAGTTATCTAATTAGCAAGTTAGTTTGATAACGTTTCTGCATCTGTTTTTTTTCTTCTCTACTCTCTGCCATGACCAAACGTGATATGCTGATCAAACAGTCAGTGTATGATAAGCTTTTGCCTGGTTTAATTTTCACCACATTATCTGATGCATGAGTATTTTCTGAACATAAACCTGGGACGTCATTTTTTACTGTATGCTTTCATTCATATTATGGGTCTGTGCATATATGTTGATGTCTGTAGGGAGTTAAAGGGTTCGTGGTGAAACAGTTCTGAATAGGTTTTGAGGTGAATGCTGACATTGTTTAAAAAAGAGGTTTAAACAGTGTATGTGTTTTGGCACATAGGATATGGAGACAAAAAAATCTTTCAACAAAGTAACCTGATAGTTCTTGGGGGGGGGGGGGGGGTATAAGGCCAAAGCCGGATGAATTTAGGGAGTCACAAGTGCTTATTAACGCTTATTAACGCTGCATTCCTCCATCCCCCGAAGCACAGCCTCTCTTAGCAAACTGTGTGACCTAATGTTCTAATGACCCTGACATTAATTTCCCTTTAGAGTTTAATATTCAAGACACTATATTTCATCACAGCGTCACATTCAAGTATATAAGCCTTTATAACTTAAACATTCTTTTTAGAGTTAATGGATTAAATCAGCAGTAAATCAACAGCAGCAACATGAATTTCCAAGTAAATCCGCAAATAATTAGCAACAATTAGACCGGCAGCCCAAAATGTGTCAGGGGATTGTTAGCAGAGTTCAGTGACCAGTAATATTGTATTTGAAATCACGGTATTTTTCATGTAAGACCCAAGATTTCATGTCACTGCACCTCATGACCTTTTAAAAAGTATATTTAATATTAATCAATCATTTATACATTTGTGTTGTTTTGTATTGTTCTGATAGAGGACGTGCATTGTTGTCAAGCTATGATGACTTCATTCATTCTGAGGGAATACAATACAAGACAGAGTGCGATAAAGAGAAGACATATTCAAAACACTGTTTGAAATGTTTAAAAAACAGGTTAACCATAAGGATCCTAAAATTAGGCATAAGGAAGAATAAATACACAAGTTTGATGTTCTGATACAACACACATTTTCACAGATATAACTGCACTACAGTATACTTAATGGTGGAAGAAGCATTTTAGCTCTTTATTAACGTAAAAGTAAAAATAACACAATGTACAAATATTTGCATTAAAAATCCTGCATTGAAAATGTTACTTCAGTAAAAGTAGAGAGATATTACTAGACAATCAACTGGATTATGCACAATATTATATTTTTATGATATGTGTATGCAGCATTTTAATGTTTTAGCTGATCTATTTGGAGCTAATTTAAACTAATTTATCACTTTTGGGTAATTTATCACATGAATCATATTTTAGAGTTTATCATTTATTATGTATGTACATTTATTAAACTCAATGCAGCTGTGAAATAATCATGATGAAGTAAATAGAACAATATTTTTTTCTCTGAAATGGGTTGGAAATACGAAGCGACATAAACTGAAAAGCAACATTACATTATGTGGAATTCAACATTTCCTATGTGATTATGAGCTTCTTTCGCGACTGAATTTGCGACTTTAATCCTCAAGACGTGCTATTTACTGTAAATACACTATTCATAAACCAGTCCAGGCGCCTCTAAAATCTTATTCGAGGAGGTCTACAGGACTTTGTGAGCAAGGAGGCGTTTCTTCTACTAATAATCGAGGAAAAGGCAAACATCACTGAGTTTATAAAACCTGATTCCTGTTGTCTGGTGCTCACAAAAGGGATATTTCATACAGAGGAGGAGCACTGACAATGTGGACGTCTGTGGTGCTGTTGGTGTTGCTGGCAGTGACCTCACACACTGTGGCAAGTAAGTACAGAAAAAACATCTATCTTTAAAATAAGAAACTATTTCAGAGAAAATATTTCTTGGAGATTTTGACTGTGTAACTGAGTTTCACACATCAAAATGCCATGTATTATTAGATCAATTGAGCTAATTGTTGTTAATGTTATTGTCTATTGTTGCAATACCCATCATGACAAATTCCTTGTGAAAACATACGTGACAATAAAAGGTTCTGATTAAATTATCAAAAGTAAAAGTCTGCATGAATTAGGAGTGTTATACTATATATTATATTGTTGGATTATTATTAGTGATTCATTTAAGTGCAAGCTGAATTTTATTTTTTTAAGCTAATTTAAACTACTATATGCATATTGTTTGATAGTTTTGAGGATCATATTTTGGATGATAGGTTTTGTGAAAAGTGAGTGAAAAGTACAATCGTTCTTTTGAAGTTGAAATGGAAATATATGTGGAAAGTATCTCAAATGAGTACTTAGGTAAAGTGCTTGTTTTACTTTTGACTACTTTCCAAAACATAAACAGACTTTGTATTACATTATATAAAAGTTAGAGTTTTAAATATGTTATCCTGTAAAGATTTCTGGTCAGAATGTTTTATTTTTAATGCATTTTTCTTTGTTTGAATAGTTACAGCACATTGATATAGGAACTTTCTTTAATCTTCATACATTTGTTTTTTAGAGACAATATTCAGTTAGTCACAGAGTTGTCAATCAAAGTTTTAAGGAGGCTATGACATTACCTTTCTACAACGAACACAATTGAAATTAAAAAAAAATGAATTTCCTAACATGGAGGTAAATCCAGTTTTCTACGAAATAAAGTACTGCGTGTGTGTTCTGATTATTAATCTGAGTTCAAGGTCCAGTTTCATGTGTTTTTCCCATGACCTCTTTATTCAACCATGCATGCATAGAAATGACACAGAATGTGACCTTTGTAAAGCAAAGCGCAGAAGATCTATCTTAATCCTTTTATTCTTAACTTAAAAGGTAAATTCAACATTCTTTCAAATATGGCATGAAGCACATTAGGTGTGCATTGAACACATTTTTGGTGCTTAAAATAAAATGTGTATCTCCATACCGGTCCTGAACAGGTTGTTCTTGGGAATATGAACAAAATAAACAACTTCTAAAGCACAAATAAATACATTTCAAGTCTTGAATATATATAATATTTGGAGAAATAGATTGTCATAACTTTAAGGAAGTAAGTGGAATTAGTATTTTATTCCAGCTGTTCCTGTGTATTGATTATATGAACTTTCATTTGACATTGTCACACTTCAACCAGCAGGAAAACATGAAATGAAACCACAAGAGGACAGAAAAAATTAGAGCAATTACTCTGAAATTATAAAACAGGCTCAATTTCTAATCCCACTGAAAAGATGATAACTCGGTTATCTGCCTTTGTGTTTAATCCAAACTCAGCCGTGTGACATTGTTAATCTGTGATAAATATCCTGCAAACACTCAGCTGAGCCTCACATGAGAGGGATTGAAGGGATACAACACATTTAGGCCTCGTGGACAACTTCACTCACTTTCACCTTTCGTCAAATCATTGTTGGTAAATATTAAACCTGATATATATTAAAATAAAACATAGAACTTCCAACAATGGAGTTTTTGGAAACTGTAAAACCGACAAGTAAATCTCACTGAAAAGGCATCAAGAGTAAAACAAATCTAAATATATATGTCAATATACCTTACATGAAGATACAACTTATGTTAAGGGTCTGTAAAACAGGAATCTAACTGAATCCAATTTAACCTAAATGATTATCATTAATTTGTATTTATTTTACTGGAATGTGTATTCTCGTTCTATCTTGAACTGAATGTTCACTGGACTCAAGTTTCAACCGTCTGCTGCAGTGCATGAATTAAAAGTCTCTCTAGATTAAAAACTAATTGGCATGAACTCATTTCAAGTCTTTGAAGGCATGATTGTAACTCTATTTCCCCTAATATTCTCATTATTATTATTACTTTTATTATTAACTGTTCTTTCCAGGACATTTTTGTAAGTGATTTTAAAATGTGAGGTCCTTAAAAGGCGTTGCTGGATGTGTAAGGAGCAGAGTTCACAGTTAATTTCTGATGTTTCAGAGCCCAGAAACCGTTTCACTCGTTATCCATCATGGAACAATAAGATGTACCCAATCTGGAAAGATGGAGACCCGCGATACAATGACTCCTGGAAAGGTAGATCTAATGAAATGTTGTTGGCATAATCGCTTTTAAATGCTCAGAAAGAAAATAATATATTGGGACATTGTGATTAAACGTTCTTACATACCTCTAATTAATTGACACTTTAAACTTAACACTTCGTCCAGGTGGAAAAGTGACTTTCAATGTGGGGAACGATTCACCGACTCTGACTGGAGCCAAAGTTACTTTCACCATCGACTTGGAGTTCCCACACAGCCAGAAGGTGCAGAATAATGGGGACGTTGTTTGGGCCGAAGACTGCACAGTAAATGGTAATACACACACACACACACACACACACACACACACACACACACACACACACACACACACACACACACAATTTACTGTATTATCAGCCTAGATAGCAGCCTGATTGTGCTCAATGAAATATATCAACAACTACAGGTTGTCATGGAATTTGGTGCACATGCATGTTGGATTAGTACAGACATGAAGTCAATGTCTCCCTCAGGATGGATTGGAATAACTTTACATTCGGCCTTATCAAACCTGTTTGGACTAATTCCAAAACATTCATATATAGTATGTATTAGCATGTGGCTAGACATAGCCTCAAACAGCTACTTGCATGCCTGCAGACTCTCCTAAATGTCTTTATATCAGTCACTACCCTCTTGCTTCTGTCACAGGAACAAAGTACCACGAGTCTGAGCCAGTATACCCAACTCGGAACCCGGACTGGGAAGCTGTTTTCCCAGATGGGACACCGATCAGGAAGGACAAGAAGCCAGCCTACGTGTTTGTCTGGAAGACCTGGAGTAAGTGGAGCTGTCGTCTTTTCTGGTGGTCACAGAGTTTCTTGAGGCGCATGACCTGAAACATGGGCCAGGATTATGTATGAGCCTGACCATATGATCAGATTATTTCCCCTCAGTGATTCAGACTTGTTATACATTATAGCACAACGCTTCAATTGTATCTAAAAAGTGTCATTAAAAAGTGAAGTGTACTGTAAGGACAATTTCATCTTTTCAATCAAACTTTGAACCGAAACACATCGGACAAAAAGTTTGGAATTTTAACCAAATGTTGTCGAGGAAAGAAGAAAGAAAGAAAAAGTATCGTTATTTGTAGTGAAGTGGCACAAAGTGTATCTCATATACTCTGGGCGCTCGGTTGGCAGGTCAGTACTGGCAGGTGAGAGACGGCTCCTCTTCCTCCCTGACCATCGACACAGACGACATCCCACTGGGCTCCTACACCATGGACATTGTTATCTACCACTACCGCAGCAAAGAGAGGTTCATTCCTCTGGGATATGCTTCCACTGAGTTCTCCATCACTGGTGAGTAGCTAATGGGGGAGTTTATGAAAAAGCGAAAAATAATCCTCCTTCCAAAATGTTCCTGAAAAAGTTTTCAGTTGAAATGAAAAATGTTACTGAATGATAAATCAACGCATTTTCAGCATTTAAATAATTAAGGGGCTACACGTCACATGTTTAATGTAAGTTGTCACATGACAAGTTGTTTACTTCCTGGTTGCACTGTAATAAGTGAATAGTTGTATGAAAGCTCCCAGACGAAATGTTATATCCATTTGCAGTTATTCAACGTTGTTCAGTGTGGTTGTATAACGAGTGAACATGTTCACGGCAAGAATAGTATCCGGGAGGATAACTTCATTCATCTAGGTTTACACACATATAGAGACCTACACTATTTTCTCATATTTTTACATTCACTTTTCAGTCATATTCTAGAAGAGACTCAGGCCACTTTGTTAGGAACTCAATGCATTTAGGCATCAGACTAAAGCTGCAGAATGAAAGTTTACAGACTTCAGACTGAAACAGCTTCACACCGACAAACTGACACTCTCTGCACCTTCTTCTCTCACCTCTTAGATTTGCTTGAACAAATGTAAGGGATTGTCAACCCATAGGAAATATAATAGGAAAAGAGCCACTATACGTACACGTTTTTAAATAGAAGATATAACCAAACATAAAAGGTTTTCTAGCTTGTGGGACTGCATCCCGTCTTCTCCACTGGACGGTTCAGACGACTCTTTTGCTGCATTTCTTTCAAACATGACTCCGAGATTCATAAGGTAAAATCAGCTCAAACTAAAAGATCAAATAAATGAAAGTTGTGTATTGGCTCAATAAACAATTAAAACCCTCCTTAGGTAACAATTAAGATTTAGATACGTATGTTACTTTGTACATTTAAAGGGGTTCTACACTTTAGCTTAAATACTTGAAAACACTTTAGCCATTGTCATCCATTGAAATGTAACGATTTAACTGAAAGAATGCAGATGATCCATTAAATACCTTTAATAGTAAAGGTAGGATTGGCTCAAATAAAAAATGCCTTTTGTTGACGTCATTTCTTGGTGTTCTGCTCAGATCAAATCCCCTTCGCTGTCTCCCTGGACCAAGTTAACGACATCGTGGCGGGGGACATGCGCTTTGTCCAGAACAGGGCAATAGCCTTCACCATCACCCTCCACGACCCCAGCCAGTACCTCAGCAACGCAGACGTCACCTTCAACTGGGACTTTGGGGATAAAAGCGGAGCCCTGATATCCAGGGAGCTGACTGTCACTCACACCTACATCAACTCTGGCTCGTTCAAGCCTCAGGTCGTGATCCAGGCGGTCATCCCAGATAAGGCCTGCGACCCACCCGTTGATTCAACAACCAAGGCCCCGGGTCCACCTCCTCACAAGGGCACCACAGGTAAAGAACAGGTGTTAAACTGACATGTAACACGTTAATTCATGAGCATGAGAGGTGGTAGGTTGGGAAGTACAGCCTCACAGTAGAACCGGGCTAGCGGTTTGCTTCCAGTCTCAGCTCAGCTGTTGCAAATATTTTCTGAAATATCTATTCTGTCCTTAAAAGCGAAACAATGTTCACAGTATTTGTAGCCACGTTTATTTCCTCGGCTTCACGTGAACATATTATGGAAACACAGACGTAACTCAACAGTTCTCTCCGTGTGTAGTGAAAGCTGCTGCACTGGCGTCTGCTGTCCCCACACTGGTTTCCACCAAGGCCACTGGTCTGACTCTCAACATGGTTGCTTCAGACACAGAGGAGGACAACACTGAGGATGAGGCCTCCACTGTGGCCAACACTCAGCCGGCCCAGGAAGCCCCCGCAGTGGCCAAGACTCCCTCCCCTGTCAATCACGTCAATGGAATGCCAGCCGGCAATGTGGCGCGAACAGGTAAGCTCTTTAAATAGTTGGACATAATTATGTGTAGAATTTTACCAGAAGATAAGTTGTTTAATCCCCACTTGAGGTAGTTTGCTCAACAGTAGAAATGTGTACTCTGAAAGTGAAAAATACTGAGTTGGTACCAGCTGACCGTGATGAGCCAGATGGGAGCATCAGCCGATTTCCTTAAATGTAAATGTGGTGTAAATCTTGAAAGAAGCACTGAAACAAATTACATTCTCGGTTGTGCTTTATCGTTTGTATTCTGATGTGCATGCTGATTGAGTGTTCAGCTCAGTTTTTCTGATATAATTTTCTTTATTCACGGTTCTTCAAAACACATCAATCCAAGGGACACTTTAAAGTAAGAAACGTCTAAAATGGTATTCATAAATCCAGCCGAGGTATAAAAAAGCCCAAAAGTATCATCATTAAAATATACTTAAAGCACTCATTATGCAGAATGACTCATTCCCTTGCTCTGTTTATTTCCTGCAGGTGCAAAGCGAACAGTGACCCTGATGGGTCGAGCTACCGTGGTAACCGTTGCTAAGAGGGATGCTGATGATACACCGTCTAATGCCGACTGCGTGATTTATCGTTATGGCTCCTTCTGCACAGGCATCAAAGTGTTCGGTGAGCCACCTTTTGCTCGCGATCTGTTCAGCAACATGCCAAATGAAAACAATGAAAACCTTTCAGGTGACTGTCGGTGACCTCTTGCCTTTGTTTTCAGAGGGCATTGAAAAAGTAGAGATCGTACAGATGGACAATGCTGTGATGACAACACCAGAGATGAACAGAAATGTTTTGGATATCACTGTTACATGTCAGGGAAGGTGAACCCTGCTGCACTACACTTTATCAAGGTATTCTTCAAAAGCATGTTGTTGTTTATTCTGACCCACTGAGGCCTCTTCTTCCTCCAGCCTTCCAAAAGAGGTGTGCAGCGTGATTCTGGATGCAGAGTGCTTGAGGCCGATTCACTCGGCATGCAACATGGTGGAGCCCTCCAAAGAGTGCCAGCTGGTGTTGCGTCACTTCTTCAATGACTCTGGTGTCTATTGCATCAACGTGTCCATGGCCAACGACGTCAGTTTAGCCGTCACCAGTGCCAGAGTCAACGTGGACATAGGTACGCAACTTCACCGCCGTACAGCAGTCCAGTCGGTGTCTGCTTCATCCCGCTGACTGAAGGTGTGCTCCTCGTTTCAGGTTCAGCTCTGTACTCTCCTGGCACCATCGGCATGGTGTTGGGTGTCCTGGTACTCGTTCTAGCCATCGGAATAGTGGCATATTCTTATAGGTAAGAACTGACTTTGCTTGTGGTTATCACTTTTCTACACATAATGCACAACCTCAAGTTTTACTTTAAAGAAAGGGCTGATAATCCGCTTCAAATTACCCCCTGACAGCACATGACTTTTATATAAGCCCATCTAATCATTTCATTACCTTCGCATTGAAAATGCCGGAAGGTTATGTTTTGATCGCCGTGTATCTATTTATTTATTTATTTGTATGCGTGTTATTCGCAAAACTCAAAAAGTATTGAACCGAATTGCATGAAATTTGGTGGGATGATTGTTTATTATCCGGGGACCAGTTGATTAGATTTTGGGATCGATCGGGTCAAAGGTCAAGGTCAAAGGTCATGAACAGGACAAAATCTTTCGCAGAACTCAAAAAGTATTGAACCGAATCGCATGAAATTTGGTGGGATGATTGGTTATTATCCGGGGACCAGTTGATTAGATTTTGGGATCGATCGGGTCAAAGGTCAAGGTCAAAGGTCATGAACAGGTCAAATCTTCTTGAATCACTTGGAATTTGGTGGGATGATTGGTTATTATCCGGGGACCATTTGATTAGATTTTGGGATCAATCGGGTCAAAGGTCAAGGTCATGGAAAGGTCAACAAATATTTTTTTACCATAGCACGATACATTTTTGTCCAATTGGCATGCAAATAATGCCAAAATGTTCATAATTCAATGCCCAATCTTGTGATATGCGAAGGTATGAGCTCTACCGAGTGCCCGTTCTAGTTCTAAATGTAATGATGGGACGGGCCAACTACCTGCCTGTCCCGCACGCATTGCTAGTCAATGGCCTTTTCCACAAGCTGCTATCTTAACCGTTGTGATTACTGACAATAGCCATATTAGTTTTTATGTTTATGATGATGTCTTTAATTTCATTATTATATGTTTTGGGGAGTAAATTTCGAGGGAGGCCTGACGGGAAAGGATGTTAGGGATTTAGCAACTTTATTGCTAGATTGAGCTACTTTTTGAGCTTGTTGCTCACTACTTTCATTCGAAAATAGTTTGCAACACTTGGCTGGGTTTTTCGGCTTTAAGGGTTGAATCTGTATTTTAGATTTGTCTTACTGTCAACAAATCCCATGAAAAGATTTTTAAAATCAGAGGCATGCTGGTTAATAAAATGTGCTAAATACTACAATGCCCAGTTTTTTGAAGAAATACCGTCGGCCCTATCCACTTTTTTATAATAATAATAATAAGGTAATAATAAGAGATTAAATGAGTATGTGTAATGTGAAAGGAGTTGCTCGACTAAATGTTTCCACTGAAAAGCCAACTCTGCAACTGCCCTCAAAGTTCACAGAATGAATTATAATTAATATATATATATATATATATATATAAACCTGAGATTAAAGATTTGCATTGCCATCCATTTCCTTGGAGACTTCTTTTCCTGAGATTATGTGGAAGATTATAAAAACAGTATTAGCCTACGAGCTTTATCTGTAAAGCACGTGCAATTCACTGAACTTGCCTGGATTGTGTTTTACTCAACAGGCGCTTTAAGTCCTACCGTCCTCTGAAGGAAGTGCTGATCGCTGAAGACCCGCAGGACAGCCGGGCTCACGTCGGCTCCGGAGCCTCGATGTTCTGGAAGCTTCTGAACAGACGGGGCGCTGCGGACGACTGCCCTCTGCTGCAGGACGGACCGGTGTAAACCAGCCTCACACCACCAAACACAAAACCAAGAAACTTATGATTTGCAAGTACTTTGCACCTGAGATGTCTTTTTATACTTTTTTTTGCATTACATATTTGCTGATGACAAACTCATGTACAGGACTGTCTCAGAAAATTAGAATATTGTGATGAAGTTCTTTATTTTCTGCAATGCAATTAAAAAAACAAAAATGTCATGCATTCTGGATTCATTACAAATCAACTGAAATATTGCAAGCCTTTTATTCTTTTAATATTGCTGATTATGGCTTACAGCTTAAGAAAACTCAAATATCCTATCTCTAAATATTAGAATATCATGAAAAAGTATACTAGTAGGGTATTAAACAAATCACTTGAATTGTCTAATTAACTCGAAACACCTGCAAGGGTTTCCTGAGCCTTGACAAACACTCAGCTGTTATAAATCTTTTTTTTACTTGGTCTGAGGAAATATTAAAATTTTATGAGATAGGATTTTAGAGTTTTCTTAAGCTGTAAGCCATAATCAGCAATATTAAAAGAATAAAAGGCTTGCAATATTTCAGTTGATTTGTAATGAATCCAGAATGCATGACATTTTTGTTTTTTTAATTGCATTACAGAAAATAAAGAACTTTATCACAATATTCTAATTTTCTGAGACAGTCCTGTATATGTAATATTTGGGTTTTCTATCCAAAAAAATATACTAAAGACATACTCTGATCTTTTGTACCTATATGTTTGGTAGTAAAAGTGTATACTTTAATTTGGAATAAACAGACTTTAATGTTTTCCCAATAAACTTTGCTCTGAACCGTTTTGCAGTTTTGTGTCACTTTTATTCACCTTTATACATTTAATGATGAAACTAATGATGTCAACAAACATCTTAAGATATGACACAGCCTCTTGAATCCAATCCTCCAACTTTATGACATCGGATACATATTCAATTTATGAAAAGACAAACATTCATTTAGAACAGAGCCAAAATGGTAATGCATTCAAGAAAGCATTGCAATAAACTTGTTCCTGTTTTAACTTGTGCCTTATTGTCCCTTTTAATATTCCTCTCCCTCTTCCTCTCCCTCTCCTTCAACAGAGTCGACTCCAACCTCCTCGTAATCCTTCTCCAGAGCTGCCATGTCCTCTCTGGCCTCAGAGAACTCTCCCTCCTCCATACCTTCACCCACATACCAGTGGACAAAGGCACGCTTAGCGTACATCAGATCAAACTTGTGGTCAAGTCGAGCCCAGGCCTCTGCAATAGCAGTGGTGTTGCTCAGCATGCACACAGCCCTCTGGACCTTGGCCAGGTCTCCACCAGGAACTACAGTGGGCGGCTGGTAGTTGATGCCAACCTTGAAACCAGTGGGGCACCAGTCCACAAACTGGATGGAGCGCTTGGTTTTAATGTTGGCAATAGCAGCATTTACATCTTTGGGCACCACATCACCACGATACAAAAGGCAGCAGGCCATGTATTTACCGTGGCGGGGGTCACATTTGACCATCTGATTGGCTGGTTCAAAGCAGGAGTTGGTGATTTCTGACACTGAGAGCTGCTCATGATAAGCTTTCTCAGCAGAGATGACGGGGGCATAGGTGGCCAGAGGGAAGTGGATACGGGGATATGGCACCAAGTTGGTCTGGAACTCTGTCAGATCAACATTGAGGGCGCCATCGAACCGAAGGGAAGCGGTGATGGAGGACACAATCTGACTGATCAACCTGTTCAGGTTGCTGTAAGATGGACGCTCAACATCGAGGTTCCTCCGGCAGATATCGAAGATGGCCTCGTTATCGACCATGAAGGAACAGTCGGAGTGCTCCAGGGTGGTGTGGGTGGTCAGGATGGCGTTGTAGGGCTCCACCACAGCGGTGGACACCTGGGGAGCTGGGTAGATGGAGAACTCCAGCTTGGACTTCTTGCCGTAGTCGACAGACAGACGCTCCATCAGCAGAGAGGTGAAGCCAGAGCCGGTGCCACCGCCAAAGCTGTGGAAAATCAGGAAGCCCTGAAGGCCGGTGCACTGGTCCGACTGAGGGAAGAGAGACAGTGAATACACATGAGATACCGTTATGTCATTTATTTAAATATCTGTAATCAAAATTAGGAAATGGATCCCTCCTGAGATCACGTCACTCACCAGTTTGCGGATCCTGTCCAGCACGATGTCGATGACCTCCTTGCCGATGGTGTAGTGTCCACGGGCGTAATTGTTGGCAGCATCCTCCTTACCAGTGATCAGCTGCTCAGGGTGGAACAGCTGGCGGTAAATACCACTGCGCACCTCATCTGAAGAGACCGAGTCGATCAGTAATGACAAGGTGGTTTGACTTAAAAAAAATTAAAATCAAAAAAGAACTATGGCATCTATGTTTGATTGGAGTTTACCGATGACAGTGGGCTCCAGATCCACAAACACGGCTCTGGGGACGTGCTTTCCGGCTCCAGTCTCACTGAAGAAGGTGTTGAATGAATCGTCTCCTCCCCCGACGGTCTTGTCACTGGGCATCTGTCCGTCCGGCTGGATCCCATGTTCCAGGCAGTAAAGTTCCCAGCAGGCATTGCCAATCTGGACACCAGCCTGACCGACGTGGATGGAGATACACTCACGCTGTGGAAAGAAAAAAGAAATTTACTTGTATGCATTCAATTATGATTTCCCGTTAATTGACAACCTGACACTGCTGGTTTTTACACAATCCACCACAATGATTGCAACATAAATGCTTCTTAACATTGTGAACATTGACTTGCTCCCCCTTTCTCAGCTAAACAGGCAATGCAGCAAGAGGCGCCTCCCTGCACCACAATCTGCAGGGGACAGACAGGTCTTACTGCAGCCTCCGCAGAGGCAGAACGCTCCTCTCGTCTTTCCTGCAGCCTTTTTTGTCCTCGGTCTTTTTTTTTTTACAACACACTCTCCCTACTTTGCAAGCATAAGCACAAATGCAAATTAGTTTACCCCTGCACACGTCAGCTGGAAATGCCTCGAGGATACATAATCACAGCGTATATATGCTTCGTAAGCATCGACCCAATCACAGCATTTTAAATGATGTTTGAATATAATCAAAATGAAATTGGTAAGGACTTCTTTTAAAATGAACCCTTCATAATTCATGTCATTCTTAAAAAAGAGGCTTTTTTGTTGCATCATTTTTATTTATTTGTATCGATGAGATTGCTGTAACCTATGAATAAGAAATGATGTCTGCAATCTAATGCCATCTATGCCAACCCAATCGGCCACTCACATCCTTCAAGCAGGGTAGGGCATTTGCAAGATGTCTGATCTTTGTCTATTCACAAGTTAAAATGACAGTAACAAAAATATAAAGACAGTAATGCTGCTGCTTTATAAAGACTACTCGATGTATCCACCTGAGTGTTGTTGTCACTCAAGCTTGAATGCAGACAGTCGGTGCATTGTTTTCATCTCTACACGATGACAGTGACACCGTGCCAGCTGCTGGACAATAAACAGCAACATGATACTGTTCACTTTCATCCAAAAGTACAGTCGACCTATTTAGAAATTATAGCAAAAAAAATCTGTCGGGTGGTTTAATTGGGGAGGGTCGTCCAGAGATCTGGTCCAGAGATCTATACCCGTTAACGACGTGTAGTCAAAGCTGAAACACCAGCTGCTAATTCATCATCTCTCTACCGCACTAAACTGCTTCAGACAGACAGACAGAAGAAGAAAACAACTTACCATTTTTTTATTATTTTCGATTGAGGCTCAAGGAGCAAGAGCAGACGGAGGAAATGTGAGGAAAATGTTGTTTTTAAAACGGTGTGGTTTGCGTTGCGCGCGGTACCCAACGGAGTCGAAGCAACCACTGCTGCCCGGGAGGGCGGTGCTAGCATATTTATAGGCCCACATAGCCTACACTAAGGGAGGGGGATACGCGTCTGTGCGTTATGGACCCAAAAAAAGGGTTTTACCACCTCCATTTGTTGATGCTGTATGCCTGTATACACCAATTTGTTAAATAATATGCATTCAAATTTGAACAAAATGGTCAAACCTGCACTTAAAGTGACGTTCAATAAGATATAGCCTACTATGCACTAGGAACATAATTATTATGTGATGACACTTTTTTAAACATTACACCTGGGTGTTAATCTGTTTTATACAGTATGTGGTTGTAATGTAATTTCCCTATATTGTTTGTGTGTATAAATTAAAGGTAATGCTAATAAATAAAAATGTAGTGCACACAAAGACAAGTCAGAGGCAATGTGTTGACGGAAGAATAAGCAAGAACATCTAGAGGTGTGGCAAACTGTAAATCAATCCGAAGCTATAACCATATGCTGGTGCATTTAAGCATGTGACTATTCTTGCGGCTGCACACCCGATGCATTATAAATGATGCAAGAGGACTGAATACTTCTGCTGCACAAGATGCTTCCATCCACTCAAGCTCATCAGCTGGGCGGCCATGTTGATGCTGAGACCTGTCATTGTAGCTGCCCGGCACCGCAGCTCGCCAGCACCCCTCCCTCTTTGTCCCAGATTCTCTGCAATGATGTCATTCAGTGGGCTGATCACGTGGCAGAATGTCAGCCTGTTCCTGTGTGCCATGGAGTTGCACTGCCATTGGGGCGCGCGTCCTCTGCTTTTGTTTGAGGAAATTAAATTGCCTGAATTGCAGTTTATGTGCCATAAGGGTTGCACTGAAGCACTTCATATGTGTAGGCTTATAATGTCCTTGCTCATGTGCCTACTACAGCATTACATCCCTGCCCTTTACGCTGTCTGGAATCCTTTTGGGAATGAAAATAAGCTTGAATAATGCTTCTAATTTAATAAGCACCTTGGAAATCAAAGCGTTGCTTTTGTCAGAAGACCCACAAGAATGCGAGAGTTCTTGTTGTTTATTCAGCAGTAAATTAAGGATGTATAATCTACAATCAGTGTGTGGTTGCTGTTCTCAATGAAAACTGTAGGGGGTGAAATAAAAAGACAGTCATGGCTCTCAGCCAGGGCTTCTTGAGAGAACATTCTCCACTCCCCATCATACTCCTCCTCCTTCTCCCCAGCAGCTGTGACACAGGGAGGGTCTGAGCAGCTGTACACTTAGAGGAGAGAGGGAGGACGGGAATGCTGGGGAGATGGGAGTGGTCCTCCATAGGATGAAACTAACTGCACTGTATCCGGTAAAGAGATAATCCGGTAATATGATACCCAACAAAGTAACAAAGCATATTTTCCATCCGGAACATCACAATCCTTATGTTGCATGTTTTAATGCATATGCAAGTTACCTTTAGTGGTCTTTCAGGTAAAAGAGGAAGGTGTTGTTATCCCTATTCATGTGGTTAATTGCCCAAATACTGATTTATGTTTTGGTTATGCAAATAAAAATATTTTAAATCATCCATTTTGTAGTTAAAGGATAACTGTAGATTTAGAGTTGATGGCATGAATAGAATCTGCACAGGAATAAAGGCCTGCATCATCTGCACAAAGATAAAAGTTACAATTTTACAATGAAGAGGCATGTTTATATTGACAGTGTCATTGTAATGGGGAGACAAGAGGACTGAATATTACCCATCTCGACACACTGAGGCATATATAACGGCCAAATCCCCAAAGAGAAAGTCGTTGTAAAAAGTGATAGTGGTGAACTGTAAAATGAATATTAAAAGCATTGTTCATTTCAGTCACCTCAGAGTGTCACGGGACGATTAGTATGACTATGAACTAGTGTTGTTACGAGATGTGCCGACGCTTCGAAGCGTGTGTCGCGTAATGGAGGGGGCGTTTCCTCGAAGCGCGTATCGAGGCGTGCTTCATTTAGGGGAGGAGCCAAAAATGATGACCTCCGAAGCCTCGCTGCCCGGCTGTACCACGTGACTGCTTCGGGAAGTGGTTCAGATATTGCCGGGAGGTTTGACAGCAATATAAACCCCTAAGGCTCCATTCAAAATGTGGGTTGTTGGTTGAGAGTTTGGAGAGTTTAGAGAGAGAAATAGTTTGGAGAGTGAGGAGAGAAGGAGAGGTGATAAGATGGAACTGTTGAGAAACTGTTATTTCTGAATAAAAATGAATAAAATGTCCCTTGTCCTGTACATCACTGTCCAAGTTACACAAGCATATTCAGTCCCCTCTTCCTAGTTACACACACACTTTCACTGTCCTCTGCCTGCTTAAGCCCATGCCATTTTCCTAAAGGGACATAATAACATTACACAACCTGCCATATCATATGATACTACCATTTTGGGAACATTAACACACACAGAATACATTAAAACAATATTTTATTATGCACATATGTGATAATTTATGTACAGAAATGATTTGGTCATACATTTTTGTAATTCATAGTCATTCCCAACAGCCATAACAGACACACACATTCAATGCATCAAATTATGTGGTTCAGATACAGCTGCCTGTGATTATACACTTGGCCAGTAGGTGGTGTCGTGTGCACATGAAGCTTCGAGAAATGAACCCTTTCTCGAACCAATTGGCTGAAGTGGTTCGATGCCTCATGAGGCTTCATCTCACGATCACTAGTATGAACCCAGTAGCACGACTCAGGAGACAGAACTGCAAGTAATTATCTTTACTCAGAGAATAATCAGGAAAAGAACACTAAGAAATATATCCACACAATATGTAACGCAAAAGGGCTTGGGCTGGAAAACACAAGACAATCTGGCAGAGGACAAGCGAAAGTGAGGGGACCTAAGTAGACAGGGACTAACGAAGGAATGGGCAACAGGTGAGACGGGCATGAGGACCAGGTGCAGGGAATGAGGGACTAACGAGGGAGTGATCAGAGGCAGGTGAGAGAACAGGTGAAGGGAGTTGGACTGACGAGATGGGAAGCAGGATCTGGAATGACATGATAAGTTAGTGAGGCAGACAGGATGAAAACAACAAATAAAAGGAAGGTGTGGAGCTAAACTGGTACACAGTGAGGTCATCAACAACACAGGCAGGAATATTATTGCTGGAATTGTTATTGGTGGATTTATCAAAATGTGACTGTGTTATAAGAAGAATTGTGTGCAGGTCAGTTTTTGCTTTTCTGACAGCAGTAGTGAACTAATTCCTCACGTATCTAAAGGCAAGCTAATGAAGAGGGTCTTTGACACAACGAGCCGGGGCCAAGCTTTGCTTTTAGAATAAAATAAAGTAGAAGGCTCAGCATTGAACTACGGAGTGGTTCGACATTTTGTTGTGATTGGGCTGAGGTCATGTGAAAAGGCCAGACCTCCTTTGATCATCTCAAAAACATCTCCGAACTCCGCCCCACTTCAACCCTGTCAAATGCAGAGAAGCTCGTCCACGCCTGTCTCCTCTAGACTACTGTAATTATTAGAATTGGTCATTCAATGTTTTTAATTTTGTTCTGACCACTGTGTGAATTAGTTTTCCACTGTTTTGCATTTGTAATACAAACAATTGGGCAATAGTCACGAGCAGAAAAGGCCAAAAACACTGGTCTGGAGTTTTTCTCTGGTCTGATTGATAATATTAGGTCATTTGGTCTTGACTCAGGGGTATCCTTCAGGTTGGGCCAATAGGGTGAGAAAATAGCTGTATGATATTAAGATCGTAAAACAATTATTTAAGATTATTAGATTCAGAGGTCAACCATGAATTGAGATCACCATGATACTCACTTCCTGATCAAGCAATGGGGATTTCACATGTATTGCCACACCACCTTTATCTACTCTGAAAATGTTAAAACTGCTATATAAAAGATTATCAATATCTTTTCTCTTATTTGTCTGTTTGTTTACTCTTCTTTTTTTTCGGTCCACAGAAGAACAATTTTTTGACTTTCTTTCTTGAAAGTTGAATGTATAACGCAAATAGAGCTTAGAGGCACACCCTGTTGTTACTGCTTCAATACAGAACTGCCTTGTGTGAGAACAAAAGAGCTGACCCCCATTGATGCCACCCATCTGGAGGTCACACCCAATATCATTCTCATTTCTATTTATTTGTTCATCAGTTTTACTAGAAAGGGAGGACACCTGCACTTATAGGCCAGCGGTATGTTTCCTTAAAGATACAGAACATCGGGCTGAAAGATTTTTGGAAAAGAGATGGCTGATGTGCTTTCACATCCCCCCACAGAGGCAGCTGCATGCAGCCCGTTAATGCTGCCATTTAAACTGGGACACGTGACTCCCAGATAAAGGCGGTCTATGTGGGTATCCAGGCAACTCCATTATTCAGTTCCTAGCAACGGATAAATCTTAGGAGGAGAGATGGGGGTTGGGCGTCTGTGGATGTCTGTGGCCTACATGTCCCTCATCTCTGACAAGGCAGTTTAACCTCTTTTGTCTATAACTCAAAATAAAATTGGAATTGTAAAAGTCTAAATAAACTGCTAGTGCTCAATAAAACCCATATCTATCATGTCTTGAAATAATATGTGAAATTAATGGCTGAATGGCCCATATGGTATCGGAGCAACAATGAGCCAAAAAAAGAACTAAATGCAAAAATCATCTGGCCCAATCTTTGTATGAGATTTAAAACATCCATTGGCGCATCAAATAAATCATATTTACCCGCCGCTATTTTAAATAACGATGTTTGGAAGCCAACCATGATTTGGATGGTTGGAGTGCAGCAGATGGATACTATTCATATTTTGGATAACCTGTCATTGCCTGCTTGATTGGGCACGTGTTCAGACAATCATATGTATATGAGGCGACACATATTAAAGAAACAATCACTGTAACTAACAGCAGTGTGATATATTCCCAAATTGCAGACTCTGTTCTATTATGAATACATGCATGATACAAATAGTTTAATATAATGTGTCGTATTCTATTATAATAACAATTGATTTGTTTGCAATGTGGACATACACACGAAATGTTTAATGTGTGTCAACCTGGGCCCGTGTGGTAAAAGCATGATGAAAACAAGCAATACGTGTCTCTTCAGTCGCCATCGGTGCTGCACAATGAATGAGTGACGTAGTGATTCGGGTGTGGTCTGGGAGGCGGTCCGCGTTGTGAGGGAGACACTCATCCAATAGAAAGCCGCGGATGGCTTCGAAGCGCCCAACTGACAGAGAATTGACCAATAGCGACAGAGCAGTCCCCGGCGCCGGCTCTGCACTTGTACATATACCACTGTCCATCCTCATGCACGCCATTATTTCTTACATCGACCCCATAACTGTCGAATTGTAACATTTTCCAGAAGCTTCACCCTTCTACTGCAACAGAACAAAAAATGGTAAGAACTTTCTCCATTTTATAAAAATAGACGCACGTGAGGTCTGTTATAATGAAGCGAGGGGGGGAGGAAGGAACAAAGATGGAACAATGGGAATAGGCTTGAGCTATCATAAACGTTTTAAAGTAACTGTTGTAAACACATTATTTTGTAATGTATCATTAATTACATAATATACTATTTGTTGTGGGGAGAATTTAAGGCGCAACTATGGCCGGGGAAATAGCTTTCTAACGGTACGTGCACGGGCAGATTGAACCAAATATGTTTTTAATCAGACTGGATGAATAATGATGGCTTCGGTCCAATCACCGTGCGCACCTGTCGGCGCTCGGCCTCGCGACACTCCTTACAGGCATTTCACTGTAACAATGCCGACAGGGAAGAAGGCATTAACAAAATCACGCTTACATTTCTGTAAAAGTAATATTGGCAAATCTCAATCTAAAGACCTGTATTATTTATATTTATATATATATATATATATATATATAAACTATTTTGATGTCTATAAAAGTGAAATATACACATTTGCAGTGTTGGATCACTGGTGTGTTTTTTTCTTCAGCCCGGTGTCACATGTCAACAATGCATACAGGCAAATAACCTCTCTTGTTTTGTCTTTGCATAGCGTGAGTGTATCTCCATCCACGTCGGTCAGGCTGGTGTCCAGATTGGCAATGCATGCTGGGAACTTTACTGCCTGGAACATGGGATCCAGCCGGATGGACAGATGCCCAGTGACAAGACCATCGGGGGAGGAGACGATTCCTACAACACCTTCTTCAGTGAGACTGGAGCCGGAAAGCACGTCCCCAGAGCAGTTTTTGTGGACCTCGAGCCCACTGTCATCGGTAAGTGTCATCACTTTGGGCTGAAGATTCATTTAGGCAAATTATAATGAAATATCAGAAATTGTAAACAAAAACCTGATTTCCTATTTTTGTCACTTCAGATGAGGTGCGCAGTGGTATTTACCGCCAGCTGTTCCACCCTGAGCAGCTGATCACTGGTAAGGAGGATGCTGCCAACAATTACGCCCGTGGACACTACACCATCGGCAAGGAGGTCATCGACATCGTGCTGGACAGGATCCGCAAACTGGTGAGTGACGTGATCTCAGGAGGGATCCATTTCCTAATTTTGATTTCAGATATTTAAATAAATTACATAACGGTCTCTCATGTGTCAGGCATGAGAATCCCTCACCTTTCGGCGAAATTCGCCGTTTTGAAACCAAAATAGGTGATTTACGTGAATCGTGTAGATCCGAAGAGTTTTTGTTTTGGGGTAGGGGGGGGGTCAATTGGCCGGCCGGCGTTTATGAGATTGGAGTGGGACGCGGAGAAAGTGTGAAGTGTTGCTCTTCGCAATAAAACATCTTTGATGGGACGTGTCGCGTCTCGGCCAATCAGCGTCAAGATGTCTTCAGCGTTTGGTGGTTTAGGTTAGCTTGAATGTTAGACGCTACTTCTGCTGCTGTCGCGCTGCACGGTGGAGCGATGCTAACAAAGTCCCCGTACGTTCAGAGCGATGTGATTTAGCATATTTTTAGTCTCAATACTTCATTAAAAGAGCGATCAGAGCGCACGCGCTGCTCCGTGTCAAGCTGTTTGCACGCGCAGCGCAGCGCTCACAGCGAGGGGCCTGAAGTGGCGGAATTTTCGGCTTTAAAAATAAAAATAAAAAAAGATGCCAGAAGTGAAATGTTTAAGTTCAGTCTGTAAAGTTCTGTAACTCTACAGCTGCTCTTCCTGATGAACTCTGTATCCTCTGGTCAGAGACTAACGGCCTCATAGTGTATAATCATTGATCAATGCTATGATGGCTCCATGTAGTTTCATTAATATCTTGCTGTATTAATACTAATATTACTGCTATTTGTTTAAGTGTTGAAAAAGTTGGTAAAAAGTGAACCATACAGATATTTTATTTATTACTATTATAGATAAATATACCAGTATCGTATTTATGGTATACTGTTTTATGGTATTGTATCATGATATTTATGGCAGGTATGGTATAGAAGATCGTGACAACCAGGTAGAGGCAGAACAGACTCGAGGAACAGACTCATGGCTCAGCAGAGCACAAGACTTGAAGACTTGTTCACGCCAACAACAAAAAGGAAGTTGGTTCATGAATGACCATATTATACACAATATTACTATTATTATAGTATTATAGGGCCCGATCACTGACTTGGTGTCAGAATGGAGGACCTATAGATTATCATACAACGTCCAACATCGATGTTCGTGGAAGTCACCACCAGCACCCCCCCCCCCCCGCACGCCTATCCTCCTCACCTTTTTCACCCCTGACCCGTTTTCATGCCTGATGTGTATTCACTGTCTCTCTTCCCTCAGTCGGACCAGTGCACCGGCCTTCAGGGCTTCCTGGTTTTCCACAGCTTTGGCGGTGGCACCGGCTCTGGCTTCACCTCTCTGCTGATGGAGCGTCTGTCTGTCGACTACGGCAAGAAGTCCAAGCTGGAGTTCTCCATCTACCCAGCTCCCCAGGTGTCCACTGCTGTGGTGGAGCCCTACAACGCCATCCTGACCACCCACACCACCCTGGAGCACTCTGACTGTTCCTTCATGGTCGATAACGAGGCCATCTACGATATCTGCCGTAGGAACCTCGATGTTGAGCGTCCATCTTACAGCAACCTGAACAGGTTGATCAGTCAGATTGTGTCCTCCATCACCGCTTCCCTTCGTTTCGATGGCGCCCTCAATGTTGATCTGACAGAGTTCCAGACCAACTTGGTGCCATATCCCCGTATCCACTTCCCTCTGGCCACCTATGCCCCCGTCATCTCTGCTGAGAAAGCTTATCATGAGCAGCTCTCAGTGTCAGAAATCACCAACTCCTGCTTTGAACCAGCCAATCAGATGGTCAAATGTGACCCTCGCCACGGTAAATACATGGCCTGCTGCCTTTTGTATCGTGGTGATGTGGTGCCCAAAGATGTGAATGCTGCCATTGCCACCATCAAAACCAAGCGCTCCATCCAGTTTGTGGACTGGTGCCCCACTGGTTTCAAGGTTGGCATCAACTACCAGCCGCCCACTGTAGTTCCTGGTGGAGACCTGGCCAAGGTCCAGAGGGCCGTGTGCATGCTGAGCAACACCACTGCTATTGCAGAGGCCTGGGCTCGGCTTGACCACAAGTTTGATCTGATGTACGCTAAGCGTGCCTTTGTCCACTGGTATGTGGGTGAAGGTATGGAGGAGGGAGAGTTCTCTGAGGCCAGAGAGGACATGGCAGCTCTAGAGAAGGATTACGAGGAGGTTGGAGTCGACTCTGTTGAGGGAGAGGGAGAGGAAGAGGGAGAGGAATATTAAAAGGGACTTCAACAAGAAACAATGGCTCCAATTGATTAATACATCTAAATACATTCCAAAATAAATGTTTATATATCAAATATAAATGTTGCTTTTCAGACTAAGCTATCCAACATATGCCATTTTGACTGTTCTAAATAAATTCCATGAAATCAAGTTTTTCTGTGTTGTGTCTTTCTTTCTATATCTTGGTGTACTTTGTCCGAATTATGAAATTGAGTGTGTGATCTATGAAAGCTTTAGTTATCGCCTTTTTACCACTGCAGAAGTCAATATTGTTTAAATGTGTGAATGTTATTGCTACAGAGCTAAACCAAGTGTCCGTAATCCATAATTTGTGAACTACAATATGGTATTATTGCATCCTTTCAACAGCAACAGCATCTTCTTTAAGTGTCAGATGAAGACACCACAAATACCTTATAACTTAACTTTTCTGTTAATTGAAAAGAAGAGACCTAAACTTTTTAGAAAAGAACAAAGTAAGAACAGGCAACTGGACCAAAATGCACTGTTTTTTGCATGTTGTACTAAATTTCATAGGATAGAAACACTGAGTTAACTGAGACTTATGGAACAACATACAAATACACCAACTTCGAAAGTGTTATGTGTTTTCATCGGAACCGGCACAAACAACAGCTGAAGTGCATCCTGTCGTAGTTAATCTAGTCAAAGGGAGCTATTGTACATCCAATTTAAATTGTAATTAGATTTTTGACCAACCTTCTGTGCAATCCAAGTTGATGGTTTACAAATTTACACACAGACTCAAATTTAAACTGTTTTTGAGCAACATCAACAAAAAACACCAGACCTTTTGTTTTTAAGTTATGTAAATATATTGTGATATGGCACTGTATATATAAATGGAAGATTCTGCATTTAAAAAGCACTCTGTGTGGTCAGACAGTGTGCTGTCCAGCGGGATTAACAGTCTGTGAGAGCTGGTCTATAGCAGACTGTTGTCAAATTATATTAGATCACCCACATAATCTTAACAATATTCATATACATTCAGAAAATGCATTGTTAACCTGGAAACAAATCTAAATAGTTTGGTGTCTAAAGATCTTTAACTTTAAGAGACACTTGAAAATATTGAATATACATTTTCTCCATTTAGGTTTTTCACCAATAGGGAAGGTTACTACAGCTCATATTAAAACAAATTTTAACGCGGCTTTATATTTAAGGTTATTGAGTTTCTGCAATCCGGAATAACAATGAAAAAACACTTGTGACAGACAAACTCAAGATTGAACAGAGCTACATCAGACTCTTATATATTGAGAATACATATTCTGTCTCTGAAAATGATGGCTGCAGGTTTATACTGATATGTTCATCTGAAAGGTTAATTTTAGAGACTCGTGAATTCATAATAATTCACGTAATTGACTAGACCCTTAAGCTGCCGCTCTTATCTTTCAGTTCCTACAGATTACACATTACCCACTAGGATAAGGATCAATAAAGAGCTCTGGAGCATGAAAATTCACACATTTTCCTATAGATTTTTATTTAGAAATATGGTTGACTTCCGCAATAAAAGGCTCGTATATAGCTTAAACTTTCATGAATCAAACACTTAATTGCATAATTGGGCACTAGTTAGCACTGTAGGCATATTACGGAGCCTCATTTTCTTTCTAAACAAAGATACTGCTATAAATAAATCACTGCAAAATTATAGCTTAATACTAGCTAGAACTACAAACCACGATGGGTTTACACGATGGGTAACTAAAAGGTTATTTTTCAGATTGCGCCCACTCCAAATTAAAACAACACAGACAACTTCATGTTTCAGGGTATTTATTTAGAACAGAGCCAAACTGACATTTGTGGATCACTTAGTCTTAAAAGACAAACACAAGATTTGATAGACAAACATTTCTTTTGGAATGCCTATAATTTGAAGCATTAGATTGAAATCCAAATTGATATTTTCAGGAGTTTTATTCTGAAAAGCTAAACTGCTAATTAACAGACATTTATTTTGGAATGTACCTAAGGAGTGATTAAATAATTGTTTTGCCTTTTTGTCCCTTTTAATATTCCTCTCCCTCTTCCTCTCCCTCTCCCTCAACAGAGTCGACTCCAACCTCCTCGTAATCCTTCTCCAGAGCTGCCATGTCCTCTCTGGCCTCAGAGAACTCTCCCTCCTCCATACCTTCACCCACATACCAGTGGACAAAGGCACGCTTAGCGTACATCAGATCAAACTTGTGGTCAAGTCGAGCCCAGGCCTCTGCAATAGCAGTGGTGTTGCTCAGCATGCACACAGCCCTCTGGACCTTGGCCAGGTCTCCACCAGGAACTACAGTGGGCGGCTGGTAGTTGATGCCCACCTTGAAACCAGTGGGGCACCAGTCCACAAACTGGATGGAGCGCTTGGTTTTGATGGTGGCAATGGCAGCATTCACATCTTTGGGCACCACATCACCACGATACAAAAGGCAGCAGGCCATGTATTTACCGTGGCGAGGGTCACATTTGACCATCTGATTGGCTGGTTCAAAGCAGGAGTTGGTGATTTCGGCCACCGTTAACTGCTCATGATAAGCTTTCTCAGCAGAGATGACGGGGGCATAGGTGGCCAGAGGGAAGTGGATACGGGGATATGGCACCAAGTTGGTCTGGAACTCTGTCAGATCAACATTGAGGGCGCCATCGAAACGAAGAGAAGCGGTGATGGAGGACACAATCTGACTGATCAATCTGTTCAGGTTGGTGTAAGAGGGACGCTCAACATCGAGGTTCCTACGGCAGATATCGTAGATGGCCTCGTTATCGACCATGAAGGAACAGTCAGAGTGATCTAGGGTGGTGTGGGTGGTCAGGATGGCGTTGTAGGGCTCCACCACAGCGGTGGACACCTGGGGAGCTGGGTAGATGGAGAACTCCAGCTTGGACTTCTTGCCGTAGTCGACAGACAGACGCTCCATCAGCAGAGAGGTGAAGCCAGAGCCGGTGCCACCGCCAAAGCTGTGGAAAACCAGGAAGCCCTGAAGGCCGGTGCACTGGTCTGACTGAGGGAAGAGAGACAGTGATTACACATGAGATACAGTTATGTCATTTATTTAAATATCTGAAATCAAAATTAGGAAATGGATCCCTCCTGAAATCACGTCACTCACCAGTTTGCGGATCCTGTCCAGCACGATGTCGATGACCTCCTTGCCGATGGTGTAGTGTCCACGGGCGTAATTGTTGGCAGCATCCTCCTTACCAGTGATCAGCTGCTCAGGGTGGAACAGCTGGCGGTAAATACCACTGCGCACCTCATCTGAAGAGACAAAACCAGGTTTGAAATCCTTTATGGCTTATAATTAATTAATCAAAAGAATGTTCAAGTTCAGCCAGCAGTGATGACTTACCGATGACAGTGGGCTCCAGATCCACAAACACGGCTCTGGGGACGTGCTTTCCGGCTCCAGTCTCACTGAAGAAGGTGTTGAATGAATCGTCTCCTCCCCCGACGGTCTTGTCACTGGGCATCTGTCCGTCCGGCTGGATCCCATGTTCCAGGCAGTAAAGCTCCCAGCAGGCATTGCCAATCTGGACACCAGCCTGACCGACGTGGATGGAGATACACTCACGCTGTGGAGCAGAGAAATAATATTTTTTTATAATAGATTTTTCCCAATTTACCACCATTTTAAAACGATATTTTCACAACAACTACTTCTACTGTTGAAATAGAAGAGTTAAACACGTATACATTTTTTTTCATTAAATAGACTGAAATGAACTCTAAAATGGCAGCGCGCAGGTCGTTTCAATTTGTTCTTCTCACCCTGCGTGAAAGGCCTTCACTATTCTTATATTCTGTGATAGCATGTCTGTCTAAGGTTCCGTCTTTCATTAATTTGATAGAATCGCATGTATTTTCTGCTGCTCTCTGCTGCCACATTGATCATGTCTATTACATGCATAATTACTGTGTGTGTGTGTGGGGGGGGGGGGGGGTGGTATGTAGGTCAGACACGTTGCAGTGCGTGCTGTTTCTTTAAAAAGCCACATTCACATCCATTGGGGCTCACATTATCACATTTATTTCCAATTGTTTTTAATAGTGAATAATAAACATAGGTGTTTTATATTTTAAATATATCTATTTGTCATATTTAAAAAGCCATGTGGTTTTGATGAGTCAGTGGGATATATACTAAAACATAAAAAAAAACATCTTTAGAACAAGGTGCACTAAATAATATTAATTTGAAAACTACAAAGGTGTTCTTAAATCAGGATTACAAACTAATTAAATATTTAGTGAAAAGCAAATTAATCTGATTTAAAAGAGATATGGTGAGAGGATTAGGCGTTGGTTTGCACTGCAGGAATACAGTGCAAGAATACATATGGCAACAGTTCTATTAATCATGCGATTCACCAATATTTTCAGTTGTCTATCCGCATCCATATTTACAAGAAAGCTATATACAGGCACGATTCACTATAACAAAGAGGAGAGAGGGAGAGTGACGTCATAAGAATTACATCCGTTCTTTTTTTGACTCTATAAAAAAATTACCTTTGAAATAAAACGTTAAATGTTTACTTCATTAAAATGTTACTTACCATGATTGCTCGTCGATATTATGCAATGTAATGAGACAAGCCGGAGGAGTGTTTGCGTCTGAGGGGTGCGGTGTTTGATGCAGATCTGCAGATGCACCACCCTGATGTACTCGATCTGCCTCTTGAGGACAACAGGTGAAGTGCGCCGGAAATAACAAACCCTCCTCTTTCTGCCGCAGTAACCGTTTCACATCCAGAAGCAGAACAAAAGAGACCGAAACCGAGACGTGGGGACTTTGAAGACGTCTTAATGATTTATTTCAGCGGATTGGAGACTGTATTGGCTAAATTACAGGTTTACATTAGTCTGGGAACAGAAGGAAGGAACCGTGTCAATATAGCTGGATGGATTCACACAAATATACAGTTCGGCTGTGCCTATAGTGATGGGAAATAACTAACGTCATGTTTCCTGCTTCAGCCACGTGGAATAGTCTGCAACAATCACATGAATGAATCTGAATCGGATTTCTGATATGTATTTTCAGCTTTGTGAAGTTATTGTGCAGGGCTGTCTGAGTCAACAGAGGTAAAAACACACCATAATAAAAATATAAAAACACACTATACATAAGGTGGTAGTATATGTACACTATTAAATACAGTTTTAAAAACAGGTTCTCAACATAAAAAGGAGAGGGCAATGTTAATAAATAGGCTCGCCCTGAATGCTGTTCCCAGCTTGCGAAAGGAAAAGAAGGGAAAGGGGAGAGTTATATGGAGATATTGCACATTTTGAGCTAGCTGAGGTGGTGTTTGGTTATTGTTTACACATTTTTCAATAGTTATGTTTTGCCATCAGTCTGACTGTGGCAGGGAAGAAGCTGTTGAAGAATCGTGTTCTGTGGGTGACGATGCTGTCCGCTCGGCTGTGTCTCAGGTTGTATGTGCAGTGTTTGTGTCTGAGCAGAGAGTGGGCTGGTGGTGGAGTGAGTCTCCAATGATTCCTTCTGCTCTTTTCCGACAGCGCTGTGCATGGCAGAGAGTCCATGGAAGGAAGTGTTGTCCCTGTGGTCCTCTCCGCGGTCCTTATGACTCTTCGCAGAGCCTTCCTCTCTGCCTGTGTGGTGTTACCATACCAGGCAGTGATGCCTGCAGTGAGGATGCTCTCTATCAGGCCTCTGTAGGCCTGGGTGAGAGGGCGACAGTTCAGACCAGCTTTCCTGAGCAGCCTGATGAAGTAAAGCTTTTGCTGGGCTTTTTTCACTGTGGCTGTGGTGTTAAGAGTCCAGTTCAGGTGCTTCAATAGGCTTATGTATAGCAAACAATGAACAAGGACCATGCAGTTGCAATGTGAACAAATGAATGCATCCCTCATTCCAATCAAACAGCAACAGTCTATATATTGTACTCTAACATATCATAATGTCAATCATTCTGCATAATTAGTATGATTATACTTTTGGGACTTTAAATGTATTTTAATGTTAATAAAATATCTAAATGTTCACCTTGGACAGTGTAAATCACTTAAATATTGTATAAAAATGTCAAAATAAACAGAATAACTGTAATTAAAAGAAATAATTAATAGATTGTGTGGTTAAGTAATGAACATGAATACATCAATAACTATAATCCCATAACATAAACTATATTTTTCTGCAATGGGCCATTCTGCATTGTAAGTGAAATAGTTTGGGTATATTTTAATGTCCAAATGTTTTGTTCATTTAGTACCATTTGGAGAAATCAGGAATGAAGCTATGAAAAACATGGCTGAACAATCAGTACACCTGTGGGGAGTGGTTAACCAATAGTAAAGAAACCCTTTACTCTCGACCAATCAGATTCAACTACTGTTTACCTCCAGGAAGGCAGTATAAATTGCCTTCCAGAGCAAATGCACTGAAATTCTCACACAGCAATCATTGAAAAGCACTAGTGAGATTTAATCTGCGTCTTCATTCCTATTTCGACATCTTTAGACACAGCGTCAGGAAACATGGTGAGTGGAACGATGGGATGATTTCTTATGATTTGCTTTCAGCCATTGATTTGTTCAATTTAAACTTTATCTGCATTAGTCTAATGTTCATTTTTGAACTTTTAAAAATGTTATCGAATATTCTAGTCGTGGATCTTTCACCAATGAGATCCTCGACATGGTCGACTTTTCATATGCAAACAAACCTCACCTGCACGAGGTGCGCACCACCTGTCTTCATGCTGAAGTCTGTCCAGCTGCTGGTTTATTCTCTTGGTTACGGTTGTCCTAGGCCGACCACAAAAACCAAGGCAGCATTTCGTGGGCCCTATATTGATGCACCACAACATGCCCACATCGGCCTCCTCCGTGATGGCACCTCAATCTGGCTGATTAATCGGTGCAAACAATTTATATTATACATATTCTCAGGATGAAAATGTTTGTTGATAATCAGTGATTTATCTTAAACAAATATATTGAATAATTGTGCAGTATATGTCCGATGACTAGGTCACGATGATGTGGTATCTAGCTCCTTTTTATAAAGTCTTTTTCCAACTGCACCCCTCATCCTTTATGAGCTGTCTTCAACATCTTGTGAACTCAAGGATCTAATGAGAAATGGTTGAAATGTGTAGATGCAAGAAAATACTGAATGGTCAAAGTTACAAATTGTTGTTTTCCTCCAGCGTGAGTGTATCTCCATCCACGTCGGCCAGGCCGGGGTCCAGATTGGCAATGCCTGCTGGGAGCTTTACTGCCTGGAACATGGGATCCAGCCGGACGGACAGGTGCCCAGTGGAAAGACCTCCGGAGGAGGAGACGATTCCTACAACACCTTCTTCAGTGAGACTGGAGCCGGAAAGCACGTCCCCAGAGCCGTGTTTGTGGATCTGGAGCCCACTGTCATCGGTAAATGGTCATTAATATAGATGTCATATCTCAATGATAATTATTTAAAGAAGTCAAACTCTCAATAAATTCTGATTTTGAAACAATCTCTTCAGATGAGGTGCGCAGTGGTATTTACCGCCAGCTGTTCCACCCTGAGCAGCTGATCACTGGTAAGGAGGATGCTGCCAACAATTACGCCCGTGGACACTACACCATCGGCAAGGATGTCATTGAACTGGTGCTGGACAGGATCCGCAAACTGGTGGGTAGATTCAATGCAGGAGAAGTTCAAACAATGTAATCATAAAGAGTTGATCAGGAAAGGATGACATTATTCATGACTTGTATGTCTTCTTAAAACTCGTATGAAATCACTGTCTCTCTTCCCTCAGTCGGACCAGTGCACCGGCCTTCAGGGCTTCCTGGTTTTCCACAGCTTTGGCGGTGGCACCGGCTCTGGCTTCACCTCTCTGCTGATGGAGCGTCTGTCTGTCGACTACGGCAAGAAGTCCAAGCTGGAGTTCTCCATCTACCCAGCTCCCCAGGTGTCCACCGCTGTGGTGGAGCCCTACAACGCCATCCTGACCACCCACACCACCCTGGAGCACTCCGACTGTTCCTTCATGGTCGATAACGAGGCCATCTTCGATATCTGCCGTAGTAACCTCAATGTCGAGCGTCCCTCTTACAGCAACCTGAACAGGTTGATCAGTCAGATTGTGTCCTCCATCACCGCTTCCCTTCGGTTCGATGGCGCCCTCAATGTTGATCTGACAGAGTTCCAGACCAACTTGGTGCCATATCCCCGTATCCACTTCCCTCTGGCCACCTATGCCCCCGTCATCTCTGCTGAGAAAGCTTGCCATGAGCAGTTAACGGTGGCCGAAATCACCAACTCCTGCTTTGAACCAGCCAATCAATTTGTGAAATGTGACCCTCGCCACGGTAAATACATGGCCTGCTGCCTTTTGTATCGTGGTGATGTGGTGCCCAAAGATGTGAATGCTGCCATTGCCAACATTAAAACCAAGAGTTCAATCAGGTTTGTGGACTGGTGCCCCACTGGTTTCAAGGTGGGCATCAACTACCAGCCGCCCACTGTAGTTCCTGGTGGAGACCTGGCCAAGGTCCAGAGGGCTGTGTGCATGCTGAGCAACACCACTGCTATTGCAGAGGCCTGGGCTCGGCTTGACCACAAGTTTGATCTGATGTACGCTAAGCGTGCCTTTGTCCACTGGTATGTGGGTGAAGGTATGGAGGAGGGAGAGTTCTCTGAGGCCAGAGAGGACATGGCAGCTCTGGAGAAGGATTACGAGGAGGTTGGAGCTGATAGCGTCGGAGACGATGAGGAGGGAGAAGAGTTTTAAACTAGTGTTTTCATTGACGTCAAAAAATAAAGCTTGTCACCTGACTACTGTTTACTGTCTTGTATACACTTCATCCAAAGGGCAGAACAACTGTTGGACATTTTAATCCACTGCAGGTTGTGTTTCTGTAGTTGTCACTATTGCTAAAAGCACGATGCCATCTTGCTCATTATTAAACTAGTTTGTACAAGTTTCGGGGACCAGGTACTCTGCTCCAGACATGTGACTCGAGTCATTTAGTTTGTTGATTAAATTACATATGATGGGAATAGGAGGCAGAGTATTGGATTAAAGACTAATGAGAAGATACCTCGTGGAGAATGATACACCTCAGTGTAATTAGTCCAATATAGTTCTCCGTGATAAGATGTGTTCCTTCAAGTTCAGGGTGATATTGGATGACCCCTATTTGCTAATGATGGAGCATTTTGGAAGAGGGGAAGAGCATAACTCATATTAAAGGGAAAGTACAAGAGGCTGTGATAGAAATAAAAAGATTGTCTTATGCATGGAAATTCAAGAATTCTGTCGAACAATCTGGTTTACTAGAAAGAGAGTGGATACTATATATATATAATAAGATTGTAAAAGTTTCTAGGTGTGTGGTTCGAAGATTAACAAGTAATGAGCAGATTCAGAGCATAGTTATGAAATGTAAAACTATTTAAAATGTGATGAGGTGTCTAACGGGGTCAGTACTGGGAGGCAGGAGGTCTGCAATGGAAAATGTTGATGTCGCTCTGAGATCAATATACTAGCTTAACGCTCTGTGTTATTTGGATCAGCGGCAAAAACGTTGCTAAAAAAGCTGTAAGTGATGCAATCCCAATCTCTGAGACTGTAGAACAAGTCCTGTCGCTGCTCTTCAGGTGGAGGTGGGTGAGATGCCGCTGCATTTGAGATGCAAGCTATTAACGTTAACCTATTGGGTCCATCTGCAAGGGCATTCTGGAGACAAGTATCAAATCACAAAGTTAACCACAAGGACTTAAAGATATCGGTAATATTGCAGGAGCGGTGGTGGATAGCCGACAGACAACATATCTATCATCGGACCGAGATGGATCAAAGATCCTAGTAGATAGAACCGGTTTTGCTGTCACCCTTTCATCCTTGCATTATGAGGTCAAACAAAGAACATCAGACCATCTGTCAATGTATACAGTGGAGTCATTGGCCATTTGACCAGCACTGCAGTGGGTGGAGGAGCTTCAGGTCAGAAAGGTCATCATCTGTTCAGATTCCAGTTAAAGCATTATTGTCATTACAATCATTCACATCTCATGGCAGGCAAGTTTTAATCAATTAAATATACAACACAGTGTTCCGACTTAAACATGTGGGTATTTTGCTATCACTCATGTGGGTGCCTCCACATAGAGGAGTAAAAGGAAATGACAGAGCAGATTTTTTTGTTTTTTTGTAAAGGGATGGGTAACTCTGGACAACACTCCAATACAGCAGGCGGCAGTAAAACGCCCTTTGTTGGACTCCATCCGTCAGAAAACCTATAAAAAGAAGACGAAAACGAGTTCCGTCAAAGCTTCTCACGCAGCAACCATTGAAACGCAGCAGTGAGAGTTAAGCTCCGTCTTTTCTTCTTTTTTCGACCTCTTTAAACACATCGTCAGGAAACATGGTGAGTGGATCGATGGGGCTTTTTCTTATGATTTGCTTTCATCCATTGATTGTTTTCAATTCAAACTGTTTAACTGCACTAGGTCAATTTTCATTACTCGACTTTTGAACGTCATCGAATGTGTGCATCGCCGATCTTTCTCCGAGAAGATCCTCCTCATGGTCGACTTTTCATTTGTAAACATACTGCACGTGCGTGAGACGTGCATGTCTCCATGCCGAAGTCTGTCCAGCTGGTGGTTTCTTCTCTAGTTACAGTTATCCGAGGCCGGCTAAAAAAAATAAAAAAATCAAGGCGGCATTTCGCGGGCCCGAAATTGATGCGACGCAGCATGCGCACATCGGCCTCCTGCGTCACCTGGTGGATTGGGCGATGGCCCTGAATTCTCGTCGATAAATGGTCCATCCCAATGATGTACTATACATATTCTCCAGATGAGTGTTTGTAGATGATACGCTATTTTTATAAATCAACGGATTGATTGTCTAAATGTGCATTATATGTCCGATGATTAGGTCACGATGTTGTGGTATCTGATTCCTTTTTATAAAGCGTCTTTATTTGAGCTGTCTAAAACATGTGGTGAACTAAAGAATCTAATGCAACATGGTTAAAACATGTAGATGCAAGGAAATACTGAATGGTCAAAGTTACTAAGTGTTGTTTTCCTCCAGCGTGAGTGTATCTCCATCCACGTCGGTCAGGCCGGGGTCCAGATTGGCAATGCCTGCTGGGAGCTTTACTGCCTGGAACATGGGATCCAGCCGGACGGACAGGTGCCCAGTGGAAAGACCTCCGGAGGAGGAGACGATTCCTACAACACCTTCTTCAGTGAGACTGGAGCCGGAAAGCACGTCCCCAGAGCCGTGTTTGTGGATCTGGAGCCCACTGTCATCGGTAAATGGTCATTAATATAGATGTCATATCTCAATGATAATTATTTAAAGAAGTCAAACCCTCAAAGTTCTGATTTTGAAAACGTCTCTTCAGATGAGGTGCGCACTGGGACTTACCGCCAGCTGTTCCACCCTGAGCAGCTGATCACTGGTAAGGAGGATGCTGCCAACAATTACGCCCGTGGACACTACACCATCGGCAAGGAGGTCATTGAACTGGTGCTGGACAGGATCCGCAAACTGGTGAGTGACGTGATCTCAGGAGGGATCCATTTCCTAATTTTGATTTCAGATATTTAAATAAATGACATAATGGTATCTCATGTGTATTCACTGTCTCTCTTCCCTCAGTCAGACCAGTGCACCGGCCTTCAGGGCTTCCTGGTTTTCCACAGCTTTGGCGGTGGCACCGGCTCTGGCTTCACCTCTCTGCTGATGGAGCGTCTGTCTGTCGACTACGGCAAGAAGTCCAAGCTGGAGTTCTCCATCTACCCAGCTCCCCAGGTGTCCACCGCTGTGGTGGAGCCCTACAACGCCATCCTGACCACCCACACCACCCTAGATCACTCTGACTGTTCCTTCATGGTCGATAACGAGGCCATCTTTGATATCTGCCATAGGAACCTCGATGTTGAGCGTCCATCTTACAGCAACCTGAACAGATTGATCAGTCAGATTGTGTCCTCCATCACCGCTTCCCTTCGGTTCGATGGCGCCCTCAATGTTGATCTGACAGAGTTCCAGACCAACTTGGTGCCATATCCCCGTATCCACTTCCCTCTGGCCACCTATGCCCCCGTCATCTCTGCTGAGAAAGCTTATCATGAGCAGTTAACGGTGGCCGAAATCACCAACTCCTGCTTTGAACCAGCTAATCAATTTGTAAAATGTGACCCCCGCCACGGTAAATACATGGCCTGCTGCCTTTTGTATCGTGGTGATGTGGTGCCCAAAGATGTGAATGCTGCCATTGCCACCATCAAAACCAAGCGCTCCATCCAGTTTGTGGACTGGTGCCCCACTGGTTTCAAGGTTGGCATCAACTACCAGCCGCCCACTGTAGTTCCTGGTGGAGACCTGGCCAAGGTCCAGAGGGCTGTGTGCATGCTGAGCAACACCACTGCTATTGCAGAGGCCTGGGCTCGACTTGACCACAAGTTTGATCTGATGTACGCTAAGCGTGCCTTTGTCCACTGGTATGTGGGTGAAGGTATGGAGGAAGGAGAGTTCTCTGAGGCCAGAGAGGACATGGCGGCTCTGGAGAAGGATTACGAGGAGGTTGGAGCTGATAGTGTCGGAGACGATGAGGAAGAAGGAGAAGAGTATTAAAGCAGTCATTTAATTACCTTCAGAAATAAAGTGTTACTTGACCACCAGTTTCCTGTCTTTTCTCACACTGCAGAAGAACATTTTAATAGTGTGCAGATTGCTCTTATGTTTCTGTAGGTGTCACTATTTCTCAAAGTATGATGTCCTTATCAAACTGGTTTGTGCAAGTTTTGGGGACCAGTTACTCTGCCCCAGACATGTGACTAAAGTCATTTAGTGCATGTCCCAAGATGCTGTAATCTTACCTTCATAAAGACGGTATTAATGCCTTTCTAATAAAGACACTAATGTTCTCTTAATCAACAATGGTATAAATCACTTAAACTGAAATCTAAACTACTATTAAATGTCTATTAATTACATTTTTGACTAAGAAACTCAATTTAATACTGATGCCGTAATATAACTGACGTAAGTATGTCAAGATCGTTGAAGTACAGACTGGCTATTTCTAGATGGTTATTCTTTGTTTTTTACGCTATTAACAAGCTTGTTGAATTTAATTAATTTGAACAAGCAAGATTTTTAAATAATTCAGAAAGAAAAATGGAAAGCTGTCGTACTGTAGCAGAGCTGGGACATCAACGCTTCAGAGATTTGGGGGATGATTAGAAGCATGAGTGGAATTGGGAGTAAGGCAGTATCCAATCATCCTTAAAACTGAGAACATCAGACCATCTGTTGGTGTAAATACAGCTGAGACATTTGCCATTTGAACAGCACTGCAGTGGATGGAGGTTCAGCTCAGAAAGGGTATCAGCAGGGCCAGGAGCACAAGCTCATTAAAATATGATGGTGAATTAACAATCAAGGCTTTGTAGACGAGAATAATTTTAAATGTGATTCTGGATTTTAAAGGGAGCCAGTGCAGAACAGCTATAATACAGGGGTAATGTGATCTCTTTTCTGAGTTTGTGTGAGGACACAAGCTGCAACATTCAGGATCAACTGGAGAGATTTAAGAGACCGTTTAGAGATAATCAGGAGTTGCACTAACCTAGTCTAGAAGTAACAAACGCGTGAACTAGTTTTTCTGCATCTCTTTGAGACAAGATGTGCCTGATTTTTTAATTGTTACTTTGGTGAAAAAAGGCAGTCCTTGAGGTTTGTTTTACTTCGGAGTTGAAGGACAAGTCCTGATCAAAGATAACACCGACAGTCTTTACAGTGGTGTTGGATGCCAGGGCAATGCCATCTACAGAAACCACATAATTGTTCTCTGAGGTGTTCTGATGCAATTAAAAGGTAATTATTAATGTTCTCCAGTGCTGTCTCTGTGCTGTGGTGTTATTTTCTAAATCCTGACTGAAACTCCTCAAATAAACTATTATGATGTAGAAACACAACTGATTTGCGACTACATTCTCAAGGATCTTAGAGAGAAAGTGGAGGTTACAGATCGGTCTGTATAGTTAGCCAACACCTCTGTATCAAGAGAGGGCTTCTTATAAGAAGAGGTTTAATTACAACTACTTTTAAGGAATGTGGCACATGGCCTGTTAGCAAAGACACATTGACAATATCCAACAGTGAGTTGCCAATTAAAGGCAAAACATCTTTAAGCAGCCTCGTTGGAGCGGTAGAGGAAGTACAACTAAAAGATGCATTAACTTTACGGGCAACTACCATATCTGAAAGAAACAGCTTTGAGTAAATGGATTTAGGGCACCGAATTGATACAGCTTCGTTTTTTTTGTTTTTTGGAAAGGGATGGGCAACTCATACAACTCGCAATAAACACACAACAGGACTATGTGAGCACTACACAATGGCAGAAACAGCACAGCATATCATTTGTCATTGACAGAAATTCCCAATCAAGCGAGACCGGTTGAAGATTAGCTGACCATTCAATTCAGTGTATAGCCCTAAATCACAAATTTGCCTCAGAGGGCTTTACAATGTACACATAAGACAGCCCTGTTCCAGGACCTCACATAGGATCAGGAAAAACTCCCCAAAAAACAGAAAAAAGGGAAGACACCTTCAGGAGGAAGACAGAGGAGGATCCTGGACAGAAGCAATCAATGTCATGTGTACAGAATGAACAACGTTACAGAGTTACAACACATTCAATGAATATGACAGAAATTATGAATAATGAGTAGTTGGCATGGACCACGATCCAGATTCCCACAATCCATGCAAACAGAAGGAGGAAGAGAGGAGGGGTTATCAGCAGGGCCATGGAAGGAGGCAGGAGGCAGGAGGCAGGAGGCAGGAGGCCGAGCCATAAGGCATCGAGAAAGAGGCGGGGCCAATGAGGCATGATGCCAGGCCCTTGAGGCAGGAGGCACAAAGAAGGAGGCAGGGCAACTGAGGAAGAGGCCAGGACAGGGGCAGGATAAATGAAGCAGGGGTAAGGAATCAGGGGGCAGGGCAGGAGCCAGGACCGGCTCAAGACACAGCCAGGTCCAATGGACCCTGTGAGGCGAGAAGGCATAAAGACTTTGGGGATGAAGTAGAGTTAGTAATATGATATGAAGAGACGTGAATTCGTCCACAAGGAGAGAGCGAAGAGTCGAGAGGAGCTCAGTGTATCCTAAAACGTCCCCCAGCAGCCTATAAGCCTATAGCAGCATATCAAGGGGCTGGACCAGGGCAAATCTGATTCAGCCCTAACTATAAGCACTATTTTTTAGGAAAGTCTTCAATCTACCCTTCAATGAGGTGACTGTGTCTGCCTCCCGGACTGAAAGTGGAAGCTGGTTCCAGAAAAGAGGAGCTTGATAACTGAAGGCTCTGGCTCTCATCCTACTTTTTAGGACTCTAGGAACCACAAATACCCAGCATTTAGTGAGCGCAGTTCTCCACTGAGGCAATATGGTACTACAAGTTCATTAATGATGATGAATCACCAATCAAGGCTTTGTAGGCGAGGAGAAGAATTTTAAATGTGATTCTGGATTTTAAAGGGAGCCAGTGCAGAACAGCTATAATACAGGGGTAATGTGATCCCTTTTCCTAGTTTGTGTGAGGACACAAGCTGCAACATTCAGAATCAACTGGAGAGATTTAAGAGACCGTTTAGAGATAATCAGGAGTTGCAGTAACCTAGTCTAGAAGTAACAAACTCGTGAACTAGTTTTTCTGCATCTCTTTGAGACAAGATGTGCCTGATTTTTTAATTGTTACTTAGGTGAAAAAAGGCAGTCCTTGAGGTTTGTTTTACGTGCAAGATAAAGGACAAGTCCTGATCAAAGATAACACCGACAGTCTTTACAGTGGTGTTGGATGCCAGGGCAATGCCATCTACAGAAACCACATAATTGTTCTCTGAGGTGTTCTGATGCAATTAAAAGGTCATTATTAATGTTCACCAGTGCTGTCTCTGTGCTGTGGTGTTATTTTCTAAATCCTGACTGAAACTCCTCAAATAAACTATTATGATGTAGAAACACAACTGATTTGCGACTACATTCTCAAGGATCCTAGAGAGAAAATGGAGGTTACAGATCGGTCTGTATAGTTAGCCAACACCTCTGTATCAAGAGAGGGCTTCTTATAAGAAGAGGTTTAATTACAACTACTTTTAAGGAATGTGGCACATGGCCTGTTAGCAAAGACACATTGACAATATCCAACAGTGAGTTGCCAATTAAAGGCAAAACGTCTTTAAGCAGCCTCGTTGGAGCGGTAGAGGAAGTAATATTAAAAGATGCATTAACTTTAGGGGCAACTACCATATCTGAAAGAAACTGCCTTGAGTAAATGGATGTAGGGCACCGAATTGATACAACTTTGTTTTTTTGTTTTTTGGAAAGGGATGGGCAACTCTGGTCCCGCCTCCCATACAGTAGGTGGCAGTAAAAAACCCTTTGTTGGATGCCATCCGCCAGAAAACCTATAAAACGAAGAAGAAAACGACTTCCGTGAAAGTCTCTCACACAGCAACCATTGAAACGCAGCAGTGAGAGTTAATCTCCGTATTTTCTTCTTATTTCAACCTCTTTAAACACATCGTCAGGAAACATGGTGAGTGGAACGATGGGACTTTTTCTTCTGATTTACTTTCATCCATTGATTTTTTTCATTTCGAACTGTTAAACTGCATTAGGTCAATTTTCATTACTCGACTTTTTAACGTGTCATCGAATGTGCTCATCGCGCATCTTTCTCCGAGAAGATCCTCATGGTCTACTTTTTATTTGTAAACAAACTGCACGTGCCTGAAGCGCGCACCACCTGTCTCCATGTCGAAGTCTGTCCAGCTGGTGGTTTCTCTAGTTACTGTTATCCGAGGCACGAAAGCAAGGCGGCATTTCGCGGGCCTTAAATTGATGCGACACAACATGCGCACATCGGCCTCCTGCGTCACCTGGTTTGCAGATTGGCGGATGGCATCGAAATCTGGGCGATGAATCGCTGCAAATATTTACATTATATATATTCTCAAGATGAACATTTTTTTAGGTGAGCTATTTTTCTAAAATAACGGATTTTATAAATAAATGTGCATCATGTGTCCGGTGATTAGGTCACGATGATGTGGTATCTGGTTCCTTTTTATAAAGTATTTTTCTACCTCCACCCCTCATCCTTGTTGAGCTGTCTTCAACATGTGGTGATCTCAAGGATCTAATGAGAAATGGTTAAAACGTGTAAATGCGAGTCCATATTGAATTAAAAAGTTATGAATTGTTGTTTTCCTCCAGCGTGAGTGCATCTCCATCCACGTCGGTCAGGCCGGGGTCCAGATTGGCAATGCCTGCTGGGAGCTTTACTGTCTGGAACATGGGATCCAGCCGGATGGACAGATGCCCAGTGGAAAGACCTCCGGAGGAGGAGACGATTCCTACAACACCTTCTTCAGTGAGACTGGAGCCGGAAAGCACGTCCCCAGAGCCGTGTTTGTGGATCTGGAGCCCACTGTCATTGGTAAATGTTCATTAATATAGATGTCATATCTCAATGATAATTATTTAATGAAGTCAAACCCTCAAAGTTCTGATTTTGAAAACGTCTCTTCAGATGAGGTGCGCACTGGGACTTACCGCCAGCTGTTCCACCCTGAGCAGCTGATCACTGGTAAGGAGGATGCTGCCAACAATTACGCCCGTGGACACTACACCATCGGCAAGGAAGTCATCGACATCGTGCTGGACAGGATCCGCAAACTGGTGAGTAACGTGATCCGAGGAGTGATCCGTTCCCTAATTTTGACACATTGTTTAAATACTAAATGTCCTCACTTTTTTTTATCTATCAACCGAGATTTAAGTTTGGTCATGGAAATTTGGTTTAAAGTCATGGAAATCCATTGGTCAAAATGTGTAAGAACCCTGAATGACATAACTATCATCTGTTATCACTGTCGCTCCCTCTCTTCCCTCAGTCGGACCAGTGCACCGGCCTTCAGGGCTTCCTGGTTTTCCACAGCTTTGGCGGTGGCACCGGCTCTGGCTTCACCTCTCTGCTGATGGAGCGTCTGTCTGTCGACTACGGCAAGAAGTCCAAGCTGGAGTTCTCCATCTACCCAGCTCCCCAGGTGTCCACCGCTGTGGTGGAGCCCTACAACGCCATCCTGACCACCCACACCACCCTAGATCACTCTGACTGTTCCTTCATGGTCGATAACGAGGCCATCTTCGATATCTGCCGGAGGAACCTCGATGTTGAGCGTCCCTCTTACAGCAACCTGAACAGGTTGATCAGTCAGATTGTGTCCTCCATCACCGCTTCCCTTCGGTTCGATGGCGCCCTCAATGTTGATCTGACAGAGTTCCAGACCAACTTGGTGCCATATCCCCGTATCCACTTCCCTCTGGCCACCTATGCCCCCGTCATCTCTGCTGAGAAAGCTTGCCATGAGCAGTTAACGGTGGCCGAAATCACCAACTCCTGCTTTGAACCAGCCAATCAATTTGTAAAATGTGACCCCCGCCACGGTAAATACATGGCCTGCTGCCTTTTGTATCGTGGTGATGTGGTGCCCAAAGATGTAAATGCTGCCATTGCCAACATTAAAACCAAGCGCTCCATCCAGTTTGTGGACTGGTGCCCCACTGGTTTCAAGGTTGGCATCAACTACCAGCCGCCCACTGTAGTTCCTGGTGGAGACCTGGCCAAGGTCCAGAGGGCTGTGTGCATGCTGAGCAACACCACTGCTATTGCAGAGGCCTGGGCTCGACTTGACCACAAGTTTGATCTGATGTACGCTAAGCGTGCCTTTGTCCACTGGTATGTGGGTGAAGGTATGGAGGAGGGAGAGTTCTCTGAGGCCAGAGAGGACATGGCAGCTCTGGAGAAGGATTACGAGGAGGTTGGAGCTGATAGTGTCGGAGACGATGAGGAAGAAGGAGAAGAGTATTAAAGCAAAGTTATTTCATTCAAGTCAAATAAAGTTTTTTTACTTCACCAATAATTTACTGTCTTTTATACATTCCTTCCAAAGGACAGAACGTTTTCAATACAGTGCGAATTGTTTTTCTGTCACTATTGCTAAAAACATGATGTCATCTCGGATAATAAACTGGTTTGTACAGTTGTGGGGGATGGTTACTCTGCGACAGACATGTGACTTTAAAACTGAAATTAGTGCGAAGTAATACAAGAAAACTCATCCTGTGCCGTAGTTGGAATTCACCCGGATACTGTTTAATGTTAGACCCTTTTTTCTTCTTCAAACCAAATAATTAAAATGTTATTTGACTAGAGTCAAACATTTGTAGCTTCTAATTGATACTCAACATTTAAATTATTTCAAGTTATCAAAACAGTCAAAATCCCTGCTCTGCTCAGACTATCCTCTAAACCGCTCTTGGTTTTACTTTAAGTTACTGTGGTTAACTAACTGTATAAAGAAACACTCAATAACACTGATTCTGTGATATGATCCTAGTATGAAAGTAGTCAAGGCCATCAAAGAGAAGACTGGCTATTTCTAAATGGTTATTCCTTATGCTTTTTATTGGTGCCACCAGGTTTTGATTGTCCATGTTACCATGCAAATTCACCAGAATTCACTACTTCAGTTCTAACTCCCGAGGGGCTTCCAGCAGCGACCGGCTAACTACAGCCAGACCCAGATCTGTCTCCAACGCTTTCCACCAGCAGAGTCTCCACCTTGGGCAGGTAATAGCTTCGCTGTGCCGGGCCCCACTGTTTACGAGGAATGACACCTTGCACCAGGGAGCCCAGGTTGTATTGGTCCACTGTAAGGAGACTGAACCAGCACTGACCGTGGCAGAGAGCCAGACCCTGCTGCAGCAAAATGAGGTTTTCTAAAAGGGGTCGTAGCTTAGGCCTACTGTGAAACAACACTGCTTTTGTCCACAGGTATGCACAGCCATCATTATCTGTAACTGCGTATTCTAGAGGGGCTGGAGACGATCCCAGCTGACATTGGGTGGAGGCGTGAATGCAAATGTCAACTCAAAAATATATTCCTTTTATCTTAACTTATGTGCTTAGGATGGGTTATTTATTCATTTGGTTTGCACACAGTTCTTAACTACATTGACCGAAAAGATTGTGCTGCTTCAACAACTTGTACTTTTTTCCCCGACTTTTCCTTGACTTTTTTTGACATATAGCCTACTATGACTTTGTAATACTTTTTTCAACATGTTAGAATGATTTTGTTGTCATGCTATGACTTTTTTCGAAATGTTATGACTTTTTTAGACACGCTATACTATTACTTTTTTTGTTCCATTTTATACTATTACTATTATATATTTTGTTGTTTACATGCTATGACTTTTTTGTGTGCCATAAAGCAGTTTGCTTTAGGGCGGGCTTCTTGTGATTGGCCGTTCGCTGCTGCTATAACTACGTCACTCCTCCGTATTCCAAATATGGTAACTTCCGATAAACCAAACGCAACAAAGGCCAAGATGGCGACAGCCGTGTTTCAAGATGGCGACGGCGGACAAACCAATGGGTGACGAGACGATGACTACCTCCCCTTCCTGCACAGTCGGTTGTGCACCGCCCACTTCACTTCATGACACAAGGAGACTACTTTGTGCGCATCGAGCAAACCGAGCAAATGTGGTAGCTTTACGGCAGTAGAGCAGACGGAGAAGTACCCAGTGGCGGGGAGGGGCACTGGGTGTGCCAGCTAGATAATGCTACTGCTCTCATCTGTGGTCTGATACAAAGTCCATTATTACATCAATGGAACCGACATACTGTATCGTGAATGCACACACAATGAAAAAAAACAGACGACAAACTCAGATGAGCTTTATTCATATGTTATGACGCAATTATAAAGTTATCTATGTGAGGACGGTATTACATGTATAGCATCAATTGATGCTGATTCCTAACTATACAAGCTTGCTAATCTAGTTGGTACAAATTACGTATCTAAATGTAACACTAAGCAATTAGTCGGGTTAATTTCCCCCGCTTGTTGAATCAAAGTCACACATGACGGAGAAACGTTTACAGATAAGGGAATAATGTTTGTTAAATCAAGCGTTGAACCGATGTGAGGCCACTGGTTTGATTGACACGAAGGAAACACTAAGGATAGTGGGCGTTTCTTTTCTACGTGAACCAATGAACTCCGCGGGCTCCGCAGTTGCAACGCTTGGTGCACTCATACCTTCATTCTGCGTCGCACATTGCGCATATGACTGTTCAATTGAACCAATGAGAAACGGGGTGATGTGACTTCCGACCAATCGGATCATCAGCCCTGTTTCGCCGGGTATATCCGGATATATAACCCCGCCTTGGAAATTCGAACGTCAGTTATTTCTCACACTGGACACATCGCGCCCTTGCTGTGAGAGTTAACGTCTCCTTTGTCTTCTCCTAAATCCTAACTCATAAAAACTACATACACACTCGCAAAGACATGGTAAGTAAGGAAGTATTGTGCATATTTTCTTGTGTACTCGTGTGTTAATTTAACCGAATTCCACTCTGGAAGTATTAATCTAGTTACTTGGTAAAAATATTACGGTACGTATCTTAATGTAACCCTAAGCAATTAATGTTAGCACGTGGCATTCTAGATTACCCACTGTTCTACATTTAAAGAAGTAACTAACTACTCTACAGTCAAACAAAAACGTCGTGTGTATAATGGTTGATTTAACCTCATTATTTTTTTTGTAGCTCGGACAGGCTCGGCCCACATTCAAGTTCTGCTTATTTCCGGTTTCATGTATGCACACTGACTCAGTTAGTGCAGGTCAATGTGCTTTTATCCTGAAACATTACTCGTTTCTTAGTTTTGCCGCCTGTTTGAAGAGGCCTGGCCTGTTATGAGAATGCAACCGCAGGCTGTTAAAACAACCTATTCACGCAAAGTCTTTCATATGTCTCTTCGATGTTAAGGCTAACTACAGCTGTGTTTGACAAGGTTGACCACAGTCTGATGACAGGGAAAAGGATGTGTATTTGAAATGGCTTTCTGTTCAGAGGGCCATTGAATGACCATTCAATTTCAGTATTGATGATCTGGTTCTTTACAAAAGAGCCCTTTCACTGTCTTTTTAAAGCCTTCATTATCTCGGCGCAGTCCTTGATATGTGAGGAGTGTCGTTCATTGGCTAAAGTCTGCAACATGGATTTCTTTTTACAATTTAAATTTTTTTTTAATCCTCCCCCTCTTTCCACAGCGTGAGTGCATCTCCATCCACGTCGGTCAGGCCGGGGTCCAGATTGGCAATGCCTGCTGGGAGCTTTACTGCCTGGAACATGGGATCCAGCCAGACGGACAGGTGCCCAGTGGAAAGACCTCCGGAGGAGGAGACGATTCCTACAACACCTTCTTCAGTGAGACTGGAGCCGGAAAGCACGTCCCCAGAGCCGTGTTTGTGGATCTGGAGCCCACTGTCATCGGTAAATGGTCATTAATATAGATGTCATATCTCAATGATAATTATTTAAAGAAGTCAAACTCTCAATAAATTCTGATTTTGAAACCATCTCTTCAGATGAGGTGCGCACTGGTATTTACCGCCAGCTGTTCCACCCTGAGCAGCTGATCACTGGTAAGGAGGATGCTGCCAACAATTACGCCCGTGGACACTACACCATCGGCAAGGAGGTCATCGACATCGTGCTGGACAGGATCCGCAAACTGGTGAGTGACGTGATCTCAGGAGGGATCCATCTCCTAATTTTGATTACCGATATTTAATTAAATGACATAACGGTATCTCATGTGTATTCACTGTCTCTCTTCCCTCAGTCGGACCAGTGCACCGGCCTTCAGGGCTTCCTGATTTTCCACAGCTTTGGCGGTGGCACCGGCTCTGGCTTCACCTCTCTGCTGATGGAGCGTCTGTCTGTCGACTACGGCAAGAAGTCCAAGCTGGAGTTCTCCATCTACCCAGCTCCCCAGGTGTCCACCGCTGTGGTGGAGCCCTACAACGCCATCCTGACCACCCACACCACCCTGGAGCACTCCGACTGTTCCTTCATGGTCGATAACGAGGCCATCTACGATATCTGCTGTAGGAACCTCGATGTTGAGCGTCCATCTTACAGCAACCTGAACAGGTTGATCAGTCAGATTGTGTCCTCCATCACCGCTTCCCTTCGGTTCGATGGCGCCCTCAATGTTGATCTGACAGAGTTCCAGACCAACTTGGTGCCATATCCCCGTATCCACTTCCCTCTGGCCACCTATGCCCCCGTCATCTCTGCTGCGAAAGCTTATCATGAGCAGTTAACGGTGGCCGAAATCACCAACTCCTGCTTTGAACCAGCCAATCAGATGGTCAAATGTGACCCTCGCCACGGTAAATACATGGCCTGCTGCCTTTTGTATCGTGGTGATGTGGTGCCCAAAGATGTGAATGCTGCCATTGCCAACATTAAAACCAAGCGCTCCATCCAGTTTGTGGACTGGTGCCCCACTGGTTTCAAGGTTGGCATCAACTACCAGCCGCCCACTGTAGTTCCTGGTGGAGACCTGGCCAAGGTCCAGAGGGCTGTGTGCATGCTGAGCAACACCACTGCTATTGCAGAGGCCTGGGCTCGACTTGACCACAAGTTTGATCTGATGTACGCTAAGCGTGCCTTTGTCCACTGGTATGTGGGTGAAGGTATGGAGGAGGGAGAGTTCTCTGAGGCCAGAGAGGACATGGCAGCTCTGGAGAAGGATTACGAGGAGGTTGGAGCTGATACTGTCGGAGACGATGAGGAAGAAGGAGAAGAGTATTAAAGCAAAGTTATTTAAGTCAAGTCAAATAAAGTTGTTGTTACTTCACCAATAGTTTACTGTCTTTTATACATTCCTTCCAAAGGACGGAATGTTTTCAATACAGTGAGAATTGTTTTTCTGTCACTATTGCTAAAAACATGATGTCATCTCGGATAATAAACTGGTTTGTACAGTGGTGGGGGAATGGTTACTCTGCTACAGACATGTGACATTAAAACTGAAATTAGTGCAAAGTAATACAAGAAAACTCATCCTGTGCCGTAGTCGGAATTCACCCGGATACTGTTTAATGTTAGACCCTTTTTTTTTTTCTTCAAACTCAAACCAAATAATTAAAATGTTATTTGACTGCTAATTGACACTCAACATTTAAATTATTTCAAGTTATCAAAGCAGTCAAAATCCCTGCTCTGCTCAGACTATCCTCTAAACCACTCTTGGTTTTACTTTAAGTTACTGTGGTTAACTAACTGTATAAAGAAACACTGATTCTGTGATATGATCCTAGTATGATTTTTTTTTAAATTTATTTAACCAGGAAATTCCTCATTGAGATTAAAAATCTCCTTTACAATAGTGTCCTGGCCAAGACAGCAGCACGTCACACAAAGTTCTATACAATACAACATAAAACAGTGACAGACAATATATAAAACGAAAAACTAAATCACAGCATGAATAAAACTAAGACTCAAGCCAACACAACCCAGCTCACACAGTAGCACATACCTCCGTCATATGAAACATCTACAGCTAGATGAATTTCCCTCCAAGTATAGTCAATGCCATCAAAGAGAAGACTGGCTATTTCTAAATGGTTATTCCTTATGCTTTTTATTGGTGCCACCAGGTTTTGATTGTCCATGTTACCATGCAAATTCACCAGAATTCACTACTTCAGTTCTAACTCCCGAGGGGCTAACTACAGCCAGACCCAGATCTGTCTCCAACGCTTTCCACCAGCAGAGTCTCCGCCTTGGGCAGGTAACAGCTTCGCTGTGCCGGGCCCCACTGTTTACGAGGAATGACACCTTGCACCAGGGAGCCCAGGTTGTATTGGTCCACTGTAAGGAGACAACCAGCACTGACCGTGGCAGAGAGCCAGACCCTGCTGCAGCAAAATGAGGTTTTCTAAAAGGGGTCGTAGCTTAGGCCTACTGTGAAACAACACTGCTTTTGTCCACAGGTATGCACAGCCATCATTATCTGTAACTGCGTATTCTAGAGGGGCTGGAGACGATCCCAGCTGACATTGGGTGGAGGCGTGAATGCAAATGTCAACTCAAAAATATATTCCTTTTATCTTAACTTATGTGCTTAGGATGGGTTATTTATTCATTTGGTTTGCACACAGTTCTTAACTACATTGACCGAAAAGATTGTGCTGCTTCAACAACTTGTACTTTTTTCCCCCCGACTTCTCCTTGACTTTTTTTTGACATATAGCTTACTATGACTTTGTAATACTTTTTTCAACATGTTAGAATGATTTTGTTGTCATGCTATGACTTTTTTCGACACGCTATACTATTACTTTTTTTGTTCCATTCTATACTATTACTATTATATATTTTGTTGTTTACATGCTATGACTTTTGTGTGTGCCATAAAGCAGTTTGCTTTAGGGCGGGCTTCTTGTGATTGGCCGTTCGCTGCTGCTATAACTACGTCACTCCTCCGTATTCCAAATATGGTAACTTCCGATAAACCAAATGCAACAAAGGCCAAGATGGCGACAGCCGTGTTTCAAGATGGCGACGGCGGACAAACCAATGGGTGACAAGACGATGACTACCTCCCCTTCCTGCACAGTCGGTTGTGCACCGCCCACTTCACTTCATGACACAAGGAGACTACTTTGTGCGCATCGAGCAAATGTGGTAGCTTTACGGCAGTAGAGCAGACGGAGAAGTACCCAGTGGCGGGGAGGGGCACTGGGTGTGCCAGCTAGATAATGCTACTGCTCTCATCTGTGGTCTGATACAAAGTCCATTATTACATCAATGGAACCGACATACTGTATCGTGAATGCACACACAATGAAAAAAAACAGACGACAAACTCAGATGAGCTTTATTCATATGTTATGACGCAATTATAAAGTTATCTATGTGAGGACGGTATTACATGTATAGCATTCAATTGATGCTGATTGCTAGCTATACAAGCTTGCTAATCTAGTTGGTACAAATTACGTATCTAAATGTAACACTAAGCAATTAGTCGGGTTAATTTCCCCCGCTTGTTGAATCAAAGTCACACATGACGGAGCAACGTTTACAGATAAGGGAATAATGTTTGTTAAATCAAGCGTAGAACCGATGTGAGGCCACTGGTTTGATTGACACGAAGGAAACACTAAGGATAGTGGGCGTTTCTTTTCTACGTGAACCAATGAACTCCGCGGGCTCCGCAGTTGCAACGCTTGGTGCACTCATACCTTCATTCTGCGTCGCACATTGCGCATATGACTGTTCAACTGAACCAATGAGAAACGGGGTGATGTGACTTCCGACCAATCGGATCATCAGCCCTGTTTCGCCGAGTATATCCGGATATATAACCCCGCCTTGGAAACTCGAACGTCAGTTATTTCTCACACTGGACACATCGCGCCCTTGCTGTGAGAGTTAACGTCTCCTTTGTCTTCTCCTAAATCCTAATTCATAAAAACTACATACACACTCGCAAGGACATGGTAAGTAAGGAAGTATTGTGCATATTTTTTTGTGTACTCGTGTGTTAATTTAACCGAATTCCACTCTGGAAGTATTAATCTAGTTACTTGGTACAAATTACGTATCTTAATGTAACCCGTAGCAATTAATGTTAGCACGTGGCATTCTAGATTACCCACTGTTCTACATTTAAAGAAGTAACAAACTACTCTACAGTCAAACAAAAACGTCGTGTGTATAATGGTTGATTAAACCCAGGCCCGGGGTGGGTAATCGGGAGAATCGGGGGAGTTCCCGGTGGGCCGCCCGCTTCACTTCTGGGCCGGTCGAGAATTTTAATTTTTGACATTTGTCACGTTAGTCCATCTTCTCTTAAAGTGGGCTACACATGTTCCGCATTCTGACACCGCAGCCTCTGCATGGGTTACCGTGCGAGGACGTTCACCCCTCCCAAATAATAGAGTTGGTTCGGTCCTTAGCCGTCTTTTCCAAAAGGTTCTCTCAGCTACGGATAGCTGGGCCGGCCCGACCGCAACGATAAGCGTCAGGGAGGAAGAGGGCAGGAGAGGCTGAAAAAGCCAGGTTGAAAAAAAGAAAGGCATTGGAGGAGGATGCTGCCAAATGTGCCAAGCTTACAGATTTATTTTCAAGAGGATAAACACAAGTGGCAACTGGTAAAGAGAGACAAAGGCCTAATGATTAGCAACATAACTATTCGGCTAACGTTGTAGCCTTGATTAATATCATTGTAGCGTTGTCAACCTATTCCCAAGCAAAATATTAAATTGAATTAAAATATTAGCCTTTTTATATCACCCAAAATATGGCGATCCATAGACTTTGCAAATATTATGCAAATATTGATATATACTATTGATATTGAAGTATGCAGTAATATGACTTAATTTTTCTTTGTAGCTTCCGAGCAGCAGATAAGATAGTCTCCTGCTGAAAATGATGAGCCCGACATTTGCAATGAGGAGGCCATGACGACAGGGACAGGTAGAGAGGATAACAGAGGAAACTATATGATTTAAAGTTATATATTCTAAGAAAGAGCAGTATATGACAGTACTTGATGAACCAATATGCATTGTTTGCTCAGAAGTGGGTGTACTAGTAAAGGAGTAAATCACCACTATATAATACTCATGCAGAAAAATGATGACCATACCAATGACGGCCCCCATGAGGTCTCACTCCAACAAATCTGGCCTACTGCCTAATCTGAGTCTGACACCCCTGCTACGCCCTTCTGCCTTTTTTAATGTTGTGCATATTTGTTGTTAACTTCTCATCTTAAGTGGATTATTATTATTGTATTTAACCGTTACATTATTTGTTGGACCATGGTATTCATAAAAGAACGACAGGATAGTAAGAGCTGAACTGTTGCTTCATTTATCCAATTTCCACTACCATGAAAAAAGTCGGCTGGACTTGAGCCTGAAATTCCTGGGCTGAAAAGTGGCCCCACTCCGGCCCTGACTAAACCTCATTATTTTTTTTGTAGCTCGGACAGGCTCGGCCCACATTGAAGTTCTGCCTATTTCCGGTTTTCATGTCTGCACACTGACCCAGTTGGTGCAGCTCAGTCGCACCTGGAAGGAACCGGTGTCTCTGTGAGAGTCACTTTCTTTGACTTCTCCAGTGCATTTAACACCATCCAGCCACTGCTCCTGAGTGAGAAGCTGCGGGTGGTCGGTGTGGACGCGTCCACCATCTCCTGGATCACTGACTACCTCACAGGCAGACCACAGTTTGTCAGAATGGGCCGTGTGCTGTCTGGAGGTCAGTGATGTTGGAGCCCCACAGGGAACTGTTCTGTCTCCCTTCCTCTTCATCCTGTACACCAGTGACTTCCAGTACAACACGGAGTCATGCCATCTGCAGAAGTACTCTGATGACTCTGCAGTGGTCGGGTGTATTAGGGATGGACGGGAGGAGGAGTACAGGGCAGCGGTGAGCGACTTTGTAAAGTGGGCCGATGAGAATCACCTTCGGCTGAACGTGGCCAAGACCAGAGAGATGGTGGTGGACTTCAGGAGGAAGGCGACAGCTCCTCCACCTCTGAGTGTCCTGGGAGTGGACGTGGACATGGTGGAGGAGTACAAGTACCTGGGCGTCTCCATCGACAGCCGACTGAACTGGAAGGCCAACATCAACGCTGTGTACAAGAAGGGGATGAGTCGACTCTTTTCCCTGAGAAAGCTTGATCCTTCAACGTGTGCAGCAAGATGCTGGAGTTATTCTACCAGTCGGTTGTCGCCAGTGTGCTGCACTTTGCCATTGTCTGCTGGGGAGCAGCATCGGAGCCGGTGACACCAGCCGTCTCAACAAACTGGTTAGGAAGGCTGGCTCCATCATCGGCTGCCAGCTGGAGCACCTGGAACAGGTGGTGGAGAGGAGGACGTTGAAGAAACTGCTGTCCATATTGGACAACCCGGACCACCCTCTCCACCACCTCCTACAGGGACAGAGGAGGACTTTCTCCAGACGTCTCCTCACGCTCCGCTGCCACAAGGACAGATACAGGAGAACATTCCTGCCGGCGGCTATGAGGCTCGACAACAGATCACCTCTTGCCAGATCATAGTGCAATAACTTAATATTTACACTATGTTGATCTGCACTTCACACATTTCATTTATTTACACTACACACATACACACACTTTGCATTTTTCACACTGTCTATATTTAATATTTTTATATTTAATTTTACACTGCAGTCATTAGTATTGTATTGTGTATGCATATATGTTGTATATATTTATATCTTTCATCCCTGTATTTTATTTTTTTATTCTCTTTCTCTTTATTAACTTCATTGGCTAAAGTCTGCAACATGGATTTCCCTTTTTACAATTTACATTTTTTTTATCCTCCCCCTCTTTCCACAGCGTGAGTGCATCTCCATCCACGTCGGTCAGGCCGGGGTCCAGATTGGCAATGCCTGCTGGGAGCTTTACTGTCTGGAACATGGGATCCAGCCGGACGGACAGATGCCCAGTGGAAAGACCTCCGGAGGAGGAGACGATTCCTACAACACCTTCTTCAGTGAGACTGGAGCCGGAAAGCACGTCCCCAGAGCCGTGTTTGTGGATCTGGAGCCCACTGTCATCGGTAAATGGTCATTAATATAGATGTCATATCTCAATGATAATTATTTAAAGAAGTCAAACTCTCAATAAATTCTGATTTTGAAACAATCTCTTCAGATGAGGTGCGCACTGGTATTTACCGCCAGCTGTTCCACCCTGAGCAGCTGATCACTGGTAAGGAGGATGCTGCCAACAATTACGCCCGTGGACACTACACCATCGGCAAGGAGGTCATCGACATCGTGCTGGACAGGATCCGCAAACTGGTGAGTGACGTGATTTCAGGAGGGATCCATTTCCTAATTTTGATTACCGATATTTAATTAAATGACATAACGGTCTCTCATGTGTAATCACTGTCTCTCTTCCCTCAGTCGGACCAGTGCACCGGCCTTCAGGGCTTCCTGATTTTCCACAGCTTTGGCGGTGGCACCGGCTCTGGTTTCACCTCTCTGCTGATGGAGCGTCTGTCTGTCGACTACGGCAAGAAGTCCAAGCTGGAGTTCTCCATCTACCCAGCTCCCCAGGTGTCCACTGCTGTGGTGGAGCCCTACAACGCCATCCTGACCACCCACACCACCCTGGAGCACTCTGACTGTTCCTTCATGGTCGATAACGAGGCCATCTTCGATATCTGCTGTAGGAACCTCGATGTCGAGCGTCCATCTTACAGCAACCTGAACAGGTTGATCAGTCAGATTGTGTCCTCCATCACCGCTTCCCTTCGTTTCGATGGCGCCCTCAATGTTGATCTGACAGAGTTCCAGACCAACTTGGTGCCATATCCCCGTATCCACTTCCCTCTGGCCACCTATGCCCCCGTCATCTCTGCTGCGAAAGCTTATCATGAGCAGTTAACGGTGGCTGAAATCACCAACTCCTGCTTTGAACCAGCCAATCAGATGGTCAAATGTGACCCTCGCCACGGTAAATACATGGCCTGCTGCCTTTTGTATCGTGGTGATGTGGTGCCCAAAGATGTAAATGCTGCCATTGCCAACATTAAAACCAAGCGCTCCATCCAGTTTGTGGACTGGTGCCCCACTGGTTTCAAGGTTGGCATCAACTACCAGCCGCCCACTGTAGTTCCTGGTGGAGACCTGGCCAAGGTCCAGAGGGCTGTGTGCATGCTGAGCAACACCACTGCTATTGCAGAGGCCTGGGCTCGGCTTGACCACAAGTTTGATCTGATGTACGCTAAGCGTGCCTTTGTCCACTGGTATGTGGGTGAAGGTATGGAGGAGGGAGAGTTCTCTGAGGCCAGAGAGGACATGGCAGCTCTGGAGAAGGATTACGAGGAGGTTGGAGCTGATAGTGTCGGAGACGATGAGGAAGAAGGAGAAGAGTATTGAAACGGCATGCATTCCTTTTATTGAGCTGTTACACATTGTCAAAAAAATAAAAGTTTGTTTGTTGGCTGAACTAATTTCTTTCTCTTAATGCACCCTTAAATGTTAAACCTAATATCTAAAATGGGTTACCAACAGATTTGATAGTGACTGCTTTAAAATTGTTTACTCACTTGCGTCACATGGGGGCAGTGGTGTTCAACGGAACTTGCAATGGCACAACAAAAAAAGCATTTTGTAAGTGTTGCAAGTAGTTAAACTACTAAATTACTTTTACATCTGTTTTCAGTACGGCATATACAGGTCTCACATTTACTCATCGAAAGTAATTTGTTCTTTGCATGAAAAGAACCCAGGTCTGTTTTTATATTTGGGTGTGCCCACGGGAAGGGTGAGGTGTCTCATGCACGCAGACAGGTGGGGTTTATAAAGTGTCGTTCTTTTACCAGACTGGATAATTATTGATGCCGTAGGTCATGGAATTAATCTGGGTAATTTATAAATCCAAAATTGAGAGGCAATATAATCTGAGGGGAAAAAAGTTAACACTGACAACTGTTGTAAAATGTTTTTATTTGGTTTCCGTTTTGTCATTTCCACCATGGTTGGCTACAAATGCATTCATTCAAATTAAGAAATACTATTTATGTTAAATGCACTGAAGCAGACCAAAAACAATGGCTTCTACATTACACTGACCTATGTAAATATTTATTTTATTGCACTTTTCATTTTCTTTTAATTGGTTTTTTGTTTATTCTGAATACAAGATTTATTAAAACTAACATTGTACATTTTCATTTTGCATAAACGATGCTCAACCAGGCAGGGGTCTGAGTTGATCTGCAGATGCAAAGGCAAAAAAGCATTCTCTCTTCTCAATGTAAGACATGGAGTTAACAACCATTTTCTCTCCATCTCACAAACACAGGTTTATCTGACTCCTTTTGAGAAATAAATACATTTAGTGTTCCATATCTGCCTCTGACAATATTTTGCTGAAAAGATGTGCACTCCAAAACGATACAAAACAGACTCATTCACACAAAGTGCCCTCACGTGTACAAGAATTGAAGTCTTATTTGACTTTTAAGCTTAACAGGCCTTAAATGTAATGCTGCGAGGAACAGAGTGGATACTTTTCGACACTGAAACATACATTCATCCATGAAAAGCTCACAGGAAAAAAAACCATCATCCTAACCCTCTTCCTGCTGCTACCGTCGTATTTATAAATCTGTAGATTGAGAAACCTTACTACAACGTACCGATTGTTTTAAATAAGATAAATCCCGGCTTTAACTTTTCTGCGTGCTCACTCCGTTGCAAAACATACACAACTCATTTAAAACCACCCGTGTGCTCAAAAACATTGCATGAGAAACACCACGGTAAGATACAGTACAGTGACACTCATATAAGCTTCTTCTTTGCCTTCTCTATTTGGTTTATCAGCTCTCAAATCAAAGCAGCAGAATGACAAATGAATGTAAATCCCAGTGAGAATAGAAAGTTCACAGTGTAGTACACCACAGTCTCAAATGCAATTAGCCGAAATGTATCTCTGTGCTTCGAAGTCTTAAGAGACTGAAGAGCAAGATCAAAACAATAAACTGACTTTACAGTCGCGATTACAGTTTGTAGTATTTCAACAGTATTTTCTGGAGACACATTTTCGACTCCTACTTCATGAATCTTTTTCAGCTTTTTAACACACATTGGACGTTGTTGCTAAGTAAAATGATAATAATAGGAGTTATAACTCCTAAATCTTCAGTTGAATTTGTGTCTCATCAACCAAGTTAAAGGCATAGGTGAGAGAGTGTTCATTCTGCATGTTATCAAAATTCCTTCATAATTCCAACATAGCTTGTGACAAAGTATACTTATCTACTGAGATTGTCTAATCAGCCAGTGTGTGCCAATTAAAGACTAAGTAAAAAGCCTTTTTTTAGCCAAAAAGTTGACACACTTGTGACACACTGTGACAAAATGAGACTTCTTGAGCGCTGCTTCTCCAACTTAAGCACTGAGGACATGCTCTAACATCCAGCCCCGACATCAACATACAGCCATCATCGTATTCAGGTGTACTGAATATTGTTTGTGTCCTTCAGTCGTTTGTGAAACCTCTGGAATCAGAGGAGCTTCCCAGAGCCTCACACAGTCACACCAACAACAACCTTGAGAGGCGCTGCAAGCAGTCTGCACGAGGCTTCTTCATCTTTGATCTCTGGCCCTAACAGAGGAGGAGGCAGGCCTTTCTTGTGACCTGCAGCAGCAAAAACAATTTGTCTTTCACTTGAATTTGGTGATGATTATTTTCAAAGAATCACTTCTTTTCCAACAGGATTTGACATCATATATATATTTATTTATTACCTGAGGTGGTGGACAATGTCTCATGACAAAATGTGTACAAAGAGAATGGCCAGGCCAATGTTGAGCAGGATGACCATGCAGATCATTATGGTGTTTGGGCTCTTTAAAAGAAAGCAGTATATGAGAAACACAGTCAGTTAATTCAGTTTCACATCTTCTAAATGTGTAGGCTACAATGAATGGCGTTTTTTTTAAATTACTACGAATAGTTTTTTGGCTGGTTTCAGAAACTAGACGGTTAGCTTGGCTCAGCATAAAAAAAGAAACAAGGGGGAAACAGCTAGCCTGCTTCTGTCAATTTCACTGATTAACACATGATGTATTGTCTGTTAAAATAATAAAAGGAGAAATATCAAATCACCTTTGGACAGAGCCAGGCTGGCTGGTCCCCCATTCAGTGTTTATGCTAAGCTAAGCTAATATCTCCTGGATGTAGCTTCATATCTAACAAGCAAACATGAGGTATTGAACTGTTCATCAAACTCTGTGCGAGAAGGCAAACTGACAGACAGACATTACTGTCATATCGCCATATCGTTGCGCTGATAACAAGCCTTAAAATCATAAAATATGAGTCAATGTGTTTACTCTCTTACCTCCAGCTCCAAAGCCTCCTCATGAATTGGGCTGGGCACCATGGCCTTCAGTCGGGCCTCTGCTTTGGGCTCGACCTTCAGGGTTGGTTTCGCAACAATGGCTTTGGCTTCCACTTGCATGGGCACTGGTTTAGGTTCAAGTCTGGGTGCAGGTTTAGGGGACGGAGCTGGGCTGGGTTGCCGTTTTGGCAATGGCTTTGTCTCTGCTTTGCTCGAAGGCCTGCTCACCTCCCTGGACTCCACTTTGTTCTCAGGGGGGGACGGTGCTCGTTCGTAGATTGGTGTAGCTCTTTCAGTTTTGCCCTCGGTGGTTTTAGGCTCGGGGGTGACAGCTCTGGAGGACACTTTGGAGGTGGGTTGTGGTGCTTCTTCTTCATCTGGAGAGATGAGGCTATTCCTTACAGGGGCAGCAGGGGCTGGAGTGAAATCTTGACCTTTCACCTCTGAGTCAAACCTCTGCAGAGGCTTTATCTCTAGGTCAGAGCCCTGCTCGTTCTTGCTGCTCTGACGGCTAGGGGTGCGAGAGGGGCCACCTCCTCCCTCAGTTGTAGCCATGGTGGGAGCAGAAGCAGCAGTTGATGGGGTAGTGGGGCGACTACTGGGCCTGCTGTTGGGTTTACTGCTACCTTTACTGCCACCACATTTACTAGTTTTGTCTTCGTTCCAACTTCCTGGACTGAGGAGTTTGGGTTCTTCCTTGTTGATGATGCCTGGGCTTGGGGAGGGGGTGCGGCCTGAGGACGAGCCAGGCCTGAGGCTGTCCAGTTCATTCATGAATGGGCTTTCGGGTGGCGTGGGCAGGGGCTCCTCTTCGGCTAACAGCGGCTCATGCATGACAGTCTCTGTGTTCTCACTCCCCTCCGCGACCTCCAGTAACACTCTCTTCTTCAGATACTCAGGACCTGTGTGAGATCAGTTCAAACAGTACATCAGTGTTTTTCTCATCATAGAGTCTCAATATATTAAGAACAATGATAACACTGTTTTCTGGAGAGTATCTTATTTTATGTACATGAATGAATTGGTGGCATTATATATAACAATATATTTCTGTTGTTTCCAAGTCAACAGTTATCCTCTACGACGAATTAAGTCGACTATAGAAAGAACCAACTAATGGAATTCATTTAAAAAAACTAAATTTTAATAATCCAATTAAAGCCAATTTGTTCATTCTGGAGACTTAAATCTTTTTTTTTTAAATGTCCCAAACATATTCTTTTTCAAAAAGGCTAAATTATTCCCAGAGATTGCTGAGAACTGTACTTCACTTAAACAGGACGAAATAATGCATTTTGGGGAACTATTTCCAGAGGCGGATGAATCCACATTTGGTGCAGCGAGTGTCTTTGGCAGCAGGACGCTGTGTGTGGGATTTCATCACAATACACTGTATGTGTGTGTATGTGTGTTCATGGTAATGAAGGAACAGTGTTTGTAACATCAGAGCTCTAGTGCACTGAGGAATACAATATATCAGGCTTTGGAAACACAAATAATACTTGTTAGTGGATCGAGTCATTGTTGGTTTTGATCTTTTCATGGTATTTGTTGAAAATATGAAAATATTGTCACCAGATTTATCCTCAATTCAGGGCTAAATCGTTGTTTTCCCCGCTACAAATAAGCCAGATGGTCACACGCTGACAATGTCGGTCTGTGTTGTTGTCTCCTTGGTGAGAGATATTTAATGAGTGTTAATATATATATATGAATTATTGAAGAGACTTGTGTTCCAGTTCCTGCAAATTCAGAATAATATCCCATAGCAGATGGAATATGTGTCTGATAAGAAATATTATGTCTGCTCCTCAAAGTTTAGGTACGCGCCTCACACAAACGCAACATTCAGACTGGTTACCACATTGTTACATGAGAGAGGGGGACGAAGCCGTCAGAGGGCCCCGTCCTGTGAGAAGGGGAGATGGAGCAGAAGAGCGCCAATCCGAGGTCAGGATGGCTTCACGAAAATGTGGGGGCTTAGAGGGCCGTACTTGGCTTGGGGGGGGGGGGAAGTGGTTTTGGGTTTCAACCGGTGTTGTTGAGAGAGGACTCCCGCTGTGATTGCAATCGCATGCAAGCTTTTATTTTACGTGTGATCAGTGAATAAATTCTCCTGTTCAAAGGGAGAGAACGAGAGAAGGTCGTTGGCTGAATTATTCCGTTAGCTCTACCAGGCATCACGTTCTGACACACGCTTAGACTGCTTCACTGGAGGAATTTCCATTTTTAGTATATGTCTGAGAAAATTCATCCAGTCACTCAGAAAGCTGGATGACTTTCTGTCTGATTTCTTAAAGCCCTCTGCTGAGGGAGGAACCAAGAGAAAAATAGCAAGAGGCTCCAAAATGGCTGGTGTGCTTTTGTGTGAATGTGTGAGTGTGAGTGTCGCCAGACTCTCAAAGAAACTGATATGATCCCTTCGACCCAATAAGATGTTCCTTTTTTAGACATTCAAATGCGACTACCCTTGCGGTGAGCCGCAGCCAAGGCTCTGCTGCTCTCAGGCTGGAGGTATGCACAGGGACACACTCTAAACTTCATGCGTGTGTCGTGGTGGAAGAAGTACGAAGATCTTTTACTTATAAGTAAAAGTAGCAGCATCACTCTGTATAAATGCTCCAATCCAAAAGTAAAAGAAAAGTAAAGAAAAAAGTTATCATGAGCAACTAAACATACTTAAATTACAACACATAAAAGTATTAATCATGCAGAGTGGCTAGTTTCAGAATAATAAACAGAATATTACTGTATAATAATTATTGATGATTATGACATTGATGTTGCAGCTGGTATTTTTAAATAAATGTAGTTTGTGGAGTTAGTACTTAGTAGCACAACATTACAATCTGAGATGTAGTAGAGTAGAATGATAAAGTAATAGAAATACCTCAAAAGTGTAGAGTACTTGACTGCATTACCTTGCACTGCTTTGTATTATCAGTTATCAGTTCAGATTTGCTGTTTTCTTCAGTAAGTTAAGTAACTTAATTGAATTATTAATATCATATTATTTATGCTCCAGGTGATTGAAAATATTGACGAGTGTTAGATTTGTATTGACTTCTAAGATATAGAGCTGGTGAAAGAATTTTGTGTGTGTTGTGCCTTAAATAAAAAATAATGTATGACGCCGACTTTCAAGTGCAAATAACTTCGATTTCTGTGTTATTGTATTACATTAGGTTAATAGTCCTAATGCTGCCATTCCGCACAGATGAGAAGTCCACTGACCTGGCTGGTAGAAGGAAGGGGAGAGCTCTTTGGACACCACTCTGGCGATGCTGGACTCACTGTTGGAAGCGTGGGCGGCCTGGGCCGCTGCATCTGATTTGGCCTTTGAATGGGTCGTCCTGCAGAGGCAACAGATGCAACACAATTCATAAACCCCTGGTACCACAACAACCAAGGGGATGTTCAACTTTTGCATTTTAATACTAATAACTTTTGATGAAGCAGAAATTCATGTATAGCTTATCAGATGTGAGGATTTGCTACTTTTCTTCATCGATGTACTAAAGAGAATATCTTTAGGTTTTTGACTTTTGATTGAAAAAAGGAGAATCATGCTGACCTTGATCTTGACCTTTCAAAGTAAGTGAATGGGATACATTAAGAAATGGTGGCTTAAAACTATTTAACCAAAAACACCACAGAGCGGGGGATTGTTTATAGTAGTGGATCAGGGGTGGGAAGCTGTTGCTCATTTGCTTCATTAGTGTTATAATATTATATTATTATATGGAGAGAGGACGTCTCCTTTTCTGTTGTTGCGCTGGGACGAAAGTAAATTATGCTTTTATCATAAAACAATGAGTTACAGCTGAAAGACCACTGAAGACTCCATCATCCCATATGTCTATAAAAGAGAGCGACGTCACTGGATTGATGCAATCAGCTACATAAGAGTTTGGAGCATCTGGAGGATTTGATGCAACACTCGTGTAATTCTGAACACATCTGAATAAATAGATCCACCTCAATCTGCTGTTCTACAGTTTACACAATGAAGCATCAACACAGATAGTATTAATGATCTAATGCTATAATGTATTGCCACAGTGAGTACATTAATTTGTAAAACTTACAAATGTGTTTTAAAGATATATCTGTACTTTTACACAAGTTACTTTTTATTAAGAGTATTTTTATGATTTTAAGTAAAATATCTTGGGGATTTTCCCACTATAGGTATTTGATAGGCTACAGTACACTAATAGAAAACAAGTACACATAAAATACACCATAAATACATCAAAAATAGCAGTAATATTGACTTCCTATGATTAAGATTACGATTATTATCTTTATTGTGTTCTTATATAGTATACTATGTTAATGAGCATGAAACACAACAGTTTTGTTTGCCACAAAGACATTATCACAATATTACCAGATGGTGGTGCTAGATGAAAAGTTAAGAAATAATCAAAGTTAACTGTTACCTGAGGACGACATCTGTATACCAATTAATTATATGCCAATCCATCAAAACAATTTCTGGATCTGGATAACTGAAAAAGTTTGACCTGCAGGTGGCTCTGGATGAAAAGTCAGGGGATCACCTAAGTCAGTAAACTTAATCTACTGGGGAACATGGACGTCTGTACCAAATTTCATGGCCACCCATCCTGTATCTGTTGGGATATTTCAGTCTGGAACAAAATGAACGAGCAACAGACCGCTAGTGGGGCTAAAAACCTGAGCTACAGCCTAAGAGGGATAATTACTGATTGTGATTACTCTGTGGATATTTTACATACTGTAACTTTACACTGAGCTGAAAATAGCTCCCTCCACTTGAAGATTCGGTGGGGAAGGTTCCCTCTGGAACAATTAGAGACTCCTGAGGCTCCCTGCTTGAGATAGACGAGCTCCACCTGTCCACACACAGTCAGCACCTCCGTCCTCCTCCAGGAACAAATACACGCTCAAATGTTTAAGCTTTCAATAATGTGGAGTTATAACAACAGCAGAACCACAACAACAGATGCTTTTTAGAAAAAAGCTTTTCGGTACAACTCCCGAGAAATGGGTCGACTTAAAAAGAAATCACACCTGACAAATAGTCTTTAGAAATACATCATTTCATTTGGCCACCTGTCCACCACAGGTCACACAAATAGTGTTAACTTTTTTAAAAGGCTCTGTAATTTCTTAAACAGCTGGTCACATAGTTTTTTCTTCCTCGACTCCAACAGGAGTAAATACAACGTTGTTGGGAACTATTTCCAGCGGAGCAAAAATACATATTTGGTGTTCTAGTGAGTGTTTGTGGCAGCCGGCCGCTGAATGATTCAGTCAAAGTAAACTAGCGTGTGTGTCCATTAATAAACATGTCATCCAGTGCCACAGTGTATCTCATTAATGTGTCTTTAAAAGTTTCTGGATTACAATTGAGCTCAAAGTATTTACATTTTACAATATGACACATCTACTCCACGACATCACACAGACAAATATTGTAATATTTACGCCACTACATTTATCTGACAACTACAGTTGCTATTTCAAAGCATATGTACGCATTGTTATAGATTAAACACATAGTTTACACAGTACTTAAAATGTACATTAAGAAACATGCAGAAAGGAACATCTGCAGAGTTCAGAGACAAGAGCTGCTGCATTGAAAGCTCCCAAGAGCACAGTGGCTCCATAATTCTTAAATGGAAGCTACTCCACAACCTCTCACACAGTGTGTTGGTATCAATGCACTGGTGTGTGTGTGTGTGTGTGTGTGTGTGTCCGACCAGCACAACTCTCAGCACCATAAATGTGCAGAGAAACCTCAGACCTGAGTAGTGCGAACACGTCCTTGAGAGTGAAGGAAGAGCTGACCCCTGCATTGCAAAGTAAAATAAATGTAACCCTAAAATAGCCGCTCAAGTTATCCACATGTAGTAGATGCTGCATCATCTAAAAGCAACACGTGCCACCACCTGGAATAAAACGGAATACTGATTTAGCTAATATGGAGATTGTTTTGAATAATGATTCCCTACTGAACACAAATGCTGCTGCTGTTTCATTTTCGTCCACATGCTCTGTTATATCACTCAGCCACTGTATTAACTGCCATGGCAGCTTAAAAAACAAGTTCATTTATAATAAATAAATTAATATAGACAGACATCTTAGACTTAGAGCATGACATCTGGAGAAAACTGCCGGGAATACCGATAAAATCAAATGAATGACATTTATTCCTTAGGAGTCATGTAGTTTAAATAAACTTTATATTGATATGTTAAGTTAAGTAATATGTAATCTTTTATTAAGAAGCAGGAAGAGGAATTATGGGGGCTCGCTCTCTGATATCTGTCAGATGTGAATCCGCCTCCCTCCTACAATAGAACAAAGGTATTCAGGTCATAAATTAGACAGTCCTTTAAGTTGTGTGCTTGCTGCAGTGTGTGATAGTCCTCCTGTGCTTTTCTGCAACCAAACATGACATTCGACACAGTGACCTAAATCCCCTTTATGCTTTTAGGGCCTTAAGGAGATGCCTGTTGTACTCTGGGGATTGATAAGACATCAGCTGTAGGAAGAAACACCCAACACTAGGATCAATCATTCACCTTAAATCTAAGATTGGAGCCAAAACAAAATGTTGAAGTGTTTCTGGGAAAAGGTCCTTCTGTCCTACTATTTTGTAACCTTTTGTTTGTGTTGGTCATTCTGCAGTTGCACAGCAGGCTGCTGATGGCAAGAGATATTCTGGCGTTCTGGTATGTGTCACTTTATCTTTGTGGAGGGCCCCTTTAAACTGTGTGAGTGGTTGTGTGTGCGAAAGAGTCGTTTAATGTCTATAAAAAGACGACTTCATGCTTCCGCCTATAATCAAATCACTTTGTCAAAATACACATGGGCTAGATTAAGAGCTAATTGCAAACTCATTATTGCCACATTGCTAAGAAGTCACAGAAGGAATACCTTATGTGGAAGAAATCATTTAGTTTAGTAAAAGAAATCATTTAGTTTAGTAAAAGCAACAATAATACATATATATATATATATCAGTTATACCCTGAAAGTGATGAACACATGAATGCAGCACTAATCATACTCCATATTTATATCTTCCTGAGTGGCCCGAAGATGTTGCCACCAGTAACAATATTGACCCCAGAATTGAATGTTAACAATACAGTATGAACATGTTTGGCAGACCATTGCAGACAGTAACAGTTTGGGGATTTATTTCCGAAGTAAAAGTGTATATATGTATATATTTATATATGCCTACAGGCAGGTAGGCGGGCAGGCAGGCACAGGGTCAGGGTCAGGGTCAGATGACTGGAAAGCAAAGGCCCAAAGCAGCATGGCAACTGTGACGGTCTCGCAGGGTAAGAGTGGAAGTAAGCCGGTTATATACTGCAGACTAATGAGAGAAAAGGGGAACAGGTGAGCAGAGGGGAAGAGGTTCCTGCAGGGCTGATGAAGGAAAATGTAAACCGGGATAGAGAGACAGAATATGAAGAAAAAAAGATTGCTTAGTGCAAGATTATAGGAATAGTATCTCGCCATGTGTTTGAAGAGAAGACCACTCTCATATCTGTTAGCTTAGCTTAGCATAACGGCTGGAAACCGAGGGAAACATTTAGACCGTCCAGAAGTAATACGAATGTCTCACTTGTGAGCTGGTAGGAATTATTGTTCATAAGTCCACCTTCAGTTTTCCTGTGACCGTACAAGGCGGTGATTTTCTTCTCCGCAGCCGTCTTCAGCACCTGATTTAAGCTCAGTGTTTACAGCAGCGAGACTCACAATGATGGACTGCAGGCCTCTGTTCCAGCAGATTGAAATCTAAATATTGAACTCCCTAGGATAAGCAGTATATAAGAGTTATGGGCCGGTGTTCATTGCATCAGTGCTTCAAGCTCACCTACAGCCCGGACAGAGCTGAGACTGGAAGCTCAGTATTTATGTCGTTCTGCATTCAGAAACACGTCGGTGGCTTTCTGAACAAACACAACCTGATGGGAGATACAGTGTATCTTGGAGATGTGTGAAACTTCAAATCCACCAGAAATACATTTACTCAATTAGGCTACAGTACTTTAGAACAATTTTGAGTTGCTGGTTACTTCAATTGTTTTCTACTTAATTCTTTCCCCATCACATTTCAGAAGGACATCTTGTAGTTTAAAGTTAGTTTTGACAGATGGAGGGAGTTTCTTTTTTGATTAATATTTTAGATACAAACGTTCGGCAAATTTTCTAAAACACAATGCATTGAAAGTTACACTAAAAAAAAAAAACTTGCGATAGAGTATTTTTACCTTAATTTAATTTTCTATTTAAGTAGCTGATATAAATACTTTTGACACCGTACAAACTAAACAACAGTGATCCTGCACGTTGAACCGGAATCTGTTTATTATACAAGCAGTGGAGACGTGACACATCTGTTCCTGGCAGTAGCTTCCTCACTCTGTGATCCTTTGGCAATGAAGTCGACGGTTAAAATTACATGTACAACCTGTGCAATGCATGGGATGCCAGACCTGGCCTCTTCAAGTCTCATGAGCTGGGCGCTCTGTGGACATTGTTCTGTTGCGTGGGCTGTCTGAAGGAGGACCTGTGCGGTAGGACAGGGTGTAAATGACGCACACACACAGGGACCCTCTGGTCACAGAGGAGCCCTGACTAAATATGGACAGGCACACTCTTGCTATATCACAATCACAGGAGAATGCAACAGCTGATTATCCCCCTCCCCCACCCCCATCTTTCCTGCCTAGTCACAGCCACACAACAGGACTGTTTTCATGAGCTGAATCACAGCGGCTCTTTATGTTCGGCTGCATTCCCATTACCTATCACTTCATTCACTCTTATCCTGGTAAAACAAACCAAACACTTGTTTAAATGGTGTACAACTCTGCCTGAAACAGCCGTCTGTTCACTGATTTTGTTTCCCTCACCCACTGCACGGTTTAGCGCCACTGCTCGCTGGTAACAGTTTGAGATTACAGATCTCGGTCCATTTTACGTCAGCAGTGGTGTCAAATGGTTCCACGGATATAAATATGAGACAGCTCAAGTGCTTGGGTATAAAGGGTTGTACCACACCTAGCTTTAGTTGTGCGGCTTGGATTACATCCTGTACTGCTGATACAAGCGTTTTGTGTGCACCATTTGTAAATAAAGTCTAGTTCTAACCTCAGCTCAGGACTATTGAGGAGATCTTTGGAGCTATTCCAGTGATGCAAAGTTACTCAACATATTTACTCAAGGTAGTACGTTTCTGAAGTACTTTAACTTGAGTTGAATGTACCTCTACTCACTAAAATGTAGAGACATTTATTTAATAATGTTAGTTACTAGTTAAAGACTATTAACATTACATATTATCACAAAATAGATTATGATTGATCCCTCTGTGATATTCAAAAGGCTATGCAGCAGTACAAGTTATCCTCACTTCTACCAGCTGAAATGTTGAAATGAAATGTAAAAGCTGGATTTATTTAAGTACAATACTGGTAAATATCGGTAAATCAATATCTTTATCTTCCACCACTCATCAATCATTAGTTGGTAGTAGGCCATATTGGGTTATATAAAATAAAATTCCATCACACTAAGAGATTACAAACAATCCTGAACATTTAAGTTTGTAATCTTCTGGAAGTTTTTGGTAAAGCCAAAAGATTTGGCTGAATGGTCAAATTATTTTTTTATCTGATCGCATTAAAAGAAAATTGAACGAACAGAAAAACATCTATTTATTTTTATTTTTCTGTTTTTGTTTTATTTCATTAGTATTATCTGCTCATTTGAGCCCACTGTTATTCTGTTCTTCTACAATTTACTGTAAGATTTTGTACAGTGTAGTATGTAATCCAAGCCTCACAACTAAAGCTAGGTGTGTTATATATATGCCGTCCCTTCCCAAGAACTTGCTTATGAGCTGTATCGTATTTATATGCGTGGAACCACCTTGTGTGTTACATTATGGTCTTAATGTGTGAGAAAGGTTTATGAAAATGTATCTTTGTGCTCACCAAATATTACTAGTACAAATATTACCACCATCTCTGCATGCACAAAGAACACTGGTGAAGATGAAATGAGCTATTTTAACAATTAATGGCTCTAAAGTTCTGCATTACAAGTTTGTTCACTTAGTTATTGAAATGTTGTGTAAACTACAGTTCTGACAGATTAGGGTGGAGAAAGGGAGACAATTTTTTATTTTTTAAACTAGAACAACATTCAAATCCTAACTACTTGTTTTACATTTCTTATGGTAACACATGATAGGTTGAAAATGTGGTTATGAAGCGCGTGATATGAAATCCTGTGCTTCAAACAGTGTGACTGACTCTAGCAGCCTCTTCAGCCACTGTGCTTATTATTTATTGTCTGTAATACAGTATTAAAAAATATATAATTATTCTTTGGTTGCTTTTTCTATAATGGGAATTATTGGGGCCAGATTCAGTGAAGGGAGTTTATGACTGCACTTCAGTGGCACTTAAATAGCACTTACTTTTGGTACTTTTGTCGTTCGACTATGTTGAGGAAATGTTACTTCCTGTATTCTTGTTGTTCTTAGTTTATACTCTAGGTTGAAATGCACTTATTGTAAGTCGCTTTGGATAAAAGCGTCTGCTAAATGACATGTAATGTAATGTAATGACTCCATATTCACTGTTCCCATCATTTACCTTTACCTTATAGGTTATACGGTTTCTTCCCTTTTTCCCCCCTGAAGGGTTATTTGGGAGTTTTTCCTGATCCGATGTGAGGTTTTGGGACAGGGATGTCTATGTGTACAGATTGTAAATCACTCCGAGACAAATTTGTAATTTGTGAAATTGGGCTATACAAATAAACTGAATTAAATTGAATTGAATATACTGCGTAACCGGGTCTTGAGTAAACCAAAAGACAGTTGTTGTCTCTCGGCACTAAAATGTCAGTAACAAAATATAAATAAAAGTCACCCGTAGAGAAAAGCTGAGCGGTATTACGATATAGTATACATATACGAGGCTGACTGAGACAGACTGTAGCTGGGATGATGACTACGGTTATCGGATGATGTTGTAGCTGTCTTTCAACCACCAGTGCAGCCGTAGTCTGAGCAATGACCACATCCACAGCTTCATCCACCACAGCAGACAGAACAGCTGCAGCTGTGCTCACTGCCGGTGGCCGTACACTGTCGGCTTTTAGAAAGCGCTAATTGGTCATAAATGCCTCTTGTAAAGTGTCACATCATCTCTCCTTTCTGTAATATCCGCAGACCATTCCCCTCAACTGGCAGTGAATTATAACTGGACTGGACCAGCACACCTATGAATCAAGGGGAAAGAAGTTGAGGAAATAATTTGCATCAGGGGCCGACCCGGTCTCACTCCCAACTTGTCAAATACAGACGCTTATTCAGTGCCCCTCGGGATCTGATAGCATCGCATGGAGGCACCTTTTAGGTTTGGTACGAAACGGATCAGCTTTCAACGTTTAAGCTTTATGTATATTTGCTGCATCCGCAATGGTGGCAAGTCTCAGAGTGCACAAAATGACATCAGACACGGCCCTTCACGGGGTTTCTGTGCCTCAGGTCTTTGCGTTCACATCCATAATGTTCTCACTATGCGTATGAGTGGAGAAAATGGAGAACATTGAGGGGTTTGAGAATGCTGGCTGCCTGCACGGCGTATACAAAGTTAAGAAAAGTTTCCTCGTCACGATTCCACGTCTGCTCGTGTGCGTGTGACCACGCCTGCAGAAAATAGAACCAAGGCTTCGCTTCAAAGTAAACACACCCACGTCATTATTAGATGCTCCTCGCAGCTCATGTAGTACAAAGTGCATGATTGTTTGCTTGGGATGGGCCAACGGGAGGTTTGGTTTATGGGTCAAACAAACACAGGACATTCACCCAGGAGACCCCGTGTGAAACAAAATGTTGTTGTTAACCTTTGTTGTGATGTTGTTCATGCGAGACAAGTTAGCGACAACCACTCTCTTTTCATAAACCTAACTGATTGGTTTTGTTGCCATGTTGCCTCTGTTGACTTTTTGTGAAGACAGACGCTTAATAATAAAAAAAAACATTATGCAAGTAACAAGTGTAAACTGAAACTCTTTCCCACAACTGATGCTAGACCGGTACCTGGAGACGCCAATTGAACCTACATGCCACGAACCAAAATGTAATGATTGATCAGTTAATAGTGAGAAAGTCTCATTGTAGCAATGTGTGACACAAACTAGGTCTAGAGAAAAGTCTGTTTTACTTCATAAATATTCCCCCCATAAACAAGATGAAAAAGGAGAATCGTGTTTCCACTCGTCTGCTCTCACCTGGAAGCAGCGATCTCGGCCTTCTGCTTGCCGATGGCTGCCGCCCTCTGAGCACCCTCCACCCCACGCTCCACCTTCTGCTTGATCTTGGTTCCCTTCAGCTGGATCACTCTCTTCTTCATGGCCTTCACCAGCATGTTGTTCATGTACTTGCCCTCCTCCTTCCCTCCCTCGGCGAAGGTGGTGCAGCCGTAGCCGTGCCTCTGGTTGTTCAGCCACTCGCCCTCGTACTTCAGCCCGCTGGACCGTTCGCTTATTCCATATCCCGAGCGTTTATCGTTCTTCCACTCTCCCATGTAGACCTCTGTGGTGGTGGCGTCGATGTCGGCCTCCACTGGGGGGAAATCCTCAGCTCCGGCCAGGCTGTCGTCCATGCTGATCGTGGAGTGGGTGTCGCTAGCGTTGGAGCTGAGAGCCGATTCCGTCCTCAGAAAGCTGATCTTGCTCTTCTGGCTGGACAGCGAGGTACTGGATTCTGACTTCTTCAGCTTGCCCAGAAGGGAGCCCCTGCGAAACAGGCCCTTCTTCTTGGGTTTCCCAGCCTCTGGGTCCACCTGGAGCGTGAGGGCAAAGCCTCCACGGGACGGTCCCAGATGGGTCGGGGTGGCGACGGGTGTCTCCTCACCTGAGGCGTTGGTGGTGGTGATGATGGGGATGTCTTGCTGCAAGACGGTGCCGTTGCTGTGTTCGCTGCGAAGTGAAGTCAGGGAGGTACGAAGAGGGGAGCGGACAACTGCTGCCATGCCATAAGGGACGCTCTGCCGGACCCCATAGCCGTGCCGCATCCCGCCGGTGAACTGACCCTGGAAAGTACCTAGAAACAGCAGAACAACAGGAAATCATTCATTACCAACTGCACCGCAGACTAATCAGAAACGACTTTATGGCCATGCTAGGAGTGTAGCTCTGGATGGCAATGCCAGTGTGTTGGTTGGTTTGTTACCTACTTTGGTCCAGGCTGTTAGACGGATTGCAAAGTAAATAGGGCACACCAATTCACTCTACCCAGAGGTCCTACCACACGTTGACGATTGCCTGACTTGTAGGCCAGTCAAAGTTTTCTGTTATCTCGGGAAATATCTACACCTGGATGGATTGGCACAACATTTCGAACAGACGTTCGTGGTTTCTAGACAGCAAATCTCTCCGTATTTGGTGATCACCTGACTTTTTATCGAGCACCATCATCAACATGATGAACATTTGAATGTCCAATATGGTTTTATTTCCAGCAAATACTGATGACATTCCCATCAACCTCAGCTGTAGGCTACGTTGTGTTAAGTGCTTGTTATCTAAAGTTAGCATGCTAAGATGGTGGACCTGGTGAACATTAGCCTATACCTGCTTAATAATAGTATGTAAATATTGTCAGAGTGAGTATCTTAGCATTTAGTGTATAGCCTCACAGAGCTGATGGCATGGCAGAAGACTTTAAAGCATGGCTTGGAGCAAAAATAGTGCACTCCATTTAAACGACCTCCCCTTTTACTTGCCAGAATGTCATGGATATCTTTAGTGTGAAATGTTCATTAATGCCCTCACTGATAAGTCATCTTAAAGTCTGGTCTCATGCTAAAATTGACATGAGTGTGGATTATAGTGACAGCTAGGCCTCAGCCTGTGAGGCCAGGAGTGTGTGGGGCGTGTGGGCTATTATTACATCCTGACATCTGGTGCTATCACATCCCCCACTGCAACTTCCACCAGACTGGGTTTTAAAGCTGATGAGTCAGCTGTTGAAGAGGGGAACCACCGCTATTGTACAAGCAGAGATCAACACAATCGATTGTATTTGTCTGACCTGTTTAGTTTCCTCCACACATTCAAATGGATGAGCTGAGGTACCAACATGCACCAGAAGTATTCAGGATGTATTTCAGGATTCAAAAGTATAAATGTTCAGGATTGTTTGTAATCTGCAGTGTTAACAACAAAGTAGTGATGATAGGTGGTGGACAATTTGAGATGCTTGTTCTTTACTTGAGTATATGTTACTTGATGTTTACTCCGATACATTTCTATGAAAGCTTTGGTTATTACTTTGCAGATCCAGGTTTTAAATACACAAAAACAACTGATTAGTGTATAAAATATGATGCATACAGTCTGTGTGAGAATGAGTATGAAACTAATTATACATAAATATATAAAATATATCATGAATACATCCTTCTGCATAATTAGAGCAGAAGACACTTTTTCCCCTCTGTGATAAGTATTCCTACACATCATGTTTCCTCCTATTACTTACAGTAGAACATCCTAACACTTCTACTTCCATCATCACTGTTGATGGTGTAGCTTAACAAAATGGAAAGATTCCTGTGGGGTTTTGATTTCCAACCAGCTTTGAGCACCTCTTGACTGACAGCAGCAGGGTGATATGTTCTTCTGTTGCACACAGACATCACAAACCACCATGAGCAGGATCATCTGGCGGCCCTGTTTGTGATTTGTCTCCATGTCGCCTGCAATGAACTTCGTGCAATGGACCTGATGGCCGCACGGGGCTTAGGGGGTTTGGACTTAATGTTGTATGATTGAGTTATTATCCTCTCTGTGGTGGAACCCGTACCACAGTAATAGTTTACGACTAAAATGTGCTACTTTATTTATATTACTCCTCCGCATTTATCTTACCGGTTAACTTAACAGGTTCACATTTCATTAACACAACAAATGATAAATGAAATGTAATGCATTTTATTGATTAACCTAGTGTAATTAGGAGACACTTTTGCTTCAGTAAATGATCTGAATGTACCCTCTACCACTGCTGCACATTGCACACTGCAAGGACATTTACTCAAGTATAGTACTTTTTTTAAATTGTAGAATTTAAGTATTTGAGTAATTTCCGCTCCCAGTACTTCATACTTCAACTCTATCCGTCAAATGGAAATATTGTATTTCCCCCCCTACATTTATTTAATAACTTGATTATAAATTGATAATACATATGTAATCAGAACATATCACTTTGGAGGGAAATTCATAATGTATACAGACATGTATAAATCAGTTTAAATTGAACAAATCCTATACATTTGAGATTAAACCTCCTGACTGACTCCTGATAGAAACAGCACTTTTGATATAGCCTATACTTTTAAGTATAATTTGATGTAAATGCTTTTGTTTGTTGAGTGACATCAATGCAGAACTTTTACTCGTAGAGTATTTCTGAATTTTGGTAGGCCTGATAGGATCTAAATACTGACAGTAATGCTGAGCTCCAGTAGATTACATTCACTTGAGTACTCCATACTTTACTTGAGTTGTTCCATGTTATGCAACTGTAGCCTATGCATCCCCACAACATGTCAGATGAATATAACATAGTATTTGTTACTTTTACACATGTTAGTACTTTTTCTTTTGCATTATAAAAAAAGTAAAAAGGCTCAATTTGGTAAATCTCACCTCCATCAGTATATGTTTCTGTTCCATATCCATCCTGCAGCCCATTATTCCACGTTCCTTCATACTTCGCCCCACTGCCAACACTGATCCGGATGCCATATCTCCCCTTGAAACCATGAGTCCATTCCCCTTTGTAAATCCAGTGTCCTTTGGTTTCTGCTCCCAGGCCGTGACGCTTCCCCTGCGACCAGTACCCCTCGTACGTGTTCCCGCTGGGCCATGTGTAGACTCCCACCACCTCGAAGCCGTAGTTCCAGGAGCCGGCGAACTCGCCCTGGCCTTTGGGTCCGGTGCAGATGCCATGGCCGTGGGCTTTGCCTCCCTCCCAGCCTCCGCAATAAGCTCCGCCGTCGTCAAACTCAAAGCGACCTCCACTCATGCCTCACCGCAGCCCGACAAGCCCCCGATCGGAAAGTTAAGTTTGAGTCTGTTGCCTGGAAAAAGATAGAACCTCCGTCAGTCTGACTTCACTTTCACCTGACATCAAAACTGATTGGAGATATCCTTGGTGCTTGGTACTTGTGGGGGTTTCTGTTTCTGGAGTTGGTTTGGAGATTTCTGCGCGTGTCCATGAAGCTCCGATGCGCACGTATTCCCCCTTAAAATAAACTTGTATTTGTTTTCCTCTTGAACTCCAGTGTCTTCTTCTTGGATTCACTCAGCACTTTACTAATTTCTTCTATGCATCACTGGGTTATTAAGTCGAATTATATCTCTGTGTTGACGAGCCACTGATCTTACATGGCTTTCTCCAGGTGGCCACAGAGAAAAGCCCCTTTCCCCCCTGTCCCTGCCACCCAGCTATCTCTTGACAGTCGCTGCTGTTGGACATATTTCAGCAGACCCAACAAGGCGACCAATCCACATACACACACCACTCCAAAAATACAACCCAATCCTTGTGCTGCTGCCTGCAAGGAGCCATGCCAGAGTCATGCCACCTCGGGGGCCGGGGCTGAAGTTCATGCCATTGAGGACTCGGCCCTCCACAAGTTCCCCCCTGCAGTTAATGCAGTAATTAGGCAACACAGGCTTGGCTTGATCTGATACAGATCTGTACATTACATTTGAAGTTACTGTGGTCCTGGTTGGGCCATAATTCAATCTGATGATTTATTGTCTTTCAATGGAATACCTTGATCCAATCACAGAGGTATTTTTTTACACAATTACTTTGTTTGAATAGATCACCAGCACCAACACGTATATTATTTGCTCTAATGTTCTTAATTAAATGAGAAATACTCAGTGCTTGTAGTGTAGTGTCAAGTATACTTAATTGAGACAAGTATATACAAAACTCTGAGGTTATTCCATCGACCTGTAGGTTATTGAATAACCAGGCAATTGATTTATTTTGAAATGTTATCGAAATATCAAATAATGATTTAGGCAGATGTTGGTGAAACCATATGATCTCAGTTATCTTATATAATTTAATGTTAATAATAAATAACATACACAATAAATACTCCAATATACTACATCCTGGGTTTCTGTGGTTGATATTATAATAACTTTTTTTCACAGTTTATGTGTTATGTAGCAACTATGTTATGGCATAAATGTAGTCTTGTGACGTTATCAAAACCCTATGTCTTACAATATAGCAATATAGTCTTATCAATCGGATAATTTAAATTATCTTGGTAGTCAGAGGAGTTTACGTCAGTCTATACTTAATAATATCCAGTCAATCACTTATTTTTAATTGCAACCTAATTAAATTTACAAACAGTGGGAATGAATGTTTCTCATTATAAATTGCAGCGTGGCTACTTCTCTCTCTTCACTCCTCCTGCTGGCGAATGTTGGTAACTGCTTATACTAATTATAGATATTTAAATGTCATCGGTGTTAAACCTTTGGGAATAATAATGAGGCGGTGGAAGACGTAGTGAAATATTTAACTTCAGCAAAAATACAAATACATTATTGCAAAAATAATTAATCCCACATCAAAGTATATATTGATATATTCAAAGTCATATTTGGGCAGAAGCAAATCAGCTAAATATAAAGTATTCTACTCAAAACATGTCTGTAAACTGTGTTAAACTTCTCGAAATGAGCAGTGAGAGAATAATTACTCAGATGCTTTACTTAATTAAAAGCATATAACAAAAAATATACAAAGGATAAATAAAACATCGTACTATTAGCTAACATGCCTAATCTCAAAATGAATAATGGGGCCTATATTTTAATCTAAAGTATATGTCCCATAGTACGCTCATATAGGCTACTATCCAATAAGGCATAGTTTATTTCGCTTAAGAAGTAGGAGGATTTTCTCAACCCAGAAAGGAATACTTCATCCTTTGTCTATCAGAGGGAGATGCATTGTTTTCACTGTAAAGGAAGGGTATATGACACATTGTAGTCGAGTAAGTAACTAAAGCTGTCTGCCACAGGAGTAGACACACATGTATAAAGTACACTACCTGCCTCTGAGGTGGAGTGCAATATGTATTACATGTATATAATCAAGTCAAGTTAGTTAGGCTATACCTGAGTAAATGTATACAATTTACATGAAACCGTTATTTAATTAGCTTCTGTATTTGATATAATGTGTGGCTTGTTGTTAATTCCTCTCGGCACTAAATTGGCAGTTATGGACTTTGTTTCTTGATTAAAAGACAAAAGTAGAGGCTATACTAATTTGATATAAGGCAGACGAAAACTGATTAGAAACCACTGGTTGATAAACAAATATATAATGTTATTATGTTTTCATCTATCAAAGTCTTAATCTGAACATGTAGTAGACCAACAGCTCTGCGTGGAGTGAACAGGATGCTCCACCAGTCCACTTGGAGTATAAAGCAGAACAATGTATACAAGTATTGTTTCCTCTCTTGCCAAATAAATGATGGGCACATGTTGCTAATACGTGCTCTCATTTACTTTCCCCTTGTTGTGCTCCAGTAGTAAAGCTGTATAATTAAAACGATGTGACCCTGCACAGTCTCCAGCCTCCCCGTCCTCAGAGCCGCTTGACCTTCCTGTGAAGAAACGCTTCCTCCGCAGGTTTCACCACACATGTGTGTGCGCGCCTCGTCACGTGACGTAACAGCCCACCGGCTACACATTGATTGAATCGAAAGTGTAGCAGCATGCTCGAGTGAGTAGCTTTTGGGGATTTCGCGAGATAAAAACAAAATAAAAACAGTATTTGGCGTTGAAGCCGAATTCAGCACCGGAGCTGTCCGAAACTGACAGATGCTGCTGCTGAGCTGAAATCTCTCTCTCTCTCTCTCTCTCTCTCTCTCTCTCTCTCTCTCTCTCTCTCTCTCTCTCTCTCTCTCTCCTCCACACGCACAAAACGCTCTGTCATGGCGTCTTCCAACAATGTTACCCCCACCAACTGTAGCTGGTGGCCCATCTCAGCCATGGACGAAGACGGCAAAATCACAGACGGGGAGGAGTGCGAAGAACCGACGGCAGAGTCCAGACCCTTCAATAAAGACAGTCTCGTTTTGTACCACTGGACGCAGTCTTTCACCTCCCAGAAGGTAACAAAAAAAGGGCAGAGCTAGAACATCGAGGTGGCTTCACGTCCCTGTGCATGGTGCTACAGCGAGCTACAGCATGTTGGTTTATTAGGATCAAAACGTGTTTTTCTGTGCATGTTTATTCTTGCACATATTGCCCCGGAATATGAATATGATCGTGCAGCGGGGCAGATCTCCCGTTGGAGACGCTTAGAGATGCGCTGCAGCATGGGGCTCATCTCCTCGACATAAATATGGATTGGTGGCTAAATATTTACCACTTGTTTATTTACCATTGTATAAATCACCCCATGCATCTCACGAGCCTCCACCTTTTAATGACATGTTGAAGCTATGTGCTAACCTATGTGCTTTGAGACATGGTATCCTAAATAATTCATTGAAATGATGTGCAAACCAAACCAAATGCCATCTTCCCCCTGCTGTGGGTTACCTACACATATGTTGTTATTTTAAGGGTTTCCAAGTGTACCATTGGTTATGCTATAAACAGTAACCTCCCTTTCCTTTTAAATGAGCATGTTGGATCAAATCAAGCTCTGAAAGCAATTCATTCACATAAATAACTAGTATAAAGCTTGGCTTGCATGCTCTTATGTATGATCCACAGGGTGTTACTTCACAAGCAGCATGCACATTAAAGGGGCACTCCATACATTGTACAGATAAAGTTCAGTTCACTAAGGTAGTACTAGACAGCCATGGGAAAATACATCATGAATGGTGTCTTCTGTGGAGCTTTGAGAAACCCTACAGTAAATACCCCCCTGGTGACATCACAGGGGTTATTGGGGGTGTGGAATCTGAAGGACATGATATTTACCAGACTGGGTCTGATAGAGCAGGAGTCCTGATGTCACATCCTGTGTAGTCTCGGTTCCATACGCTCATAAAGTCTCTCAGTTAACATTTTTTTCATCAGTCCTTATAAAAATAATAAGCTGGTTTGGAGGTTTTTCAGAATCTAAGACAAACTAGCCTCCGCTACAGCTTTAAACTAAAACCTTTGTGATATTACTTTGTCTGAGCAGGACAAACTACAGCGACTACCAGCACAGTCATTTATGAAATTGGAGCTTTGTAACAACTATATCCATAACACACGCAAGTCATTTCTCCAACTTTGTATCTGTAATCTCTGCGGCTTGAACACGTCTACAGCGTTCAGTTCTTTGTTCTGGTTTTATTTCTTTAGCTGCATCAATTTGTCGAGTAATAGAAAGGTAATTGGCAACTATTCTGATGATTGTTTTGTGATGTTAATTTTTGCATTCATTTTTAATGCAAAAAAGCCAAATATTTGATATTTTCAATACAAGGATTTGCTGCTTCTATTTTGGACTGATGGAGCTTGTACATTTAAAAAATTGATTCAAGTGCAATAATAAATAGCTGGAATACCACTTTAAAAACATTGACATCCACTGTTATGAAATGACAATTGGTGCTTCATCTCTCGATCATTGACTTCTATCTGAGCCTTATTTGTACACATGGATTACGCTCTTTAAGCTTTAGAACTGAAATGATTAGCCAATGAATAGCTTGGCCAGTTTACTATTTTGGTTATTTATTAATTGATTTTTCTAGATTCCAGGTTTTTAAAAGTAAGGATCTGCTTGATTACGTTTTGACCTAAGCGGGAATACACTGAATTAGAAAAATAATAATTAAAATAATCAATAGTCCTTGTGAGTTTTGCTTTGCTTGTGCTTGTATCTTTTATTACACACCATAATATAGGACCACTGAAGTATTCCTTTCAGAAAAAGTGGCTCAATGCGTGCACCATCATGACTCTTTCTCGTTAGAAGGATGGTGTTACTGTATATTCCTCTCCAACAACCTTGAGTCGATGCTCAGTCTCATGCTGGAGGTGACTTCACAATCATCAGTGACTGTGCTTTCAATGAACAAATTATTTGGCAAGCATTTTATAGGAACAACACACATACATTTCACCACTGAATTCCGGATTTGATGTGCTTGTACAATAGCGTGTCATATGTGTTGTTATGCAAGCTGATGCATGCTTTAAATTGCATTTTTGTGATGGCTTTTATGATATTAAGAGTCCAAGCACTCCACCAGAATTTAACTGAATATTTTGAGCCTAAATGCAACACAGATACTTGCAACGTGATTGGTCAAAGTACCTTCACAGCACCTTGAAAAGTAATGTTTTATTTAGTCATACTTCCATGAAACCACTTTGTATTTTTTCTAGAAAGACACTTTGTCAATGAGACACTGAGCAGGTGACTATGACAAAGGAGTCACTTCTCCAATAGATCAACAACCCTGTGAACACAAGACTGTCATCAGATTTTCAGGGGGAAGCCTGTGTTTGCCTCACATGAGCGATATCTTGAGAACACAACAGATGTGATGAAGAAGAGAGACAGGTGGAGCTTGATACCCTGAAATATTAGCACATTTAGAGGCCAGCAGCTTCACAAATCAATATATAGAGAGCACTGCAAAGAGCCTGCAGGTTAGAGATTTAAAACCTTCAATACACCAACTGTGAGTCTGTAACACTCACTTGAGTTCAGTCTGTGCAGAGGGCAGTGTGTCAGGACGCCAGCAAGTATCTGGTCAGTCATCTCAGAGTTTGCATTAACAACCAGAGGTGGAAGAAGTATTCAGATGTTAGAACAAATTAAAGCATTAATACAACAATTGCAAGTAAAAGCCCTTCATTCAAAGTCCTACTCAAGGACAAATACAGAAGTATTAGCAGTAAGAGTACTCTAGCAGTATTACATTATTGTTAATCCTAATGTGTAATGTATAAGCAGCTTGTTACATCGTGTTTGCGTACATGTTTGTTGAACAGATGTATTGATAAAGTATTGGCTGTTTACTTGCCAATGTTTTCCTGTATTTATAGTAACAAGTGTATTTGCTGTCTCAAGTAATCAGCTGACTTCACTTTGTGTCTAAGTGTAGTTGGAGGAGCTCAGTCCGACAGAGTGATAATTAAAGCATTAATAAGTGCAGATAAAGAACAACAGTAATGTTGGATCTTTTTAATACTACGGCCTTTAATAATTTAGCACTGGTGCCTGTTTAACCGTTTGTCCGTACCCATCCCTACGTCCTGAGGATGGGAAAACCATAACAATAACAGAAGAATTAGACACTGCTTTTTGTTATAAGTTTTCACAACTAATTTATAAATGTATTAATAAGTTTATACGTTTATCATGTAAAACCTTAATAATGCAACTAGTAACTTTAGCAGATAAATGTAGCTGAGTAGAAGTATGAAGCAAAATAAAATACAAATCCCCAAGTTAAGTATTAGTTCCTCAAAATTGTACTAAGGTTAAGTGTTACTGATTACTTTCCACCACTGTTAACAACAAACATAGCAAAATACAAATAGGACATGTTTACTTTGTGGATCCCGGGCAGATGCACTACTTGGCATCATTACTAGAGGATGACTAATACTATAACATAACAAACTCTTGAAGCAACAGTAACGATGTTGTTGTGGGCTTCACCTCTCTGTGTCTGACTGGAACCTGAAACACATCCTTCATTAAGTGTGTAAAGTTCTGCCAATAGAGATGTAATAAGCATCTTTTTTTGTGTGACTTTGCAACATTTATCGATGTGTTCCTTCATCCCGAACCAGCGGTCCGGCTGTAATTACTGTGCTTGTGTTACTAAATCGTTCACTATTATTTAATTACACCATGTCAGCCCATGTTTGGCAACACTCCAGTTTGGTTGTTGCTTCTGAGCAGCCAAATGTAGCACTCTATAACCCAAGTGTCTTCTCCTTCCTCTAATCTTATTCCCACTAATAGCTCTCCATTGGTGGCCTCGCCTTATCCTTCATCTCTGAAGCTTTTTGCTGGACTGTTGGCACGCTGTAAAACATCTCATTATTTTGCCAGACCACACAAACAATTGAGATAAGGTTATTTATAATACAACAACACAAACATGATCAGTTGTTTTATATCAGGAACTCACAGCTGCATCTATTACCTCCCATGCTTAGCGTTGGTATTATTGCAATCACTTCTTTTCAACAACCAAGAAACCCAGAGATTTATTGTGTCATGTTTTTGTTTTCAGTCTTCATCCCGTCTTCATATCTTTAAAGCGTCAGAATGTCACCACGTGCATATTGCTGTGCAGAGCGTGGGCTCACTGTGATTCCCTCTTGTCAAGAGGCAGGATGTATTTCCCCGTCTCATCTTTCCTGCTCATCAGCTGCATGCGCTTGTGATTGCAGGTACGTCTGGTCATTAATGAGAAGGGTCTGGTCTGCGAGGAGAGGGACGTGAGCATGCCACTGCAGGAGCACAAGGAGCCCTGGTTCATGAGGCTGAACCTGGGGGAGGAGGTGCCCGTTTTACTCCACGGCGACACCATCATCAGTGACTACAATCAGATTATAGATTACCTGGAGAAAAGCTTTGTGGGAGGTACGGTGCATTGTTCATTCATCTACCGATGCTGTATCTCTTCCATTTCCTCACTTCAAACATTGATCCTAAGAGCGTAGACGCATTTCGATTTCAGTCCGACTAAGCCAGTTATTCGAATGCATGTAAACACGGTCACTGACGAGCCAAGAGGCTCATGGCTGTCAAGCTGTGGGTTTCTCTCCATGCTGTGTGTGGGGTGATGCGAGAGCAATACTCTGCATTCAAGGAGTTTGGATGTCTTTTTTTTGTCTTTACAAAACCAAACGCACAAAAGAAAAACTGTAAGGAGTGGATTAAACGGTGTGTTTGTCTGCAACGTGAGCTGCATTCACTATCGTACCTGCAGGAGCGTTTCTTATGAGGCCGAGGAGCGTGTCATTTGCCAACTTAAATTATATTAGGTTATAGTTTACGTTAAAAATGAATCTGTTTTCACGACTAACACATGAACTCAGTGGAATTTCCCCAATAAATGGACCGAATCTCAGATTTTTAGAGTTTAGACAAACATTAGCGATTCTGGGATGTTCACACTGGAGCAGCACAGTTTGTTATTCAGGATCGTGTTTTGGGTTCTGCAAACACATCTATAGAGTGCTGCAAGAATTATGCTGGTACAGTACGTATAGTCCAAGCTGGAAGTTAGCATCGCTCTGGTTCCCTCTGCAAAAAGCAAATGAGATTTCTTTCAATTGGATTTCTGATTCCATTCCATTGAATTGTCAACATTTATCATCAAGTGATCAGAATGTTGTAGCATGAGATCATTTATGTAGACTTTGAATATTTAAGACCCCTTTTACAAGATTTCTGTTTTAAAACATGTTGTGACAGGATTGTAGCCATCACCAGTAGGTTTTAGCTCAGTGGGGTAAGAGGGGGCAGGGGCCTGCAAGCAGGGGGGTGATCCTCCCCTCCTCCCTCTCCCAAGGTGTCAAGTGTCCTGAGCAAGGCACTGAACCCCCAGTTGCTTTCGGCGCACCGCAGCCCACTGCTCCTTAATAACTAAGGATGGGTTAAATGCAGAGAACTAATTTCCCCTTGGGGATTAATAAAAGTGTATATTCTTTCTAAGCACCAAGGAATGCGCAACCAGAGGGATATTGGGTAACACCTTTTATTACAATGCTCGGACCGCCGACTGTGTCTCTGCTCACTGCTCTCTCGTCTTCAGTCCGTCCAGCTCCTTTAAAGAGAAAAGCCTCACAGATACACAAACACAGATTGTCATCGGCTGGACCGATTTACCCATCAGTCCAGCTGATGACAATCAGACACCATTCCCTGAACCACACCCCCGCTCCACCCACTCTGCAGCCGAGCCCAAACACCCCCCGCTGCCACACGTCAACTGGAAAATGGACAGCTTTTTTTGGACTAATTAATGGCTAAAAAAAGAAAGCTAAAATTGAAACACCTGCTTCTTGTCAAACATTACTGATAGCCTAAAGACACTAAGCAGCAAATGTTTGACCCAGTTCACGGTAGTTTTAGTGGTTCTTTTGGGAAATAAACGTGCCATTAATTAATTGACTACAAACCAGTTGACACACATTTGAGTGAAGATTTTCTGGGCCAGTTGCCTGAGAATATCAGGCTGCATCCTCCCAGTTGGTGGGAGTAGCAAAGACAATTGGAAGACATCAATTTGTGGCCATCTGCCGTCCTTGTTTAGTGTTTGTCGATGTGTACTGGGCTGTGAAACTGTGTGAGCTGTTGAAACAATGTCTCTGCAGCAATGTGAACTCCTCTGATTAGATCAGATGAAACTGGAGTGATCTCTCGGGAGCACAGTGTGGCAAATTATTACTAAAAGGTTGATCCCAACAAATAAATAAGTAAAGATGTGAAATGTACATTGGGAGTCAGTGACTCAGGTTCATCCTATGCAGTTCTGAGAGTAAGCCAACTTCAGTAGTCAGTCAGTTGAGACATGATGCTGTCATGTAATTGTCCGGGGAACCTCGAATCAGTAAAAGCCTGAGGGATGTCGGCCAGTAACTCGCTCCCTTGTCTTAGCATAGATTGTGGTCAACCTCGTTCTTCGCAGCGATGCTCCAAAGCGCTGCAGAAGATCTGGTTCATTGCTCGCTCAGGGAAAGAAGGCAGTAGCGGACCCGGGTGTTCGATGTCTTCTTCTCTTTCAGACACATTCATTTGAGCTGTTTAATAGTGTGCTGGATGCAGGTCATTGCATTCATTTGTGAAGAAACAAGTTAGTTTGAAGTCTGCAACAATAAAGTGTAACTAACTTTTCAGCTGGGGTGTTTTATCTAATGAATGCACAAATTGTTTAAAAAAAAAGTAAATCTGCTAGATAAGATAATAGGTGCTTTTTTTCTGCGAGTGAATCCCCTCATGAATGCTGGCAAGGTGTGCTGCAACTGGCCCGGAGAGTGCAGATGTCTCAGAAAAGAACAACGTGGTGCCGACTCAGACCACTTTACTGTGTTGTTGAGAGGCAGCAGATGGCTCTTACTGCGTGAATCTGTTTGTTGACTGACAATCAAACAATCAGTTGCTTTTATTATATTCTGTAATCCGCATCCCTGTCCCCGAGACAATGAGTTGTTCTTCAGATGGCTCTTAGTCGCTCATTTGATATTTCCACCACGGTGCTGCAGCAGACTACCTAGAGGACCACTGTATGGCATGCCCAGGTCAGCATGCAGGTCCTGGGACTGATGACTCAGCTTTCTGGAGTTCTGCCAGGTGCAGCTCCACCCCGTCCCCAAGCGCCTCCGTTGGCCCGGGCATCCTCAAGCAGCCAACTGTCAGTATGCCGTCCTTGAGTTTGGCTGCGACGTGCACAGAGATAAAAGCTCCCTCTGTTCTTATAACCTGTTTCTTCCTAAATACTGAACATCAGCAGCAGATCATTAAGTTTAAAATGTTCCATCCCAGCCATGAAGCATGAGGTCAGCATAAGGAGGGAGATAACAAAATAGAAAAGCGTGTTCTCTCAATCATTTTTTAAAGTTGTAAGTAGTTCAACAATTTGTGAAATGAGCTATACAAAGATCTAGTGTGAAAAGTAGTTTTATGGCGGAGAGTTTGATGGGAAAATCGAAATCACTCTCACGTCTGTCTATTACGTCATATAACATAACCTACATATATAAATTTGATAAAGCTGTTCCAGAATCAGAAAAGACGTAACACACCTGTGGCCACAGGCGAAGTAGCCTACTCCTCATCTCAGATACAAACTGAAACTTAAACTGATTATCAACTCTTTCCCATAATTGACACATTATCTATGTTGTTTAATCAGTATGTGTAAAGAAAATCACAATTTATTTATATGCAGGACTTTTTATTTACTCCGAGCAGTTGCAACCAGAGGAGGCTATACTCATAAAATGTATTATTTTTATTATTTTGTCGATTGTGCTTGAATTTAATCTCGTGGTTAAACTGTGTTTTTAGGTTAAACCTTTTTACTCTTCCACTCCAAATAGATTATCAGAAGCTCTTTTTAGATGTTTTTTTCCGACTGCCTCCGTAATGTCTAAATGTCAGCCATTGTGAAACATGAGCGCCAGTGCCTGTGGTTCTTCAGAGAGCCGTGAAACGTTCCTGAGCTACATTAAAATGACTTCTCTGTATTGCTGTTGTCACGACGTCGTGTCTCACAGAAATGGTGGCCCAGCTGGTTCCTGATGCAGATTCGCCTCTCCACGAACGCGTGCAGCAGTACCGCCAGCTGCTGGACGGCCTGCCTATGGACGCTTACACTCACGGCTGCATCCTCCATCCGGAGCTCACCACCGACTCGATGATCCCCAAGTACGCCACCGCAGAAATACGGCGTAAGTGAAGCTCCACCACATTTTGGAGACATGGATGTCTTCAATTCTGCATCTTAATTACAAGAAGACAGGGTGGAGGCTTCTTCTGCTTCTTCTTCTTCTTGGAATAAAATATATTATATATATATATAATTAGATTATATATTATATTAAATAAAAAGAAGAGATTCATGTGAAATCATAGTAAATTGGTCATTAGAAGTATGTTTTAAAAATAAATTGAAATTCAACATTTAGGGACAAACTCTGATTTGCTTTTTTAAATTATAAAGTGTGTCTTTCTCACAGTTTTAATGTATGACATGGAAGGTGGTTTTGATGAGGTTTAGAGACACATTACAAAAACTGTTTTCCCTTGTTTCCAGTCCGGTGCTAAGCTTCATATTTACACAACAGACATAAGAGTGGTCCTGATTGGTTCATCTGTATCTTATTGTTTCACTCCTAGAAAGAAAGAGAATAGCTCAGGCTGATTCTCCAACTCCAAAGATCTCTGCCCTGATCTGCCGGATGATCTGAAATAGCTTTCCTTGAGTTGCTAATCAGAGATCCCAAATAAAAGATCTGTTAAGCTTTCCTCTCTCATCAGTCAGGAACTCTTGGATAGAATCTTGCTTTGCTTTACTCGTGAGAGTTCATCCGGCCCAAACCAATTCTGAAAAAGACCCACAGCATAAAGACCAGGGATTGTCTGACAAGAAAAAACACAAATTCAGTAAAATTCTGCTACGTCTCTGTATCTAATATATCTTCATGGAGAGTTTAATAGAAAGCATCAGTGATTTTTGTATTTGATTATCCAATTATGTTTGTTTTACATTCAATAATTTTTCACGACATTATTAAAAACCCAAGTCAAATTGAAAACTTCTGAGTTGTAATATTATGTTGCTGACTGATGGCTATCATAAACTGAAACATTTCAAAATACGTAACAATATATAACAATATATTTGTGTTATGGTCTATAACAACACACGTGTCTCCCTCCCTCAAGGGACCCTGACGGGAGCACGGATAGGAGTAAGTTCTCCACAGTCAGATAACTCGTTGGCAGGATTAAAGATACTCATAGTTAATATGTCTGTTCTGTGCAAAGAATACGCAGAAGAATATTCACAACTTAAGACTAATTTGCCTGCTGAGTGTATGCACATACAGATGATCTCTGAAGCAAAATGTTCTAAAAGGCCATGTGGATTTTACAGAAGAAAAAAAAAACTACATTTTTAGTTTAGCCCTTGTGTTGCCTTCGGGTCAATTTGACCCGATTCAATGTTTCACCCTCCTGTTACCTTTATATTTACTAACATATTTTACCCTTGAGGTCAATATGACCCCAGCTATTAAAATCTCCAGAAAATTATTAGAATTAATATTGTTTTCCAAGTTTAAGTGTGAGGTACTTTATGTTTGTTTGTTGACTCCCGAAAGAACACCGACATTAAACATTGAATCGGGTCAAATTGACCCGAAGGCGACAGGAGGGTTAGTTAAAATGTCAGTTTTCCCAATAGATCAAGAGACTTCATGGGTCTCTGTGTGTGTATTTATGTGTGTGTGTGTGTGTGTGTGTGTGTGTGTGTGTGTTTAGGACATCTGACCAACGCTGCGACAGAGCTGATGAAGTTGGACCACGAAGAGCTGCAGCTCACAGAACCGTACCTGTCCAAGCAGAAGAAGCTTATGGTGAGTTGAATGTGTTCATTCATGTGATTTAATATGTATTCATTTATTACCTGTCTTCATTATATATTATAATGTGTTTATAAGGGAAGCACAACCCCTATTAAACTGAATCCCATCCTTTTTTACATTAACTTTCAAATGATGTGCACATTACCGAGGTTTTAATGTGATTCAAGGGGAAATGATGAACTCCTCCAAATGAAGCAAATAATATAAAACCATCAGCCTGAGCTGTACTTAATGAATGAGGTTTGTCCCACTGGGAAATCAGCAAAGTCTTTCAATGCTCTCTTTGAAGCCTTTCTAGACACTTTTTTCAGACTTTGCTTCTGGAAAAAGTCCACAAGCATAATAGAGGTGTGAAGTTAAAACAACAATGAGTGTGGGAAAAGAAATAAACAAATAAACAAAGCAAGGAAGTAGGAAAATATGTGTTTTTATTTGTGGACTATGGTAATTTAAAAAAGATTTTTTATTAACATTGGAACTTCATTACTTACTTCTAACTACTTAGTACTGGAATATGTATCTTGTGTTTAACATTTTATTATTGAAACCAAATCTGCTTTCACTCTTCTTAAAGTACAATTCATATTCATTACAATAATTCTACTTTATAATAATAACATTTCCAACTATGCTAACTTTGTTATCCTTTTTCTAAACGATTGTCAGGCAACAATCTTGGACCACGATAACGTGAACTTCCTGAAGAAAATTCTGGGGGAGTTAGCCATGGTTCTAGATCAAGTGGAGGCCGAACTGGAGAAAAGAAAAATAGAGTATCAAGGTATGTCCCAAAAAGAAAAACATCCTCATCTTCCATCATAATGGCACCAAAACATGTTGCAACAATGTTTATAGTTATGCATGTTTTCATTTCCTCGCAGGTCAACAGTGTGAGTTGTGGCTATGTGCGCCTGAATTTACACTAGCTGACGTCTGCCTTGGAGCCTTATTGCACAGGCTCAAGTTCTTGGGACTTTCTAAGAAATACTGGGAGGACGGCAGCCGAGCCAACCTGCAGTCCTTTTTTGTGCGTGTGCAAAAACGCTACGCTTTCCGCAAGGTCCTGGGCGACATCCACACAACCCTTCTGTCTGCAGTCCTACCCAACGCCTTCCGGATGGTAAAAAAGAAGCCGCCGTCCTTCTTCGGGGCCTCTTTTCTCATGGGCTCGCTGGGAGGGATGGGCTACTTTGCCTACTGGTATTTAAAAAAGAAATACATGTAGTGAATGCCCTCTTGTTGTGTTAAATGTCTGTGTATTTGTGTGACGTTTCAACTTTTCTGTAATGTTTTATGACTGCAGGAAAACATAATGAATATAATTATATATATATATATAGAGAGAGAGAGAGAGAGAGAGAGAGAGAGCACTATTACTTGCCTGGGTGAACAAACAATATTAAAACATTCCATAGTAAGAAATTGTTGACAGCACATTTTCTGGTAATCAAGGCCTTCATCCAGTTTAATTTCTGGCAACTTGCGGCCGACAAGTCCTCGTTTAACTTTATTTGGAGGCATGCATCGGGTCTTCTCATACTGACGACTTAGAGAAGAAACCCAAACAAAATGTTGAACACAGTAACACCAACAGGGGTTAAATGACCTTCGCATGCCACTATTATTGTCATTACTCAAACCTGCTCGTCACCTCTTGATCAGATTGCGGTTCACCCACTAAAAACCGCAGGAAGATTTTACACGACAGACTTTCTGTTAAGTGCTGCTGCCAGAAACTGCCAGAAGAAATAATGAAAGGATGGAGGCAAACTTTAAGCGAATAGTTTGACATTTGGGGACATTTCTTTTTTTAACTTTCTCGCGGAGACGTGGATCCACTCTCAAATCTATGCGGTAAATATGAAGCTGTGCAGCCAGGAGATGGTTAGCTTAGCTTAGCATGAAGTCAGGACACGGCTAACTTTCCGAAAAAATATAAACTCAGCAATCTTTGAAAACCGCAGAAGGTTGTGGACTTGTTTTAAATGCATCACGTGTGTGAACATTCATTGTGAAGCTAGAGCTAGCAGCTAGTTAGCTTAGCTTAGCATTAGTACTGGAAACAATGCTCAAAGACTCTTTCAATCCTCTTGATGAAAACACTTTTTCGACCTGTATTTTTTCATCCCAAGTAACCAGAAATGACATTCAGTTCGTAAAAACATATTATATATTACTTTAAAATATAAAATTTGAAAAGAAACTTGTGTTTTTTTTATTCATTGTGCAGGCAACGTTTTTTTATCCAGATGGGCAGAAGAGTCTTTTGGGAACAGTTTCATTAAAGGCCCTTCTGGGGTTATCACAGATTACCTGGCGTCAGAAAGTATTTAAACCCCGTCACCTGTTCACATTATGTTGAAGCCTTATACTTTCTGAATGCACTGTATATTTTCGAGAAAAGCAGATGCTTAGTGCTGTGATTTTAATTGAATGATACATGACAATTGGGCTACAAATGTAAGCCCAACTATCAAACTGCTGCATCAAATTCAACAGTGGATCTTCTCACGTTTAACTCTCCGCAAGAATGTCAATAAGTGCATTTCCCAAAATGTGCGACGACTCCTTTGAACTAACTGTACACCAAATAAAAGACAGAGACACACTAAGTCAGTTTATTTAGAGCACTACGGGTCGCACTGGTCCACTGTCACCCTCTTTGTCGCTGAGCAGGAATTCAGACGATACAAATCTTGGGTGTTTGAAAAGTTACACTTTGGCTGAACTGGTAGTAAAATTGTAAATTCTGCATCTGTGGCACAAATAGAGTTGCATTAGTTTAGGATGTATATCTCATTGCATGGGTACTTTCTTGTCATGTAAGTGATTTGTGATGGATGGGCACTGCCCAGAGGCAGAATTTATGATCACTACCGAACATTAAATCCACAAATTTCCTTGATATTCTCTTGCTAGTTGTAACCTTTGAAGCACCTGCACTGTACCGTGTGTTCGAGATGGTTCTTCCGCGAAACAGAGCGAAGAAAAACTGGATTTTACTGCTTTTTGTTGCTCGCTGACTCCTCCGGACGGATGCAAGATTGTTTTTACAGATAGATATTTTTTAATTATGTATTGTCTCGTTCATTTTACCGGGCTGAATTTTGAATGAGCTCAAAAGGATTGAATAAGAGGAACAGGGGAGGAAAAGCTGACTCATCTGAGGGCTTTAAAGGAGGATGATGAGGAAGAAGAAAAGGCCCTGTCTTGTCATTTGTTGATGCAGTGTACATTTCTCACTCCACACTCTGTTCACTCCTAATTGGAGCCGTTCTGCTTTTTTCTTAGTCGGACCTCCAAGGTTTAACATGTTATAAGTCTGCCCCTGAACGCCCTTTAGGTTTAACTCATGTGAAATACTGGCTGGAGTTCTAATCTGCTTTTGGTTTTATGGCTGGTTGTACAGACAATTCTTGCAGTAAGGACTCCCAGTTCAGTATTTCTGTAGTTTTTTTCAGTTCGGATGCTCCCTGTTTACTCTGGCTACAGAAACTTGTCCCTGCAGGTGGTGATTAGCTGCTGTGGCAGAAGAACGTTGAACCAAAGACAACGATCAATGCTCCTTTAATAGCAGCATCTACTTGCTGTGTCACAGCTTAATCTTATGAAGAGAGTAGAGGTGTAGACGCTGTAGGTTATTGGGTCCAGTTCTTATGTTCGATATGGATCGTGCTGTACGGCCACATAGATTTAACTGTTTGGAAAGAAGACAATTCTTGTGCATTAAAGCAAACGGGGACATTGTTTGGTTTCAAACTGTTTTTGTATGACCAGCAGTGATGTAAATGGCTTTAAAGAGAAGTAAAAAAAAAAAAGATATTGGAATTTTTAAAGTAAGCAAGAGGACACAAAGTGTAAAGTACTATTTCCTGTTGAGAGTTAATTATAAAATTTGCTTAATTGTTATTCATGTTTACTTTTTGATCCTCAGACCAACTTCTTTTGTTAACCCTTGTGTTGCCTTAGGGTCATTTTGACCCGAATCAATATTACACCCTCCCCCCGCCTTTGGGTCATTTTGACCCGATTCAATGTTTCACCCTCCTGTTACCTTTATATTTACTAACATATTTTACCCTTTGGGTTCAATTTGACGCCAGCAATTAAAACCTCCAGAAAATTATTAGAATTAATATTATTTTCCAAGTTTAAGTGTGAGGCACTTTATGTTTGTTTGTTGACTACCGAAAGAACACCGACATTAAACATTGAATGGGCTCAAATTAATCCTAAGGCGGGGGGAGGGTGTAATATTGATTCGGGTCAAAATGACCCTAAGGCAACACAAGGGTTAATTGACAAACTGGCACTGCAGGGGGAAACGACAAGAAACGTCATAATCAGCCAATCATTGTGAACGCTTTTTGATTACTGCAAGCTCACCGGTTAAGACTCCACCGCTTCTTCAGACTGAAGTCATGCGACCTGAGGGGCTGGATCTGTACTTCTCTGAACACAAAGAGTTCAAGTCAAGAAATCCTAGATGTGATTTGTGGCCATTATGTTTCACTATAGTATTTTTTTATTTTTTACTTTTCATATTTCTATATATGCATTTATTTATGGTGCTTTTTATGATGTTTGTTCTTAAGCCTTAATTTATTCAGTTACCATCAATGACAAATAAATAATGAAAATGGAATAAACACATACTGTTTTTTATTTGACCACAAGCTAGTATTCACTGTTCTATAGAGCTGGGTATTGGAAACTAGAAAATACACAGCAATGCAGGAAAACAGATATTTGCTTGTGACATTGTAAATTGATAACTATATTTAAAAAAATTGTCACTTTACTAAACTGTTGCAAAATGACAAGGCTGGTAATCTACTAATAACGCTTATTTTTAACAAATTCTACGAAGAGACCCGAACCAACATATTTTGTCGTTTTTAGAAAACATTACTCCACCAGGAGTAAAAGGAGCTTGTTTTTCAGATGCCATTTAAAAAAGGATTTAGCTATTTATATAGTATTTATGGGAGCGGGGCAGTGTATAAAGGAACTGAAAATAAAGGTCAGTGCTTATATTATTCATTGATGTGTTTTTAATAGTTTGGCGCTCCATGGTACAGAGTAACAATACTCAGGCATGGCAATATTTGACACACTTGTAAGGAGGATCAATTCAGTTTGAGTCTTTTGTTTAACAAATCAAGTTACAACTGAAACTATTCGTTAATAGATTAGGCCATCAACAGAAAATGTAAACTTCAACTATAACTGATCAATTTATTGTTTAAATTATTTTTCCAGGCACAAAAACCAAACACTACGATTCCAGCTGTGAAGAATTTGTTGCTTTTGCAACATTTTAATAAATATTAAGATGGACATTTTGAATCATTCATAGAATTAACAAAATCAGGCAATGACAATAAGTGTTGCTAGTTGGAAAAAATATAAAAAATACACTTGCAGGGCTGGCTTACAGCTGAAATCTGTGTATGATGATCAATTAAAATAATATTTATACACGCTTTTCTGAGCTAACTTTACATATAGTGTTGACACAGTCACAGTAACTCCAAACCATACGCGACAGCTCGTTTAAATCAGTAAATAATTTAGGCTCACTGAAGTTAGTGTCTGATCTGACTTTGTTCTGCAGGTAGTTCCCTATAACATAAAATGTGTAGCTTCTTTGCATTGGTAAAAAAACAAACACACGTCATCAGTGCTTTGAGACTGTAAACATTCTGAAATGTTGAAACTCAGTCCCCTAAAAGCTGCGATTACTCATCCAAGAGTCAAACACTGTAAGGCAACTGGAGGACACACAATGGTAGACATGCAAGCCTCAGAGGCTGAAGCTGGGCAGCAGAGCAGTGTCTTGCTTTTATCTCAGATTCCGAAGAGTCATTTTGGGAACTGCAGCTGCCGTACACCATCCTGTACTAAACAACCTTCCCATGAGGAGGGAATCATTCAAACAGCTTAAAATAGAATGGCCAGCTTGGACCCGAATACAGAGAACATCAAGTGTAGTGCGTCGTTTTGAGGATGGAACGTTGGACAGGAAAGTATGGCTGCAGCTCAGGTGTGTAGTTTTAGTCCTTTTGGGTGGCGCTGAGGAGGAAGTCCTGGTGAAAAAGGTTTTCGATACCAAACCCGATATGTCAGATACCACCCCAACAGGCCGCACATGGTCCCGAGCAACTTGTGAGACGGATCATGGAAGTAAACAGAGGTGCAGGCAAACATCCACACCCAGACAATCACGATCAGATTCAAGGCTACGTACAGCAGGTTGAGGACCATCCTGGGCAGCGCAGAGAGACTGGCCGTCTTCAGGAAGGCCATGGGTGCCGTTTCCTCGATGATGAAGAGAGCCGAGTAGGCCAGGACGAAGGAGTGTCCTGAGATGTCGTAGCCGTCCCAGTGGAAGCCGGCACGCCTGCAGCTGGCTTTGGTGATGAACTCCTGGTTGATAATCTCCATGCCGTCAGTTTCATAACACGAGCCGGTCGCGTCCTCGATATAGAAGAAGGTCTCGGTGCAAGCGTACCAGATGCCTGTCGCTACCGCCAGAGACAGCAGCCGCCGGCCGAGGAAGGACACGCTCCGGTTGAAGGTGGAGTTGGAGAGGAGGAGGAAGGGGGTGAGGAGCAGCAACGTCCACCCCCAGGATACTTTGACAAAATACCTGCAAAAGGAAAAGGGCATTAACATTAGCTCTCAGCTAAAAGCACCAATTACCTTTTGTAATTCGAGAATGCGGAAGGTTATGTTTTGATCGGCGTGTATTTATTTATTTATTTGTATGCTTGTTACTCGCATAACTCAAAAAGTATTAAACCGAATCGATATTATCCGGGGACCATTTGATTAGATTTTGGGATCGATCGGGTCAAAGTCAAGGTCATGAAAAGGTCAAAATCTTCTTTTTACCATAACACGGTCAATTTTTATCCAATTGGCATGCAACGAATGCCAAAATGTTCATAATTCAATGCCCAATCTTGTGATATGCGAAGGTATGCGCTCTACCGAGTGCCCGTTCTAGTTATCTTTTGTAATTTGCCACTGGGCACGGGCGACCAAACTAGTTTCCCCTCTGGGTATTGATGCATTTATTTATCCATTTGAACCCTTTCGGTAGTTCTGTCAATGAAAATAATCTGATTACTCAATGAGTACTCCCTTCTTTAACAAACCTTAAAATTAACCTAGCCCTGAAAAGACAACCAGTATCACTGCAATATGTCACACAGGAAGAACATGTGTTCCTCAATAGTGCAGTTTGGTAGACTGTCGGGCTACAACTGTCGTTTACTTTTATTAATCTGACAAGAATTATCTTGAATAGTTTTTAATTTGGTCTACAAAATGTTATAAAAAAGTGAGAGGGGCTGGTATATAATCCTCCACTGCCCAGGTTGACACCTTCAGATGTCTTGTTTTGTATGAGCAACAGTCCAAAACCCCAAGATGTTCCGTTTACTGTCATGTATGACAGGAAAGCACCAAATCCTCACATCTGAGAAGCTGGAATCAGCAAATGTCATCAGTCGTCTCTAATTCCCACTAAAAGTAACGAGGTAAGCTTCAACATACTGACATTTATTTATAAATGTTGTGAATTCTTGCATACAAGATTTGGAGAAGACGACAACGCCAAGAGTTTCAGAGAGATATTAAAACATATTTTCAACAAATGTGAATTAGTGCAGAACTTGAGATGTTTCAGAGCCGGTTTCAATAACACATAATATCGATGGCCAAAGTGCAAAACCTCCCATCTGCAAATGATCCAGGAAAACAGAGGGGAACCTCCTATCTGCAATTTGTTTATGTTTTGTTTATTCTTTTGATTATTAAAAAATATCACAATTTTTTTGTATTCTCAAAAAAAGTGAATTTTTAAAGTCAATGTCAATGATATAATTATGCACCCATTGGATGTAGAGGAACGTTAAGCATTCCTATTAGAGATTTATATCTTTGAATATGGTTAAGGCAAAACTATAGTGCATTTGCTGCAGAGTGGCCACCGAGGCCCCAATGTGACTTTACTGCGTTGCACAACAACATTTACCAAAAAGTTTGCTAACATGAGCCAAAACAAGCAATCAGCAGAAGCCAGATTTGATCGTTAACCCAAATCACGTCGACGTTTATAACTTCCTTACAACGCAGTACAAGCAAATCAGAAATGGTAGTTTCACCCAACTTTTCCCAGCAGCTCACCACAAAGTGTCTCCAGTCAGCGACAGGTGAGCACAGGAGCTTAGTGGGTGAGGTTAACCATCGAGCAAAACAACTGACAACTAGCACGACTCACACATTCAGGGCATTTCTGTTGCTGCTGAAATACGTCTGCGGGACGAGCTCCAGCTCCTTCAGAATCGATCCCACCAAGAAAATTAGCATAAATATCCAGTGGAAGTTTTGCCGGACGGCTGGTATCCTCCAGAGTGTCACCAAGTTGTTCACAATGACATCCACCGCCGCCATGTTGACAGCGCTGAGCAGACGAATGACTCTGACGTCACCGCGGCTCAACCAATGAGGCTTTTCGGCCTGCTGTTCTTCTTCGCTCGGTTTTTAAATGCGGAGAGCAAGTCACCGAATTCAGGCGTGTACCGCCACCTATTGTATATAATAGTGTACGACCTAATCGCCAACTCATAGTCGTTGCTTTGTGACTACATGTTTATTATACTGTTACATATATGGAAACAGCGGTATAAACAGCAGCGGAGAAGTATTATAAGTACTATTTTACTTAAGTAAAAGTGGCGGTACTAAAATGTGAAATACTTTCTTTCAAATAATATACCTGCATTGTACATAATCTAAAGGTACAATTATCATCAATATTTACTTCAAGTAAAAGTACTAATTGTGCAAAATCCCCGAATATGAATTGGCGTGAAACTTACTGCTGGTGAAACTTCTTTATTTTCTCTCTTTACTTTTCTCTCTTTAGGTGAATAAACATGAATTGAAAGTCGTGAACAATCACCACCTTGTCACCACCGTAAGAGCGTTAGCCTCATACGGGTCCATTAAAACTATTAAACTTTAAATAAAATGCGCACCTCTCCATCCGTAGCCGTACCATCAAGTTTGCATTTTAACATAAAATAAAAGTGCGCTTCCTTTTAACATTTCAAAATAAAAGTCCGATTTAACTCTAAGAGGAAGTAGATTATTATTATTATTGTTTTATGTTCCCTCTCGGGTAAAAGGCCAGCGAGTTCTCCTCTTTACATTTCAGACACGACGCGCTCCCTGCAAGCTTTTGTACACGAGCGCCCTGCAGTGTCTCAAACCAGACGGATAATGTCATGATGCAGGGAGTGAGGGAAGGTCTCTGGGAGAATCATCCTCTTCCAGATCTGATCCATTTGAGACTGAATTGCAGAAATGTCCCCGTTACCACCCTTTATGTTTTAGTATTGTATAGTTAGTATAGTTGACATTTTTCTGGTTGTGTTTAAGAAAAATAATTGTGGATTATATCTTCAGCTCATTCACGCATGAAAGCTTAACACAAATATGGCATATGCATGTTGTGACGACCCTGCAAAGTAATTTATCCAGAAACCACAGACTGCTATAGGCATGGCATGAAATTTGCTACAAAAATACTTACCACCAAAAATATTAATCCTCGTGAAATTTAATAATTCCCCGACTTTTACTGGAGACCCACCAGCAGGTCACTTGTTGTGAATTATTTCCACATCCAACAAATGGATTGGTACAAAATCACTGACATTTTGATGCTTCTCTGACCTTTCCTGTGGCACCACCACAAGGTTCACTAGCTCGATTTAATTGAAATATCTCAACAGATGGATGGCTTTTGATATTTACAATACATTGCAAGTTTTGTTTTGCATTTCCTTTTTCTTCTTCTTCATATATTGCCATTATGTGTCCAATACTCATATTTATATCTGTAAAACTAATTCAATTATTCTAAACAGAGATTAGTGCTCAAAGTTTATGCCAGACTGCAATTCACCATTATTTTAACCTGTAAAGTCTGTATGGATAATATCCATATTTCCACCTTCATTCTGCTGAGTGGGAAGCAGCTCACTCACTGAGGACATTTAATTTCTGGATGCATTGCTTTTCCTTTTCTTCAAATGTTCAGATTATCCAGCAGGAATGTTCCATAATGTTTATTCCACAAGGAGTCAGACATAGTGCACTAGCTCCAACACCTGTCATTCTGTCTGCACAACTATTGTATATTATATATTTCTGTTTAACATTGCTCCGCTCTTTGATGTACGATACTAAAAATAATAACTGTGACACAACTGGCATGCATGTGGCCACTGCTACATTTAAATGTGTGAACCTACAAGGGCAAAGGTTCACCTTATGTAAACAACTGATTTTCAGCTGGCGCATGCGCAATAGGTAGTCCTCAATGAAACACATTATTTATTTTGAGTTGATATGCACACCATCTAACCTAAATAAATCTAATAAATGAAAGTATTCATACATTTTGTGTTACACCCATTAAATATAAATATCTATTTTTGTAATTGATTTATTTAAATGTATCAAACAATATTTAAATGCGTCACCTCTAAGAAGGGCTTGAATCGTTTTTGTGAGTGTAACCTAAGTAAATATAATAAATGAAAGTATTCCTACATTTTGTGTTACATCCATTCAATATAAATATCTTCGTTTTGTAATTGATTTATTTAAATGTATCAAACAATATTTAAATGTGTCACCTCTAAGAAGGGCGTGAATCGTTTTTTTGAGTGTATGCCAGAGGTCCTCCAGCCTCTTTGAGGGCCCTCTGGGCATTTTAGACACAAAGTCACACATTTGAAGAAAACCTTTGAAGGGTTGACTTCAGAGAGCTCAGCTGAGCGATCAGGTGACACACAAAATTCCTGGAATTCTTGATTCCACTTGTTTCCCTTTGAATAACTTGAAGATGTAGTTGAATACGATAAATGTCATCAGTCCGTCAGCACCTACTGCGAGATTCAAACTGTTTTGCAAACATTTCAAACATACACTATGTCACTCTGAAAATGTATGTTCAGTTTGGACTGATTTCTTCTATTGAGACGTTAAAAATGCACTCTTGCACTTGATGACTCTTTGCATGTGTATGTCAAATATGTATCAATCCTTGACACACATAAGGATGAGCAACACTCTTGTGTGTCTGTGTGTGTGTGTGTGTGTGTGTATATGCATGCATGTACGCATGCATGTATGTATGTATGTATGCAGGGGAGGACATTTACATATTTTTTAGGGGGCAATTTTTGCCCCCACTGCCTGAAATCCAGGGGCATTTAAAAAGAAACTCGGGACACTTTTTGAAACTTGTGAAATAACATTTAACCTTTGTTAAAAAATAATAATTATACATATTTAGGCTTACAATATATGAGCAAAAGATTAAAACAAAAATAAAATAAAATCAGACAATTATATTCAATTGTATTCTTATTTATTTGTGGTTATATATTCTAAAAAAATGTAAACAACTATTAACAATTACAACTTATTTTATTGTTTTTTTATAATTCTAAATTATATTTTTGTGTACCTACAGGCAATGCAGATGGGACAGACAAAACAAAGAACCAAAACAAAACGCTTTTAAATTATCAAAATTATGGGGGCATTTTCTGCCCCTCTGCTATGATATCAGGGTCACAACTATATTTCTTAGGGGCAGTTTTTCCATTTGCCCTCGTGTATTCCCGATTCTGATTTCACTTACGTACACTCTAAGAAGGAATGTGTCAGAAATGGCACAACATGTGGTGAATTTCAACACATCTACTGAGTGTGCTCAGGGACAACTCATGTTGACAACTCACAGCAAACGTGAAACTCATTTCTACACACCAGCTGTGTTACATGGTTTAACACATAAATGTGTGATTGTAACACATTGTGTGTACATCATGTGTAGCCCAGATAAACACATACATGCTACACATGATGCACACACATTGTGTGTGCATCATGTGTAGCACAGATAAACACAAATGTGTTATTTCTGCACATTATGTGTCACCAATGTGTAATGGAAATACCTGCTGACTAATATATATTTTTTCAATAATAATGAAAAGCAAGGATACAATCATAAGTCTTTATTAAATATTTCATTTAAAAGTCAACTTTTTTCCAAAGGCGTTACATGTATTTGTAATACAAGTGCTGGATTGTCCTCCTCTGAGACGTTCATCTTCAGTGGCTGGCCACTGAAGATGGACGTCTCAGAGGAAAAGGGCAGTTTAACAGTTGCAATTTAACACATTTGAAATCGCTCAACCGATTGGTCAAGGCAGTCCGCCGTTCCCGCTTTACTGTGTCTCAGGAGGGTATACATTTTATATTTTAGTTTATTTAGAAACCAATAGTTTGATTTTACGTCCATTTTCAGATCACTTATTTATACATTAAATATAAAAAATGTAATAAACTGAATTTCAACAAACATATTTTGCCGTGCTCAACAACACACACATGTGTGGGCAGATCTGTTGTCATACTACACAAGTGTGTGTTCTAAGGATACATAAATGACACAAAATGTGTTAACGTGCCCTTGACGCAGCAGATGTGTTCACAAAATGACCCATTACTTCTAAGAGTGTAACATTTGCAGGACTTGTATTTGTAGCCCAGTATTTCATCACCACAGGATTAGTACTTTTACTTATGTACAAGATCTGAGTACTTCTTCCATCTCTGAGATTTCATTCTCCTTCCTGATTGGCCAGGTCTTGGTTCCGCTGCCAGAAGGTGACCAGAAAGGGAGGACATCGAAGAACTCCGTCCCCGAGCACGGCATCCTGGACGACCACCTGTATGCAGAACGACGTGCCCGCCCTCTCCGTAGTAAAGTGTGGCGTGACGTCGTACCTGAGGCCACAGGTGTCTGCCAACGTGGTGGGGTTGTCGTGTGCGAGCAGCGTGGCGGCAGTCGGGTCGGTGGCTCGGACTTCAAGCTGCTCGTGTGCCACTGTAGTTATATCCACGGGCAACACCACATAGGCCACCTGAAACCTCTCTCCGATGGTGCACTTGAGCTCCGTAGACCAACAGTACTCCCCGAGCTCCCCTAGGAAGATGAATTATATCATGAAGCCCTTTACGCAGCAGATTTCATATGCAAAATTAAACAGTATTGAAGGACATAAGTCACAGATCATTTCTTAACATTCAGTTTATATTGAGACTTTTTAACAAAGAGTGAACCATCCTAGAGTTGAAAAGGCTCCTTACCTTCCGTGGAATCTTCAAGCCTTATATTATGGTTGTTCCGGAGTTGGAGTTTCTTGAAAGTCATCCCAGTGCACTCTATCAAACAGTTCGTTAGGTGTGTGGCCAACACCTTGTGGGACCTCGGTTTGAGCAACGCTTCCTTCTCCGAACATTCAACTGCCCCTGCAGCCAGCAGAAGGGGGTAGAATAGTCCAAAAGACAGCAACACATTGAAATATCTTGACATTCTGTCCAGTGTCAGTAAATACATCCACTTGTTCTTGTAGAGCAGTTAGTACAGGATCAATATGTCGCTCACGCAACTTGTAATCATCAGTTATGGATCCACTGCAGCAAAGAAAAGATGTATAACAGCCCTGAGAACAAGCACATGCACAGCAACTGAAAACGCAGCAGTCTGCTCAGAAGTGCGCAATATATTCCTCTTTCCGAACTAGCATCCAATTTCCTGGAGCACAGTGCCAAAATATCTCCCCCTGTTATGTCCCTCCCTCTAGACTAGACATGTCTGTAAGGCATGACATTATGAAAGGCTGGCGAGAGGAAGGGATTTCACAAAATACTATTCAAGAATCATGGCGCACGATAAGTGTTGCCAGGAAAAGCAACTGAGGGCAAAACAAACTGTTGGTTTTAATCATCTTTATTCAAATAATTTGTGAGCGAGAAATCATGAAGTTGATACAAATGATTGGCATAAATGTCATAAGCATACACACACACACACAAACATTAGCTCTAAATGTATTGAATGAGTTGAGGTGATATATCACTCTAATAAGTATTAGTCTATTTGTGGAAAAAAAAGAAAAGTGAATGGTGACGTAACTTTGTAAAGTCAAATAACAAAATGACAAACTAAAACTAATCATGATAAATGGTCAAAGAGACATATAAGGGAAAGAAAAAAGAAATAAGGATGCTGCTGTTAAGAATGCAGATAAAAGCACATAAGAAAATAAAATGTCAGGATACTGTCAGCCAGGCTTTGATCTTCATTAATGGGCTATTTTAAGTATAAGAGAAAGTACTATTATTATTTAATTTTTTTTTTACAGTTCCAGTTTTTTTTAGGTTGGCAGGGCCTTCATTCTTTTTCTGCCAGTAAAAACATGAAAACAGAGCTCAGCCAATGGAAAAGCACAGCACAGATGTGGTTGTGTTGTAGATGCAATGAGTTTAGCTGGATATCCCAATCTCCTATTACTCTCTCTGCAAAAAAAGGTTTATCCCTCAACATGGCAAACATATAGCACATTTACACATTAAGGAAAACTATTTGTTTTATTTGAAGTCTACTTTTTGGGGATTAAAAGGAGTTCTAGCTCATACGAGGAACTGAAAGCAGCGACATCAGGATTTCACCCTGCACAGTCTTACATTTATGAAAGCGAACACTCGGTAACAGTTCGTAGCTTTAAATAGCGCTCTACACATTTATTTAAAGATAAACTGGCACTTACAGTCAGATGCACTTCCCTTCCAGCTCTTGGTGCAAGAGAAATACTTCATAATATCTTAATACTAGTTATCTACAGAAATGCATGTTTAAAAATACATCCAAAACTGAATTTTCGGTTCACGGTGAATGAAACATAACAGCAAGTGTAGATTGTAATTTTAGATGAATAACGTGTCATTTAGATAGCGTCATCAGTTCCACTTCAATTCTAATTGATCAGTTTCTTCCTTGGCCGACTAAACAGATCCGCGCTGGAACGTCCTGTTTAGAAAGGAGAAACCGGGAATGCACAACAGTGTTCTGTTGAGGAGAATTTGCTTTGGTTCCCACGCTCTGTGTTGAATACACACTGTAAAGGTCTAAGATAAGTGCCGTGAGAGAAGATAGGCCCGCATGTGATGTATTATCCAAAACTCGCTGTATTTCATTTGTTTGCTTGTTCCCCAGGTGTCTCACATACTCAGGACTATAAAAACACATTTTTACTCTCCGCGGATCGGCTGGAGGTCGCCGGGTTTACAACCGCAGCTGCGAGTCAGCTGCACGGAGGAAATGACCACGGTGCTGAATTCATCCACGTAGATGACCGGCACCATTTCTTGAGCGATGGGCTCACAACACGGCACCTGAAGAGGGTCAAAGAGAGAGAGAGAGAGGACGAGTAAGGCGTAGTGATACAGTTTAAACAAAAATAAATTACATAACATTACATTACAGTCATTTAGCAGACGCTTTTATCCAAAACGACTTACAATAAGTGCATTCAACCAAGAGTACAAACTCAGAACAAGAATCCAGAAAGTAACATTTCTTCAAGAAAGTAAAACTACAAAAGTATCATAAGTAAGGGCCAATTAAGTTCCGCTGAAGTGCTAATCTGTTTTTCAATCCAGATATAGTCGGAGAAGATGTGTTTTTAGTTTTCGGCGGAAGATGTAGAGACTTCCTGCTGTCCTGATGTCAGTGGGGAGCTCGTTCCACCACTGAGGAGCCAGGACAGCAGACAGTCTGGATTTTGTCGAGTGATTAGCTCGAAGTGACGGAGCCGCAATTCGATTGGTTGTTGCCGAGCGGAGTGAACGTGCCGGGGTGTAGGGCTTGACCATCTCCCGGATGTAGACAGGGCCCGATCCATTCGCAGCACGGGAAGCATGCTGATGTTTTGAAGCGGATGCAGACATCCACCGGTAACCAGAGGAATGACGTCAATGTATTTGTTTTCTTCTAATCTAATATAAACCTTTATACTGATGGTAAAATAGAACATGTGATACAAGCTATAGCAGACATTAGCAGTCATGTAAGAAAAGGTGGAGATGTATAACAGAAAGAATTGTAGCCAATAAGATAAAAGAAAAAAGGAAATCGTGAATGTGTCCTTTTAAAATGTTCTGCTGGAACTCGCACACACATCTGCGAGTGCATTCACTTGTGATTGTCCAACTGTGGGGAGTTTCTTGGGCTTTTATCTGGTACAGTCGTGTTGACAGAAGGAGAACACAGGCAGCTATTGGCAGCGGTTTCACCTCCCGAAGCAACACAATTACTTACTGAAACTCAGGAGAAGTAAAAAAAACTCAAGTGCACTTCAGTTGTAAGAGGACTACATTAATGTAAAAGTATGTCAGCTAATTTAGGGGTTCGCAGACAATAACTTCCCTATTCAAATGTCTTAGAGAATTCTACCTGTGAGTCAGCATCCTGGGGATCGGCGTGGGGTGGTGGACACTGCACGGTGTTCCCTTGGGGGTGGCAGGGTGCACACTGCACGATGGTAATGCTGGTAGGGTGGATGACCCAGTTGTCCCATCCCAGATCTTGCAAACACAAGAGCAGATATTATAACACATTGCTATATTTCTTCACGTCGATATGCACCTCTCACACATTGTTGCATACCTTTCATGAAGATCTCAGAGGCCTTTGAACAGCACTTCAGGCTCGTACTGTTTCCAACATCAGGCGACACAGAGTTGCCAGAGGCCGCTAGAACTGGAAGGACACGGAGTGAGGGAAAAAAAAGACACTTTTATTTGCTGGATCTGACTGTGAAAAGGCCACAAAGGATTAAAAGAGTGGAAACAATGTGGGCTCGACGGTAGTTTCTTTGAATTCCGTGTTCCACTTACTTGCCGTGTCCTTGGCTCGGTGAGCGGTGCCGATGAAGGTCCTCCATTGCTCTCTGACACCGTCAAGTCCACCAGCAGGCAGCTGGGGCTCGGCCTGCAAGTTGAGAGCCCCGAGGAGGCCCTTCCTGATGGACTCCAATGACTCGCCCTGGCACCTGGACATCACATGTCACTCAAGTTATTCACATAGTGCATATTATTAAAAAAACATATTACACATAGAAATAAAAATACAATTCTGCACATTTCACGAAAAAAAATGTGTGAACACAAATGAAGTGCATTTGTTAGTGGCTGCAGACATGCTCTCTCAATGCCCTCAGTGAATTGGGGAAGAGCTTTGCAGGCGTTGAGCTAAGCCAAGAGAGAGAAATGTTGGCTTAATGTTAAAATAATTGATTTCCCTGCTGAAACTTGAGCAGAACAGTGTGTTTGATCTCCGTACAACATTCTGAGAAAAACCAAGTGGTCCAAGTGACACTGAATCCAACCCACAATGTTTAATATCCCTGTAACTCATGTTGAGAAAAAAAAAAGAAGGCGTCAGCGCAAACACATCTAGTGATGTGTGATCTGATGCGCGGGCTATTTTAAAATATAATAACCTCTCTGTGCCATGTTTCAAAAATTCTTTGAGGACAAAAAAAAGGAGAAGCAGAAGATCGGTAAAGAAAGTTTTTAAAGACTGACCTGTGATGGGAAACCGGAGAGTTAGCAGAGGCTGCGGCTTCCTCCTTGGATGGCTGCAAGACAAACGCAATCACCACTGAAGGGCCGAGCAGAATCATCATGACGACCACCGTAAAGGACATGGTGCACGAGCTGGACGGTCAATCTACAGACTCGATCGGTGCTCTCGGAGTCAGACGTATGGCGGAGTGCGGCTGCGGTCGGTGTTTCAGTGCTTCTAGTTGGAGCAGGAGACAGGAGTGACCAGATGGGGATGCTCGACGAGCTATTGTTTGTCAGGGCCTGGGAACCTGGCTTTTTATCTTCTGGTAGCCCAGTTGACCTTGGGATATTTAACAATGTTGTCTTGTCCACGGTTTGTGTGAAACAGCGCAAGGACGATAATAATAGAGTCGAATAGACTCAAGACAAAAAGACAGGAACAGGAGGTGAGAGGGAAGCGGCATAATAAAATGATACATTGTGTGACATGTCGGTTTACGGTGGTGATTAGTTTCAACGGGAGAAAATCAGAACTCACAAGAGATCCACGGATGAATCTCAAAGTCAGGGAACATAACTTAGCGAAATGTTTACAGAATGATGTTCTTTTTATCATACAGATGTTCAGCTTTCTTAACATTGGAGCACATTTATTTATGTTTATTACTGAATTTATGGTTAAAAACTGTGTTTAAACAGCATTATATATCAAGGTGTTTCTATTTTTTACCCACAATATTATATATATGTTAATTAAGAACTCAATGCATAAACCATAAACTAATTAACACTTTTAATAAAGTGGCACATGTGTGTATATTCTGCATTAGCTTGTTCCAGCTCTTCACTGGACCTTCATGGAGTTCATACAGGGCCAAATAGCTTGTGTGCGACACTCTTCCATCAAATAAAAATACTCCAGGGTACCCAGATTCATCCCGACCCATTTATTTTATTTGTGTACGCTTAAAAGAAGAACATTTGAGTTTGTGATGAGTGATCAAGTGGCAGGCTGCTACTGCTTTTTTAAGACGCGTCGGTACAGAATCCGCATTCAGAAAGGGCCCGTGCCACCAGAACACCTGCACGGTATCCTTAAAATGGAAGCTGCCTCTTCACTTCTGCACATGGGGAGGTGTGAGTGTTCCTTTTTCATCTCCAACTTTTTTGGCTGGGCAAAGGCAAAAAAACCTCCGCTGATAAACATAATAACAATATAATTCCTCTGCAGTTGTCATTCAAGGATGGGATCTGGAGAGAAAGAAATGTAACACAAAGCAATAACGAGTTCTGCAGGTGATGCTGATATCCGAGAGGCCGGAGCTGTTTGGCAGCTTTGACAACTTTGTGAGCCAGCGAGGGCCAGAGGCATGCGAGGAATGGTAGCCGTCCTCTTCTCAGAGACCGACTCGGGCCCAAATGGGTCACAGCAAACTTTCCCATGTGAACAAAAATAAACAGTTGATCTGCTGCAGTTTATATCAAATCTCGTTATAAGCCAACACTGGACTCTATGCTTTATTTTGCAATTATGATATGAAAACCTGCAGAATGTAGGACATGTAAATGACATGTCATGTATTGTTATGTAATGTAATGTAATGTAATGTATTGTCATATCATGTCATGTAATGTCATGTCTTGCCATGTAATGTCATCTCAGAGGGGAAGTAACTAAGTTACTGTACTAAGCACTGCATTGAAGTACAAGGACAAAAGAGATTGATTCTTACAATATGTATTATAACAATTAAAATATGTAGTAAAACGATAAGATAATATAGATACAAATACACATAAAGCTAATTCGCTAAACTTTATTTGTTTTATCTTTACATTCCCATCAATCATCACAAACTCTTAGATCAGAGGATCCAGTTACAAGCTACTTATGCGTTATTATTAACAATTTAGAAGTGTAGTATCCGATAATATATCAGTCGGTTTTCTATTTGAGTCTGACTGCTGTTAAAATGCAGACAGTCTTTTTTTATAGTTCTTAAATTAACAAATATATGTTGTCTAAATTTTATTTGTTGTTGTTGTTAACTGTTGACACTTTATTACTATTATTCACTTCATGTCGGACATAAAAGAGAGAAACATACTTTACATTTTCAGTATGTTCAAAATTGGAAAATTGACAATAAAGATGACTGACTTTACCGTCACTTTAACCATCAAAACCCCGATGAAAATGACGATTTTCAGTTGCTACTCTAAGGTAACTGAACTCTTTACTGTCGGATCATGGTGAACCCTGGAGCACTTTGTGTGGTAACAATCTTCCTGAGCATCAGAACAAAAATATGTTCTGCAGGACTCGACAACGCGGTGAATGTCTCAATGTCCTAAATGATCCTCAGGTCTCAACTTCTCGGTGGGACAGCTTCAGGAAGGAGGCAGCAGCATTCCACGCTGATCGTTACAACGTGCACTAACAGATTCCCATCTAGCCGAACCCCGTCAACAAATACCATCAAAAGACAAAAAAAAACCTAAAAATCCGCTAATAAGCATTCGCTGATATTTGCCATGTTTCCAAAAACTATTAAAAAAACAGAAATAGTTTCAAACTCTGAGAGAAGTTGGACATTGACTCGCATACAAAATGTCATTTCCATTATTTATGGGTGCAAAGTGAGACTATACGAAGGCAGATAGTTGTGTGTTTGAGTATATATGAAGGTGTTTATCTACAGAACTGTAATATCACAGATATATTATCCATAAGATCTATTTGCATACGTGCACCTGCTTCTTCAGTACATGATGTAGAGTACTAACTTTAATGCAACCCCCTTTAGTTCTTCAATGTTATGATCTCTATTTATTTATTTTTATCTTTTATCTTTACTCACACTAAATATGTATGTGTACGTATATAGTGTAAGTAAATATATATACACATATTTATATATATATACATATATACACACACACGTGTATACACACACACATATACACACACACGTGTATATACACACATGTATATATACACACACACCCCTGCACACACACAGGTGTACAAACAAACACACACATGTACACACACACGCACATGTGTGTACACACATACGCACACGTGTGTACACACACACTCACACACACAGATGTGTATACACGCACACACATGTGTATATACACACACACACACGCACACATGTGTACACACACACAAGTGTGTCCACACACACACACACACGTGTGTGTGCACACACAGAACTTCAGTACATGATGTAGAATACTAACTTTTTAGTGCAACCCCCTTTAGTTCTTAAATGTTATGATCTCTATTTATTTATTTTTTATCTTTACTCACACTAAATTTGTGCGTGTACAAACACACACACACCACACACACGCACCACACACACACAGCACATGCCGCGCACACACACACACCCACACACACGTACCTGAGGTCCTCTCACCGTGCATGAAGTCCTTGAGCATCAGACATCTCCCACCACTTCCTTGTTGTTGTGCCGCTGGGAGTCACACCATGGACAGCTGCTGCTGGCCGGGATCACAAAGAGCCTTTATAAACACGCGGAGGACTGCGGAGGATGCGAGAAGCAGAAGTTCCACAAGCACACACAACACAAAGGACATGTGCCGAAAGGTATTTCAACACACAAAAGAGGGTTTTAAGAAATGTAGCGGGACATAAAACAGCACGATAGAGAAGCTACATTAACACGACTTCCCTCGTGGGAAATATAACGACAGAGATATATTTCACAATGCATGACTGCACATAGATAGAACACATCCTGTAACATTGTCATGCAATCTGACTGTGAACTACTACCAGTGGCTCGCTGCACAGCTGTGTACCTGCAACCCCAAACCGGAAGCACACAACACCTGCTTCCACAGCCATCATCGGCCCTTACAATTGTAAGTTATTACAAAATGATGGGGACAATATTTATGTTTATAGAAATGTTTTAATGCATATACTGCTTGTCTTCACCTAATACTTGTCCCACAAATATCAGATATCAGAAATTTCCAAAAATAGGATGACATGTTCATGCAGCGGATGACTTACGATGTTTCCACATACACAGTGGGTACGGAAAGTATGCAGACCCCTTTACATTTTTCATTCTTTGTTTCATTGCAGCCATTTGCTAAAATCAAAAAAGTAAATTGTATTTCTCATTACAGTTTTTTTCATTTGCTAAGCGACAGCGGGCACAACTGGAGTCACATGTGCAAAGCTCTAATCACAGTCTGCACAGCAGCAGTTCATGTGGACCAAACTCTAGTTTGTTTTTCATTGCTTGAACACAGTTTTCAAAACGCTACACACTTATCCCATGACTTTAACCACAACCTGCACAACACTGTGGATTTTCAGCACTTTGTTCAAATGCTAACAAACTGCTGTCAAAACTGTGAACCACACATTCAAAACGGAATAGAGTTCAGCCTTGTGCCTTTCAAACACTGCTGATTGCAATTTCAACTGAAAGGCTAAGCAGGTGTCTTGTTTTAGACTTGTTAGTGAACACACACACATATACAGGACTGTCTCAGAAAATTGTGATACACACACATCTTTTCTCTGTAATGCAATTAAAAAAAGAAAAATGTCATGCATTCTGGATTCATTACAAATCAACTGAAATATTGCAAGCCTTTTATTCTTTTAATATTGCTGATTATGGCTTACAGCTTAAGAAAACTCTAAAATCCTATCTCATAAAATTTGAATATTTCCTCAAACCAAGTAAAAAAAGATTTATAACAGCAAAACAAAATCAAACATTTGAAAATGTGTTTCCAGGTGTTTCGAGTTAATTAGACGATTCAAGTGATTTGTTTAATACCCTACTAGTATACTTTTTCATGATATTCTAATATTTAGAAATAGGATATTTGAGTTTTCTTAAGCTGTAAGCCATAATCAGCAATATTAAAAGAATAAAAGGCTTGCAATATTTCAGTTGATTTGTAATGAATCCAGAATGCATGACATTTTTGTTTTTTTAATTGCATTACAGAAAATAAAGAACTTTATCACAATATTCTAATTTTCTGAGACAGTCCTGTATATATATATATATATTACAGTATATATAGGTAGAGCTCAGAAAGACTCATTTTGGAAATGGAACAAGGAAGACAGGTTAGTGGAGGGAGAAGGGTGGCAGGGAGAGGGCGGATGCGTGGAGGAAGACGAAGAGCTGTTATTGCAGATGGAATAAGGGCTACACTTATAGACCATGTAATGTAATGTCGTGAACCAAGTGTTTGGTCACACCCACACATGACCAAATGTCTCTTTTGGAAGCCATGCGTGCCGGATGTGAGGACACAAGTTCAGAGGACTGCCAGGGATGAATAAGGCCCTCCAGAAGGTTCTTCCCCAGGTGCATGGCAAGAGAGAACATTAGATGTGATGTTGATGACAACATGTGGCCTGATGCTAGAGAGAGGCAGGATTAGCCCCTCAATTATTTGTTCGAATTACAGTATGTACTTTTAGTTTCTATCTTTTTTTTCTCATTACTGTAATTCCGTAAATTACTACAGACTATTGAAGCAAGCTGCTAATTTTCATTTACGTTAAAGAATTGTTATGTTCTAAAAAATTTAATAAATCATGTGAAAGAATGTCACTCTTTGAAGAAAATATTACTTTGTATGAAGTCACTGAAATTGTTCAAAGAAAAGATGAAAAGTTAGTATTTTCTGTATTGGTGTTTGATGCTCGTGTTTTTACTCTCAGTGTGTTCTGAGTGACAGTGTGTGTTACCTCAGTGAGGGTTGTGCATGTTGTTTGGCTGCACTGAGCGTGTTTTGAGCCATGTGTTAAGAGTTGTGTTGCTTGGAATGAGTTTTGCAGGTGATGTGAACTGTTTAGCTCAGGTGACTGTTGGTAGTGCAGACTATGGTTAGAGTTTTGCACATGTGACTCCAGTTGTGCCCACTGTCGTTTAGCAAACGAAAAAAACTGTAATGTACACTCGGCACCCCATCTTGACGTATCGGTTTTTCTTTTTTAATAAATTTGCAAAATTTTCCACATGTCTGTTTTTTTCTGTCAAGATGGGGTGCTGAGTGTACATTAATGAGAAATAAAATTTACTTTTTGGATTTTAGCAAATGGCTGCAATGAAACAAAGAATGAAAAATGTAAAGGGGTCTGAATACTTTCCGTACCCACTGTGTATGTCCTCTAAATATTACAATATAATGTATTACTTGACGTGTTAGTGGATTAAGAAATATGTGTGTGTTTACAGAGAACAGGTCCAGACTAGCCAGTGGTCCACTTGGAGATAATAATGATGACATTGTTGTAATGTGAGTCAGGAAGATGACACAGCTGAGCCGAGGCCGACACAACCTCCTTTTAAAAGCGATGCTGCCCTTTATCAGAGCCTCAATCCGTTTATTCAGCGTGGATGCCGGCCGTAACGAGGTTTAATCCTAATCCACTTGCATCTTAGTTTGTGTAGGTGATCACTTGTCCCTGCTGCGCACCAGCCTTCGGGCAGTGTGTGTTAGTGATGGATGTGTGTTGCTGAACAGAGGGGAGCAGCCACTGGGACCTGTGCTGCTGCGTCTGGTCTAAGCAATAACGCATTCTTCTTTTCTGCTTTTTTAAACTTTAAATTGTTACAATGTGGCTGGTAAATTTGTAGGAATACAGGACACGGTTTGCTTAAAGGCACAAAGGAAGTGAGGAGAAGGGATGAAACAAGGGGAGCGAGGCCAGGTAAGGTTCTTTTGGGCAAATTCAGTTCTATATTTCTATTTATGCTGTTGATATTGTAAAACAACTGTATATATATATATATGTATACAAATATAAATATATATATTTTTAGATATATATATATATGAATATATATATATAGAAATATGTAAAATAGAAAATGTGTGTTCATATAAATATATTATTGTATTATTCCCAGGTTGCAAAACACAAGGTCAGATATCTCAGGCTCACTCATGAAAGTATCCATGTCTTGACAGTGAAAGCAGCAAAGGATCATGGGATGTGTTTTGGGGAAATCTGATCTACAGCTGAAGAAATGTGACCGAGGTGTGGCCTTTATTTAAAATAATTCTTCTTCATATCAAAACCTTTTCAACAAAATGCTCTTTTTTGTTGTTGTTTTTGCAATCATTTAATATCACTGTCTTTGCTTTCTTTATAACTTTTTAGGGACCCTTTCAGTTCCGGGTAAATATCAGTTTTTCTTCTTTCTACTTTATGGTATCGGTAAAAAAAAAAAAAGTCTAAACTAACAGTGCTTGTAAACTTTTTTTCAAACGTCCGTGCGCTCTGAAGCTGCCACCGGTGAGTCATCCGTTCTGGATCCATGATTTCATTGTGAACGAATGTATTGGTAGTGAAAGAGAACGGTTACCTCGTTGCCGTGACGACCCGGTGCCTCCTTCTCCCCTCCTGATCTTCAGTGATCAGAGCGGCTCTGTTGATCCAGCGATGGTACCGTCGGTACGTGGCCCGTCTGGAGGTGAGACGCAGGTGCACGTGGAACATCTTCCAGTCTATTGAATATGCGGGAGAGCAAGACCAGATCAAGGTGAGCTCGCACAGAGACACAACTATTAGGTCGGACATTGAGAAAATATCCCATTATTGGAGGTATTGGCACGATGTTCTGAACAGATATTCACGGTCCCGGAGGATGAAGCCTCCTGACTCTGCTGATCCCCTGACTTCTCCTGTAGCGCCAACATGAGGCTGATACTTTTGGTACAGAGTGAAATATCTGTGACAGCTACCGGATGGTTACGATATTAATGGCCTCCATTGTATAAATGTCCTACGTTAAAATTTCTAGGTTTTCATTGAAATGTCTCAGTCACTACGATACGGATGCTGGGATGTTTAGAAAAGGACATTTATGGGACCCAGAGGATGGAGAATTAATTAAAGAACTTGGTGTTCCCTTACATTCTCATCCGCCTCAGCTCTACTTTGTGTTAAATGCTTATGACAAAATGATGGCCTCACAAAAAAACGGACATGACGAAAAAATACAAAAATTGTTCAAATTGTTTTCATCCTTCTTGCAGCTTTACAATTTTTTTGGCTTCCTGATGGACCACTTCACCCCAGCCAGCAGTGAAAGTAAGACCGACTCTGAACTCCTGTTTCATGCACTGGCCTGTGGGTTTCATTGGATTACTGAGCTCAACCGGCCTCCTCTCTCACTTTCCCTTTCCACACTTCCCTCACTTTCCCTCTCTTCCTTTTAATGTAGGAAACCTAATATCTCACATCTTTCGGAAAAATGAAATATGCCGGGACACGGAGTGGGAGAGATATTTCTGCTACAAGAGCATTGAAGTAAGCGATAGCTACATCGGCCCCCATGTGACATTCCCCATGACCTTCTGCGGGGTGTCCAAGCTGGTGGAGGCCTTCAAGCACAAACAAGTAAGCACACGGGCACATGAAGGACACTCAAAACGGCTTCCTTCTTCCTCAGCAGTGTATTCACAGTGGTCTTTCTCCCAGTAGCAGCTTCATGCTCGATATGTTCTGCAGCTTCTTGGGGAAACTTGGAGACTTCTCAGAATTCTTCCAAACATCAGTCACATCTCCACCTGCCACAACAAACAGATCACCATCTGCGGTATGCAACAGCAGGCCTCTCCTGGACACAGTATCGCTCAGATTATTTCTGTATCAATTTATTGCCCTTGAAACATTCAGGGTGCACTCGCATATTAATACATTATGTATCCCTAACCAGGAGATTTACACGGGCAGCTCGAGGACCTGCTGTTAATATTCTATAAGGTATTCACAGCATGAAAGTCCTATTGTCCTTTTTGAAAGGTATGGTTCAAAAAGTTTGGGGTCACTTAGAAATGTCCTTATTTTTCAAAGAAAAGCACTGTTTTTAATTAATCATAAATACACTCTCTACGTTGTTAATATGGTAAATGACTATTCTCTGGTTTTTAATGAAATCTCTACATAGGTGTATAGAGGCCTATCTCCAGTGTTCTAATGGTACATTGTGTTATCGCCGTAGAAGACGAACGGAGGGTTAAAAAACCCTTGAAAGCCCTTTTTATGTGAGCGCAGCTGAAAACAGTTATGCTGGTGAGAGAAGCTATAAAAGCGACAATTTTGAAGAACAACATTAATATTTACAATAAAAATCATTATTTCTAACCTTGTCAATGTCTTGACTATATTTTATATACATTATGCAATTAATCTGATAAATAAAAATGTAAGTTTTCATGGAAAACACTAAATTGTCTGGGTGACCCCACATTTTTGAACGCTACTGTATATATATATTTTTTAATGAACAACTTCCTCTGTCCAGAATGGTTTGCCGTCCTCCGAGAAGCCGTACGTCTTCAACGGAGACTTTGTGGATCGGGGGAAAAACTCCTTAGAAATCCTGCTCATCTTGTTTGGGTTCCTGTTGGTCTACCCCAAAGATGTGCATCTAAACAGGGGGAACCACGAGGACCACATCGTTAACCTGAGGTCTGTGCACGGACTTCCTCTTCTTAAACTCTATGTAGTGGCTCGTGCTACCCGTTTACTTAGTATTTATGTTTTTATAGTGCATAACTATATGCTCATGCTGCAAATGGCTTTATGCAGTATGTATTCTGATTATATTCAACCTCCAGCTGATCTAGTTGTTCCTTTTGTGTTTTTTACAGATACGGTTTCACTAAAGAGGTTTGGGGAAAATATAGGGTGGGTTCTCTTGTGTATTTTGCTTTAATATAATTATTATCGTGCTCTCAAACCAATTTAAGAAGTATCGTATCCCACAATATATAAAATACTCAATTACAAGTTCTGCTTTCAAAATATAACTTCAAAAGGTCGTACTATCACCAAAGTGGACTAAATGTATTACAAATAATGCAAAAATGATGCTATTTATGTTTTAGTGTAACATATTATTGTCTCATCATGCATGTGACATGTTATTGTTTAAGCTGGTTGAGGTGTTACTTAATGTTATTATCTTGTTAAGCATTTTAAAACGCATCATATTTGAAAAGTTCATCACATGTTTTGTACATACAATCATAATCTGTACTGTCACTAGTAACTATCGCTGTCAAATACATGTAATGGATTAAAAAAACGACCATATCTTCCTCTGAAATGCAGCGAGTTAGATATATATAGGACATGGAAAGAGTTAAAACCACGTGCACTTCTATTTACCTCGTTTGTCTGCAGTACTTTAATACACCGAGTCTGACTCGGAGCTTAGGGGTAGCGTGTGTTTAGCAGAATCAGGCCATTAGCCAAGAGGTATTTTACAGAAGAAAAACCGGTGGGCGGGAAAGTCTCAATGCGATAGACACGGTAGGCAAGTCAAAAATCCCAGATGTGGCCATCATGGTGGCTTTAGAAAAATCAGTAGGGTTCATCCTCTGGGGAACATGAATGTCTCTACAAGTATTCCATGGCAGTCCAGACAGCCGTAGGTCAAAGGGATGAGAACTGTGTACGTCCCTTTGTCTGCAGGTGCACGGCAAGACGATCCTCAAGCTCATCCAGAAGATCTTCAGCTGGCTGCCTCTGGCCACAGTGATTGAGAATAAGGTTCTGATTGTGCACGGCGGGATCTCCAACACGACGGACCTCGACGTGATCGCCAGAGTGGACCGACACAAAGTAAGAGAGGCCTTCTGTGTCGATAAAGTCGGTGTTTTTGCATTTTACAGACTGCAAATCCAGAAACATCAGCCCTATCAAGTGTGTTTTATCTTTGTATTTATGATTGATGCGCAGTACGTGTCGGTGCTCAGGCCTCCGAAGGCGACCCATCATGCTGCCAACGGCGGGAAGACTCAGACAATGAGCAGCAGGAACGGGGAAGCCGGTGGACCGGGGGGAGGCCGGCGCCGGGTGTGCTCCATGGAGGCGACTGCACACCGGCACGAACTCCCACGGCGGTCGCTCAACGACGCGCCCTGGAGCAGTCAACGCAACTGGTCGGTGGAAGAGGAACTGAAGAGGAGGCGCCGGCTGGCTGGGTTCGACCAGTCCTATGGAGAACTGAAGAAGTCGGACTCAAACCCGCATTTCGGAGAAATAACAGATGTGGAGACAGATGTTGATGAGTGGAAACAAGTAAGTAGACAGAAAGGATGTCGAACGTCGAGTACATGCAGAAATGCCTCATAACGCACACATCTTCATCGTTCCCGACTCTGCTTAACTATTTCCCAGATAGTAGATTTGTTATGGAGTGACCCGATGCCCCAAAATGGCTGCGTTCCCAATGAGGTGCGAGGCGGAGGCTGCTACTGGGGGCCGGACATCACTGAAGAAGTGCTGGGAAGACACAACCTCCAGCTCCTCATCCGCTCCCACGAGTGCAAACAGGACGGCTACGAGTTCTGCCACAACCGCAGGGTGAGCACCACGTAGAGATTACGGTGGAATACTGTTGGTGGAAACCGTTAGCTTTAAGAGATGGGAAAAGCTAAACTTGTGCTGAATAACTCAACAGAAGTAGCCGTTTTCATTTAACCTTTGAAATCAGAGAAGTAATCAACGAGTCGTAGCAAACGTCTTCGGCTGTGTTCAGGTGCTGACGATATTCTCAGCGTCTAACTACTACGAGGTGGGCAGCAACAGAGGGGCCTACATCAGAATGGGGCCCGATCTGGTTCCCCACTTCATTCAGTACCAGGCCAGCGAGACATGCAGAGAGCTCACCCTGAGACAGAGGTATGAATACCAGCGGTATATTTTCCAGCAGTTCAGAGCAGAAGTAAATCACATTTCTCCTCCGGTTCTTCGCCAGCGTCGGGTGGACGGAGAGATCGGCCCTACGAGCTCTGAGGGAACAACTGTTTGTCCATAAGTCCGATCTCATCGTTGCCTTCCAGGAGTTTGATCCCAACAACAAAGGTACTGCGCAACGGTGAAGAATTGCACAACACTCGGATACACAAAGGGAAAAGCGTGTTGTGTATCAGATTGTATATTTGCGTCTCAGGGATGATCTCTCTAAGGCACTGGGCCAGCGCCACAGAGAGAGTACTCAACCTGGGTCTGCCCTGGAGGGTGCTGCGCCCTCAGCTTGTCAGCAGCACCCAGTACGGCATGGTGGACTACCAGCTGTGGATAAGGGAGCTCTCCATCACCGAGCCCAAACTGGAGGTCAGTCTTGTAAAGCCAGTGTCTAATATCCATTTTCTCACCCCTCTGACGCAGTCGCAACATCTTCATCGATTCGTCTCTTTCAGATCTCAGATAACAGCATCCTGGAGACGATGTACAGAAACCACTCCAACCTGGAAACCATCTTCCGAATAATAGACACGGATAACTCAGGTCAGTAGGAAGCTTTCACTTGGACTCGAGACACGAGATAAATGTCTCTCTCTCCTGCTTAGTTATGCTGGTCAAGGAAATATATAATAACTATAATTGGTTGAAAGGTTGCGCAGACATTCATGCTCCCCAGAGGATGAATGACCCCACTGACTTAGGTCATCCCTTGACTAAGATGTATTTCTATTGTAGGAATCGAAATATGGAACGCTAAAATGGATGTAAGAATGGTCAACTCATTTTTGGTTTTCAAAAGGATTATTTATAAAACATTTTTTATGAGTTATAAGTGTGATTGAAACGTATGTATATGGAAGATGTATGTAAATATATATATACATTTTTGTTTTCTTTATTTTATATACATTTTCAGATTTATTTGATTATAATAATTTAGGATAGGAATATATAAGCATTTTTGCTTCTACCTATACCTTTTCAGTCTCTGTTTTGTATAATATATAGAATAAAATTGTATTGTATTGCAATGATTGACTGAATAAAATACACAACAACTTTCCATCTCATGGCCACTAGAGGGCCAACGTTCATTCAGCGATTTAATTTCCACATCGACTGAATGGATTGAGTATCAAACTAAGGTGAACGTGGTGAACATGAGAGCCTCCAGCATGGCTGCAGACGTGCATCACCCAAACATATTCTTCACTAAAACATGGATCAGCTGAAAGTTTGTTTGTTTTTATTTTATTCAGTCAATCAAATCAAATACAATACAATATTATCCTATATAATATACAAAAGAGAAAGACTGAAAAGGTATAGGTAGAAGCAAAAAAATGCCTATAAATTCCTATCCTAAATTGAAATCAAAATAAATCAGAAAATTAATATAAAATAAAGAAGAAAATAAAACAAAAAAACAATAAACAAAATAAAAAACAAAATATATTTATATATACTACCACATACATCTTCCATATTAATACGTTTTTAATTACATTTATAACTCAAGAATTGTTTTATAAATAATTCCCTTGAAAACCAAAAAGGAGTTCACCATTCTTTCATACATTTCAACATTATTCCATAATTGGACTCCTACAACAGAAATACATCTTCTTTTAATCCCTTTTTTAGCCTTTTGGACCGTGAACTTACAAACATCTCTCAAATCATATTTACACTCATGTATTGAAAATAAACTTTGTACACAGTCTGGCATTGTCTGCATTATTTTATAATAAACCAAATCATTACATTTTATAAAAGTGCCGGCACGCAGACGGATACAGATTTTCTATGCGACATATTTGGAAAGTGTACGACGCCCCGGCTTCTTTTCCAGGTTTGATCTCTTTCGAGGAGTTTCGTCAGACCTGGAAACTCCTGAGCTCTCATCTGAAGACGGAGATCAGCGACGAGGCCATCGCAGACCTGGCCCAGAGCATCGACTTCAACAAGGACGGCAGCATCGACATCAACGAGTTCATGGAGGCCTTCCGGCTGGTGGACATCTCGGCGAGTACCTGAGAGCCGGCACTGGGAGCTGTGGGTTGGGCTCGACTCGTTCCCTTGGATACGCGTCTGCGGAAAAGAAAGAAAAAAAGAAACTTTCGTAGCATCTCATCAGTTGAACTGTTCAGATCGAGCTCGATCTTTTCCACCTCTCGTATTATCCACCTGTATATTTTTTTAACCTTTTTCTTTTATTTATTCAAGTCTATTTAAGAAGTGGATGTATCTTGAGGATTGTTCTATGTGTAACTTGATCAACCTGCTTAGCTATGCATAAAAATAAAAAAAGCATCAAACATTGGAAGTTGTCTTTTCATGTGCAAGAAGTTAAAGGGTTCCCTCAGATGTTTCACATTAAATTATATTTACATATCTTGGGGAGAAGTATGATATCAATTAAATACGTTGTATAAATACTTGTGTGGCTCCAGAGGTAACTTGAGTCAGTGTTGGTTGTGGAGGAGACCAGTTAAAAGAAGAGAGCTTATCGGACACACTTTCCTTTTCCCCGTCCATCAGGAGTCCAACAATGTAATAGACGAGTGAACAGTGTGTTATACCGAGACAAAGACACCTCTATAGAGTTAGTACGACAGACGGGTCTGTGGACCTGGATACACTGACAGTCATGAATTTGTGGTCGACAGGGATTCTAGGAATCATTTGATCCATGAGAATGCAGCACTATCGGAAGAGCAAAATATTAGTGATGGTTGTGTATTCAACAGTCTGTAAAGGCAGAACTCCGGCATTACAATGTATGTCGGGGTTTAAAAACATTAGCGATCAAAAGTTGAATATGAAATGCTATTTTCATCATCAAGTGATTTCTGCTCACCGAGGGCTTCTCGCTCTATAGAAGGCTCAAGAGGTATTATAAACATAGTCAACCATTGCCGTGTCGATATTTTTATTTTGAAGTTTACATCAAATATTTGCTTTTAGAAAGTAAAATAATTATGCATCATTTGTACCCACCTAGGTTTTGCTTGGGGAGCAACACAACGAGTGACTAGTCATCAGTCACTACCCCCCGCGTCCTTCTCTTCTACCGGCGGCGTGTCGTTCAGATCCGACGGATATCGGTGACTCCACTGCACGAGGGCATTTAATCTTTTTGAAAGCTGCTTAATCAATTCAACTGCCAATCAGTCCGAATCCAGGACATGAATCCTATCAACTCAAGCCCTACTTTGATGAGCTGTTGGAAAAGGCTCGTCTGAAGGTAATCGCTGCTGACGTGAGATGTAGCAGCACCAAAACAATACAAATGTAAATAACCTCTTCGCATCAAAAACAGGATGCAGATAGCCGGGCGAGAAAGTTCAACTGAAAGTAATGTAGTCAACTTGTTTTTAAATTCAAATGAACTTTATTAACATTCTGACAACGGCATTTAAAAAAAAGAAAAGAAATACAAAGATGTATTTACAATGTATTCAAACACAGCACACACTCAATCCTACAGTTTGTTTACCCGCCAGCCACAATCGGTCTCATTCCCAAAATCTGCTTTAACAAACAGGTGACGCCAGCTATTATTAGATGATGTAGAGTTTTTTAATTGAGCTCTTTATATCCGTCCGGAAAGCACAGTTTAAGCAGTATTTTCTTGTGGGGGGAAAAGTCGTTTTAAAATGGGGACCAGGAGATTCCGGATGCAGATACAGCATGACGACAAGAACAAGTCGACTCTTCGAGGTGACGGGCAGGCCACTTTTCAGAGGATTGATATTGTGAGTCAGAGCACAATATGTGTGTGTGTGTGTGTGTGTGTGTGTGCGTGTGTTGGGGAGGCAGACTCAGCTCAGGATGCTTCCTCTCATGTGTCCACTGTCACTGTCACTCAGCCCGTGCTCTACGAGTTTGATGTCTTCCAGGTCGTCCTTGATGACGCTGATCAGATGACTTAAACCGTCCTGCTGTTGTTTCAAGTGCTGAGAGTGACGGACAAGGAAAATGTTTCAGTTAGTGCACAAAATCCTGACAAACATTTTCAAAACACTCGTGGCGGTCTAGGGTAGTCATTCCCACACTTTTCCAAGGACCCACTTAAAAAAAGTCACACCATTGTGAGCGTATTCACAATAGGCCTCATCTATAAAATGAAAAAATAACACATTTTCGGCATAAATGAACACCCCATTTATACGCATTACTTTGTGTTATCTTGAATATGTAAAACATGCGTTATTGTGAACATGTTTACGAACGAGGCCACATAAATGCATTCACACACGCTTGTTTATTTAATCAGTAAAATCAACAGAATGTAGTACAGCCATTCATATTAGAGTTATTGTTTTAGGGAGGCTACACTTATACAAACATTCATAGTCTCCCTCATGTGGCTCAAAGGTGCGCTGCAGGTATTAAAGACAACGGGAGAAATCCAATAGGAGAAATTCAGCAGAAAATTATTTGCAGACCCTCATAAAATGTTCTGGCTTAGAGAACTGTGCATTCAGAGGTCACAATAGGATGCATTGTGTGAATGTCGGGACTCACGTGTTTGATTTCCCTGAGAAGGTCTGCGTCAACACTGTAGCGCTCTTCTGATCGCACAGCGCCAAAGTGGTTCTGCATCCGGATTTGGGACATTAGTTCATTCAACCGACCCTGCAAGAGGAGACACAAGTAGGTGAATTGAAGAGGGGGGGGGGGGGGGAGGAGGGTAAAGAACACCGGCTGTTTTCCAAAAACTGTGCCGAGATCTTGGTAGCAAGTAGAGCATGTACCGGTGGTGTTAAATGTACTCTTCTGTTTAAGGAACTCGTGGCCTTTCTGGCCCAGAACAAGTTGACTCTCGCAGACCCGTTTAGCGGCAGTGTGTTTGAACAATTAAAAACAAATCTAATGTGTCTATGTAGAGGAGGGGGGACAACAAAATCAGACTCGACATGCTGCCCAATGCCCGTCATGAGGCGCAGCAACTGGACATGGCAGGAAAGAATGTAATGGCGAAAACAATCACGACACATCGGGTTAAACTTCAGGTGCGGTTTATTGACGATAGGAGGTAAGCCTCTTCCAGTTCTGGTGCAACAATGGGATCCTTGCCTTGCCACTCGAGCAGAACTTCCTACCCTTCAGCACTACCTATCTCTCCGAGTGTGGCTGCTCGGCTCTGGTTCAGCTGAAGATAAAGCACAGAAATAGACTGGACACTGTGCATGACCTCACGACACGACTATGACCTCAACATCGCCTCGTCTACTAGAACTCCAGACTTTGAGACTCTCGTCAGTCCTCCAGATTAGGGTCAGTGTTAAAACACAGGTTGAAGAGTGCTGCTTCATTCACTTCAAGGCACAATGTTTCAGTATTTACCTTAAACGGTAATCCAAAGAAAATGTATTTTGGATAGTTGAAGTAAAAAAAAAAAATTGCACTTTGTTTAATTTATTTTTAGTTTGTGGATAAAAGCTGCTACTCAAAACACTGAATTGTCCCATAGTGCACAGTTGGTTGTCAGATTCAGTGAGTATCCTCAGCTTAAACTACATAACTGGAGTCTTCTTTAAACTACTTCTCAGTAGTTTATTTATTTCATGTTTGTGCATGGAATAAACTGTTGAAATGCAGCAAATTGAGTGTAAAGGGGAATACTTCCCTCTCTAGCTTCGCCACCAGCTGGTCGTTCGTGTTTACCAATAAACTTTTTGTTTGCGCTGGCATTCTGTGACGCTCGACTATCTCAGGTTCAAACGGCACCATCTTTTCATTAAATTCATTTGAGAGGTTCAAAATGTTCCTCGATTTGCATCGCGGCTTATCATTAAGGGGTGACTGTGGGTTAAGAACGGGTCTTCACTAAAACGTTGTCACATGCGCTATATTTCTTTACAATAATAATTTCCGAGCCATAAAAGGAGCGATGCCAGATTTAGAAACTGGAGACACTTGCCTTGAACTGTGTGGGGGCATTCAGTTCAGAGTGGATGGTGTCCAGCTGCACCCTGAGGTGCTCCTCGTCCACTTGGATAGCATATCCACTTTTCCGCTGTATCTCTTGTTTGATTAGCACCTGCCAGGAAAATGGAGCCGTAGGAGGAGATAAATGTGAGAAAGACCGGGGTAGGAACAATAAAGCAGGGAAAGACAGACAGTGCCAGGGGATTGATTCAAACTCCAAGCAACGTGGAGATGGCATTCATTAAAGGTCATTTCAACCTGCAACGCGATACCACCGAACGAAGGCAGCTACCTGCAGCACCCGGTGAGAGAGGTCCATCAGCTTCCTCTTGTACTGGGCTATCTTGGCCACCGTGGTCGCCTGGTTCTTCTGGAGGTCACTGATGTCGCCGGATATAATCTGCACGTCAACAAGTGCGTGTGGACGGGAGTGAAAAGAAGGAGAGAAAGTGTTGCATCAAGCATATTTTTTTCTCTTTTTTAGAATCCATGCCCTGTTGAACTACCTCAAAAAGTCTGGGCGTATTTCTCCCTTTACGTATTGTAAGCTATACATATATTCTATTTACAATCCAAATAGTTATAAAAACTTCCCTAAATCCTGACATCGACCCTTGCGGCTGTATTTGTAATAGTACTTCCAGCTGTGACCAACCCTTTGGCAGCTGGCTTGTATGGGACATCTGGGTTCTCCGTCCTTGACGCCACAAAATCCGTTTACAAATCCCTTTGTTGATAATCAGAAGGCACGGTGCCCATGTCTGTTAGAGACGTAAGATTGTCGGGAACAGATGTTTTTTTACTTACATCCACTCGGGTCTGGTGCTGTTTGGTCATCTGCTCCTGGATTTGCAGCCTGCGCAAAAGCTCCTTAAAACCCACCATGGGCACAGGTATTAATCTGGAGAAGAACATGAAGTCAAACACTTTTAATGGCAAAGCAGCGAACCACAAGAGGTCAAACGGTAGTTTGTTGTACACAACAAAAAGACAGTGAAATGGGTATTGATCAGGAACCCAGCAGAACAATCTTCAAGCATCATTTGAAAAAAAAAAAAAAAAACCCATCTAAATCAGTTGAGAAAATAAAAGAGTATTACACTAAACTTAAACACTGCATAGATCATGTTCCACATATATATATATATATGGCTTGAGGGTACGAGATAAGAGTCTACGCTCTGGTTGAAATTATATAATTGGTACAGCAAGTGAAACTGTAAAAAAGTTGGGGGGAAATCTAAAATGCAGCAACTGGAGAGTCTGTAAAATCTACAAGTCTCTTTACCTGCTCTCCCCCAATATTATTCATATAGATCCCTTCGTGGGAAGTTTGACAGAAGTCGTGAACCAACTTACTTCTCTGGTTCAGGGTTGTCCACCTTAGCCTGCTCCCAGATGATGGGGTCCACTCCTGAGCGAGAAGAGACAACTCTCAGAAGTAAGTCACAAACCAAAAACCACCAGTCGAACTCAACGAGAGGACGACACAAACGCGCCCGTTTACCTGCGGGTGCATTCTGCAGCAGCTGTTTGAGCTGAGCCGGAGACAGCTCCGTGCGTGCGACAGACATGAGCACTCCGATCTGCGTGAGCTGCGCCTTGACGTTGGCCTGCTCCAGATAGTTGAAGAGCGTGGTGGCGGGGATCCGCTTGGAGGTGCCATTGGGAGAACGCTCCACCACGTAAACGATCACCTCCGTCCTGAGAGACAGAAGACGGAGACGAGTCCCCGCATTTGGTTTAGAATCTAATCAATTCCTAGTCAAATTGTAATACCTACACAATTTCTGCAACGCTAAAAATCTCTTCTGAAAGTAACGAGGGAACCGTGGGTGCTGCAGTAGAGACGGACGTACTGGTCATTGGGCAGGGCTTTGACGACGTCCACATTGACAGTGAGAGTCTGGTTGCTTCCCAGGAACTTGTGGAGGGACTCCACCAGCTGCTGCTGCAGAGCTCGCACATCAGATTCTTTTCTATTAAAAAGCAAGACCACGAAGCCATCCTCGTCCTTACTCACTGGGACACAACTGTAGCCCACCGCCTAGGAAACAAACACACAAAGGACAATCGTTTGATATTCAAATTCAAAAGCCCACATCCACACACTCAAAGTAACCATCAACCAATACCTTGAACCTGCAGAATGGGTTCTCCTGGGTGAAGTCGACGGGCTGGTTGTTGTTGCTGTAGTAGCCCTTCCCAGTGCCCCAGTAAGCCTGCAGCTGGTTCCATTTGGCTAAAATGGAGTCACGCTCATCTCCTAACAAGGTGGGTGCTGACAGAGCAGTGACCTGCTGGTACAGCTGGGTGGGCTGAGCCTGGAGCTGGGCCGGCGGGCCAAACAAGCTTCCTAGTAGGTGTAGGGAGAGGTAAAAGGACACGTCAGATCGTCTCTCTTTATATCCGTGTTTCTAGACGGGTAAACTACCGGCCTAATGACTAATATTATAATATGAGGAAAATCCCCAAAAATGTCAACTTTATACATTCTAGTCTTATATTTCGGCTTCAACTGCACACTGTTGGACTGATGATGACGGTACAAGCTGAAATCTGCAATTAGCTGCTAGTTGTCGCCCTCTGCAGTGATCAGAAGTGTACAGCAGTCCATAGAGGAGTTGTGGAGAGCCGTTGATGCTGCTGTTATGACCCAGAGTGTAAAGGGGATTTGTCGTGTTGTTCACCCCCCTGCCTGAAGGCTGTGCTGTGTGTTATGTGTTGTGCTTTTCTTTCTTTCAGGAAATTGAAAGGCTATTTGGGAGGGACCCTGTGTTGCCAGCCCTTCCACTCCAGCTTCCCACCGGGGCGAGGAGCCCTTTTGTTTAACCCCGTTTTCTGCTCGGGAGGTAAGACACCTGTACTTTCTTTGTTCCTTTTGTGGTCTAGGGAAGTTAGGTGACTTGCAGATTGTTTTATGTTTGTTATTTTGGGCCAGGCCTCAGCCTGAAGAATGCTTGACACTTGTGTTCATGAATAAAAAATATTTTGTTATGATAAGCTGCAGTATTGGTCCTAATTTGGGAGGTGGAAAGACCCGTATTTTTGTCACGCTCAGGCTCCCCTAGGCCGGGCGTAACAGCTGCTCCGATACGTGATGCTTGATTTTGAAATTAGAAAAGACAAACATGCCGTTTACATTGAATACTTTGCTGGCAATCAACATCTAGAACAGGCCGGATAAAAATCAGGATGTAATTAATCAATTAGTAAAACAAATCATGAATATGAGCTTTAATGTTCTGCAATGGCTGCCATGTTTGGGTCATAGTCGTCTAATATTCACGTGCAAACAAACTGATATTTGGAAAGACGGGGTGTCACCTGGCTGCTGCTGCTGCGTTGGCTGGATATTAAAGCCTCCAAACCCACCGAGGCTAGTTGTTCCTAACCCAGTACCAAATCCTGTTGCCCCAGCAGCGGTTCCAGCTCCGAGCCCAGATGAGAACCCAAAACCTTTGTTCTGCGTGTTACCAAACAGGCCTCCTAAAACACAGGATTGTTCCAACAGTGAGAAAGTATGTACATTAATGCTACTGAATGGCAGTGTAGAGATTTTGTTAGCATGCCAACACGCTGTGTAGAAAATGGAAACCAAACCAACTGACATCAGTTTCTCATCAACTTTTCCTGTAAAAGTTTGATATTAAATGATTAACCTCCACATTAGGCTTCTTGCTGGACTCAATCCAAGTTTATAATTATTTATATTTTTTCATGCAAGAAATAGCTGTGCATCTACACTTCGAACATGACAATAAGAATGAAACACACAATGGGATCCCGACCTGAGGTCACAGAACAGTAATGGTAAAGTGCAGCTAATAAAACCGGCCTTTGACGACTGTTGCCTTAGTTGGGCAAACCTGCAAGATGTCCTCTTAAAAAAATAATAATTGTGTCCATGCATATTCTATGTCCTGCATATTCACATTAATGACACAAAAAGCGAATGTTGTAAGGCTGCTGACCTGCGGTGTTGGCGGGAGCAGCAAAGCTGAACGTGGACCCTGGTGCAGCAGCAGTTGTTGCGGTTGTCCCAAAGCCACCAAACGTGCCTGAGAAATAAAGCAAATCATGGCACGGTGAACAAAAAAATATATATGTATGAATTAAATTGTTAATAAATTGCAGAAGATCAAAAAACATGTCGATGCTTCTAAGCTAATAAAAAGGGAAACTTAATTTGTATTCCATCGAGCATTGCTCTTATGTCCAACAGATACGGTAAACATGTACAGCTTTCTACAGGAATCAAATGAGATGAGTGCATAATTCAGCATTTTGCCTCCTCATGGAAATGGAAACAACATTGCATGACACTGAGAAACAGCAACATGTCAAGAGAAAAAACTAATAAAATCACTGCACCACATAGTGGAAATGTATGTTTACAGACAGAGACGGTACTGATTAATCAATCACAAAGGTCCACCTGTGCTAGCCCGGCTATTACAAACATTGAAAACAGTGCCAGTGGTGGTTGCTGTCACAAAGAACCCCACATTAAAGCTGACTGCTGCCGGGTTGTCATTTAAACCAAACTCCCAAAACTAAACCCACCAGCAGTGGTGCTTCCAGCTCCCAGCACCCCAAATCCTGCAGGCAGCGAGAAAAGGAGAATGACATGGAGTTAAATGACAAAGGGCAGGCCTGCATGGGCTTATTACTTGTAAAACGTGCCTTAAAAGAGATGAGACTAAAACAAATTAATACAATATATTTCTTACCAGTGTTGGTGGCGCCAAAACTAAATCCTGTGGCTGGTGCGGCAGCAGCAGGGGCGGCGGCGCCAAAGCCAGGGGCTGCGAGAGCTACAACGATAAAAGCAGACGCACAATAGGCAGTCAGATAAACCGGCACCTAGAATTGGATACCAAAAGAATACCATAGTCACAAATGATATGTAAAAACCTTTTCTTTGAGAAAAACAAAACGGAAACTAATGCAAAATACAGATATCAGTTCCTCTTCTTACAGCGTGCATGCACATTTTAATAAAGGTACTCTTGATCTGATAAGACATTCAGGGGGCTCATTCACATCTTCCTGATTTAATGTGACGACCAATAATAATAACCAAGAATACAGTTCAGACAAGAACAGATTTGCTGTGTTTTCATTCATGCATTGTGGTGCCCAAAGAGTTAACATAATCTACTCTAGTTAGCACAACCCACAACACATCTCCAATACAAACAAGGGATCGCACAATTATTTTAGAAAGCTTACACACATCTGATTTAAACAATAATTCGCCTCCATCAATATGCTATGGCTTTAAAACTAAAAGCTGGTTAAGCTTTACAGTGATGCCCACATATCCAGACAAATGTATTCCACTACTGTAACTTATTATTTGATGGACTAAAACGAGCATCATGATGACCGTACATCACAGTACATTACATGTCATTTAGCAGACGCTTTTATCCAAAGCGACTTACAATAAGTGCATTTCAACCTAGAGTACAAACTAAGAACAACAAGAATACAGAAAGTAACATTTCCTCAACATAGTCGAACTACAAAAGTACCATAATAAGAGCTATTTAAGTGCCACTGAAGTGGTAATCTGTGTTTTAATCCAGATATAGTCGGAACATATGTGTTTTCAGTTTCCGGCGGAAGCTGTAGAGACTTTCTGCTGTCCTGATGTCAGTGGAGAGCTCATTCCACCACTGAGGAGCCGGGACAGCAAACAGTCTGGATTTATTGAGTCTTTTATAAAAAAGTGTATCACTGTTTTCTTCCCAATTTGAGTTTCTTTCAAAAATCTTAACCAGAGCCTAAATTTAGCCCAAACCCAAATCCAGTCTTTATCGGGAGGTGGATATCACTCGAAATAACCTGACGCATTACATTTGTTTCCCCATTTGTGGGATAAGACACCTCCCAAACTGAAGCGAACAGTCGTTGTTTACAAGGAGAGGAGAGGAGAGGAAAGGAGAGGAGAGGAGCATCTCTGGACTTACCGCCGAATCCGGGGGCGGCTGTGGTGGTGGTGGCTGCGGGGCCGAAGCCAAACGCGGCCGTTGATGCGGTGGGTTTGGCACCAAATGAACCGAAAGAAAACCCGGACGTGCCTTCGCGTGAACAGAGAGGGCGGTGAGTGTTGGTTGTCCTGACAGCAACGTCAACGTACAGCTACAGTGGATTTAACACGCTACAAGCTACTTTTAAAAAACGCAAATACGAGTTAAAATGCGAGGAGTAACGTTCGCGTTATGCGATAGCGTTAGCTACAAGATAGACGTACAGTGACGTACGTTGTGGTGGTAAAAACGAGTGCCGTTTCACTGAAGCCAAACTTTAACATTAAAGCAAGTTATCATCACATGACAGTGTAGATTTAGAAAGTATTTGGCGTTAGCTTGGCCCGGGGGGGACGTTGGCTAGACGATCCCGCCGTCACCAGCTCGAAGGGTTACAGTTGAACATGTTTCGCGAACGTACATACACACACAAGTAACATTACTGTGACAATATAAAAGTGGCATGCTTTTAGTTTCATTAGAATACTCCAAAAAGGTACTTACTTGCCGCTGGGTTACTCGCGGCGCCACCGAAACTGAACGCCATGTTGATTGTTTTTAGATGCAGGCGCTTCTTCTTCTTCTTCTCCTCCTCGAGGCAGGTTTATCGGCGGTTGGCTATACAACAAAATTGCGCATTACCGCCACCAACTGGTATGGAGTGGAACGTGTATTAATGATTTGATGAAGTCCTCCTCACAGTCTCAGGTCTGATTAAGACGCGCTGCATTCGGGTCTTCACGGACCCGCAACACCAGAGCGACAATCAAAACATGACGTGACAACTGGACCGGTGTTTTTGACAAGTTCAGAATTATCAGAGGAAATTCTGGGGGCATTTTTTGTCCGTCTCCTCATGATATCGGGGGCAAAATGATATTTCTTGGGGACATTTTTGCCCTTTGCCCTCGTGTATTTCTGACGCTGTATGTATGTATGTATTTATGTATGTATGCATGTATGCATATATGCATGTTTGTATGCATATATGTATGCATGTCTGCATGTATATATATATGTATACATGCATACTTACATGCATACATACATACATACATACATGTATGCATGTATGTATGTATTTATGCATGTATGCATGTTTGTATATACGCATGTATGCCTGTTTGTATGCATGTCTGCATATATATATATGTATGTACGTATGCATGTATGCATGTGTGTATGCATGCATGCAGTGGCGGGCCGTGCATTTTATACCTAGGCCTTCAATGCCGTCTTACTACAGCTGAACAACCTAATGTAAGATTAGTTCACCATGTATTTATGTATGTACATGTGTGTATATATATATATTTATATATTTTAATAAAATATATATATAACACATACATACATATATACATTCATGATGCATGTATATATGTATGAATGTGTGCAGTTTACATTTGTATGTAAAGCACTCAAAAACACAATTATTGGATGGATTGTCATAACATTTAGTACGTACATTAATGTCCTCCTCAGACTGAAATTGTTAGTAAATATGGTGATCACATTTTGTTTGTCTTACATTCTCACTCCCCCAGACCCCTGCGTTGCTATTCTCCAATCATCCACAAGATGCTTTCAGACTTTCCCTCATCAGCCCTGCACTATATAACCATCCCATTTATGTCAGGTTGTGATATGTTGTGTCTTCCTTTTCAGCCATGTATATGTGGAGGTGCAACCTGAACCCTTTAGCACCGACACCTGCAATCTACAGCTGCCTGTAAGCTCATACACCTTCATTTTATCAATACATCCCTGAACTCGTCCTGTCTGCTGGATTGTCTGCATTTGGGTCTTCTTCGCATGTTGTGTCGCAATTACCTGCCTGACAAAAATAGCAGCAAAGCTCCCGTTACCATGCACACGCATGCCATCGCATTAGGCCTGCTCTACATCAGTGTGCCTCCTCATTATGAGCATGTTGGCATTTAACTCAGAGCACTGCTGTTCCTGAAGCCATTGCTCTTGTTGTTGTGCCTCGTCTGCTATCGTGAAGGACGTCAAATGTTAAAGATAAAGCACGATTAATTAATTATGTCACTGTTTTTTCCACTGTGGAGTTTTCAGCTCACACTATGTTGGGACATTTCTAAATGTTGCAGATATTCCACACAGTAACAGAAAGTATCAACAATTAACACTTTTTTAAATCATTGTTTTCTATTTTTTCATTGATTGAAAGAGAGAATGTATTTAATAACGTGTGTGTTTTTGTATCCTCGCTTTCATTTCCTGTTCCGGTTGTTCTCCAAGTGTCTGAGCTTTGTTCTCTGTGAATTATTTAACTCCAGTAGCGCCAGATCTCCAGTGGGTGGCGGTGCAGCGTCCTCTCTATCTTTGAGTATATTTCACATGGCAGGAGATTTGTTCCTGGGACCAACAGGGTCTCCAAGAGGGAGATAATTATTTCAGTAAGGCATGCCTCTATCTCTCAAATAAAGGATTCAGATATTAGAATGTCCAAATGTTATGAAAAATAAAAGAGTGTGAACCCCTTATTTAACTCCATCCCCCTTGTTTAGCACTAATACGCCATTTGAATATGTCTTGGTGCTATAATATTATAATGAACCAATATTGCACATACTGTACATGTTGTATATGTTTAGATGGAATAAAACAAGAATTTAGAACAAGGTGTGTGGAAATGACACTAAATGTAGAAATAATATAAGGAAATCTATTTACAAGGGAGAGTTTTACGGTATATACACACCACACTAAACAGTTAATTGTACGTTTCTTTGGTTATCCCTAATTCATTTCCCAAAAATGTGAGGATGTGTTTGTCCGATTTAAAAAAAATAGAGTTTGCAACAATATTAGAATTGTATGAGGACAATATGTAACACCCTGTTCTGTGTCTCAATAACAATTGCAATTGTATATAACAATAAAGCAATATTAATGTGGGCAGATGAGTTTAAGTGCATTTCTGCACTGAAATGAACAAGGAAGACCATCATTTAAATTGTTCCGCAAAATATTTTTGGGAAAACGGTAGGAGTCATGAGAAACATTTAGAATTCATGGTAATATTTTTTTTAAAGATTAAATATATAAATAAAAATATTATTGCTATCAGTCAAAATCATCTTTAACTTTGTTTATTATGGGTTTTCAAATGTTTTGGTCAAATAAGTCACTCAAATATCATGGCATAATTCACTTTTAAATACTGTGGTTATTGTCAATACGGGTTTATGGCGACACCACTCGGATGAAAGCATCAACATGTGCTTCGTGTTTCCTCCCAGATGGTGTAGGCGAGCAGCAACAAAGTGGGATGTGCTGACAACAGGTGTAGTGTTGCCTACTTCCATGTTCTCCCAAACAAGAACATATCGGAGGCAACACTGCTCATCTGCAACTACTCTATAAAGTGAGGCACTTTTCTTGTACAGAACAATATGCATGCATGCAAACACTACAGAGACATTATCATCAGAAAATGTCAAAGGTTTTTTTTCAATATACAAGTCAGGTGAAATTCTATATTTCTTATTCTCATCAAATCTCAGGAAAAAACATATAACATGATTAGCAATTATAAAACAAATTATTATCAGTGTCCAAAGCTTGATATTTATTTCCCCTGTGCCATGGATATCTTTTATTGTCCAAAAACTATACAAAATGCATGAATGAACCACTGAGAACTGTTGCTGTGGGCAGCCATGGACACACACTCTGGAGTTTATTTTGATTCAATCTCACAAACACCATCCTGATCCCTCAAGTACTGACTAGAGCACACATGTGGATTAATCCACCACTAAAAATAGTCCCCTATGTTAAGTAAGATTTCTATCTTCAGTAGGAACCATTTGGGTTGGGGCTGTGTGTGCCAGGCAGGTTGGGGATAGAGATAGACTAACACATTTTGGTTTTGTGTCATGTGTTAACAACAAAAATATAGGAATAACATCAGTCTTATCCAAAAGTATTAGTCGTGAACTAAAAAAAAACAAAAGCATAACAATGCCCGATTATTATGTTCATCTGTGTTTCAGGGGGGGCTGTGAGGCTCCCTATAAGAGCGGGAAGCCTTGTTCTGTCGTCCGTCCAGCTGCGGCGGCTCCTGCAGGAGGAACCAGTGCTCATCAAGCAGAAAACCCAAAAGACAACACATTGTTTTAAATGTGTTTTTAAAATGAAGAAACAAGTCACCATCCAAAGTCAAGTTTGAACAAAACATACAACATAACAAAATGATGCAGTTGTCCAGTTACCACTATATTCAAAGTCAATCTTTATTAATGCGTGTTTAACATATGAGGTGAGTTAATGGTTTGAATGTTTTTTGGTTTATTGTTGTTGGTAACCAACAAAATCATTTCTTTCGTTGGTTGAATTAGTTGCCCGGTTTTTACTTCTTGAAGACATCTGTAGGGAGTTTCTGCAATTGATTTTATAGACTTTTATAGAACCATTGAGTAAAATGAAGCAATTTTCTTGTACATTTTAAATACAATATTGAATGTGTTATTGATTTTATTTACAACTTGATTCAATATTTTTGTTCAGTGGGAAAAACTGTTAAGTTTATTTTGGCAGTCAAATCAAAGTTGTCTATTTGCCTGAGTGAACAATAATACAGTTAGAAATAACTGATGCCTCTGTGTACCCCTATATATTTATGCATATAATTGTCTTCTCCCTACTTCGTCTGTTCATTTCTTGGTGTTTATTAACTGCTGATGCAAGACATTTTCTGTCCTGCATTTCCCCTCATTACATTTCTGTGCCATAAAACTAGACAACTGCAGCTTTTATGGTCTGAAATATGATGGAATTAGCAGTGTTTCAACCAATTCACTCACACACACACACACACACACACACACACACACACACACACACACACACACACACACACACACACACACACAAAAAGCAAACGTGTAAAATATTTTAAATAGGAACCAGCAAAAAAACAAAAGTGTAACGAGCAATCAAGCTCATCCCTTCACGGTCATAACTGTTTGTTTAGGAGCTCTTTATTCAGAAATGGAAAGTGGTTAAAAATGGCTTCCCAGCCTTCTCTTGTGCATTTCTGGTTATTAGGCTATAATAAATTGATTGATTGATACTGGCATTCACTTTCTTGCTGAGAGTTAGATGCCATTCATGTCTGTGCTGTAAGTATTATGCTAACTTAATTTAGCATAAAGACATAAACCGGGTAAAACAATAATCTGTCTGAAGGTAATTTATCAGCACATCTAAAGCTTGTTAAAGAGCATCATTTGTTTAATAAAAAACTGAACTGCGAAAAACATATATTGTGTTTTTTTTCTAAAGTAATGCCAAGAAATGGTCCAGCACATAGACAACTGTAAAACCATGATGTGTTTTCTATATTTTTTTTGGAGAGATTAAATAAATGCGCATTAACATGTTCATTCAGTTGTAGAGGGTTTGTTACCTTTGGACAGAGAAAAGGTCAGATGTTTCACCCTGCTTCACCCTGTTTCCAGTCTATGCTAAGCTAAGCTAACTGGCTGCGGGCTATATTTTTATATTTAATGTACAGATATGAGAATGGCATCGATCTTGTCATCCAACTCTTGGCAAGAAACCCCAAATGGCGTATTTAACACAAATGTTGAATGAACTATAAATCTCATAAGGACCATAAAAGCAGTAATGCTGAATGTCTTAATATGGACAAGGTTGTCCAAGTAAATCATGTGAAACTGTCATCATATTTTGAGAAAGTCCAAAGAAAACTAGCCTGCGTACTTGTATCTATCACAAGGAGCTAGATGGTGCAAACTTGCCTTTATGAAGTGAAACAGGTGCTTTCCATTTCAGCTGTGAGAGGGTGAAAATCACATTCAAGTAGATTTCCGTGGATGTCTTGTATCCACAGGTGACTCAGGCCCGTTTCTATATGCAACAGCTCAGCCATCAGTAACATTTCCCCCTCAGTCAAAATAAAGCCTGGTGACGTCACTCATACACAGTGGGTTCGCTGCCACCTTCAGTACATTCTCCACTCCTCTGTCTTTTATGTTTCTCCCCACCCTCCAGCTTTTCTCTTTTTTTCCCTTCATAAATTTAGTTTCTTATTAAGCGCTCTTAATCACTCCCAATCTGTAAAGAGAAATGTCTATTTGGTGATGAGAAAGAGGGGAAATCATGTAATAACTTCATGTCTATTTGAGTTTCTATCATCATGTTGCCTTAGTTACAGCTGCTATATAGATTGGTGTCCATACGAGCCTAGTTACTGTTTAACCTCCCCACCCACATTTTCCCAGATTAGGAAAATCAATAAGATAACAGCGGCAACACCGGCCTTACCTTGCACCAACAACACCCTTCTCACACTCCAGCAACCTGCGCCAAACTTCAACATTTTACACCTTATGGTGAGGGAGCAAAAAGTGGATTTTAAACACATGTTTGAGAGGGAGCAGAAGACGAAATGGTCAATGTAAATACACAAGTCAGTTCAAGTATGGAACTTCCATTTGGTGAGTACACACTACCTTTTGTTTTTATCAACCGGGCCGTTTCTTTGGAAAAAAGGTTGCGTGTGGCAGCTGCTTGCTTTTTTCTTTCTCTTTCCGTGATTCGAGCTCTGGAGCTTCTGCTGGATCACAACAGATTCAGGGTGGAAATATCATCGCCATTTGTGTCTGCCTTTTTCACACGGCTGTAATTCAGGAGGTGTGTCAGAGATACGGAGGTTGTTAAAAAAGGCCATGGGAGCTGGGCCTGATGGTGATGATGGTACAGAGGTTTTTCAGATGTCCGAGCAGTTGCAGTGCATCCAGTGTGAAGGAGGATTTGAGAGGATTTGAGCTTGATGATGTTGGTGCAGTTAATACAACCAAGGAGTTTTGAGAAGCTGCGGTAGTGGTTGAAGTCAGAGGTATTTTTTATTCTAGACCTGTGGTGCTGAAAACTTTATTTTTGTAAGATGAAATATGAAACCTTGATGAAGCTTACATTTGTATGCATGCTTCACAAACACAGAAATCCCCATCAATCACATCTCTGCACAATGCTGCAACCGGCTCTTGAACATACACTGTGTGGATGACAGTGGAAGCCTTACTGTACATTACTGCCTCTCACAACAGTTTTTTAATACAGCAGTTGGAGGTTTTGTTTTTACTCCTGAGGTTATTCATTCAATGATTTGCATGTCCCACTGCAGAGATGCAAATTGCACAAAGCCCTGGCCAAATGACAAAAAAAGTGATACAAAATGATAATAATAATAATATGTTTGTCCCTGAACAGATGTTGCTGTAGCGATGATTTTTGATTGAGCTAAATACTTTTCTGGAAGCCCTGAGAGTAATGTGTTTTTATTTGCGGTTAGGTTTATCAACCTAAAAGCTTCCTCTTTATCCCACACCTGCTTTCCCACTTTCCCTGAACACTCAACATGAACCCATTATTACCCCTCCGGTATATACCCTGTAACACAGTGATGAGGCACTATTGTTTTTCCTCTTTAGCCAGTTTATGACACTGTTTTCTTCTTTCATCTAAACGTCACCATGTGACCATTTTCAGTGACATTAAGTTGCATATGAAAAATGTCATATTGTATATATTTTAAGAACTTAAATGATTGCAGTGCAAATTATTTAAATCTTGAAAATTGGTGACATTACCAACACGCCTTATGAATAGTGTTTGGGTTTTTTTCCGATACGTCGGGTTGTTTTTTAAAAACGATAACCGATACCGGTGCCCTTTTTTTGAACTTTTTTTTTTTTTTTTTTAACCGCACAACTTTTTAAAAACCTCTTTATCCATTGTAGCTGCAGTACAAACATCATAGAAGACAAACAACGGATATCAGACTGTAAAACATACATATATCCATATATATATGTGGTTATATGTATGTGCAGACCTTATAGTTTTATACTGTCACTGTGTTGATGTGGACAAAGACCACAACCAACAAGATCAGAGGTACTGAAGATGAACGTGTAAAACTTTTGACAGCAACAGCAAAAGAGAAACTGACAACAAAGTGACCCCCGGTTCTCCTCCTCTATCATCCATATTATTCAGCGGCACCGGGTAGCACGGCAGACCCCTGGACATCACACACTGACAGCTCTGATGACATTCGCTCGTCGTAGCTAGTAGTGTAGCTAACGAGCGCTAGCTACTAGAAGAGCTAGCTTAAGCTACATTATTGCTTTAATATTTTTTGCTACTTTTAATTTATTTGCACTTGCAATGCAGACTACGTTGCAACGTCTGAGTTCAGGCTGCTGTTCAGGCTGCTCGGTGTTTCAGGGGGACCGGGGACGCCTCCCCGGCCATCGCCAGCCAGCGCTGCTGGTGTGACTGACACGCACTCAGTCAGTCACACACACAGCAACCGCGCTGTCAAACTATGATATGAGAGAATATACCTGCTGCTGGCAGGCGGAGTCACCAGAGAAGTTCACAACAGTTTTTTTTTTTTTTCAATTTCAGCAGGCCGGAAAGAAAGCACGAAATGTGCGTTGCGTTTCGGTCCGGGGTACCCCGGGTATTGGAACCGGTACCATATTGGCACCGGGTTTCGGTACCCAACCCTACTTATGAATAGTTACAATCTACTGTAGCTCGCGAGCAAACGCAAACTGATCTCTCGAACAATGTTCCTCCATCTTTGTCCAAAAACTGGACGGCAACTTCTGGGTCTGAAAAGTGAAGCCAATGCTGAAGTGCCTTAAACTTGCATTCTTTCTATTAGCCGGCAGGGGGCCCACTCCTCTCGTTAGAAATGTATTGCATTGAAGTCGATGAGAATATTTTTTTATTTTTTTATTTATTTAGAGAATAAGGGACAGTGCATATTGATTGACAGTACACACAATGTACAAATAACATGTAGATTATAGCTGGGCCGTTTCCATCCTAGAGTGTCCCTTGGCAGGTTGATGTGTATAAAGAATGCAAGCAGAGAGTGAAATGAAAGCACACATCACACACATGACAGTACAGTAAATAAAAAAAAGAAAAAAAATTAATAAAAAAAAAAGCAGCAAGACATTTGGATACCGCGCGGATTAACTCTAATGGTCACAGGGTTGATTAAGTCTGAGCCATGCCTTCAGGTGGCCTTTGAAGGTGACCAGGCTGGGGCTTTCCCTTATGACTTGACTTCTCACATGAATGATCAGTAAACATTGGTAATCATGAGTTTATGGTCTCAATCGCTAGTTTTAAGTCTTCTTCAATACAACTTGATGTACATCGAGTACATTTTCGTACCATTTAGAGAACAATAGGCTTTTACAACCATTTCACAGTGTGTTTACAGTTCATGAAAGTTAATTGTAACATTTCGGTTGCTTTAAAATTGTCTTCGGCATTCGGTTTTACTGAGCTCCACCCTTTCTTTTCCATTGTGGTTGCAAAAAAAAAAGAAAGATGGCGGCGGCCAAAATGCCAAACTCAAGGCTTCAAAACTGTTGTCCGCAAAGCAACGGGAGACGTTGCTGTGTCTACGTCTACTTCTTACAGTACAGTCTACTGCATGAATATGGTCACTGTTTATTTTAACTTACCATCCTTGGTAACAAATGGGCTTTGGGCTGAGTGCTTCAGACAGTATATTCAGAGATGGACTAACATGTTGTTGCCTTTAGCTCTTTTCAGCTTTTTCTTTTAAACTACATGCTATAAGAGCGAAAACAGATTGTATTGCATGTATGTATTGATGTGCCCCATTCACTGATTAGCCACCTCTTTCCTCCATAACCAAAAGTATCTCATCTGATTTGCCCTGTTTTTACAGTACACTAACAACTCTAAATGGATTTGTTTATCCCATATACATCTATGCTTAACAAATGTTCCAAAACCTGGACATTCATGTTAAAAATACATTCTTTGGCAGCTGCCAACACTACGCCTCTTTTTGGCCTAGATCGGGTTTTAACATGCCTCTGGGTCCAAACAAACTGCAAATCACTGTTCAGTCCGCCTCAAAAGTTAGTTGCTATTATGACTCAAGCAAGCGGGTCAATTTCAGGCTCAAATTTCCAAAGAATTTCTCTTGAAAGGTTTAAGGTAGCTTGTGTCCACCGTCGATTACAATCTCATTTACTCAGAGGAGCTCACAAACCTTCCTCTTAGCAGAGTAACTGGCAGTATGTACCCTACAACACGTGTAACTGGTGTCAGATTAATTGCCCAACGGTCACAACCTGTACAAACTCCCGAGCTCCGCTGTTGGCAGAATTAGTTGGTGAATGTAAACATGACAGCAGCCGTTCACCAGCTCCTCGGCGGACATCTGTTTGCCTTCAAAGCTGAATGATTTGACGGAGGGGCGCAGAGCGGTTACTTAATACGCTCCATCTGAACCACGAAGACAAGGTTAACGGCTCAAATGAAACAGAATTCACAAGCACAACTTATTGTCCACACAGCAAGGCACTTGTTACAAATAATATTGTTGGCATATACTAACTTGCTGTGTGGGTTGTAATATGAAGATGTGTCATGAAACAACTCATATACAATCCCTAAAATGTGATCAAATTGGGTTCATTACAATTCATGTTTTGAATGTGAAAATGGATTAAAATCAATCTGAACTAAAAATAACTATTGACATATTTTAATTCAGTAAACATGACAAAAGTGCTGCATTCATATGTATGAAGCATTCTTATGTTTTAGATTGCTACGATGGAGCTAGTTTTAACTTGTTTAGAAACAATCTCACCACAAGGTCATATCACATGATTATCCTCATTAGAAATGTTCACATTTCAATTTTTCTGAGGACTTAAATAATTTCTTGTCCATGTGGTGAGATTGGTTGTTCAACTGCTGTTTCAAAGATTTCAATCCATAATTATAACGTTTCTTCTTTCTAGTGCTTTGACACTTGACATTAACTTGCATCTATAGCTTCTTTCTAGTGCTTTGACACTTGACATTAACTTGCATCTATAGCTTCTTTCTAGTGCTTTGACACTTGACAAATAAATAAAACAGTCATAAGTCAACGTGAACACATGTGACGCCAAATTAAATTCTTAAGGTACTTACAGATGAAATCATTATTTGGCAAACATATCTAAATCTATATTGTAAAATATAGCTTTTGTCGAGTTATTTTTTTCAGTGTTTGTCGAATGGATTCACTGATTTCATTTACTGTAGTCGAGTCTCTGACTGTGCCCCTGGCGACGTGCTTTCTTTTCCTTTGAGCCAGAGTTGAGCCGGTTACCATATGATCAACTAGTAACAGCAGCAATTTACTATAAGATACAAATGTTGAAGTAACCTGGCCGTAGAGAAAGTATTACACTTGCTATAGAAAAGCAACAGCGCCCTGGTGAATAAATCACTCAGCTAAATGAAATTAAATCCGTATACTGTAATTAAAAATCTGATCTTGATGTGCCTATCTGGTGTTAAACAGAGGCAGAAAACCCAATTACCTGCCTGTTTGGAGGGTAGGTATTACACGCTGTTCACTTAACATTATTAATCCGAGTGTTCAAGTCTCCAATCAAATCTCATTGTGACGGGCATTAGGGGGATTATCCCTGGGGGCTGTGGCCCCTTACAGCCGGCCCGGTAGCCCCGGCAAACAGCACTATCCAGTAACAGTGGCCCTGCTTCTCCTCCCAGCCTGTCTCAGCCTGGCCGGGGCTGAGACAGCCGCTGAGGCTCATGGGCCTTCACTCAGCTGTCAGGGCTCGGCCTTCAGAGGGATGTATGGGCAGAATGGGACGCTGCACTTCACCGAACCAGGTAAACGTAATGGAAGCAGAGAAAGCTCTGAGGATCCGGCAGATTATTCCAGAATCTAGGGCAAAGAACAAGATGTGGATTGTGAGTTAAAACCGTGGAGTTGTGGAAGTAAAGCTGCCAGAAGCTAACAGGCTGAAAGCGGTGCTGGTGGGAAAATTGATACCATGGAACTGGGTATTCTGTTTTACTGCTGCTCGACTGCTGGTTTGTTGGAGGCGTTTTGAGAGAGGAAAGCTTTGCATTCTGACTTTTTTAATTGAGGAAGATATTTCATGTATATTGGGTTACATTATTTTGACAACCTCCATTATTGGATTCCCTGTGATGAATATTTTGGATGCAGAATAATTCAGCCATTCATCTTTTAGTGAATTAAACAATTAGCATGAGGCTGGTTAACTAAACAATTACTTCAATGCAGTCCTTGTGTGCTATGTGTCCACAGGATGGCAGTATAAGTAGTACTTTCATGTTGCCTGACTGGCAGTGGAAGAAAATTACTAGTACTCTCAAGTCCCAGAGTCAGGTATGATTATGAGAGACTAAACTTAGTGTTGAAAAGAAACGACGTACATTAACTAATGTACTGAATTTAACTATTATTGAACCTGAGAATTTCAATTTCATGCTAAAATATTGTACTTTTTACTGTATTTTAATCTATTTTAGGTGTAACATATTTTCATATGCAATACCTTTGATTATAAAATATGATGGAATGTTATAGATAACATTACCTTATATGTATAATCTATAGTTTAAATTAACTACACCATAACCTTCTACAACATTACAATACAACTTAAATATCTCATCTTCAAATATATTTTATATTAAATGAACATAGAATTAATCCCAAAATATTATACCATCATACTGACCAGATTTTTTTTTCTGCATCACTACTTTTACTTTAAGAGAATTATGTTGAGATAGCTTGCGCTTTTCCTGAAGTGACATTTTCAATGCACGCTGTATTTATACTTAAAAAATGCATGTTGCTACTTTTGCTTAAGTAAAGGATATGAATACACCACTGCAGGGGTCTATATGAGAGTATTCTTTCACTGTGGTGTGGCTTCTTTTAATCAACAAAAAGGATTTGAATAATGTCCTCAACCGCTGTTGACTGGCATGTGACGTTGAAATGAAAAATGATAACGTGATCGGATCACAGAGTTGGTTTGTTCAAACAGAACGAGACCAGAAGAGAGCAGAAGGGAGAAAGACAGAAAAATTAACTGATGGAGTGTGGAAACTGTCCAGCCCAAATTTAAAGAGGCGTCAGTGTTACGGATGCAGTAAGCAGATTGATTATAATGTGTTTAAATTCTTGAATTAAGTAAAATTACAAATATTTAGGAATGTCTTCAAAAGTATTAATCAGTCAAACTTTTGGATGAAGTCCTTTTTGATTGAGGCCTCGTGTGTGTGCACAGGATAAGGTTAAATTCCTAAATATTTAGTGCCTTGTTATTCAAGCTTCGGAGGTTAAATGTCTATTGATTGGCTGCTGACTGAAGGACCTTATGGAGTATCAGAGAGATAAAAGTGCTCAGAGCAGAGCTGCTGACAGGGGTGATTGGGCCAGCAGTCAAAATGAATTCTCAGCAAAACAGAGTTAATGATTACAGAGCCTTATCACAAACTGTGATTGATTTACGTCTTGCATGGGTCTTCATGTTTATTGATACAATTGTTTACTTATTTGGTGGCACAGAGGCTACTAGAGTTTTTCATTCTGACTGGATGTGTAACAAGATAAAACCTGTTTTTGTAGATCACAGATTTTAACTTGAGAATATTGTCTTCAGCTGGAAACATTACAAATGTGCTGTGTTGAAGGGTTATTTTGGCCGTAACAATAAATATGTGACGGGTACGAATATTTGTTTTTGCATTAGAACGAGAAAGTTGTGCACTTTACAAAAGTTAGTTGGAAGAGATGCACTGTAAATCATAGTCACGGACAATTTAGACACAAATACAAAACACAACCTAACAAATCGTAGTGTTATATTATCCTTCTCAATTGCATAACTAAATAGGCACAAGTTGTTTATCTTAACCGTGATACCAAATAGTCGTCGTGGGTGAGGACAATATATCAACTTTTCTGTTCTTTCAGAGAAAAAAGCTGATTTCCACTTTTTTCCATTTTCAATTTATTGAAATCATCTTCATAAAACACAGTTAAACATTCCCTTAAAAAGTCAGGTTATATCGCTGAAGAGGTAAAAAAAAAATTCTACAGTACATTTCTATCTTTTTAATTGTCACGGAAAGAGCTCCTCAAAGATCTGTTTAGTAACCTGATTACATGCATGATAACATTTGTCATTTTAAGACACCCTACACCGTTACAGAGGCTGCATTGGCTTTGCTTTGGTAGGCCTGTGAGAACAGATTAACCTCACTGGAGCTTTTTAGTGTTTTAAGTCAGCAAGCAGAACTGTCCAAAAGTAGTCTCCGCTATAAAAGCAGGAGAAAGATCCAACACAAACATAAAACGAGGATTTAAAAAAAATGGCGATTTGATCTTGACAAAAAAATGAATCTGTGTCATTTGAAGCAATACAAGTAATGGCAAGGACAATATGATATTCCTGCGGTCAGCCACAGGGGCTTGCATAAGCTGTGTTATTTGCAGATAGTTATCTGTTGACAAGGTCTTTGCCATGACACTCTACTCACCTATCTCCTCCATCTACTGCAGGAGAGCAGAGCAGCAGCCTGAAATATGCTGCAGCCAGCACATTGTCTCCTTCTTTTTTACTCTTATCAACATCATCACGCTCCCTGGATGGTGCTTTACAAACACTCACATTTCCCCTGTGGTGCAGCTCTCTTAGAAAGAAACAAAATAAGTCCACAGACTGTATATTCCACATCTTATTAACTCTTCCAGGCCACCATGATTGTCTTTTCCTCCCAGCTGCTGATTCCTGTCATTTTGATTTTTACTATGTTGCTTTCCTGCCGCCTGCCTTTGAGATCGGACTTGGGAAAATGAAATGTAGTCATTGAGGAGAAGGTACAAATAGGCTGTGGTTGCAAATGGAGTTTGGTCAGTGGTCGGAGATTCCTATTCAGAAGATAGACAGGACTTTGTTCACAAACTGGAGTTTCAAAGGGGAGAATCACAAGTGTTACATCAGGTCTCAGCGATCCTTTGACTTTTAGCCCCGGGGCAGGAGTTTGGGTGACTGATTATAAGACAGCACTCTGATGGGCCAGTATTTAGCAGGTATCTAATAGCTAAACGTCAGGCAGTTGTTGTCAGCCCCAGCCATTAACAAAGTGTTGTGAAAAAGTTCTGCCTCAGCTTGAATAACTGCTTGTCGCCTATTTATTGTGTCCTCACAAACATCACAATAAGAAAATATGATTTTATTTTATTTTGCCATAAACACAGAAAAAATATTAACCACACACACACACACACACACACACACACACACACACACACACACACACACACACACACACACACACACACAATTAAAAGAAAATTGAAATTAAATAGAAAATATGTTTTATGCATAAAACTGAAGCATGACACAAAATGAAAACACCTATGTAATATTTCCATGGCCTAATCTTATTGAGTGGTATACTTATTAAGTCAGTGCTATCCGGCTATACTCAGTCAGAGTGGCGCTTTGAGCTAAAAGCTAACATCAACACGCTAACATGCAATGCTAATGCTAGCATGCTGATATCTAGCCGGTATAATGTTTTATCATGTTTACCATAGTTAGTTTAACGAGTCAGCATGCTAAGATTTGCTCAATTGATTCATGTAGATCCAGTGCGGCTGATGGCAATGTTGCAGGTTTTTTTGTCCCCAAAAAACGAAGTCTTACAAATAAACAAAAATAAAATAATAACCGAATGATGGCGTTAGATGTAAAACTGGCATATTTTCATCCAGCTACAACCAGTTAGCTTAGCTTAGCACAAAGACTGTAAAACAGGTAGAAACAGCTAGCTTCAGTAAAACCACAACATTATAGTTTTCAATAAGGTCTTTGTTTGGATTAAACAAACACTATTAATGATCTTTAGGGGTGCTGGTCGGTGAATTATCACTGTGTTCTCTATAGACCTGGCTAGCTGCTTCCCCTGGTTTCCAGTCTGTTTCCCCATTGTCTCCAATGTCCAAACTTTCATGGTAATCCATCCAATAGTTGTTGAACTATTTTAACCTGGAAGGACTTCTAATCATCTAACTCTGCAGGAAAGGAAAAAATGTCAACATCTAAAGCTTTTATTTCTGGAATATTACATATTTAGACAGGCTACAGATGTATGAACTCATTTTATTGACAGATAAAAGAAGAAGCTAAAAGTTTTGTTTTCAGCAGAGCTTCACAATGTGTGGTTTTGTGTGACAAGAATGAACAGAAGCTTTAACTTTATTTTGTTCAGATCTTTATATGTTATAGCCTCTTGCACGTGTCAATCCAGCCTGGAATGTATGTACAGTATACAACCCCCCCACCTCAAAATGCAGATAAACTATGAGAGAATCTCGAGCTAACCTTCCCTCTAACACATCAGAGCAGTTTGTCAGTTTGTGATTAAGAAAGCTGTAACCACAGATTATACTTTATAGTCCCGTATATGACTGTTCTTTGAGGAGTTCACAGAAATTTAAGATGGGAGCAGCGATAAAAGCCCTTTAATGACGAGGAAGATAACATTTTCTCTGAGTGACTCATTCATAGCCTCCCCCCCCCCTCTCCTATGCTTACTGCTTTGAAATAATCAGCGCACTTCTTGAGCAAATATGGGCATTGCAGACGAGCACTACGGATCGAACATGAAGAAATGTTGTAATGCATGACCTCTGTACACGCAAGTGAAACAACATGCTCCCACTCAGCTGCGGAGTTTGTTGCAGAATGATCATCTGTGAGTGTGTAAAGAAGATGCTAATCTTTTTTCTGTTCATAACTCATTGTGGCTGATTGAGTTAATCAGGTTGTCAAAGATTCCAAGATCAACTAATCTAAATGACAAAGTGAAATGAATAGTTTAATCCCAGGTTGATCATTTTCATTCCTGATGGGATTAAAAAGTTTTTTTTAAATAAATATAATCATCAAACAGATCATCTCAGTCTCATGCACAGGAGCCCCCGTGAATGTTATGGTGTTTACCTGCGAGAACAATAATTTTATTAGCCCCCCGTATAATTTGAGTGTAGGGTTAACAGGTTCAACTGCATGGGGTTTATTGCTTCTGAGGTCCAGCTTGAACTCAAGATCGTTGACCTACTGCTATGTACTGGCACTTTCTCTTCAAATACAAGACTACTGTTTGCTGTATGACATGTGGAGGTGGACACTTTGCGCAAGCAGATAATACTTTTTTTTTTAAACAATTGGATTCAGGAGTGTGTTAAAAAAGTTACATGTGAGAAAACCACCCAGAAAACTGCAAATAGTTGATTTACTTTAGCGTTTTGAGCATTTGTAAACACTTGATAAATAGTTAATAACTTATTTTAATGTACCTATAAACAGATATAAGTACACATAAGTGTTTTTTAATGTATTTGTTGAAAGTTATAACTCATTTAAAGCATCCATAACTGGCATATTAACTGTTAAATTATTGATATCACAGTATAGCTGGAATGAAATGCAATGATTTATGATTGTATATCATCTAAATCATTCACAGATGCATATATATGTATATATATATATATATATATGCTCAGGTCCAGCAGTTTGATAAAAATAAGATATAACTTACGGTCCATTTTTGGGATTTTGTCCAGATATTTCATCCACCTCTGGTGCCTTTACAAGCAGATGGAGTTTTTATGAATATTCAAAGTATTTAGACCCAAAATAACCATCTATGAATCAATTGAATATATATTTTGTTATATGTTCTTGTTATATTGTGTGTATTGTATTAATCGCTGGTCTCTAGTATGCTCAAACAAAAGACTGTTGCCATTAAACTGCTGCTAAAAACATGATTCCACTGCCAATATTTAATAATTCTAATGATTTTAATTAATGATAGCCTCAATAAGAATATTTGTTATAATCAATTATAATGTAGTTAAGTTGTTATTAATGTATTATTATCTAAATCATGGCTACAAACATTCACATTTTAGAAAATAATTACACCAATAAATGCATGGAAAATTACATATTTTCTAATAATATTCTATCCAGTGAAAAGTTCCCTTTTAAAAAGTAGAAAACTAGTTTTAGAATGTTCATCAACAACACAGGCCATGTTCCAAATGTGTATAAATTGATACTAAAAATATTCACATTAGCCTAATGATCCCGGAAATGTTTAGGCTCTTTATGGTTATTAAGTTTAAAAATGCAACAAGAGTTGAGCTTTTGGCTCAGCACTTTTCACAAACAATGAAGTCTTTTACATAAAGGCATCACTTTGCTTTAGCAAGAGTTATTTCCTCTGTTAATTATGCTGGAATTAACTCAGATTTACATGGAAGTGGGTCTGAATGTGACGGACTGATATGATCTGGCTAGTGTAAAGGAGAAGTGAAAGAAGTTGAATATCACTCTGTAAAACTATTGTGTTGTAGGTAAAAGTCCTGCAATAAAATTTTAATTAAGTCAGGCATTTACATGTCAGACACATTCTATTGTAACACACTACTTTATACATTGCTAGGTATTTGTATCTATTATATTGTATCACAAGTCGTGAATGGATCATATGTGTTGTAATTAACATGAAGTTAGCTGTCAGCATTGGAACTACTGAGTGTTAGTTTGAAGTGAATGTTACTCAGTTAAATGTTGGGATGTCTTGTGGGTTTCGCTCTTGATCAGAGTGACGGACAGACTTTTCATCGCAGATGTTAACTTAATTCTGAAGTTTAGTTGCATGTTTTAACATCTGAGAGTTCTGCTTCATCTGCAAAATACCCAGACACTTATGTCGGAGAAGCTGTGGCCCATTGTCTTATAATCCACCCATGGCTCTCAGATAAATGTAGTAAACTCTTCCTCTGCAGTTGAAGTATAATATAGCATAAACTGGAAATACTAAAGTAAAATTTTTTTAAAAATTGCACAGTAAAGTACTTCAGGTAAATCACTTATCACGTTGGGTCGCCCTGCAGACACTCGAAACTAAGCTGCACCTTAAATTTGGTCTTGGATACTTTATAACTTAATATGGACGCTGTAAATTTGTGTGCAGGTGATAACAGCATGCTTCAGAAAATGCTGGCTGTAAAAATAGCTGGTTTGAAGTGACGGAGGCATGATTTGGCAAAGGCATTGGCCTGATTTCGAATTGTTTATTCATTAAAGACAAGACAAGATGTCAGATATCAAAGTTGTGCTATCTCTTCCAATCCTCCTCCCTCCCAAAAAAACAACCCTGTGATTCAACATTGAGGAGGGCTAGTTAACCATCAACCAGAGAGACACTCCACCTCTCGTCTGGTTAGCGGCACGAGGGAAGGAGGAGGAAGAGGCGAGCTTTCTGCTGTCAGTCGGTGGTCTCCTCTGTGTCACCGGTAGGTCCCCATCACACTCAACTGGGCCAGGGTGCTACCTTGTTACTGGGCGGAGCTATAGGCAAGGGGGGGGGGGGGGTAGTGGAAGTGTGTGGGGGTGTGAGAAGAGTAGGCAAAGGAGGGGTGGAGGGGGAGGGGGTGCCACACTAGCTTCTTGGACAAGTATTTCTGTCCCACTGTCAGGTAGTTGAGAATTTGTTTGTCCAAAGCACTGCAGACATGGACATGGCAGACTACAGCGAGGCTCTGGACCCAGCGTATACCACACTGGAGTTTGAAAACATGCAAATGCTCCCCTTGGGCACAGGTGAGTCACATAAATGTAACTCTAGCATTGCACTTTTACTGATTTAAAACTTTGATCAGGAGAAGACCGAGTAAATTCTTGCGTGAAGTGATAAAAAGGGGTCATTTGGACATCTACACGCAGAGGAGAGGGATGGTCCTGTGCAGTGGTCTTCTTCTATCACCTCTCGGCCTAATAATAAAACACTGAGAGACTTTGATTTAAGAGACTTTGCTCTCATCTCAATGCATTCAGGTAATTTGTTGGAAGCAATTTTCACCCGTTTCAGCTTGGGGAGCGACATGGTTGATTGATTACTTGATCAGATCGTTTACACCGGATTGGTATTCAGTCGTTGAGTTTTATGATCACACATCTCCTGTTACAAACGCTCTGTTCCCACAGAGTCTCAAGTGAAGAAAACGGGTTCATAACGACGCCAACATATTTATATTTGCAGTCTCCCATGAAGTCTGGCTGTGGTCCTGATTCTTAAATTCCCAACAAGACTCAAAAAAGGAAGTTTCACAGGGAACATTGCTTACGACTTAACTTCTTCTCCACTTACATGTTTCAACTCCATTATGTAAACGTATAACAATGCATCATGAGTCAGCCTGACATACATAGCATGACATGCTCTATGATTGATTGACCCAGTTTGATAACTGGGAGACTGTGACTTAACAGAAAACTGTCTCCAGTGATTGCCCTTTTCAGAGGCAATCAAGCCAACATCAATTATGCTCTGTTGACTGTCTGAGCTGCTATGGCAGGTAACAGATCCTTGCAGGTTTATGAACGTGAAGGTTGGTTTTGATCAGCCTTCAATAGAGCTGATCACTGTATTCACTCTGAGCCGTTCACACCTTCTTAAATCAAACTGTCATGAAAAAATATTCACTGAACTTGTAAACACATTTATTGGTGTCGCTTTTATTTAAAAAAATGTCTAAAATGTCTAAAAAGCTGATGGTTTATTCTCTCTTTCTGTCGCTCTCTGTGTGTGTGTCAGACTCCTCACCGACTGAGAGCGCCAACATGAATGCTACCGGCCACCTCGGGGTTGGCAGCCTGTGTGCCATATGTGGAGACAGAGCCACCGGCAAACACTACGGGGCCTCCAGCTGTGACGGCTGCAAGGGCTTCTTCAGACGCAGCGTCCGCAAAAACCACATGTACTCGTGCAGGTGAGGGCAAATCTGCAAAAAATATTTAAACTGGAGCAAAGCATTGCTCGTGTAGCCCTGTAAGTGGAGCCAGTAGCCAACTGGTGTTTGTGTGAGTGAAACATATTATTAATAGTGCAACAACAACAAAATAGCCCAATGGCTTCTTGGGCTGCAACTATTCAACAGGTCCTTTTTCTTTCTATGAAATGTCAGACAAGTTGACCTCAAAAGTTATATTTGTTTGTCTTAAATCCAAAGATATGTAAAGAAACAGCCATTTTGGGTGGGAATAAAATAACATTAAAAATGATTTTATCATTGCAGCTCTAATTGCTGGTAATTTTACGAGTTAACTTAATCCACTCATTTGACAGGTTCAACAGACAATGCATTGTGGACAAAGACAAGCGAAATCAATGCAGATACTGCAGACTGAAGAAATGTTTCAGAGCCGGCATGAAGAAAGAAGGTGAGTGATTTTTAATGTTTTCAAAGCACACTAACTGAATCTACAAACTCAATCCGAATGCTTTTGTAAAAACAAAGAAGAGATGTTTCCTTTTAATCAGCAAAGCACTGCCAGAGAGCGAGCCGTCTCCACTGAATGTTGCAATACCCACGAGAGTAGTGCTTTGTTAATGTTCACTCGGTGCAGCGCTGAAGTCTCTAACCAGCTTATGCTGAGCAAACATTTCCGGGCAATAATAGCCATATACTGATAAAAATTACAACCTCGGAAGACTTATTTTTCTTTTAAATGACTCTGCATTCTTTGTGTAACAAGTAATTGGGGGAAATGTCCCTGTGTGTTGCAAGAAAATGGCAGCAATGATGACGTCATAAATCTGTGTGTGTTTTCAGCCGTGCAAAATGAAAGAGACAGAATCAGCACCAGGAGATCCAGCTATGAAGACAGCAGTTTACCCTCAATCAATGCACTCATCCAGGCAGACGTGCTGTCAAGACAGGTAAGACATGCTACATCATGTTTGGGAATCACATCTGACTGTGATCAATCACTTGTAACAAGGCATGAAATGAATCCACATTTGCATCGCCTTATCCAGATCACCTCCCCTGCTCCTATACTGAACAGCGACATAAGGACTAAAAAGATCGCCGCCATCACGGATGTGTGTGAGTCCATGAAACAGCAGTTGCTGGTCTTAGTGGAGTGGGCCAAGTACATCCCAGCCTTCTGTGACCTGCCCCTGGATGACCAGGTAAGACTCATACACAGACACAGTGCACATAGTTGTATAGACACTCTGGTCACTCATCTACCGGTCTGCTCAAGACCAGAGTGTGGGCTGCAGGAGGAGAAGAGTACTCTGAGGATATATTCCTCCTAAATAAATACAGATGGAGTCAAATAAAAAAGGAGATATCATATCTTTTGACTTTAAACCTCAAGCTTGAATGTATTTTATTTTGAGTTTGAATGTGATGAGCTGTTTTTAAAGTTATATCCCACCTTTAAAAAAGTGCTGAATCATTAACAATATGATCACCAGGCCTTGGTAACTGATTTGCTGATGTTATATCAGTGAGGGAGCCAGTGTCTTCCTCCCGGGTTTTTCACTTTTCACTTTACACAGAGAGTCTCGAACGAGACTTCTTTTTGAAAGGGACACAGTCAAATGATTGTGGAGTTATTATCACACAGCTAATAAGTCCATGCATTCACTGTTCTTCAGGTGGCGTTGCTGCGAGCGCATGCTGGAGAGCACCTCTTGCTTGGCGTTGCAAAGAGGTCGATGCTTTACAAAGACATTCTCTTATTAGGTAAAACTGATAGGGGAAGTAGTGTTTTCCCACTCTTGTCATGTCCAATCCTGTTACAAAAAGTATTGTCCCAACCTGCACTAAACCCAAAATGTGACGCTCTTGCAGGAAATGACCACATCATTCCCAGAAACTGCCCAGAGTTAGAGGTTGGCAGGGTGGCGGTGAGAATCCTGGATGAACTGGTGCTTCCCTTCCAGGAGCTTCAGATAGACGACAATGAATATGCCTGCTTGAAAGCCATCGTTTTCTTTGACCCAGGTACTACTATTAAACAATCTTTTGGATTGTATTAGCCACTTTTGAAAAGACAAAAACATCGCTGAGAAGTATTAGACACTTTGTAGAGTTAACATGTTTTGACTTATTAAAACACTTGTCTTTGTAAACAACACTTTTATTTGCTCACAGATTCTAAAGGTCTGAGTGACCCTGGAAAAATCAAGCGGATGCGATACCAGGTCCAGGTCAGCCTGGAAGACTACATCAACGATAGGCAGTACGACTCCCGGGGACGCTTCGGGGAGCTGCTCCTGCTGCTGCCGACGCTACAGAGCATCACCTGGCAAATGATCGAACAGATCCAGTTTGTCAAACTCTTCGGCATGGCCAAGATCGACAACCTGCTACAGGAAATGCTTCTCGGAGGTGAGCGCTTTCAGATCATTTGATAGTGAACGTGACCTCTCATCTTAAAAGCGTTAGCTCGATATACAGGATCCAAGTGTATTAAGAATAGGAGTGTGGATTTCTTGGGGTCAGATAGGCAGTAGTAAATTAAGACTGACTGTATTTTGATGTATTTTGTCTCTCAGGTTCTGCCAATGAGGCTTCACACGCACCTCACTCTCTGCACCCTCACCTGGTTCAAGAGCACCTCAGCAGCAATGTTATAGTGACCAGCAACATCCCAACGCCGATCCATAACGGTCAAATCTGTAAGTGCAAAAGACAAATGTGCAAGTACAACTGTTGTGTATCAAGATGTGATTTTCTGTATTTAGCTTAAATGTTGAGGTTCATTCAATGCCACATGTAGTAGGAACACTGGGACATTCTTTTCCATCCAAGGTTGATCCAAAGAATGAATTTAAGTGAACTGAAATCAATCGTACTTTAATTGCCAGTGATGGTTACATCTCCCTCACCCAGTTCCATGTGCAGCCTAGTCAGGTAGCTGGAAGGACAAACAGGCTTGGCAGCATAATCCTCTAAATTCTTTATGGAAACTAATCTGGCTTATTTTGTCAAAGAGAACTTCTGTTATTCTTTCTTAACATGTTTAATGCTCTGAGAAATTTCACAAAAGTGCTTATTCCTCATCTGAAAATGGTTTTGCTTCAAGACATGTTATACCTTAGAACGGTAAATATAAACCTACTTATGCTGCAGTTTTCCCCTCTGACTCACTCCTGTTCCTTTGTGTTCTAATTTTCAGCCACTCCTGAAACCCCAATCCCATCTCCACCTACTGCCTCCAGCTCAGAACATTATAAACTGACTCAGGGGGTCATAGCCACCGTGCCCAAGCAGCCAACCTCCATCCCTCAGCCTACTATTACAAAGCAAGAGGCCATCTAACAATCTTCTGAACCCATATTCCTTCAGTTTTTGTATTATGTTAAACCAGGGTCGATATGCGTATATTCATACATAATCAGCATTGAAGCTGTTAACTTGACTGAAACAATAAAGTTGTTAGTTATCCCAAAAATATCAAACTGCAATTAGTCCCTCGCAGATTGCTCTTTTTCTTCAGGGAAACATTTGTTCACGCGCGCAGCAGCAGTTGAACTCCACAGCTCAGCGAAACCAGACAAAACTAATAGCATCCAAACTATCCATTCGTACTGTTGTTCTGTAAAGTTGACGCATAGAAAGACGTACATTGTTGTATATATTTAGTTTTTTATTGGGTAACATCACTTCTTTTCACATGTCCTCAGTGTGTGCAGTAAGGCTCATGTTAGACATGGTGGGGGGTCATGTCAGTATTTTATGAATGTTACAACAGGCTTACATTGTCATGTATTTAGTGTTGCACAGTTTTTTTATTTTATGTTTATTAGTGATGAAATTGTGTCAACTTTCAGTTCGGAAGTCTTTATCAAAGCTGACAGAAATCACTTCAGAGTTCAGCTTTAAATATTCTGTGAAAAGATTAAAATGTATGTTGTTGTATATATTGGAAAATACACATTACAGAAGTGAAATTGAACATGTTGAAATTTACACCAAGGAACCTTGGTAGAAATGGTGAACTCTGTTGTGCCACTTTATAAAAGTCACGGGCAGACACACTGAGGAAGTTTCCCAATCACATGTTGTATTTCTTTTTTTAATATATATATTATATTTTTGTTTAGTACTTTGTCAAGGTTTAACTGATGGAATAAATTGTGCCTTGTAACCTGTACTGCCTTACAAAAACAGGCAATATTTTGCCTGACAATGTGAAGATGACTTAATAAATCTCAAGATCTATTTTTACATTTCATTTTCTGCAGACCATATTTTACATTATCTTTGCTTTTCTGAGGAATGAAAGGGTTTGCACATTCTCTGACTACTTAATAAGGAAATCCCACATATTGGAGTCTGGAAGAAAAAAAATAGGTCCAACGTGGCAGTGCTGCTTGTTCACTGATAGCCTCATGCAACATGTTGCTTCAGACTGATAAAGTGCCATAAAATCATTATAGATAGCACTGATTTGAGAGAGGGAGGGAGAGATAGGTTTGACTATAAGGATTTATTTCTACATTCCAGTTGAATAAGTCTGCAGATAATAATAATGTGCTCCATTTAGACTTAATAGATTGTCAAGAGGTCTGTTAGAAAACAAGGGGAAGCTTCAAACATTCTTAAAGATATCCAAGTAGAGTAGTTTTTTTCTTACCAAAACCTCAACAGTACATGCAGGTTAAGCAATAAAAAGGCAAACTCTGCCATCTACCGTATTCAAATGTAGTTGATACATCTGTTCTAATCTGCCCACACACATACAAAATAAATTGAGGCAACATAAACCCTATAGTAGATATTAAAGTTAACATAAGCTAAAACTAACTGGAAGATTCATATTTTAATGATGAATTCAATTTCAATTTTCAATTCAATTCTGTTTATTTGTAAAGCCCATTTTCACAAATTACAAATTTGTCTCAGAGTGCTTTACATTTAGCACCTTTTACGCTTTTATCGACTTACAATAAGTGCATTTCAACAACCTAACTACAAACAACACAACAACAAGAATACAAAACATTTCCTCAACATGTCGAACTACAAAAAAGTACCATAAGTAAGTGCTATCTAGTGCCACTGAAGTGCTAATCTGTGTTTTAATCCAGATATAGTCGGAAAGTGTGTTTTCAGTCCCGACGGAAGATGAGAGACTTTCTGCTGTCCTGATGTCAGTGGGGAGCCCGTTCCACCCCACCCAGGCCAGGACAGCACACAGTTCAGATTTTAGCTCGAGGTGCAGAGGCAGTAGTCACAAGTCGATTGGCTGTGCGGAGCGAACGAACGTGTGGGGGTGTGTGGTGTGACCATCCCGGATGTGGGGGGGGCCGATCCGTCTAGAGCACGGTACGCCAGTAACCAGTGAGAGGAGAGAGGAGGAGGTGGTGGGTGGTTTTCGGGAGGCTGAAGACCAGTCGAGCTGCTGCATTCTGGATGAGCTGCAGGGAGCTTAGGTGCAGGTAGACCAAGGCCAGGAGTTGCAGTAGTCGAGAAATGAAAGAGCCTGGATCAGATCAGAACCTGCGCCGCCTTCTGGTAAAGAAGACGTATTCTCCTGATGTTGTGCAGCATGTAACAGGAACGCGTCGTCGTCGCGCAGCGATGTTGCAGGAGAGGAGTTTGTCGTGTGTCACCCCCCCCGAGGTTCCTGGGGGGTCCGCCAACACAACACAGAAGGTGATGAGGTGATAGTCAGGGTGGGGCCTTTCCCTGGAAGGAATAGTAGCTCAGTCTTGTCAGGGTTGATCTTCTGTACACATACACATCTGTACAATCTGTACACATACACATCCCTGTCCCAAAACCCCACATCGGATCAGGAAAAACTCCCAAAGAACCCTTCACGGTGAAAAGAAAGGGAAGAAACCTTCAGGAGAGCAACAGAGGAGGATCCCGCTCCAGGATGGACATGTGTAATAGATTTACATCTACAGAAGGAATCATTATACACAAATTAAATCACAGTAACAACACAATCAATGAATATTACAGAGTTTATTAATAGTTGGAGTAGTCATAGTCCACGATCCAGACCTCGATGATCCATCAGGCAGATAGGATCTTTCACGTCTCATAGGGTCCCCCAGCAGCCTATAAGCCTATAGCAGCATATCAAGGGGCTGGACCAGGTGAAACTGATTCAGCCCTAACTATAAGCAATATCGAAGAGGAATGTTTTGAGTCTACTCTTAAATGAGGTGACTGTGTCTGCCTCCCGGACTGAAGGTGGAAGCTGGTCCCATAAAAGAGGAGCTTGATAACTGAAGGCTCTGGCTCCCATCCTACTTTTTAAGACTCTAGGAACTACAAGTAGCCCCGCATTTAGTTAGCGCAGCTCTCTAGTGGGGCAATATGGTACTACAAGCTCCTTAAGATATGATGGTGCATCACCAATCAAGGCTTTGTACGTTAAGAGAAGAATTTTAAAAAGTGATTCTTGATTTTACGGGGAACCAGTGCAGAGCAGCTAGTGCAGGAGTGATGTGATCACTTTCATTAGTTTTAGTGAGAAGACGAGCTGCAGCATTCTGGATCAACTGGAGGGACATAAGAGACTTATTAGAGCAGCCTGATAATAAGGAGTTGCAGTAATCCAGTCTAGAAGTAACGAACGCGTGGACCAATTTTTCTGCATCTTTTTGAGACAAAATGTGCCTGATTTTTGAAATATTACGTAGATGAAAGAATGCAATCCTTGAGATTTGCTTCACGTGGTAGTTAAAGGACAAGTCCCGATAAAAGATAACACCAAGATTCTGTACAGTGGTGTTGGATGCTAGGGCAATGCCATCTACAGAAACCACATCACCAGATAATTGATCTCTGAGGTGCTCAGGGCCGAGTAAAATTACTTCAGTTTTGTCTGAGTTTAACATCAAGAAGTTGCAGGTCATCCATGTTGTTATGTCTTTACCCCTCCTGTTACCTCTAGGGTCAATTTGACCCCATTCAATGTTTAATGTCGGTGTTCCTTGGGGTCAATTTGACCCCAGGCTGTTTTTCACTGTGTCAAACATATAAGAAATATCAACTTTTTTATATATTTAAAGGGTTATTTAGGTAGTCAACAAACAAACATAAAGTACCTCACACTTAAACTTGGGAAATAATATTCATTCTAATAATTTTTTGGAGGTTTTAATTGCTGGGGTCAAATTGACCCCGAGGGTAAAATATGTTAGTAAATGTTAAGGTAACAGGAGGTTAAGACATGCTTGAATTTGACTGAGCTGGTTGGACTCCTGAAGCTATGTAAGCCAAAGAATATAACTCCATGCATTATGCAGGAGTCATACTGTAAAAACAATGGCAGGCTTTATTATGTTTTACTTTAATGCCACTGTGTGCTCTACTGCATGAAAATTCTGACTTTAAACATGTTAGTTTGAAACATGTGAGGTTCATATGCACCGAAGCCCTCTACATAAGGGTCGTAGGATGTAGTTTTAGCCAGTAAAATATTCCCACGTCAATTATACATTTGTTCAAATAACGTTTTTGATGAATAAAAAAAAAACACTAACCAAAAAAAAGCTCAATGTTGTTCAATTTGAGTGGCTAGGTTAACGAGGGGCTCTTGAACGCAGCATTTCCTTCAAAATAACAGACGCAAACCTCAACCTCTCTGCTGCGTCGCCACAGCGTCACGTGCTTTTACATGAGCCAATGAGAGAGCGCCATCTCTTTACCCGGAAAAAGGATTTTCCTGACAGGTCAGTTGTGATTTCCGACACTTTTCTACTCTCCGCGGCTTCTGAATGATATTTGTATATCTTGTCAATACATGCTCATAAAAGGCGTTCATGTGCGTCCTGGGAGGTTCAAGTTAAACGCCTATCTGGGTTGGTATTCAGTCGTGTTAGTTGGGTCGCTTCGGTTCTCCTTATGGTCAGATTATATTAGCCACTCTTTTGTTTTAGGATCTGACTGCTTAACAAATGCATACAGTTTGCATGTCTGTAGTGTTTTAGGGAATTGTCCTGCTCGTTTCAGCCATCAAGGAACGTTTTATTCCCACTATATGTTGTTTAGTTTGGGTTAAGATGTATTGATGGATGTAAACTATGTGTGCAGTGGTGGAAGAAGTATTCAGCATCTGGGCAAATAATCTCTCCTGTGTTCTCCCTGCACATCTCGGGAACCGCTCATCCTAACTACTTGATTCTTGGTGGGTGTATTACTGGGGACCCCATGGAGTTCCTCTTCAAATTTGGATCAATTTGGACACGTCCAATAAAAATAAACTTTGTATAAAAAATTACACAGAGCTCAGTGTGGCAGCAGGGGTGGAGCTTCAGGGCTCTACGGGCTCGCATATCGGCTGCACTGGCTGGTTCATTGACTGCATGATATAGGAACAGTGCCACTCACATCGTGTACGTTTATGCTATTGTAATTTATAACACAAAGGATTTCAGTTGCACAACAAACAACACAGGTTGCCTGTGCATGTTAGTCTCAGCGAGTCGCTCGGCTGCAGATATTAAGTATACTTTTACCCGAAGACTGCTCACAGCATTGCTTAAATTAATCTAAAGTCTGTTTAAGATAGAGCTTTTAAATGTTAATGCTTGACAGTGAATGATAATTCATTATTTATATATATATATATATATATTCTAATCTAACCATAATATTAATCTATTGTGTATTTACTAAAGTACAGTACTCGAGTACATGCACTTAGTTACCTTCCATCACAGTGTGTGCGACATCTGCCAGAAGCTAAAGTGATAGTCTTTCTTGTCCCTGTTGTGTGTTTCTGGCCCAACAGCTTCACCCAGTGAGTCCATGGCTGACCTGCATGAGTCTATCGATCTCAGGTCTCCTCCAGTGGACCCGTCAGCAGCTGCAGGACACAGCTGGTTCCCTGGACCCCCTCCACCCATGTATTCCTGCACCCTGACCCCTGAGCTGGTGCACAAAGCCCGGGAGGAGCTCCAGGAGAAGCCAGAGTGGCGTCTGCGAGATGTCCAAGCACTAAGAGACATGATAATTAAGGTATTCCAAATAAACATAAACTCGCATTCCTGTTTATGTGCCTGTTATATTTGAAGCAGGTCAGGACAGTTAGGTAGAAAACATCTAAAAAATGTAGAAGACTTAGTTCATATAAACCCCAAAACTATTTACGCTACTTACTCAAATTCTAGAATTTCTTAAATCACATCATATATTTATTTTTCATCATAAACATGCAATGTTCTATACCAGATGTAAGTTTGGAAAATGTATTCAACAAGCTGATTTGCAATAGCCAGCAATGTACAATATGATTACTGTACGCACTGAATAAAAAAACACATTTCGACAAATTTTGCTATGAAAATTATTTGAATTACTAACATACAGTAAAACAAAAACACATATTCTAAGAAGTAAGATTTCAATTTTGTTTAAATTAGAAAGCAGGTATATGCTACATGCTCACTGTGAAAGTATCGAAGCGCTCGTGTAACAAAACTGCCTTTTTTAAACAAGCCGTGGAAATGAGCACGATATGTCTCCGTTAAAAACAATCACAATGTGTGGTCTTAAGAAGAAACAGATTGTCTCTTAACTTTTAAAAGGCAAAACTGTTGATAATCTGTTAACATTTTTATTATCAACAAAGTAAAATAAACATTGTGTTACTTTGAAATACTTTCTGACATCACGAGCCTGTGGCCCAAAGCCCATTTGATCCTACTGAATATGTGAATATTTAAAGATGTGCCATAAATAAATGCTTAAACTGGAGTAAATGTGCATCTGTTGTGGACAATCTTGAGCCACAGTCGTATTTACGGCAGCAGGACAATGTATGAAATTGACTCAAAAAACAAAATGCAGTGCTCAGTGTTTATTATCAAGGAACCAATGTCAGCCATGGTGAGTGTGACTCAATGCAGCTCTCTGATACAGAGGAATACGATACCTCAGGATTTAGATACAGGCACTATGTCAGTAGGACAAACTCATTGTTATTTCTGGTCTTTTCTTGTTTAAGAAGAAAGAGAAAAAAAAGAAGAATATCACCAGGCTCAACTTTTTATATTGCCATGTATTCATAGCCCATTTTTTCTCCTCCTCACTCTCCAGGAACAGCCCAACCTCAGGACCCGCCTCGACGACACCTTTCTCCTACGCTTCCTGCGGGCCAGGAAGTTTGACTATGACCGAGCTCTGCAGCTGCTGCTCAACTACCACGCAGGCCGCAAGGCTTGGCCAGAGGTCTTCCAGGACCTGAAGCCATCCACGGTGAAACACGTCCTGGACCTGGGCTTCCTCACAGTTCTGCCCCAGCCCGACCCCAACGGGCGATACATCCTCTTTCTCCGACCAGGTTGGAAGCAGTTTTATGATGACCAAACAATTTTATAATGATTGTTTTCTATTTGGCTTTATGTATTTTTTCCAAAACTCTAAGTACATACTGTTTGACTAATTCCTCCAGGATGGGCTTGACCATGATGTATGATAACTAAACTCAATCTCCTTTTTACAGGAAAATGGAAACCAAATGATTATCCGTTTGTGGACAATGTGAGGGCCATTTATCTGACTCTGGAGAAGCTGATCCAGCCGGAGGAGACGCAGGTGAACGGTATTGTCATCTTAGCCGACTACAGCGGAGTGGGCATGTCCCAAGCGTCCAATCCGGGCCCGTTCCTCGCCAAAAAAGTTGTGAGCATCCTCCAGGTAAAAACACGGCAAAAACGTATGATCTGATTAATTTTAATATGAAGTCGGCAAATAACTAATTCCCGGAATAGATGGACGAATGCAGCATTTACTGCATTTAATGTTTTTTCTATGCTATGACACAGCAATAAATATGAGTAACTATGTTCAGACGTGTGAGAAACAAACCTTGTCATTTACAACAGTGGCTCTTTAGCACTCCCTGTTGTGACTGCAGAGAATATAATATGTACACAAAGACACAATACACATTTTAAATGTTTGACAAGGACCATTTGGAAGTGTTCTGAGTGCAGTTTCTCTTCTAATTCATAGGATGGGTTTCCAATCAGAATCAAGGCTGTGAACATAATAAATGAGCCCAGGATTTTCAAAGGCATCTTTGCTATTATTAAGCCTTTTCTGAAGGAGAAGATGGCAGAGAGGGTAAGTATTGTCCTTGAATCTTCTCTGACTCTTTTGTTTTAAACAAAGGACTATTTTCAATTGTGTTCCTCCCTTTCATTCACAGCCTCTGCTCCAGAATACTAGTCTATTTTCATCTGAGAAAATGGATCAATGGTTAAGCATTTTCTTTTCAAGGGGGATGAACTCAAACTCTGGTTTGAGTTCATCCCCCCTGAAGAAAATGATGTCCACAACACTGTATTTTCTCATATCTCTTATGAACACTTTATTTGGGTTAATCTAAACTGGCTGTAACCATTTTATAAATTTTTTTGGGGATAGTTAAAACGAGCTGTGAACACAATTAATGCTGACATATTATCACCTTTTTAATTCAACAGCTGCCCACTGCGGCTGAAAACTGCGATGAGAGTGAACTAAAAACATAAAGTTATGGATTCTAAAAACAAAGCTGAATCTTTGTGAATTGAAAGGAACTGCAGAGCTGGGTGATAATTCTTTGTGGGTTCATTACTATGAGTGACATCGTTTTATGGCACGTCAGGAGGTTGATGGATCATAGCCACTTTAAACAATGAGCCAGATGACCGTATCGGTATCTGAATCTGTGCCGTCTCCTCTTACAGTACGTCCTCCACGGCTCGGACCTGCGCTCTCTGCACCAGAACATCCCGCGGTCGGTTCTGCCAGACGAGTATGGCGGCACCGCGGGCCAACTGGACTTGTCTGCGTGGCTGAGAGTGCTGCTGGACTGCGAGGAGGAATTCATAGTGGAGTTCTGCCAGCCTGATCCACTAGAGGGGGTGGTGCTGCCAGACTCCATGCTTTTTGAAGGAGAGCAGGCCAGCAGGCAGGACGACGACACCTTCAGGGGGCTGCGCTCGCAACTTTACTCCTGTTACTGATGCAGGCTGTGTAAATGCATACACTCGCATCACTGGGAGGACATTTTCTGTTTCATTTGAAACAAGTGTGTCGACTTTTACAGGGCAAGTTGCCAATAGTATACATGATTTATTTTACTAACGAAGCAACACTTCTATAGGTGTATAGTCTATTGTAGTTCCCATGTAGCCCAGAATTAGACCATATTTCCAAGGCAGCTGCAGGTTCCGGCAAAGAGGTCTTTGGGATGAGCCCATACATGTTTGGTCCTTTTGGTTGGCTCTCCTGTGAAATTATTTATGGTACTTAAAGGATAGGGTCACATGTTTTATTATCCATCGCCCATATGTACTTTGAAGCGGGCTTTGCCTGAAGATATCCGTCCTCTTGTTCATACTTGAACAAATTATAGGGTTTAAATTTCCCGCTTTGCGTTGTGGCAGTTTTTCTGATACTACTTGATCCGTCTAACTGAGGCAGCTGAAGCCTCATATCAGCTTCAGCTGAACTTTGAAATGGATTTAAAAGCAGAACCAGGACTGTGGATTTGTCCCCCAGCATGCCAGGGAGGGATATCCTAATGGTATGAACAGGAGGTATGATTAACACAATTAACACCTGTGCTTATATGAGCACTGTTTTAAGACGGACATGGAAAATGTGAACCGTGCTTAAATATTTGTTCGCGAAGGAAGAATTCCTCCATCTAGCAGTTAGTTGGGTATCTGCATTTAGTCATTAATGCTCTGTTTGCACGGTTACATCACCCCACAACCTAACGCAACATGTTTTGAGTATGTAACCGTCTAATACATTGCCTTGAACTGGATTTCTCTATGCATCAAAAGATACGTCGGATTTGTGTGTACCAAAGCAATATTTATGTGTATTCTCATCAGGGCCTGTGTTACAGAAGTGGATATATAGATTGCTGCTTTGACTATGAGAAGGAATTATACATTAGATTTGAAATGTTTTTGCTCAATATTTAACTCTTGCACAGTATTGTAGGGCCTTTGTTTTTTTTATCACATATTCTGCCTTTATGATGTTTTTACAAAAAACTTTTTTGTACCTGTTTGCTTGTGTTTTATCACTCAGTCTTATCACAAGGCCATCACTGATCCCGGGAGAAGTTGAACCGTTAGTCCTGATTCTATGGACATCTGCTTTGCCAAATTTCCCATCAGGCCATGTACAGAAATGTGCAATATTGTTAGCTATGTTTTCTTTCCGGTAGCCCAAAGCTAATTTAAATAGTTGTTTGTTTCGGCATGTCTGTGACTATAAGCACATTGTTTTTGCAGGATATTTATTGTTAGTAGTGAAGACAGTAAAGAAAAACTAAAATGGAGAAAGTGCTATTTCTGTCTGGTTTGTGCTGTGAATGCTGTTGGCAGAGGACGGTGGTGAGCTGCATGCTCTGGGGAAGTTGTGGGTATTTTCACAACATAATTGCAACACATTTCAACTGACTTGAGCAGCGTTACTGGGTTCATGGGTCTGCAATGAGATCAGAAATAATTGGAGGAAGAAGTATTCAGATGTTTCCCTTGTGTAAAAGTAGTAATGCAACAGTTTAAAAACACTCATTTACAAGTAAGATCTGAACCAGTTTAAGGCCAAGAATGTGCGCCAAGTCAAGGGCTTTGACTTGGTGATTAGAACATCACAATAATTGCAGAACAATAGTTTAAAGACATAATAAAATGTTATGATAAACAAAAGAGCTGCATTCAAGGTGAAGTCTTAAAGCAACAAGTATTTCAGACTACATTGTCATTACAGTACAATTAGTTTAATATTCATGAGATACAACTAATTAAATCTAATGAAACAGTCCTGCAATACATATACATACTGTTTCAACAAAAAAGTATCAAAATGTCCATGAAGGGAGGGGCTGTTGTATTAGTTTCAGCTACTTGTAATTAATAAACTGAAAAACATCCTTCCTCTTTTTTGGATGTTAATGGCGGTTGACAAACCAGCGTATTGGTGCCTTTACCGCCACTATACTTAGGTGGAGTAGTTTTTATTTGGATGATGACGTTGTTCAACTCGATTGGACAATAATGTAACACGTGTTGTGTTAGTCACTCCTGTGAAATATTTGTTGTTATTTTAACACAAACATTGGATAATTCAACACAAATACTGATACAAGAAGTGTGTATTATTTTAACACATCCTTTCTGAGTGCACATTCTGCCACAGTTTCCCAAAGCCAATGACATCGTTGCTATCCACATTTTAAAACTGCTCTCCTCTCTTCTGGTCCAGTTGTCATTGCATTATTATTGATCTGTATCTTACTGTCAACATTGCATGGCTTTGGCATGTGAGCCTGCTGGTTCAATCATTTCCTTCTGGTAGATTCACAGAAAACTCATTAATTCCTGCATCTTTCATGATATTTCGACTTTATTTTAAACTCCACACAGCCTACACTGTTGGATATTGTTAGTCTGCTGTTTCCATGACATTGATTTTGCGAATATGCTGCACACTCATGCAAGTTGAGTTCATAGCACAATAAGAAAAAAAGGCAGGTCAATTAAAGGGCCCCTGCACTAATTTTAAACATGAAGTTTGGCTTCCAAAGTCTGCAGAGATAACAAGCAGTGGCAGTCTTGGCCCCAGTTTGTGCCTCTCATGTATCACCATGATGTTCGAGTCCCAGATTGAAGCATATATGTCTCTGCTAAATATAGTCGCGTGATCTTTGAGAAACCCAGAAGGTCATTTAACAACACTTACATACAAATTTAAAATAATTTATTATCATAATATTAAGGTTTATTGTATTGTGATGGCAGTTCTCACTATTTTCTGAATTTTCACAAAGCCCAAAAATTATCAAACAATTTATAGACAAAAGATTCAGCAGCCTAATTTATAATAATGATAATCATATGAAGTCAAAATTAAGATCCATCTCAACCAACTATAGCAGTGATATGCTGTTGTTACATTAATTCATGAGAAACAATAATCCGAAAATATAATGTTTAAAAGTAAACCATTCACAAGGGAGGTTTTTTATTTCTAATATTTTTACTCAGGAAGAATTGTCATTACAGGAGTTTAATTTATAATCTGAATACATCCTCGACCACTAAACCAACAAAAGAAACATCTGGGGAGTTCCCTGGGAAATCTCATCAGGAGTCTGGCGGTTTGATGTGTATCTAAATAAAGCTCCCGTGACATGAAAGCTACATTGAATCATCCCGAAAAAAATAATAATGTGTAAGTGTTTGATCTTCAGAGTGCAGCGTTGTCTCCAGCCCACAGAGGAGTGGGAGCCTCCACCGGCGCGCTCTGATTGGCTCAGACACGGATAACTCCATTTTGGAAAACAGCTGTTTGAAGACACAACCTTTTCTCGTTGTTTGCAGACCGTGCCCTGAGAAAAACACCCAGGCTTTTTAACACACACACACGCACACAAGCACTCACCTCTGACCATCGCGCCAACTCGCGCGCGCTGCAGTTTCGGCCCCTGGTTCCGCTCGCTTGCTGCGTTTTTTGTCCGACTGCCAGGAAACTTAACTGGGGGATCCATGGTGTTACGTTTCTATTGTAACAAGTGGATAACAGGAGGCGACCCGACCAAGGTTAGTGGCCGTATATCACTGATGCGTGTACGGCAGGGCGACGGCGGCGTCTCCGGCTTTCTGTGCAAAAGATGCTAAATGTTTGAAGTGAGCCGCCGCAGCGAGCTGCAGAGTCACGAAGCGAGTCTCTTTTTTTTCTTCATGATTGTAAAAAGGCATTTTACCAGCGAGCCCAACGACTAACGACAGACCATACATCTTTCTTTGATATGCGTTTGTGTCCACTGTAGCGTTAACCACGTTGAATCTGTAAAACGGGTACAATGAATTCCCCTCGGGGAATTGCATAATGAATGTTAATCACATTTTCCCCTCGAATGTATGAGGCATTCAAGTGCATCTATTATGCTAGTGTTCATTGTGTGTGTGTGTTTGTGTGTACATTTTTAAAGGACTGGCTTGCACGTCCTTCCCACACATTAGCTGCTGCATTCAGAAGAAGCCAGCCCGAATAGCTTTGGAAAGCTTTCTCTCTCTCTTTCATCAACTGTTTTTTCTCTTTTCTCTTTCTGTCAATGCATCGAGCCAAGCCAACCGCCTCCCCCTTGAATAAACACGAATCAACTCGTCTTCTATTTCCGAACTCTATGAGATAACAAGGCAGCGATGGCCGCAGGTTTTCGTGCAGTAAGGAAAGAGGGACCATGCCAGTCCTGTTCCTCTGGAGCTGAATCTTGAGAAATGACAGCGCTGGATGGAGATGGTGCTCAGAGATTCAGCAGCAGCAGCAGCAGCAGCAGCAGCAGCCGTGGACCCCCCACTTTGCCTGAGTGTTGCTGGGCAAGTGCCAGCGTTACTGGGCACAGGCACTGGTGAACATAAATACTGGCTTCTTGCCTGCATGTGTTGGTTAGCTTCACTGTCGACTGGCTGGCTGACAGTAACCAAAGCGGTGTTCTCCCCGAGCACATTCAGTGTACGGTCTATTTAAATGTACCACCAATTCTGATTTATGATTTAAATACCAGTGTTGCAATATAACCAGACCAGTGTCCGTGGGATTGTGGCACGTTTTGACAGGGACAAGCTTAATGGACAGTGATGTGGCATTTCATGGCTCAGAGAAACTGTTGCACGTCACTTTACATCCCACATGTTGGAGAGATAAACATGCAACTTTGTGATTCTCTGTGCCGGTAAAGATATACCTTGAAGTCACTAAGGGAGGGTAATATGCTTGACAAAAACAAATGCTTTCCTCCCTGCTTTACTGTATTCTTAACCTTTTGTGTGAATCTTGTGATTCTAGTTTATCTCAATAGCTTTATTGATAAATGGAAAAATCTATGTAAAAAAACAAAAAACAGACCTCATGGTTTGCACATAGTTTCAAGAGCTCCAGCTGAGTGTGAATCTGTCTGGACATATGCCAAATGGCCACATCATTCCTGGACAACAATTTAAGAGAAACTATTTTGTTTTGCATTTGGTGGAAAATCATGTCATAGGGGATTAAATCACTTGATGAATATTTCTGTACAGTCTGACATCAAATATGTCTTTCTGGAGATAGATAGATATATACTTTATTAATCCCCAAGGGGAAATTTGTCTTGTCAAAGAGGAGTCTCGCTGCACTGCCTCGTCTCCTCTCTTTGTACCAGCGAACCAAACATGGTCCGTTGTCCTTCAAATTGGCCAAAGGGGGGGTGGAGCGCAGCCAGAATGGAGAATGCAGAAATACAAGAAAACCCACTGCTACTCCAGAGACACATAAGCCCTTATGCACTTGGACAGATCCCTGCAGAACCTCCTGTGTTTCAATCATATTTACCCAATCAAAACAAGACAGACCACTCATCGTTAAGATTATGCTCTTGTTTTAGATATTTTTGAAGTCTTGTCCCACCGAGGCCTTTGTGCCCTATGCATCTTCTAATCTGACGCTAGTCATTCAGAAAGCGGTTAAATCACAAGTAATCTTATCATACTCGTGATGTATCTGCAGTGCTGCATGACCAACACTCACCAACACCGTTCCCTTCCCGCACCTCTCTCAGTAAATGGAAGTCATATCTGCTCCTGCTGTGGGCTGCCAACAATAACATGATTACCCTGAGAACATTTGGACCCCTACATCCCGGTGCTGAGAGGCTGTAATAAGAATACATGGCGGCGGCGGCGGGGGGGGGGTCATCAGATTTTCTTTTCTTGCCAGAGCGTTTTCTTTGATCTTCTCTTCCAGCCTCGCTGAAGGCTGGAACGGCTTTCCTCGTCATGTTGTAGTACACGTAAATTATTTAATTACTGGTTTGAGAACACTGCCTTTTTTAAAATGGGAATCTGTGGGAGTGGGATTCAACACTTCGGCAGTGCGGAAGTAACACAATACGATTTAGATGGGGGGAGCATCTAATCTCAGAATTGGTTCAAGAGCCCTTTTTTAAAATTTCTCTGAGATTACATCCACAATCTGTTGCCCACCCAGAGACCTTCCCAGGATTAAGATAACAGGGATCAGAGAACAGTCTGTATCTATAATCACAGGTTTAATGTGTACATATTTTGTGGATGGGGATTTGATGGGTTGACCTCCAACTGCATTCTTTGGCTTGTGTGCAGAGGTTAAGCTCCTCTGTTTTTAGCTCCCTGACTTCTCCAAGAGAAGAAAATGAGTGCATCACGCTGGCCTTCAGTGTGTCATGTACCAGACAGATGAGCTTTTCTGATACGTAAAGAGTTGATAGGTTACTTGCTCTGGAACTTCTTCTAACTTTTGCTTCGACAAAGCTCCATTTCTCTTTTTTTTTCTCTTCTTAAATGAGAGTTCAGTTTATTTATACACACCATCTTTGGGGTCAGATCTATAAACCACATGAATGCAGAGAAACCATGCATGCATTGTTTCTCACACTTTTATTTAGAAAAGACCAGTTTGGTGTTATGAGGACGAGATGAAATATAAGGTGAGGGACAAACTTTCGTGCACTGATATTTATGTCTAAAATGCCTGAATGCTACACAAATGTGTATTTGTTGTAGAATATCAATTTACGGTTCATATAAAATTACTTTTTTTTTTTTTTTTTTGCATTATTGCCAAGTTGTTATTGGAGTCATTTTATCATCCTGTTTTAAAGGCTCCTTTCATGGTATCCTTTATTGTGAAGCACTTGTATTAGTACTTTTGACTCCAGCGCTGTATAGTACATTTAATTGAATTTTTCCCTCTGATGTTAAATGATTATGATTGAGCCATCACAGCCTATGATGGTACATTTAATGATACAGGCACTATAAATAGGCACACAGTCACGGGTACCGGTCATGTGTAATGATGGCTGACGGATCTAATGGGGTGGTGGTGCAGGATGAAGTATTAGAATTATTTAGTGGGGCATGTCACACCTACTTGACTGGAGTTGTACCTTTCTACGGGTTTAAAAAATATATAAAGCGAATTTAGTAAGAGAAATACAGAGTACCTTTTTTGTGTGTGTTTCTTCCCCCTCAGAGGGCACAGTGAACACACCACAGCGCTCCTATCTTTTTATTTTGATTAGCCACCTCGGTGCAGTGGCAGTAAACTGGGGCCATGATTTTCTCTGCTAACATTAGCGAGTCGACATAGTGAGGCACGACTTTTTTATGGGTGTGAATAAAAAGAGAGGGCATGCATTTCATGTGTTCGGCCCGAGCACTCATTTCTTGTGTCACTACAGTCTTCCACAAGCTCCGAGCACATATTCAAATTGATAGTTTTGTCTATTTGTTTGGCGCTAGTGATGCTAGCTACTTTCATTGGTTCTATAATTTCTGAAAAGCTCTCGTACTCTTGCAATTTCCCCAGATTACCAATCCTACATTTAGAAACGCTCTTCTTTTTGCACAATTAATTGTAGCTACTAACAAAACAATCAGAATCTCTATGGGATCATGAGTGAATGCATCTAATTTAAAGCCACAATAATTGTTACAGCAGCACATGCCTATTTGTGACTATCCTGTGGGAGTGGAAATTATGTTATGCATATGTAACGCAACGATACTCACATACAACTTTCATACATCACACGATGAGTTGCACATACTTTTAGTTGGGAATCATTACAGAATCGTATGCATCTGACATCTGGAAACAATTATTTAAAATGTAAAATTCCTTTTCGGGAGTCTAAAAAAAGTTGAGCTGCTCTGAGGATTTGAACTAACATTCATTATGGTCCAAAAAGCACAAATATTCAGTTTGTAGAGAAGTATCCAATCCCCATATTTGATGGATTGCAGTAATATTTCTGTCAATTGTATGTGTGTTGTAGCTCCAACTTTGCCATGTTGTTTTTGGGCGCATATTATTGTTTATAGATGAAACTCTAAATACTCAACTGGTGGTTGCAAAACATTTGTAATTTGTTACTTTACGAAGAACAGCTGGAAACCACATGAGTGTTTGTGACGTGCTGAGCTCCCTGACAGACAGAATACTGTTATTCTCCAGGACTAAAGCAGCTGAGAAGTTTTCATGGAACTTTTTAAACACTGTGAAACTGGGGCACCGTTGAAATATATTGTAACTGACTGCAGCCATAAACTAGTAACTCCCATTGCCCGCAGGGAATGAGTGTGAACCCTATGATTTAGGGTGGAGTAGCATCTAAATGTTGGGTAGATTTGATTCCATCTGAAAATTGGCACCGGAAATATTATATACTCACCCAGCCAATTTAAATGGCTTAGACCCTGTTAGAGACTGCAGCTTCAACCCTGCAGCTACAGGAAAATAGACAGATATTACATATCCATTTGGCAATTATTTTTCTTTCTACATTTCTAAGACCTCAAATCTATTTCCTATTTCTTATAAATGACATTGTTTGAGTACGTTTCTCTTCAAAGTGGCAGCGCATCTGTTTGTCAGTATTAAGCCAGTTGATTTAAGAGCCGAGTTATGCCCTCTTACTTCAGCCGGACCACAGCGCCAGCATATATTTCACAGATTTCACAGGCTGAGGTGTTGCTTTGAAAAATCTTAAGTGAGAGCATTTTTAATCGAGCCGTATTATGTAAATGTATTCTCTTCCTTGCCAATTGGTTTTGGAAGTAAAATTCTTGTGTACTGCTTTGGCCTCGCAACTCAGTGAAAGATGATTTGATGAGAAACTCTCTTCATGACCAAATGCATATACACGTTGATTATTTTAGGGAGAGTGGCCCTTTTCAAATTCCATGTGAAGTGGTGAACAGAAACATGCTGCAGGCTACAAGGAATGTGAACTTCCCTGATTGACGGGGAATCGCGAGCTTGTGATGTGCTTTACGCTTTGATTTAAATATTAAATAAATAAATTAAATATACACTTTTATTAATCCCCAAGGGGAAATTAGTTCTCTGCATTTAACCCATCCTTAGTTATTAAGGAGCAGTGGGCTGCGGTGAAGCACCCGGGAAGCAACTGGGGGTTCAGTGCCTTGCTCAAGGACACTTCGACTTGCAGCTAATGGGGAGAGCGGGGATCGAACCCACGACCTTGCGGTTGAAGGACGGCCCTCTTACCCCACTGAGCTAAAGCCACCCCCTTTGGGAATTCTCACGCTCGGTTTGCTTTAAAATATTTGATTGTTTTTCAGAGAAGGGTTTCTTCCAGATCCCAGAGGAGGAGAAACGATGAGCAATGTTGATGGAAGGTTGATCACAGGAAGCAGAGGGCACATTTACTGTCTCTAAAATTAAGGCGTCTTTGAGTACTTTGAAAAGCGCTATAAAAATGTAATGTAATTTATTATTATTATTAACTTTAAATTGATTTTAATAAAAGCACATCCCATTTCCCTTTTATGGTGATCAAAGAAAAGCCAGAAGAAAAGAAAAAAAAACTATTACAATGGGCCAATTACTCTTAATTGTGTGTGTGTGTGGGGGGGGCTACCCATTCTCACTCTCACTCCCTACTCGGCAGGATCAGTGCTTTACTGCATCGGAGATCAATGCCCAGAAGCCCCCTTTAGCAGCTGTTGCAACGCGAGTTGAGATACGACACTTACAACCGGATCGTTTCATAAGTAGCCAGTTTACACTCTCGTGAACCCAATATTTTCGGAGCTCTTTTTGGCCAAGTTATACTTCCACTTAGGCTCGTGGATGAACTCTTTTCTGTGTGTGTGTGTTTGCTCATGGGGAGGGTTACGGCTGTGCCTCTTTGTCTCCCGTCAACTCAGCAAATCGAATCACATGACACCCACAACCTCCCAGCCCTGTGGGATTTTCAAGTGTGATGATGCAGCCGAGTGGCAAACCTCAGACACTATGTGGCCATCGTTACAGGTGAGACGAGTGACTTCAAATTATTTCATATGCAGCTTAAAGAGCAGTTGTACTTAGAGTGATCAAATGTAACTGAGCAGTCTTTGGCTTAATGTGCTTCCTATTTTACGTTATTTTATTATTGGAGGGAGAATGGGTTAACTTCTCTAAACAGGAGTGCGAAGAGCGGCATGAAGCCTGCAACCAAGTCATACATTCTGTTTAAAATTGCCTGAATGTTTTTCTTCTTTAAGTATAGTAAAAACACTGGGCCAGTGAGGATATTTCCATAATTTAGAAAGTGCAGTAAACATGCATGTATTCTGTCTCTGCACCTCTCGTCCTCCCTCATTTTTCTCTCGTAATCATGCTTTTTGTCTCTACTGCTTTCCATCTCATCATCCTCTCCTCATTTACCTCATCTCCCACTCGCTTCGCCGTAGTCCTCCTCCTCCACATCCTCAAACTCAAGGGTCTTTTTCAGCCTCCAGTTGGTGCACAGAGAGCCTGGGAAAAGATGGGGCATAAACAACACCGGCAAACAAACCGGCTGCTTCCTGCCGAGGTCTCGTGTTGTTAATTGTGTGCCCAGAAATAGAGGCGGGCAACTTTGCAGTAGAATTAGAATAGATGGAACGGATAGTGGGAGGAAAATCACAGACCAGCTTAGCAGTTATCCACATGAGTACATCAGCCTCCAGATGTGGAAACTAAGCTTGGTGACATCTGAGGACTAATTGGAAGTGGGACATGACTAGTGGTTGAAGCTAAAACAATCGGTTGATTGAATTGATTAGTCAATTGATAGAAAATGTATCCGCATATAAACCGTGATAGACATTTTTAACAATTTAAGCCACTGATAGATGACTCTGGAAAACAATTTAATAAATCAATAACACAAATAATCTTAAATTGCAGCCCAACAGGTAAAATTGAGGAATTGTCCTTTTTCTTCTTTTAAATTCCAAACTACTTTTATTTGATTTTAATTGACAAGGTGACTGAATCCAGCAACTGCAACCAATAATTACTTGACATCCAGATAAATCTGTCAATTATTTTTCCAACCAAAGATATTACATTTTAAATAATTTAAACCTGAGAAAAGCTGCACATTTTCATATTTCAGAAGCTAGAAAGAATATTTAGCATTATTCCTTGATTGCTTTCATGGTTGATTCTAAAACCTTTGCCAATTCATTTTCTATTTATTATTTGGTTAATTTGTAATGGTTTTAGCTTTACAATCACAACTTTGTTACTGTGATTGTTGAACAAATGCCAAAGATTCTCTCGTTTCAGATTCTAAAATATTTACTGGTTTTCTTTGCATTCTATCTTTATTTACTGGATATCTTAAGATTTTGGACAAAACACGACACTGGAAGACATCACTTCTGACTGACACTTTTTCTTTTTTCCTGACATTTTACATGCAAAACAATTAATATATCAAACATTAATATAAATAATTGTTAATTGCAGGTGTAATCACACATTTTTTAACATATGTTTAATAGAAAATAAGCAAACCTTCAGATAAAGTATTGAGCTTAATTAAAGATCTGAAAAGATGAAGTAAGTATTATTCTTGATTGACTGTTTCAGCTGGACGCACGACGTGAGTCTAAAAATCAGTTTTTTAATTTATTTTCCGGTTAAAAGGATGAAGATTTAAATGTTGCACTTTTCTTAACAGAATATGCAAATTGATTTTGCATTAAAAGCTGCAACTGATACATTTATAGATAATCTTTTAGAAAGACATTGATCATATCGGTCATCATTTCCAACATCTCGATTCAAACATCTGAGAATCACTTGTTTATGTCCCACCAGCGGTCCAAAGACATTTGATATCAAATGATGGAATGGAAAACATTTTTGTATTTGAGGAGCAGAAACCAGAGATACTGTAGCTGGTATATTTGCTTAAAAAATGTTCACCTCCAATTAAATTTGTTTTAAATAATAGACATTTCAACTAAACTTATGAAATAACCAGCCAAGAACAAATGTAAAATATAACTTTTTCAGAACAAATAGTGTCCTTTCAGCTCTCAGTACTTTTCCAGACACACAGCAGAGTCAAACATATCTAAATATTTTCAACTTGGCCTGAGCGCCTTTTAAAAAGAGTTATAACCCCGTCAGGTCCTTAATTTACAGTATCCCTAGTCCTGCTTCACACAGACATAAATTAGTCTGGTTTTTTAAGTAAACAAGAGATTAACAGTTCATGAGACGTTGTTCTCAAGGAAGATCAATCTCTTTGACATGTTTTTTTTGTGGGAAATGTATACGACCAGTGGTGGATGAAGTACTATGATCTTTTACTAATGGGAGCAATTTAGTGCAAAAGTACCCTGTAACAGGTAGAAGTCCTAGCTTCAAGTAAATATGTAGGTAGTGTAATCACAATAAACTTAAGTAACATAAGTAGGCCACTCATTATGCAGAACTGCTCATTTCAGAATAATATATATTGTGTAATGGATACTATATTACTGATCACCTAATAAGATTTTTTCAGCCAAAAATCAACAATGCATATTTTACCTATATTGTTATTTAACAACAAAGATTGTTTGTGAGTTGAGGCCGCAGAGATGTCAACCTTCTCCTAAATACGATGGAGCGAGATGGCGTTGAGCTTGGGGCGCTCGGAGCACCCCAAAAAAATACATAAAATACTCAACAGCAATGTCTTCTTCCAGAAATCATGACTCTAATCCACAGACCTCGTCGGGAGCCGTTTCACGTCGTAACGATGGCTAAAAGGAAATGGATCCTGTGCTGAGCTTCTTCCCACCACTGCACCACGAGTGCTTTCTGTGTGTTTACTGCTCGGTCATAATAAGAATCTGTTTCTGTTGACACGCTTGTGTTTGAGACGACACTTCCTGTGAAGAGTCTCAAGCACGATGACTCTCAGCGAACCACTCGCGATGCCGTTCGGAGAGCGAGATGTGAGAATGTGTTCTTTTTGTTTCTCGGGGGTGGTGGGTGGCGGTGAGGGTGTTGTAATCACGATCTCATTTCAGAGTCCAGTCGAAGCTCCTGATTCAGCTGTGAATCATGGGAGGTTGATGAGACTCACACCCGTCCTATTCCCACACTCGACAAACACAAACCAGGGGATTCCCTATACAGCTGGAGGCAGGGCCTGCTGCTACATCAGACTCGTCTCATATGCCGGGCTGTCTGGCCGCTCGTCTCTGCTGCGGGGGGAAGAAAAAAACCTTGCTTGAGTTTATTTGCAGTTTTTGGACAGAAGGGACACTCTCACATCGGACACAGTAGCGTGCGTCTCACACCTCTGGTAATATGACCTTTACTTTCCTCCAAACATGGATATCTGATCCCTGTGAATGCAATATTATTACGCTCTCTCGCTTCAAGAACTGGTATTGATTGACCCAGCTGTTGCTAAGTGAGCTGTGCTAACAAGAGGGAACATGGTATGTGGTATAAATAATGTCTGTCTCTTCAGTGTTTAGTATGCTCTCCTGCCATCTGTTTAACAGATGACGTCGACTTGGTAGAGTAGTGATGTGTGTGTGTGTGTGTGTGTGTACTGGAGGTCATGGAGCACTTCCTGTGCAGAGGCTCTAGTCATGTGGTCTTCTGGGTGGAATCAGTTGCTGACGTCTTTTGACATTTTAAAGGAACAGATGGACATTTTGAGAGTTTTCGTCTTCCTGGTCACCATGAAAGAGTTGTACCTGTGAGGCATCCACTCAACCCGACAAAGCAAGTCCAATGGGAGGTGGCACTTTTTTTTTTTAAAGTGAGTAATGTGTTTTAGCGTCTCATTGACGTCATGTTGCTTCTCTTTGCGGTCGTGTTTTGCATGCCTTTGTGGTTGTTTTGCATGTTTTGTGGCCGCATTGTTTCCCTTTTATGGACATTTTTTGTCTTATCGTGGTTGGTTTGCATCTCGCCGAGGTCACACACGTCCTGATCAGGCTTCTTAAGCAGAGGCGTTATCACTGCAGAAACGTGTTGATTGTTCTGGTTGTTTTGGGAGAGAGGCACTGGATGCGGGGTTAAAACGGTTTATTAGGAACAGGGTCTGGTCCACGTAAATGACCTCATTTTGATAATAGTGACACCAATTTCTTTTAGCTCTTGTTATTTAAACTAAGAATGTCATAGGTGGCAGCTCACCCAACAGTAGAGGTCCCAGACTGTTGATCAATCTGTATTTCTAATACTACATCCAATAGTGTCAGTTTTAGCAATAGTAACGGCTATAAACTAAATCCAGGGTGTGATCGTGTGTGCCAGGTTTTAGCTTTACTGCACTGACTGGTGGAGATCAAGCAATAGTAAGTAATTCAGCTGCCTTGCTGATGGGTGGATCCCTGTTTTAATAGCAGCCCACCTACCACATTGACCCCCCCCCCAACCTGGAGAACAAAGTCACGAAGACTTTGTTCACATGGACACTTAATCACACAGGTTGTCTGCAAAGTTTATAATAGATGTGTGACCACTGGGGCTCATGTTGCTCGGCTACCTTGTTTTATCTCTGACCTTCTCATCCACTAAGAGCCAATTGTAGCCTGGAGTTTCTCAGACAGGGAGCAGATAGTCGATCCTTACAAAAAAAAAAAAGTCATCAACACTGTTGAAAACTTGCTTCTTTAGGTTTTACAACCTGCTTTTGTATTTGGTTTGATTTTCGTCTTCATACTGCACATTAAAGCAACAATTAGTCAGTTTTGATAAGTCATTATTTGAACAATCTTTTAAAGGGCCAGTGTAGCATTTTGGGGGATCTATTAGCAGGAATGTTATATCATAAAAGTAGAACATAACTATGTTTTCATGAGTGTATAATCACTTAAAACTGAGAATAGTGTTTGTTAACCTATAATGAGCACTTTTATAACTACATAGGGAGCATGTCCTCTTCACCGAGTGGAGCCATGTTTATACAGAAGCCCGGAAAGGACAAACTAAACACTGGCTTTAGAGAGGGCGTTTTGCGTACGTTACGGCCACTGTTGTCGTCCTACGCTTGAGAAACTGCAGAGTGCATCGTGGTGGACCACCGTCAGCCGCCGACTAACTTCCGTTGCTCTTACAGTCCGGTAGTGTTATTATGGTACGGACGGCCTCTGCGTTAAAATAGTTTTGCACAACAGATCACAGTCCTGCAGACTTGGAAAGAGTGGTGGTAGATTTAAGCCACGTGTTAGTCTCTTAAAGCAACGGTTTCCAGCTTCTAAAATTAGTTTTTCGTTTTTCCTCTGGTGATATGTGGGTTTTGCTAGTAGTGGCAGTCAAGCCGGCGACGAATCGCAGCAGAGGTAATCTCACGACACTTTTCATATAGATCAGGCCTCGCTCCTCGTACCTGGCTAACGGAGGTAGCCGGATCATTTTCAGGATGAGGCTTTTCTGTTCCACAAAGCAAGTTTGGCCAAATCACCATAGCAACACATCCACAAACCTGAACCTGCTCCAGTGATCTTCCTCAGAGATCCCATTGATGAAGTGATAATAGTTGGATTAGCGTTTTGTAGGGAGAGTTCTTCGAGATCGCCAAGATCCGTTATCACGTCATGATGACTTACTATACGAGTGATATCGATTCTGCCCTGAAGAAATCATTTTTCTACAGACCTTCTCGAGCCATGAGGCAGATTTAGTCAATATAGGCTTTTTTACATCATTTTCCTTAAATTACATTGCTATAAAAACAATCATATGTCTTTGACAATAGGGATCCCGGACCTTGCAATTGCTAATTATGTACTGTACAATACCCATGCCATCTGATCTGTGACTGCCTCATAACAAATGTTGCGGCCGGGACTCCAGAATTGTGCAGAAAATTGACCACTACATATTCCCAACACTTATGCTGAGTTCACCCCAAAAGCATTGTGAATTCTTCGCGCGAGTAGATTCCATGCAAAGTCAATGCGAATAAAGCACATTTTAATCTATTATCCAGACTTAGTCGGTGGATTTCCCCGAGCTGTGTGGGCCTAAGGGTGATGTTGTGAACCCAAACACGAGGCCCTTTGATGTTCCCACATTAGTGGGATTTCCACAAGTATGAAGCGGAAATAGTGGTTTTTTCTTCCATGGTGGATGGCGTAAATTCCACGGCGTAAAGCCACAGAGATAAGCCACGCCCCCTCTTCAGCGCAAATGAATAAACCACAAATAATCGGGTGAGTAAAGTATTGTGAATATTTGTGTGAACGCCGCATTACGCACTTGTCTGGGATATTTTGCAAGCTTCGGTTCAGATGTTCCATGATTATGGTCTGAAATTCCTCATATTCGTTAATGATCATCTCTTGCTCGTCAACGGAGAAAAAAGAGGCTTTTCCTTCGAGTTTATTTGCCTTTGTGCTGACAGAAAATCATGGTTTTGGTGATCGACGCTTCCCTTTTTGAAGTAGGACGGGCACGCGCAACTATCCTGATACTCAAGTCTGGTTCAAATTAACGAGATTGCTCGCGGATCAGCCTTTGAGAAACCAAGATATAGCCTGACTTCAATGATCGGGTTAATTTAAGCTGACTAATAGGACATTTGATCAATTTAGTTGAACAACGTGAGAGGAATGGGGCCCTGGTCAAGTAGTTGTACATTTAGTGATGCACAACTCCACTCAAATATGCAAGAAGTTGTCCCTGTCTATTCTCATAAACATTAGGGCACTGTGGTTTAGAGGGAATTAGCAGGTGCGTTCTGTGTAACATTTCAATCATCTGTCCTCAGAAAATGTACAATTTTATAGCGGAGAGGTAAATGCTAAATTGGCAAATACTTCTTAAATGTCAGGATTTGCTGCTATTCTCTGTTTGAACTTGAGTAATGAACAGTCCAACCAAAACATTTGAAGACTTAAGTCCTTAGGCTTTGGGAAATGGTTTTTTCCCTCCTTTCTGGCATTTTACAAACTAAATTGGTCTCTAAAATGCTCCCACTTGTGAAGTGGGGAACGCAACTCTAGCTGGCCCTCGTCTGAATGCCTGCTAAGATCAACTGTCCAAGCTGGATTGATTTTTGATTTGCTTGTAGCTTTCTGAAGCGAGGGCCTTTTTGTTTTATTCATTAGTTCACTGAAGACTTTTCCACACGGCATCAGATGCTAATAGCCTTGGTCAGGCTTCTTATCTCCTGTTCCTCGGCTGATTCCTAATGCCTCCAGTCCCAGGAGCTCAGTGCGCTCATTTAGGATGGCAATTACGAGAGAGTGGCAGCGATCATTTTCAGAATCTCGGTTTAGTGAGGAGATGCCAAATTGCATTGAGTTTCCCAGTGTTATCAGTGATGATTACGCACGTCCGACAGAGAAGATGGGGACTTCGACTGACTTGATAGTAAGAGAAAACTCTTAAGTGCCAGCGAGAGCGAGGTGGTGACAACCCATTTTTGTAGGGGAGCAAATGTGTCTCCCCAGCAGGGAAAGTTTTCACAGCGTCTTGTTTTTAAATGGCTGACGAGCAAAAGCTAGCTGTTCGGCAAGTTGCAATGTTCACTTCTCCGGAGGAAATTAGGGTTTCACACCCAAGCCCCGGGTCCCATTGGAAGAGGAAGGATATAGGGCAAATCTATACACCGGAGCTGAACAGACCAGGCTTTTATTTATTTACGTAGGAAGACCGGAGAGCGACAACAATGCTAATCCCGATGAGGAAATGCAGCTCCCTTGTGTTTGAAGTGGGCTGGTTGTCAACCCAGCAGCTGCTGACATCGTGTGAATAGACGGTGCCCAGACCACATCGGTCGGGGGCTGAGAGGCGCCGAGCAAGAGGGCAGAAAGGCTGAGGCTCACAAGCGTTGCGGCGCTCGCACTGTGTAGCACTTAGCTCGGCAGGGTGAAGGGATTTTAATTTGTCTGAAGCGGTCTGGTGTCTGCTCGGAGGCACCCGAGAACAGACCAGGCAACTCGGATTACTTTGGTAAGATAACAGTTTGTTGACTTTTGCTTTTATCTTCTGACGCATCGCTGGACCACGAGAACTGTAAAGAACTGAGACTTGATTGTTGTCCGTTTTGGTAATGCAAGCTGATGAGGACAGCAGTTACCTTCAATTAGGAAGCGGTACAGTTTCTTCGAGCTGTAGCGGTTAACTCATTAGTGACGATGTGTTTAACATACCAGGGAAAGAGTTGTCAGTTCAGGGGCCTACACTGGTTACAGATCCGAATGGATGCTTTTCTGTCTTGCACCATGAAATCAAACATCTTTGTTTTTTGGACAATTTGGTCTTCATATTACAATATCCCAAATGTATGGAGTTGTGTAGTTTCATATCACAATATTGATTTATCAACATATTGCCCAGCTGGAGTCCAGAACACAAAGATATTCAGTTCAGTTTGATGTATGACAAACTAAACCCATTAAGTATTTATGTTTGAAAGGCTGTGACCAGTGAATGTTTTTCTTACTAAAACTAATATGTAATATGGGACTACAGATGAAAAATAACCTCTTGGCTAACTCTGGCACATGTACTGCAATGTTTTTATCAATGTGCACTGAACCTTATTAAATAAACCATTTAAAAAATAAATTCTCATTTACATATGTTATTGTTTTACGATTTGTAAACAATTTAGACCAAAAGATAATTGAAAAAAATGAAGGACAGATTAATTGATAAAGAAAATAATCATTACTCGGTGACTTTGTTCTGTCAATTCAATCACCGTTGATTAAGTATTTAGGGTTTTAAAATGCCAGTAGAAAAGTTTAGTTGCTAGGAGAAGCATGGCGGCTTTTTTTTGTTGCCTCATCAATAAATCCAGCAGAGTTTGTTGTTGGACATGAAACGGGTTGTGTAGACGGCCCTAATGGACGTGGCAATCAGCAAAGAGTTCTTGCCAGTCTTTGTGTGGGTTATGGCAGATAATGTGAGTTTATTACACACATATCAGGCTTAAAAGGACTCTGGCGGGATGCTCGCGAGCCTGCCTCTCTAATGGGCCCAGTGTAAGTGGCTGTGCTGATTCATACACCCCCATTGAGCTCAAAGGCTTCTGTTCCTAGCGTCCTCATGCCAGAACCTCTCCTGCTACGCGTCTCCTCGCTCCGGTCACGGCGCATGTTGGAACCCGTCATGAAGGAAACCTCTTTGTACGCACAGCTGCTGTGCAGCTTTGCTTTCCCACACGATGAGGTTGGAGAGTTCTTTGCGTCGACACGACGATGCAGCGCCTTTCTCTACGAATCGAGGAATTAACCGAATTTTTCAAAAGTTGGAGATTATTCGTGCAGGAAGGAGAAAAGCGAGCGAGGCCAAGCAGACATTTCCCTTTTTGTGGATCGAGCTTTTATTGTTTTGAGTGAAAATACACACCTGTATTGTTGTAGTGTTTCCAGCTGCAGCTGTTTCGAATTCCCCCTGTGTTGACTACACCCTGGCCTTTTCACATAAAGGCACCCTTTCTATTTGACTAGGACACGCACTTAAAGAGAGCTGCAAGTCATATTTTCTGGAATGTGGTGTGAGATGCTGTTGGGACTTAGGTGAGAAAGTTGTGACTGATGCGAGGCGGGCATCTATAGGTCAAATATATTACACGCACACTATCTCCTCTCAGAGGTCATGCATGGAGACATATTTAGAGTTTAAGTGGTCATAGATTTGATTAATAATTTGAGTCTAACAAAGAGGATTTTCAAATGTGATTATTCTTCTTCTTTTGCTATTCTGTCAAATAAATACATTGTCGAGTTTGATTGTTGGTTGGACAAAGCCAAACGTCTAACATCCCTTTCCTGACATTTTACAGGATATGCGAAACGATGCCCGTTGTCGATGCAGAGCATGGTTATTCTTTTATTCAAGAGATACAATTCCTTCGGGAACACTAAAGGGCATCAGTATCTTTTACAGATTCGCTGCCTCAACGACATTTTACATGTTAATTTGCATAACACAAATCACAGCAGGTGAACAACAACTTGCGCTGCTTCAGTCGTCAGTCGACGCTACAACAACAACAACTTCATCATCGCAGTGCAATTTGTGGATATCGGGGGATAAAGGGATTAAAAGAAAATGCAGAGCCATTAAACTGCATATGCAGGAGGCATCATCATCATCATCATCCCTCCATGGAAACCTGTTAATGATCTCATGGTAGGACTTGATGCACATGCTCAGGCAAGCCGACTAATTTAACAAACAAATGGCAATTAGATGGGGCTCCCGTTTATGGAGAACAAAAAGGCAATCATAAAACAGACAAACTCATTGCAGCACTAAATAAAAAGTCAGTGCTTGTTGTTGGTCTAAATCTAAACGGTCTTCCAGTCTATTTAGAACATGCATTTATTAGTAGGGGTGAATGGTTGTTTTTATAACAAAATATTGATGTTTAAAAAGCACAATTTTCCTCTTGTAGGTTTGCATAATGGTCCACGCCACAAGTGAACCTGCTGCTCGCTGGAGCTTCAGACTTGGCGTACAGACATGTGGGGGGTGTCCATCTTCTAACTCTGACATTTTGAGGAATATACTTATTTTCTTTCTTACAAAATCCCCCTTTTAATATACGCCGGTTACTAGAGCATGTTAATCCACGTAGTCTTGCGCTTGTCATTGCATGCAAATGTGTGCAAATGGTGTGGCATGATGCTCAGACCGTATCGGCACGTTTCATCGACACATCATCTGCATGTGTGTTTGCGTTGGAAGGACCCCACTAGGCAGCTGTTGTTATTATTAAACCAAATGTTTTTCACTGGTTAAACGAGATGAATACGTGGTTGTTCAATACTACGTGGAACACAAATACTGGAGTTTCTTTTATCGCAGTCGAAACGTTTTCTTGGAATTGCTCGGCACTAATTGGTGAAAGTGTCAGGTTGATGAACAGGAAGCTGCTGCAGGTGTCATTATGAACTGGCCTCCCATTGTGATTTGGCTGGCTCTCACCACCGTCTGCCGTCAGGAATACAGAGTGGCTCTTGTGTTTACGAGACGCACTCGAGGGGGGGGGGGGGGAAATGCTGGCAGCCCAGAACTCTGACATTCCCTGAGCTACCATCTTACCGACAGAGGCTTAACGTTTGCCCTTCACCCACGAATCACACATTCCCAAACTGTGCGTCGTCTGCGTGGCTGGTGGCCTCTCGGGGGAACGACCCTGGGTGGCTTCCTGTTTGGCTTGGTGCTCCTGTACTGTACATACTGGAAGCAAAACAACGAACCACCGTGGGAGCATTTTGAGTGACGGAAGTGTTCCGGGTGTCTGTGTCCGCCAGCTCGTTTTTATTCCTCTCCTGTTCCCCTTTGGAGCTCCAACCCCCCTCTCAAGTGTCTTAAAGATCCGTAGCTTAGCTGCTCAGCTGTTCTGTCGTGTTGCATGCTTTATGAGAGGGTGTGTGTGTGTAGCTTTGATGTGGTCAGTCATGCAGCCCGTGCACAGCAGTGACGTCTGACCCGTCTGTGGGAGGATGTTCAGGGACTGAATCTGGGGAAGCGGAACAGCTGCCGACAGCGTCTCGAAGTTTCATTCTCCTTTTGTCCCACTGCTACTTTGTCCTTTCTATTCTTTGTATCGTTTCTGGAGCAAATCTTATTTTGCGTCCCCTTCTCTCTGAGGAGTTACCAGCTGTGTAGTGTTTTAGCGGTTGGCAGGATCCATGACCTAGTTAAATATGGACCGGGGACAGGAAACAGAAGAGGAATGAATGGCTAGTGGGAGTTTTTTGCTGGGGCCTTTTTGGCCACGCCTTGGCTTGTCCTTTTGGTTTCAAGCTTTTTTTAAAAACTCTTTACAGCAACCACTCCTTTCACTGAAATACTTGCTGTGTAATTAAGTACCTTAAGAACAGACAGATGGACTCTAGTAGAGAGCTAGGACTATGCAAGTGAGAGATTTGGTGCAGCATTTCTTTTTTTTCTGATGTAATTTGGACCGCCTATTGGCAGATATGCCAGTAGTACCATTATTTGTTGTGCAGAAAAAGAAATTATTAACGCATCCATTCTTGTTTTTATTAATACTCTCCCGGCAGCTGTTGGCCTTTCAGGTGGTGGGAGTGCTTCCGAAGTGCCCTCTTTCTGTCCACTCTCACTCTGCATTGTTCATCCTCATTTGCCCCTGTAATAGCACATATATATTTATTTGAAGTCTTTCGCCAGTATCCCTGCGCCACATTCACAAGACACCGTGATCGGTCCTTAGAAGGAAGACAGCGGGGTGATTTATTTGCTTCTGACATCCCCCTCCTCTCATCTTGGCAGGTGTAATGAGAGCGCTGGTCATGGGCAGATGATGGACGTGGAGACGTCGTACTCGGACTTCATCAACTGTGACCGCACAGGCCGCAGGAACGCAGTACCCGACCTCACAGGGCAAGGGCAAGGACAAGGAGCGGCCAGCACCAGTGAACTCACCAAAGATTTGGCAGAGATGGACCTGAAGGCTGCAGGTCAGTAAACCCACATCTGAATGTATGCGTAACACAGCGTGAGATGCTCTTCAACCGGTCTGTCTGGGCCGGCTTTATTGAACGGAGGTAGGTGGAGTGTATGTGTGTATATAGAATATTGTGATAAAGTTCTTTATTTTCTGTAATGCAATTAAAAAAACAAAAATGTCATGCATTCTGGATTCATTACAAATCAACTGAAATATTGCAAGCCTTTTATTCTTTTAATATTAATATTTTTTAATTGCATTACAGAAAATAAAGAACTTTATCACTATATTCTAATTTTCTGAGACAGTCCTGTATATCTATATATTACATACTGTGTTTTTTTAAAATTATATTATTTGTTAATGTTGCATCTGTGTTTATTGTGTCGGACAATACAGCTCAGAAAATGTAATAAAAAAAGGCTATTTCAGAATTAAGACTCATGTCTCCATGGTAACAATCAGTTACACCTGATACCCGGTGGCACCAAATGACAAAAGAGGAAAACATGGCTCATAATTTGCTAACAATGTCATGAAGTCAATGTAAAGGGAGGAAGAAAGTCAGTTGAAGCGGCCGTAACTAAGTTTAATGCGGTTGCCACGTTTTGTAGTTTAATAAAAGTTCGAATTTACCCAGATTTCATGACAAATTCATCCTAAAGATGATGGACTAGACGGCGTTGACTGTCTTCATGCGTCAACATGTCTCGACGCAAACGGCTGGTACTGCTCAGCTTGTGGTCTCCACGAGATTCCGTGGCTGCGCTTGGTTGCCTGTTAAATGAGTCGTACAGGCAGCACGATGACTGATGGCCCTCGCTTCCTCCGCTTTCAGTGTCACGTTGTCCCACTCTGACCCTTGTGTGTTACATTCTTGTTCTTGCCGACTTCCTTTTCATTCATAGACAAGTTTCCCATGACATGACATCCAATCTGACAGCTATAAATCTAAGTACTCTAACCCCAGTCAGCTGGGAAGCATCAAGTTTGGAAGTAATCTCATATCATGCTTGACACTATTGCTACAGGAAGTTGTAGTTCCTTCCTCTGAATTCTCTTTATTTCTGGAGCCTTAAGGCAGATTTATTGCCCAAACCACTTTTGAAATTGATAATATAAACACATCTTTGACTGATTTTTTGAATTTTTGAATTATACCTTTTCTTTGCATATTGTTTCCTCCAGAAGGAGACCCGGGGGCCTCCCCAGCCCCTGGGGCAGAGGGCTCCACCAGCCAAGATGCCCAGGGAGGCGGAGGCCCGTCCTAAACTCAGCCAGAGACCAAAGGGCGGCAGAGCCGAGGAGTGAAAGGTGAAGGGAGGAAGCTCGTGGGTGTGGAGAGACGAGGAGAAAGGAAAGAGTGTACATTGGTTGTCCTAACTGGACACGAGGACACCTTCGCTCACTGCCAGCCTGTTTGGAGCCTCCGCAGCCCAAATGTTCGCCTTTTCATTGGATCAGATTGTAACAGCAGAACTGACTGGAGACGCTGCTCTTGTGCTTCACTCTCCGTTAGTCATTTATATTCCTGACCGGACAAGAAAGCACAGACACTTTGGATTTGTGTGTGTGGAGATGAACTGAGCTTAACAGAATTCCTTTATAACACTCAAAACATTGTTCCGTGTCATGGACGGGCGTATTCATAATCATCCGTTTGTCATTTTCTTTCCATGTGTTTGTGACCCTCTTGTCCTCGTCATTTCTTTTGTAACGAAACATAGTCGCCATTATTCTGTCGTGTACGGACTTCATATTTATTGCTTAATGTTCAGTGATAACTTTGTGATAGCAAATTTCTTTGTGTAATAAAATACTTATGAATTACTGTAACACTTGTATTTCATGTTTTCAAGCGTAATTAGCTTTCCACAGGAGGTAGTTTGCAGGATGCCGTCGAGCGCGGCAGGTAAAGGAGCTGCAGCGCGGCCAAGTTAACGGGATTAATGAGTCCATTTCGCTGAGTTGTTCCTCCAGGGCCAAACATATTATTGAATGCAGCTTTTGTGTACATTAGCGCGGCTGCAGGAAGCTAGCATTTACATTTCCTACATTTCCCAGTGCTGCCATTTAGCTTTTCATATTTAAAGAAACAGGATCAGAACAGCAGTTTGTCTGGGTGTTTTTTCTTTTCTTTTTTGCAATCTGGCAGATTTAAGTTAATTCCCTCTTTATAGTAGCTACGTAAAACTTTGAACTAAAGCGACATATTATATTGCAGATACCTATAAGGAGGCTACTGTCTTTGAAAATATCGTAATCATTTTAAAGAAACAAGCTGAAAGAGACATTTTATTATGTTCAAAGATACTTTTCACAAGTGCCATACATGTCTACAAGTGGAAGTGCTCTCTTTTTAAGTAGTGAAATGGAAATAAAATATAATTCAAAAGAATTGAGTAATTACGATGTGCAAAACCAGTCAGCTGGTTTGTCCATCTAGGTGACTGGAGTGCGCCCCCTAGTGTTCTAATGTGAGTATACTTTTGGTATTTAGCCATTTTACCTTTTTGTTATGCGTTTAGGGCAAAAAGCACACGTTCGATACTTGATTAAATTACTTTTCCCTAAAACCAAACTACGGATCTTAACAGTCTGCCATATGTTACCCCCTAGGTAGCATATTCTTCCCTCCAAAAGATAAGCAAACGCCCGTCTCCTTCCCTTACATGCTGACTACGTGTTCAGACTGTTGAGTAAGTGTGCATCGACAGCTTCCCTGATTCTCTTCCTGACAACAGGATGTAAACACAAGATGAAGAATGTATCCAGAGGTTTCATATCATCAAAAACAGCTTCATAAACACATAATTTTCCTGCCTGGATTTGTAACACCATGCAGAGCACCATGACATCCTTTGGAAACTGAGCTGTAAACGTATTAAAAGTATCTTAAGTACTGAGATTGAATATTGACAAGATGATGTACAAATATGTGAGGCAGCCATATGGTAACCAGCATATTTCATATTATCCTGTAGGTTTTATGTCTGGTTACAAATGAGGGAAAGACATTCCGCTGCATCAGGTGGGTGAGATTAAGGGTTAGGAGTGATTGATCCCTGGGTTAGGCCACGCCTCCTCCTCAGACGTCCTTCTTGGTCGGGTTTAAAAGCCAGTTGTCCGTATCATCCCATACGCCTCGTACAGCTGGTGGACAAGCTCCTCCTTCTCCTTCTCAGGCAGGAAGCTGGACTTTGCAGAACCGATGTTCTACGAGACAAGAAGGCTCGAGTTGCATTCTAAGGAATAGTTCGGAAATTTGTGAATTGTAAATAACCCCATAGATGGTTTATTGTTCCGAGTTGATTGCCTGTTTTATATTTGCCTTGTTGATTTTGATGTATGCCTTTTAATATTGTATTGTTTTAAGAATTTATAGAGGTTGCAATCCACTTCCTCTCTTTATAGATAAATCAGACTTTTATTTTGAAAGGTTAAAAAGAATCGCACATTTGTTTAATGTGTGAATTTGAGCTTGACGGTACGGCTACAAATCTCACGGACAGATGCACATTTTATACAAAGTTTATACTTTAATGGACCTGTATGAGGCTAACTGGTGATAGTTTACCAGTTTTAATTGATGTTTTCTTACCCAAAGAAAGAACATAAACGAGTAATTTCACCATCAGTAAGTTTCACGCCAGATCATATACAGGGATCAGTTACACTGATAATTGTACTTTTCAGAATAATGTTTATTATATTATATTCATTGATGCATAAATGTGTTCATCACTTCCTGTAGAAACTTGTAAATGTGGATCTGATTTGATCATATTTAGATTATATTGAATAGGCCCTATGTCCTGGGTTGCAGCTCCACCCGTCACATAGTAATGTTGGCTCATTTAACCCTCCTGTTGCCTTCGGGTCATTTTGACCCGATTCATTATAACCTCTCTGCGCCTTAGTCAATTTGACCCGATTCAATGTTTAACCCTCCTGTTACCTTTATATTTACTGACATATTTTACCCTTGAGGTCAATTATTAAAATCTCCAGAAAATTATTAGAATTAATATTGTTTTCCAAGTTTAAGTGTGAGATACTTTATGTTTGTCTGTTGACTCCCGAAAGAACACCGACATTAAACATTGAATCGGGTCAAATTGACCTGAAGGCGACAGGAGGGTTAAATATTGAATCGGGTCAAAATGACCCGAAGGCAACAGGAGGGTTAATAAATAACTGAGGATAACGTCAGTTACTACCTTAAAAAGTTGGAATAATTATTTTCTGGTATTTGGGGGAAAACCAACAACATAATTTTAAAATTGTCTTTTTTCTAGTTTGTTTTAATGCACGAGCCATCCACGATCTGCCTCAATAAATCTCAAAGATAGAAAACTGTTGGTTGCGATGCATGAGGCACCATTTAACACCGTGCCTATTTTCCGTGGTATCTAGTGAGCTTTACAGGGTCGAGTGAGCACATTCTGTTACGTCGATGTCATACTTCTCATCCATCTCTTAGCGACAACGCTTATAAGAGTCCAAAATGACAAACTTTTTATTTAATGTGCAAATCCGATGAAATCTGGATGGGGAAGCACAATTGCTCCCACAGTTTAAAATACATTAATAATTGTAATTATTCAAAGAGTGTGAGGCTTTGGAACTCTTTTTTTACGTGGGCTTTTTTTTGCTGCTTTAAATAGTAACTGATAACGACATTACCATGCACAGGGCATCTACACCCCATATCTAGGATTTCAAAACATATTCAAATGCCTTCATCCTGTGAACTACCGCTGTAATTATTCATGCATTTGATCTCACCAGCCGTTTGAATTCCTCCTCTGTAAATCCCATGTATTTGTGCGCCATGCTGTAGTCGAGGTGCAGGGTCGAGTTGAAGATCAGTGGGTCATCTGTATTCAGGGAGTAGTTTGCCTTGTCTTTCCTAAACCTGCACAAAGGTAACGAGGAAATCCATCCAAATAATTAATTAAGCAACCGATTCTATTTTAATGCAGGATAATAGTTGTTGTGTAACATAAACACAGCTCACGTTATGACCGGATGTTTGGTGAAGTCTGGGTCACAGGCACCCGTCAGTTGACTGGAAATAGGACACACCTGCAATACGTACAGCACAGGTAGCGCTGAGAAACGTCATTACTGCAGACTGCCTTCATCCAGCTGTGATTCTGGAGGCTCCACTAGAGGTCAGCGTATCACTGTTCTACTGGTAGGCGTTGTAATCGTGCAGTCAGCTCTGTCGCTATAGCGACCTGATGAAATAATCCCACTCTGTCGTGATCAAAATGTGAGCAGGTAACTCTGAACTGGGCTCAGTATGTTTCCAATCAATAACCTCGTTGGTGATGCAGCTTTTTGATTGAAATGGTGATAATTCCGGCTTGTTCCTCACCTCAAAGTGCATGTTCTGAGCCAGCAGGTTCTTGTACAGAACTTTGTCTTCCAGGGTTCTGTACCCATGTCCAACCCGTTCAGCTTTCAGCACTTCCACCGCCTAAAATATCAAGACGGGTCACGAGGCAAGAGGGTATATAGCACAAACACAATCCTACATGTTGCCCATGTCAGCAGAATGTGCAGGCTATTCCTAGAGGCACACGCACATCTGTTGTGGCGTAGCTGAACACTTTCAGGAAGCTTAGAGCGTGGCCACTTGTGAGGCGGTGAGACGTGCTGTAGCTCTTTACTAAAGCACTTTTATTATAGCAGCTGATTTGAAAAATATGCATCTCCACACATGTATTTGTATGTGTTCATGTCGCCTCTTGTGCGGTTGTTGTCCAGTCCACTTTCAGACACTCTTATTCTGCTCCTTGGCCGATTTGTTTCTTTTGGATCTCTGCCTGCTGTAGCCGGTTTACTAATTCACATTGTTCTCAGAAATGTCTTGCGTTATTGTTGAACGGCTTACCTCCTTCACTACGGACGGGGGCCCCACCTCTCCTGCGTGAACTGTTCTGTGGATCCCACAGCGCACGGCTTCCTGTCAACAAAATACATCACACAACGCATCAGCAACCAAACTGCGCCGCCAAACATCTGGCTTTCACAACTGGCTTTCACATGTGGGATTTTGCAGCAGCCATACTTGCATTGTTTCGGATAAAAATAAAAATAAAGAGTACAATGTGGATACAGGGCGCTACAATTACATTAATAATGACATTAATATTTTTACAGCATGTGCACTTTGTCTTGTGTTTTCATTTAAGCATTCTGAACCTTGCACACAAAATAGGGCTTTCTTATCTGCTATATGTCATAAAGTGATGAAGATAGCCATCAATATTAGTGTGGACTCTGCTCAGTGAGTTTTGCTTCTTGTTAATAATTTAACTATGACAAATACAAATACATAATCATAAACTGTATGCATACAACATGAGGGAAGTAAACTTTAGATTCTTGAATAAGTCGTACAAACAAACTCACATGAAATATCATACACAGATATGCCAACCTGCATACAAAAAAGCACATTTTAAGATGTGAAGAGGCCAGTGATTTTGCTAAATTAGTACAGTGAAGTTCAATTTTGAACAAATTATTTAAATGGTATGAGGGCCTTGTTGATGTTTTATTGATAAGAGCTAATCAACAAAAGATGTGCAACCTCCGAAAATACTTGACTTTGAACTAAATTATTTTGATTTGATGACCATGTTGTGAATTATTAAGAAATGATTCGCCTCAATCATTTTAACTGCCTCAATCATCTTTAAGTGATTAATCTACCGCATTCATTATGGTCTGACATGCAACATTGCTTACTTACTGTGGTCCTCTTTGAATTAATCAATAAATGTTGCCTGAAAGCCAAATTGGATTGCTCGTCGGTTCTTGAGAACATATTGGTTTGTGAGAATTAGCTTTTGCTTCAGTGCTGTATAAAGACAACGACATTGAATTCCACCTCAATTTGAGGCGATTTTCTGACACTGAAATGTAAAGCAGTGAGATCGTTTGTCACCTCGACCTCTTTTCAGCCTGCAATCTGAACTGTTATAGGACAGAATGACTATAGACACTGGTACAGCAGGGCAATGCACCTAATCTGCCGGTTACCAAACAAGTCTTATAATACCTTCTCACCAAGCCTGAGAAACACGTTGCTCCACGCCAACAGTGGGACTCATGTGGGGTGACATGTTTCATCGAAGCTATTAAAACGAGACTACGAGTCTTTACACATGAGGTGCTTTGAGCTTTAAAGGCTGACAGGCTAAGCTGACACAGTGAAAATGCCAACATGTTAATGTTAAGCAGGTATTGTGTGTACATCACTAATACTTGCTATTTAGCATTGAACACATAGTACAGCTGAGGCTGATGGGCATGTTTCCAGTCGGTAGAGCAGGTCATCTGTTAAGCACGAGGGTCGGCGTTTGATCCCTCTCCTTACCTATTGTCTGTACGTCAACGTGTCCCCGAGTGAGACATTGAACCCTAAATTGCTCCCTGGGGGCTTTACAGCAGCCTTTTGCTCCTAAACACTTGGAATGGGTTAATTGCACAGGTCAAATGTCATGTACTTTTACTGTCGCAAGAAAAACAAAGTGTCCAATTGTTTCCAAGAATTCCTGAAAGTTGTTGAGGCAATAAACTGCAGCCATATTTCCATCAGCCTGCAGCATGTGGTAACACTGGACTCTGTGATATGACATGTTTTACTTCTAAATGATGCAATATACTAGCAATAAAAAGGATGTCCACTGTGCTATACATGTGCTAGAGTAAGCTTATTAAACTCTAGAAGACATTCCCGGCTTTAAAAACAAACAAAATATTTTTTATAAACGGAACTAATAGCAGGGCAAAAATACAAAAACAACAAACGCTGCTACGCGTGCCGTAAAGTTTTCGTTAGCCTCCTCTGTATTTGATTTTAAAATAAAATTCCATGTCTGTGCAAACGTTTTTTCATAATTAATAGGCTTCTCTGTGTTTCCTTTTCATTGACAATTGGCCATTGTTTACATTTTCTAATGCAGACCGAGTCTGTTTAATGGAGAGGGGATGCCCATAACCAGTGAGATTTCTTTATTATTTAAGTTTATAATTTAAAATATAATAATTGAAAGAATAACTTATTTTATTTTATACCGTGAAGTTTGTTAAATGCTAAGATATGGACTAACTGTATATATTCTTTAAAAAAGTTGTCACGGTGGCCTCGTCATGTGGTCGTTGCCCACAGTTTGGGAACCAGTGGTCTAGCTGACCTTGGTTATGATAAATACCATTATTTCTTTATACTACTGGTATACAAGTTATTTCTATGTATGAGGCGTGTGAGGCTGTGATTGAAGTAAATAAAACACACCAAAGCCAACGCCTTTTTAATCATCCTCATCACCGTCCGACTGTCTGTTGGTTGTGTCAACACGCTCACCTCGTAGGCCTTCCTGTGATCTGGATTGGCTTCACAGTTGAGGGACTCATCGCCTGCCAGATCCATGGCAACCACACCTTCTTGTTGGTATTTCTTACACAGCCCCACCACATCCATGGACCAGCCTGCATAATTTTAAACAGACACTATATTACTACACAATTTGGTCCTGCCAACTAAAACACACAACCACACACACACGCAGATGATGTGCGGGTGGAATGTGACGATACAGCTGAGGCATCATGCTAAAATCCTTCTGTATCAATCTACAGCTGTGATGAGCACAAGACGACGCCGACCAACATGCTGCTGGCTGACATTCAACAGGACTACTTCTTAAAGGAACAGTTCAACATTTTAGGCAATGTGCTCGTTTATTTTGTTTCCAAGAATTAGATGAGAGGATCGATACCACTCCAGTCTGAACTGTAGCCTAAATATGGGGCTGCCAGGAGCCGCAGACGAGCTTCGCTTAATGTTTGGATTTAGTTCCTTTTGCATATAGTCAGGCAAGCCGCTGCCACTCGTTTCCATTCTTCATGCTAAGCTAAGCTAACTGTCACCTGGTAAGTTCACATGTGCCGTGCAGACACGAGAGCGGTATCAGTGTTCTTATCTTCTAGCAAATAAGCATAAATATTCCTTTCATTTGCTGTGTCACATATTGACTTTATATACTGTATGAAAACAGAATTTACTTTTTCAAAATCAAAACAGTTGCGTAGATGTGTCCCAGATCATCATACAGTATTCATTATCAGGCTGCAGTACGACCTACAGGAGTCCAACTGCATACTGTTATGAAACAGCTTTATACGAGATGACGTTTGCCTTAAATAGCACTTTGTATTCTCTTGATTAATGACAAAATCAGACGTCCTCCAAACGTTCAGGAAGTCTCTTACTTTAAAATGTAATCACTCTATTACCATAGACAATTACAGAGTGTTTGTGCAAGAGATGTATTGTGAGATACAGAATGACTCATTAATGTGGCTTGGCTGTTGGGCAACACAGGAAACAGCTGCATAAATGGAGCAGAGCGGATTTGCAGCAGCTTTCTCACCATAAACTGAAACATCTCAGCAATTGTTAGATGGGTTGCCGTGACATTTGTACAAACATTACTGGCCCCTTAGAGGAGGAATGCTATTGGCTTTGGTCATGCCTTCAATGTTCCTCTGATGTCACCAGCTAGTTGATATTATAGTTTTTTATCAATAAGTTACGTTTATTGAAAGCACTTAAATTAAACGTAATCATGTTCATGTCACTCTGAAGAAAACGACTTTGGTTTTCTCCCTGATTTTACTTTAGTGTCATCATCAGTTCAAAGTTCCAATTTGTCCTATACTTTGGTTTTATGAACACATAACTGCAAAACTAATGACATTCCCACCAGCCTCAGCTGTACTTTGTGTTTAGTGTTCAATTTACAAATGTTAGCAAGTTAACACACTCAACTAAAATGGTGAACATGGACAAAAAAGTATACCTGCTTGACATTAGCATGTTAGCATTGTCATTATAAGCATACGACTTCTCTATTTTTATTTGTTTTTGTGGGGCTCATTAATTGACCAGAATAACCGAGGCAGAGCGCTAAGAAAAGACAGAAGACAGTCCAGTGAGACACCCCGTCTCACAAGGGAGCGTGAACAGTTCATTACTTGGCATGTGGCGCATGCAGCATAGAATGGACCTGGCTTTGATATTGAAGGCCCTCTCTCCCTCGCTGAGGCCCGTGTTTACCAGGTGCACCACGTCGTCCGGACTCAGGTCCCCCCTGAGTGAAGAAAATACAGAAATATGCAATGAGTTTAATAGATTGCTCCCTTAAAGCAACAGCAACTCCAGCTGTCTCCAAAGACTTACTCTGTCTGGTTCCATGGTATTGGATAGACTTTAGTGTTAGCCAGTAAATGCGGACTGTATCTGACTTCGACATAAACCACTCCCTCCTTGGCTTTGTCCTCAACGAACTCATAGGCGATCCTCTTTATGGCTGCTCTGTCTCCACTGTAAGAGAGCAAAAGAAAAACACAACACGAGGAGCATTGCCCTTCGGCTCTGGTCATTTCTTATCTCGGTGTTAATCCATGCAGGCTTTCAAAATGAGCAATATAAGTATTTACTGATATAATTATTTATTTAGATGAATCACATCGATTCGAGGATTAAAAACAAGTGGAAAATAAATCTGCAAGGATTTTTTGGGGGTGAGCAGGGGAGACTCTTTAAAATATTTATATTGCTAGATTTATATTTGATTTAATTCTACACCGCTGCGAAATATAGCAAATTGTAAATTACATCTATAAAAGACGGTGTTTTGGTTCGCTGAGGGTCATAGCGGTGTGTTTGGATATAACAACCCAGTAATATTGTTTTAAGCCGTTTTGATCTTCACTTTATCTGCATCACAGGAGGAAGCGGAACAACTGTAAAGTCAAATGGGCCGTATAAAGTTACCCTTGTAAACCTTTTCTACTACAGGGTGAATTTCGAGGAAACATATAAACTGTTATTACCTTCGCATTGAAAATGCGGAAGGTAATGTTTTGATCGCCGTGTATTTATTTATTTGTATGCGTGTTATTCCCATAAGTAAAAAAGTATTAAACCGAATCGCATGAAATTTGGTGGGATGATTGGTTATTATCCGGGGACCATTTGATTAGATTTTGGGATCGATCGGGTCAAAGGTCAACGTCATGAAAAGGTCACCATCTTCTTTTTACCATAGCGCGGTCAATTTATATCCAATTGGCATGCAAATAATGCCAAAATGTTCATAATTCAATGTCCAATCTTGTGATATGCGAAGGTATGAGCTCTACCGAGTGCCCATTCTAGTTGTTTAATGGTTTGATGGAGCTGTAACAATTGTCAAACAGAAAATTAATTAGCAACAAGTAATTTGTCAAGCAAAAAAAAGAAGCAATTTCCCCGCTCTTTGTAAATCTATCTATCTATCTATATTTGTTTTAAAGCTGGGAGAGCCCTCACTTATATATAAGTTGTCTAAGTCCTTGGACATTTGCTTATCATATTTTACACACGATGGTACACGACATGATTTGCTGTGACAATATTAGAAGAACCGCAGCTCCATCTCCATCATGACTTTAGAATCAGTAGGACACCTTCTGACCCACATCACACATTACAAAAACACAGCTTCCAGCATTTACACAGGTCTGAATGTCTGTTGTTCTCTAGCCCCCCCCCCCCCCCCCCCATACTCTGTCACCACCACATCACCACAAAGCTCATACAACAATTCTGCATGAGCTAAACTCAGCTAGCAGGTTTCCCATGTTGTTGAAGCCATTGCTGGCTGGCTTTCAGGAGCCTTGATACAAGAGGGTCCATTCAGCACAACTGCGCGCTGCGGCCCGGCCACTAAAGAGCGTCATTGTTGAAAGATTTCATGGCTATTGAGCAACTGAAAGACTTCATTTGGTTTTTTTCAACTCTGTCACCGGAGCACTCAATGCAAGACTCCGGAAAGGGTTCCCAAAGCACTTTACTCTCCTCTTAGTTTAGTTGCCAAGGGGACACTTGATCTCGATGTCTTTACCAGGTTAGAATCCCCACCCCCTTTAATCACAAACCAGCCGACACACTCTGGTTGCAACACTTTGGCTGCAGCGTCGTTGTAAAACACAATTTCACATGCGTGTTCAACTGCCCGTACGTTGACCCTCACCGGAGAACATTGTGAAGGAGCATTCCTGTGACTGTAATAAGGTGGACCCTGACTCTTAATTATGCAAGATATTGCTCTTTGCACTCCCTTTACCGTGCTCAGCAAGAACAGGCCGTTGGTAATTATGAAACGGAGTCGTTAATGGAGACATGTGAGAACTTACGCAACCACATGCATGTACTCTGCGAACTTGCCCAGGAACTCGGTGAGGGTTGCAGGCTTCTGGAGGATAATGATCTGCGTCATCTCCTCCACGGTATTTGCTGGCAGAGGGATGCCGCGTCTCCTGGAAAGAGGAGAGGGGGAAAAGAAATAATTCAAGGACAGTGTTGAAAGTTAAACTTTGTTCCGTTTGAATCCTAGAATGTGAGACAAAATCGAGCTAGAAGAGTGAATATTTGACTGCCATTCATCGGGTGGAATAAAACACGACTCCAAAATAATGCTCACCTACCTGTTGGGTTTGTACGTAGGCATCTGTTTGCTAACCTGTTCGCCATATTCACTCATAATATATAATACAAATTAACCAGTATTACTTTTTAAACATTACCACATTTTGAAGGATCCCTTAATTTTGGTTATCAGTAAAATGTGACCAAGAAATGTTCTAAGCACATTTTGCAGTCACTAAGAAAAAAACTGTAATGTCAACACTATTTAAAACTTTTTATTTGCTCATAGATCAATACGTTTGTGATAATTTAATATTGTCCGACACACCTGTTTATGTGATTTATTAGTGGTGCTTTTTTAAAAACCTTTCCGTACAGTTGATGAAGAAAACTGGAAGACGTATTTTCTTAATTCTTAACTTACTTGGCAACATCAAGAATGGTCTGCACCCTGATGGCTCCATCGAGGTGCACATGCAGCTCAACCTGTGGATGAGAAAGATACACGATAAGAATTATAACAATAATGAACCAATCAATTAAAAAAACTCATCTTGAAACAGATGGATGTTGCCATACATCCAAACCTCAATGTACACTAGATTTTAGAGATAAAGAACTGAAGATACCCACTGGAGTTACACAAACTGAGCTGAGGAAGCACAGCGGCGGTGGTGCCGCAGCTGAATGTTTTGGCTGCAGCCCATCATGAATGCAGTATGCATGACTGAGCCACAAGTGGTGTTAAGGCCGGCAAAGGGTTAAAGAAGATGATATTTTCCGGCTCTGGTTATAGTGCTGAGAGCAGTGATTTATTCAGGCAGATGACACCGATATATATCTATGATCCTCCTTCAACAGCTGAGGCCTACATTTCGCTTATCAGTTAGGGTGAGGTGAAATTAAAGACATTCCGACAGCATACATTTCATTTCTCTTTCTGGTTGGGAGCAATGACGAAGAAGAAGATTAGTTCATGAGAATTTGGACTAAATTAAAGAGCAAAAAATGTAGCTTGGAACGCTGCATTTGATTTTACACAGCAGCGAACGTTTTCTAGATAACGTTATTTTACTGTTTGAACCCTTCAAGACCATAACATCTTATTTTCACTATCAACTTGACTAAGAGTGATGGGGGTCACACATGAACACACTATTTTCTCTATTATGAACATGTTGGATCTATAAAGTTTAAGAAAGCAGTCAATGAGCCTTCTCATGACCCCAGTTAAGCTCCATTCAGATGTTTGAGGTATTACCTTCACCTCTCTTGACATATGAAACGGGGTGATTGCACAAAGGCTTGGTGGAATATTTTTTCGTTCATGAAAATAATTACCCTCTTGCGCAACTGGACGAGTGAAGAATACATCGATTTCTCAAAGGACAGAGAATGAACTATTTAGATAATTGCTGAATAGTTGGGTCATTTTTAAGTAAAAAAATTCAACATCCTCCGTTTCCAGATCCACACGTGAATACTTACATACTATTCGATGTTGACCTGTCTTCCCAGGCCAAATGATAAATAACTAAATCAAGAAAGTACCCTGTGATAACCTGTTAATAGATAAAAGAGTAAAGGGGGTTCAAAAGAGTCTGGATGGAGCGATGTGTTTTGTGGAAGAAGTCTCAACACCAGGGATGCATTTAAGAGTATTTATTTGACAGTCTTTTCTGGTTGCTTTAAAGTTTCTGTCGACCTCCAATAATCAGACAGCCAATCTAATGTCTCGCAAATAAGATTAGTACTTACAGTCTCCATTTAGTGAGCTTAAAGCTCCCAGTTTGTGTGTTGTTCTCACTCAGCGCCCCGATGGCATGCTCTCTCCTGCTCAGCATTTCAAAAGAGACTGAGCTTCGCGCCAAGGGAGGTAACAGCTGCTTTCCGCTTCCGGTTTAGAGCCCTACCCCCGGTTTTAGACTTCAGAATAAGAGCCTAAACAGGAAACCAGCTAGGATCTGCATTATTTAAAACATAAGACTTCCTTATTTACATGTGCAAGTGTACATAAAATCCACTACAACCTAACATAGATAATAATAAATAAGCACCAATTATGGCCGAATACTATTCAAACCTGCTTCCTTATCGCCTACTTTAATAGAATGTAAAAACATGAAAACGTTGTACAGCTGTGTCCATCTGTGTGGTGAAACAAAACAAAAAGAGATCCTGAGATCATATGTTTACAACAAGAAGAAATGCGGGAAACTGAAACTGCTTGAGTTTTTCTTTTTTATCTATACAAAACAGTCATTAGTTCTCAGTTGGATTATTATTATTATGCGGTGAGATTGCAGGTCGCAGCGGACTGAACACCATCCGCTCACCCCTCCCTTTCCATGCGTGTCAGAGAACTGCGGTGGCCTTCAGGTAACGGAGTAACATGAAGGTCCTCTCTAGAGGTGGTGTTTGGTTTGTCCTTTCTGGTCTGTAGAAACATGACGGTGCAACATGGTGAATTCCTAGCAGAGGAACCGCTCCCTTTGTAGATAAGAAGTTTCAAGTTTCAAGTCTTTTATTGTCAGATACACAGAATGACAGGGTCAGACTGGGCACTGAAATTCTTAGGACAAGGCCCCACACAACAACTATCATAGCCGAACATAATATAACATGACATACACACTGTACAAGAACTCTGAACATAATACTAACATATAATACACATAACTAAACTAAGAAGGGCTAAGAGTTGTTGCCTGATGCTGACGAAAACACAACAAAACACAACACTTATTAGTTTAAGGTCATAATACACTCAACCATAATTTTAAGTTTAGATTAGATATTCCTTTATTTGTCCCACAGTAGCGAAATTGCAGGATCACCGCAGCGGGTGCACATTAGAGCAGTATTAAAGATAAGAGATAGAAAAAAGAAAAAAATAATATTAAATGTAAAGAGAAAAATATATATACTGTATATACAAGGTAGTGATTAAAGTGACCATTCATTATATGAATATAATATTCCATTTCTAGCCAGAAGATCTGCCTAAATCGTACACAGTGGTCCTTTAATATGATTCCTCTGATCTCGTTGTAGCTTATCAGTGTAACTCTGAACCAGAACCGAAGCTCACTGAAATGAAACAGTAGATGGGTCGATTGCCAGAAAATAAACTACCAACTATTCTCTTTATCGATAAATTGTCACGGTCAAAATATGCCAAATATACAGTGGTATTATTCTCTCAGTTGTGAAGATTTGCTACTTTCCTTTGTCAGATCTTTTTTTATTTTTGGACGTTTGAAGATGTATTTCATGACATTTTTATGGCCATTTTTTACTGTTTGCCGACAATAAATTGAATAAAAAACAATCAAGGGATTAATCAATGATTAATATAATCATAGCGGCCCCACTAACATTCACACCACACCACAACACCACTTACTATATGAGCACACATTGTAATAATGCTGTGACAATACTGTCTGCATATAAAGCATGGTGAACTGATGGCTGCTGCGACAGACAATTGCTCCACAAGTGGTATAATTTCACAGCAAATTAATATTAAATGAAATTATCTCTGCAAGCAGCCTTCACTCCAGCCAGGCCTCTCCTTTTACAATGATCTCTCTGCAACACACAGCCCACTCTTTCTTTGCGGTGTCATTTCCTGTTTCATTATAAGCAGATGAGGTACATGTTCAGTCAACTCACTCCAAAGGGCACCAGTGTGTACATGTCAGACCTGATGTGCATGTGCAACCATGGCTGAGAGGGGCAGGTCATATTTCACTTCAAAGCTTGGTTATGTAAGAGAGCCTTCTCTGTATCAAACAACATCAAAACTACCATGAAGAAAAACAGACAAACACGTGTTTGTGTTGTAAAGAGAAGCTCACATGAAATAAGAGGGTTCATCCACATGCATGCATTAATGCAGAATTACATCAACTACAAGGTAAGCTGGTAAAAAGAAGGATGCAAGTTTCATATTAGCGTGTGATTTTTCTCAATAAGTGTGTCATTTTTATCATAAAAACAAATTACCTGTAAAAAGTCATTGGCATCACCTTTTCATCGCCTGTGTTTTAAAGTCGGTTGTCACGTGTCAAAGTGGAAGTAGTGAAATGTTCTTCCGTATTTTGCTTCGGGTAACACACACACAGACACGCCGATAACGGTAAATCGTGTTTTTCTGTCTTTCTTCAAAGTAGTTCACCTCCTCTCCATTCCGCTGTATTCGTGACTACTCCGCGGTGCCGCCGGCTGCTGACGTACCTTTGGCTTGTTGAACACCACTCGATCGGACGGGAGCTCGGCCATCGCGGTAAAAAGCCTGCGGCTGCCGGTGAAGCTGCTGATGCACAGAGAGCGGAGGACAGCGGCGCCGAAGCCTAGCGCTGCCGGTCTGGCTGTTATATGCATGACTGCAGGACACGCCCTCGTATTGTCAAGAGGACAAACAACAGCCACCATGTGCGTCGGTGGTCCTGCCCAGCAGACCGGGAGGCTGCAGCAGAACCGCAGGTTCCGTTCGCACCGACACATGTAGACTGCAGCAGGATTAACGGCTCGTTTTGGCAGCAGCTTTGAACCCATGTGATACGAGCTTTGCCCGCTCATCTAATTGATTTAACGCTATAATGTGTCATGCTTTCATTTGCAGTGGTTGTGGTTCATGCCGGTTGCTCAAAAAACGGTCCAGTCCTTCTCGGCACAAGTTTAAAATTGAGTCTTGAGAGCAAGGATATTTCTGTAAGAGGTAGCCGTGGAATGGGAAACATTTGCTCATTAATCTACTACAATTGCAAAATGCAACAGGATGCATTCAGACATCCTGGTATTTTTTAAGACTGATGATGTCACCACACCCCATGACAGAAAAAAGACTGAGGCAAGAATAAGAAAGCACATTCGGGGGTTCCGGTTATGACGTGGACGTGAGTAGTCGCAGAGCCCATGTGCTCCGGCAAAATATATCATATATAAATGTAAACCCGTTCGTTTGAATTTGCAAAAAGTCTTCGTCGAGTGATATAAGTGCACGATATAAGGAGGATCCAAAATGAAGCAGAGTAAAACAAGTTCAAGAGGTAAAGAGAGGAAGAAAGACGGTGAGTTGGAGTTGACACATGGACTAGCGGAAGCTACAGAAGCCCAAGCTAGAGACGATGGAATCCTAGCAGCTATTCACGCTCTTCGAAAAGACTTCTCTGCCCAGCTCAAAGAAGTTATCACCTCAAATCACGAGATCAAAGAAGCCTTAGAGTCATTCTCCGGAAGACTAGGTGGAGCAGAATCCCGTATAAGTTCCGCGGAGGACCAACTGAACAATTGAGCTAGCGTCTCTGCAACCACTCAAAGAAAGATGCTAGCACTCGCCAGATCAGTGGAGACCATGGAAAACCGGCAGCGCCGCCTGAACGTGAGACTGGTGGGCCTGCCAGAAAACGCAGAGGGAGGTGACCTGGTGTCCTTCCTCAACAGGTGGTTACCCGACCTCCTTGGTAAAGACAATTTACTGACGCCACCTTCCATCGACCAAGCCTTCAGACTTCCAAAAGCAGCCACAGCTAACGCTAAAGCTAACAAGCCAAACCTTAAACCTCTTCCTCGGGCGATTCTCGTGAAATTCCGCTGGCTGGCCGACAGAGACCGGGTGATGAATGCGGCTCGCAAGAAGAAAACGCTGCAGTTCGAGGAGAATCGTGTGATGTTGTTTCCAGACCTTTCCGCGGAGATTCAGCAGCAGAGGAGAATGTTCGACGGCGTGAAAACCCGACTGCATAAACTGGATATTGAGTTTGGATTACAGTTCCCAGCAAAGATGAGAATCTACCACAAGGGTAAAATGCTTACGTTTCTTGCTCCATCAGATGTGGAGGTCTTCATCCGCGAGATCGAGACAGCGCGGTCTCAGACGGAACGGGACGGTGACGTGAGTGAGTGAGTCCGGCTAGATTTCGCTAGCTCGCTTGGATCCAAAACGGATGAAAGATAGACTAAGCTTGTTTGGATAAGAGTGTCGTATCACATTGGCTGTGTTATTGCTGGCCCTTGGTTTGATAGTAGCAATACGTTTTGTTTCATTTTACATAATGTCACGGGTCAGTAATCGTACATACTTGGGTTTACGTTTTTTAATTATTTTATTATATACTTAAAATGTTTGCCGGACGTGGGTGCTGCCCATTTGTGTTCAATGGTTTGTATCTGCTCCTTAGTTAAGGATCAATGCAAGTTGTCCGGAATTTCAGTGTATTGCAGGAGGGTGAGTGGGGGCTGTGCAATTAGGGGGCGCAGGGATTTAGGAGAGCTCCTTCTCTGTTCTAGAGAGGGGGCGTTTGTTACTGTTTTTTCGTTGTTTTTTTCCCTTTATTTTTCATGTTTTGATGGCACACTGGTCTCCAAGGGTATAAGAGGAGTTATAGATATAACGATAATATTACTTAGACTGGGTTATGAGTAATGCTCCGCATCTCAATATTATTTCTTGGAATGTCAGAGGTATGAGAAAATTGGTTAAAATTAAGCAAATACTGTCCAGAATTAAACATCTCCAAGCAAAAGTCATATTTCTCCAAGAGACTCATTTAGTATCCGATGAGATTGTACGCATAAGGAGGAGATGGCCTGGGCAAATTCTAGCTTCCTGCTGCTCCTCACAGGCAAGAGGAGTAGCAATCCTTATCCATAAATCAGTCCCCTTTAGGGTTCACAAGCTTCTCCAGGATCCTGCTGGTAGATTTGTGGTGGTTGGGGGAACTCTTTTGAATCAAGAAATCATTTTGGTAAACGTGTATGGGCCCAACAATGACGATGCTACATTCTTTAGTAATCTCTTTATGACCGTTTCATCTTTTCGAGGTGAAATAATAATGGGTGGAGATTTTAATTGTGCTCCTAACCCCCTCCTAGACCGTTCATCAAGGAATGACTCCTCCCATACAAATACCCGAAAGGTGATAGGCCACTTTATGTCAGAGCTGCATCTTTGCGATATCTGGAGAATTAGAAATCCCACCACACTAGAATATTCGTGCCACTCAAACACACACAAAACACAATCCCGTATAGATTATTTTTTAATCTCTGAGACTCTGGTGGCCAATATACAGGACTGTGGGCACAAAGGCATAGTTATTTCAGATCATGCCCTACTGTTTTTGCATTACCGCCTTACTCCACATCCCAGGGGCCAAACAGTGTGGAGGTTTAGCCCGAGATGGCTCCATGATCAGAAGTTTCTTAACACGGTGGAAAGAAATATCGAGCTTTTCTTTGCTACAAATACAGACGAAACCTCAGCATCTATTAGATGGGAAGCCTATATTAGAGGTGTGATGATCTCTTATACCAGTAACATTGCAAATAAGACGCATCTCCTTATGACTGAACTTGAGCGAGATATTAAAGACCTAGAAAGGGAGCTCTCGGTGAATAATACACCGGAGAATTTACAGAGGCTCTCAGAAGTAAGGGCTAAATATAATGAGATTACAGCAAGTATCACTCGGTTAAAGCAGACTTACTATGATCAGGGAGAATCATCGGGCAAATTACTAGCATGGCGGATTAAAACACTGCAAAATGAAAGAGCTATCACCGAGATTGAAACTGAAAGCGGGACAACAACGAATCCGACGGAAATTAACAGAGCCTTTCAAAAATATTATATAAACCTTTATACGTCAGAGCCTCCGGATACTAATGATGACCTTCCCTCCTTTTTGGATCAGCTTTCCATTCCAACCTTAGAGGAGATGGTAAAAGAGAAGCTAGACTCTCCCATTAAAAAGGAGGAACTGTTTGAAGCGCTGTCACATATGAACGGAGGAAAAGCATCAGGTCCTTCTGGACTACCCATTGACATCTACAAGCGCTTTGGGGAGAAGCTTGTGCCACCACTCTTCGATATGTTAGTTGAATCAATTGAAGCTGAACATTTACCGCCCTCCCTATCCAATGCCTTAATAACACTGATTTTAAAGCCAGATAAACCCCACATAAAATGTGGCTCATATCGTCCTATTTCACTAATAAATTCAGATGCTAAGATTATAGCAAAGGTGTTCGCGAGACGTCTTGAAAACCATCTTCCGTCTCTGATTGCCTCTGACCAAAATGGTTTTATAAAGGGTCGTCAAGGTTTTCCATAATATTCGAAGACTACTAAATATTATAGATGTGAGGAAGGAAAGCCCAGACACAGCAATAGTCTCCCTGGATGCCGAAAAAGCATTTGACAGAGTGGAACACAATTATCTTTTTGAAGTGCTTCGGAGGTTTGGGTTTGGTGAATACATCTGTAAGTGCATGAAAATGCTATATCACTCCCCAAGTGCATCAGTCATGACAAACTTTGTAACCTCCCAACCCTTCAAACTCCAACGAGGGACCAGACAGGGGTGCCCCCTTTCGCCCCTTCTGTTTGCATTAGCAATCGAGCCACTTGCAATAGCAATTAGACAAAACAGCAGTATAACAGGTATCAGAATAGGGAATGTGGAGAATAAAATAGGACTATTCGCCGACGACATAGTTTTATTCCTTACTCAACTAAAGAGCTCTATTCCAAATCTCCTTAGATTAATAAATACTTATGGATCAATTTCAGGATATAAACTGAATGAATCTAAGTCAAATATCCTCTTTCTTAAACAATCAGAGAGAAGTTGCCCCCCAATACAAACCACATTTAAGAATACATCCAGTTTTACTTATTTGGGGATCAAAATTACTCATTCAACAGAGGACCTTGTATCCACTAACTATAGCCCAGTGATATCAGGAGTAACTAATCTTATTAACAGATGGACAACAATGCCGATTTCAATGATTGGCAGGATTAATATCCTCAAAATGAATGTCCTACCCAAATGTCTTTACTTATTCCAATGTATACCACTTCCACCTCCAACAAACTTCTTCCCAAATATGACTAAAATCTTCAGAAATTTTATTTGGAGTAACAGACGAGCAAGATTACGCCTCTCTCTACTATACGGCAGGGGCGGGTTGAACCTTCCCAACCTCAAATGGTACTACTGGGCATGCCAGCTTTGGACAACCTCCTTCTGGTTCGGATCCAGTTCATCCCTCTCATGGGTGGCCATGGAAAGAGAGACTTCATCCAACAACCCATTTGTTTCCAACTCCATTCGTTCTTGGCATGAAGTTCATAAATACCTAAAGGTTCCCCTAAATCTATCGCAGTTCACACTCATTTGGGGAAACAACAATTTTCATCCAGGGGCGAAAGACAAGGGATTTAAACTATGGGCAGACAAAGGTATTGGCCAAATAGCAGATCTCTTTCAGGAGGGTGTTCTCATGCCATTTGAAGATATTCGAAAACAATTTGACATACCTGCTAAACATTTCTTCAAATACCTACAAGTCAGAGACTTCATCTATAAGACCCCAAAAAAGCTCTCAATACCTGACCTCTCAGCAGTAGAAAACATTATGATAAGACCTCACCAGAGAAGACTTATTTCCATCTTTTATAAGATTTTGTCAGCTGGGTCTCCAGAGACATCAGAGGACAAGAGACTTGCCTGGTGCGCAGACATAGGGGAGGAGATAAGAGTCGGAATGGCAAAATATTTGTACCCAATCACAAACGTCTAATTCAGGTTTCAGACTGTTACAGTACAAATGGTCCATGAGGCTATATATCACTCCAGAGCTTTTGAACCGTTTCAATGTTAATATTCCTGATGTATGTATTAAATGTGAAACACATAGGGGGACACTTTTCCATTGTTTATGGTCCTGTTCAAAAGTACAGGAATTTTGGAGGATGGCTGTTGAGACACTCTCAAATGCAACAAAGGTGGTTCTCCCTATGTGCCCAAGAATGTGTGTTTTGGGACTCATATCAAAGGACATTAACCTCAGCAGAGCTAACATAAAGATGGTTATCCTATGCCTACTACAAGCCAGACGGACTATTGCAAAATGTTGGAAATCTATACAGAAGCCGACTACCAAAGGCTGGTTAGAGGACATTGTACAAGTTATAGCCATGGAAAAAATAACATACTCACTGAAAGGAAAATATACACAGTTTGAAGAGATGTGGACTTCCTTCTTGGACTTTGTAAAGGGCCCCCAATTTATTAGGGCTCTAAAGTGACCTTACAGTCATGACCCATGTACAATCTCTGAGCAACCCACTGTCTAAATACCCCTCGCAAATTTACCAATGAGTGTGCCATCCAGTATTGAGTGTCATTTTATATAATTTATTTTATTTTTTATCATCTATTTTTATTTTTATCATTTGTATTTTTATTTTGTTATTGTCTGGTAACATGTTTCATATGTTTACTGTATTTGTAACTTGTTCCTCCTTTTAGGGAAAAAAAAAAAAACCAAATAAACACATTTTGAAAAAAAGAAAGCACATTCTCTGGGAAAAAAAGAAGGACTGATGAACCAATCTTATATGACCCTCCCTAATAAAGAACAAAGACAAACTCTGTTGGCTGAATGGGAGAATAAATAAAAAAAGATCGTTTAGAGCCAGTCAAGACCAGATACAGAAAGCAGAAAAAGATTGAGCAAACAGAAGACAAGGAGAAGAAGGAATGTGTCCAATCACCACTGACTATGGACTATTTTTCTTTCACTGGTGTTGGTTGTGAAGATCTTGGCTATTGTAGGCCACAGTGGTTTGCTCTTTGCTTTATCGGGATCACTTTGTCGTAAAGCGTTGTAAGATGTTATAGGGTTGCACACAATAATAGCTTCCATTGACAGGAATGCATGGGGACCCCAAGAAAAAAGAAACAACCACAGCAAATGGTTAACTCATTTCTTTTTAGAACATTAGTAGTACATTACTGTTGTTGAAAGCAAAACACACACTTTACCCTCTGATTGTGTGAGATACTTAACATTTAAATCAGCATCCATAGCAAGACTGCATAGGCTGTAATTGACCCAAATACATGATATGAAGTCATATGGGACACATTGAGTGACTAAGTCATGCATAATCAGTCCTTTTACTTTTGCTATTTTAGATATACTGTGATGCTATACTTTTGTACTTGCTATACAGCCTACTGTGACAAATAAAAAGTGGTGTAAGGACAATGTTTCAAGCTCACTTTGTATTACCGCTTCAATACTGTTCTACATATTTAGAATAAAACTTGGTTCACAACTTCCGCTGAAATGTTAACACACTCTAAAATGTCAAGCTTTTAGTCTGGTTTGGCTGCAGATTTAAGACTTTAACCAGCATTGTTCTCTCCTGAAACTGATCTGATCAGCATTAATGTCTTTGTTTGTGGCTTTTATCGTCTACTTCCACTTCCTTTGCCAAGATGTGTGCTGCCGACAGAGGAACTCTTTGGCATGATTGTCCTGCTTTGAAACAGAGAAAAAAACTGCAGTGATTCCTCTCAGTAAAGTATTTGTGGGTTCTCAAGCAGATCTCAAGAGATACTTTAAGCTATAGTAAAATATAACATACACAAGACCCTTTGTATCCATGGTCCTTTATCTTCCTTGCTTCTTCTTTTGGAAATGCACAAACGAGCATCAATTACCTGCCCATTAGTGTTTAGTCATCTCTTCTCACCACATTAAAGATAAGAGAGAACCACCTTTGGAACAGAAATGATGTTCCTCATCAGATTGTGCTTGCAGATTTCTTCAGGCGATACACATGAGAATTTGGCATGATAAATGAAAAATTACATAACAAGTTGTGAAACTATATAAATGTGAAATAATGTGTTGCCTCCAAAAATAGTCCCACAGACCCCCTACGTGTCAGGGTGTCGTAGGCCAGAGAGAGATTGGACCCAAATGCCAACAACGTTTCAACAGAAGACTTATTCCTTTCCAGGAAACAGGTCAGACATGAACTCACCAGGAACACCCACACTAACTAAACTGTAGACGCCATTCTGGGGAATGAGACAAACAGGGTTTAAAGACACAGGGAGGTGGAGGTGATTGGACACTGGGGAACGAGACACATGTGTACACAATGAGGGCGGGGCTAGCAATCACACAGGAGGAAACAATCAGGACCACGCAGACGATCACAGGGACAGGAAATGCAGGGAAACAGATGACAAGAGAGACAAGGACTTCAAAATAAGACACAAAACAAGACACAGACACTCTGGATCATGACAATACGTCGCACAGACGGTCTCTGCAGGGAGTAGCACGAGGTCATGGGATTAGATCTGTTCTATGGGAGGGTCATTTCGATTTAAACATGCCAGAGTTTCGGCCTCGTTTCTGGGCGATAGCCAGTCCCCACCAGGTTCCAACCATGTATTCAACGTCTCCGTGGGCCCCAGGATCGCCCTGGCCCTGTTATAGGCGTTTGAAAACGCTCAGTCTTGACGCTCAAGTGTGGTATTTTATTCAGATATTGTGATAGTGTTGGGTTAATAAGAAAAATGTAACACAGGGAAAATATGACTACATTTTGCATGCATGGTTGTCTGTCTCTACATGTACCCTGAGATGGACTGGCGACCTTTCCAGGGTGAACCCGGCCTTCGCCCAATGTCAGCTGTGATCGGCTCCAGCGCCCCGCGACCCTAAACAAGGATGAGCGGTTTGGATAATGAAATGGAACTAGTGTTAATCAAAATGAACACTTCTCAGTGAAGAAGAATAACTCTTTCAAGAGTTGCGTTAACTCTGAAATGTTATCACTATGTTCAGTGTTACATTACATTTAGCTTACACTTTTATCCAAAGCGACTTACAATCATGTTACATGTAAACACCATAGAGGCAGCTACGCTACAGGGAGCAATTCAGGGTTAAGTGTCTTGCTTAAGGACACATCGACTAGGGCGGGGATTGAAACGCCAACCCCCTGTTTGAAAGACGGACCTGCTAACCACTTACTCACAGTGGCTCCTTAACACTCTGTAGATAGGGGGACCATATGTTCACTGGCTTAATGTTAATGTACTCTTTAAGTGTTATGTGTTTTTCTAAAATGTTGCTTCTGCTGAAATATCAACGTTTGATAAAAAAGTGATTTAGAGAATTTCTTTCTCAAATTAAAACGCGTGTGATGAATCTCGATTTGAAAGTAGAAGTAGGGAGGCGGAGCTCTCCAGAGTAACAGTGAATGTTGTCATTAACATGGGTTTTTAACTCTTGCTCTAGTTGTCGTGACTCTGAGTCAATTCACTTTTACACTTTATATTCTACACACACATTTTGAACTCTAAATATTTACACCAACACTGGGGGTCATTTACTCTTGCTATTGTTTTAACACTGGGGAATTTACTGGGCCCGTTGATGGCTGCCGAATTTGGGCCAAATTTGTCATTATAGAAACGGGCCTATTCTGGCTGAGCAGTGGCAGCCGGGTATATTAGCAACGAGCACTGAAACAGGCTCTTGCCCTTTGATGAATGCCCAATCACATTCATAAGCTGAAAGTTACAGAAGACAGATAAGGAAATGCGCTTGCTAAAAAACATGACCAAACAAGGCAGTAATTCTTTACCATGAAAAAATTAATTAAAATCGAATAACAACATCCTTTGACTGCAACTCCCAAAAAAGACCAGTAGCTGGTGCTGAACTCACTTAAACAAGTGTTCCACGACAAACACACAGACACACACACGCACAAACACACACAACAGAGTTGGCAAGTATTCGCCGTCCTGTCTTGTTGTTTTCATAAGTATAGGTTGGGCTGTATCTCAAAATAATCACGCCAAATCGGTTTGTGTTTCGATCTATTTTTTCTAGGGCTGTCAATCGATTAAAAAAAATTAACTAAATAATCTCACATTTTGAAATTCATTAACCGTCCGACAACGATCGCCGTGGGTCACTTTCCTATCAGGGGGCATCATGAAGGAGTTATGCTTTGGGCACCAACATGGTTAGCAGCGGTACTGCATATATATGTATGTGTGAATGTATATATATATATATATATATATATATATATATATGGTTCTTTGAAATAAGTTTTTTTGAGAAATCATAGGTTAGGGCACTTGATAGCTTCAGCCTCGACCCTTTCGGTCAGCCACTTTCTTCTTTTGTTGAATTCTGATTGTTGTATATTTTGCTGATCGAAATAAACTAAACTAAACTAAACTAAGGGGTTCAATAGGGCCCCATTTGTGAATCCCACAGAACCAAACCCACCCCGGGATGGGGTGTAGGAGTAATCACACAAGGTGATTCTCGCCAAACCGTCCCACCCCGTTGGGGAGGTAGGCGATTCATAATCAGACTCGCCTATGAATCGCTCCTCCCGTGTAGGCGATTCTGAATCGCTTATCGCCCACCTCTCCTGTGTGATTCACAAATCCCTGCTGCTTTGCTGGAAATCACCTCTACTTATAGACTCTGGTTCGGTGCTCCTTGATGTCACTAGTGACGTCACAGCACAGAACCAAAGCGCTTTCATGTCATGTGACAATGTTTCCATGGTGACGGACAAGGCCACGGTGTTACTCTTTTAGTAACACTACAAAAGCCAACAACAACAACACCGGAGGGTGGTGCGCGAGCAGCTGCGGGTACTGAACATACCCCCCCCCCCCCTCCCCCCGCTTCAGGTTAACGGTCCAGCCTGCGCTCGAGCAGAGACTCGCGGTCTATCCGCGCTCCGGGCTCGTTCCGTGCTGTCAGTCTCCCCGCTGATACTACTGTGACGTCATCACGTCAAACAGCGCGCTCTTGTTGTATATTTTGCTGATCGAAATAAACTAAACTAAGGGGTTAAATAGGGCCCCATTTGTGAATCCCACAGAACCAAACCCACCCCGGGATTGGGTGTAGGAGTAATCACACAAGGTGATTCTCGCCAAACCGTCCCAACCCGTTGGGGAGGTAGGCGATTCATAATCAGACTCGCCTATGAATCGCTCCTCCCGTGTAGGCGATTCTGAATCGCCTAACGCCCACCTCTCCTGTGAAATTCACAAATACCTGCTGCTTTGATGGAAATCACTTCTACTTATAGACTCTGGTTCGGTGCTCCGTGTCGTCACTAGCGACGTCACAGCATCAAAGCGCTTAGATGTCATGTGACCATGTTTCCATGGTGACGGACAAGGCCGGAGATCGAAGGCACTGACACGTGACTTCCACCAGGAAACCTGTTTATATGTACGTATGTACATGTTGTGTATGTATATAAGTACATATGCGATTACATACTACTGTTTATATCTGTCACGGGACACAACATGTAACTATCTAATCACTCATGGAACAATGTAATTCTCAGGCAGGTTACTGATGCCACAATGGTGCTGAAACGCTCACGATGAGCATTCTCATGCTAAACGGCACTATCCTTAATTAACTACTTCTCCTGAACTACTACACACTCAATAACTATCAAAATATAGTACCGCCAAAGCGACCGAACATAACATTAATATATATATATGTCACTGAGCGACGCGATGGCTGGTTAAAGATCGTGCTCCCGACATTCGGAGCTAAAAATTACCAACTACAACCAGAATATATACAACATTTATTTTAAAGTTTGGCTAAAGAGCGTTGGTTGAGAATGCCTCCAAAAAGAGTAAAAACCAATGCAGACTGAGTTAGTTGGCGGTGGCGGAGTAGCTTCCCTCTGCTGCAGCCAGGTGCTGGAAGAGACACTCTCCAGCAGCACCTCGAGACGATTTAAACGGGAGAGCGGACATGAGCCTCATATTGAAAGAATTGAGAGAGTTCAGGAAAGATAACGGCCAGCAGCTGAAAGAGATTCATAAAGAAATAAACAAGACTTGAGAATTGCCGAGGCAGAAGGGCGGATTGAAGAGACGGAAACACGGCTACAGGTGGCGGAGGAGGTGGTGGCGCGCTGCTACAACTACAGGTGCATCTGGATGCTAGCTAACGGACCTGAAAATGTCAAGTTCGAAGAATTGCTGAGACTAGCCTGTAGCGAGGATTTCAACATCTCGAAAGGAAGGTTAACCTGGATCACGACACACGCGCCTGATGTTTTGAGAAAGCGAAGGCGTGTAGAGCGAAAATGGTCCTGTGGGAGAGGAAGATAAGATTTCAAACCCTTCCGGCCAGGTTCAGAGTCTTCTATGAGAGGGAATTGTTATACGGGGGATCGGGAGGAAGCGACTGAGGATATGAGGGGGGCCCGGTGTCGGTCATTAAGCACCCAGATTCACTTTTGGAACAGATCCAGCGAATGACCTGGCGCGCCAAAGAGACCGGGGACCCTGGACAGAGCGCCAGGAACGTCAATTACAAGGAGAAGCTAGGCACAAGGACTCAGCGTGAATGAAAGTGAACTGAAAGCTGCTGTTTGACAAATGGGTGAGTTCTTGTTTGCAGTGGAGGAAAGAGCTGGTTTCTACAAGAGAGATTTAAGACTATAATCACGTTCTGCACAATAAAGAAACAATGTACAGGCTATAAAACTCAGAATATTCTGAAAGGGTCGGGTATTAATCTTCAGCCATGCAGCCGACAGATGGATAACAACATGGAAGTAGGATATGAAGGCTCTCCCACTTTACAGGTGGGACTACTTTAGAGCCCTATCACCATCAGGGCTTAATCAGGGTCAATATGATGACCCCACAGTTGGAAGTCTTTTTTTTTTTCCTTTTTAATTTTGTTACAGTGTTTGCTGCAGTTCTTTGCAGTCTTTGGGGTGTTACCTATGATAAATCTTACCTGTAATAACTTTGGTTGGTATTTATTACTAATATTGTCCTAATTAAACTCTGAATGCAAGTGGTTAAAATGGCAACATATAATGTGAATGGTCTTGTAAACCCCATCAAGAGAAGTAAGATATTAACTAAACTAAAAAGAGATAAAGTTGAGGTGGCTTTGCAGGAAAAAGCATCTATCGGATACAGAGCATGCTAAATTAAGAAGACTAGGCTTTAAACATCAGTACTCATCATCATGTGGCCACAGGAGGGTGGTAATATTAATTTCAATAATATTAGTTTTGAACCCACGTTTGAAAAAAGGACACAGAGGAGATATATATTAGTAAGAGGAAATCTAGATGGTTCATTGGTTTCTCTGAATGTTTATCTCCGCCTAATTCAGATTGGACTTTTAAACAGATATTTGATTTAATTATAGCAGAAACTCAGGGGTCCTAATCTGTGGGTGATCTAAACATAAGATTGAATCCTATACTGGACTCTTCAAATGTGCATATTAGGCAGCCCAAGCTGATAAACAAGAAATTCAAATTGGCAATGGAGGATATTGGTTTGGTAGATGTCTGGAGAAATAAATCCTCAAAGCGGGACTATACTTTTTTCTAATCCACATTTGGTTTATTCAAGGATTGATTATTTTCTAACCTTTGGTAAAGATTTGCACAGGGTACGGGGCTGCGACATGGGGATCATGGACCTTTCAGATCATTGCCCTATTTATTTAAAATTTAATCTGGAGCAGGATCAAAGAAACACGTTATGGAGATTAAATACATATTTACTGAATAATATGAGGGACCAAATGAAGAAGGATATCACTGAGTACTTGGAACAAAATGATAATGGTGAAGTTTCCCCTCCAATACTGTGGGATAAAAGCTGTGCTTCGAGGGCAGATAATTGGATACAGTGCTCGCTTTAAAAGAGCCAAGCAAAAAGAGTTAGATGAGTTACAAGGAGAATTAAAACAATTGGAACAAAATCATAAAGATTCAAATGATCAGACAATAAGAGGATTGCTCCAAAAGAAAAGGAATGAAATAAATGAGATTTACACTAAAGATATACAAAAGTTAATTTTCACCAAACAGAAATACTATGAAGGAGGAGGAAAAGCCAGTAAATTATTAGCCTATAGGCTGAAAAAACAACAAGCAGAGAATTCAATTAATAAAATTAGAAATCCTATTACTAATTCCATACAGTATAAACTAAAAGAAATACAAAATTGTTTTGAAGGATATTATCAGATACTCCCAACCTCAAATTGATGGGGAGAAAATGGAGGCTTTTTCAAGGGGTACATCTGCCTAAACTGACTAGTGAGCAGGAAGTCAGATGGTAGTTGAAATAACAGAGAAAGAAATTAGCTTAGCTATAGCACATCTTAAATCAAATAAGGCCCCAGGCCCAGACGGGTTTCCTTCGGAATGGTACAAGGTGATGGAAGGGTCATTGGTATCTATGTTGCAGTCTACCTTTAACTGGGTACTTAAGGAGAACATTATCCGCCCTCCTGGAAGGAGGCAGTCATATCCCTTATTCCAAAAGAGGAAAGGATAAAACTGAATGCAGTAATTTTAGGCCAATTAGCGTGTTGAACCAGGATTACAAAATCTTTACCCATATACTAGCCAAACGAATAGAGGGATTATTACCACAAATTATTAGCCTTGATCAGACAGGATTTGTACAAGAAAGACAAACCCATGATAGTATCAGAAGGTCACTACATATAATTAACCATATAACTGAAAGTAATTTGGAAGCAGTATTAGTTGGGTTAGATGCAGAAAAGCATTTGATTGTGTAAATTGGACCTTCCTGTTTAGAATTTTAGACACATTTGGATTTCACAGTAGCTTTATAAAACTATACAGGCTTTATACGATAGACCCAGGGCGAGAATCAAAATTAATGGAGCCGTTTCAAATTCCTTCCCATTGGGAGCGAGGAACTAGACAGGGCTGTCCAATTAGCCCTCTCTTGTTTGCGATCTTTATCGAACCTCTGAGCCAGTGGATTATTCAAAATAACAGTATCAAGGGAATAGTAATGAATGGGGTGGAGCAAAAGATCTCTTTATTTGCTGATGACATATTGGTGTATCTATCCAGTCCAGAACAATCTCTGGTCCAGTTATTTTCAACTTTAGAACAATATGGATCCTTCTCTGGATATAAATTGAATGTTTTGAAGACACAAATTCTGAGTTTTAAGTACTGCCCTCAGTGAATATGATGAAAAACTATACATTTGGGTGGGATGCTGAATCCATTAAGTACTTGGGTGTAAATATTCCAATAGATTTGACAAAACTTAGCTTACTTAATTATCTACCTTTGAACCAAAAATTAGGGAAGACATAAGGAGATGGGACCTTGTTCCTTTTCTCAGTCTTATTTCACGCATTGAATCGGTTAAAATGGTTATTTTGCCGAGACTGCTGTATCTCTTCCAGTCCCTTCCACTGGAACTATCTGACCAACAATTTCAGGAATGGGATAAACTTATCTCAAGGTACATTTGGCAGGAGAAAAGCCAAGATTTAAATATCAGAGTCTACAATTGGCTAAAAACAAGGGTGGTGTCGCTCCCATGTTTAAAGGATTACTATATTGCGGCTCAATTGAGACCATTAATATGCTGGTGCAATCAAAGTACGTTGCTAGGTGGAAGGAGATGGAGAGTGCTATATCAGAGGAATTTCCAATTCAAGCTGCGATTGGGGATAAGGTCTTGATGAATAAACTAATCAAACTGAAAACCCATGGATCTGTCTGTCGCTTAAGGTGTGGAATAGACTGGTAACTCAAAAACACTTGAGGGAGGCTGTAAAGGTTTTAAGATGGTGTGTGTATGATCCAGAATTTCTACCTGGAAGATGGGATGCAAGATTCAAGTGTTGGTCTTCAAAGGCCTGACAGCCTACTGCACATTTCTTCACAAGGGGTCCATGAACAGCTTTCAGAATCTGAAGGGGCAGTTTGATCTGAAAAGTGATGATTTCTACAGGTTCCTTCAAGTTCGACATTACATTGATAAAATACAGAGGGAGAGCATACAAGTGCACTGGGATAACACTTTGTTAAAAGTTTTTAAAGATGCCTATCTTGAGGGCTCCAACAAGAAAGCTGTTTCAAAAATCTATAGGAGTTTACAAGAAACAAAAGGTAACTCGCTGTATGTAAAACAAAAATGGGAAAGGGAAGGAAATTTAGTTCTGGAGGAAGAAGACTGGGAGAATTTATGTGAGATGCAATGGAAAACGTCAAGTTCAACCTCATGGCGAGAGTTTTGTTGGAAAAACCTCATAAGGTTTTTCATTACTCCAGCTCAGAAGAGACATTACACTAATTCCTCTGCATGCTGGCGACAGTGTGGATGCATTATGGCAAACCATTTCCATATATTCTGGTCTTGCACATCTTTGAATCCTTTCTGGCAGCAGGTTCATGGAGTGTTAGAAAAAGTTTTTCGGGTGGATATTTCATTTAAATTCGAAACGTTATATTTGGGTGTTTTACCACTAGAAATGTTTTCCTCTAAAGACAGATATCTGTTTAGAATCCTGAGTGCTGCTTGCAAGAAGGCAATCACCAGAATGTGGTTAAAACCAGGAAAACCTACTTTGGATGAGTGGATTGATATTGTGTATGACATTTTTAAGATGGAGAGGATAACCTTTGCTTTGAGACTGCAACAGGGAATCTGTTTGTCTAGATGGGAAAAATGGATAATTTATGTTACCGACCATCATTTGTTTAGAAGGGACTCTTTATTTATATATATATATATTTTTTTTATATTTCAATACCCCCCTTGTTTGAATAAGTTTCAGGTTCACCCCATAATTTTGTGTGTTTTTTTTTTTTTTTTTATTTTGTGTGTGTTTTTATGCTATAGCATGTTTACTTGAAGGTCAGTGAGGCCTGCCTCTGTATTACCCAAAAATATTTAAATGTGATCTGACGGTTAACTACAGAAGGCGTACAGAGTACACTGTATTGTCTATGATTGCAAACATGTGAAAAGCTGAATAAAAAGAGAATTTAAAAAAAAATATATATATATATATATGGCACTTGTTTCGTCTCGACACAACAGCATGTCATTTCTGTCTCTACGTGTCGCGTTAACATTTCTCGGCTCTCCGTCTCGCGCGTCGCAGAGTGCGCGCATCGGGACGAAGAAAGAAAAAAAGTCACTTGCATCTTGTTTTGCTACTACTACGTTTCACTTCGTAATATATTAAACTTTAGACTAACAGTGGCATCTCCTCAGAGTAGAGTATCATAGTGGGGGTATAACAGTAGGCCTATCATGGTAAAAAAGTAATCTTTTTTTATTATTATTTTAAAAAGGCGGGTACATTATACATATGATGGTATATGAGTGTAAGTGTAAATAAAAAAAACCAGGAGCTCCTCCATTCTATGATCATAAAACTGATTAACGGCAGCTGATCTGTCGTGCCACTTGAGTGTTGCTGCCGGCGACTCGTCGCAAACACGCCACTGAGTCGTCGCTGTACAGGCACCTAGCGGCACTTGCCACAGAGTTGCCGCTGAGTTGTCGCTGAGTTGTCGCTGAGTGCCGGCAAGTGCCACTGAGTGCCAGTGTCGCTAGGGGGATGTGCCACTGAGTGCCAGTGAGTTGTCGGTGCCAGTGATTGCACTCGCCCTCTCTCCTCAGTTGTCCACTCGCCGTGTTCTCTGGTTCTGACTGACAGGCTGCTATAGAGCTTCATCTGTGAGGTGGGAGGTCCTTTGTGATTTACTGAGTGTTCATTGGTTGTTTTTTTCGCAAAATGTTGACAGACAAACGGATTGACCAATCACGTTGAAGGTTTCGTGTGACGAGTTCTTTCCGCGCCGCGTCACCCGACACGTCGCCCCTCCGTTCCTCTGTGTATCAGAGGGGGAGACGGGAGGAAGGAGGAGCAGGAGGAAACCCGACTGATTCATCCACGAGTTTAAACTGATTTATGCTCCTTATTTTCGCGGAGAAATAATTGTTTTAAAAACGGAAACAGTGTTAAACCGTACTGCCGCGGTTTGACACTCAGGAGTGTAAAAACTTCAACGAACACCGGAAGTAAACAAAGTTGCGTTAATTGCGTTAAAATATTTTTGTGCGTTAACGCGGCCAAATTAATCGCATAGATTAACGCGTTAACGCTGACAGCCCTAATTTTTTCGCAATCCTTCGTGAAATCCTAACACAGCTGAATCATCAAGGAGCAGCAAAGTCCAACTTCCGCAGCTACAGAACCGGACCAGCGCAGCAGAACTATCCGATGTGTAAGGATTCCCACTGTGTACTCTGGAAGTACTTCGTCAGGTGGAGACAAACATATCTGTGGATACATATTTTAAAGAGAAATTTGTAGAGTAACATTTTGAATGTGGAGACCTTATAATACTACGATGTATATATGTATTCTTTTATGACTATTGAGGCTTTCCACTGAAGGTTTTTAATTTATTTGTCACCCTTTAGTTTGTGACTCATTTTATTTTAGTTTTCCAACATGACTACTGAGCTTTACAAACAACTGCATATACGTGGAGATAATTATAAGCCAATATTTCTCTACTTTTCTCAAGTTTATGTGACAGATGTGGAATTGTGGATGTTATTGAAGTTCCTCTGGTAATTTCATTAACAAAAACTATTTTTGTCCATGTGCCATGCGTTGCTCGTTAATGTTTTTTCTTATTATTTAGAAGGCTGTGAGAAAATAACTCACTGACACATCGTAATTTATCATACTTAATTGTTTTGGGTTTGGCAAAGACCATTAATTGGATTCTTGCTTTGAGTCCCGTGGTTTAAACAATGTTGTTTTGAGTAAGTATTTAATGGTTTCTTTTATTCTGTATCTTTAACATTTACTGCTCTGTCAGTACATCAATAAATACCATTATTTAAATATATTTAAGATTATTTCAATGCATTTTACACAATTCAGAACTGCTCCACATCATTAGTATATAGTAAGTGTCACCAACATACCAGTTTTCAAAATGTCAGAGCTCTAAATAGACTATTTAGATATCAAACGTGTACAAGGTTCATCACTATTTATAGTTAACATTGCAGACACTACACTATGCGCTGAATAGATTACATTACACCTTTCCTTAACTCCGTTTGGTCCTTTTAGAGTTTATTTTGATGTAAAGCAAACGGTATCACACTTTCATCGGGTTGACTTGACTAGTTTTTTATGAACATGGCCAGTGATCGTTGTATATCTTCCTTTTAAAGAATCGATTCGTTAATTCTGGAACTGCAAATACAAGCGATGGCTCCAGCTGGCATCTGACCGAGAAGAAGGGAGAAGCATACCTGCGAACTTGTTGCTTTTCGGCGAAATTCGCCGTTTTGAAAAATAAAAATATGTTTTGATTTTGGCCCAGTGGTCCGATTAAGGCAGTGTTAGATGCCAGAATCGGACCAGTGTACACAGCCTGATTCTGGGGAGTAATTCATCCCGAGTCTCAGCCGAATCAGCAACCGGACCCGGGCCAACATGTTTCCTCTGGCATGCCGAGCTTAAGCCGGATTTGGGCCATGTCATTTTGGCTACCAGGGAGGCTTAGAGTTCAAGTTCCCCACGTGAGGGAAACCGGAAAAGATGGGTTAAACTGCGCCACGCATGCCCAAAGCTGATTGGCTGTTGCCCCGCAATTTGATTGGCTGTTGGCCTCCAACTGTCACCAATGGATTGTAGTTCTCAGCCTTTAGTCACTATTTTAAAGAAGACGGTCACCATGAGCAATGTGGTATATCTTTCATAGCAGCTGGTTTCACCCTCTCAAATATAGTGATTTTATTGTTTTTTTGTCATCTTTGGGGTTTGCTTCACAAAACAAAACACTTAATTTAAGGGAGCCTTCGAGGTGTTGATTTTGTTAAATTTTGAACAGAGCAAGGATGGTTGTTTACTCCTTTTTCCAGTCAAAATAAAGTAAACTAGCTCGTCTCCCAAAATCCACAATTATTGGATCAAGATATCACAAAATTGGTGTATAAAACAGACAAAAACTGGTTTATCCAGAGTGGAAGTTACTAAGCAGAGAGTTATAGTGCAGTCAAATCCTCAGTGAGCAGACCTAGAACTGCTTCACTTAACCCTTGTGTTGCCTTCGGGTCAATTTGACCCGATTCAATGTTTCACCCTCCTGTCGCCTTCGGGTCAATATGACCCGATTCAATGTTTAACCCTCCTGTTACCTTTATATTTACTAACATATTTTACCCTTGAGGTCAATATGACCCCAGCTATTAAAATCTCCAGAAAATTATTAGAATTAATATTGTTTTCCAAGTTTAAGTGTGAGGTACTTTATGTTTGTTTGTTGACTCCCGAAAGAACACCGACATTAAACATTGAATCGGGTCAAATTGACCCGAAGGCAACACAAGGGTTAAAATGATCGACCTGGCTGTCAGACTACTTGACAAGTGGGTCAGACAATAATTGAATCCCCAGTCTCCAAGAGCGCTTGTTGTATCTGTCAAAGCCGTCATGCCTGAACATGATGGACAGAGTCCGTACAGCAGACATTATGGTCAAGAACAAACCTTTCACCAGACCTTTAACCCCAGAACTGCATGCCATCCTAAAAGAGGAAAAGGACTGATCTGTGATCTGGCCTCATGAGAGCCAAGTCGGTCTGGACTGATCTGGGAACAGTTGTTAAAAAAGGCACTCATTTTTCCTGGGATTCTCTTATTAATAATGCCCAGCAGGAGGCACTGGAACATAATTAAACACATGCTGTCAGTCACAAACTATGAAACCAGTTTCAAGCCAGAAGTACACACAAGTATATGGATATATTTTCAGCCACATCATTTAAAGTAATAAATACTTTAATATTGTAAATTGAATTCGTATTTTTTCAAACTAAGAAATAAGCCGTTATCTTTGTGTTGTGTATCCTCTACAATACAATTGTAGATCAAAACGTAGTGGTTACAGTCTTGCAATTACCTTTATTATTGTCAACTAAAATGTCCTTATTTAGTTCTCCAGATTCTGTACAGTCTAATATACCTGTAATTCACAGCAGATGTTTTGAACTGACAACAGGGAAAGCATATTACTACTAACATTATTACATTAAGGCTCTGTTGCATTACATTATCACAGTTTCATATCTACATCGGTCATGGTCACCAAATGTCTCGAAAATGTTGACAATTAACATTTCTGTTATTAATATTACTTTTCACATTTAATTTATTCAGTTAAAAAAAATTATTGAGTCTGTACTGTAATTTTATTTCTTGACAACACTTTTTTTTTATTACGCTCTAAATATATAGAAAAAAATACTGTAATCAAATACTGTAATCAACATTTAAAATACACAAGATATGTATTTTCCAATGCTAAAACCCCAATGTTTGTATAAAAGTACATCATTAATAAATAAAGGTGATAAAATGTTAACTTCGTCCTCACTTTATGCTAAGCATACTTGGCCACCAGAGGTCGCTCTGGCTTTTTAGAAAAGACCTTTGTTCATTGCATCCAGAAAAACAAAATCCACACCTACAGATGGATACCTGGCCTGACTTCCAGAAAGTTAATCAAAATGCAAAAGACGTAACAGACTGAGGAATTTAATCTCAGCATCCGACAAAGAGATCCGTACCAGACCTCCGTCGTCAACCAACTGTAACACACCCATCCGTTTACAGCTGATGTATTCATACACATATTAATAACCTCTATCTCATACACTTGTTCTTAACCCAGAAATTGCCTCTCAAATTAATATATTTTACATAAACAGGTACTTTGTATGTCGTTAATCATCCGCATATGCTCCATAACGGGCTAATCAATGGGTGAGGAGACCATTGAGAGATCTGCATTGGCACTGGGTGTTACAGCTGTGTCTTACTAAACCATCAACATACAATAGACATTTTTCACAGACACCATGACTTGTCATAATTGGATGAATACAGGTGTCATGTCACATTGTCACTTACTTCGACATGGCAGTGTGACTGAAGCGTGCACAATATCAGAACCCTGCTAATGTAATTCCATCATTATTCATTTGATTATTTGCCCCTGTTTTCCTTCTGTGCCATGTCAGACTTTCCTCTGTGTTGTCACTGCATTGGCGTTACAGGTCCAATGCAGTGAGCCCAAAGTGCAGCTAACTGGTCCACACTCTCATATAATCTGGGATTACAGTATTTTCAACCAACAATTCAGTTTCAGAAAAACATCATTATTGTTATACAAGTTTCCTGGCTTGACGTTCATGCTGTGACTTGGATGCCTGTTACTGTAATTGATAAATAATAATCAACGGTATATAAAATACTTTCAATGTGCTTCACATCAATCAGCTGCAGTACAACATTAACATGCCCATGACAGATGCTCCAATCATAATGATCCAATAAAAGTACAACCAAAGGTGGAAGCAGCACTTAAATCTTCTAAATTGAAGCAGCAATACCCCAATGTAGAAGTAATCTGTTGATAGTGAATTAAAAAATATACTTAAGTAAAAGAACAAAAATCCAACTTTACTTAAAGTAAAAGAACTAATCTTACAGTATAGAACATTTCATAATAATAATAATATATATATATTATATATATAAATATATATATAAGTGTATTCAATTACTGGATTATAATTATCGATATACATGTGTTCATCACGTTAATGTTGCAGCTTGTAAAGGTGGAGCTTATTTGAATGACATTATATTCAACTGGAAATGTATATAAAGTCCACATCTGTAAATCCAAGGAATCATTGAGCTCTCATAACACCTTCCCACATAACACAGGATCTCAGTACAAATCATTTCCAGAAATTGATCGAAAGAAAACATTGTGAAGAGTTACGATGCATGCTTTCAGACCGTTTCCAAAATAAAGCAACAGCACAACCCGACTACTCCCACACAGGCAGCTACTTCCCCGCTGAACCGTTTCAGCTATAATCCAGTTATCTCAGCACTTCCTGTTCATCTCAGAGCTGTAGTAAATGTTATACGCTTATGGACTGAGCGGTACTCAAAATGTTATTACCTTCACATTGAAATCGGGTCAAAGGTCAAGGTCATGAAAAGTCAAAATCTTCTTTTTACCATAGCACGGTCAATTTTTATCCAATTGGCATGCAACTAATGCCAAAATGTTCATAATTCAATGCCCAATCTTGTGATATGCGAAGGTATGCGCTCTACCGAGTGCCCATTCTAGTTTTGGTTGTTTCTGGAATTGCAATAATTCACCCGAGTAAGATGTGAACAATTCAGACTGTGATGCTCCCCCTGGATCCCAGAGAGCAGATTACATGAACATCAATACACTTTGCAGTGCTTCACTTCATATTTGAGATACATTGTATACACTTTCATTTAAATTAAATTTAAATTTAAATATTTACATTTTAATTTCCTTTATTATTTAAATTCTTAAATGTGACTGCTATTTTATTTTATTTATGCTTGATTTATGTTATCAAACATAAGTTGAATTCTTACAAAATGAGTTCCTCTAACATTCTCTATGTAGTGTGTCAGAAGAATCCCATCATATATGTCCAGATCTTTAAATGATGTTTCCAGTAATAATATATCTAGTTACTTTATCGTCATTCATTCTCCAGCATGGGCCGAGTCAGCGTGCTCTAGTCTCCCTCAGAATAAATCTCTCCTCGACTTGAACCTTGCGCAAAATCTAAGATAAAAAATATTGACACTGTGTATCATGCTAGGAAGTGGTTGCCTTCATGAATTGAATCCTTCATTATGTATTTCTTCTTATTTATTTTTAGTAACTGAAGCTAGAAATGGATGTGTTGTTGGTTTAGGTGTGTCAACAAATGCAGGAAGCTATTTCCACGCTATGTTTCTGCAATCATGTCTCCACAAACACCTCCTGAACCCGGACACAAACAAGAAACCGTTTACATAATTGAGAGTATGATGAGACAGCAATAATGCAAGTTCAGTTTTTGGTATTGCCCATTATTACAACCGATGTGTCAGATGGCTTTTTAGCGACATCAATGGAGGAATAACAAGACGGAAAATCCGGTCATGTCAGCGTCAAGTGACAATGTTAATCTGAGTATGTTAAATACATACGCGAACCACAATGAAACTACATGTGTAAAAGAAGGGAGGGTTATTACACAAAATAACAAACATGTTTTTTCTCTCTTTTTTTAACTTTATGCACCACAATTTACTCCAGTCCCTCTTCATATTAGCAAAGGCAGACAGCCTATAGGTGTTGAGTCTGTTAGCTTTATTTGGGTGAAAATTAGCAATTTAACAAAACCCTCCTTTACCGCGTGGAGAGAATAATCTGCCCATCCCACATTGGACGGTAGCTTGTTGTGTGGAATCCAAACCATTTGGACCAGGCATCCAGTACACAATGCTGGATCTGATGGTGGAAAAGCTGCACTGCTTTCCAACCCATGCTGCTCGTAAGGTAACTTCTCTCAAGGAAAAATCTACTTGACAAAACCACAGACATGGAAATAGAAAAGGAGTAGAACATCCGTTTCTATTTCCATGTCTGTGGATGTCAAATCTGTGATTGTGGCCTCTGCAGAAACGAGTCATTCAGGTGGTAGTAGCGGTATGTGGTATCAGTCATGTATATCACAATCTCAATGAATTTCTCCAGTCATACGAGTAATGTTAATATACTGGCAACACTATAGCGATTCATTTTAGATAGATAGATAGATAGATATATACTTTATTAATCCCCAAGGGGAAATTTGTCGTCACAGTAGCAGCACCAATAAACTAAAACACACGAGAATAAAATATAAAATAAAGTATATATATGCATATAAAATTAAACATATACAGGACTGTCTCAGAAAATTAGAATATTGTGATGAAGTTCTTTATTTTCTGTAATGCAATTAAAAAAACAAAAATGTCATGCATTCTGGATTCATTACAAATCAACTGAAATATTGCAAGCCTTTTATTCTTTTAATATTGCTGATTATGGCTTACAGCTTAAGAAAACTCAAATATCCTATCTCTAAATATTAGAATATCATGAAAAAGTATACTAGTAGGGTATTAAACAAATCACTTGAATTGTCTAATTAACTCGAAACACCTGCAAGGGTTTCCTGAGCCTTGACAAACACTCAGCTGTTATAAATCTTTTTTTTTACTTGGTCTGAGGAAATATTACAATTTTATGAGATAGGATTTTAGAGTTTTCTTAAGCTGTAAGCCATAATCAGCAATATTAAAAGAATAAAAGGCTTGCAATATTTCAGTTGATTTGTAATGAATCCAGAATGCATGACATTTTTGTTTTTTTAATTGCATTACAGAAAATAAAGAACTTTATCACAATATTCTAATTTTCTGAGACAGTCCTGTATGTATATATATATACACACACACAAACAAATATAATACAATGACTGTGCAAAGTATACAAAGTAAAATATAAAATAAAATATATATGTATATATATATATACAACATATATGCATACACAATACAATACTAATGACTGCAGTGTAAAAATTAAATTAAATATTAAAATATTAAATATAGACAGTGTACAACATGCAAAGTGTGTCTATGTGTGTAGTGTAAATGAAAATGAAATGTGTGTATGTGTGTAGTGTAAATAAATGAAATGTGTGAAGTGCAGATCAACATAGTGTAAGACTACCAGAAAATATATAGCTAACGTTTTCAATGCGAGAGCCGTCTCAGAACTTCAGAAGAGAAAAGCTCCAGTTGTCAGCCTGGTTCAGGGGTTGCCACTTCCAAATCAATTCTAAATATACTAGCGGAAATATCCAATATATCAAAAGGTGCATGTGCGGCTGCACAATCTATGCTTTCCCCCCGTCGCTGTAGACACGGCAGTGACCACAACCCCATGTGCGTCAGGTGGTGACCTTTGGTCAGGACGATGCCCTTATCGCCGGCTGCGGGAGTTCCTGTGGCAACACTGTGGGATTTTCACACGTTGTCCCGGAATGTCTGGAATCCTAGGTGTCATTTTAGAAAAAAACGTTGGCTGCGACTTGAGTTATTCATGTTGGCGGAGCCCTAGCTAAAAGTGTGTGTGTTTGTGTGTGTGTGTGTATCTTCTATTGTAGCTGCTTACATCTACATCTGGTAGTTATATGTACAAAGGACGTGCACAATAATATCTTGATAAAAACTCTCTTTCTCTGACACAGGACGTTTTTCAATTCTGTTCCAAGGCGTTTTTAGACTTGACGTGTGGAATTTTGGTAATTAGTCTCTGGCTGAGTGGCTGGGCCAAATTATATCATGTCTCAGTTATTCTTTTGGATTACTCAGACAGGATAATTTAAGTTGTATAGTACATCACATACCAGCTGTGCACCTGTCATTTCACAAGAGTGATTTCAGAAGGAATGCTTGGCCTTCTTAGTGGGAAAGTCATTTTTGTTGCTAATCACGTTGTTATGTAAATGATAGGGACATGTTCCATCTGCTCAAAAGTTCATCCTCTTCTCTCGTTTATTTTCCTCTCTATGAAAAGGGATATGATCAAGATGTACTTTATCCACTTTTTAGGTTACTGCCTAGTTTCATACAAAACTAATATTTAGTGGTAATTTAACAAATGAGAAGCCGTTTATCTCTGCCATGTTAATTATAGACGACATAGTCTACAGTCCTGACTTATAGAGAAACCTGTTGATGCCTTTTTAAAAAGGGGACTATTGTAACTGAGGTGTGTTAAAAGAGGGACATAAATAAAGATGGGAGAGAAACCAACATAGGGCAGTTTGAGTGTTTATGGTGCTTTGAATGGATTAGGACTGCTCGGTCTGTGACCTCTCCAGGATGTGGTAGTGAGCCAGTGATGCCCGTCATCACATTCCCTTTCCAAAGTCCTTACTGGAATAATGAGTCAGTATAACTCAATACATCAACATCAAGACCAGACTACAACTTGCACGTGCTTTCTGACTCAAGGCTGCCAGGCTGGACCACTTGCATACTCTTTGAAATGATACCTGCAGATCTGGCATAGCCAGTCTACCTGCCTGGAAGTCTTTCAGCGTCACAAGGGGTCAAAACCTCATACACCATTTACTAAGTGCACACGTAGCTGCTCATGCATGTTATGCACGAGTCCTAGGAAACAATTTGAATATTATTTGTGGCTGTTACAGCCCACAGCCTGTTTATTCTGAGTCACACTCAATTCAGATGCAGCTAGTTGGCACCACCCAAACCCACAAATTGGCAAACTTGTTTATTGTCTGGCTTCGCCGAAGTCACAAATGTTAGGGGTACAAAAATGGACTTTTCAGAAAAAGTATAAGCCTACAAATGTGTTTTACTGGAGGCCTTTTGTTCAAGCTAATCAGGAATTGGCTCAAATTTGAAACTTGAGTTTGTAATTTTTTTTAAACAATTGAATACAAGACTTAAAACTGGTCGGACTGAAAGCAAAAGCGTCATTCACTCAAATTGGTCCTGTTTTCAGGCCAATAGTTTTGATTATTTGGGGGTTTTGGTCTTGAACTTAAAAAAATTCAACAATGTATTCAAAATTTAAAATAAGTGTATGAAAAGTTGATTGGGGTTAAATATAATGTTTATTCAGTTTTGGAATCTTTTTGAAAAAAATATATTTTTTACATTTTTCAGTTGCAGATTTTATATTTTAAAATGTTGTAATTATTTTGATTCGGGTTTAAATCTTTTTTTAAGTTTCAGAACTTTTTCAGTTTTAGATAGTTTTTTCAGCTTCAGACTGGCTTGTGGGGGTGTAGTATCAACAGAGAGGGGCGTGGTCTCAGTGGATATGGGCGTGGTCTCAACGGAGAGGGGGGTGTTCTTAACAGAGAGGGGCGTGGTATCATGAGTAACGTCTTAACAAAGGAGGCTGAGAACATGCCTCAACCAAGTTGCCTCCAGGCAACGTCGGGACCGTGAGAATTATGACAATACTTTCGTTACAAAATATTCACATGATTGACAGTAAACTAAATTTACGCCAGTGACAGTTATGATTAGCAAGCAGTGTTAGATCATACTTGACATGAATCACAAGTTCAAGAGGGGTAGTGCCAAACTTCAGATAGTAAAGCAAGGTTCTTAATTGGCACAACCTGGCAAAGTGTATTGCTCTTTACTGCGATTCATGCCAAGTGTGGTAGAAAACTATTTAGTTTACTGCCAATCACGTGAATATGCTGTATGGAAATAATTGAGTCATAATTGTCGCGGTGACATGAAATGAACAAGAAATATTTGGTTAAAAAAGATTCTCACGGATGAACTTATTAGAGTTCGGTTGTCAAAGGTCACTGTGATGAAAACATTGTGAACAGACAATGATGCGTGTCCTTCCAATAGTTTCACTGTCAAACCTCTTTAGAAATTGTCTATCGATAAAACAGAACTGCACGGTTTCACATCTGTAAATGTGATTTGGACTTTGCATATCTGCAGCACAGTGTCACCTCTGAGAATCACTACATCAGTCTGAGTCCAGGCTGCTCTTTGTTCTGCTTCCACTTGGAGGTCTTTTGGGGTTGTTGGCCAATACGTGTTCAACATTTTTGTTGCACATTTATAGATTTGGTGGAGTGATTTTTCTTTTCGATCAATGCATTCTTTTCGAAGATTAACAGGACAGATAATATTTTCATTCCTCTGCCCCGCCGTTTTTACATTTGCGAATCAACAAGGAATCCAATGGGCTTTTCCTACATACCATCACATACCAAAACAATATTCGCCCAAACTGAATGAGGGTCATTGTGCAGGATTCTGGGGGTTTCTTCAAACGTGTCTACTCTCAGTGAGAGTGATACTTTACTGTCTGGGAGCTATCCAACATCTGTGTGCTCTGGAAAAATGTGTCAGGCCTTCTCTGCCTCTCTTGGTTTGAATTGGCAGATGCTGTATGATTTCACGATGACTGAGTCTGACTGGAGTTGTTATGTTATGACTTGGCTACATCTTTTTCCCACAGCAGTTGTTCATAAATCAAGCATCCTGAAGCTACACTAACAATCTATTCTTATCGTGTGTCCTACAAAGTATCAGCAGGATCATTGAAGAGCTTGTATTCCGTCTCTTTAGGACAGAGAGAGAGGTTTTTCCAAAGTCCCAGTCGGAGTTTAAGATCCTCCGCCAAACTCGCGTATGTTCTTGTAGAACCATTACAGTGCAATCCTTCCAGCCTCTGTCATTATTGGAGAGCGTGGAAAACACAGGGAGAGGTGGCCAGGACAGCATCGTTTTTAGAGAAGGCTGAGGCCTTGCAGTACATCTCCACTGGCTGGCCACCTGGAGCCCACCTGCTCCGACACACACACACACACACACACACTCCTTTTCTATCTTTCTGTCTGTCACCTTCTATTTATAACTCATTGCTGGATGTCTTCTCTTCGCTGCCCACCCAGCTCTGTGAGAAATGTCTGTTGTTGAAGTGCAGGAATCTAGTGTTACTTTTGACTGGACACCTTCACCATGAATGGATTACATTCCGTTGCATTGACTGCAGTCATTCTGCTATAGTGTTTAGACTCATGCATTCTGTGGTTATTACATCATCTTTGTAACATGCTGTGAACGTAGTTGTAAAATGAATATTTCGGTAATGTCTATTCAGGGTTTTTTTGTCACACTAGCAGCTCTAGGGATTGAAATCTAGATATGTCGGATGCTCCATCGCCCTCAGACTGAAATATATTAATAATTATTTGATGGATTGCGATGACCTTTGGAACAAGCATTCATAGTGTCAAGAGGATGAATCTCGACGACTGTGACATTTGATCTGGCGCTGCCAGCAGGTTAAAAATGCCTCTGCAGTAACTACTCAGTAATAATAAAGCAGCTCAGCTTTGCTCTTTCTAATACAATATGTGTCCTTGTGGCCTCTGAGTCCTGCTTGCCTCCTTATTTGAACTGCCTTCAAAGTACAGCTTCTCTCACAACGGAAGAGATTGCAATGATTCACGTTCATGCCTCAGACATGCTGCCCTTACACCATGGAAACCAGAGGGAGGAGAAATATTTAATCTCTTTTCAGTCTGGCTGAAGTTACACATCAAGGTTTCAGGAGTTTTTTTGAGGTTTTCGGGGATGAAAATGAAATTGTGGCAATATCTGCTCTATGTCTGTTTTTTCAAAGGATCATCTGCTATATCTGACTAACCTTCCAGTGAAGTGGCAGCCTGTAAAAACATCAGCAAGATTAAAAAAATCTCGCGGACTTAAATCAGAATCGTCACCACAAAAGCCCCAGAGGCTGTTTGACTTGCAGACAACTGGACTAAAGTATTTTTCTCCCCTCAGCTTGTGTTAAACTGAGTAAACTTAGAACGCCACAAGACTGGAAAGAGAGGGAGGAGAGGAAAAAGAGGGGAAAGACTTGGGGGTGGAGGTCTGTGTGTGTCTGGAAGTGAAAATGGGAAGCAGGGAGGAGGAATGTGAAACATTTCTGATGCTGGTCCAGTGGCTGTTTACACGGCAGTCCGCCTGTGACATCAGAGTCCGGACTTTATAAATGTCAGCAGGCGCAAGAATGAGCAGTTAGCAAACAGCGTCACACGGGTTATTGAGACAGAGTGAGCTCCATCAGCAACACAAGCCGCCATGGACCAACTGCTGCGTGCCGGTGCCATAGCTTTGGCTGCACTGCTGTGTGTGGCTACACAGGTGAGGCCTGCTTACTTACAGTAGTTTCTTCTGAATGAGGTTATGTGGTATGCGTGAGGTTTAAGAAAAAACAATGATTTCCTGTGATTTTTGTATTTGAAGATCGATTCATATTGCTGAAGATTTGTTTCTATCCTGGATATCACAGAGGCAGAGTCTCATTTATAAACAAATTATAGTTTCGATTTGTTTTAGTGTATCAACATCTTATCTACCCTGACTCTAAATGGAGAAGATTACTGTAATCTTGTCTGGACATAAAATCCGATCAGACAGTTCTTTGTGTGAGACAAGTAAAGCTGTAACTAACAATATACAATTTTAAACTATAATATTACATTTTTGTATTGGTTATTTGCATGATTTAATCAATTTGTTGTTTGGTAAAATTCTATAAAATAGTAAAAAAATAGCTATCACTATCAGGAAGTTGTTTATTTTGTTCAACTAACAGTCCAAAACCCAAAAATATTTAGTTTATAATCACATGAGACAAAGAACAGCAGCCAATCCAATCAAGACTTTCTGCCATTTTTGCTTGAAAAATGAATCATAAGAGTCAGAAATTAACTATTAAAATTGTTGTAGTTAATTGACCACACATTTTTTCCTCCACATTATAATTTTGCTTTCTGGTTAAATAAGTATTGTTCAACAGCCTTGCGTAATTACAATACAGCAGCATTATCTTGTTGACCCCCCCCCCCCCATGTTTTGGCTCCACTAGATTTGGCATGACTGTTTCTGAGAATACCAATGACATCTTCTTTACTGTCGTCATGAGGATAATATCTGAGATGATGACTGTTGTGATTGCGGCGGCAATGATGGTAAAGATGGCGCGAGGACAACAACGATGTGTCATCTTCTAACCTGTTCCCACCTGTGCCGTCCCTGCAGGTGCTGTGCCAGCTGTGTGACACTCCCTGCCTTTGCCCCAGTTCTGTCCCCGAGTGCCCCACAGGGGTCCCACTGGTGCTGGACGGCTGCCGGTGCTGCCAGGTGTGTGCCCGGCAGGGAGGCCAGCCCTGCACTGAGATGTCCCCCTGCGACCGCCACAGAGGACTGCAGTGTGACTACAGCGCCAGTTTCCACGGAGACCCCGGGGAGTGTGTCCGTGAGTGCCTCTTCTCACGAGCAAACAACCAGGCGCACGATCGTGTGGCCGAAACAGAGTGGAGGGGATAAAACCTCCGTCAGTTAGCATGAGTGGCACAAACAGACAGTTCATGTTTAAAGTCTGCTCGGCAGAGCGGAACGGCCTGCCAGCTGCTCGGCTAAGACATTTAAACGTCTATTTACAGGTCTGCTGTTGACACATTTCCTCAGATGACTGTCCTTTGGGCAGCATGATAGATTGCAGAGACAACACGCATGGATTGAAAAACAAACTCCTCAGTGACTCAGCCTGGTTTCCCATGAAACGACATAACCCTTGGCACGGACAGCAGCTGCTGTGCTCTCTCGTGTAACCGCTCGCTTTCATTCCCCTCTGCTGTGTCCCCTCTTCACTTCATCTAATCCTTTCACTTCCTGATTACGTTTCCCACATCAATTCCAAGTTTACAGGTGCGTTTGAGAAAGTCAAGAAGCTGTCTGTGCTGTGTGCTTCTTCCAGGTCAGGAGGATCTGCGCTGTGAAGTCAACGGCATCACATACCATGAGGGCCAGTCGTTTCAGCCCTCCTGTGACACCTACTGCCACTGCAGAGGTGGAGGGCTCAGCTGTGTGCCGGCTTGTCCTCTGAATGCCCGTCTTCCCACTCCAGACTGTCCCAACCCACAACATATCCGGCTACCGGGAAAATGCTGCAAGGAATGGGTGTGTGAAAACCTAGAGAACACAGTCATTCAGGATGCCATCACAGGTAAACTCGACAGAGATGGATCAGTTCAGATGGTTGAATCAACCCTTAAAAGGAGAAACACATGCAGCCTATTTTTCATGTTTTAAAGTCAATTTCTTACTAGCTAGATGCAGCAGTCAAATACAGTAGAGTCTTCAAAGGAAAAGTTTGCCTTTTTAGGAAATATGCTTATTTGCTCTCTTCTTATCGAGAGTTAGAAGAGATGATATAGTCTGTACGATAAATATGAAACTATATCCAGAAGCAGCTTAGCTTCAAGACGGCAAACAGTCCGAATCAGCTTGCCAGGCTCTGTCCAAAGCAAAAACAATTCAAAATCTGCCACCACTAAAACTCACAAATTAACATTTTATAAGCTGAGATAACGTATGTTCAAACAACAATTCATGGTTGTTAGCTTTGGAAGCAACCAGGCTAGTTGTTTTGCCTTGTTTACAGGCCTTTTCACAATAAAAGCTAATTGTTTTTCGGGCTCTAGCTTCATATTTAATGAGCGGACAGAAAAATTGTGTCGATCTTCGCATTGAAGTCTCCACAAGAAAGCAAAAAAGTGCATTTCCAAAAATGTCAAACTTTTCCTTGTACGCTAATTATGTCCAGATCTAGATAGTTACAGCATATTTTCCAGTTTCAGACGTGGCTATATACATATACTATTACTGGATTTCTCGGCTACAAACATTGCTCATTGATGATCAGTCCATATGGCAACGTAATCCTTCCCTCATTTATATGAGGTTTGTCACTGGTGGTCATGTCTGGAAGTTTTTACTGGAGCATTTTAGTATTAAACTGGGGTGTCTGGCCAAAGGAAAACCTCCCAAAGCCCAAATATAACCCACTTTTTGTTGGAAGTCTAAAGTCTTTTTTATTTTTACAGACACCAAGTTTTCTAGTTTCATAACAGCTGTGTAACAATTAAACATATGAAGTCATGTAGAGACTACTACTACATTAAAAGGGGAGTTTGTGAATGTAAGAGGGGCGTTAGGCAAATGAAGCCACGACAAAAACATCTGGAATTCAAAACATTGTCTGAGTCCCTGTGAGAGCAGTTGTAGAACATTGTGTTCTTGGATGCGAAACCTGCGATGTCATTCCTGCAGATCAAATGACTTCATCCATGTTTGTTTTTGGAGGAACAAAAATGTGTTTTGAGTTTTCATGTTCACTAAAATCAAGAGCATTGGCTTAGTTTTGAATTGGAATTTTCTGTGAGCAAAAAAACAATCCGCTGAGACGTCAACATGAGTGGAAGTGAGTCGCTGAGTCATCATCAGCTTCTAGTTCAGAGTACAGAGGTTCTCACACTGTGATGTGAAGTGAATTTGCTTCTCACACTAATTGTTTGTATTTGTTTTGTTTAGCCATGAGACCGGGGAGGTTGTTGCCAGCTCTCCCGATGGACCACCCTCTAAGTAAAGTGGTCCCACCTGCCTCCACCTGTACAGAGCGGAGCACCAAGTGGAGCGCCTGTTCCCAGAGCTGTGGGGCCGGGGTCTCCACACGCGTCTCTAACCAGAACCCGGCCTGCAGGCTGCAAATGGAAACTCGACTTTGTAAAGTGCGGCCTTGCCAAATAGTTCAGCACGTCTCAAGGGAACCCACGGTGAGAGTCGTTTTTCTCCTAGGATCGTCCTTGACTAACACTGGTAGGGTTTTATCGATTACTCACTTTAATCGACTGATCTGTAAACCGAGTTCCTTCACAAAGAATCCAAACAAAAGCAACACTTTTAAACCACTAAAGACATCTTCGAGGGGGCAGCTTCACACATCCCATTAGGTTGCCCTGATGGCTTTAAATGGTCAACACACGCAAATCCCAATTTGTTTTGGGGTTTTATGTGCTGGATTTGGAGACTCTCTGAAATCTGTATGGTCGATACAATATTGGGAAACAGAATTTATCATCAATATAAAAAAACGGAGTAATTGTCTGCATTGATAGATATAACAGATACATGAAAATTAAAAAAAATTATCTGTCGCCGAGCTGGCATGCATGACCAAATAAAAAATGAAAGGTGATCGGGTAAGTGTTGTAAGTTTTCTTGTGTGTGTGCTGTTTTTCTAGTGGGGACGAAAGGGACGGTGCAAGGCCAGCTACAAGTTACCAGGGCCCGTTCGGCTAGTCCACCAAGGCTGCTACAGCACCCGGGCTTACCGGCTCCGGTACTGCGGACAGTGCACCCACACCCGCTGCTGCACGCCTTATCGGACCAGCACGGCTGAGGTGACCTTCCGCTGCCCCACCGGCAGACTGCTGCAGAGAGCTGTGATGACGATCCACTCTTGTGTTTGTCACAACAACTGCCCCTACTCCCCTTACACTAACCCGGCTCTGTGGGGATACAGGCCCTGATCGGCCTGCAGAAGAGCTCATTCATTTAGACTTCACTGGCCGATTCATGTCACCAGGCGGATCCATAAAGACATCCTCTAATTAATGGACCTTAAAAGTAGATAAAGACTTTGATTGGGCTGGGATGAACGTTGATTTTCACACATTTACAATCTCACTCTGCACTTATTTAACAATACGTTTCACTCCTACACCGTGGTAACCCATTTTACTGGTGGTTTCATTCATTAAATGAAAGCAAGCAAGCTTAATTTACAGGATATCGCACATTTTTAACACTTACGTTACAAAGTGCTTGACAGAAGGAAGAAAAGAAGCAATGATGAAAATATATTTAAAAAACTGAAAAAAGTTTATAACCCACAACAAAAAGTTATAGAATTAAGGAAACAAGATTTCTTTTAAGAAATATATGCACTGATTTGCCTTCTCTGAGACTTCTACCTGGGGGTTAGAGGACACAATAACTCCTTTAATCTCAGGGGTGCCTGGTTCTGTAATGCCAAAGTAAAATTCTAAAATCAATCCTGTGACAGCAAGCCAATAGAGAGAAACATAAGCTGGTGTCATTTGTGAATTATATTCAAATGTTGTGATGATTTTTAGTCAAAATGTGTTGCTTCAGATGAAAGCATGGATAGACTGAAGTTATGGTCTGATTAATGTAAAGTTCTTTAGTTTTAAAAACCAGGAAATGTACTTTTGAAGTCTTATTGAGGTCAGTATTTAGATTTGGATCAGAAATAATCTCAAGAATTTTTTTACACTGAGTGAAATTGTGGACCGATTGCATTTGAGTACGGTAATTCCTCATCACTGTATCTGGGCCAAGAAACATAATTTCTCGTTTTTCAAATACTGTGTAGTGTTTTTCACCTAAACAACCTTAACCATGTGCAAGGACAGCACTTTGTCTTTTAAAGCTTATTTCATTCAATGGAAATGTATGCCACAGATTGACTCCAGCCTTCGTGTTGACAGATGTTGTTTTTGACGTGAGCAATGCAACTTTTAATTTGTACAGATTTTGTGTGTTTGTAGTTTCATGACATTGCACTTCATTTTTGTTTTGTTGTAAATAATTCTGGACACATCTTTCCTATGTATAGTGAAATGTGTCTCAATATTTTACATACCTCTTGCTTTTCTACTTTCAATGAGTTTCGTGTTTTTATTTGTATTTTTACACATAGTATTCACACATTTATGTAGTTGTGTTGTAGATGCTGTACATCCCAACGTTTCACTTCATCATTCATCAATAATTATTGTGCAGTATACACTTCTGCCTTTTGCTGATGAGCTGTCAAAAACTTGCACACAGTAATACACAGCATCACAGACGTCATTTTTGGTATTTAATATGGAAAATGAAGCCAAATTAACGACTAGTGTTGCCATTAATGGCCTGTTGTTGATGTCTTCTTTAAAGTTCTGCACTTAAGTATGCAGTATACCTCAGTCAGACCAGATGACCTCATTAGACATCCTGACATCTAGTGGACAACATAATCTACTGCTGATGACAGTGATAGCTTATTACCTTCGCATTGAAAATGCCGGAAGGTTATGTTTTGATCGCCGTGTATTTATTTATTTATTTATTTATTTATTTGTATGCGTGTTATTCGCAAAACTCAAAAAGTATTGAACCGAATCGCATGGAATTTGGTGGGATGATTGTTTATTATCCGAGGACCAGTTGATTAGATTTTGGGATCGATCGGGTCAAAGGTCAAAGGTCATGAACAGGTCAAAATCTTTCGCAGAACTCAAAAAGTATTGAACCGAATCGCATGAAATTTGGTGGGATGATTGTTTATTATCCGGGGACCAGTTGATTAGATTTTGGGATCGATCGGGTCAAAGGTCAAAGGTCATCAACAGGTCAAAATCTTTCGCAGAACTCAAAAAGTATTGAACCGAATCGCATGAAATTTGGTGGGATGATTGTTTATTATCCGGGGACCAGTTGACTAGATTTTGGGATCGATCGGGTCAAAGGTCAAGGTCAAAGGTCATGAACAGGTCAAAATGTTCTTGAATCGCATGAAATTTGGTGGGATGATTGGTTATTATCCGGGGACCATTTGATTAGATTTTGGGATCAATCGGGTCAAAGGTCAAAGTCATGGAAAGGTCAAACTCTTTTTTTTACCATAGCACGATACATTTTTGTCCAATTGGCATGCAACTAATGCCAAAATGTTCATAATTCAATGCCCAATCTTGTGATATGCGAAGGTATGCGCTCTACCGAGTGCCCATTCTAGTTTTTCTTTGTTTTTGAAAGTATTAAAAGGATTTTATGACCAGGATATTCAAATATGATTATATTTAAAAGTCCCTGTAATATTATTGACAATATGCAGTATCAGAAGATACCGTCAGCTCATTGTTTAGCAGCTGACAACTGAAAATACTTTATTACAGGATGCAGCCAACCTTATTTCTAACCACACCAGTTACCTTCTCTAGAAACTCTCACAGGATAGGTTACCTGCCAGCAGATTGTTTGTCTTCAATATACGCAAACTGCAACCCATGCAGTTGATTCATTACGTGTCAGGATTATATTTCTGTAAAGACATCTTTTTTGTCTAGAAATAAGATCTGTAATGACAAGCTTTAGCTACTCTCTGTAACTACATGTCTCAGAAGTAGCCCATAATAGGCCTGCCATAAATATTGAAAACTAATATTAGAAATAGTACTCGAAGCATATCATTTCTCATAAGGTTTTGTGAAGGGCATCAGAAAAAGAAATAACATCTCCATGTGAGGAAACATTTAAACCTGTAATTGTAGTCTATGTTGTTACTTGGGCTCAGTATGGACTCACTTGAGATGACTTACATTTTATATTTTCAGTGAGAAATAAAATCAGACAAACCAGCCAACACAAACTATGTGAATTCCTGAATACTGACAGGTGCAGGAAGTCGAATGTGGAGGCTGTGCAACAAAAGAGGAAGTCTTCTCTGAACCACTGCAGCGATTACATTTATATCTATTCTATCCAACACTTCACGATGGAGGGAACTGTACCAACTGCTGTCCAGAGGACATTGAATAACACATTTTGTCAACAGATCAGCTTGAACTTTACAGGCAAATTTCTGCCTCCTGTTTACATCTTAGTCTGCATCATCGGTCTGGCAGCTAATGGATGTGGATTGAAATCTCTGCGGCAAAACTGGAAGAAACTGGGTAGCGTCAATGTTTTTGTTCTCAACCTTGGACTTGCAGATATTCTTTATCTGCTCACGCTCCCATTTTTGGTGGTGTACTACTTCATGGGGAGTAAATGGATCTTTGGAGATGCATTCTGCAAGATAACAAGATTCTTCTTTAACCTGAATTTATACGGCAGCATTGGGTTCCTTACCTGTATCAGTGTGTACAGGTACCTGGCTATTGTCCATCCAATGAGAGTGAAGGGAAGAATAACTGTCGCCCACTCTGTGGGGATCTCGGTCATGGTTTGGATGTTGGTGAGCGTTCAAAGTCTTCCAGACATGTTTTTCAACAAAAGATTTGGAAACAAGCCTTGGAAATGCTACGATACCACCAGTACCATCTATGTTGAGGATTACCTGAAATACAGCCTCGGATGGACCCTCACTGGGTTTTGTATTCCATTCCTCATCATACTGGGCTGCTATGGACATATGATTGTTTTTCTCTGCTGCACAGAAATCACTGACGAGGTTCTGAAACGGAGATGCTTGAGGCTGTTGTGCATCTTGATTCTTCTCTTCTCCGTTTGTTATGCCCCCTATCATCTTTTCAAGAACCTCAACCTCTGGTCAAGAGTTCTGTCCAGACAGAAGAATTGCAGGGACTGGTTTAATGGAGTCTACATTGCTCATCAGATAAGTCGTGGTCTTGTGTGTCTGAACAGTGCTCTCAACCCTCTGGTTTACCTCCTTGGAAATGAAGATGTTGCTGCTCATCTCAGAAAACGACTCCAGCAAACTCATCAGATATGCAGCTGCTTGAATCTGTCAAACTCCGGCTGTCTGCCTGTTGCACAAACTGCAGATGAATTTGAACCAGAGTTAAGATGTTAAAAACTAATTGTTCAAGCTCAAACGGTATGCAGCTGCCCATCACAACTCGTATGACATTTTTAGCTGTTGCCTTTTTTCTTAAAATGCTTGACAGTAATACATATTTCCTTTAATTTTAAGTGACAGCATGTTTACACATTTTGCATATTAAAAAAGGCAATTAAGATAATTGTTTTCTTTCTGAACAGTTTTATGGAGTGGTATTGATCACATTGACAATGACATGCATCGTCTCTTTTACTATATAGTTTGCGTCACAATCATTGCCTCAATTACTGCTGTGTGGCTTGCAACATGTTCAACTAAATCGATCGAATGTCCTAATAGTCAGCTTAAATTAACCCGAAGATTGAAGTCAGGCTATCTCTTGGTTTCTCAAAGGCTGATCTGCGCTCAAACAATCGCGTTAATTCGAACCAGACTCCAGTAAACAGGATAGTTGCGAGTGCCCGTCCTACTTCAAAAGGGGAAGTGTCGATCACCAAATCCATGATTTTCTTATTTGCACAAAGGCAAATAAACTCAAAGTAAGAGTCTCTTTTTTTTCTCCGCTGACGAGCAAGAGATGATCATGAATGCATATGAGGAATTCCAGACCATAATCAAGGCAAAATATAACACCGCCATCCCTGCGAGGGTTAGACATGGCAACATATCGCAGACAAGTTAAATGCGTAATACTGCGTTCACACAAATATTCACAACGCTTTACTCGCAAGAGTTTACTCATCCGACTATTTGTGCTTTATTCATTCACGTCTGGTTGACTGGATGAAAATCCACAATATTCGCATCTGTGCATTGACTTTGCATGAAATCTACTCCGAAGGCTTTTGGTGTGAACGCAGCATACTTTTTGGGGAAATGTATTGGCAAATTTTAAGTGCCTCATCACCCCAATCAATACATCTATATTTCTTTAAATGTGCCTGCTGGCAGTAGGCTTAATGGAATGCATCATCCAATGAGATCTAAAATAATCTCTACCGTTTCAGAATAATTCGATAAAAACAAGCCCAGAGAGTATGAATTAATAGATACTTTTTAGGGATATATGTACTGTATGCACTTATGTATCATGTACTATATGTGTAGATACACGTATATGGAGATGACCATATAGAACTAGCAGTTTGAATACGTGTGTGCAAATCTGTGTATGGGTGGATCAGTATGTATGTATCATTCATAATCAGAAATTCAATCAATTGAAGCAGTGAAAAGAATTATTGTGTGATTCCCTCTATTCTTCTCATGAGTCCACCTGAATCATGTTCTACACTATTCTGGAGTCGTGGACGGTGTTAAGGAATGACTAGGAGCCACGGGGAGTAAGACTCAAAAGCAGACTTTACCAAGCGGCATCGGCTTCAAAAACAAAGTCTTTACTTGGCAAACATTTAGAAACAAACTGACACAGAACAAGGGTTTGACACAGACTGAATACACAGGGAAACGAGGAACAGGTGGAAACAATGAGGGCGGGGCTTGCAATCACACAGGGGGGCGGCACACAAGGAGGGAGGAGTCTGAAACGAGAGACAAGGTGAGTGACAGACAACAAAACAGAGATAGACAGTGAACTACCCAGAAGGCCTGGGTGTAACAGATGGAGCCCGGCCATTTGGCCTCAACATTTGTTATGAGTCACAGATCATCTAGGATGTCATGCGTATGATACAGTACATGATTAGCATATAGCAGGCCATTGCAAGGTACATGCTCCCTATTGTCAAAGACCTATGATTGTTTTTATAGCAATGTAATTTGTGGGAAATTATGTCAAGTACCTGCACATTAATGCTGTGAAAGCCTTTTTGATTGACACAATCTGACTCGTTTGGGCCAGATTGTGATTTGATGCCTCGAGAAGGTCTGTAAATAAATGATTCCTTGGGTTAGAATTGATAGCGCTCGTATAGGAAGTCATCATGACGTTATAAGAACTTCAGACTTTTGGATGGGACTTCTGGCGTGGAGGGCGTGGCATCAACTACAGGGGCGTGGCATCACGAGTGACAGCGTAACAGAGAAGGCTGAGGACATGCTTCAACTATGTTTCCTTCAGGAAGCGTAAGTACCACAAGAGTCTTGACTCGATACTTTATACATGCCAGATTCACGGGATAGGCACTAAATAAAATTTATGCTCGTGACTAAGAAATGATGCAACTGGCGCGAATGACACGATTGACGCAAATGATGCGAATGACGCGGCGGCAATGGCGCAAATGACGTGAATGCGGCGAATGAAGCAAATGACGAAATTGAGGCGAATTGAGGCAAACAAGGCGAATGACGCAAATGCGGCGAATGAAGCAAATCAGGCGAGTAAGGCAATGAGGCGAATGACGAGAATTAATCAAATGACACAGAATGAACCTAATGACATGGCGTCAATTCTGAAAATTATGCAAATGACGGTGAATATATATTTTTTATTTTGGGATGTCTATCAATATCGTTCATTTTGAAAATGACGTCAGAGGGCAATACAGATCCGTATCAGACCAGCGACGAGGGCAATACATGGCTGGCATGATGACCCATTAGCCAATCAGCACACTTGTACTGTCGTTGCCATATAATTCAGCTTTATTCATGATGAAAATGTAAGCTAGCTGTCCAATCCTGCTAAGAAGAAACGCAGGTCGAGGACAGGATCATTAGCGAAATGCTGCTTATGCTTAAACTGTTACAAAACATTTTCTCTTGGCAGGATTTTTGGCAATGGGTGGCCTGTTTTTGATTTGAGCACCTGCCCCCCAAAATGTGTGCACGTGCCTGCACACTGGGTAGCTCATTGCCGCTCTGCACCGCTCTCATTCGGTAGTTCCAGCTGAAAGCAACATTTTAACCAACAGCAGTGTTGCAGAAGCATCGCTGCCACCCTTTGGTTCGCCCACCGGTGAACACTGTCACACTCTCACTACTCATCTTTTGCAAAGAAGTCAGTTCTGTATACAGGCATACAATGCGGGGCTTACCCTTGCCTGCATAATAGTCACGCAAAATCCTGAGCGCTCCACGCCCGTCATCCGCTGCCTCTCGCATGACCAGAAACAAACTTTTGTCATCAAGGAATTGGATCAGTTCCGCGTATGCTTCCTCGTTCTTCGCCGCATCCTCAGCCAGTGCGGTTTCTTCCACGCCATTGGCGGGCCGATTTAAAATTGTGTCCTTCAATTTCTGCAACCGCAGATATCCCAAAAACTTAGTCTCCCACAGTTCATAGTTCTTTTCGTCTCCGTCAAACACAAGACGAGACCAACGTGAACTCGTAGGTTCGCTCATGGTGCTGGCACTCCAATCCGTGAGACGCATTCAAACGTGCATACAAACAAATGTCTCTCCGTGGCTACTCACGCCGGATATCTGCGCACAAACGTCAAACACGTCTGGGCCCATAACCTGTTGAGCAGAGCTTGACTGCATGTACCGACTCAACATATATAAACTTTGGAGGACAAATACACTGGATGCAAGTTTGTAAGAATGATACTCAAGTGCTTTATTTTCTGCAGGTGCATCAGCTTATATAGACCTGGTCGCATGACACGCACACCTGAAATGCATAAACAATAATTGGGAGCACAATCACTCAATTAACAAGATCGGTTAGCGCAGATGCTATTTTTCCTACTGTTACTGCTGGTAGCACCTTAAAGCTGTGAGCCATGTTGAGAGCTGTCAAGGCAATATATGTTTTCAATTGTGTATTTCGCTCCATGAAAGAAGAATCCCCTAAATTCCCACGCAGACCAGGTGCGGACAGTGGACTGGTAGCTGCAGAGGTACCAGTTTGCCTCCTGGGCTATGCCAAGGTGCAAGGTACCTTGGGAGCTCTAGAGTAGTTGCCTACTACCTCCGATTTACTTGACTGGTTAAATGCAGCGGTTACATTTCACTGTGTGCTGTGTGTATATATGACCATAAAAGTGGATTTACATTTCACCATTCAAAACAACTAAGAGCTATTACATAATACAATGATGACAGACCGAGAAACGCATCTTGTTTTAGTCTTCTTCGTTGGTCTGGTTGCTAATAGGTGGGGAAGCCTTTTGTAGCAGATATGGAATAACGTTCTCTTTTTTTTTTCAATTGGATCCATTCCATTTGAGATGAGCTAGCACTAAATAATGAGTAATGAATTGGTGAGTGATGTATTGATGATGCAAATCTTAAAAAATAATATATATGTCTTTTTAGTTCCTTTTGTTTGTTTTTGTTGGTGTGTGGTGATTTCAGACATATTACTGCTAATCATTTGGAAACAAACCGAAGAAATATTTTGATACCACCAAAAGCATCTACAGTCTGTTGAAAGATGACCTGAAACAGTCTTACGTGCACACTCACTGACAATCACTTGAGTTTTATGAGAGGGAAAACCACAGGTGTAGGCCATGAACAATCAGGAGGCACACTGGCAGCAGGTGAAGGGAATGACCATCAGGAAACACTTGGTATACACACAGTGTTACACTATCTCTTTTTCAAGGATTTCAATATCTGGTCAAGAGAGCTGTCTAAACAGAGGGTATCCATGGTGTCACCCTGTGTGACTCCCCCTTCAACGCTGTGGAGTCTTTCCGCTTCCGAGTCTCCATCATAACCCATGACTTCAAATGGCAGCTAAACATCAGTTCCCATTGGAAAATTTCAGGTGATTGATATTGTCACCAACCCAACGCCTATACTGTGTGTGTGTGTGTGTGTGTGTGTGTGTGTGTGTGTGTGTGTGTGTGTGTGTGTGTGTGTGTGTGTGTGTGTGTGTGTGTGTGTGTGTGTGTGTGTGTGTGTGTGTGTGTGTGTGTGTGTGTGTGTGTCTTTTCACAGGCATTACAATATTCACACTAATAATAATTAGTGACCTAGAAAGGGAAAACAATATTTTAAAACTAATTCATGACCCACTTAAATCACATTATGTGAAATATGCAAATTAAATTATGTTTCAAGTTATTTTTTTAAGGAAAGACAGTGGAGAATAGTGGCAATAATTTAAAAACGTAAAAGCTATTCTAGAATTAGAATTTCCAACACTTTAACTTTTAGGGCCTGTATCCATATAGCTTTTTCTTTCTTAACGCCAGTGTCATTTTATTTTGAGCATTCTGAGGGTTTTTTCGCACGGCCGTCCTTAACTTTTCCGTAAAGATGAAATCACTGTAGAAAATGGAGAAGAGGCTTGTTTTGGCATTGCTTGTCTGTCTTGATTTATATATGTCAGCATTGTCTCCAACAGATCGTCCTCCTTGCTGTAATTAATGGCTGTCAAATTTAGCAACCTCATCCATTCCAACTATGAGGGCCAACCTGTCCTGCTGGTGCTCTTTTGGAATAAACAATTTTAAATGAATGAGAAGTAGCCTAAAGGGAAAGTAAAAAGCATGGGGGGGAGAAGAGTTTATCACACAACGGTGGTGAGTGGTGATATTTTATCATAAAAACACTTTTCCGGTGAAATACTGCAGCACTCTCCTTTTATGCCAGAAAGACCCTGTAAAGACACAGGCCCTAATTTATTCATGTATATTACTTCCGGTTGTTATTCCACACATTTTGTACCACTTTAAATTACATATTTTTTCATCTCACTGTTATCCAGCTTTATCATGAGGTTATCTATTAATTCTTGGACTTGGATGTGGTCTTCTTGGTCCTTATCAAAAGTCCCATGAGACGTCTACAGGAAACCCAAACTAATGCGATGATCACACCAAATGCTACAAACACTGCCATCACATTTAGACAGTAATGGGCATACCATGGCGACTTATATGGCTCATTGTGCAGATGCGCCCCTTTTTTTCTTAAATTATTTCAATGAGGACAGAGTGCATGTGGCTGCATGCAGCCACCTTTTGTATGCACTTTTCCCCCCTTCTTTCTCATAAAGGTTTTAATGGCATCAACAACAACAAAATTACATCTTCAATTGAGGCTACACACGCACATTTAAATCTGTAATTGTAGTATATGTTGTTATTTGGGTTCAGGATGGACTCAGATGACTTACATAAAAAACAAACAGACAAACCAGTCACCCAACCAATTATTCTTCTAAATACCAACACATGCAGGAACTTGAATGTGGTATGTAAGAGGCTGTGGCACAAAAGAGGAAGTCTCTAAAACCACTTCAGTGATTACGTTTATATCTATTCTATCAAACACTTCACGATGGAGGGAACTGTACTAACTGCTGTCCAGAGGACAATGAATAACACATTTTGTCAACAGATCAGCTTGAACTTTAAATACAAATTTCTGCCTCCTGTTTACATCTTAGTCTGCATCATCGGTCTGGCAGCTAATGGATGTGGATTGAAATCTCTGTGGCAGAACTGGAAGAAACTGGGTAGCGTCAATGTTTTTGTTCTCAACCTTGGACTTGCAGATATTCTTTATCTTCTCACACTCCCATTTTTGGTGGTGTACTACTTCATGGGGAGTAAATGGATCTTTGGAGATGCATTCTGCAGGATAACAAGATTCTTCTTTAACCTGAATTTATACGGCAGCATTGGGTTCCTTACCTGTATCAGTGTGTACAGGTACCTGGCTATTGTCCATCCAATGAGAGTGAAGGGAAGAATAACTGTCGCCCACTCTGTGGGGATCTCGGTCATGGTTTGGATGTTGGTGAGCGTTCAAATACTTCCAGACATGTTCTACAACAAAACATTTGGAAAAAAGCCTTGGAAATGCTACGACACTACCAGTAACGTCTACGTTGAGGATTACCTGAAATACAGCCTCGGATGGACCCTCACTGGGTTTTGTATTCCATTCCTCATCATACTGGGCTGCTATGGACATATGATTGTTTTTCTCTGCTGCACAGAAATCACTGACAAGGTTTTGAAACGGAGATGCTTGAGGCTGTTGTGCATCTTGATTCTTCTCTTCTCTGTTTGTTACGCCCCCTATCATCTTTTCAAGAACCTCAACCTCTGGTCAAGAGTTCTGTTCAGACAGAAGAATTGCAGGGACTGGTTTAATGGAGTCTACATTGCTCATCAGATAAGTCGTGGTCTTGTGTGTCTGAACAGTGCTCTCAACCCTCTGGTTTACCTTCTTGGAAATGAAGATGTTGCTGCTCATCTCAGAAAACGACTTCAGCAATCTCGTCAGATATGCAGCTGCTTGAATCTGTCAAACTCCGGCTGTCTGCCTGTTGCACAAACTGCAGATGAAGTTGAACCAGAGTTAAGATGTTAGAAACTAATTGTTCAAGCTCAAACGGTATGCAGCTGCCCATCACAACTAGTGAACAATGTGTATGACATTTCTAGCTGTTCTCTTATGTGTTGCCCTTTTGCTTGAAAAGTGCTGGACAGTAATACATATTTCTTTTCATCTTAAGTGACAACATTTTAATACATTTTTCAAATAAAAAAGGCAATTAAGACAAAACCCAACTCTTGACTGTTTTCTTTCAGAACAGTTTTATGGAGTGGTATTGATCACATTGATAATGACATGCATCGTCTTTTTTACGATATAGTTTTCTTCACAATCATTGCCTCAATCAAACTAAAAGCCTGATGCTGACGTGCACCCACTCACAGTTTCTTTCCCTCTGTTCACGCATAAAAGAGGAAGTGTTACATGTCATCATCATCAAATGACTACCGTATGTAAAGCTCCAACAACCTTTTCAGATGTGCGACAAATTACAGATGATCGATATTTTCGATCGCTTTTTTATTTTTGTGTCTTTTCACAGGCATTGCAACATACATACTAATCATAATTAGTGACCAGAAAGGGAAAAAAACATATGATTTAAAAACTATTTCATGACTCACTTAAATCACTATACATTTTGTGAATTATGCAAAGATCACAATGATTTCTTCGGATTTGTTTCTGCAAAAAAAGACAGTTCAGTCGCGATTAGTGCCAATCATTTGAAAAATTAAAAGCTATTATAAAATTAGAATTTCTAACACTTTCCCATTTTGGGCCTGTATCCATATAGCATTCTCAGTCTTTTTTCAATTATTTTCAAAGAGTAGAGAGTCTATGCATGCAGACACCTAGAAAAAAGGCAGAGCAGCCTTGAGTAATTTTATTTTGAGCGCTCTGAGGTCTTTTTCGTACGGCCGTCCTTAATTTTTCCAAAAAGCACTGGTGGAATCACTGTAGAAAATGGAGAAGAGGCTTGTTTTGGCCATGGCTGTCTGTCTTGATTTGTATATGTAAGACTCGCACTGTCATAATATGTTGGAGCAGATCGGCCGGGCGGACACAGCATTTTGCTGGTGCTGGTGTTCACATGTACACATTGTCTCCAACAGATCGTCCTCCTTGCTGTAACGTAATGGCTCTCAAGTTAATTAACCTCATCCATTCCAACTATAAGGGCCAACATGTCCTGTTGGTGCTCTTTTGGAAAAAACAATGTTAAACATAGAGGAAGGAGCCTAAAGGGATAATAAAAAGCATTGGGGGTAGTGGAGTTTATCACACAACGGTGGTGAGTGGAGATATTTCGTCATAAAAACACGCTTTTTCTGTGAAATTCTGGGGATGAAGCACTGTAGGCCCTAATTTATTCATGTATATTACTTCCGGTTGTTATTCCACACATTATGTAACTCTTTAAATTACATCTTTTTTCATCCCATTCTTATCCAGCTTTATCATGAAGTTATCTATTCATTCTTGGACTTGGATGTGGTCTTCTTGGTCCTTATCAAAAGTCCAATGAGACATCTACAGGAGACCCAAACTAATGCGATGCTCAGCACACCAAATGCTACAAAGACTGCCATCACATCTAGACAGTAATAGGCATACCATGGCAACTTATATGACTCAGTGCGCAGATGTGCTGCGCCCTTGTGCCTCATGACGAACTCCGTCCAAAAAATGGCACTGTCTTTGGGTTTCATTGGTTTGTCATGATGAAGTTCTGACAGTTTGAGCATATTCTGTTTGTATGGCATCTCTGGGTCTAGAATATTCTTTAGGGCACTTGTCAGAGAGTCAACAGCCAAAGTTGTCACTTCAACAATCTCAGCCACTCTGCGGGACTTCAGACGCACCATGTTGTCATACTGGTCAAAGATTAGAGGAATTCCTAGAACTGGAACACCATGGTAGATGGCCTCGTAAATCCCATTAGTACCCCCATGCGTGACAAAAACTTTGGTTTTATGGTGACCTAGTATATCGTTTTGAGGCAGCCATTCAACCAACATGGTGTTGTTTCCCAGAGTGCTTGGCCTTTTCCCAATGTGTCTCCACATCACCTTCTGAGGGAGGTTGGCAAATGCTGAGGCGATGATCTCTGATAACTCAGGGCCGAGGTCGCTTAGTAGGGTCCCCAGAGTCATGACAATCACCCCATGTTCACCAGAACTCTGCACAAATGCCTCTAAATCTGATGAAAGAGGCTTGGAGGGCTTACCCTGGAACCCTCCAATGTATACAACATTGGGCATGCTGGGACGAGGAAACTCGAATATGAAGTCAACCCGCATTAGCCAGAGATCAGCTCCCTGCATGAGAGACATGACGCTGACGTCGGGTCCAAAATAATGATCACACACAGCCTGGTAAGGTGGATTTGAGACAAAGTAGTACATATAAACCAATATACTATGGTGAATTATATTATCAACTCTTTGGAAAAAGTCCATCTTGTCAGAGTTGTCAGTAAACAACTGAGGAACATAGGAAAGAGGAGAGGGAGCGATGGCGAAGTGGGCCTCGCCATTGAAAAGCCAGCGCACATTAAAAACCATGGGGAGCTGGAGATAGTGTGCCAACAGCACTCCGCCTGGAAATGCCGGGTCAGTCAGAAAAAGGTCATATTCTGTTTCCTTCAGCTCCTTTATTAGTGTCTTATTCTCAAAGATGCTGACAATCAGTTTTGCCACATCTTTCTGGTTGTCCCCCATCATGTTGAAAAGGTTTCTATAAAACTCCACAAATCCCCATATTGTGCCTTTATTCCGACGGATCTCTATTGACTTCTTCAAGAAAGACGTCATGTAGTCTTGGCTCTCTAGGTTTTGGGTCTGTTCCTGGATGATGGTGATGGAGGTGTAATGGGGTGAGAATTCTGAAACGTACCAGCTGGTGGAGGAACGTAGTACCGTGATCTGATGGCCCCGTAAATGAAGTGCCTCCACCAGGATCTTCATGTTAAGCCAGTGGCTCCCGTCTATAGGGTACACCACAATTTTTCCACCATCACATCTGGAGGACAGAGTAGCTGAAAAAAGCAGGAGGAATGCCAGAGCTGGATATGACCCCATCACTGTAGAAGAGACACAGAACTTTACTGAACACATATTTGCAGTTCATACTTTACTCAAGCTGCAGATGAACGTTGTCGACAAACAAATGAGCATTTATTCTTCCAACATATACGTGGAGCAACATCAGCATTCATTTTGGAGTTGATGCTGTCCATCTGATAACTATGTTTAAAAAACGGCTCTAATCTCATTTAAGGTGTGACAAACCATGTCGTCACATAATTTATTTTTGCATGAATCTCAAAGAATAGGTACGACACCTGTAGCATAGGTTGAGCCAATACATGTAATGTGAAAGACGTTGCTTATAGTGATGACCCACACAGAGTGCACACCAACTCGACTGTCAACACTTAAGTGTCTTTATAGTTTTGATTTATATACTCAGCCCAAGACTCTGATAAACCAAGTGTACACTATTGCCCATGGCTAAACAACTAGCGAGCGGCTAGCTCGTGGACATAGAGGAGCGTTCATCAGCCAAATAGGAGGCAACTATTTTCCTTGCGAGTTGAAGGAGACTAGACCAGAGATAAAAATGTATAACGGATGATGCAGGTACATCTTTCCTTCTCTATATATTAAAATCAAATTGTTTTTTGAGATGACATTAATAACATAGTTAATAGGCCTAAGGTTTTGACGAGAAACGCGAGGGGCTGATAGAGGAAACCACGTTCACTTCCGTATGACAAAAGCCTTGACGTAGCATCAACAAACATGCCTTCTACAGTAGCTTTAGGAAGTAGCCATATGGCATGGGGCACTGTATGTGATGGATTTGCCGTTGGGAGAAGCGAGGAGGATGTTGACGTTCTTCTATTACATGATGTAGATTTGTCCCAAGTGGTTGACTCTATCTCAGAATTGGCCTTGCAAAATTAGGGCTGATTTGAAACAGTATATGATGTTAAAATTGTTTCCTGCTGCTGCTTGAAGCTATCCAGTAAATATGCAGTTTGTTAAAAAAAAAACCCACAATGCACTAAAGAGGATTAAAAAGCCCTGCAGAGCTTGTTCAAAGGGCTAATGAAACCCATGTTTCATATGTTTGCTCTGCTAATTTGGGGCGGCTGTAGCTCAGTGGGGTAAGAGGGCCGTTCTGCAACTGCAAGGTTGTGGGTTCGATCCCCGCTCTCCCCATTAGTTGCAAGTCGAAGTGTCCTTGAGCAAGGCACTGAACCCCCAGTTGCTTCCCGGGCGCTTCACTGCAGCCCACTGCTCCTTAATAACTAAGGATGGGTTAAATGCAGAGAACTAATTTCCCCTTGGGGATTAATAAAAGTGTATATTTCATTTAATACCTTGCAAAAACTACTCTACAGCTCCAAAAAAAGATTTAGAAACTATGCTTGGTATGTTCAGTCTTTCACATTAAAGTATATATTAGTTTGCTCTTTGTTCAATGTCTCAGTTTTTCCCTCTTTTTCCTGGAACTGTTAAGTAATGTTCAGCACTAATTAACCAAGTCAAAGTCCTCGTGCTCATGCATGTAAGCATGCATGTATTATCTAAGCATGACGTGTTGTTGCAAAGTCTTACATGTAAAATAAGTAGACTAAAGATAAAGCAAACAGAAACAATGCATGTCCAAAATCAAATGCATGATTAATCTGATCCATCTGGTTTGTCTGCAAATGATCACTTCATCTAAAAGTGTAAGTTAGGTCACAACCACACACTATTGCAAAATGCAGTAGACCGCAAAACCTTAGCTTAGATGCCCCACTTGACTGAGGTTTACTGTAGAAATCAGTTTGATAGTACATTTAACGTAGAATGGGGCATTAAAGATTCCACAATTGGTGGGTTTTCGACAGAAGTGCTGATTTCCCTTTCATTACTAGTTTGTCACAATGTTACAATAAAGATGCAACGTCTTATATAACAGGCAGGACTGTTCTATGTTATGAAACTCTAAACAATCTCAAGAGAATAACCACATTGTCTATAAAGGAAAAGAAAAAAGTGAGCACTCCTGCAGCAACAGGCATTTCGTTAGTAAAACATCTCCTCACCTCAGAGCTCTGTGACTTCTCACTCGGACCAAAAAGAGACCAGTGTCCAATCAATGAAATGTACTGCTGAGCTGCTGGTCAAATTTCAAGTGAATGTATAACTCGACATATCCTTGACTGAACCATTGTCCTCTCTGTTTACCCAAGCAAATGCAATCATGCATGAGGTCCCTTCTCAACCCCCCGCCCATTTCTCTCCCCAGTTCAGGCTGTTTTACTTTTATGCACCAAACACCATCTGGATATCATTTCTCACACTTCCGGAATGCAAGGAAGGGGTACTAAAAGATCCCATGCATTCAACCCCAACAACAATGTACTCTCTACCGTATATCACTGCACACCAATACTTCTTTTAGTCATATGTCTCTTTATTTTTTACTCCATAAACTTGTCACTGCAGGCTTTAGTAATAAAGTGTCATTACAGTGTTGAACATATCAAAATACATTTGCTGCCGGCCATGAAATATTTATTTTCTCTAATGTGAAGTTGTCAGAACAGGTATCCTTTCAACATTTTTCAAACAAAGCTATTTGGAAGTAAAGGCACAATAACATCATAACTCCCCAGCTTTTCTGGATTATACCACATTGTCAATTTAGCAAAAATATTTGGAAGGACTCGTCACAATAACCCCTCTATTCAGTCGACTAACTTCAAGTAAAATGTCCAGTCACACACACACAAAGGGGAACTCTACTGATCCACATCAAAGTATATTTATAGCTGTTGGGGATTAATACTGAATAATTGAAGAATATTCTAGAAAAGCCTTTTGTGGCTCAAAAGAGAGCATATTTTGGTTTTTTCACACAGAAACATTAAGAAAAGAGAGTTTGATTCTTTAAAAAAAAAATTGTGGGTGGTGGGTTAGCTTCAGAAAGAGTATAAGAATCTTGTAAATGTAACTATATTTAGTATGCATGAGTTCACTTATATTGTCACAATATTATCCTCATATTTTAGTATTTCCTGTTTGTATAAATTGCTAAAAACATTTTTTACACTAACTGCTTGACCAGTATACTGTAAAAATGTGTATGGACTGTAAATAATTAGTATGTTGCATGATTTGGGACATGCCATATATCCCATAAAGTCAGGATATATATTAAAGTCACCATGTACTTTACTTTAAAGGTTACATAATGTGGTGCATCACTTTAAAATCATATCTGAATCTTTGGGTTTTGATTCCCATTTGTTAACACCGCACAGCTGACAACCATTCCCTCACTGCTGTTCACCGAAACGCACATGCACGATGAGTCTGTGCACATGAATGTTGTCTTTCTTCGCAACAACAATCGGCTTCTTGCCGCCCTTTGCACATGTTGGGATTCTGCCTCTGAGTGCAGCTCCCCCCTCCCCCTCCCCCCTTGTGTGTGTATTGTGAACTATGCCCCTGGCACATATTAAAGGACAAGCCCAGTCTGCTACGATCATATGTCGCATGTGGTCTGAAGAGAGAGCGTTCTTAGTTGTGGGGGTGGGTGGTGAATACTTTGGCAGAGGGGTTTGGTTTCTTTCAAGAGTCCTGTTGCCACTGACCTCCATAATCCAGTGTGTCGATGGTCTTTAGCCACTCTGCTGGTTGCTTCAGTCGACGCTAGTGCAGAATGGAGTTTCTCCCGCTGGAACATGTGAGGCTCCGCAGATGTGACGGTGCAGGTGAGCTCACAAATGAAACCGCCTCTGCAGAGCGCATGCCAAAACAATACACTGGAAGACATGTTGCAACGAGGTTTCTACTCTGAAACGGGCCGGCCATAGATATGTTAAAATGGAGTGAGTGCAACACAGATATGACATGCGAGTAAAAATAGACTTGTCATATCATGCTAGCTTTTTCCCCTTGATTAGTGAAACAACTGCACAGGTCCAAATAAATAGTCAGACACAGTCAGGAAGTCGAGAGAGTTGCGTGTTTATTTGATAGACTTCATTGTTTCTTTTCTATATTCCTCTCACTTGCTTTGTTTCGAGGAAGCAAATGCTTTGGCACACTTACAATGACGAGTGATAACAATGTGACTTTATGAATGGGAAAAGTAACTGGTGCTCAAACCAGGACATTTATTACCCCCCTCAGATCTGTGTGTGTGTGTGTGTGTGTGTGTGTGTGTGTGTGTGTGTGTGTGTGTGTGTGTGTGTGTGTGTGTGTGTGTGTGTGTGTGTGTGTGTGTGTGTGTGTGTGTGTGTGTGTGTGTGTGTGTGTGTGTGTGTGTGGACATGCTGAACTGCTAGGAAAACAACCATTGGAATATCAAATATTTATTTTGAGATTAATGGAATGAGTGGCATTAAGGTTTGACCTAAGTGACGTTTTCTTTTGGGATCAGGCAGGATATGTTTCTTATGTTATACCGCAGACAGAACACAGTATTGTCTGGTTTGGAAGATGTTCTGCTCAGGGAGCTGACGTCTCTGGAGACATCTGGTCGTCAAAGCATCAAATTACATTCTCGCTGTACTTCAAGTCAAAGTTTTCTTCATTCAGTGGTCGGGTCAACATTCCTCCACTTTATCTTTACATTGCAAATAGTTTCTGTTTATTTTTTTTGCTTTGAATTTCGAATTCAGCACCGTAAGTCTAGTTTTGCTATTCCATACATTTCAGACGATCTGTTGAACATTTTGTGTTTACAGTTTTTTATAATCAGTTATTAAGATTGTGTATTTTTATAGTTTAAACTACCCAAAAGTACAGACAGTAGTCAATATTAGCTCCATTTATATGTTGTTTGTGTCAATATTAGCAATATAATAATGCAAGATATATTCACTAAAAAGGAACAAATGTACAGAATGAGTACTTTGGCTGCATTCCCTTTTTGAATGCAGTTCTTTTACTTACAACTAAGTATAGGCCCATTTATATTGCGGTAGCTTTACTGGGGAGAGTTAGCCAATTAGCTGAATTTAGAAAATCAAATTTTCCACATGCACACATGATTTCAAAACGTCCCTATCAATAAATGACCCTTTTTACAGTGTCCCATATTTAAGTGGAAGGTTTAAACTGCCCTCTAGTGGTAAGAAAGGAAAGTCACCACTCCACACTTACCAGTTTGACAAACAAACAGCCTGTTCAATACTTGTAACGGTGCTTATCTTAATTCAAGAGAGGTTCCCACCTCTGTTATACTTGTCTCAGATGACCCTATTGCTCTTCCTCTAATGGAGAAACCAGGATGTACAGGATGGTGGATGTGAATGCTTCTCTACCGTCTGAGCTCCCCCTTGGGCCTTTTTCAAAATGTTGAAACAGACGGAGAGGCAGACAAGCAGCATGGTCCTCCCCCCTCCTGCCTACCAAGTACTTGTCCTTAGTAACAGTCAGCTGACATGCTGAGTAGTGCTCAGTGAACCACACACAAGCACACAGATCACAGAGCCTCAGTCGTTCACTCCTCCACCAGCCACTCAGGCCTCATGGCTCTCACAATTAAAACAGAGCAGAAAAAGCTCACCCAGACTCCTGTGCTCAAGATCTGGATGCCATGGATAGGCTGCAACTTGAACCGCAGGAGAGGATGTAAGTGCAGTGAAGAACCCTGGCTCAGCCTGAATACAAGAAGAAACATGATCTATTCTGCCTCGCTGCTGTTTGTCTGCCTTTAACTCCTTCTTGTTTCAGATGCAGCTATGGTGTTTGCTTATACACTTTCAACAGTCATGGGTGTGTTTCACACTTCTTAATCCTTCAGGACTGAGCTCAGTCCCGTTCGGGGGGAATGCAGGCAGCCGTCTGAGAGACAAAGAGGAGTCAGTCATGGGACGACAGCCAAGCTTGATCAAGCCAGGTCTGAGTTGGCTCTCTGTTCCGTGTCTGACGTGGGCCTTTTGAGCGTTTTGCTGACGCAGCATAATCCATTCATAATCGAATCGCCTGGATGCTCTCCCTGTCCCTGTATAGACTCTCACGGACCATCCGGGTTGTTTTTTGGGGGGTACAGCTAACTGGCAAGCAACCCTGCCTTATAAATAACTGCCATTTATTGTTGAGACAAGCATGGAAGAACTCGGTCATGACTGGTTAAGAGACACACAAACTCTTTAAATTTATGGCAGGTTTGTGTGGAAATCTCTGAGTAGAGAAAGCTGAATGATATCAGAGGTCATTCTACAACGGTGCCTCTGTTTTCTTAACTGTATAGCTTTGAGAAATAATTGCAGTGTGGCATAGTGACAGTCTGAACCGAAGCCTTAGATATGAAGTATTATGGTGTTGTATTGGGAACATTGGTTGAGTAAAGCTGGGCTGCAGGGAAGACACAGACATTTATACACACTTGGAGATTAGGAGGGTTTTCCTCATGTGACTTGTCGGCCATATGGCGCATACACACTTTGCTGCTCTGGTTGTTTCTGAGATGTGACGACTATGAGGAAGACACGCATCCGGTGAGTAAACGTTGTTTACATCTTTCATGGGGTATTTGACTCTTTACTAATGTCTTTATGTCTGGTGCCAGTGGTGATATACATGTGTTGGTGGTTGGTTGGACAGGTTCCTGTGTCAGCTGCTGCCAAAGACTGGCAGATAAGCTGTGTGACTCACAACACTAGTTTGCAGACATTTGAGCTGCACCTTGGAGCTGTCATTCTCTGAATGAAGATTACCTTGGCAGTGACACGCTCAACACATGTCCTGCAGCAGAGCCTCACGGAGTTGTACGTGTCATTTAACCCGTTGGACACGAGGCTTGATGCTCTTCTACTGAATGATTTGCAACAATATAGCTTACATTTCCACATCAGTAACTATTCATATGTGTTATTGTGCGTTTGTCTCCACCTCAGCCTCGGTGCCTCAGTTCTGTAACTCTCCCACAATGATTGTGATGGTGGGGTTGCCGGCCAGAGGAAAGACGTACATCTCCAAGAAGCTCACTCGCTACCTAAACTGGATCGGAGTGCCGACAAAAAGTCAGTTTTTAAAAGTGAATCCTTGAATTCTGATCATAAAAACATATGACGGAGAAAATGTATTGACTGTTTCAATGTTAACTAAAATATAAAATCATGATATGTTTAAACACGATGAGTTGTTTTTGTTTGCCCTCCGGGGAAATCTGTATTTTTTTATACCTCTCTGTTTCGTAATCCAACCAGTGTTTAACGTGGGCCAGTACCGCAGAGAGGCTGTCAAGATCTATAAGAACTTTGAATTCTTCAAACCCGACAATGAGGAGGCCATGAGGATCCGCAAGTAAGTATACCATTATTGTTATCATTGGCTTTATGTGGTCCGATTTGTAATTTCTCGTGGCAGATTCACCATGCACTCATATTTTTGCAGTTCTTGCTCCTTTGCCTGTAGAGTATAACTTCTCTTTCAGGGCCTGTGCATCAGCTGCCCTCAAAGATGTCGCCGCCTACTTCTCAAAGGACCAGGGACAAATAGCCGTGAGTAAGAGGACAACTGAGACTGTCCCTCGAATCACAATAAAACACACCGATTGATTCTTCGTGGTGGTCGGCTGTAGCTCATGGAGAGATTGGTCGTCCCGTAACCACAAGGTAGCCGGTTTGATCCCCGCTCTCCCCATAGTTGAAGGTTAAAGTGTCCTTGAGCAAGACACTGAACCCCCAGTTGCTCATCGGGCGCTTCACTGCAGCCCACTGCTCCTTAAGAACGAAGGATGGGTCAAATGCAGAGAAGAATTTCCACACTGTGGGATCAATAAAGTATACATTATTATTATTAGTAGTAGAAGTAGTAGTAGTATGTATTGTGTGTGTCTTTTTAACTATTCATTTTTTCAAGTCTTAAAGTGGCAAAGCTCTTACACGTAAAAATCAGTTCACAAGTCTAACTCTTGCTCAGAGGGATCTTTGTCTCTTTTTGCCCTCTCAATTATCAGCTGGTTTCTGACATGATATTTATCCGTGCATTGTAATCTATATTAGTATATATTGTGACATTGTGCATCAACATATGTTCTGATACAATTAATGTGCTTGATTCTTAATCATGACGAATAATGTAAATATACTTTAATTGCCAATAAGGATGGATCGATAACACCTACGGTCTGTCCTATTTAGGTATTTGATGCTACCAACACCACCAGGGAGAGGAGGACGCTCATCCTGACTTATGCAAAGGAGAGAGGCTACAAAGTGAGTGTGTATGTGGAAGTTGGAGATGTTGGCAAATATACTAATAGGCTTTCTTACTGAGAGATGGATGAGAAGATTCATATTATTCATTATCAGACGGGTCTGTTTAATTTGAAGTGATTAGCTTAGTTTAGCATAAAGACTGGAAGCAGAGGGAAACAGCTAGCCTAGTTTGCCTAAAGGTTTACAAAAAAGTGTGTTTCCCAAACTGTGAAATTGCTTTACGGATGAGATTAAAAACACAAATATAAGGTCACAGGGGGGTTATATATTTTACAGTCATGTTAATAAATCTGAACTTTTAAATTCTGTGCAGGTATTCCTGAACTTTTAAATGACTTATTGTGTGCAGGTGTTCTTTGTGGAGTCAATCTGTGACGACCCAGAAATCATTGCAGAGAATATTAAGGTCGGTCAAGGATGTTTTTTATTGATTTAAATGTTTACAGAGGCTGAAGGGATGAAGTGTTCTCAACTAATTTCCAAAACTGTCGTTCCTTTCCAGCAAGTAAAATTAGGGAGTCCGGATTACGTGGATCGTGACACAGATGAGGCCTTGTTGGACTTCAGCCAGCGCATTGAGTGTTACAGGGCTAGCTACATGCCCATAGACAACGAGAAAGACAGGTACAGCCCCGTAATGCTTTTCTTCCTGTGAGATTAATAAACTGAATAGTCTGGTCTACTGAATTTCAAACAGATTAATTTCATAGCTGCCTTTTCTCCAATACTGAATTTGAACAGGAACCTCTCCTATATCAAGATCTTCGACGTGGGCAGTAGATACCTGGTGAACCGGGTCCAGGACCACATTCAAAGCAGGATAGTCTACTACCTCATGAACATCCATGTCACGCCAAGAGCCATCTACCTGAGCCGCCACGGTGAGAGTGAACTCAACCTGTTAGGGTACATTGGTGGAGACTCAGGCCTCTCTCCGAGAGGACAAAAGGTGAGTAGATTACACAATACCAGAAAAGGTATTCATTAACATTACATAAGTAAAGGTACTAATACACTGTAATAAATACTTTATATTCATTAAGTTATTATTACTCATGTATTAATGTAAAATCAGGATTTTAATGTTGTAGTTGGTTGAGGCAGACATTTTATTCTATTACAAATGTATTATTTTCAAATAGGATTCATTTGCTGATTTGTTTTCTTCATTCATCGATTGTTTGGTTTGTAAAAATTCTGAAAAAGGTGAAACATTCTGTCAGAATGTACTTGTCCAAAAGTCCAAACATCTAAATGATTCAATGTACATACAAATAAATAAGAATGTTAATAAAAATGTGTTCTATCATAAATCTTCACATTTGTGAAGCTGGAACCATGAACTGTTTGGGCATGACAAATGACGATAATGAAAATAGTTGCCAATTACTTATCCGTCATTGATTAATCAACTCAATATTGAAGCTTTAGTTGAACATAGTGATGAATAGTTCTATTCATGATATTCATGTTTATTTTTCCACATTTTATTTTGGTAGGATTAGTCTTAAAGCCATTTAAATGATTCCATACAACGAAGCAAAGCTCTATTAAGTAGAAAGGTGAAAAACCTTAAAACATAAAAAACACATTTCAATGCAACTGTACAAAGCAAAAGCACTCATCTGATCTCTGTGATAAAGCACCAGTGCATTCTGTCGATCTAAATGATATATTTCACCACATAGTTATCCCAGCTGCCTCCACCAACATATGATGAGCAAATATTATAGAAAGTCACCGCACAATCAACGATAAATAAACCAGATACTTTTTACACCAACAACAAACAATTCCTGGTCGTCACACTATTTACTATTATTTTTATTGATATCTTTTTTTCTGAGTTTTTATATCTTTTTTCTATAAAATCTAAATCATGTTTGACTGGACAATGAACTATAGCTATCAAATAAATGTAAATTACATCCTCCAACTGTAGTATACAGATGGAGTTCATTGAGTATAAATTACCTTGATTGTTTCCAGTATGCCAATGCCTTGGCGACCTTCATCAGAGGTCAGAATATCAGAGACCTGAAGGTGTGGACGAGCCACATGAAGAGGACCATCCAGACTGCAGAAGCTCTGGGAGTCCAGTATGAACAGTGGAAGGCCCTCAATGAGATAGACGCTGTGAGTTTCATCCTCTTCATCCTAAAACATCATCTTTCAAACAAAAGATACATAAAAGGAATTTTTTTATTTTATAGACGATGCTTTCACATCTTTTAATACAAATCTCCAAATAATTCAAATTGACTTTAGATTTTCAAAGCCAGAAGTTCAGCTGTGTTTTACACGGAAATGTTTAAGTTACTTTCTCTAATTTAGGGTGTATGTGAGGAGCTCACCTACGAAGAGATTCAGAAGAATTTCCCCGAAGAGTTTGCACTAAGAGACCAGGACAAGTATCGTTATCGTTACCCAAAGGGTGAGGTAAGTACACTGTGACTTTTGTTTTTTAGCTTTTTATTTAACCATTGAAGTATCACTGGGAGTTTCTTTGGAACACACATTCACAACTACAGTCCACTAGAGCAGTTTGTGCAGTTAGAGGAACATTTGGGGAGATAGGCTATTCGCTTTTTTGCTGAGGGACTAAATGAGAAGATTGATACGACTAGGGTGGTGTCTTTGAGCTATAAAGCTTCAACCAGTCGGCTGTTGACTAATCTTCGCATAAAGACTGGAAACGAGGGGTAACAACTCGCCGGCTGTGTTCAAACTGCAGAGATAACAAAGTTGTGGTTTTATGAGTGCTGGTAAGCTCACAGTGATGACAAATCTTTATTTTTTACAAACAAGCTGGAGTGTAAGTAGTTCTCAGTTATTTTACTTGAGTAAAAATATCAAAATATCAATACCACTGTGTAGAAATATGTTGCAAGTAAATATCCTGCATTCAAAATGTCACAAGATTTAAAAAATAAAGGTATTAAAATCAAAATATGCAAAGAGTGGCAAAAGTAAAAGTACTCATCATGCAGAATGGCCCATTTAACAGTACCTGAACTTGTACTAAAGTACAGGACTCGAGTAAATATATTTAGTTACTTTCCATCCCTGCAGGAGATATAAGAGATATAAAATATATAACATGTTAATGAGTGAATAAAGGCTGGAAGGTGGATGTTTAGTTACTGTTGGACAGAACCAGACTAGCTGTTTCCCCTTGTTGCTAGTCTTTGTGCTAAGCTATGCTATCCGTTATTTGTAGCTTCATTGATGAGCAAGTAGGCCTTTCTCAAGGGGCACTTTTCACCCTCGTATGTAACCTGCAACAAAGTCAATATAAGAGAATCTGAATAAAGACAGGTTGGGTCAGTTGGACAGTATACTTATGGTCTATACTTATGCTTCAAGATGAGAATGAGTTTGGTTAAATTATTGATGAACTCCTTTATTATTTTGTCTCGTGTCCAGTCCTATGAGGACCTTGTCCATCGTCTAGAGCCGGTGATCATGGAGCTGGAGAGGCAGGAAAACGTTCTGGTCGTCTGCCACCAAGCCGTATTTCGCTGCCTGTTGGCCTACTTTCTAGACAAACCTGCAGGTACAGACATACAGGCTTGACACGATAAAAAATGATGTTGTTTTCAACACCACAAACATTCTTCATAATCTTCTTCCCCCCCTCTGAAGATGAGCTACCTTATCTAAGATGCCCACTTCACACAGTGCTCAAACTCACACCAGTAGCTTACGGTAGGTGGTCAATGTTTTAGTGTGTGACATCACCATATCTCTGGAAATCGCTCCCTGACAGTGTGACTTTGTCCTCTCTTTCAGGGTGTCAAGTGGAATCCTTTTTCCTCAATATTGAAGCAGTCAACACGCACAGAGAGAGGCCAGTGGTGAGTTTCCACAAGCACACATGTGTCATAATAGATACTTAGCTCTGACAACTATTCTGTGGGAAAGTAATATGTATGTATCGATGAACTTAATATGTACAGTGCCTTGCAACATTATTCACCCTCTGTGTTTTTCTTATTTTGTTGCATTACGACCTAGAATTAACATATAAAAACAGAAAAATGTATGTGGGGCCCTTAAGTGGGATCTCACATCATCCAAATACTTAGTTAAATAAAGTCCCTTTTTGTTCCATCTAAGTGTCACATGATCTCTTCTATGATCAAAAGGAGATCCATTAAATGGACAGAATATGGCACCACAACAAACCTTGCATTGCATTGTGGGAGAATAGTACCAATCAGGCACATTATGTTTTGCAAGGTGTCCCTTTTTTGCCACTTTTCCAGTGTGAACACACTATATCCTAAAAATGTGCTCAGAATTAGTACGTAGTAATGGTTCATATGGAATGTGCCGATAGCCTCTAAGCCGTCTCAGGGTTTGTTTGCTTTCGTTGCAGAATGTGGACATCAACAGAAACCCAGAGGAGGCTCTGCTGACGGCTCCTGACCACCCGTAAATGCTGTTTAGTGAGGAAAGGACTCGAATCACGTGAAACTCAACGAGTTGCCAGATATTAGCTACTAAATACTAGAGATGCACTCCAGTGAGAGGTGGACAACTCGACGGAAGGAGGAGTCTAGATGTAGAACTGGTACTATTTTAGCTACTGTATATTAAAACACATCAGTGCAAACGCTCCTGGAATGAACGGGACATAGTTGGAGATCATGTTTAAAATATGAGCGTGACATCCTGTGTCTCATGTGACTGGAGCTGGCTTTTTTTTGGGATAAATTGTCACATTGTTTACAAATGATTCAGAGACAATAGGAATACACTTAAAACGTTGTAGTGAGGTTGTCATTGCACAGATAATGTTCTGTTGATAATTGAATTATAAAAGTGGGGATCAGAACCATGGACAGCACCCAAACAAACAAGTCATGTTGACTTGGGGACTTGGCTGTTGTCAAGTGCATACCTTACCTGAACACTAAACTTCAGCCAAGGCTTCATGTAATAATGTAAATAAATACAGCAAACATCCAAGACATTGCTCCGAAAATAAATCCAATGTACAAATGTGTTTGTGTTTGCTTGGCAACAGAGAAGCTGAACTTAGACATGACAAAGTTACTTCACAACAGACCAAGGTGCTGTTCAGTCAGCCAATAATGGGTCTTTGTGAAAGAGCTTTCAGGGGGAATGAAAACTCGCATTTGGGAGAAATTTAAGGAATAAAACTCAGACTGGAGCATTTAGTAGGAACATTCCTACAAGGAGGGGGAGGGAGGTGTTTTGGTACCGGGGTGTTTTCCCCAAATAGCCGAGCGGGGGTTAGAAATCCCTCGTTTCTCGTGCACCTCAGTGGCAGCAGTCTGTGAAATTTCCAGTATGCATGAACTCAAGCTGGGGGCTGCTTTCTTCAAGCCGAGCGGGACTCACGCAAACTTCTGACTGAGCTTTATGCTTTTTTCGCCATCTTTTTTTTCTTTTTTTTCCCCTCAACGTCTGACGGTCATTTAACAATTTTCAGAACACGTTTTATTCTCACTGCACTTGAGCCGTTTGAATTTAACCCGAGGTGAGGGAGGGGGAACGACTGCCCCTTGCACAACATTACTTTTATAAGATGTGAAGTACATGCACAGCGTCCTGCTGTCGAGCTTCCTCAGTCCCGCTGAGCACGTGAGACCACTTTACCTTGGAGTCTACAACCTGAATCACTATGGACATGATGAACTTGAAGATTCAGTGCATTCTAGTGTTCATCTCTTTCTATGTGCAAGAGGGATTATCAAAGGATTATGAAGCAAACCTTGGAGCAGATTATCTTTTACAGGTATATTCTCCTTTTGTTTCCCCTTTTTCATTGATTGTTGCAATTTGTGCCACTTTTTATTTAACAACCTCCTCTGTTAAACCAGGCTGAAAAACTTAAGAATGCAGGAGAACAGTGTAACAATAATAACTGAACTTCTACTCCTTAGTCATAAATGTGTGGTTGATTGGTCTGCAACATTCTTGGAGATGTAAAAGTACTATTTTAAGGAAGTGACCTTCAGCAGCTCTAATACAACCAGCAGTGTCTCACTTAATGCGAGCATCTCAAATTGTCCTATTTTTTTACATCAATTATATGAATTCTATGTTATGTTTACCTGTAAATGGTTTCCACTCTTTTATGTGTATGTTAAATTCCCAGCAATGACCACCGTGGTAATGTATTGACACAGAAATGACTTGTGTGCAACATTCACATTTGAAAGCATACCGTGCAACCGTCACTGGCCCTGTATACAGTGAGAGCATTTATTTCCAGTTCCACTTCCCTTCATTCATGAATGGCTTTGATTCAGGATATTTTGACACACAGTTACATTGGCAGGTTGTGGAGATTACTTTAAAAAGGAGGCATTTTGAAAAAAAAATAGTACTAATTATGCTTCATAACATTGTGCCATTGGGTTTAATTAAAAGCACATTTTGCTTAATGCACTTGATGTAATTTGCTTGTTTCTTTCCCAGAGAGTAAGACGTCAAAGTAAACCAACAAAAGCAGTGGTAAGTTGTTTTTACATAAATTGTCTTACATAAAATACCAGCTATTTTAGTTTAAGATTAGAGCCCAAAATATGTGATTCTCCCTTTCTTTACTCCTGTTAAACATGATTTAAATCTATAAATGGAAGAGAAGATTACATATATATATTTATATATATATAAATATATTAGACTTTTCTCTAATATTAGATTTGTTTTGTTAAATATTGGCACACACAATCCAAACCGTTATTTAAATGAAAGCATCTCACAAGTTTAGAGAGTAAAAGTCAATAACTACGAGAGACATGGCAATTGGGCCAAGCTATATCGGCCTCTTGCTTAATCTTGAGTGCTCGTATGTTGTTGTCTTTTTAATAATACTTAATGTCTTCAATAGTGTCAAACAAATGTGGAGCAGTACAAAGTACAATGTTTCCCTCTGAAATGTAAATCATAAAATGTTTCCAACCGTACTCAAGTAAAAGTATTTAGTTTGTTCCACCACTGATACAAAGTGACTCAGAACAAGCTTCACAGACAGGAGAACAACCAACAGCAGCTCTCAGGGGATCATCAGTGGCTTCACTGTTTTCCCTCAGCTTGCATCACGGTTTAACTGCGAAGCAATCCTCTGCAAGCATACAGTCATTTGGTTTGTATAGCACCCACCACAGCCTTCCTAAATACCAGTGAGCTGTGGGTCTGATGTGGCTCTCTTCCTCCTGCCGGTCTCCTCATCCTGCAGTAATGTGGCCCGCACAGACCAGATTGGTCTCAGCAGGCGCCGGCGTCACCCGAGTAAACACGAGGTGGATGGAGACGCCGTGCTTTGTGTTGTAGGGCAAACCGTCATATGGGGGGGGGGGGGATCCCTCTACTACGCTTTGTGTAAGGGTGGTGGGTTTAAATATGCATACATGGTTGTCTGAGAGTCATACCTGATACCTGGTCTGTGTACAAATGTGGCATGAACCCCTAGTTATGATCTGTGAGGATGACAGTCATTCAGAACGTGGTGGAATGTAGATAAGTAGCCTCTATTTACTCAAGTACTGGATTTAACTGCACTTTACTTGAGTACTTGTACGTTATGCAACCTAATGCACTACACTTAAGAGATAACTATTGTACTTTTTGACATTTGTCTGTCAGCTTTAGTTACTGTTCAGACTCCATATTTGCATACACCGCCTGTCCAGTGGAAACAATGTAACTCCTGTGAGAAACTGATAGATGAAGTGTTTCTTTATGTGTTGAGAAGATCGTCCTACTTCTTAATCTAAATAATTTAAAAAGCTTCTTGGATCAGATGGATAATGCCTCGTCACAAAGCTAAGAAAGGGCTGTGTTTAAGTAACAGACGGTTCTCACAGGACAGCGATGCTACAAACATATCATGATCCTATCGAATATTATGCATCGCTGTTAAGGAAACAAACCAAAAGTTAAATTAGTTAAAATTAACACAACCATAAACATCTACAGCCGTGAAATGCAAAATAATGTACTATTCATCCCAAAATCTCATGATAAACAACACTGGCAGAAATTTCTTTTTTTCACAATGATGCCTTTTTTTCTTTTGATTGGTCCATTTTGCTAAGTAATATTTTGAATACATGTAATTGTGATGTCACTAGCTGAAGGTGACAGACTACCATGTGAAGTGTTCAGTGGTGTCCCGCTACGCTATTACCACAGTCCAGAGTTCAATATGGAACCAGCTCCCCATCACCAAGGAGGCTGCTTTCGAGGTGGACCTTCCTTCTTCTGCTTTCATCTCCAACTTCACCATGTGAGTGTTCATCTTTCTCTTCTACATGGCACAGCCTGTACTTGTGTATTAGTTTTTTTGTTTTTCAATTTCCTTTACTTTTACTCTCTAACATCACTAGGATGGTCAGGAAATGCAACCGATACTTATTTCACTTACGGTGTTTTGGATGGTGTTCCCTCACAGTAAATGGGGACACAAGTCAAAGGTATTCCCAGGAAATATTATTTCTTTCCAGTATATTTCATTTCATTTACTTTCAATATGGTGTACATATTTATGGGAAGCATCCAGAAATAAAACTTCAGAAGAATTATGTCAGGAACTAGAAATCCGGTCCAGAGGAAAGATGCATAATTTGATTTGCAAGAGGGTTTGCTGAGCGCTCTCTTTCAAAAATGCTAAATATAAACAAGACAAATAAGTCAACATCGCAGGCCAAACACCAAACCTGGAGCTGGATTTGGGAGCGGAAGCAGGTCAGGAGGAGGGGGAACCTGAGGGCAGATGAATACCAGGCTTTGTAAGTGCAAGTCAAAAAGTTAATAGAGAAAATGACAGGAGTTGCCCAGTCCCTCTTTTCACCCCCGCACAGTTTACTAAGGCAGCCTGCCAGTTTAGATACGCTACACACACACACACACACACACACACACACACACACACACACACACATGCCTACATCCACTGTATGTATGCGTGCCTACATGGAGGTGGATGTAAACTTCACTTTTTTTAAGTATGTGTGAGCCTGGAGCTAGTACAGGTTTTTTCTTTTACAACCATAATCCTTCACTTCTGTCTTTCATTGACACTCTTACACTCACATATTTTCTCACTCAGGACGTCTACAGTTGTCTGCACATCACCAAATATCCCAAAGGGGGGGAAAAAGCTGTGGCAAAATGTGTTGCGTTAAGTCTTTGGCATTTCTGTGTCTAACTAAGAACTCTGTGTTCTGTGTGTAGGTCACTGATGGACACACGCTCCTTCACCCCCTCTCTGCCAGCCACACATATAAATACAGGCGCCTCCATGTTCCACTCTTGCCATTCTGCTCTGTTTCTCAAACAAGACCCTCTTCAAGCCAGTTGGTTTATTTGAGTTAACCCTTGATGATATTTTTCTCTTTGGATATATTTGTTCAAAGGACTTGACCTTAATTTAGCACCTTGTCACGTGACATCAGTGGTCACCGAAGTCGAGGACGTGCACTGTGTGAATTGGATCCCACTTTGGAGTGGTGGTTTTGGTTGGGATTTAGTCGGGTGTAGCCGACGGCGGCACTTCCTCGGAGCGTCATCTGCCTGCAAGATCTCTCTTCATTATTGCTGTTTTTAGAAGGAAATTACTCTTTTCCACCCGCCCTGTTTATGACCCCCACCGCCCCTGTACATGTTATACGTTAACCTCCATTTGTAAACAAGCGTTAAGCGTGTTTATGAAGCAGCTTTGTGATCGCTCTGGAAATATAAGCAGCGAAATACAGTAAATCACTTTAAATAAATCCAAGCAGGCCAAGCGTGTTTCTGACTGAAATATAATCTGGCTACTGTGACTCACACAGAAAGCTGTTTCTTCCTCCTCTTTCCTCTATCCCATCAGCACCTCCAATGGCAAGGTGTATGTGGCCCAGGTGAAGGAAAGAGCGGCTGCCAGGAAAATGTACGACGCTGCTAAGAAGCAAGGAAAAACAGCTGGACTTGTTGCTACAAAGTCAGTCACAGGTTTTCTTCTTCTTTAACTTGACACAAAAACAACATTTCTGAATGTAAATCTGTTTCTTTTGCGATGTCATCAGAGGAGGCTGACATCCAATCCAATATTGTGAGATTTGCTTCCCTCTTACTCTGCTGCGTTCCAGAGAGAGGGAGATTGAAAAGTTCCGCGTGGCAGTCAGCGTGCCGTCAGGAGGTCGGATGTCCTTCTCCCTGACCTACGAGGAGCTGTTGCCTCGTCGACTCGGCCGCTATGAGCTCAGTTTGGGTTTGAGGCCAGGACAGCCTGTGCAGAACCTCACGCTAGACGTCAGTGTAACGGAGAGGACGGGCATCAGTTTCATCAAAGCCTTTCCTCTCAAGACGAGCCGGCTGCTCTCCAACACTGCTCGAGGTGAACTATGGCTAAAAATAGGAGCTATTGCCCGTCTTTTATTTAAATCGGGAGAAAATCAACCTTTCAAAGGAGAAAATCAACCTTCAATGCTCCACCGCCTTGTACCTACCATCAGGTGTTAAGAGCAGTGACTGTATAAAGCTTGAAACACTTGATTAAGGGAGTAATAACGATTTGTTGATTGATGTTTCAAGGAATAGTTTATATATTCATAATATTTTGGGAAATAAGCATATTCACTTATTCCAGGAGTGTTTAGAAGATTGATGCCACTCTTATTTCTACAGTAAATATAATTGGAAAGCTTAGCTCCGCATAACAAATAGAAACATGGAAACAGCTGGACCGGCTCTCTCCAGGGAACAAAACTGGTTGTAACCGTGAGGTTGCCAGGAAACCCGCCTCACATCTTATTTATGCGGAGAACAAAAACAAAATTGTATTAACAGCCAAAAGGTGAAGTTATGGGTGCTTTCCTGGTAATAGTGGCCACATTTTCTTGACTTTGGAACAAGCCAGCAGTTTCCCCCTGTTTCTAGTCTTTATGCGACGCTAAGCTAACCGGCTGCTGGCTGTAGCTTCATATTACCCTACAGACTTGAGAGTGGTATCTAACTCTAGGCAGGAAAGCAAATAAGCACATTTCAAAAAAATATAGAGCTATTTCTTTTATAAAATCTGAATCTTGTACTTTTTTCTTTACCATTTCTAATAATAACTGCCACATGGATGCTACTCTCCTACAGGTGACGCTGATGCACCTGTCTCCACTCATGTGGAACATAACGCCGGCTGTGCTCGAGTTCGCTACAGTCCCTCTCTACAGCAACAGAACAACGTCTCCTCCAAAGGTCTCAACGCAGACTTCATCATCCATTATGATGTGGACCTCAGAGATGTCATGGGTGAAGTCCAGGTCAGGAGGATCTGTTTATGCCTGGCCGGTCAAATAGACATGAGTATTTGTCACAATACATACACTACCGTTCAAAAGTTTGGGGTCATCCAGACAATTTTGTGTCTTCCATGAAAACTCACTTTTACTTATCAAATGAATTGAAAATTGAATAGAACATACAGTCAAGACATTGACAAGGTTAGAAATAATGATTAATATTTGAAGGATTAATTTTGTTCTTCAAACTTCAAGCTCAAAGGAAGGCCAGTTGTATAGCTTATATCACCAGCATAACTGTTTTCAGCTGTGCTAACATAATTGCACAAGGGTTTTCTAATCAGATATTAGTCTTCTAAGGCGATTAGCAAACACAATGTACCATTAGAACACTGGAGTGATAGTTGATGGAAATGGGCCTCTATACACCTATGGAGATATTTCATTAGAAACCAGACGTTTCCACCTAGAATAGTCATTTACCACATTTACAATGTATAGTGTGTATTTTTGATTAATGTTATCTTTATTGAAAAAACAGTGCTTTTCTTTGAAAAATAAAGACATTTCTAAGTGACCCCAAACTTTTGAACGGTAGTGTAAATGTGTTATTGATAACAGTAAAAGTTGTCTTCTCCCTCATTTATTTTGTATAATTTCTTTCAGGTATATGATGGCTACTTTGTGCATTACTTCGCACCCAGAGGGCTTCCTGTGGTTCCTAAGGACGTTATATTCGTCATCGATGTCAGTGGCTCAATGATAGGCACTAAGATAAAACAGGTAAAGTGGACAAAGCTCATGGACTCATATGGTTCTACGATGAGAGAATTTGCAAACATATCGTGGATTTTCTGTCAATAATTCTAATATGTGTTGTCAGTAGACCAAGCAGGCCATGGGCACTATTCTCGGGGACCTTAGAGAGGCAGACCACTTCAACATCATCACCTTCTCAGACAAGGTTCACACCTGGAAGAAAGGACGAACGGTCCGGGCGACTCGGCAGAATGTACAAGATGCCAAAGACTTTGTAAAGAGGATTATTGCAGAGGGATGTGAGTTGAAATGTGGTATTGTTTGAGTTGTGGCATTGGAGTCGAGGAGACTATCGTATCAAGCTTTCTTATTGTTTGTTCTGTTCCTTCAAAACGGATTAATCCACTCTTCTGTAACAGGGACCAATATCAATGCAGCTCTGCTGGCGGCTGCCCAGCTGGTCAACCCTCCATCCTCCGCCTCGACCAAACCGCTCTCATCCCGTCGTGTCCCTCTGGTAATTTTCCTTACTGATGGGGAGGCGACCATCGGAGTAACAGCTGGTGACACCATCCTTAGCAACGCCAAGAAGGCTTTGGGCTCCTCCTCTCTGTTTGGCCTTGCCTTTGGAGACGATGCAGACTTCCTCCTCCTGAAACGCCTGGCTCTGGATAACCGTGGCGTGGCGAGGATGGTGTATGAGGATGCAGATGCAGCCTTGCAGCTGAAGGGCTTCTTTGATGAAGTAGCTAGCCCGTTGCTATCAGACATCCAGCTGTCGTACCTGGACGATCAGGCGTTTGACATCACCCACGCCCTGTTCCCGAATTACTTCCAAGGCTCGGAGTTGGTGGTGGCTGGGAGGGTCAAACCAGGAGTCAACGACTTCAAGGTGTCAATGTCCGCCACGGATTTAAAGCAGCGGGTCAAGTTAGACAACGATGTGTTGATTACCCATGCTCATGGGAATGGGAGTGCAGAATCACTGGAGTGTTCGGGAGGTTTAGAAGGAATATCCAGTTTTGTGCGTCGTCTTTGGGCGTATTTCACCATCAAAGAGTTGTTATTGGCCAAACTGAATGCTACTGACCCTGCAACTCAAAGGTTACTGACAGACAAGGCCACCAACCTGTCCCTCAAGTATAACTTTGTAACACCAGTCACTTCTTTAGTTGTAGTTAAGCCCGACGCAGATGAATCAGCTCAAATTCCAACCACCGTAAAGCCCACCATCGCTGCCACTATCGCCACGACGGCAATGACCACTGCCGCCGCCAAAACATCAGCTGCTGGTCCTGCAAAGAAGGCCAGCTCAACTTCTATGCCCAGGTCTGAAAAAAACAAGCCAGACCCTCCCCAGCCACCTCCAAAGCAAACTAAAAAAGTATCATCACCAACTTCGACAGCAAAAACGGCACTATCCAAGAAAACCTCAACAACTACCAGTCCCAGCTCCGTCAAAACCGCCCCAGCTCCATTCTCGGGTAAAAAGCCCACTCCTTTCCACAATGAATCCAAAACGGCCTCCACTCCTCCTCCTGTTGGGAAGATACCCACCTCTCTGCTGAATGCCTTAAAAACAGCGCCACCCCCTGCACCTGGAAAAGTATCCACCAAAGCCTTGAAAACAACCACGCCCTCCACAACCACCACAATGTCAACGTTGACCACCAGCGCCACACCTGCGCTCAGCTCGGTGAGAACAGACCCTGCTCCCCTGCCCAGGAAACCCCTCCCCCCTCAGCCCAGTACAGCGAGGACCGCTCTGCCTCCGGTCAAAGTGACTGCGCCCTCCGCAGAGGCAGAGAACACCACCACATCTGCTCCAGATGTGCCTGAAATCACCACCGCTCTGCCCAAGCTCACCTCTCCCACCCCGGCACCAGCTCCAGCTGTGGATGACAACAACACGGAACTGAGCATCGCAACCTTTGTGTCGGCCACCTTTGCTCCGATGCCCGGTGTGACCGACGGGCCACGCCTGTGGGAAGCAGCAGGGCTTCTGGGTAGGTTATGCTCTGATTTGTCTGTGGAGTCTAATCTCTAATCACCAACCACTCAAGGATGCAGAATGTTGCATATTTTTTCCTGATTGAATGTTATCCATCTCTCCACAGATGTCTCTACTTTCATTCAAAGAAAAGGTTAAAGTTCATTTTCTCTTATTATTTCAAGGACAGACCACTTTTTGTTCCGAATTTTAAATGTAAATGAACCAAATGTAATAATATATATGACAGCATTGGAACTGAATATAAATGTGTTTGATCTCTTATAGATATTGACCTTGTAAAAGGTGAGTGACTTTTAATGCTTGCTATACGTTTGTTCCCTGTACATTTTAAATTCCCTCATGATCAGCAGAACCAGAACTGAACTTCAATTCTCAATACTTCCATCTATTTCCCAGACTATGATGCAACCTATGACTATGACTACGATCTCAACTATGATGCCTGTAAGTTTCAAATGCTTATGAGGCGATTCTATGCTTTTCAGGACCGTAAAAAAAAAATCTTGATTTATTTCTAGGGGATGATCCAGCAGACTCCGAATCATTTGGTAAGTATTTAGTCGGTTGTTCACAGTATTACGTAATTTATTTCAGAGACACTACAGGTCTATTACTATCTGTGTAGACCTGTCATTGATTTCAGTGTTTGGGGCTAAGGAAGACTTCCTGTAGTTGAATGTCTTGTGCTTTTAGATAGTGCTCCCTCCAGATTGAGCACCGTCCGGGTCTTCTCCTCATCAGGTCAAGAACTTAACATTTTAGGTTTTCACTTATAATGTCAAATACATTTTCATATTTAATGTACCTGTGTTGTATTAATGCTCAAATGTGGTGCGTTGTAGTTGATGGAGATCCTCATTTTGTGGTCCAGCTGCCAAAACTGCATCAGAACCTGTGTTTCACAGTCGACGGCAGAGCCAATGACGTTCTCAGGCTGTTGGAGGAACCAGAGAGAGGTATGCTTCGAAATAATATCTCTCATTTCAGTGAGGTGTGTAAATAGACATGTCTGAAGATCAGCTGTTACTGAGATGAAATAAGACGACTCCTAAATGTGTGCTCCTTTTTCCTCCCGAAGGCATCATTGTTGACGGCCACCTAATGGGAGCTCCCTCCAAGCACAGTGTAGACGACCGCCCCCGAACTTACTTCGACCGGCTCACCATTTCCTCAGTTACAGGCGGCTCTGGTGACATCATGATCACCCTCTCACTGGAGGCCGTAGTGGTGGAAGGGGAAGGACGGGATGTTCTCCCCATCAATCGGCAAGGGTCCGTGGCGAGGCAGGGCGTGACGGTCACTGTGGACAATCATCGGAGCTGCTGGATTGAGCTGAACAAGGGTGTGCGGTTCCTGGTTATGTTCCATCGTTACGAACACCCGAGCTACCTCCAGATGGCTCACCTGGGTTTCTACATCACAGATGGACGGGGCTTGTCTGCCTCAACCCAAGGCCTGCTGGGTATGTACACATCTGCTCTTCACGGTCAGCTTTCACTGAATCTTTGCATGCTGCTCACTGTCCTTCATTCCTAGTGGAGTACTTATCATCCAAATGTACATTAAGTGTCAAAAGTAAAGTAAAAGTAAGTACTCATCATGCAGAAAAATGTCCCGTGACTGATATGTTATTATATATAACATTATTTGATTGCTATATAGTAGTAGTAGTGGTAATGGTAGTAGTAGTCGTCGGGGTAGTAGTAGTGGTAGTGGTAGTAGTAGTGGTCGTAGTAGTGGTAGTAGTAGTAGTAGTAGTGGTAGAGGTACTGTTGGTAGTAGTAGTAGTAGTCGTATAATGGCTCCCAACCTAGGGGTCAAGGCCTTATTTATGTGACGGGACATGAGCTGCAGCAGGAAAAAAGTTAAGTAGAGCTATTAAAAAAAAAATTACTTTTACTTTAACATTGTAAACTTTTAACTCAAACATTTATTTTAATACAATTACCTCAGAGGTTTAGAGTAGAAATGTATCTTTGGTGGAATTGTAAGTGTCTGAAATGTGAGACGGTTGGAAACCACTAGTTTACTGTTTAATCTTATTTGAGGTTTTACCGTATATGTAACTTTAAAAAAAGTAAACTGTCAGATAAATGTAAATAATCCAATATTTCCCCTCTAAAATAAATATAAAGTTGCATGACATTGAAATACTTAAGTACAAGTACCTCTGTTCTCTAAGTACAGGACTACAGTGAATGCACTTAGTTACTCTCCACCTTTGTCTGCCTCTAGGCCAGTTTCAGCACGCTGACATGAGCATCAAGGCGGTGAAAGATCATCTGGGTGGAGGTGCGATGCACAATGAAGCTATTCCAGCCGCGGGGATCCTGAGGTGGGGATCAGAGAAAATGCGGGTCACCTTGCAGGACAAGACGCTGAAAGACACGGTGCGGAAACGCCACACGGGCAAGTGTTGGGTGGTGCCCAAGGCCGAGGTAGAGAGACTACTGGGTCATCCATATGAGAGCTACGTGGTGGATCATGTGTAATTCTAGCTGAGTCGGCTCCGCCTTGCTGCCTCTCAGCTGCACAGCTAAGGTCACAGCGGTTATAATAGTACGGTTATTGGACAAAGGATGAGCAAGAATTGGGACGATGTGAGGCTAAAATGAATATTGGCCACACATTGTGTAATATTCTGTAGGGAGCAGTGGAACATAGGCGTGGTTACAATAGAGGAAAAGAGGGGGTGACATGTTATAAGAGTAATGAGGGCTTACGGCTCTGCAAATATAATTGAGGTCTGTACGATGCGGTTGTCCTCCATCAGTGAATTTGATTTGGATTCAAGCTCTGTGTTCTGTAGCTTTTGACAGAGACGCCGCACTCTCATGTTCGCATGGCAACCACAAAATGTCCATCTATGCTGCAGCAGTTTGTGCTCGCTCCAAAATGTCTCGCACGCTAATAACTCCATGTACACGACTTCAAAGATGTTTATTAGATTATTCTTATATTTCGTCTTGGAATGATTATCTTGCGAAGCCTTGTAATTATTAAAACTGTATCATTCCTAATTGTATTTTTCGAGTACAAGTGTATATAAAATATAATTTTATGTATGTGTAGTTACTCCTCCCACAAAACTCACCGGGATATTGTGATTGCATAGAGGGTACACAAAACAAAATCAGGCTCTTTCCAGGTTTGCCATGTGCTTTTTATTTTTTCGATCATTTCATTCAGTTTAATTCATGTTATTTGTTACACAAGACATTAGGCATTGCTCACAAACTAGTGATCAAACAAGGACAGTCAGTTTTCTACTACTCAGCCTGAACTATTTCTTTTGTCAATTTCAAGGGATATTGTCAATAGTGGTTTCCAAAAATGCCAAACTGGATGGAAATTAAAACAGTACAACCACACATGAGGCTTTTGTTTTCAATAAATAAAAAGAGGTGACAGTTTCTGATGCCGAGGAAGGCCAGGGGAGGGAGGGCTTCAGGTATTTCTGTATTCAAAAAGTAAACAGTATTCCAGTGTTTATCAGATAACCTGTTTCCAGGATGAAGACTACACATTACTGAACAAACAGCTGTATAGATTTTAAATTCAGCTCCATGACTGACTTAAGTTTGTATTCTTCCTTCAAAACCGGTTTCTTATGAATGCTAATAATTATATTAAATCATGATGCAACACTGAATAAAGTCAATGTAACACATGACACAGCAAATAACAAACAAAAACGAAGAATTTCAGAGTGCATCACTTTAAGATTCATTTTTATCATCGGAACAGAATCTAATAGCAGAGCATATTCAACATTTGACATAAACCTTTGCACAATACGTCAGTAAAATTCAAATAAATAAGAGCATAACAATAAGACACGTGAACACCCCAAACACGGGACAGCTTTGTTTAGAGTTGCTCGGGGACTTGTGGTGGGTGACGTGAGATGGAACTGCTTCAGTGTTTTAAAGAAACCGATCAGTGCGTCTCGTCTGTTTGTTGTTGAGTAACGAGGCTCAGATCAGCCCGGCTGAAAGTGAACGTGCACTGCAGAGATATGAGGACTGCCTCCACTCAGGTGTACAATAACAGCTCTAACAGAATACAATATCCCTTATACAGCGTCCAGTCTGATCTGCAGAGCAACAGACACCAACAAACTGTACTTTTAACTTTCCAGCAACTTTTGCATTTTTGGCACTAGACCAACCTGCCACGGACGATTAGTTAAAACAAAGCAGTCAACTGTTAAAAGGGCTCAAACATTTTAATAAAACCCCAAATTAAGGCTAAAACCAAATAAAAGCATATTGGTTCGTTCTTGTGGGGCAGTACCTGCAACTGTGGCTCCATACTTTTGCTACAAAGTCTTTGAAAGTTATGGGAATATCCAGCGTTTCCCTCTATTTAACAACTACAATGCTCCATAGGATTTAGTCCTCCAGGGAATGACTTGCCTAAATGACATACACACGGGTTGAAACAACCAAGACACAATCTGGTGCTTTCACTATGAGCCGAATATTCAGTTTTCCTCCTCTTCACTCAAAAGTGAAACTTTCCAAAAATCCAAAACATTTCTTACATACATTCTTTTCACCACGACACACTTCTCCGTATCTCAACATGTACAATTTGCCGTAATCAATTAGTTCTTCATCGCTCAATCCAAATCCAACAGAATACTTCATAGAAAACCACGCCTAACACTAGAAAAATCCTCTCCATGCCTCTTTTGCTTCAGACATTCCCTTTTTGTCAATGTTGCATTTGAAGACCACAGTTTCAACCTCAGATCTGTAAACTTCATAAATTCAGCCAGTGAAATGAACACCAAATATATATAGAAATAAAACTCTCTAATAATTTAAATATGTTAGAAGGTAAATTATTCAAATTCAAAATTAACATCACACAACATGGATAAACAAAGGAACAGTTTTTTGGGAGGGGGGAGGGTGACAGTTATTAGCCACTGGTTAGCTTGCCTGCTAGCACAGGGAACACAACAGCATTGCAGAGTGAGCACTGTCAGTTGACAGAACAGCCCATTTATATGTCATTTTTCATCACATTATTTTTTTTTTCCGCCTGACCAACAGATTTCGCAAAAGAAAATACGAGTGCCGTCTTTTGACGAAAAGACCAAGTTAGAGGAAAGTGAAAGCAGGGTTGACAGGAGCGATGTGTGGAATGGTCCAGCCTTCATACCGCAGTGTCATTTTACATCTATGTACAATACTACTGTGTGTAAAAGATGCATGCACGTCAACTGGAGGTGACCCTTCCAGAGGATTCTACACTAAGCCATTACAGATCTCTGTTTAGACCTCTCAATCCCATCAATCTTCCATCCACCCAACCTCTGACCAGAGGAGAAAGATGTTACAGAAAGAATGAAATGTGTTGCCAACAACATGTAATAAATTCACCTCTAATGATAATAGTTAAGACATGATTATACTGTAAATTCTACAATGAAAGACCATATCAACCCTGCTTTTCAGTGACAGAGATAAGGATTGTGAGTATTTATATGTGTGTGTGTGTGTGTTTGTGAGCATTTATGTGTTTGAATGTGTTTCAAGAGAGAGAGGGACGTGAGGAAAAGGAGGCAAACGGCTGAGGGCAGGCAGAGCTCAGGAACCAACCCTATCCGCCTCGCTCCCACCCATTTGTTTTTAAAGGCCCTCTACCGCGAGCACTGCCGCACTCTTTCGCCCCGCCTCCTCTCCCGGCCCCGCCCTCTCTCGGGAAACCCCTCGACCACTCACTGCTCATCCTCCCCAAACACATCGTTCTGTTTGCGCTTCATGTTCTCAAAGTCAAAGTCGCTGCCCGTCATACGTTTGTAGATGTCCTTGATGTCGTTGCAAGTGGTCTCGAAGTGAGTGGTGGCATCATAGGACCTCGAGGCGAAGATCTGGGAAAGATGGGAAAAAAACAGGAGATCGTGAGTTGAGCTAAATGCTGACATCAGCATGCTAACACGCTCGCAGAAACAATGCTAACCTGCCGACGTTTAGCAGGTAATGTTTACGAAGTTCACCATGTTACTTTAATCTCACTCCGTGTCATGAATGTCAAAGCATGAGAACATATCTTATTCTATGAGAGAGCGGCCGCTCTGATGGAGACGATCAATCGTATCAAGCCAGCTAGCGATGTGACCTCTAACTCTATATGAGCTTGTATAAATACACATGAAAGTATCTGACCATGTATGGAGATACAATGCCAACTTTCTACGTCGCAGTGTGCCACTTTTCTCTTACCTGGCTATCAGTACCATCATCTGTGGGCTCGTAAAGGTCACTAATAGCCACAAACCTGTCGAAAGAAACAAAACCAAACTCCATTAACGAGTATTATCATAGGGCTTCTTCCATTTGTTTTGTTTCACATCGGTCTCATGTTTAGTTTTATAGCCGGCTTAAATGAATGAATTGTTAAAATGCTGACTTTTGGTCGATGGGCTCCAGCAGCTCCAGGGCCGGCTCGATCTCGGCCTCGGGCTCGCTGGTTTCCACTGTGGTGCTGATGATGGCAATGTACTTCCCCTGGGCTGCCACATTGTGAGCATAGGAGATCATGCACACGTAGATGTCTGAAGGGTTAGGAGGAGAAGAGATGTCTTTAAAGCTGCATTAACTGTTTTTTTCTGGGCCATTTGGAGGCAGTGGAAACAAGCTGTACACACAACTCGACAGCATTATCCCCTTTTAAAGACGTTGCAAGACTTGCTTATTTATGCTCCCAGCAGACATGGAGAAACATTAACGTTTCTTTCTAGTGATGTTTTTGGCCCGCTACAATGTTCATACTCTCTTTTAAGCTCCGTCTAGTTCTTTAGCTGTTAAATGTTCAACTATGTTTATCATCTAGTCACTTTGTCTGTCATGTGGTTCAGGATGTATGACCTTTTTTGCAAAATAGCTAAAAGCTATGGGGGAGAATCAAATTAGCTCGTTTCACTTTTGGAAATATGTATGCTTGATTACTTTATTAATAGTCATAAGAGTGCTCCTTGATATCTCTGAAAAACATTTGACAGAAAGGGCATCTTTGTAATTAGTCTTACTGCTACAATTTCTAAGAACTAAACTCGACCATTTAGCCGATCAGTCAAAGTGACGATAATCCTTACCCGAGTTGCGGTTGACTTGATTCTGAGGGATGATGATCTGGCAGGAGTTGGAGTCATTAGTGTTTCTGATGGGGTGGCTGAGGACGCAGATCACCCGGATCACCTGACCCGCCTTCCGGACGCGGTCCGTGATGTAGCTGGGGTCGCAGATGAGCTGCTTGCAACGGGCCACCTGCAGCAGCAATGACACGGCAACGCGCATGGAGCATCTCAAAGGACTTACTTTTTGAGTCATCTCTGCTTGAATAAACTAAATGACTGATTGTAAATCTGCATAATCCTTGGACAATAAATCAGCGTACCTCGCCCTCAGACTTCACTCCAATCACATGGCCATCTTCCATCACTATCTCATCCACTGGTTTGTTCAGCATGTAGGTCCCTCCATAGATTGCACTCAATCTAAAATGGCAGGTGAATAAGAAGGGTTAAATCATGGAGTGGGTTAGTACTTTTGTATCTACTATTAAAGACCAGCTGAAATATATAATAAAGCACTATATATAGAATATATATTAACAATCACCTGGCAAATCCCTGTGGCAGCTCTCCCAGACCATACAGGGGGTAGAGATAGGGGCTCTTCCCGTACCGTGCCAGCGACTCACTATACAGCTTGATACGATTGATCGTCTCCAGACAGGGAACATCAAGATAGCTGAAGAAGAAGAGTCGACAACAAAGGAAGATAATTAATAGGAATAAATAAATAATTAGATACCTCTAATTCTATGCATATTCACAGCCATATTCTACATACAGTTGTGTTAAGGACAAGTCATTTCAGCATATATTATTTCATGTATTGTGTTATATCTTTTTAACATTATAAACATTATAAATGCAGTTTATGTTTAACACCATGCTGTTGTTCTTACTCATCTGTCCTGTAGAGGGCCAGGGCGTGGCCAGTAAAGTCAATGACATCCTGGCCGAGGTCAAAGTTCTTGTAAACGTCCCTCATCGTTGTCGTTTGGGGGTCCACGCCCTCAAAGGTGTTAGGGTCATTCTCGTCAAAGTTGGCCACAAAGACTAAGAACTTCCGAAACCTTCGCTTCTCAAACATTCCCATCAGATCTGGAAATGGAAATAAAAGGCATATTAAATTAGTCCATGATCCCTTAAACGTGATTTATTTACGTTACTCTTAATATCTTAAACGTAGACATATTAGAGCAACTTACTTGAGGCTAGTGCCTCGGTCTCAGTCGACGGCACCTTGTAGATCTTTCCGCCTTTGTAAACAAAGCTTCCCTCCACTACCTTAAAGTCCAGGTACCGTGTCACTTCTGTATAGAGCAGCATCTTCACAAGTTGACCTGCGATCACGCAGACAAACGTATGTTACATTTTATTATTTGTCATCTTAATTGCATCAAGACAGAGACTGACACTTCCCCTTAAGTCGTCTGATTGGTTCATTCCTTTTCATGGGCCTTATCAGCAACACCAATTATGTATTAATTGTCCATCTCTCTCCACAGTATATAATGAGTGAGTTTCATGGTGATATATTAATTGCTTGACAAAACTCAAATCAGTGAAGTGGGACTGACCATTAGCCATGAGAAACTTGGGGATGAGGTCAACGTTCCAGTCCCTTCCTCTGCCCATTGACTCGGGCGGACTATCTGGAAGAGTGAAGCGCTTGTACAGCTGTAGAAAACCACAGTACAGGGAACCATAAACAGCATTCTGCAAGGATGAAATCCATAAAGCTGAGAGAAGCCAAAGTATTTCCGGGGGATACGGCGGTGAGCAAATGAAGACAATAAAAACAGCAGCTGATGCACAATGACACAGGATGTAAACTGAGATGTACTGGGGAATATAAAATATATTGATTGCTTTTATATATCCCAGGGGCCCTTTACCTCCTCCAGAGGGGTGATGGAGGAGCTCTCTCCACCATAGTAGGGGTTCCTGTCCATGTGTAGAACCTTTTTCCCGTTCACAGACATGATCCCGGACAGAATGCATTCCTGCATGAAACAAGATTTAAAAGTCAATAAATTCAAATTATTCAACATGGCTTAAGCAAAAGGCTCTCCCAAAGATTGAATAGAAGACATGAACGACAGTTTAGAGGTTTTGACACAAGGGTGCAGGGAGGAGAGAAGGAACGGTGTGCGCATGCGCGACAAGATCGGATCATCCATGTATCTGCTGTCGTAAAAATAATAATAACAGTAATAATATGTGTGATAATATCTATACGTAGAACAATATGCGCGATGCATTAGCACCTCTTAAAATACAAATCATCATGGCTAGATTTCACAAAAAGTATATTTGATACCTGTTACAAAACTAGTATGGTTTAAGGAAAATGTCAACTGTGCACGAGAGAAACCTGGATTTATATCTCATAAAATGTATCGGGCACATTTCCGCCACATCGGGTGTGATGACTGAAGGGAATTGCGGCGAGGGAAGCGCAAGTGAAAGACTCAGTCATGTATTAGACCCGTGCTCAGGCCTGCGCCAACCTCCGGATGGAGGCCTGCCTATGCAAAGAGGACCATGACACACTGGGGTTACGCCTAAAAGATGCTACTGGATGTAACACAACACTGAGCCGGCTGTGAGAACAATACAACACACATATATATGTTTTAACTCCTAGACGCAGTGCAGTGCTTCCTGTCATGCACACACATGTCGAAGTATATATATTTTGTAATGTTTTCTTCTTCTTGTAACACTCTTCTAATGTCTCAAGCACACAGGGATGCAGGAGGCTTTCACTTCTAGGCACATGAGAAGATACATGGCTTAAATAAATCCTATGGAAGCTCGCACAATCAATCTGTTTCGTTTCCGTGCAAAAAGCAAATGAAGCATGACTACTTACTGTGAGTCCGGTGCCCAAAACGATCACATCATATTCCTCATCCATGTTGGATCACCGCCTTTCCCGTCTCGCCCTCTTTTTTTGCCTCGAAAAATGAAGGGTGTTGAAGGAAGGAATTACCAGCGAGTCCACACAAACCGGGGATTTTAGCTCACTTTTCTCTGCCTGCGTGCTTTAAACGACTCGTTCAAAGTTAGTTATTATTTTATAATCATTAGGCATTCATGACCAATGGAATAAACTGTCCACACTGTCACCGGCGAGGACGACCAAAGATGGCCCTGATCGTGGAGCGCTCTAGAACAATGTCAGTGCGCGTCGGAAAGTAGTGCGCAGTCTCCTCCTCATGCCACACAATGAACTCACACTGAAAAGCTGACTGTAATAGGAAACCCCACTTCGAGCTGGCGTTATGATGCGACTTTATTTATATTCACTTTCGCTTCATACTTTGGTTTAGAGTTCAACATGTTTTTTCAATTTTAAATATGTTGTCCATTTTCTATCCTTCCTTTCCAGTTGTCGGCGCAGTGGTATCCATCCGCCACCACAGCTGTTTGGATGGGAGTTGTTTTCACTGACTGTCGGGATAACAGGCCCGTTTTCAATAGAAAGAACATCATTTCAAACTTTTATATTTATTTCCCCCACTGTTACAGAGTCAATGCATCATATGTGGCGGATGGGACATGATGCCACAAGGAGTAACATGGCCAAATGTAAAGGCGTATTATCAGCACCATGGACAGCTGTCAGGTATGCCTGTCAATCATTAATTTAGCCGGTTCACTAGGTTTTGTATTGCACATTGTGTATAATGCTATTTTATTGTTATAGCATCACATGTTCTACATGCTTCTCCGGTAAAAATACATAAATACATTTTAAATATATTTTTTTGAACCTAGAAAACAACAATTCACCTTAAGTAAGCAGAAACAAAGCTACTGGATAACTACATTTGGAGTTGGTTTTCACAAGAATTATATGAAAAAGTGTAATTTGAAAAGTAATGGAAGCTTTCAAATGAATGTAGTATAAAGAGTCCAATATTTGTCTCTGAGATGTAGAATTAAATGACATAAGAAAAGTTCAACACATCGAATTTGGAATTAAGTGTATTGCTTGTGTAAATGTAGCCTACTTAGTTCAGCAATAGTTTTACACCTATTTTAGCAAACATTTTCATTCATACCAATCCATCAATTACAACGCCCTATTTTATTGTGAATGTAAAACATAACTAACTAAATGAAGCTAATGTTAGATAGCGTGTGTCCAGACTGAGAGTAATTAAACTACCCTTGGTTTCTAATGCGACCAGAACAAGGAGGGGAAAGCTGCGGCCTGTCGTGGTGAGAAGGGCAGCTGTGGGCGTGGCCAAACGAGAGAAGCAGGAAGTCCCTCACATGCCTGTCAGCTGGTTTGAGTCACGTGAGCAGAGCTTTGCGGAAAAACGAAAAATGGCAGGATCGAGGTGCTCCAGTCGAGTGAGATTAATGGCCTTTCTTGCACTTTTCGCCACCCTTTTCTTCACCGCGAGCTCTGTTGCTCAAGTGCCACTCCTCATGTGGTCCAGCGACGGGTAATATTTAATTTTTGTATGATTTATTTGTCATGTAAGACATATTTTACGAGTCCACCGACTGTTTGCCGTGCTAGTGTGCTAACACCTGTTGCTAGCTCAACTATGTTCTCCTTGTAGTTCATGTAACCGCTCGCTGGTCGACCTAAACTAGCTGAAATATATATTTTCAAGTCTAAAAAGTAAATATGCGACGTTCGTTTTGACACGTCAGTTCCGGTTAATTTGGTGACGTTACATTCGTCGCTCATGCCAAACATACTGTTTGATCAATTATTATCATCTTGTAGTGTTATATGGATTCGCTTCACCCGTAAACTAACGTTACCAAAAACATGTCCGAGCTACCACAGTTCCCTAATACATGGATCAAACAAACGCATATAGTATACTTTATTTACTATACGACATAGTGTTATACTCTATAAGGGGGTTTAGTCGGAAGAAGATATCTCAACCAGTTTGTATTTACTGTATCATGTTATGGCCGTTTTATTTTGACGATTTTACACAGTTACTCGATTCCTAAATGAATATAATAAACTTGTGAATTTAAGACTTACATAGAACTTGGATTTGGCGATGGATTATGATGTATACCATTCAGTTGGCTGAAAAGATTATATTACTTATTGTAATTTAGTCTGAGTGAGAATTTAAATATACAAAAAAACACCCGTTGAGTATTATCTCTTTTATTGACACAATTCCCAAAATGATTTGCCTGTATCAGAAACACAATTCTGGAGCAGTGTTGCACTGGTGATTGAATGTATTACTTTCGAGCGAGTGACGGCTTCAAGCACAACAAATAATGTGCGTTGATGGGATGATTTTACTTGATGTTCGGAAAACTGCCTTTCTGAAGAATTGTAAAATATGTCACCATCTGTTTGTTTTCAAGGTTACCACCACTGGCCTCACCTGCAGCTGGTCACATCACGACCAACGGCCAACTGACGGCCTACTTTACCTCTGCCTTTGGCGCTGGCCCCCACACTGTGCTGCTGTTACTGCAAGATAAGGTCAGCCCCGGAGACATTACAACGATATTCCTGCTCTGCAGCAAACATGGTGGTTACCGTATGTCACGATGCAGATTGGAGCTGAGAGTGGAAAGTAGTATTCAAAAGGACTACTCTGAGATTTCCATAGATGTCACTGTTCGTCTATTATATCGCCAGTCTTTGGACGATAACGGGGTCGGAGTGAGTCATGTGTCGTTGCGCTGCCGTCTCATGTGAGCCTGTGTAACAGACTTCTCACTCTGGTGTGCCTGAGCTCTAGCATTACTTCACCTTTCACAGCGCCTCTCGAACACATCGCTCAGGTTTATTCTCTGTGGATCAGCATCGTTGTGACTGATGAATGGGATTGATCGATGTTTTAGTTGCATTGCCATTTTGTTTGTATTAAGCTACAACTATCCTTCCACTTGTTGAATTGTTAAATTAAATATTCCTTATTTGTGTTCAGTTAAGCAAAGATGACTTCACCGTCTTTGGTGGAGTGTTTGGAAATAAGCAGGATAGTGCCTTTCAAAATCTTGAGGTAGGTTTTTCTAACTTTATACACGAGTCCGAAATGAAGAGGGTTTTGTCGGACTAAGAATGCTGACCCTGCACTCTTCCTCAGGCTGCACTGCAGTCTTCTTCCTCATCAGTCATGCTCCCTGCTTTAGAGTGGTCCGACTCCTCTGTCATCCCAGCTCTGCTGCAAGAGAAGCTGGGGGTCTCGCCTCTGCTTGTAGACGCAGACACTCTGTCACATCTCAGCATCAACTCATCCGCCAGCAATCTACTGCTCATCAATCTTCCTTATTGTACTGGGTAAGACTTTTGTTCTTTAGCACATCCGTAAATCTATCATGATGTTTCTTCTTTCTTTTTTTAAACTTGGTGAAAATAAACTTTTTTTTAATTAAAAAATGCTTTTATAGCTTGGACACGTCTTGCAAGGGCGTCCTGCATGCCAATGGTACGTTCTAACTGTTACGGGATTTCATAACGTAATAATTTTCCGCATTTCACGATAGTATCTTTCTGACATGTGTAACTCAAGTGTATTTTTCTTTCAACAGATGAAATTATTGGGAAAGTTCTAAGTATAATGAAAGCCAAAGATGTCCAGTACACTGCGATATACACAGGCCTCCAGCCATCACGAGTAAGATATTCTAACGGCACATCATGTACCAAAATGTTATTATTTTTTTAACACTATCCATCTTTATAGACGGTAAAAAAAAAAATGGTAAACACAAATGTCACTTGAGGAAATACATAATCATAATATATATGTCTCTTTCTTTCCTCTGCAGGTGATTTCAGAGACATCTCTGTCCGTCCAGCCGGCCGGGCGATCCTTGCTCCAAGCTGAGCTGCCCGATGTCAAACCGCCCATCATGTTTAATGTATCCGGTAACCCTTGCATAATGCTTTGGGCTCAGAATCTCAGCATCAGCACTTCAAAAGATGTGTGGATCGACCTCGATGCACAAACACCTTCCATGTCAGGATCCATATGCAACGACTCCACTTCACTGTGAGATGGCCAGCATGGTGGCGTTCTTTTGTTTATTCAGGTGGACTTTAGTTTGATGCTTTTTAAAAGAGAAAAGTCATTTTTAATGTGTTCTTCTTTTCTCACCACAGGCTTGTCCTCAGCTATGAATCAGGCTACACACTAAGGTAAGGCAATAGACCACAAATATATAAAAATATTCATACATTTTGGGATCAATACTTCTGTTATGTCTACCTGTTAAATATATTGCTACAGATAGCCGCTGCTTAACTTACTAATAACACATTATATGCCGCTCACATATATCCCCCATAAAACCATTGGAGTACACTTAGCACGACAGAAATAACTAAACAAGATGAAACAGTTTGAGAGTTCCTTTGAGCTGCCGGCAGGTGGATCCTGTTCGCGAGGCAGACTCACTGTTACCTCCGTTTCTGGCCTTCATTCAAAACTAAGCTAACCGGCTCCTGAATGTGGCGTAAAGAGAGTGGTATTGATCTTCTCATCCACCTCTCTGAAAGACGGCGAATAAGTATATTTCCCAAAATGTTGAACTATTACTTTAATCGTCTTCAAATCTATCAGCACTTCTCTGTTATGTTAACTACCACTGACTAAATAAGCAGCGTCTTTAGGGATTATGTATCAAGCTAATCGATTTAATTGTGTTTTCAAGGCTTTTAATCTTTGAATCATTGTTTGACCCTGTGTAATTGAATACTTTACTCTTCAGCATAATTCATCTTGACATTACGTTTTGTATTATATTAGGTTTTTCTCTAGTTCAGTATAAGTGCCGCGGTAGTGCCGTTTGTCTCAGTATCTTTTGATACTATCAGTAGAGTCGATCATTTTCTAATCCGACACACAGGGGTGATATTTATTGAACAATAAGTTTCTTAATACAAATATTTGTCGCAATTCTAATGATGAATCCTCGTCTTTTACACTGATACGCAGTCGTTGAGGAACGCTCTTCTGTGATCTCCAGGTTCACAATGAGTCGGCGATTCTATCCGGTGTCTGCACGCTTCTGGTTCACCTTGGATTCTGTGCAGCTGCAGGCGAACGGTCTAACTGCATCTTTTATTGGGAGCCGCAACATCTACGCCCCTGCAGAGTATTCCTTCCACTGCCAGTCTGTCACTAGCTTCCGAGATATTCTGCTAGTGCCAAACAACACCAACTCCAACACCACTCTGTGGATGCTCAATTTCATCGACTTTCAGGTACGACTATAGAAGTGCTGCATTTTACATCCTGCCACTCAATATCCCTGCTGCAGTGCACCAAGTACTCTTTAAATATAAAGTGTTTTTGATCATCAGGTGTCTCTTTAGTCTTCCTGTTCACTCACTGAATTTTTAAATGCCTTTTCTGATACAGATTCAGGGCTTCGGTTTGGCCAACGGAACCGACTTCTCCTATGCCAGTGACTGTGCCGGGTTCTTCACCCCGGGGATCTGGATGGGGCTGCTGACCGGACTGCTCATGTTGTTGATTTTAGTCTACGGTCTGCACATGATCATGCAGGTGACCACCATGGATCGATTTGACGACCCCAAAGGTCCGTCGATTTCAGTGCCTCAGTCGGAGTAAAGCGCCCCCAGACATAAACACTCCTCAGTCTGTCAGTGCCTCCGAGGAGAGTCCCTCCTTGTCATGTAGCTTTTGTGAGCTTGGGCCTTATTCTTTAAAGATATTTGTCCGACACTAGGACCTTTCCCTCCGATATTCTCTCCGGTAGATTTTTTTTTTCTTCCCTGAATCGTTCCACAGCTGCCTCATGCATACTGATATCCTGCAGGGCACATTTCATTTCCCCTCTCCGTATTTGCAAGTGCCAAAGTGGATGCACCTTTTATATTCGTTGATTTTGTGTGCTAAAAGATGTTTTTGTGCTTTTGTGCTGAGATTATGAGCAATAATTTCTCGTAACAGAGAACAGAATGTCTTCTGTACCAACATGAATGTGATCGCTGGATGCTGGAGGACCTTCACAGACCTCAGTTCTTACTACTTCTGTTTTTCCAACCCAACTGTAATTTATTGACTACTGGTTATAAATTAAGTGCCTGTATGCAAAGAGTAGAATGCTTTTTGTGACTGTTTTGTAATTGGCTTACAAAAGTATGCTAATACTTATCCTTGGATTAGTTCTGTTGGCATTACTCGGACAAATCCAAGTGCCACCACTTATATCCAACATTTTCTTGACAAATTATTTATTTATATAGGAAGTTTACCCCTTGCTTTAGGTTAATCAAAACCTGAAATAACAGTGCCTCAGTTCTGATTTTATCAAACGTATTAATAATGTGCCATGACATGTACATTGTCTCCAATTGAAAATAAAATAAAATCTATACATTTTGATTTTAGATGTCTTGTTGTGAATGCAAATACTTAAATAATGTGTAATCTTGTAACCAAGGAAGCTAACAAAAAAGTGGTTTTATTTAATCATAGAGCTATAATAATGCTATCGGTTTACGTAATTAACGTACCAACCCGGTTGCCATCGTTACAGCAACACAAAACAAGGCCGGTCGAGACGGCGCTTTACTGTGTTGCGTGTAACTTTGCCTTTTTACTTAAGTTCTCACTACTTTCTAGCACATATTGTTTCTAATATGTTACCAGTTCCTCATCCAAGAGTACAGTTTGGCAGCTCTCAAAAGAGGAAACTCGTTCCGCTCCATTTTGCGCCGGACCGACCGGATGCGCCGGGGGTCCGTGTACGTATTGTTCGTTTGTTTTTTGTTTAATTCAAAATACGGAATACAATTATATGTGTATGATTATTTTATTTTGAAATTTGTGTGTGTATATATGTATATAGAAGGGTTGTCGTATTTGTTTTGACTGCAAAAAATAAGTTACATTGAATAATTGAAGTCAATTTATGAGCAAGAACAGCTGATGTGATGACGTCACCAAGTCAGCTGCTTTTCCAATCGCGGAAAGACCGTCCTCCAGTCTTTTGGAGTCTGAACTCCCAAGACCAAACTCCAAAAGAACACATGTCTGTACTCGTTATACTTGGAATTGATAAACGCCGTTATGTCATTAATAAATAAAGAGCAAAATGCCTGTACTTTCGTGTAAATGTTTACGTTATGGCGTTTAGATTACGCTTGCGCATGCGTGAAGGCCGAGATTCTTGGCGGCTCGCTACATGCTCTGAGATCGGCTTTCCTACTGTTGCCCTTCAAAATAAGAGCTCAACATTGAGCTTTATTCAGTGACCGTATCAAGTCTGAAACCTCGTTTTAAAAAGATGTGTAGTGGTGGAGAGCTCATTGCAGCATATAACACGTGATGACTCACGTGTCTGAACTCGCTTTGCAAAGGTTGCACGTTATTGTTTTGAAAAGATATGCAGTGTAAACAGGGGTGGCCCTGAGTGTAAAACTCTATTGCCAAATATTTGAACTTAATTGTTATTAATTGCAGCCACAATAAGCTGTTTTTGCGAAATTTGTTATTTTTTGCAGATATAACTGTATTTGTATTCTAATAAAGTAATTGAAAATAGTTTTATTTTTTTGTCTGAAGGAGCAATCTGGTTTAATTGAAAGTGATTGCAAAGTACTTCTGTTATTTGAAAAAGCACACATGGAAGTCACAGAAAGTGTTTATTTCAATACAAATTAAGCATGGACCATTTTGTCACTTTTCGTTCTTTAATTGTCGACCAAACGACAATAGTGCTAAATGGCTGTAATACCAGTTTAACATGTTTAAATGTATTTGATCACAGCCTTACCCGGAGGATCGAAGGCCGATCAGAGTGCCTCCTCAAGGCAAACCGTTCAACTCGGCCACACCGAGGTTCATGTCCTCTACAGTTGAGCCCAGCCCCGGGTGAGACAGAGACTCAGACACACAACAGTGCTGAACTGAGCTGACAGATCATTTTGTGAAACAGGCCTGGGTTCTACGATCAAGATGCAGCGAGAAACAGGAAAGTAAGCTGGCCGATGTGTTTCGGGAGGCCAGACGGGTCCAGAATCCCTCAGCCGGAGGAGAAGTCACTCAGTGGGACGGTACGGTTTTTTTAAAATCCAAAATGTTAAACATGCAAACGTGTTCCTGAATCATGTTCCTAAAAATAAAAATAAAGCATGATTTCCTCAAAGTAATTGCATGTGGAATAATAACGAGTAACATCTCCTACTCTTTGGTTTTCCTTCAGCTGGAAAGTGAAAGGGAATTCATAAAGCACAGAAGCAGAGTGGCCTACCTGAGCTTATACTATGAACTCTTGAGCTGATGGAGGTCAACCCACTGTTGATGCTGCCTTTGTCATAATTTGTACCTGAACCTTTTATGTAAATGTCTGGAATGATACTGCTATAAAAACTTTAAAAAATGAAATGAATTTGTCTTTGCTTTCCTGTGTGGTTTGTTTATTACACAATCTCGTCAACAAAGTGAGTGCTTGTTGAAGAAATGATGATAGTTAACACAACAAAAGAAAGTTCTCCAATTGTCAAGTCAAATGATTTTATAGAAAACATATATAAATACAAATAATTGACAATGAATAAAGTAATTGGGAACGTGGGGAAATAATCGCAAATTAAAATAAACAAAGCAATTGGCAGAATACTTTGAACTAACATCCAACATGGGAAATGGGGTGGAGCTAAAAAGCCACCGGAAGTAACAGCGGGCGCTTCTTAAACAGTCTAGGTAGAGCGACCTCCCTGGACACGCCAAGAGAAACGTCTACAAGTCCAGAGAAGCAGCCGGCTAGAGCGGCTCTGTACTCTACTGTTGGACTACCGTCACGGCGCTCCTGCTCACGCGACACAGGGAATGGGTTGTCGTTGTTATGAAAGGTAGCTGGTTTGTTTATGGACCGATTGTGCGGTGACTGTGTATTATTTGATAATCTCATGTTGGTGGAGGCACAGCTGGGATAACGGTGGTGAAATATATAATATAGTCAAAATGCACTGGTGCTACATCAGTGTTTTGCTTTTGACAGTTAAATTGAAATGTGTTTTTTTCTGTTTAAAGGTTTTTCACCTCATTCCAATTAATGAAGCGTTGCTTCGTTTTATGGATAGTCACAAATTACTTGGAAACGGAGCCTACTAATAAAAGGAGGGAAAAAGGAACACGTTGTTGTGGTCTGAGTGGAATTCCAGTTTGGCCGGGGAATTTATTCCTATCAAGTGAGAAATTGCAAGAGTCCAAAAGACGGTAACTTGACACCAACAGAAGTCAGCTTACAAAAAGCAAACAGCCGTACTGGTCCCGGCTCATGCAGCAGCTTTCAGCAGCAGGAGGATGCTGCTGATGCTGCTGATGACGCTGCCACTGACTCAACTGCTCAAAAGCACCAACCACTGTGGCAAATGCGAGTCCGTTGGTCCATATTGGACTCATTTCTTTCTTCTCAATTTGGGTTTCTTGACTGGCCGAAGGTACGGGTTGTCGATCACATTGTCCTCGCTGGCCTTTGTGGAAGGAACATCTTCGCCGGGAGGAAGCATGGAGTTCTCTTTGTCAGCTCCCGGATCATCCTGAGCGAGGCGAAAAAGAAGCAAGAAACAAGTGAGAAATCACTGTTGAACACGCCACTGATCTCATTGGAAGAGATCGTTTAGAGACGCTGAGAAAAGGTTGGAAAACGCAGACGATATCCAGGAGCGGTTCAGACTTACACTGATGACGTTCCCTGCGGCGTTCTCGCTGTCCGTCTGGTCGTCCTGCTCAGAGGAGTCCGTCTCCTCCAGCGTCTGCAATTCCAGCTCTGAGGGCAGGAGGGCGCAGAGATATGGAATAGTGCTCGTCTGGGCTGCGATCACTGAAAACCCATCGACGGGTAGAAGAACTCGTGTAAATACAACATGCTTTCGGCAGCGCAACAGACGCGTGTAATCAGGGCATTACGACACGCATTGTGGCAGCACAGGTCGCTCACGTGGGAAGGCGGTGACGTCGTCTTTGAAGAGGCTGTGAGTTTCTCCGGTCTTGGCCATGAAGCGAGTGAGCGCTCGCTCCACGTCTCTCCTCTGACTCGCTGCCTTCTCTCTCACCACCTGGTAGTCCGACACCGGCTCTCTGAACGTCTGCGAGCCGGAGGGAAAACATGCCGCTCTCACGTCACCAGCTGAATTGAATCCATTACATTTAGCTCACACTTTTATTTAAAGCGACTTACAATCCTGTTACATTCATACACTGTAGACGCAGCTACAGGGAGCAACTCAGGGTTAAGTGTCTTGCTCAAGGACACATCGACTAGGGCGGGGATTGAACCGCCAACCGCCTGATTGAAAGACGGACCTGCTAACCACTTACTGATCGCAGTCGTGAAAACTTTAGGGATTTTTCCATGTCAATAATTCAGTCAGAGCAAACACACACATGGATTATATTCCATCTCCATATATAATCTAATATTATTAGTAAGGACAATTACTCTAGGAATGACTAGGTGTGGGTAACATTCACATTTGAACCAACACTTATACCCATTGCTACTCTGACAAAAATCACATTTTTAGTTACATTAAAGTTCTAAATTCATTTTCGTTATTTGTTTGAAAAATGTTTCACACCACGGAAGATTAAAACCCCTTATTTCCTTCAGTCCTCCCTCTCACCTCACACACCTGTCCATAAAACCGCCAGCCTGTCGGTCAGTCTGGTACCAGGTCATAATGTGAGACGGCTCGACTCACGGGTGTTTTGATGTAGGTGTGAGGGTCAGGAAACTCCGGGAAGTGGCCGGGGATGTGAGCTGGATGTGTGCGCTTCTGGCCGGCCGACAGGGCTTTGGGAGTCACAGGTACGTTCGTCACCGGAGCTGAAATTCATCAAACCCAAACCACAACAGAAAGTTCACATCTATGCCAAATAGTACGAGTTAGAATATTAGAAATTGATTCTAAGAAAGTGAGAATACCATCACCAATAAATTACATAATGCACACCAACGGTGGAAAGTACAGCGCCGACTCACGTGCCGTTATAACCATCCTCTGTGATCTCTTGGCATACATGGGCAGGGTGTCGGCTTTGAAACCTACAGTGAAACACATGGATTGAAGGATGTTCTCCATGTTACCTTGAGATACCAACGCATACTTGATATGCAGCGTCCTCCAGTACCTACCCATCTCTATGAGCGTGACCACTGTGTCGGACAGGGTCGGGATGCTCCTGGCTGTGTGTTCGCAATAAGCTTTAGCACATCGACCGATTTCAGTGATATCTAGAAAAAGGACAAAACATGATGATAGGGTTCAGAAAAGTCTCTTGGCTATTAAAAAAAAAAGGTAGGATTTATCAACAAATACATTCGGACATTTCTTCCCAGAATCAGCATGCGTCATAAAGACTTCTCCAGTGCTTTAGTCATGCATTTGTCTTTTATGACAATTATTTTCAACCATCAGGGTTGCATTTGATGTCTTCTTGCCTCCTTGTAAACAGTGCAGTGACCAGTCATGTCACTTATGGACAGCAGGGCTGCTGGCTGACTTGTGTCAAATGCAACAGGCATTCAGGAAGTCGCCTGTCTTAGAGCTGCTCTGCGACTACTTTATTTTTTCAGATTACAGCACAAGGATAAACCGTACAAAAATATATATCCTTGTGCTGTAATCTGAGGTGGCTCACAAAGATATTGGTATTTTATGAAGCAGGGGTCAGCAATTGGCGAACCACGGTCTGGTTTCGGTTTGGACGGATAGTCATTGATAGTCAGTTTGAATTAGTTTTTAGGAGCTTTTCTTTGATGAGATACTGAGACGATTATTAAAAGCAGCAATGTGACGCATCACTACGAGACAAAGCATACATCTTTTGAGCAAACACTCGCATCCGAAATGAAGACAGAACTATTTTTTAAATTACATTTAAGAGCCCAATATCATATAGTAATATAGAATGCAGCCATATAGAATGCAGTAATAGTAATATAGAATGCAGTCAGACAGAATGCAGCCATATAGAATGTTGTCATAAAAAATGCAGTAATAGTAATATAGAATGCAGTCATATAATGTAATAGTAATATATAGAATGCATATATAGAATGCAGTATAAATATAGAATAGTAATATAGAATGCATAGAATATAGTAATATAGAATGCATTACATAGTACTAATGTTGTAATATAGAATGCAGCCATATAGAATGCAGTAATATAGAATCATATAGCCATATAGAATGTTATAAAATAGAATGCAGCCATATAATGCAGTAATATATAGAATGCAGCCATATAGAATGCAGTACTAGTAATAAAGAATGCAGCCATATAGAATGTTGTCATATAGAATGCAGCCATATAGAATGCAGTAATAGTAATATAGAATGCAGTCAGTCATATAGAATGCAGTCATAGTAATATAGAATGCAGCCATATAGAATGCAGTAATAGTAATATAGAATGCAGCCATATAGAATGTTGTCATATAGAATGCAGCCATATAGAATGCAGTCATATAGAATGCAGTAATAGTAATATAGAATGCAGCCATATAGAATGCAGTACTAGTAATATAGAATGCAGTAATAGTAATATAGAATGCAGTCATATAGAATGCAGTCATATCAAATGCAGCCATATAGAAAACTGACAGTGCAAACATTGTGATGCATTGGGAATGGTTGTGCATTTAAAATCATGAGCAGGTGAATTTTCAGCCAATCATGAGGTCCGTGAAGCTTCAAACCTCAAAACCAGCAAATCTATTTGATCGAAGTAGTATCAAAGTAGTATATACTTCAGGGAATGGAGTCTCTTTATCCCTCTGTGTGATGCATGATTCGACTTGATTGAGGATGCTGGATTGATTGATGCTGGGATGTTGTTCTTCTTCTTATTGACATGTTTCTTATTGACATGTTATACTGCTTGTTGTAGTTGTCCTGTGTACCTGGACTCTGCGCTGGAACACAAACTTTGAAGTTGATGAAGTTGATGAAGGCAACTTAGTTAAAACATTGGCGAATAAAGCATGCTGCCCTGGAGAAGAACTGTCCCGCTTTTCATGTCATTACACAAATATATTAAAATATGCAGCGCTTGGGAACATGAACACGCGTCTCCTTCAGGCTTCATACGCTTGCTTTGCATCATCCGTGAGCGTCTCCGCTGCCTTCTCCGCTGCTCTCAGCCACACTCAAAGAGGGCTGTGACGACCACCTGCAGGGTGCGCCGGGCCAGGTGGTAGTTCTCTGCAGGGCTGGTCGTGGCTTTACCACCACTCCCACGCTGAAAAGCATCCATGAAATAACACATATGGTGGGTGACATAATAGTACATTGTCGGTTACCGTTTATTCATTACCGTCGCATTGAACATGCGGAAGGTTATGTTTTGATCGCCGTGTATTTATTTATTTGTATGCGTGTTATTCGCATAACTCAAAAAGTATTGAACCGAATCGCATGAAATTTGGTGGGATTGGTTATTATCCGGGGACCATTTGATTCAATTTTGGGATCGATCGGGTCAAAGGTCAAGGTCACGAAAAGGTCAACATCTTCTTCTTTTTACCATAGCGCGGTTAATTTTTATCCAATTGTCATGCAACTAATGCCAAAATGTGGCTGGGGCGAAGGTATGCGCTCTACCGAGTGCCCGTTTCTGTGGCAACGGCGGCACACGTCCCGGTTGTGGATGCTAGCTCCCATCAATGTTGCTGCAATGTTCAAGGATAATTTATTGTCGTTATGCAACACACATGGATGCACAAGTCGTAGCCCGTTTGGAACACAAGGGAAACGGGACAAACAAAACCAACAGTGGTGCATTCACGGAGTGCCTTTTTTTCCATGTGCATCATAAGGATGTAAACGGCAGCAATAAAACGAATTACCTGCTCAGATAATATGGTCCACATCTTAACATTTAAAATTTAAAAAATCACGAAGGGGTTGTCCATCAACTTTGTCTGTTTGAGCAACATGATGTAAACACAGAGTTGGGATTGGATTCATTTGTGGAGAGCAGACTTTGAGACGATCACCACCCAGCTAGACTTGCCAAACCAAATGCAACTAAAGGTGGAGTAAAGAGAGAAGATCCATCTGATGGCGCCGCGAAAGGTCGCCTCGGTGTGTTGGTGCGCGATATTTTTTATTGTTTTCGTTTTAAATACTGTTTTCTGCTGGGATTCCCAGAGCTCTTTCACCAGAGAGGAGCTCTTGAATATCAGGGGAACAACTCCAGCGGATTTACTTCCAACGTTTTTAACTTCTGTGGAGTTACTGGACATTTTTGTAAAAGGTGTGCTCACCTTCGCCCACGTGGTGAAACGCCGCGGAGAGGAAAGCGTTCGAGGCGCTTTACGGCTACGGAACGGGATCTCGTGACAGCGCTGCGGGCATATTCTCTCCAACGTCCGCTCACTGTGCAACAAACTGACGAACTCCAGCTGCTGGTGGGAGAGACAGAGACTTCTCCTCATCCTCCGTTCTGTGTTTCACGGAATCATGGCTTAGTGGCTCGATACCAGACTCTGCGCTCCAGCTCGCTGGCTTCCAGCTGTTCGGCGGACCGGGTCTCGGAGCTCTCCGGTAAAAAAGGGTGGAGGAATCTGCTTTTACCTCAACAACGGCTGGTGCAACGACGTAACGGTGATTCTACAGCACTGTTCGCGGACCTGGAATCTTTATCATCCACTGCAAACCCTTCTACTCCCCACGTGAGTTCGCTTCATTCATCCTGGCGGAGTTTACATGCCGCGGGGAACGTGAACGAGGCACAACAGACACTCGCTGAACAGATACGGTGTGGGCGGACCTTCCGGACTCTTTAGTTATTGTACTGGGATTTTAACAAAGGAAACCTCAGCCACGAACTCCTAAATATAGACAGTTAATTAAATGCCCTACCAGAGAGAAGAGCATTCTGGACCACTGCTACACAACAATCAGCAGGGCCTATCACGCCGTCCTCGAGCTGCACTGGAAACTCTGACCACGTCATGGTTCATCTGATTCCCTCATACAGGCAGAGACTAAAGCTCTGCAAACCTGTGGTGAGGAAGTTCAAGAAGTGGACCAGTGAGGCTCTGGAGGATCAGCGGGCGTGCTTTGACTGTACTGACTGGGATGTCTTCAGGACTGCTACCAACAGCCTGGATGAGTACACAGAGGCTGTAACTTCCTACATCAGCTTCTGTGAGGACAGCTGTATTCCATCCAGCTCCAGGGTGAGTTATAACAACGACAAACCCTGGTTCACAGGAGCTCAGGAAGCTAAGACTGCAGAAGGACCAGGCATTCAGGAGTGGGGACAAGGACCTGTACACAGAGTCCAAATACAGGTTTAGCAAGGCGGTGAGAGATGCTAAACGACTGTACTCTGAGAAACTGCAACAGCAGCTCTCAGCAAACGACTCTGCTTCTGTCTGGAGAGGGCTCAGGCAGATCACCAACTACAAGCCCAAATCACCCCACTCCATGAACAATGTGCTTCTGGCAGACGAGCTAAATGAGTTCTACTGCCGCTTTGAAAGACAATGGAGCAGTCCTGAGACCATCCCCCACAGCCCCACCAACAAGCCACAGACCATCAGCCCACCCTCCCCCAGCCCATCAGGGGCTCACACCTCTGGAGCACCCTCCATCAACTCAGCGACGCCCCTCGTCATCCTGGAGAGAGACGTCAACAGGCTGTTTAAAAAGCAGAACCCCATAAGCAGCGGGCCGGACTCCGCCTCCCCTCCACCCTGAAGCACTGTGCGGACCAGCTGTCTCCGGTGTTCACCGACATCTTCAACACCTCCCTGGAGACATGCCCCGTTCCAGCCTGCTTCAAGGCCTCCACCATCATCCCCGTCCCCAAAAACCCAAGATCACAGGACTCAATGACTACAGGCCCGTCGCCATGACCTCTGTGGTCATGAAGTCCTTGAACGCTGGTCCTGTCACACCTCAAGACCATCACCGACCCACTCCTGGACCCCTGCAGTTCGCCTACAGAGCCAACAGGTCTGCAGTCGATGCAGTCAACATGGCCCTTCACTACATCCTCCAGCATCTGGACTCCCGAGGAACCTACGCCAGGATCCTGTTTGTGGACTTCAGCTCTGCCTTCAATTCCATCATCCCGTCCCTGTTGCAGGACAAGCTCTCCCAGCTGCACGTGCCCGACTCCACCTGCAGGTGGATCACAGACTTCCTGACCGACAGGAAGCAGCACGTGAGGCTGGGGAAACACGTCTCAGGCTCCCGGACCACCAGCACGGGTTCCCCGCAAGGCTGTGTTCTCTCCCCTCTGCTGTTCTCCCTGTACACCAACAGCTGCACCTCCAGTCACCAGTCCGTCAAGCTCCTAAAGTTCATGGATGACACCACCCTCATTGGACTCATCTCTGGCGGGACGAGACCGCCACAGGTGGGAGACTGACCACCTGGTGACCTGGTGCAGCCAGAACAACCTGGAGCTCAACGCTCTGAAGACAGTGGAGATGGTTGTGGATTTCAGGAGGAATGCAGCCCCACCCGCCCTCTCATCCTGTGTGACTCCCCGACGGCTGTGGAGTCCTACCGCTTCCTGGGCTCCATCATCTCCCAGGACCTCAAGTGGGAGCTGAACATCGGCTCCATCTCCAAGAAGGCCCAGCAGAGGATGTTCTTCCTGAGGCAGCTGAGGAAATTCAACCTGCCAGGGAAGATGATGGTACAGTTCTACACGGCCATCGTTGAGTCCATCATCTGCTCCTCCATCACCGTCTGGCACCCTGCAGCCACAGCCAAAGACAAGCGCAGGCTGCAGAGCATCATCCTTTCGGCCGAGAGGGTTATCGGCTGCAATCTGCCTTCCCTCCAGGTCCTGTTCACTTCCAGGTCACTGAAGCGGGCCAGAAAGAGACATGTCACCCCCTCCCACCCTGGACACTCCCTGTTCGAGTCCCTCCTCGGGAGGAGGCTGCGTCCATCATGGCCACGACCTCCCGCCACACCAATAGCTTTTTCCGACGGCGGTCGGGCTCATCAATGGACCCGGGACTGACTGACTGTCACCCCCAGGACTACCACCTCTTCTTCCACCTTCCTCTCTCCTCCTTCTTCCCGCTCCTTCCTCTTCCTCCTCCTCCCTCTTCCTCCCACTCCTCCTCCCTCCTTGCGTTGATTGTTGTTTGTCATGTCCAAATGTTGCACCTTCCACCAAAAAAAATTCCTCGTTTGTTTGTGAAAACATTCATTCTTTGGCAATAAACCTGTTTCTGATTCTGATTCTGATTCTGAAGATGGAAGCTAAACTAACCCAGCTAAGACAATGAAATTCCACCACAAAATCTGATCCAGGTAAATGTCAGGTGGTAGCAGAATTCAGGCTAACCCTCCAAAGGAAGGTTGTGCCTCTTGTGGTCACATCTTTAAAGGGACCCGGTTCCATCGGGGCATCCCGGGTCACGCGGCACTCGGCCAGGGCAGCGCAGGACTCCGGTGGGACGAGAGGCGGACGACTCAATGACGCCGTGGGCTCAAACACGGTCAACGTTGCACAATGTTTACCCGAATTCTGATTTTTAATTTGAAGATATTGCACAGAAAATGTTTTATTGTAGCTGCAGTTTACATTCCTCCACCAGCAAAATGAAAAAAAAAACACAACAAATGGACATACTACTGTTTTGTTGTTCATAAAGTTTGTACTTGTGCAATTTAGTTGAGCAACCCTGTGTTGCATTTAAAATCATGAGCAGGTGAATTTTCAGCCAATCATGAGGTCCGTGAAGCTTCAAACCTCAAAACCAGCAAATCTATTTGATCGAAGTAGTATCAAAGTAGTATATACTTCAGGGAATGGAGTCTCTTTATCCCTCTGTGTGATGCATGATTCGACTTGATTGAGGATGCTGGGATGATTGATGCAGCGTGTTGTTCTTCTTCTTATTGACATGTTATACTCGTTTGATGTAGTTGTTGTGAGGTGTCCTTTCCTATGCGTACCTGGACTCTACGCTGGAACACAAACTTTGAAGTTGATGAAGGCAACTTAGTTAAAAACATGTGGCGAATAAAGCATGCTGCCCTGGAGAAGAACCGCGTGTCCCGTTTTCATGTCATTACACAAATATATTAAAATATGCAGCGCTTGGGAACATGAACACGCGCGCGTCTCCTTCAGGCTTCATACGCACAGCTTTGCATCATCTCCGTGAGCGTCTCCACCGCTGCCTTCTCCGCGCTCTCAAAGCCACACTCCGTCAGGAGGGCGCTGACGACCACCTGCAGGGTGCGGCGCCGGGCCAGGTGGTAGTTCTCTGCAGGGCTGGTCGTGGCTTTACCACCACTCCCACGCTGAAAAGCATCCATGAAATAACACATATGGTGGGTGACATAATAGTACATTGTCGGTTACCGTTTATTCATTACCGTCGCATTGAACATGCGGAAGGTTATGTTTTGATCGCCGTGTATTTATTTATTTGTATGCGTGTTATTCGCATAACTCAAAAAGTATTGAACCGAATCGCATGAAATTAGGTGGGATTGGTTATTATCCGGGGACCATTTGATTCAATTTTGGGATCGATCGGGTCAAAGGTCAAGGTCACGAAAAGGTCAACATCTTCTTCTTTTTACCATAGCGCGGTTAATTTTTATCCAATTGTCATGCAACTAATGCCAAAATGTGGCTGCGGCGAAGGTATGCGCTCTACCGAGTGCCCGTTTCTGTGGCAACGGCGGCACACGTCCCGGTTGTGGATGCTAGCTCCCATCAATGTTGCTGCAATGTTCAAGGATAATTTATTGTCGTTATGCAACACACATGGATGCACAACAGTCGTAGCCCGTTTGGAACACAAGGGAAACGGGACAAACAAAACCAACAGTGGTGCATTCACGGAGTGCCTTTTTTTTCATGTGCATCATAAGGATGTAAACGGCAGCAATAAAACGAATTACCTGCTCAGATAATATGGTCCACATCTTAACATTTAAAATATAAAAAATCAGGAAGGGGTTGTCCATCAACTTTGTCTGTTTGAGCAACATGATGTAAACACAGAGTTGGGATTGGATTCATTTGTGGAGAGCAGACTTTGAGACGATCACCACCCAGCTAGACTTGCCAAACCAAATGCAACTAAAGTTGGAGTATAGAGAGAAGATCCAAGATGGAAGCTAAACTAACCCAGCTAAGACAATGAAATTCCACCACAAAATCTGATCCAGGTAAATGTCAGGTGGTAGCAGAATTCAGGCTAACCCTCCAAAGGAAGGTTGTGCCTCTTGTGGTCACATCTTTAAAGGGACCCGGTTCCATCGGGGCATCCCGGGTCACGCGGCACTCGGCCAGGGCAGCGCAGGACTCCGGTGGGACGAGAGGCGGACGACTCAATGACGCCGTGGGCTCAAACACGGTCAACGTTGCACAATGTTTACCCGAATTCTGATTGTTAATGTGAAGATATTGCACAGAAAATGTTTTATTGTAGCTGCAGTTTACATTCCTCCACCAGCAAAATGAAAAAAATGCACAACAAATGGACATACTACTGTTTTGTTTTTCATAAAGTTTGTACTTGTGCAATTTAGTTGAGCAACCCTGTGTTGCATAATGCCAATAAATTAATCCTTACATATTTGTCGATAAGATGTATTAGAACATAAGCAAGTTGCATAAAACGTAGATAATAAGGTTAAGTATAGGGACTAGTTTAAATGTACTTAACACTAGTTACATATCACAGTATTCTATTTTATATAATATTATATTACTCTATTTTCATCTAGTGCATCTTAATGTAGTTTAAGTGTCAATTGTATATCAGACTTTATAGAGTATTGGGTAGATTATTTAGTGGAATTTAGCTAAATGTAGCAGAGGTAAAAAGTACAACATTTCCCAGTGAAATATAGTAGACTAGAAGTATTAGGTAGCATAATATGGAAGTAAGTGCAAGTCAAGTTTAAATGGATGTTCCAACACTTGCAGGACACGTAGCTCCACATTAGCAGGTGGCACGACGTACAACGCACCACAGAAACCACGCTATCCACCTTGTTAAAAGGTCGGTACTGAGTCGGTCCAGAAAATATGCCCCCAAAACGTGCAATTGTACATGTCACACATGTTGCTGTCCATTTGTCCAGTTTGTTAAATGTCGGTTCACTCAGCTTACTAACTCGTGTTATGAAGTACCGCGTGCTCATCGTAGATTCAACGGGCGTCACTCAACGACAGCGTGACTTGTTGAGCGACATTGAGTCTAAATCACCGCCAGCCTGACGTCAACCTCTCTTGACGGTGTTATGGTTTAAGAAGCGACCGTGCTAACTGGAGACTTTGAACCAACGCGTCCGTTTTTCTCGTAGTTACAGAGTTGTTGAAAATAGGAAGAGAACACGTAGCTGCACAATTTGTATAGCATATATTATTATGTATATGAGATGGCTTGACACTTTATTACACAATTAAACCAAGCGGCATTCACGAGAACATCTGTAAGTTACGTGAAAAGTCGCCAGTTAACAGGGTCGCCTCTCAAACCGTAACAACGGCGTCACGTTAGCTAGCGGACGTCCTGCTCCTGACAGCGAGTATAGAAACCGTCTCTTACCCCTCCTGCGTTCAGTGAACCTCCCGACGCCACCGCAGGATCCGCCATGTGTAATTATGTGCACTCTGACTCGGATTAAACCAGTATAACTGTCGAGTGAGGAGAGATTTGTCCGACCGGCCGTTTAGCCTAGCCGCTGGTTGGTAAACACCGTGCGAATCTGTGTCGTCGATTCCTGTTCCGCAGACGGAAGTTTAAGTCAGTAGGATACTCGCTGCCGCCATCTAGTGGCTGTGTGTAGAACTACAGCGGATACGCGTCAAACCATGTTTATTCATTTTCCTCACTTGATATAGACTTGTGGGCAGTGGTGGAATTTAACAAAGTAAGTTAGTAAGTACTTTTACCTAGTATCTACATTCTTTGAATTTCTACTTCACCTGAGTAGGCTATTTATCTAATTAGTTTTGCAACATCATACTTCTACTCCACGACAACGTCCAAATACTTTCCCTTTTTACTCTTCATTTGTCTGACAGCTTCAGTCGCTAGTTTGATTTAAGATAATATGTGCATTGATGTTGATAAATCTACCCAATAAAGAGTAAAATAGTATGCTACATTGAAGGATAACATAAGTAGTATAACTGTAAAGGTCTACAGCAGTTAAATGCAACATACACATAATAGTAAAATATGACCTTTTTCTTTTGTAGAATCAGTATGTGTGATAAATGATGTAATAACCAACATTTTGCTGATAATAAACATACTTCATTTAAGTATTATTTTTTTACTTTGAATTTAATATTTTCACAACGCTGTATTGCTACTTTTACTTAAGTAAACGATTAGCAAGAAATGCTGGTGCCAAGATCCAGCAAACAATAAGAAGGGGAAAATGGATATTGCACAGATCTGAATGTGGGGGATGCCTTACCTCTCATGAGTACCATACCCTGTGATAACAACATGGCAACATTTATCAATATACATTTGAAGGTAAAAAGGTAAAAATTTATCATTTGTTGGAGCTATTTAATTTGACATTTGTATTTAGGTTTTATTGTAAAGTAATATTGATTGATTATTGCTTATTTAGGTTATATTTTGATATGTTAGTTGTTTCTTATGATAGTTGTAGCTTAGTTTAATATATTTAGTTGTAGGTTCACTGATTGGGTAACGCTGGGCACCTGTGGTTATATGTAGAGGTGGATAGGCACAGGACCAGCATGCACCAGGGTGGCCAATGTTTTTTTTTACCACAGCACAGGGAAGTGTCAACATTTTGTTTGTTCTTTTTGTTGGTTTAAGAAATAAATTATCAGAATACTAACAGGCGGAAATGGACAGTACTTTCTTTTGCATGCGTCAACACCAAAACGCACGGAGCATCAGTGGCGGTTTGATTTATCTTTTTGTTTGATTACGGACGACAAATGGCCACTACAATATTGAACTGTAGTTTAGTTCATCTTCTCTTTATATAAAATGTATGTCATGTCATATGCATCTATTTGATCTTCTTGCAACATGTTCAAAGAGCAAAGACCTGAATCAGTTGCTAGATGAAAACAAGTTTTATTAAAGTGCAAAATGAATGAAATCACACACATTCCATTTTTTTCCAACACATTCATCAAGTCACATCCAAAGGTATCCGTCTATCTGCTGCCCAGCAGCTAGACATTGCTGTACCCTCCACTTTACAGTGTATCTACTGGTTAATCTGAAATAAAAAGAATGACAACAAAGTAACCAGTTCAACATGGTGTTTTAATTCACCACCATCACCATCAACATTGCACGTGTCGGGTTCATTTAAACCAGGACGTGAGGGTTTCTTTAAGAAGCATCTAAGCAATGAGAGCTCCTCTGCTCAGCTGCCACCAGATGTTCGTCCTCTGCCTCAATCATTAACTTATTTAGCACATCCACAACTTCAGGCTGAGCCGAGGTGGTGCTTGACCTTAACACCTGCTTCTTCTCCTTCTCCATGTCCAGCTCTGCTGGTGCATCCTCAACATTCTCTTGCTCTGCAAATGGCAGTAAAACAGTTTCCACCAGTCCACCGATTGCTCCCAGTACTGCCACAGTTGAGCCCAGCATGTAGATCTTCAGCATTTCTCGGCTCGGCCTCCGGTTCAGCATCTCCTTAGCAAACGGGATGATCTCGCCGATGTTTTCCATTGTGTGTCTGTTGAAGAAAAAAAACTGATTATATGTTAGAGAATTTTTTTTAGAGAACACAGATTTACTCTTGAAAGCAAAGTACTCCGGAAACTTAAATCAATCTTTCCACGACACACATACAATGTTGATACTGACAAGGCAGATACTCACTTTGAAGCGCACCCTAAACTCTCAAGCGTATGGCCTTGTCAAGGGTTCTCAGACTAACAGACGATTGCAGATCCTGCGATTAAAGCACAAGTATATCTCAGTCAACTCCCACAATGGCGAAGGAATATGCATAGTCATGAGGCTATAGTAATTGCCAATTGGAGATCAAGGTCTTTTCGGGTAAAAGGGCATGGGTCGCTGGGACAAGAGTCAAGCAAATATTGCCTCTAGGTGAAACCGTGCATGTGACATCACAAGAGGTCGATATGTATTGCAGCAGGTACAAACTCAAACACTTCCCATGTTGCGGAACATTGAACAACATGACTGGTTGGTTGGTGTTAATGGCTCGTCGCTGTAAATATTGATGCTCATCACGAGAGCTTGAATAGTGTCAATCACAGTGTGTCAAACTATGTTCAGCCAAACCCATTGTGATCACTCCGTCTCTGTCTCGGGCTCGCTGTCTGACCATAGAGCTGACCATGAAGCGCCGTGTGTGTGTGGTGTGTGTGTGTGTGCTTCTGGCTAAAACTACTCTGACCTTTGACCTCATCCAAGAGAGAAGGGAGTGAAGTTAGGCAAATAAATTGTGAAATGTGTCTGATCTTTGTCACAGAGACAGACGTCTGCAAAAAATCGCAGTGAAAATGACCACCGACCGACGTCATGAGAAATCTGCATGTTGTTTCAACATCTACACACCAGATGTTAGAGACACCAGAACAGATGGTTGGGTTTTCAGCCATGCTATTTATTGTTGTGGCTCCAGAAATGACGATTCAGACTTAAATACCTCAACAACTATGAATGGATTGCCTTGCGATTCATACACATATTCATGGTTCCAAAATGACATCTTGTGCTGATTTTGGTGATCCCCTTAGTTTTCCAGCATGACATTGACGTTTAGTTTATTATTAAAAATATCTTTGCAACCGGTTGATGGATTATTATGGTCCACATTTATTTATTGTCCCCTCAGGATAGTTGTGATAACTTTTCTAATGCTCAGGCTTATATGTCGCTGATTCCTCTCGTATTAGGTCTGAAGATATAATGTACAGATATATAAAGTACAGACACAGCACAGCGACCAACAGAGCCAAATACAAGAACGACCTTTCCCTCATTCGTCAGCTTTGGAGTGAAGACTTTCCACAAATGTCCACAAAAAACATCATAAGAATTACACTGTCAATAATGTTCCTTCTTTGAGAAACTCAGTATAGCATTCTGGGCATTTATGTTTGCCGCTGCTAGAAGAAGGTCAGATTGTTCGGAGACCTTTGCCCCATATTTCTGGTTTGAATCTGTCTCCACACACACGACCGCAATGTTGCGGTCGTGTGTGTGTCGAGGCTCCAAAGGCTGGTGAAGGTCAGAGCGTACTAAATGCAGAGCAGGGGACACTGCTTGTGAACTTTTAGTATGAACTGGGTTGCTACATGTTTTGTATCTGATGGTTTATTCTAATTTATCCTGGCTGAAACACTTCTCTGAAGACGCCAGTTTTGGTAATCCTGGCTGAGTTTGAGGAGCTGATGAGTCATCTAATCTACTGAAGAAGTAAAGCCCATTGGTTAAGAGTTTAGTTTAATTAGGGGTTTCAGGTCATGTCACAGAATTTTCATTTATTTATTTAGCACAATTCAAACAATAAAACTAAATAAAAATCACAACAGAGATAAATGAATAGCAGTGCAGGAAGAGACAAAAAGACAACTAAACTTATTTGAAGCCTCCACCTATATAATATTCAACATTTTACAAAATTACAAACATAAAATGAAATATAAATAAATTAATGAGATAGACAAAAGAAAAAAGAAAGAAAAGAATTAAAAATAATCTAATTATATCAAGTCTGTGTGTGCATGTGAAAGTAAGTATGGCAAAGGTAAAGCTCCGTGTCCCCATGAGTGAAACAGCTAAACATTTTTGATATAATAGCTAAAACAAGAAAGACATGAACACTAATCCGTAAAAAACTCTCACAAAACAGCAATTAGACTTTCTTTTAGTGAAGTTTTCAGATATAATTTGTTATTATTGCTATTTATCTTGTTTTAATTTATCTTGAAAATGCACATACAACACCAAACCCAGACTACAAGTGTTGGAGGATAAAACTGAAAAAAAGAATCTTATAATAATTAAATAATAATAACAAATTATATTTCACTTTGTTTCATGCCCGAGAGGACGTTATGAATGATACATAACTAGGTGCAATCATTTCAAGCTGTATTGTCATTTTTTCGATAACACACATTTCTTTTAATTTAGAATCAATGTGCAGTTATACTGTATTTCAATCAGGAGAGACCAGTTAGATGAAGACAGGATAATGTTTATTGTTAACAGATGATATGAAATGATGAAGTCTCAGAGTCTTCGGCGCTTACAGGGAGATTTGTAATTGAGGGCCGACTGCCCCGATCAGCACTGAGATAGACCCCCCCCCCCCCTCAGTTTGCTACAAATGTACTATTAATCATTCCAATCTATGCATCAACAGTACTTCCTGTTCAATGGTTAGTGTGAAGTCATATTTCGAAGAAGAGATAGATAGATAGATAGATAGATACTTTATTAATCCCCAAGGGGAAATTTGTCAAATTTCAAGAATTTTCAAGAAGAAGAACGAGAGAGAATTAAGAAAAACAAAATGGCAGCAAAACTGAAGCAGTTTCTGTAGAGGCTTTATTTCTGAGCATCCCATCATCACACATGGACTATATCAATAATAAAGCCACTTATAGCTGAAGGGACAACAAACATACTCACAGTAATTGGAGAAACATCTACAACAGTGTTTATGAATGACATTTAACATTTGATGGCAGTGGTCAATATGAGTTCAGCAAGTTGTGGATATACTTGTGGCATTTAGACTGTTGATGGTTTGTCAGTTGGAACATGATTCTTATAGTTTTGTCTGGATCGCTCTTATGTTATAAAAAGGAAAGAAATACTTTAGAAATAAAAAAATGAATAAGAACAACCAACAAATAACACAAAGAAGGTAATAAAGATAATAAACAACTTCACCAGGATATATTATACCAGTATGGCTTATTTGAAGCAGTAAGCATGCATTTCTCCCCTCATGTATTCTATTGCAATTGCAGGTTTAATAAAGAACAGTATTGTACACATGAAGTACAACAATATTGCATTGTGTGTATTTTCTTAAACAACATGTAACCACAGTCCTAATAAGACAGGACACTGGAGTGTTGATGAATTAAACTATCCCTGATCATAAACCAGAACGTGTGCTATAAACTCTTCATGAGATCAGAGGCTGCTTCACGATGAATGAGCTCGACATTCAGCAGCCCATCTCTCCAATACCCGAATTCTGATGTCCCGGATAACTGAAGTCTATCTATCTATCTATCTATCTATCTATCTATCTATCTACCCTGTGCATCTAAGTTAAAGTGAGTCTTGTGCATTTGAGTGTTTGTGTGTGTGTGTGTGTTTGTGTTTGGAACCCGCTCTAACCAAATAGCATATGAATAAAACAACATTGTTTAGCTCATTAGAACAGCTTTCTTTCTTTTGGTCATGTCATTTCTACGGCGTGTATTCTGTACTGACTGCAATGAAAGCGTATCCGCGTAACTATGATATGCTGTCAACAAGTGATGGAGTATACAATGCGCGAGGGACCGTGTATGGTGGGTCAAACGGACACAGGACTTCACGGTAGCGACGTGGGGTTACACTAGCATATAAACAACAAGCAAAAGCCAAAGAATGGATACTAATGACACGTGGATATGTCTCGCTATTTATAAGCCTTCCCATGAGATTGGGTTGGTGTGTGTGTGTGTGTGTGTACTTCTGTGTGGTCGTCAGGGAGCTTCATAGGCACTCTTTCCAAAAATAAAAATATCCCTCTGACTGCCTGGGTCCGTCGGAGGATCAACCACCTCTCAGTCACAGTACCGCGGGACCTGCTGACACAAAACAGCTGCATGCTGAGTCAGCACAGCAACACTGTGAGGACTCTGAGGGCAGAAACACACTCAGGCTGAGACACACAGACACACACACACACACACACACACGCACACACAGCACATTAATAGTCAAACAGTATATTGTCAAACAGCATTAAATTATGGGCCTGCACACACACACACACACACACAGGGAGTTATTCTGGCTGGAGTTGGAAATGATGTGAAGTCACCAGACTCCATGTACTTAAAGAAGGAATAGGCCTTTTTGGATGGAAGACATGTTGACAGGTCACAGGAGGAAAAGCTGGTGTAAATAAGCAATATTGCCTGAACACCGTTGAGTTGCTTCAGTTCCAGGGTCCGGGTCGTTCATGCTAGTTCACTGTCACACTGTCATGACAAAGTCATTCAAATGTCTGCTTATCATAAAGATGTAATATAATGATTGCGATGTACGATGTATTGGGGACTTTTAATAGAGGTGTAGTTCAATTCAAAGATTGAACTACAATGTATGTGATAATGATATGTAAACGTGTCACTTGAACCTACCAAGTAAAATGCTTGTTTCCATGTAAACTTCATGCAGCCTTCACATGACGGAGAAAACTCCAGTCTGTAGAGTCTTGCCGTTACGATTTTTACCATACCTGAAAACAGAAGAGAAATAAATGTTCATCATGTGGCAGTCCCGCTGTGATATCAGAAATACAAAATGCACGACACAAGAGGAAACTGTCACACACCCGTTGAGGTTGGCGGGCTCTGAGTGGTAGACGTTCTTGCCCTGCTCGGCCATGGTGGGAGCGTGATGCGAGACGCACTGACCCTGAGTGGCCTTCAGTGTGTGATAATGGCTCTTTGTTTCTATGGGGCTCGTGGGCAGCGACATGTGAATTGTCCCGCCTACTTTCATTTTTGGGTCAAATTTGTCTGGATCAAGACGTTTGTTGTTTTTCTTCGGGGAGGACACGTGGATCACCTTGATGTCTGGGATACTGGTCTTCCTCAGGGCCAGCTCTGTGCTGGCCAGATGCAGCTTCTTCATGTGGTTGATGGCTACGGTTGCCTTAAAGGCTTGCTGAGGAGTGAACAGAAGGTACACAAAGAGATCTGAGAGCCATATAGACACAGCTTCACTTTAGCTGCTGATCAATGATGATGCGTAGAAGATAAGGACAGGTACTCTGCTCTCACTACTGTGCACCTGCTACTGTAATCCTGCAATTTCCCCATAAAGGATTATCTTATCTTCCCATCTATACATTCTCATCCGGGGTCGGGTCGCGGAGGCAGCAGACCCAGCAGGCTGACCCAGACTTCCTTCCCACCCGCAACATTTTCCAGCACATTCTGGGGGATCCTGAGGCGTTCCCAGGCCACCTTGGAGATATAATCCCTCCACAGTGTCCTGGGTCTTTCCCTGGGGTCTCCGTGCCTGGAAAACCTCTAAAGGGAGGCGTCCAGGAGGCATCCAAATTAGATGCCCGAACCACCTCAGCTGACTCCTTTCGACGCGAAGGAGTAGCGGCTCGACTCCAAGCTCCCTCCTGATGACCGAGCTCCGTACCCTCTCTCTGAGGCTGAGCCCGGCCACCCTACGGAGGAAACTCATTTCGGCCACTTGTATTCGTAACCAGTCTATCTTATCTTATCTTAACACATCTGAGCATACAATAGATTGTCCATGCAATAGATTCATGTTGAGTCATTTTACTGAACAATCATGTGCACGTTGGTCCCTCTGACAGTAAACCCCCCCATCAGCCATCGGTGGCCTTGATTACAGAACAACATCATATCAAACTGTCCTTAATCAGGAAGGATTTAGGGAGCCATCTGATTACTAATTACTATAAACTACAGCTCCTACATTACCTCATCAAAAGCCAAGACATTGGCAATGACTAACCTTCCACTTGGACTTGGCAAAGTTCTTTTGGATCTGAACGCTGACGGAATAGTAGATGTCCTGACTCCATGCCGTCTTTCCCATAATCCTGGAAAACAGATGACGTAACGGAGCACTTTAATACATTTCAAAGTAAGAAATAATCCTAAACCCATCTGTGATGAGATGTATTAATGCCTATATGAATGTGTTGTGTCACTAAAATTTTATAAATCTAAGGATTATAATGAATTTTCTTTCACTCTCTTTTATCCTCGGAAAGATATAACTGCTTTTGGGGATTAGTGCTGCACAGTAAAAGAAGAAGAAGAAGAAGAAGAAGAAGCGATAACTCACAAAGAAATGTTAGATTTGTATAACTTTCAAGACATAAATAATTGAAGGGAAAAAAAACATTCCATCTATGGTAGCCAATAGACATTTTACTGTGAAAAGAAAAGCCTAACTGTGCTCAAGATATGCAATTAAAAAAAAAAATTAGACAATTTACCACTGTATTTGTTTAATTTAATGCATTATAACCAACATTTGTATCAAAACCTTTTCAGGCTGAACATTGACACTCACCAGGGATGTCTGAGCGCGAGGTCAGTGGAGTAGCGCATCGTGGGATTTTTCTGCATCATGTTACGGATGAAATCTTTAGCTGCAATTTAAAAGGTGACACACACACACACACATCAGGCCTGGGGATGTATGGAGGGAAAAAAGTGTTGCAGCAGGCTCTGTACATTATGTCATATGTTGAAATTACCAGATTCAGATATGTCATCCCAGAAAGGCGAGTCAAACTCATACTGCGCCTTCATGATTTTAGAGAACAGTATTGTCTCACTTTCTTCATAGAAAGGCGGATATCCACAGAGTCTGAAACAAAAGCATTTATTGATCTTGAAAAAAGGGAAGGACTGAAGAAATGTTCCAAATATAGATACCAATGTGTGCAGTTTAATTATCAGTATGCATATTCCATGCTCACTAGATGGTGCTATAGCTCAATCACTGCATCATTATTCTGTATTTATGTATCTGTGTCAGGATTAACACAAACATGACCAAAAGTGGTTTTTAATCTGAAAATCTACTTAAAACCATGAGCTGATTTGCAATCTTGGTATTCTATTTTTTTGCTCTCTCTCTCTCTGACTACTGATGTGTGCAGCCACACATCACAACTGTTATACTTCCAAAATGTAGGTGATAACTCCAATAGACCAACAGTCCACTGCCTTGCTGTAGGGCTTCTGTGCCAAAACTTCAGGAGCTGAAAAAACATTTGAAAAAGTCAGGACTTTATTCATTAGGACTGTATGCAGAGAAACACAGAACTAAATATGACATACTGTAAAGCTCTAATGGCATCTTAATGTGACCCCCCCTCCACACACACACATTTAGTTAGTGAACATACTTCATTCATGAACCAGACACTTCTCGTTACCTACGTATCCTGGGGTGCCACAGGCTGTCGACATGATGTCATTGTCAACCATCTTGGAAAGTCCAAAATCACTGATCATTATTTTGGAGTTCTCTTCCTGGCTGTAGTACAGGATGTTCTCCGGCTGCACGGGGACAACACAGACAGGAGAGCTGTTCACACATTGATGTCCACAGTGAAGAACATCTTAATGTGTTACTTAGCCTGTGGCGGAACGCATTCTTGATTAACACTTGCGATAAAAGAACCCACTGGTGCAACTGGAGCAAGACTTGCCACTACAAGTCTTGCAGTCTTGCATTTTGGGAAATACGCTTCTTAGCTTTTCTCGCCGAGACTTAGATGAGATGAACAAAACCACCCTGTTGTCTGTACGGTAAACATAAAACGACAGATAAAGAAATAATCCAGCAAATAACACTGTCAAATTATATATTTAAAGGTTACATAGCAGATTGTTGTTCACTGGTATGTCAAAGCTCTGAGTGCTGCAGGGATGACGACACAAGGGCCAACCCTGGAAGACTCATTCCTGCAGCGCTCTCTAGACTTATGTGTTTAGAGAGCCTTCAAGCATTGATGTAGTAGTTAGTATTTTGAAGAACTGCCATATGTAGTATACAGATATCATTTCATCAAGTGTTTTAATAGTAGCAGTGTAAAGGATAATAAGGTAGAGATGATTGCTGGTTGGTAAGTGGTGAAGTTAGTGGTCAAGTAAATAAGTGGGCCTAGATAATCTAAACTCTGAGGCTGCATTTAAAAAAATTATGTATTTAGGTAATACATGTAAAACTATTCAACCATTTAATACCAGGTAATGTGTATTTATCCCAAAAGTGCATTTGTGTAAAAACACTTATGACTAGTTATATGATGGGAGACCTACCTTGAGGTCCCGGTGCACGATGCCGTTCTCGTGCAGGTAGCTGACGGCCTGCAGCACCTGCTGGATCACGCTGCTGGCGTCCTTTTCTGAGTACACCCCCCGGTCCAGTATACGGTCAAAGAGCTCCCCGCCTGAAACACTGGGACAAACATCAACATGCGATCTTAAATCCCTGTTTCTTTAGCTCACCTCCTCATTTTAATCATCATATACAAATGTAAAAACTCACAGCTGCATGATGAGATAGTAATGGGTCTGACTTTCATATAAATCCTCCATCCCCACAACGTTGTCGTGTTTGATTCTGTTGAGGAAAACAACAAAATGGCATAATCCCACAACGGCATTGACATATTTGCAACATAAACAACCATCCACTGACTACTTAGACTCTGAGAGAATATGAAATGAAAGTGAAAGGCTCATTAAAATGCACACATACCTTCTCAGCACGGTGATCTCATTCTCCAGATTTAGATCTCTTTTCTGTTTCTTTTTCACGCATTTCATGGCAAACAACTTTTCTGTCGTCTTCTCCTTCACCATGAAGACCTCTGAGAACGCCCCCCTGTCCATGAACACAAACACATTTAAAAAGGAGTTATGAATGGTGCAGTGGTTGATTGCTTTGAAACATCACAGAAAGATATAGTCAGTCCCCTCCCGTTCTAGGATCTTGAATCTTCCCTTTAATTAGAATGTGGATCTGAACAGAAAAGCACATGGCCTCTTGGAGGGTCTACTTTTCAGCCAATCAGGGATATTTTGCTTGCTTATTTAAAACAATTTAAAAAATCACACTATAACAAAAATAGTGTGAGCCTATTTCCTACGTAAATAGATTAAGAGCTACTGAAGTGCTGGTGATTTTGTTAACTTCGAATAGAACCAAGCAACATTTAATCCCCTCTTAAAGTGTTAAAAACGTCCCCTTATTATCATGTTTTGTTCTCTTTGCCCACTTGCGTCACCCAGAGATAGAGAAAACTCAATTTCTTGGAATTAAAATAAACACATGGCAGAAACGGCAATATCAAGGGGTTCAATGAAGGTCTACTGAAGATCTCTGTGGCTTAACTATTCACATGTCTGGGAATAGTTGTTCTACCGGGTGGATTAGGTGCTTTATCCCTGATGTAACAGAAACTGTCAGAGAGCTCTCAACGTGCGGCAGGGATCCTGAACAACAGGCCAGGTCACAGACAGATGTTGTTAGAATAATTGTTACTCGACACCGAATGTAAAATCATCAATCAGGACATTTATTCTTTGAAGAAGAAGCAGGGTTGAAATCATAGAGTTACAAGCCAAGGAACTGTCTGTGAGCACCGGCTTATATACCTACAGGTAACACACACACACACACACACACACACAAACTGCAGGTTGGTCATCAGAGCACATCCCATTGCTCAACTGCTTTCTCCTTGGTTATACCACAGCTCATTCTACTCCTCAGATCTCCTTGACGATTAGTGTTTCTCTCAAGAGAAATTCGTCAACCAAGCCCTGAACACAAACCCATGCTGTGACAGCATCCCGGCACAAAAAGACAAAAGGGCAATCAGAAATCACTGGCGAACAAACTTGAGTGTGTAAATTTGGGAGCTTAAAAGTCAAAAATGTTGATGAGAATAAAATTGCTCTGTGCTTTTTGAGAGTTGCATTTACCCCTGAAGAGGCTGTGTGCTGATTGCCAGGAAGCCAGGATGTTGTTTACACTAATGGCAGAGGCCCCAGGGACAAGATTGTATTTAGTGATATCCTGTCCCTTCTGGATTCTCTTCCTTTTATTGTGATGGAAAAAACAAAACTCTACCTGAGAATGATCTGCGAGGGTTCGGTCTGTTGACACCTTCAACAGGGTAGTTGGGCAATCCTTCTACGTGCTTTCGAGACTCTTTTTTGGTTCCTTTAATCTAATCGCAAACTAAACCATAATAATTTCCCCTTGATGAGGGGAAATAAACCAATCAAAAATAGGTCGACACTTCTTCCCCCACTTTTCCACAACACTCACATAACTGTTTGGGGAAATAGAAGTAATTGCTACAAACTAATTGGACCACGTATTATATCATGTTGTGCACTCAGGAGGGTCTCGCCTCCTTCACTGTCCAATCACCGATGAAAACCTCTCAGCAGCCTCCTCGGCCCTCAGCACAGATTTGCTTTGTTTTCCCAAAACACGCCGGCAGCATCTGCATCTTTATTTACTGTGGGCCTCTGATCTCCTGTTCTCCTGCTGCCGGCTGAATGCTCAGAGGACCTGAAGCATCATCAGCGTTGACTTTACAGGAATTAGGTTAGCACAAGTAACTGTTGGCTGAGTGTGTGCAGAGTACACAGCAACATGCAGCAACACACTATCTTGAACTGACAAACATCACTTGACTTTCTTTGAGTGCTGCAACTAATGATTCATTTCATTTTGGAATAAACGGTTCATTATTTTCTTGATTCATCGATTGTTTTCACTATTTAATTTCAGAAAAGAGTGAGAAATGTGAATTGCATTTTTTCTAAAGCCAAACGTGAGGTTATCATATGTTTTGTTATGACCAATAGTCAAAGCCCAGTTTAAGTTTATTAACAAAGTAGACAAAGAGGACCAGTAAAGTTGTGGGAATATTGTTTGCTTTAAAAAAAGACTATCAAGTTATCAAAATATGTATTGATTATTTTTCTAAAATATACGAATCAAATAATCACGGAAACAATGAAGCTCTACTTGTTTTCTAACAATTTTTTTGGGTTTTTTGTGAAAGCGTCACAATTCAATGTGATTCTTAAGAAAATGATTTAAGGTGAAAACAAATATTAATAAATGTTGTGCTTTCTTGGTGAATTAACTGCGAGGCCGACTCACAGACAGGCACCGCCCGCTAAGCCAGATCGACTGACCCCTTTCCTACAGCCAGAGCGTGTTGTTGTCTAAGACCTCAGTAAAGTCGGCCTCCCCATGTCAAGCCAATCAAACCAGTAATCTGTCTTCCAACTTAAACAACACGTGCTGAGTGAATTATCACTCCATGTGCAAGGCAAGACACAAGTTGTACAGTCGTGCCTCAATATCACGGAATTAGACATCCAGCACTGCACTCAAAGAAATGACTCATTGGATGAACTCAATTAAATTGTTGGCAGGTTTTCCATCCAACAATTTTATGCAACTCCAACTCAAATTTAGCACATCAGTGCAATACAATGTAATTAAGTTAGTCCAACTCATTTGTATCAAATACATCTAAAATAAAATAACGATATTCATTAAATTAAATTAATTTATGTTTGTCCAACTCAAAATATAAACTAACTAACTAACTAACAAAATATGCAAACTCCACACAGAAGGAAAGCCCCGACTGGGAAACGAACCCACGGACCTCTGGCTTTGAGGCAACAGTGCTTACCACTACACCACCATACAGCCCTGAAAGTGTCTTCACCTCATGCAAACAACTGATTTTCAGAAAGCGCATGCGCAAAGGGTAGTCCTCAATGAAACACATTTATTTTGAGTTGATATGCACACCATCTAACCTAAATAAATCTAATAAATGAAAGTATTCATACATTTTGTGTTACACCCATTAAATATAAACATCTATTTTTGTAATTGATTTATTTTAATGTATCAAACAATATTTAAATGTGTCACCTCTAAGAAGGGCTTGAATCGTTTTTTTGAGTGTGGTAGATATTCCCAGAGGGTCTAAGAAACACAGGAAGACGTTCTACATATATAGAACAACTGAACAGGAAATTAAAGTTAACTCACTAACTAATACGATTTCTTGAATAAACCAATACTTAAATAAACAGTGCTATCTTACATTGAGTAAAATGTACTTACGATCCCAACCCAAAAAAAAAAAACCTGAGATGGCGCGGCTGTGTCCAGACGCCGTCGAGGTAGCTCCGCGGAGATTGTGCGCTCTTTTAGTTTTTGTGTTTATTTTTAATGTTTTCTTTGCCACAAACACATCGGCACTAACAGCATACGACCGCAGCACACTTTTGGACATAAACTTTTGCGCAAAACAAGGGTTTTTGTCCACTTTTTCCATCGATCCAGCGTGGCCGGCAGAGACCGTACGAGCGAACCACAACAACAACAGTGGAGCCGCTACTACGGGGAGACGACGAAAACATCGAGGGAAACGGAGCGGAATTCTGAACAGACTGAGAGTTCAAGCCCACCGTCCACCTCTGCCCAGCATCCTTCTTGCTAACGTCCAGTCTCTGGAAAATAAGATGGATGATGTTAGGGCAAGGATCAGATTCCAACGGGACATGAGGGACTGTAATATCTTTTGTCTGACGGAAACATGGCTGAACCCGCTGGTGCCGGATCGAGTCATATGCCCAACCGAGTCCTTCTCTGTTTTCCGTGCAGACAGAACGGAAGAGTCTGGTAAATCTAAGGGTGGAGGGGTTTGCTTCATGACTAACAACAAGTGGTGCGACCCCAAGGACATTAAGACTCTTTCTCGTTCCTGCTCGCCGAACCTGGAACATCTGACGATCTCATGCCGTCCATTCTACCTTCCCCGGGAGTTCAGCTCGGTCATCACCACAGCCGTCTACATACCACCACAAGCGGACACCGACATAGCACTATCGGACCTACATGATGTGTTATGTCGGCATCAGAACAAGTATCCCGACGCGGCTGTGGTGGTGGCTGGGGACTTTAATAGGCAAACCTAAAAAGTCATGCCGAACTTTCACCAGCACATTACGTGTGCTACCAGAGGGAACGTTGGACCACTGCTATACGCCATTCAAGAGAGGCTACAAGGCTGTCTCTCTCCCTCCGTTCGGCAAATCAGACCATGCCGCCATTTTTCTGCTTCCGGAGTACCGGCAAAAGATCGCGCGGGAAGCGGTAGTGACGAGGAACGTAAAGCGGTGGTCTGACCAATCAGAGGCTGAGCTACAGGACGCTCTGCGTGTCGTCGACTGGGACATGATCCAATCCAGTTCCAGTGACGTCAGCGAGTTTGCGGAAGTAGCAATGAGCCTCATAGCAACGCTAGCGGACACCATCGTCCCCACGGTAAAAGTTAGGGTCTTTCCTAACCAAAAGCCGTGGGTTGATAGATCCATCCGTGAAGCTGTGAACGCCCGTACTGCTGCCTATAACTCCGGTCTTGTATCCAGCAACATGGACGAGTACAAGGCAGCGGTCTATGGACTGAGGAGGGCGGTGAAGAAGGCCAAGAGGAGGTACCGAGACAGAGTGGAATCACAGATGGAGCAGCGCGACACCAGGCGCCTATGGCAGGGGCTACGGACTATCACAGACTACCAGAGCAGACCCCGCGCTATGGTGAGTGCCGACGCATCCCTAGCGGACGACCTGAACTCATTTTATGCACGGTTTGAGGCTAGCAACAACAGCGCTAGCTCGCCGGCTAACAACAACACCGTTAAGCGTAGCCGAGGTGAGTTCTACCGCTGGGGATGAACACACTCTCTGTGACCGAGCACAGTGTGAGGAGGGCTCTGTTGAGGGTGAACACCAGGAAAGCTGCAGGTCCAGATGGCATATCTGGGCGAGTACTGAAGACCTGTGCTAACCAGCTAGCTCCAGTGTTCACCACAATATTCAACCTCTCCCTGGCTGAGTCCGTGGTCCCCGCCTGCTTCAAGAGATCCACTATTGTCCCTGTGCCCAAGAATGCTTCTCCAGCATGTATGAATGACTACCGACCGGTGGCCCTCACCTCGGTGGTCATGAAATGCTTTGAGAGGCTGATAAAGGACTACATCTGCGCCTTCCTCCCTTCCTCCATGGACCCACTGCAGTTTGCTTATCGCCCAAACAGATCCACGGATGATGCTGTCTCCCAGGTACTGCACACCACACTCTCTCATCTGGACAGCCAGAGGGGGCTATGTGAGACTGCTGTTCATTGATTATAGTTCAGCTTTCAACACCATAGTCCCTCCAGACTGGCCGGCAAGCTGATTGAGCTGGGACTGAACACCCCTGTGTGCTTGGATCCTGGACTTCCTGACCGCCAGGCCACAGGTGGTCAGGGTGGGCAGACACCTCCAAATCCCTCACCCTGAACACAGGATCCCCCAGGGTTGCGTCCTCAGCCCCTACTGTACTCCCTGTACACACATGACTGTGTGGCCAGGTTCAGCTCAACACCATCATCAAGTTTGCGGATGACACAGTGGTGGTGGGCCTGATCTCCGACAACGACGAGAAGGCCTACCTGGAGGAAGTTGCTGATCTGTCACTCTGGTGCCAGGACAACAGCCTCATCATGAATGTCACCAAAACTAAGGAGCTGATTGTGGACTTTAGGAGGGTACAACAACAGAGGACGTACTCACCACTGGGGATTAACGGGACTACTGTGGAGAGGGTGAGCGGTATAAATACCTGGGAGTCCACATCACCGAGGATCTGACATGGTCAACGAACACAGACACTCTGGTGAGAAAGGCAAGGCAGCGCCTCTACCACCTCAGGCAGCTGAGGAAATTTAAAGTTTCCCAGAGGATCCTTCAGTCCTTCTACTCTGGAGCTGTAGAGAGCGTCCTGACAGGAAGCATCACAGCCTGGTTTGGCAACTGCTCCGCTCAGGACAGGAAGGCTCTGCAGAGAGTAGTGCGTTCGGCTGAACGCACTATTGGAACTACACTCCCACCCTGCAGGACTTGTACACCAGGAGGTGCAGAACCAGAGCCGGCAGGATCATGAAGGATCCTCACCACCCCAACAACAGACTGTTTCAGCTGCTGCGGTCAGGCAGGCGCCTCCGTAGTCACGCTGCAAGAACAGAGAGACTGAGACGGAGTTTCTTTCCTCAGGCCATCAGGATTGTGAACTCCGACCTCACCAGGACCCCCACATAGACCCACACAACTGCCCCTCTTAGGCACACACACACACACACACACACACACACACACACACTTACTGTAAATATTGTGTTGTTTTTTATTGTAAATAGTGTGTACTTGTTGCCCTTGCACATTCCTGCTGAGCATTGCCACTTTCATTTCACTGCACACCCTGTGTGTGTATGTGACAAATAAAACATCTTGAATCTTGAAACTCATCCATGAAGTCAAAGACCTCTTGGATGTTTCCGATGACCTTCTTCCAGATGTGTTCCGCCTCTTGACGACCCATTTCTGCAGAAGCTTCAATGGCGGTTTCTTTCATAATAAGGGAGGAGGAAAAGCAAAGATGACAACACTGGAGTTCCACAATGCCCCCGTTTCCTTTCCTGGTTTATTGTCAAGACCTCGTCATGGGCATAATCATGAACAGAAAGTCCTTGGGGATTATTTAAGAGTCATGATATAGCAGGCGTGACGGTTGTCTACTGCGCTGCTCAGACTGCAGGAGGACGAGCAGGTGAGACGGACGTGTGTCTGTCTGGCGGAAGAAAGGTTAGAGCAACTAATCCGTGCTGTAACGGGCACACAGGAAGGCATGAAGGAAGCAGTGCTTAGCCCACAGGGCACCAGGGTCAAACAATACTGTATACTAAAGTGTATGAATCAATAATCTGTCAGAGACGTCAAACAAAGTGGAACTGTGAGGATTTCACTGTCAATAATGTGTACTTAAAATAATAATTAAACGCTGTTGGTAAATTATTTAAAAGAAATGCTCCAAAACAACTCTGATAATCGTACAGTTACATTCAGTTCTTATGTGGAGTAAAGTGCTTGTATTTGCTTAGATAATGAACATTTCTTAGGATTTGGAAGAATGACATGTCCAATTAAACTGAAGGGACCAGGAAGGAGCACAATAAATGAGCAGGTTAAGCAGTTTGGTTTCCTGCCCTCCTTCCTTTCTCTTATACAAGGGATAAGTAACTCTTGATCTGGAGACCTGACCTTGTCACAGGTATAAATACCAAAGTATAGCCTCAAACAACTTCACTTTAAGTGCACAAATAATGTATTTAACTACAATGGTGGAGAAAAGATGCTAATCCTAAACATAAGTAAAAATACAAAAATGGTAAAAGTTAGATTTAAAAGCTTTAAAAGCGAAGACCATGTGGACAATGTTAAGTTAAAAGTATTGTAATTGGGATAATACATGTATAAGAGAATATACGCAACAGTTAAAAGGGGGTGATCTGATATCCAAGTCTTTGAATCAGTCCATCTTTCATGTGAACTAATCTATCTGAAAGGTTCATGCCAGAGTGTTCCCCCCTGATTCTCTTGGTTCCCTCCGCAGTCGCCGTATCGTGTCTCTCCCCGCGGGCTTGGAGATGCTCAACAGACGCAGCAGACTGCATGAAACCCCCTGAATGCTGGAGAATGTGTTCAAAACAACACGCAGGGATGCGCTCCTCGTGTGCAGAATCAAACCCCGCAGCATGGAATGGATCCACTATGTAATTCTGTTGTTTTTGGGCACACATCTTTTCCATATATGATCTTTATTCTACAGATGATCTGATAGTAACTGACGGCGCATGGAGCTGTGGAGCCCCCCTTCTCTTCTCCCCTCACGTCGCGCGGGGAGAGAGGGAAAGAGAGAGAGAGCGAGAGAGAGAGAGATCACTCTGCGGCAAAATAGCGAGTGATCAGATATTCAGATCAAGCTTGCAGCACGCAGTTATGATGTCAGAGCAACATCATAACTAATACGAGCAAGTTTGGACTCATGGTGCTGAATTTGAACGCAAAATAATGGCAAACTAACCCAAATGACGCACAGAAAACAAAGAAGGCAGCACTGGCTCTTCTTCTACAGTTGCATAAATACAACAACAGTCGTTTTAGAGACTTACCTGGAGGCTGGGCGCGTGTGTAGCTGCGCTCCGACTCTCCTGCCAAATGCTCGCCGAGGTCTGGACAGTTGACTTTGTCTGGGACTGGACAGGCACCTGTTGTCAAGTCAGAGATTATTACATCCATGAGGAGAGCCGAGGGGAGGGGCTGCTGGCAGAGTCACAGGGGCTCATTGAGACTTCAGGTCAGGCGGCTGCTGCTGCTGCTGCTGCAGTCATCTTTCCATGGAGCTCCAAGTTTCCACAGATTCATTCAAAACAGCAACATGTGCACGCGCCTGCGCAGTGTGGCAGGCCTCTCACTGATGGTGGTGGACTAAATGCGTGACCAGTAATGATTAATATGATTTAAAAAAATATATAAGGCCACATTTATACAAGTGTTATATGGAAGCTAATTGCTTACAGTGGATGGTTATCAATGTAGGTTATTAGTCATAATTGTACTTATATCAAAGTATAAAAACGGGGGCTAATGCTAATGCCCAGTCAGAATAAAATAAAATAAAATGCAGTTTATTTTGTGTAGCCAAAATCACAAATTATATATTTGCCTCAGAGGGCTTTACAATCTGTAGACATCCCTGTCCCAGGACCTCACAACGGATCAGGAAAAACTCCCTTAAAAAAAATTAAAAAAAACTTTCACAGGGAAAAAAATGAAAGAAACCTTCAGGAGAGCAACAGAGGAGGATAGCCCATAGCAGCATCTCTAGGGGCTGGACCAGGTGAACCTGATTCAGCCCTAACTATAAGCTCCGTCAAAGAGGAAAGTCTTAAGTCTACTCTTAAACTTCGGGCTCCCAGCGGGGCCGCGCTGACGGCTAGTGCTAAGCTGGTTGGGAAATACGCAAAGACATTCAAAGACGGCCGGGCCGCCAGCACTAGCCTAGCAGCTGAGGACACTCCAGGACCGCACCAGCATCCAGGTACTCCACACGTGACCAAGGGTATGCTCCAATCAGCAAGAAAGCAACGAGAATTCAGATTCTTCCAGACTGTAAATCATGCAAGGGTAATATGGGAGCCTACGTCTAAACCTAAGGGAATATTAGGCGGACACTTGAACATCCGTAGTATAGTGCCAAAACGGGACCAGATTGAACATCTGCTAACGGACTCTAACCTAGATTTTCTAGCAATGAGTGAAACTTGGCTGCATAGCAACATCCCGACCAGCATTATTGATGTTCCTGGCTACACATGCTATAGGAAAGATAGAACCACTGACAAGGGCTGGGGGGGAGTTTTACTCTATGTTAGAGACACTCTAAAATGTAATGAAATTGAACTGAACACGACACTTGAATGTCTAGCTGTGAACATTGTTTTATCGCCAAAGATGAATTTTAATATTGTTGTACTGTACAATCCACCATCTTATGATGTTTCATTTTATGATGATCTCGACAAACTTTTTAAATACATAAATGCTCGTACAGAATCAATTTTTCTGGGTGATTTTAATATTAACTGGTTAGAAAAAAAGTAGAACGAACTTAAAGAGACTGGTGTCAAAACACAGTCTCCAGCAGATGGTGAAAGGCCCAACGAGGATTACACGAACAAGTAAAACCTTGATAGATTTAATAATCACAAATAAACCCCAGCGAATTATTAGAACATATAACCTACTCACAGGACTTTCTGATCATAATATGACCTTGGTCGTCCGAAAACTCACTAAACAACGTCTCCCAAAATTTACAAATGAAAGAAAATCCGGGAACCAGGGCATTCCCAAAACAAACATATACAAATTGAAGATGACTTACATAAATTAGACTGGGATAATGTGCTACAGACCAATGAGCTAGAAAATTGTTGTAATTCCCTGACACAAAATCTGATAAACCTGGTTGGGAAATACACAAAGACATTCAAAGATACGCAGCGAAAAGTCTCCCTACTTTGGCTGAATAATAACATACTACAGCTCATGAAACAGAGAGACTATGCTTTGAAAAAATCATTACTTACTAAAACTAATACGGATCTTCTCATTTTTAAAGGATTGAGAAATAGAGTAGTCAGAGAACTGCGTAAAGCAAAAACAACTTATTACATGCAACTGATTGAGGAAGCGGAAGGAACAGCGCATCACTCTGGAAGCACCTCAACAGCCTCACTAAACACAAGCCAAGGCAACAAAAAATATAACAGAACTGAAAGTGAATGGGACACCAGCACTAACTACTTAGAAATTGCAAATGAACTCAACAACTTCTTTATTCAGTCAGTGGAAGAGCTTGCTAAGAACTTTGAACCGGTAACCTTACAGGGATCAAAGGCTAAACCTAAATCCTTCCAAATTAAGGAGGTAAGTCAGGAAATAATATGCAAAGTCATTAACACATTAAAAGAATCTAAGGCTAAGGACGTGTCTGGGTTGGACACTGTCTTCATTAAAACTCACTGCTCATCCCTGGTTAAACCTATAACACATCTAGTAAATCTCTCCATTAGAGCAGGCAGATTCCCACAAAGCTGGAAACAAGCCATTATCACCCCAATTTTTAAAACAGGTGCAAAGGACCAAGCAGGTAACTATAGGCCCATCTCAATACTACCTGCTCTCTCCAAAATCCTGGAAAAGATCATAAAAGATCAATTAGTTGACTACCTTGAAAGCAATAACATGATCCACCCCAAACAATTTGGATTTAGACAAGGATTCTCAACAGAAATAGCTAACTGCTACCTAACCGAGAACATTAAGAGCAATTTAGACAGGGGTAATGTGGTGGGAGCTGTGTTCATAGACCTCAAAAAGGCCTTTGACACAGTGAACCACAATATACTCCTGAACAAACTAACCAACTTCAACTTCTCTGAACATACAATTGGCTGGTTTGCATCTTACTTAGCGCACAGGCAGCAACGTGTTAAAATAAACAACAAACTCTCAACGACACAACAAGCCACTATGGGTGTTCCACAGGGCTCCATCTTGGGGCCTCTGCTGTTCAGTCTATACATAAACGATTTACCAACATGCTGTCAATCCGCAAACTGTCAAATGTACGCTGACGACACAGTTATATATGCCTCAGCTAAGACACCAGGTGCAGCAGCAGAGACCCTGACCAAGGAGATGGAGGGAGTATCCCAATGGCTCAAAGATAACCATCTCACACTAAACATCAAAAAAGCGGTCTCCATGTGCTTCACTATAAGAGGGAAATCTAAATGCCCCAACAAAATAGACCAAGAAGCCATAGAAGAAGTTAGTGAATTCAAATTTTTAGGGGTTGTCTTAGATTCACAACTTAACTTCAAAAAACACATTAGGAGATATGGCGCCGTACAAAAGGTGATGGCGGCTGTAGCTCCGGATTTTGTAGTAGTTTTTGTTATTTATTCTTCTTATTGCGACTATTTTTGCACAAAACGTTAGCAGCCAGTTAACGTCGACACCTGACACTTCTGGAGATTGGATCGGCAGTTGCTCGCCGCCTACCAGAGTTTTTCAACTCTTACTCGGACGTCCGCCAGGAACAGTAGCGGAACTATCTCCGTCCATTTTAGGCGCGATTGCGCTCACGCGCGCGTCGGAGAGGAAGCGAGCTGGCGTGCTGGTTAGGCTGAGCCAATCGACCCCACTACCCACCATTTTACTGGCAAATGTACAGTCTTTGGACAATAAGCTATCGAGCTACAGGCTCGTATTCAATTCCACCGGAAACTAAGGACAACTGCATCATCTGCCTTACGGAGACATGGATGTCGGAGGAGGTTACCGACTCAGCCATCGAGCGGCAGGATTTTCCGTCCACCGCGGACAGAACAAAGACTCTCTCTGGTAAAGATCGTGGAGGGGTATGTCTCATGATAAACAGATCTTGGTGCAACCAAAGTCATGTACATACTCTCAAGTCGTTCTGTTCCCCGGACCTGGAGTACCTAATGCTCATGTGTCGACCATTCTGGCTGGAGTTTACAGCAGTCACTGTGTACATTCCGCCTCAAGCTAACACGGACATAGCGCTGAAGGAACTCTACGGGCGATCAGCGAGCAGGAGTCGGCACACCCGAGGCTGCTTTCATTGTGGCGGGGGACTTCAACAAAGCGAACCTGAAGAAAGTTCTCCAAGTTCTACCAACACATAAAAAGCAACACGAGGGGAGCGGATTCTCACCACTGCTACACTCCCTTCCGGGATGGATACAAAGCCCTCCTCCGCCCACCGTTCGCAAATCGGACCACCGCTCCATCCAACTACTCCCGCCTACAGGCAGAGGCTGAAACAGCAACCAATCGCTGTGAAGGAAGTGCAACGCTGGTCGGACCAATAGTCTATGCTACAGGACTGTTTTGAACGTGCGTATGGACTGGGATATGTTCAGGGTCGCGTCGGACAACAACGTCAGTGAGTACGTCCTCAGTCACCGGGTTCATCAAGAAATGCATAGATGACGTTGTTCCTACCAAGTCGGTTCGGATTTATCCCAACCAGAAACCGTGGATAAATGGCGATTCGCGCGCTGCTCTCCCGCCAGAACACCGCCTTTGACTGGAATATGGCGGAATACAAAGAGCCCGCACCGACCTCCGTAAGACCATCGGCTCTGCCAAGCGGGAGTTCAGGAACAAGGTGGAGGAGAAGCTCAAGAGCCATGACGTGAGAGGTGTGTGGAAGGGCTACAGACAATCACGGACTTCAGAGGGAGAACCAGCGGTGAAGAGAACTCCTCTACCTCCCTCCCAGGCGAGCTAAATACATTCTTTGCTCGGTTCGGCGTGAGCGGCAGCCCGCGAAGGCAGCGCCGCCCGAGGAGACCAGCCTGCTGATCATCTCAGAGGCTGGCGCGCGGGAGCCTTCAAGCGCGCCTCTGCCGGTGGACATCCGAAGGCGGCAGGTCCCGACCACATCCCGGGCGCGCCTCAGAGCATGTGCAGACCAGTTGGCAGGAGTCTTCGCAGACATCTTCAACCTCTCCCTGTCCCAGGCTGTTGTTCCTGAGAGCTTCAAGATGTCCACCATTGTGCCTGTCCCCAAACACCCCAAGGTAACCTGCCTGAATGACTGGAGACCCGTAGCCCTCACCTCGATTGTCAGTAAATGCTTGAGAGGTTGGTCAAGGACTTCATTTGTTCCATGTTGCCTGCCACACTGGATCCATGGCAATTTGCATATCGTCAAAACAGATCCACCGACGACGGCTTGCCCATGGCACACCACCGCCCTTTCCCACCTGGAGGAGGAACTGTTGTCTCGAATGCTGGTTGTGGACTACAGCTCAGCGTTCAACACTATTGTTCCCGCCAAGCTCGACACCAAGCTCAGAGGTCTAGGCCTGCACTCTACCATGTGCAGCTGGATACTGGACTTCCTGTCGGGCCGCCAGGTGGTGAGGATGGCGGTACCACCTCAGAGCCGCTGACCTCAACACGGGAGCCCCTCAGGGATGCGTGTTGAGCCCTCTCCTCTACTCCTGTACACCCACGACTGCGGCCATGCACAGCTCCAACGTCATCATCAAGTTTGCTGACGACACAACAGTGTTGGGGCTGATCACCGACTGACGAGACAGCCTACAGGGAGGAGGTTGGATCACTGGTACAGTGGTGCCAGGAGAACAGCCTCGTCCTCAACGTCAAGAAGACCAAGGAGCTGATCGTGGACTACAGGAAGCGGAGAGGAGAGCACACCCCATCTCCATAGACGGAGTTGCAGTAGAGAGGTCAGCAGCTTCAAGTTCCTCGGCACATCTCCGAGGACCTCACATGGACCACGCACACCACTCACGTGGTGAAAAGCCCAACAACGCCTGTATTTCCTTAGGCGACTGAGGAAATTCAACATGGCCACCCGCATCCTCAGGACATTCTACACCAGTACCATCGAGAGTGCTCTGACAGGTTGCATCACCGTCTGGTACGGGAACTGCACCGCCGAATGCTGTCGGGCACTACAGAGGGTGGTGCGGTCGGCACAGTACATCGTTGGAGGTGAGCTTCCTCCATCCTGGACATATACACGGGGCCAAACGGATGATGAAAGACAATAACCACCCCACAAACTGTTCACCCTTCTACCGTCAGGCAGGCGATACCGCAGTATCAAGTGCCGCACAAACAGACTGAGGGACAGCTTCTTCAGTCAGGCCATCAGGCTGCTGAACAAGGACTGAGACCCTCATTAACACTATACACCAGAACATATTCTGTGAATATCTATGGCCATGGTGTATATTTTATTACATTGTTTATATATATATTGTATGTATATACATATATATATATATATAGTCTCAAAAAGTGTATATTTTATTACATTGTTTTATATATATATATTGTCATGATGTATATTCTATTACATTGCTTTATATATATATTGTTAATACTTTCTTCTTTTTTGTGTGTGGATATTGTATAGTTTATTCTCATTCTTATTCTTTTTTTAGTCTGCTACTGCTGTCGGGTGTTTTGCACATAAGAATTTCACGAACCGATTATACTTGTATAAAAGGGGATGTGACAATAAAAACTTGAAACTTGAAACTTGAAACTTGAATAACAAACTCTGCAAGACCGTCCGGACGAATCTGAACTGTTTCAGAATCATAAGACATCACATACCAGTCAAGGCAGCCTTGCTGTACTTTCACGCAATGATTCTTTCTCATATATCTTACTGTATTACTGTATGGGGCCAAGCCTCCCAGACAACAGTTAAACCAGTCACATCATTATACAAACAGGCACTGAAAATAATGGACCAGAAACCAATAACCACACATCATTGTTTAATTTTACATAAATACAAGCTTTTAAGTTTCGACAGCTTCATTAAGTTTTCCTTTCTAAAACTCATCTTTAGATGTGCAAACAACATAGCACCTTCTGTACTCTGTCTTAGTGTGACAAAAACGTGCACCAGGAGAGTGGCCACTAGGGGATCAGTGGGTGGCAACTGCACAGCAGAGATGCGCAAAACCACTTTCGGTCAGTCATGTTTCTCAACAAAAGGTACCCGATTCTGGAACGACTTACCAACGGAACTTAAAACACAAACTGAACTGAAAACATTTAATAGCAAAGTAAAACTCTGGCTAAAAGTAAACCAGGCATGTCAACACTGAAACACACGCGCCAGCCTGCACACACGCACACACTCAATTTAATGGGTTTTTATTGTATTGTACGGGTTTTATTGTATTGTATTAACTGTGTTTAGTTTAGAGGATCTACTGCCTGTGTTGCTCTTGTATATATCTTATTATCTTATGATGTGTATGGTTAGGTGTATGAACACTCAGTCTATGCATGGATGTTTTGTCAGGTCTTCTCTGTGTATGGAGAGCTGTCTGCACACATACACCACTTTTAGATTAGTTTTAGATTTAGACATGTTTCTTGTTTCTGTTTTGTTTTGTTTTAGAAAGGCCTGACCAGGGACTGGGGTTGCAAATTAGCCAATTGGCTAGAAACCTTTTGTATCACATGTACACTTTGTGTAATAATGTGCGCTGCTTTGTCCCTGACAAATAAAATTTATAATAAAAATAAAGGTGACTGTGTCCGCCTCCAGGACTGAAGGTGGTAGCTGGTTCCATAAAAGAGGAGCTTGATAACTAAAGGCTCTGGCTCCCATCCTACTTTGTACGACTCTAGGAACTACAAGTAGTCCCGCATTTAGTGAGCGCAGCTCTCTAGTGGGGCACTATGGTACTACAAACTCCTTAAGATATGATGGTGCAATCAAGGCTTTGTAGATGGAGAATCATTTTAAATATGATGGGCTGGGCAAAGATGTCCTTATGTCTATTTCCTTTTTTATGAAAGAGGAATAATGTATTTTTTTTCATTAGATATTAAATGTTTTCTTTCTGATAATTAGTGTCAAAAAGCCTCATTTTGAGTCAATGTTGTAAACAACTTCCAATTCAATTCAAATGTAATATGTATATTGTAACAGATATAAACAAGTGATTTATATCAATCATTAGTTAATACAATATCAACTGTTTATAATTTCTATTTGGTAATAATCGCATTAAAAATGTTGTATGCTTTAATAAACATTTCGAGTGTATTTATAGTAATTCATACAATTAAGAGTTATATTCTCGGACGCTCTTTTGGAACATTTATAATTTTTTTGAACACAAAAAACAAAACAATACTCTTGTATACATGGGTTGTTAATGATTTATCAAACATTGGTGAATGATTCATGAAGAAAGCCATTGGTTAACTCTCTTTAACAAGGGGCGTGTCTGATTACAGACAACAGAAATGTGTTTGGAAACTAGTTTCCTACCTGGGCCACAGAGGGGAGGCAGCACAGGCTCTCAGCACATTGCAGTATTCAACATGGTCTTCCGAGGAAACTTTTAACATGCTTATGTATTCATCTGCAACAGATGTTCATTTCACCGAGGAAACTTTTAACATGCTTATGTATTCATCTGCAACAGATGTTCATTTCACCAGACAGCATGCAGTGACAGTTTATTATAACAATCATGCACAGTATTTCCAATCAAAAAGTATGGCAATACAGGCATGTTTTTAAGACAACAAAAACATGCTTGTGCTGTTCTGATTTCATCCGTCACCAAACTCTGCAGTGTTGGTCCCATGCGATACCTGCCAGGTTCAGTTTTATAGCTTGAAATGCAGCCTATACCTCACGTAGGTACATGCTGTAAATCAAGAGACAGAATAGCCATGGATACTGGGCCAAGAGGTTGTCATGATCATCCTCCTTTTATGGTGTTGGTTTTAGAACTATGGGGTTAAGTGCTTCCCATCAGGAACGAGAGAGTGGCTGGGTCACAGGAAATGGCCGCCCTTAGTTTGCAGAACAAAACTATTCCAATATATCAAATACTAAAAATGTACAATTCTATACTGTTACACCCCCAGTTGTGGAGGGAGTATTCAGATCTTTTACTTACATAACAGTATTAACACCACACTGTAAAAGCACTCTTTTACAAATAAAACGCCTTCATTCAACTATTATATATTACTATGAAAGTATCATCAGGAAAATATTATTAAAGTTACTTAAAGTTGAATGCAGGACTTTTACTTTTTACTTGTATTTTCTTTACAGTTCTAACACTTTTACTGTGTGTCTCGACACATTGATGAAACACGAAACACCAGGCCTGAAAGAACCGGATCAGTTTGAACTTTTTAACCCCTGCTGGTGGCAGTAACCAGGACTCCAGCCCACGTATGGAGCGTGGACTGGTTAGGAGCCAGTTCACATTCTGGTCATTTCAGGCTTATGCGTGTAAAATAACAAAGAGTCAAATCCATAAAATTCCCCTGTCGATAAATTAAATAAGTCATTAAAGTGACATTAAACAACGGCGTCCGAAAAAAAAGCACATAACATTGCCCTCTTAAAGATCCATTGCGAATAAATGAGATTACACTAACCGGGTGAGGTCAGTGTTCAATGCCTCATATAACTTCAGCGGTTCCTGAATAGTTCTTACATGTGGGAGTTATAGAATAACTTTAAACTCATCTAAAGACCTTCAGAAATCATTAAAAGAATGAAACTAAAATGAGTTTCTTTTTTAGTGTAACATGTTAATGAATTAGTGCAAAAACTGCTCATGTACTTTTTTACTCCACTAGTTACCTGAAAGTTACAGTGAGCATGCTGATAAAAATGATATATACATTTTAATAGATTAAAATACCAGTGTGTAAAATACATGAACTCCACCTCAATTAGCTAAAACAATAAAATGTTGCTCACATATTGATGGATCAGTAATAATATAATAATATAACGCTGAACAAGGTCATTCCGCTTCATAAGTACTATGAAGCCGTGGATCTGATGACCTCCATCTTCTACTTTGCCGTCTGCTAAGTTTACCGGTCACGTCGAGGGAGCAGAGTGCATCCCAGAGGTTAGAAGTCAGAATACGGCAGGCAATACAACAGCTCATACAAGTACAGTATCAATTACTCTATTTATATTAGAGGTCCAAGGTTCTGGAAATATGTCCGTAAAGAAAACCACACTCGGTGTTGTTATCAAAACATGAAAACTAAAAACATCAAAGTGCATGATCTTTATTTGATATACTGTGAAGTGCCGTCCAGGCGGCACACAATGGCAGCGGAACAATGAATGCATAAGGCGTTTCTATTAAAATGTTTTTTTTTTTTTATACTAACAATGAAATGGTCTTTGACTCAATTTTGCCATTTCTGCCAGCACATAAAAAAGGAACACCTGCAAAAGATAAAAGATAGCATTTCTAAATAGATGATCCGGTCCATTAAGTCTTTTTTCATTGGGGGGGGGGGCTGGTGAAGAGCGCAAGAGCCCAACGCTGACCCAAGAGGACAGTCATCCACCCCGGAGATTATTATCCCACGCGCTATCGTTAAAAGGACACGGTGAACAGCAGGGAGCGCTACCAAATCCATAAACGAAAAAGGAAACTGGCTAATAAAAATGTAATCATGAATACTAAATCGTGGAATTTATTAATTGTAAAATGTTATCTAGCTCTCTTATTTTCCTCCACCATCATATCTCTGGAGTTTATTCAGTGTACAAATATTAAACATTGAATTATATGTATATTATGTAATCGTGTACGTGTTCATTAAAATATTTCTCAAAACCAACATCCGTCGTGTGCTTTCGTCCTCGACCCACCTCTACGTCTCCAGAGCGACTGCCGCTTCCCCACCGCTGCACTCCCATGCTGCTTCGTCTTGGTTTGGCACAGGACTCGCACGTTTCTGACACCACATCAAGGCGAGGTAGTAATTATCTGCCGTGTGGTGGTCGCCCGAGTGTACAGGTAGGGGTCTATTTTCCTTCCGCGGTCTGTTGCTCTGACCACACCATCAGGCTGGGCTTAGCGGGAGCAGAATGCGTCAGATCCCCAGGCTTATGTCTCCCTCTAGGGGGAAGATTGCAACACATTCACTCGGCCTCTGGCCCATAAGCCTCAACGCTTTCTCCTCGTTGTATAAAGAGGGGCGCTTACCCATCCTCAACCATTCTGTAACATCTTTGGCTTTGCAGAAGTTGCGTCTCAGGTCTGAAAGCCGCACGTCTCGGGAGGTTCATGCGGAGTACGCGTGAGCGGGAAAGCCCTACGCCCAGTGAACCTGAGCTCCCGCCTTCGAGTGCCGCTTGGCCTCCTTGATGGAGAAGGCCTCTTGCTCCTCGCTCATCTCGTTCAGCCTCTTCTCGTCCAGAAACAACACCAGGGAGTCCCTCATGTCCACCACGTCGAGCATCTGTTGGAGGACCCGATCTTCTTCTGCCTGCTGCTCCGATGTCTTGTCTGCCAGACACACGCACGAGTTAATGTGGCTACAATACATATCTTTAGGATGTGAAGAGAGTCACTTCTAGTTCTCCCTGTATCCAGAGAAAAGGCTCTAAAACCACAGTTAGTGACTAGCTGATGAACATGGAGGAGCATCTAGCAGCTAGAGAGACAGATATTAGTCTCAGCAGTTGTATCAAAAGAGACCAAAAACAGAGCGAGAACAAAGTGAATATTAGACTTTCATTTTTCTCGGTGGATAGAAACACTACTCCAAATTAATGACAATGTTTGTGTTAACTAACAGCCGTTTGCTCATCAGTAGGGATGAATCACTTTTTTTTTTAAACTGGAATTTCAAAGTTCAGCCAAATACGACAAAACATACGGGTTGGGTGAAGCGGGAAATTAGAAAAGAAAAACCATGCAATGATGACCTCAACACACTTGGTTTAAGTCAACAGCTCGCTCTCTTCCAACTGCGTCAAAATCGACAGGACTATTTAAGAAGCACACCAAAGTACACACCATCCAGTTCCATGTATTTCCTGAGCTCCAACTCCAATATGCTCTGCTTGTCCTCGAGTTCCAGCTGACGAGACCTGAAAGAAACACAAACATCCGGCTGTAGCTGCAGGTCATCATGAGGCCGTATGACGAATGGAGTCTGACTGAACGACATGGCTGAGGTGAGAGCACACAGTAAGCACAGTGTTTTGATGTGGCAATGTGCCACTTCTACTTTGCACAAAAGCTGCTGTTGTATTCCACCATCACAACTCACTTCTCGTGGGCGGCTTCACAGTTTGTTGTTTATGTATTTGCAAGGTGTACACTTACGCCACCATGAGGTCGGACTCCTCGGACACCAGCGCGTTCTTCTCGTGGACCAGCAGGATCCAATGCTCAATCATATCCGGAGAGCCGTTGCTGCCTAGAGGTGGAACAATACAGTGTCAGGCTGTCTGCGTCTGATGTTTGTTTGTAAAGTTGTAAAAAAGAGTGGAAGACAGGTTGTTATGGATATTCTAGAGAGTGATGTGCTGCCTGTGACGCAGCCATGTAAGCGGGCACATCTCGAGGATTCTGGAGGCTGATCTATGTGGATTTAGCCGATTTGTCAAATTTAAGTTAAACATTTTAACACCAATCTAACATCAATATCCATGCAGTACAGTATTTATAGTGCTCATAATATTCTTTTTTTTTAAATTGGAAATATTTAGAATGAACTTAATGCATATTATCATTTGCAGAGCAGCCATTCGCTACTCGTTTACTCATTTATGTAATCATAAAATGAACAGCGGCTCATTTGTGTTTTTGCTCCACTTCCTATTACCAGGAGAGGGTGGACTTAATTTAAGTCAGCATCCTTATTCCAGCATAAAACAACCACTTTTGGTTGCGTGGAAACATTTGTGTGAAAATAATTTAACGGTTCTGGCTGCTTTGTTCATAAAAAATTAAATTAAGCAAGAAGCCTGCTGTTAGTGCGTGGGTCTCACCAGCCTCTCCACGCAGCGTCCTCTCCAGCACGACACCTTTATCCTCCAAGTCCTTGAAGGTCACCTCAATCTCCTCCAGTCTCCTCTGGATGGACTGCAAACCAGACACAAGAAGAAAGACATCATTATTCGTTTATGATGGTATTAATTTACGCCACTTTTCTGCATTATACAAACAGTCATTTGTGGCGGAGTACACCATTGCCACGCCGGGTTCAAATGGCCTATCTAAGCATGAGAGATTCATATTATGTAATCCAGCTTTACTGCGTTTACTTTCATCTCACGGATATCCGCCTCAGTATTTACTTCTCCCACTTACGGACTTATATTGTGAAGAAGCATCTGGAAACGTATTAGTCACACTAAAGGTTAATCAAAAATATGTCGACAAAACAAATCAGTCACTGTCAGGGTGTTTTCATTATTCATTTATTTTACAGTGGATGCGTTTTAAATATTGATGGGAGTATAGGGACTAGAGGGGGGAGGCACACGAAGCTTTTAGATGAAGCGTTGCAGCCGACTAGGGAAGCGACTGCTTTGACTCGACCCGGCTGTTGTGTTGACAACTACTTGCCCAGCGTGCAGCATGAAATCAGACCATGGCAGCTCATCATGTGATTAAAGAGATATTATTGACTGACTTATTTGTTAAATCAACTCTTGCATACAACAAATACTCAAAGGAAATGAATACACTTTACCTCACACCAAAAATTCATGGACATGTTTATCATTACACACGTATATTCATATACGAGTGAATTGCTTCAGTGAGTAAAAGTTGGAGAAGCCACAGAACAATAAACCATAAGACGAGCTGCGAGTACCGCCAGAGACACTGACCTGGGCTTTGCGCAGTCGCTGTAATTCGCTCATCTTGGCCCGCCGCTCGAGCGTCCTCATCTTCATCAACTCCATCTTCTCAGCCATAACAGGGTCCGACGGCACCGTCTGAAACTAAAGTCAAAGAGTCAGTATTGGAAGTCTACTGCCGTTTGAATGCAGCGGGCTCGCCATCGTACGAATATGAAAATATCACTTACTTTATCAAATAAGTCATCATCTCGCTCAAACATCTCATCTTCGTCATCGTCATCATCATCATCTCCACCCTCTTCCGAGGTGCTGTGTGCGTGCCTGAATGTGGTTTCTGTCGTACAAATACAAGTGAGATGTGACAAGTGTTGCACAACAATTTATTTTTCTTTCCGCTCCTGCAACCGGCAATCTTTTTATCCACCAAAGATCAAAGAGAATGAGTCCTCACTTACCCACTCTCCCTGGATGATTAACGAGGACACTGAGCCGTTTGTCTCTGCTGAATCTCGGAGAAGAGAGATTCCAGGGGGAGAACTTGGATCGTACCCTGGTCTGCCCGTTTGGCATCTCTTTCCTCCTGAAGCAGCGTCGATTCCTATTCCCCCGGATGTGACCTGCGGTGCTCCCACTCCAGTAGCCCTCCTCTTCTTGCCCATCCAGGCCTTCTGGCTTCGGAGGGCTTGGACCTCCTGCGGTTGCAGAGGAAGAGGAGCATGAGGAGGATCCGCCGGGGGTCTCGGAGTCAGAGTCCACGCTGAGGCTCTGAAGGTTCACGAGTTGGCTTTTCTCCTCGACGGTCAGCTGAAGTTTTCGGAGTGATTGCTTCGGACGGGAGTCTGGTGTTGCCATGGAGATCTCTTTTGTAGGGGTTGGAGATGAACGCTGTTCTGGTGCCGAGGGGTTGAAATGGAGGATTGAGCGAGGTTTTGCTATTGGAGGAGAGGGCTGAGGGCTGGGTGTGGTCTGCTGAGAGAGGCGGGGCTTTGGCACAGGATAGGACACGGTCTCTTCCTCGGTGGGTGCTGCCACCTCAGTTTTAGATGGAGGATGTATGGGAGTTTTTAATGTGTGTGGTTGTTGGGAATCCTCTTTGGATTCAAGTATATGGGGATCCCGTCCTTCAGGTTTATGTGACTGAGCAGAGGGACCAGAGTCCAGAGTATGCTCAAACTCCTCATCTGATGGAGATGGTGTATAATCCTCACTGGAAAGCCTGTTCTCCTCATGTGTTCCTCCATGATTTCCTTCGCTATCCTGAACACAGAAAAAAAAGGCAACAAAAGAGCACAAATTCCTGTTTAATGTTTTGTTCCTCAGACTACTATTGTTTTGACACAGACATCCTCAGTAGTTGTGCGCAACTGCTCGGAACGAGTTTGAGGACATCGGAGCAGGCACCAGAAGGATGATATATCATGCGAGAGAAGATTGTGTAACACGAGCATCACGAACAGAGGGATTCAACATGGAGTCCCGAGCAGCTGCGCTGTTCAGTCAACCCACCTTTGAAAATGTTTCAGCCCCGTCTTCCAGCTCCAGTTCTTCAGAGTGCAGCTCACAGTAAAATCTCCCTGAAGGGGACATCACAGACAAAAGAATGTTTGACGTGCTAATAGGGATGAGAATTGATAAGATTTTAACGATTCCGATGCCTTATCGATTCCTGCTTATCGAGTCGATATCGATTCTCTTATCGATTCATATTGGGCAAGGGGTGAAAATAATTGCACAAACGGGTTTATTTACATACATTTTCTTTTATATAATTTTCTATAATGCTGCACACACCATATACAGTATGTATACATACACATTTACATTTTTTTAAATAACCAAAAACATTTATACATATTCCTCTTGAACTTAAAATAAAACTTAAATAACTTAAATAAAATGTATTCTGTTTAATTTAAACATGTTCCGAGAAATTACAGTGCTCCTTCCTTTTTTTAAAAGGGTATATGAACTGAGCTGCCAAAAATGAAACTAGCAGTGGCAAATACCAAGTGTGCAACCATAAATTGTATGGATCATCAACAATTCTTGTGCAGAAAAATAAGCATGTCTGCTTTCTCCGGGAGGATACGCGATCTCTCAGGGCTTATTGTGTGTCCAGCCGTGGAGAACACTCTCTCAGATGGGGTGGAGGATGAACACAAAGATATGAGGAGGTGTACAAGACGTGCTGTAGCTCAGACCCAGACAGACGACCAGCCTCTGAACCGGTCTGACTCTGAACCTCATCAGCTACATTGGATGGCAATGGAGATTATTTATATAGTGAAAGCTGGTTTACACTCGTCCTCTTCTTACTCAGAAGGCGGCGCGGAGTTCTGGTCAGGCTCTGGTCGTTTCACGCCTCCACGTCTGCAACTCCCTCCTGGCTGCTCTACCTGCACAAGGCCATCCGACCTCTGCAGCTCATCAGAATACGGCCTCGGCCTGGTCTTCCAGCCTCCCGAATTCACCCACCACTCCGCTCCTCCGCTCTCTCCACTGGTTACGGTGGCTGCTCGCATCCGCTTCAAAACACTGGTCTGGCGTACGTGCTCTGAGCGGATGGGCCCGATCTACATCCGGGATATGGTCACACCGTATTGCAGCACGTTAAACTCCTTTCGGCAACAGCCAATCGTCACATGCCTCCTGCACCTCGAGCTCATCACTCTACATCCAGACTGCTGTCCTGGCTCCTCAGTGGTGGAAACGGCCCCACTGACATCAGGACAGCAGAAAGTCTCTACATCTTCCGTCGGAGACTGAAAACACACCTTTTCCGACTATATCTGGATTAAAACACAGATTAGCACTTCAGTGGCACTTAGATAGCACTTACTTATGGTACTTTTGTAGTTCGACTATGTTGAGGAAATGTTACTTCCTGTATTCTTGTTGTTCTTAGTTTGTACTCTAGGTTGAAATGCACTTATTGGAAGTCGCTTTGGATAAAAGCGTCTGCTAAATGACATGTAATGTAATGTAATGTAGCCTGTGACCCAGACAGACGACCAGCCTCTGAACCGGTCTGACTCTGAACCTCATCAGCTACATTGGATGGCAATGGAGATTATTTATATAGTGAAAGCTGGTTTACACAATGAACGCCTCCACATGTGGACCGGCCCCCTGAACAATACCAGAGACGCGTTCCGATTTATTATTTTTTTCACCCTGCCCGCTGCCGTTGAGATTGCAGTGAGACGCGGAGAAAATGTGGAGTGGTGCTCTTCGCAATAAAACATCTTTGATGGGACGTGTCGCGTCTCGGCCAATCAGCGTTCAGATGTCCACAGCGTTTGGGAAGTTAGGTTAGCTTGAATGTTAGTCCGCTACATCTGCTGCTGTCACGCTGCACGGTGTAGCGATGCTAACAAAGTACCCGTACGTTAAAAACGATGTGATTTAGCATAGTTTTAGTATCGATACTTCATTAAAAGAGCGATCAGAGCGCACGCGCTGCTCCGCTCCGTTAATGCGCGCACACAGGTGAGCACACTCACCTCACACACACACTTTTTGTCGTGTGAAATAGAGCCAAACTTTAGAACGCCTCTGCCTAGTTGCCATGTTTGCTGCAGTCTGAAGAAGAAACTAAAAAAGTTTGCGCATGCGCAACGCCACGGAGGACCGTTAGCAGAACCGTTAAAGAATTTGGCTGACGCTCCCAAACAATCGGTTCACTGGGAACCGGTTCTAAAACAGAACCGGTTCTCGATGCCCATCCCTACGTGCTAATGAAGAAAACACCTGCTGTTTTTCATAAATTATTTATGTCCTTTCAGTCTAAATGTAAAACATTTTTTAATTTTATAAATAAATGAATAGTGATACTCCATTTAGTAATTAGCATCGCTGTTCAAACCAGATATACAGGTGCTTTATCCTGAGCAACAACACATTCAGTGCTTGAACCGAAGATTAAGCAAACACGAGGCTGCTAAAAATAAAATATGTGTCGGGTGTTTGTGTCCCGTTACCGTCTGTGAACACGTGACAAATGAGGCCAGCAAGTACTCACCTGTGGTCTGGTCAAAGGTGTATCCGCCGAGTCGGAGAGTGATGGCGCACCGATGGCAGGTGAAGCAGCTGCGATGGAAGAACTTGCCCTCGGCACTGATGCGCTCCAGCACGTAGACCCTCTGAGCACAGAAGTAACACTCCTCGCTGTTTCTCATCGACACACCAGCACCAGGCTCAGGCTCAGGATCAAGAGCCGGATCAGGTGTAGGACTGAGCTCGGGGGACACAGGAGGCACCGCCGTCTGAGGGGAAAGGCAGAGTCAAATTCAGTGACGCCACACTGGCAAAAACTAATGAAAAACAGAGACGAATTATTACAGAAAGCTACACAACGCACACTGTCCTTATCTCCCATCCTCGTCTCTTTTTTTCTTTTCTCAGTCGCCAGCTTTTCCTGCAGAGGAAATAAGAACAACTAGTGACTGATGATATTACGTGGCGAACATTCAAACTATTTTAATGAGCGTCTAGAAACCACATTCCTTGTTACAGCATCTTACAATGTGTCCCTAAATAACAGATGAATAGCAGATGCGAGTCACAGACGGCAAAAAGAACACAGACTGAAGGCCTAGACGTGAACTCCAGCGTGTTTGAGAATATCTTTATCAGACATTTCTGGGCGCCGTGTAAAGAGTGAACACAGCGTCACAGTGGGCGTACCTTGCGTCTTTGCAGAGAGTTGTGCTTCAGCTTGTTCAGGAAAAAGACAGCCGACTGTGCCCGGGAGAGAGTCAGCGGCTTGGACAACGGCAGGAAGGCTGCAGGGTCTGTAAGCCAACAGATAAAGAAAGGAAGAAAATTGAGGGACACACGTTAAAATCAGTTTATCTCACTATAGCACTAGGCAGCACACCAAAGGACACCTGAGCCTTAGTGTTGGCCTACTTCCAGCTCTGCATACGGCAGCTTACAATATTGTGTGCCTTCTTAAATATCTACAAGGTACATCCTTTAATGTTGACAGTCAGAAATATAAATATGCCATCTAACTTGTATTTGCTGTAGCATCACAGCAGATGAATTTAACTTGTCAATCCACATGGCGGAAAAAAAAAAAACTGTTCAGCTCCTGCCCTGACCACCACTCCCATCCTTTCTTCATTCAGATGAGGTTACCGGAGAGTGACAGCTCCCTCATGCCTGCACATCTCAGGCGGCGGATCCCGAGCAGAGCAGCATCGCAGACACAGAGAGCGACTATCACACCCACTTCAGCTCAGTCAGCGGCTCCAAACGCTGGGCTCACATCTACGCTGCACTAAACTGCCCATGCTGCAAAGCCTGTGGAAATACCTCCGTTGCAAACAGCCGGGAGAGAAATCCTCCTTCGGTGCAGGAACAGTAAATCCTCTTGAGGAGACGCTTGTCCCAACCGACCTGACGAGCCAGTTCCACACCGCGACTGTTTGCTCAGTCTGCTGCTGCTCGGCTGGCTTAGTGCAGGGGAACAGCACTACCAGTGGAGCTGGCTCTACGCACAGCACTTGCCATTTAAGCCAAATGAATTCTGGGTAACAGGCTCTTAAAGAGACAGCGCTGTGATCACGCCGAACACATTTCAGTGGAAAAGGCATCTGAGCCTTTGAAGTTGATGCTAATGCTGTGCAGTGTCTAAGCAACCGAGAGTGATGCTGCTGTCATGAAAAGCTAGCTTCAGAAATATATATCATGACATTAATGGCATTTAAAACAACATATATTGATTGAACAAAAGTGTTTTTTTGGGGCCTTTTTAATTATAAGCCTGGAACTTTTACCTTTTGCTGGCACAGTGAAGGCATTTTGGACCTGGGTGAGGTAGAGGACCATGGACAACTTGTCTATCTGACCACTTTTGGTTAAGTCACTGGCAGACATGACACGCGGGATGCCCAGCTCCTTCTCCAAGACACTGAAGGCCAGTTGGTGGTTGTGAACAGCACTGGATTCATCCAAGGAGGACATGTTGCTGTGTAAGGGTTAGAAAAACTAGGGTTACTCCACATTATTCATTATAGACAGTCTTTTCCCTTCAAAGATGACAATCACATGTAATGTGTTCAATGTAAATACTGAATACGAACTTCTTTTAAAGAGCTGCGTCGAAGTAACACAATCAAACCAATAAATACAGCATCCTACGATCAGATGAATGCTACTACTACAACTCACATGAGCTGAGGTCTGAAGTGGTGGATCAGAGCACACAGAGCCAGCCCGGAGCACCAGGATTGGGTAAAATCATTTACATTCACATTCTCATAACCCGCGGTGTGTTTCTGACACCATCTCAACAACTCCTCAAAACCATTGACTGAATCTGAGGGGACAAACAAAGACACATCATCAGACAATGCTCTCAGTGCAGAGGTTTCACAGTCGCCAAAGTGTCTCTCATCATGTAAAGATGGTGATTGTGTCAATGTTGACCACAAAACGTTTCCTCCTTTACTCAACACAGCTGAATACAGCCATCGTACAGGCCTCGGGTGCCTGCATGAATAGAGAGCAGCTGACCTTGACGCATGGGAGACGATTGGCTCTTCTGTTTCTTGATCGATGGATTGGATTTATCAACATCGTAGAGGTGCTGCACCTAAATGAAGTGACAGGTAGATCAATACATTTAGACAAAATCAACTCCCAACCAGTTCAAAGTACATCCATACTTGTTATTTACCGTGAACCATTTAAGACAAAACAATAATTATACTTGGGGAGAATCAAAACCACTGTCTAGCAACGGAAATTATGAATATTATCAGTTTTACTTGACAAGAGAAAACAGCTATGGAGCCGTAACTCACGCCAATACTTATTTCCATAGTATTAGAACAGAAAGCAAATTCTATTTAGTTAATATTACTTTGCTTTTACTAGACTGTGGGGCAAATAAAAAAATAATGGGGTGTGGCTGCGGTTAGCACCACTAATTGTGCATCCTTTGCCACAGCTATCTGCCTCTGCTCAAGGTCCAATCCACAAACCATACTGGGCTCAAGATATGATAGTAAACACAGCCATAAAGTGTTACAGATGAGTGCAATTTGCTCTGCTTTTTGAGTGTGATTAAATTAATCAAAGTGGGAAAGTATGAATGCACTTGAGGGCAATGCATCGGTTTGGGAGGGCTGAGATTCAGCCTCAGGAGGGGCATGCCAGGATGTCACTTTCATCCACAGCTCCGGATGGCAAATAAGAGAGAGTAAAGGGAAAAATGTCATCCCAAGATTTGCGAAAGGAGGGAGAGTGAAGAAATACTTTGTTTATATACAATAACAATCCCCCCTTGGGGATCTTAATTCATTTATTTTCCATGACACAAGTGTCATTGCATCCTGACACTGCTTTATCAACATTTCTGAGTTTGAGCAGACACACCTGAAGACACAAATAATTTCCCTGAAACCATGTGGCTATTAGCACTAATCTTTGTGAATTGGACTGTTCATATTTGCATAGAAAGGGGCAGATTTTGCACTAAATGTTTGTGTATTACCCGATTTAAACACCACATACAAGTAGCACAGAGACGCTACTTGCTTGGCAGATTAAAGTAACGGATTAAAATCTCTGTTTAGTAAAGAAAGGGTAATAGTCCTGACCTGGTTGGCATGGATAGATGAGAGGTTGACCCTTGTGTACCGCGTTTTGGGGTCAATGCTGTAACCAGCGTAGTTTTTGCTGGTGTTTTCTGGTGTGGTCTGGGACAGGACCTGGTAGATACTTTCTCTGTACATTTGTGAAGAAACGAAAACGTCATTTAGAGCTGAGCACATCCCCCAAATCAATCAACAGATGGAAACACAGAGAGCAGATGACATTTAACAGGAAGAGTGTGATGAATAACTGGGTGAGTTTAGACATCACCGTACACATTATTGACTTTACAATAGATGAAAAATCCTTATTGTCTAATTTTTGTCACATCAAGGAATCATGCCGAACATATTTGTATACTTATTCAATCAAAGCAACTATCCATGATACTAGTGTTGCAGACGAGGAGATTTACAGGGATATATAATGAATGTTGGCACAATATTTTACATTTTATTTACTTTCAGTGCTATCCTTTTTCCCCCCAACCATTTACATATTTGTTGTTGTTGTTGTTGTTAGGGTTAAAAATAAAAATAAACTAACTAACTAACTAATAGTACCCCTGTTGTTTACTGTGGGTCTGAGAAACAGAAAGTAACACTTTGTTAAATTAGCAAACAGGCAAGTAAGAAACAGGAAGTAGTTGCATCATGCAATGTGTCTGTATTGTTTGCTGCTATGTAGTTCTAAGAATCCGGCTCACCTCTCAGCTAGGACTTTGAGATGTGGGACCCCCATGCCCCAGCTCCTCACCATCCACGCTGTGTCAAACGCAGCTAGAAACCCACGGGCAATACCTGTGCCCAGGGGCCAGAAAGGCTGCAGAGAACCGAGCATAAGAACTCATTGTAGCACATTAACGTCATCATGCAGTCGACAGCATGCCACGTGCAAAATATGATGAGACAGACGAAGAAACAGCTGCCCAGATGTTCATGCAAACTCTACAGTAGAGCGTATCTTTCTCAATAGCTTTATGTAAACAACACTAAGAGTCAACATTTGACAATAATGTAGGACAGGCATATAAAGACATTATGCTTCTGCCTACGTGTTTTCAGTCATATTGTATACTAGATTGTATGTTGGCTATATTTATTGTTTTGTAAATAAAAGGTCTTCATGTATTGCGCTACTCAAGCACGAGAATCTCCAAAGTTAATAAGGGGATATGAATGTCAGTCAAACATTTCATGGCAGTCTTTTTACTCAAATGTGTACCTCATGGTGGTGAAATAAAAAAAGTCAGTGAAACATTTGACCTGCTTGTAGCGCTCAGGGATTCATCCTCTAGGGACCATGGATGCATTATTGCTAACCCATCCATGGAAATATTTCAGTCTAGGTCGTAGTGGTTGACTGATCCGTTGAGCCGTGCCGCTAGTGTAGCTAGACATGCCAAGTAGGGTAAATGTGCACCAAATCCAGAAACATGTTATTCCCTACCTCCACCAGGCAATCTCCGACAAGACCCATCAACAATTTCTTCCCCTTCCTCTCCCTAACCAGAGAGGCATTCTCAGCACGGTGCATGGAGGTGAAGTCGAACATGGCCACGTCGGGCTGGCCGGCATGGTCCTCAGCAAACTGGAGTTCGGGCAGTTTGCCACCGGTGGAGAAGGAGGCAGCATCGTGGGCATAGCGGCACAACGCCTCATGATCCACGTTTGCAGGAGCCAGCAGCTCCTCTGCATCGCTGTGGTCCTGTGGAGACGGAGTGACAGGTGCAACCTGATGAGTCATGGCATCTTGTTAGGATTCTGAGTGACACTTCTAATATTTAGTTTACTGCTTTAATTAATGGGCCCGGCTGCAGAGGAAGAGGAGATGATTGACAGTGTATCTGTTCACACTGGAGATTTGGTTTGTTTCTGTTTCTTCACCGGCCAAAGATGCAGCTTGTGCCAATATGAATCTCATTTTTTCCTTGGTAATGGTTGCGTTGGTCTCACCCGCTTGATGACCCCCTTGTTCAACAAGCTCTTCTTCTTGGCAGTCATGACAAAGTAGTGGGTGTCGTCTTTGTAGTAGACAATATTCTCCAAATCAATACCTGGAAGGGTAAATGGTGAGGGAAGCATGGTGGTCATAACAACAGAGCGAGACCAGCGCAAGAGAGCTGGAGAATCAGAACGCTGGCTATTTGAGAGAGAGATATTTCTACATGATTAGCTTGCTTATGATTTTAAACTAGTTTTTTTTGGTCAGTGTCAATTTCGAAACTCATGCTATACTATGAGGGTTATAAGGCGTCACATGAGTCCTGTAAGGTTGGTTCGAAAATCAAAGTGCTGAGTTGGTCAGTTTGCTGCGCTGCCACAGGAAATTAACTCAAGATCGAAACACAGATAAAAAGCCTCGCTGCCGTTTTCACACTCCACATTGAACCTGACACTGTGAGCATTCATTTCATGCCTTGAGGCTTTCGTTCAGCGGGGCACAACAGCAGAACGGTTTCATGACAATAAGAGTACTGATATTCTTATGATAAATGTTACGGCTCGGTGACTCTCTCGTAATTCCTGTTCTCACTCAAGTGCAAGCCGTGGTATAAAATGTGTCCATCTGAAGCAACTGATTTCCTCTTTTCTTGCTTCAATTGTTTTAACGGTTCACTGAAATGGCGCACGCGGTTGCCTCACTGCAAATAAAGATGTCCTCTTATTTCCCACGCAGCTGAACGCGACTGTAGATGTCATATGGATTCCTACCCATCTCAGTGAGCAGCTCTTGGAAGAACTTCTGGTTATAGATGCGGGCCACGCCGCTGATCTCTGCCACCTGGGCCTCTGCGGCCGTGTGTCTGTTGATGAAGTTGGTTGTGATGCCGATAGCCAGCTTGCCTCTCAGCTCCTTGTGCTTAAAACCTGATAGTGTGGGAGAGACGGGAGACTGATGAAAGCTCACTTATTGAATACAACTGCGGCTGTTGTTGCCCCGACAGCGGGAACAGAAGTGATCGAAGAGGACGGGTGTGTTTTTCTCACCATCTGGAACAAACCTGCCTCCTCCAGCAGAGATGAAGACGTCAAACTGGAAGGTCGCAGCAGGATGAGACCCCGGCTGCAGCTCGGCCATCCAACCTGAAAGTAACACAAGTGATGATGCTGGACTGAGAACAAAATAGCAGGCAGAGTGACTGCTGGTTGGCATATGTATGTACCGTTTTCTCCCGAGGGCTCAATCAAGCCCTGAAACTCCACTCCGGTGTGCACCTCCACCCCGAGGAGAAGTGACACTTTCAAGAGAACCAACTGCAGCTGACGGATGCCTGAAAACACATGTATATTTCATTAGAAATGTTTGTGTGAGATATGCAAGATACTAAATACACACTGAGTCATGCAAACAGAAATATATTGGGCGCTAGGGCTGTAATAACTAATTATTTTTAAGACTGACTAATCAACACGTTCATTAATTATTGAAACTAGAGAAAAATATCCATCATGTTTTCCCGGAGCCAAATGTGACTCCTTTAACTTGCTTTTTTTGTCAGAGAACAGAGAAGCCTACATGTTGGTTGATAATTTAGCTACATTATTGAATAATTAGTGTCGGTGTAACTTAATTTTCTTTTTTCTTATGATGATCTTTGGGAGCTTTGCAAAACAACACCAGACCTGAGCCACAGTGCAGGCCAGTCCCTGAGGCACAATCATTCGTCACTCACTGATGTGATCCAGCGACCCGGTGCAGAATTTGCCGTAGAACTTCTTGGCTCCGAGCCCGCGGAGATCAGAAATGGTGTAGGGCCACAGGTGGAGAACATTGTTCCTTGAGAAGCTCTCTCTCTTCTCCAACACCACCACCTGAGCCCCCAGCAGGGCCAGTTCAATGGCCGTTCTCAGCCCACATGGCCCAGCACCCAACACAAGACACTGAGAGAGAGAGAGAGAGAGAGAGAGAGACACAAGGCCAGCATGGGTGATATGATGCCAAATGAAAAATAAGGAAATTAGGTCAAAGTCCTGCGACATTGTATCTGTCACAGTAAAACTAATTATGTAGTTCCCTTCTTTAGCCATTCAGTTTTTTTTTTTTAAATAGCTTGAAAGGACCATCGACATGGTTGGTTTAAATTGTATTAAAAACAAGTCCCCCAAAAAATCAGCATGATAAGCAGATGAGTGGGAAGGATTGATCCCTTCACAATATTATTTATACAATTGTATGGTAATAGATTACGGTTTGAATAATTTCAGTTCCGCTCAAACTATAAAACATATTATCTATATTTTTATAAAATATTTTGATCAGATAATTATTTAATAATAGGGATTTTCAGTATTTCCCCCAGAATTCTGAAAATTCTGAAAAATAGCATTTTAATTGTGGGATGCTGATCTGTGGTGGGTAAATGATGTTGTCATAAGAGAAATTAATAATGCATTTATCACAACAAAACAAAAACAAAAGGAACGACCAAACAAAACAGACTGATTAAAAGCCAGTCGTGCTACTCAGAATGAAAACAGAAATAACTATCAATATAAAATATCATTCGGCCCAAAAAGCCAGCCACATCCTTTTAAAATACAGAAAGACAAAGAGAGTCTCTCGTTGCCACTACCTTGTTTTTGGTGGAGGCTTTTCCTTGCTTGTAATCTGGGTGAGATGCCCGTTTGTCCAGCTTGGTCCACAGGGCTTTGGCTTTCCAGTAGTTTAGTCTTTCCTTTAATTTGATGTAGAAACTCCTGAAATCAAGAGGATCGATGTCCAGTTGCCTGCAGAGTGCAGCGAAGTGGTTCTTCACATCTTTACAACTCTGGGCTTGGACGAAGAGGTCGAATGCAGCATGTGAGGGGTTGACAGGGTCCTTGCTTGCCATGGTGGAGGATGACTGTCACTGGGTTTGCTGGTTAACTGTAAAAGAGGTTATAGCAGAACTATTTAGAACGGCATGCCTCTAGATAACTGGGTTGAGGGGATAGGATTACTGTAAATGATCAAAGGGTTACAAAGTCCTTGATTTATAGAGTCTCCGGGCTTCTGTGCTATTGCAAGTCTCCTCCTCATGTTCTCCTAATATAGTCCAGATGTTTAAATGTGGGGCACTTCCTTGTCACCTAGTACACTGAGTCACGACTAACTTCCTCAATGTGTTTTCTGCGGCTTACGGTATCCTTCTTTTTTTTTACGACTGCTCTGCACTGAACAGCCGCCCACCACTGATGTGTCATTCTCTCACAGCCTCGGGAGGTGTGCCTGTCTTCAATTTCAGTATGTACGTTTACTGGAAACACATGGTTAAAACACATAGTGAGTGTGTAACTTGTTCCATATGTCTGGACTAGAATGACTGTAGAGTATCACCTCAAAAAAACAAGAAAAACTAGATGTGAAATCATTTTTGTGAGATAAGTTTGATATTGATAAGAATGACATGCTGTTGATAAGTATTGCACTATGGCAAGTGTACCCAGTTCAGCGAAATGATACAGCAGGTATTGTTTTAGACAAAACTAATACAAGAAGGGCTTCAACTGATAATTATATTCATGAATTAATCTGCTAGCAATCTTCTCCATCAACTGATTATTGGCCCGGTCTATAAAACATCATACAACAGTAATCACAATTTATTTTCAGCCCCAGCTGATGTCTTCAAATGTCTTGCTGCGTCCGACTAACAGTCCAAAGGACAAATAAATTAAAGGCACTGTTATGTAAGACAAGGAAAGGCAGCAATGTCTCACATTTGAGAATGTGGAACCAGCAGTGGATTGAGTAAGAGAATAACATTTTGAAATTTCCCGTCGATTAAATAAACATTGCAGCTGTAAACTAAAACGTAGAATAATAAAAGTAGTAGATTCTTAATTACAATTTAATTGAAAAAAAGCCTGGTAATGTTATTATCACCATTAGCAACGTTTGTAATTCCTTCGGACATTTCTTATTGTGAGAAACATTTGGGATACAAAACGAGCTCACAATCCATCTGTCAACATTTACACAAGGGGAGTTATTTTTTCAGAAACTACTGGCTCCACAGGCAGCACGGTTTAATGCTTTTCTAGCAGCGACATGACATGGACATGTACTTCAAATGTGAAGTACATCTGCTGCTGCTCATATTTCCTGTTAAAACTCATGCATCACTTCCTGATGATAAACTCAGCGCCGCTCCCTTCTGCTACTTCATCTGCAGCTCCTTCCTTCCACCTGAGACCCAGTCTGTATAATTACCGGCACAGACCACTGCATGCGTGTGCATGACTGTGCTCGAGTGTGAACTTGATGGAAACTGCATTGAAGCTGCCACTAAGGCCAACATTCTTCACTGGAAAAGAACATCTTGATGCCACAGCTTGAGAACAAACATGACAAGATAAAACACAGATCAGCACTTCAGTGGCACTTATGGTATTTTTGTCGTTTGGCTTTCTTGAAGAAACATTACTTTCATGATCCTTGTTGTTCTGAGTTTGTACTCATGGTTGAATGCACTTATTGTAAATCGCTTTGGGTAAAAGCGTCAGCTAAATAACATGTAATGTAATCTAACAAGAAGCTCAAACTCTTCCTGATTATTACAGCCCTTAACTGTGTTGCATATGGATCCAATTACTCAAACAAGTTACGACCTACAATAAAGCCAAAGGCAAACAATCCTGGAGCCTCCATGGAGACCCAAATGATAATGAACAAAGGCTTTAACATGAAAGCATAGCTGAGGTTAACATAATCCAGCTTTGATGAAAGCTGAATTTCTCACGATGAGCATCCAAAGGCATTGTTTTTTGAAGGATAATCATATTCTTAAATCAATAAACATCCCATCTTCTGTTTCTATATCCATGAAGTGCAATGTTGACACAACATGAGCAAATAAATAAGCTCCCTGACTGATATGTGCAGTGTAGAGGTACCGTCGGTCTGAAATTATGAATCGAGATTGCATCTGTTAAAGTCTCTTATTTGGGCGACAAATGGAGCCGTGCAGTGTTCTGCCAGAGCAAAAACATTTTGCAGGAACAAAACCGCCTGTGAAGACAAGACAAACTGTCAACACTAAAAATAACTCAAGATGCTCGTCTTTTGACTAATTCTCAAGGAAGCTGCTGTATTTTTACTGTTCTGATGCTCCCGTACACTTAAACAGAACAGGAAATATAGCAAACACATAAAAGCATAAACTACTTCCCCTGTGGTTAAAAAGAAGCTCCTCAACATAGTTTGCAAATGGTCATACTGAATGAAGTGTCATCTGTGGCAAAGGTGAACACACACACACACAAGCACACACAGTCATCATCATCATCATCATCATCATCATCTGACTTGTGTTAAGCAATTCTAGGGAAGAGACCAGTTTTAGCAAGAAATCTGTGAACAAGATGAGGCAGAAGCAGGAGTTAAAAGATGAATTGACCTCGTTTTATTGGAAGCCATTGGACCGACCCACCTCATGACATGTGTGAGCTCTGATCAGTGTGTCTGGCAGCGCAGTGTGAATCAGGATGAGAGAGCAGAGAGAGAGAGAGAGAGAGAGAGAGATGGGAGAATGAGAGGGATGGAGAGGGGAGAAAACAAACATACTTCATGTACTGCATTATTCTGGCTCGTAGTGTAGGGAGACATTAAAAAACACAACCCTTTTAGAAGTAAGACCTCACATTGACAGGAAGCCGGTATATTAGAACAGGAAGGTGTGCCTCTGAATCAGCAGGTTGCAGTCACAACATGTTATAAGAATGCTTTGTGAGATGACGCATAGGCAGAACACATGATTACTCATATTTACCAAATACACCGATGCAATCTATGCATGTCAACAGAAAATATACTTGCACAGCCAAAAAAAACTTACAATTTAGCAAGATAACTTACGAAGAAACAACAACAACAACAACAACACAAATCCTCCCGCACACTGAACACAAAAGAACGAAACAGAATATTTCCTTACAAGTCAGTGTCGGCTCATGAAAGTCGTCCAGAAGTTACATTAGCGGTGTAGGAGTCGTGCCGCGGAACCGGGTATTGTTGAAACCGTATCCAAGCTGTCGTTTCCATGTGCGTTTCCTTTTTTTGTGGGGGGGTTGAAAGGTAATAAGAGCGCGAGCTCACCTGCGTCTCGCGCTCATGCTGCTCGAATGCAGCCTCTTCCGGACTTTATGCGAGACGTTACGGACACAGCGACACGTGACCACCGGGTGGGGAGGCTTTAAATGGGGATATGGCTATTCTGAGGGCATCGCGAACCAGTGAGTGATACAATGGAATAATACATCTTCTACAAAGCTGATATCAATAACAAAAATAATATACTTTTGTTTTACACCAGCGGTGGAGAGTAAAGTACTTTGCATTTACTAAAGATGTAGAAGTAGACAACACCCTAATGTGTTGTTGACATTGGCGTATACCTCCAGACCCCGCTGCTTTATGTTAAAGACTATAGGCAGGGTTGCCAGGTCTGTGTGACAAAACCAGCCCAAAAACCAGCCCAATATCAGAACTCAAAATATGCCCGTGCCAAACCATATACACTGCTTTTAAAGTCCATGTCCAGTACCGCTGCTAACCATGTTGGTGTCCTCAGCATAACTCCTTCATGATGCCCCCCTAAAATAGGAAAGCGACCCACCCACGGCGAGCGTTGTCGGGGGGGGGGGGGGGGGGGCGTGTACGTGCTGATCTGGAGTCAGTTTGGTAGGATTTGGGTATAAATAGATTATTTCATTTAAAATATGGATTTTTATTTAAAGATATTCATGTAATTTGCATGCAAAGTAGGTCTACCCAAACCAGCGGACACAAAATTCAACCCGCGGCAACACTTCAAAAGTAGCCCAATTCCGCGGGAAAACCGCGGACCTGGCAACACTGACTATAGGCCTATGTGTGTTAAGTCAAACAAAACATATGCAGGGAAATTCTGACAAACACATCTTTATACTGCTACTCACTCATCAGTTGAATAAATAAGTAAAGTTTTAAATAAGTAAACACAACAAGTTGAGAACACACGGTTTCCAGGACCCCAGTTACAACAGTTAGTGTTGAGCTACAAACAGCATACACATGCTGATTATGTTAATGAATCAGTAATAATAATCAAATATAACGTATGATAGGGGCCCTGCATAATGACTACGTCTATTTTTGAAATCCAAAATAGATTTAGCGATTAATTCTTCGTGTATTTTCCAGTTTCGCTTGAGTAAAATAGTGTAGCTAATACTTCGCCCGGCACTGCATTACATTACAGTATATGCAATGCCTCATGATTTGTCAAACACAAGTACATACTAATACTATGTATCTCAATAGAATACAGTCGACATAATTTTTGTCTTAATATTTTCTTGTGGATTTGATCTGGTTGTCCTCCTGTGTGTGTTCATAAACACATTTTATTGAAATCCTCTGTAACATATAGTATTTCCACTTGGTTGTACTTATGCTGTGCTAATTGCAGGGTCAACTTCCAGACAATATCATAAGATTATTGTGGATTTAGTTCAATATTTTTTTATATTCATGTAGCTGTATGAGGGAAACATCTGATAAAATGTCACTCTCCCACTGAGGCAGCGGACAAATAAAAGGTTTGTTATATGTTATGACCTTTGATCATAGACTTATTGACTCACTTCAAATACAATATCAACCAATTTTTTCCTGATAATAGAGAGTGAATTCATTCGGTTGATAAACATGATAGGATACAGTTGGCAATATACAAATTTTATTCAAACGTACTTTCAAATTTGAACAATTTTCAGTAGGATTTAACAAAGAGCTATTCATCTGAAAATTCCCATTGGATACAGTAGAAAAGAGTGTATATAGGAATAACACAGATTAAAAAAAAATCTGCATAGCCAGAAAGAAGACCCACAGAACCCAATAACCTTGGTTTGTAAGCAAGGCTGCATACAAATAATATGATCTTTTTCGTGCACTTTTGCTCATAAGAATTGAGTGAGAGAGGTCAGGAAAATAAGGGAATGATGCCAGAACACCTGACGACACCCATGCAGGTTGCTGCATTAATTGTGGCATATGTCCACAGGACATAGTACGCTTTACAGATATCAAACTTCTTCATTTCATGGCAGCCAAATCATTTAATCATAACAAGAGATATTTAATCATAATGAGTAGCGCTTTATAAACAACAAGCTGGAGATGTTGATCAAACCATTGCATGATTGTGAGCGCACAGAGGATGGCAGCACGCACGCACGCACGCACGCACGCACGCACGCACGCACGCACGCACGCACGCACACACACACACACACACACACACACACACACACACACACACACACACACACACACACACACACACACACACACACACACACACACACACACACACACACACACACACACACACACACACACAATGTTGTTGGTCAGGTGTACCCACAAAACCCCCAAAATGTTTCACAAGAATGACATTTGATTACCTGCTCATTTACCAGCCTCAGAAGCAGCACCAACATGATTTGAAGATTATCACAATGTAAACATTTGTGGTTGTGATTGTATTTTGGGAAGGAGTAATGCTGGTAGAGGATCAGTATCTGGCAAGACAGAACTGATGCGGGTCAGAGGATACGGAGCAGTTCTCTCCAATGCTGTCGGTCATATTGGAAATATACAACCAACATACGTTTTACAGTAATACGAGCACAAAGAGAAGAAAAAAAAATCATTTTTGTTTCTATAATATATATTTATATTTATATCGTTATTGTTATATTATTCAACCCATGAAAGTACCATACACATTAAGGTTTGAATGATGATGTCAAATAAACAATTGGGTTATTTGAAAAGGAATAAATTATAAAGATGATATATACAAAAATTATTAGCATTAAGCATATTTACAATTAAGTCTCAAGAAGCCAATTTATTTGCTGTACATGCTGTTAATATGGGAAGGCTCTCTGGTCTGCTCACTACAGGCTGGAAAGAGGCATAACCATCCTCAGCACAGGATCGTTCTGTTGCTCATCTATCACAGAAACATAATATCTCCAGTGTACGATTGTGCACAAAAATGCAGTAAATAGGAAAATACTGAGGCTGATTAAAGATAGAAATCTTCATATTAATAAAGGTCAGAATAGAAAGGAGACAAGAAGAGTCACCTGACCTGATTTTAATTTGAATTCTTGAAAACAAGAAGGTTGGTACTGTACTCGGTCGGGTGCAGAGGATTGTCCTTGAAGAAGAACAACCGCTTACACAACTCAAACTTCATCGTAAGAACGGTAGAGTAGTAAAATACACTTTTACACAGTAGAAGAGAGTACAAAAGAGATTTTCAATGGCACAAAAATCCTTGCAGCAGAATTATTGTCTTCTCCATCCTGAGACGACCATTAGTGATCAGTAGCCTGTGTATTTGTGTGTAAGAAAAGTCACAATTAGAAAATAGATAGACTCTGTTGTCTTCTTTGAGTTTAGCTGTATGTTGGTCACAGCGATACACCAATTTGTCCAATTGGCGAGTGAGACTACACACTCTTATGAGACTCAAAGGTGTTAATCTGGAGCTTAATCTCACATTTGGGAATATGTTGCACATGGGAAGCATGATTACAAAGTAAAATCGTTCACCTGAATATAATCCAGTCGATCCAGGTCGAAATAATAACAACAACTTCCTGTCAAATTGTTGTATGTTCCAAATAGTAGGTTGTCAATTGGCAAAGTGGAAGACAGACTCTTAGCATGTGTGTTTCAAATGGTACACCAAAGAAAATGTTGTGGAAATAGACATCTGGAAGAAGGGCTTTTAGCAGGGCAAAGTCTAAATTCAACATTAATTCTCTGGACTCCCGTATTTAACCCATATGCAGCCTTCTATCTCATAGTCTGGTGTCACTTGCAGTGTTGAAGGTGGCAAACTACAAGATCAGTCAGGTGAGTTAACACAGGAAGTGTGCATGGGGTAATTTCCAAACGCAAGGAAGGTAGAAAGACATCCTTGGATGTGTAGGGTGTTGATTTGACTGACAAACAGAATAACACAGTACTGTATAATGAACTCAAAATACCACAGTTTAGTCATTTCCTTTGAAAACAGTCCATCAGAGCGGACTCGTTGAAGAGCATGACAATGACTTTGGAAAGAGGCACGAACTGCTTGGTTTCATGTCCCACTGATACTACTTGATGTCAGAGAGCAATTGAGAGTACCCAGAATGCAGTCGCCTCTCTGCCCCGTCATACAGTGCATACATCCCCTCACACAGACTTGTCCATGCACTCTGGGAGCAGATGCAAATGCTCAGTGTTGCGCATGCAGGACGCATGCACACGTCCGCATTCAGCCCAGTTACAGGTTCTCTCCTGGTTGGTACTGAGGCTCTGTGGAGGTGAAGTAATCCTCCAGGAAGCCCTGCAGGTACTCAAAGGTGGGCCTCTCCTCGGCCTCTTTCCTCCAGCAGGTCAGCATCAGCTCATGCATGGATTCAGGGCACTCCGCTGGGCACGGCATCCTGTAGCCACGCTCCACCTGGTCTAACACCTCCCGGTTCACCATACCTGGGAGAGCGAAGGCATGATGTAATAAACACGTTCTCACAATTTAAACCATATCATCACAAATGAATCTTTATGCTGTTGGACCGGTGGAGCGTGATGACTCAGTGACTGAGTCCCTGTAACAAACATACTCAAACTAAAATACACAGGTTCATCTCTCAAACTGAAAAATGGGCTAAAAAACAATCCTTGCCTGGATAGGGCACTCGGCCTTTGGTGGCCAATTCAGTCAGCAGGACTCCGAATGACCAGACGTCAGATTTAATGGTGAAGCGGCCGTACAGGGCAGCCTCGGGAGCCGTCCACTTGATGGGGAACTTGGCTCCTGGAAACGGAAAGGTTTATCAGCAAGTTCAAATTAGATCATTTTAGCAGAGTCTGAAACTAGAATTAGCGCCTTGTGGTTGTAGTGGATGTTGATTTAAAATTTGAAGGCTTTCCTGAAATATTGCATGATCGAGAATGGACAAGTAAAAAAAAACAACCTAACACCTGCTGCATACATTATAGTATTTCCTGGAGTCTAACACCTTGAGATTATCAAAAAGTTATAAGAAAGAAAACAACATGATGTAATGTAAAACCTCTGATGCACTAAATGTTTATTTAAAGAAAAAAAACCTTTTTCAAGGGATTGTTTTTAATATACTAAATACTTTCAACACTTAAAAAAAAACTATTAAAATGAGACATGCTGAGGGAAAAATCCCTCTTTAATAACTGTTCATAACTCACCATAACCTGTGAAGGATATGACATATTTTTGGTCTCAAGCTAAGCGGATGGGGAACCACTGTGCTATACTGTGAAAACAACAACACCCTCCTGTGGTCTCACCTTGCCGAGCAGTATATTCATTGTCCTCAATGAGGCGGGCCAGACCAAAATCAGCCACTTTGCAAACCAGATTATCTCCCACCAGGATGTTAGCGGCTCTCAGGTCTCTGTGCACATAGTTCATCCTCTCCACATAAGCCATCCCCGAAGCAATCTGAGAAAGAGAACAGGCTTTGTGATGCAGATACCCCCCAAAAATAAAAAAAAGGATTTTAGTGATGCAGCAGCAAATTAGTTGTGCTGACCTGTGAAGCCATGTCCACCAGTTGGGGGAGGCGAAGCATCTTCCCCATGTCACCTTTCAGGAAGTCCAGTAAGCTACCTGTTGGCAGAGACACATGCAGGCTCGGATGACATTTCAGAGATGTGGTCATTTCAGATTTGATACTGTGTCCCTTTATGTGATTATTCTATTAAAGTTCAACCATAATGAGGTGTACATAATAAAACGTGTGAGTTGCTTAGTTTTGGAATTCGCCTGTAGATATGTCAGCCTTCTCCATAATGGAGCTATATGGCACTTGTCATGGGAGTTTTCGGTTATCTTCATTATATTCTCTTTGACACTATGTGAAGGGGCTCTGTGAATCATCTCCTGTCCTGTAAAGGTTACTAAGCATATTGTGTTTTGTTTTTTTATTCTTGTGTGTTGCTGCTACTGACTCGACAAATTTCCCCTTGGGGATTAATAAAGTATATATCTATCTATCTATCTATCTATACCATCCCCCGTACCTTTTGTCAAGGAAACAATCACTTGTGGAGACTGATTGTTAACAAAGGACAGGATATAGACTGATAGGTGATAGAATTCCCAGGATCTTTTCCAATATCCTCATCAAGGGACCTTATCATTTGATCACTCATCGGGTGATCGGATAATTTAATTACTCATCAAAGGACCTGAAGACAAATGTCTCCTTCTGGATCCTCCTTCTTGTTTCCCTTAAATACATGTTGTTTCATTGACTCTTGAGTGCACCCTTGGCAGACTGCTGAGGGACTCTGTGTAACGGTGACTCTTCTTGAAAGAATAAATGATTTCCTAGACGAGTTCTGGTTCTTTGATATTCGTCATTTCAGTTTTAAAAGACTCACATATTGGGTGCGGACACATTTTGCCATCACACACACTGCTTGTGGTGCTCAAAGTGCCAAATTATGCATTTGGGGGGGGGGGGGGGGGGGATAAACTGCCCCTTTAAATTAATTTTGAAAAGATTCAACATTTAAAAAAAAATATTTGCATTTGCAGTCAATAAAAAAGCATTATAGTTTAATGACAATATATATATATAATGAAAAACATTTTTTGTTTCCTGAGTTCTACTGCGAACATGATTACATGTGAAAGTGTGATGAGTCCTTGCTGACCTTGTCCCATGTACTCTGTGACAATGTAGATCGGTTCCTCGGACACCACAGCGTAGAGCTGAACCAGCTTTTCATGTCTCAGTTTCTTCATGACCTGAGCTTCCTGGAGGAAGGCCTCCGGAGACATAGTGCCGGTTTTCAGAGTCTTTATCGCCACCCGTGTTGTCCCGTTCCAGGTTCCTGTAGTTGCCAGGAGGCACGTGAGAAGATTGTGATTAGTTATAACACCTAAACACCCCGTCTATACATGAAAACCTTTAAGAAACCAGCAGAGAAGTTGAAACATTTAGCTAATGTGACGGCTAAAAGGTTGAAAAAGCTAAAGAAAATTGGATAAATGGTTATGGTACCCTGCTTCTTGCAATCAAAGTGGTAGATATATATGAATGCAAACATTGCCAGGTAAATTGTATGAAAAGAATATCGTAAAAACATCAACTATTATATCATTAATAGCTAAATAATATCAAGTTTACTTGTATAGTGCCTTTCTAGTCTTCTGACCACTCAAAGCACTTTCACACTGCATGACATCATTCACCCATTCACACCAATTTATACACAGATGGGAGGAGCCAAGATAAGGAATAACTAACATTCACACACATTCACACACCATAGGCACTCCTATGTGATCAATGTTGGGGTTAAGTGTCTTGCTCAAGGACACATCGACATGGGCTAAGAGAGCCGGGGATCGAACCGCCGATCCTCTGATTGAAGGACGCCCCTGCTCACCGCTGAGCCACAGTCGACAAGTGGTATTTATGAAGGTATCAACTGATGGGAGGTACATCTCACAAAAAGTGAAAGCGAATGTCTCCACAGAATGACAGAAAACCAGGAGAAACACTTTCTGAGATGTGTGATTTAAAAAAATCAATAACTAGATCAAAGCCCGACTTACCCATCCAGACTTCTCCAAAGCAGCCCTGTCCAAGCTTGAGGTCAAGACGGAGGGACTCTCTTGGGATCTCCCAGGCATCCTTGGACAAGCCCTGAGTCTGAGGCTTCAGCACAGGACAGATGTCTGACAGGCTGTGGCACAGCCCGTCAGAGTGCTCTGGGGATCACAAGAGAAGACATGGGGTGAAAAGGGAAATCCAGATTCTTTCCAAGTCACAAATGAATCTTCATGTGTAAAAGCTCACTGCGATAGTGGTTAACAAGCTGCTGCAGGTTGCTGAACTGTGTGCGTGATGTGATGTAGAAGCCGCCGCTGTCCAGCTTCCTGATCTTGTAGTGCTTCACATTCAGCCCTTTGGTGTTGTCATAGTCCAATACAGACAGACAGTAGGCACCTGCAAAGAAGAAGAGCACATATGTGTACACGCGGCCGGAAATATTGAATCTATCAGAAACATAAAAAAAAAAGATAAGAGTCAAAGGGCGTGATACAATTGTTTGCGTGGATATTAAAAGGAGAAATTAGGCTTTTAATGTTGGTGACAATGTACTCGTGGCAACACTAGAGGGCAGCGTCGGTCAGATGACTAAAACAGCGCGAATCCCAGAGCTCTCTGAATGTTTCAACTGGGTGATATGGCCTGTGGTTGTACAGTCCTCAGCTCCACACTGACCTAATTCTGTCGGGCTCACCCACCCAGCACCTCTCCACTCACTCATCATCTATCCCTCCCCACCATGTCCTTTTTGTGATTCTATGCAGGGCTCACATAGATATCCATTAATAGGGCACTATGGGAATCCTGAAATGTACATGTGTACCAACTTTCTCCCATCCGCCTGCTTCGTCTCTCTTCTGCAGCCACACCGGCGCACAGCGGACAGCATGGCGACATGTCTTGATGCTTGATCAACATCATTTGCTTTCTTCTCCTCGGTGCATTTTGGTAAGGCATGTCATGAGCTTCGTGTTAAAATTTGAAGGTTTTTAATTTTAAATTTTGAAAAAATAAACAACACAAACAAGCCCACACAAATTCTATTTGAAACCATATCAGTAATACATTTGATAAGTTGCAGCAAGTAGGTTTCAAGGACACACTTTACAAACTTGAAACTTCCTCTTAAACCCTTGGACTGTTGAAAGTCATTTAGCCTATAGTCTCAGTTTACCTTTAACACAGCTGGGTATCATTAGAAATGTTTTGCTTCAGGTGCTAAACGTTTAAATTTAAATCTAAAAATAAGATGTTTAAAAATCTGAATTTGTATTGCCCATGTAAAGGCATATTTGCCTGCGTTGAGGAAATTCTCTGACATAAGCCCTTTTTTTATTTAAAAGAATTTTGGAGCAAACTTTGAAAACTCAACAGATTTTGAAAACTCGAGGCGTATTGAGGTTTGACTCCCAGCCCAACAGCCTTCTCTGTGTGAGGCACACTTACCTTTGGTGGTCTCACTCTCTCGCACCAGGAAAGTCCCTCTCCTGTTCTCCAAACTTAGCAACAGCCTCTCTGAGTCGCGACGAGTGATTTTACCAAAGTACCACCTGGTGAGGTTGAGATTTAAAAAAAACATGGAACACACAGGGAGAAGGTTGGTGAGGGGTAGAAGATGTAATGTGGGTGGAGGAGAAGGAATGACATGACGAAGCGAGGGTGAGTTGTTGCTCGTGGTTTCATCAAATGTCGTGAAACTTCGTCTTTGCATTCCAGATGCAATGCATACTAATGCCTACAGTGCAACAGCTGCTTACCTGGACTCTAGAGTCAGTCTGAGATGACTTGAGGGGCAGGAGAAAAAGTGAGAAATCAAGTTGTTATAAGAGTAGAAAAGTTGTTTGTGTGGCTTGATTGTATACGCAAGCGGGTTAGCAGGTAGAGGTAAGTAGTGTGTGTCCGACAGGAGGAAAAAACAGTCAATCGAAGGAATACTTAACATTTTGGGAAATACGCTTATTTGCTTTTTTGACGAGACCCAGATACAAAGATTGATACCACTCGTGTTTTTAAGGTAATAATTAAGCTACAGCCATAAATGGGTTAGCATATCATAGCATAATGACTGGAAACAGAGGGAGACAGCGAGTCCTTCCCCAAAAAAATATTTCTTGGTGACTTAAAGAGACTCTCGTGTGAGGTTGCCAGGCAAACAGCTGAGACTCTAGGAAATTGCTGTGCATGGCCAATAAATAGTTCCCCACATAACCCCCCATACAACCACAAAGTGGCAGTTTGTTACAGAAAACGCACACAAAATATCGTGTGTTAATAAGTGAGCTCTACAGGTTTAGGTTGGTTGATTTTGATACTTTTGAATGGAGGCCAGGTTAGCCGTTTCCACACGTTTCCCATCTCAATGCTAAGCTAAGCTAACCAGCAAGCTAACTGTATTAATCTATGGGATAAACATGAGCAGGATTTCAACCGTCTCATCCAGCTCTCGACAAGAAAGCAAATAGGTGTTGTACTTTCCTCAGAGACCTCATTTGAAATTCACATTGACATAAAAAGCAAGAAAGTTCTTCAGAATCAAACGTTTGAGTGCATCTAATTAAAGACCGATGCAAGAGGCAGCAAGAAAGAAAAAAAAAAGGTTTACTCTTCTGCCTGGATGGAGTCAGATGGAGCCACATAATTGCTGGGGATATAACCGCTCTCTCCAGTGGTAAGGGAGCGGGCCAGCCACCAGTCGCCTTCTCTGCACAGAGATGAAACGATAACACACAGCTTTACCGAGGATAATCACACACCCAACACACGAATGAGTCAGTCTGACTTTAAGGGCTGGTGTTTATCAAGTTTCTCAGAATATAAATGAAATGGAGCTGCTGATAATTTAGTTTTTTCTGTCGCCGCACAAAAGGTTTTAGTTCCCACAGCAATTGAGCTCTTGGCTCCTGAAGAAGCTTGATAAATGCAAGCCCAGGTACCTCAACTATCTGGGTGTTATGTAATTAGAAACAACCATGCATTCATGTAGGTATGACACTAGGGAGGGTTGGCGCTTGTGTGCTACACTTAATCAGGGAGTGAGTAGCTTCGCAGCACTCGATTTACTTCCAAAATAAAATTACCGTTTGATTACATTAATTGCCTCTAGTTGACCTGGATTGATTGAAGTGATGCAAGGCTTCCCAACTTCCCCAGACTACTTCACTGAAGGTTCAGGGGCTGCAATGGCAGAGTTATGTGGTCTGTGCCTTTCTAGTGAATTGGTATTACGGTGCAAAAGTACTTTATATGCTTCAGGTGACACAAACACAGACACAGACAAAGGGCACATTCAAATACAATTCCAGGGAAGCTTCACAAACCTGCAGTTCACCTTCCTCCTGTAAAATAAATTGTGATGGTTTTGTGATGAAATGGAAAAGAGAGATGAAAGGGAAATGATGGACAAGGAAGGGGTTAAAGAAAGAAAGAGAGCACGTTATGAGCTGTTGAAGAATAGCAGAGTACAGATTCATAACATGGTGCATAAAGCTATGACTCTAGAATATTGAAATCAAAACATAACTTGCTGACAAGGGAGGCACAACGATGAGGCAACGTCGAAAAACATGCAGGGCGCACACCAGTATTATAATAAAAGCCTTTTAGGTCACTGTGCATGGCTGAAAGATGTATCATAAAGCTATGACAAGCCATCCTGATGCCTAATTTGACTGTGATAATCCGTAAACTAAGCCTTGAGATTGTTAATGGATTCTGGTTGTACTTGACCCAATAATGATCCAGGTCTTGGCTTAAGGGGCCAGATGCAGTGCTAATCCACTATTGTCCTCAGTCCCTGCCTTCTAGGTCAGCAGTTTGTTAGTATGGAAGCAGCACTGGATGTGCAGCACGACAATATTTGGTTCACTGCACCTCTATTGATTCATAGTGCAAGCACTAAAAACAGGCATGGCTCCTTTGAAACAGGTTTGATTTGTGTTTGGTAACTGGGTCTCGGGGAATAAGCAATAAAAATAGCCACATTCTTACTGAGGTGGGCCGAGCAGCGAGACATAGTTGGGTTCTTTTGTGAATGAAGCAAAGATTGTGCAGGAAAGCGTCAGCAAGGTCTACTGAGGAACCCCGTTTCTATGGTTACAGTGAGTTTCAGAAAAGCGACAGGCATTTCGGGGTGCAAAGCAGCCAGTCAGAAAACTGAGCGATAACTCAGACAGACAATCTGTGGACGTGCCTATGTGCAGTTACCACTCAGCATTCACACAGTGAGTGTATGTGTGACAAACATAGATTTTAAAAAAGGACTTGTGATTATGTATTTCCCTTACGTGTTGTTGACTATCTGGAGGCGTTCGCCCTTCCTGAAAGAAAGGTCTGACGCCGTTCTAGACTCATAGTCATACAATGCCACAAAGGTCGTCACGCCTCCTGTTAGGAGAGAATGTTGAGCCATTACCAAAGACATGTTGTATATACAGTGAAAACAACAGACACAAGAAAATCTAAAAATCTCACCTGCGAGTGTGATTCTGTTGGGAGAGGTGACCGCATTGTTCTCCACACCTCCAAACAGGGACATCTCTGCATTATTAGTCATAGGCTTATTGCCACCCAGACCTCCATCCATAGTGGGACTACGACTAGGTGTTAAGGACTGTTGATTGGAGCTGAGGTGGTGGCCGCCAACTCCTCCGCCAGAGCTGAGGTTGCCTTCGAGGCTGCGGGTTCGCTGGCCAACATCCTTTGGCTTACTCTTGGATCCCCCCATGGCCAAGGCCTTCAAAAAAAGAGGTAACAGTCTATGAGACCGCAGGTACAACGAAACAAACTTAATTGAAATTGCATTACAATTGCACTTTCAAAGATGTTGACTTTCAATAAAAGATACTTTTGCATTGACACTACTTCCTACAGTAAACTCATCATAATCACATAATAAGTTTGCATCAGATAGACATGCTTTATTATGTCACTTATTCAGAATACATTCCCTGGAAAAATTCCTCTGACTGCAACCAGGGCAGATGCAGAAACCAGAGACGGAATGGAGACCACGGCTCTAAACCCGCCGAGACACAGTGTCATGTGGACCACATGAACCACAACTTCCCAACGGACAGAGGGGCAGCTGCCACTCCACAGTTTCCAAACACACCCATGAGATACATTTCACCCTACTGCCACCAGCTGAGCACATACACGCCGAAGACGTGCATTCCTGCATGAACATGTGTCGGACACAGAGGCACAGAGCCGTCTGAATGTTGCAGTTCATAGCTCTATTATCATATTGAGCATTGAAAGAAGTCAGTTAATTTATCTAGTCAAGCTGTAATGTGTGGGGGGCAGCGATCTTTGACAGGGAACTGAAGCAGTTTCTTTTGTAATCTATGCTCTATCCATAGCCAGCAGACCATATTGGAAACAAGTTTTATCTCGTAGAACACAGGGGTTGCTGATCTGCGTATTGATGAACTTTGGTAAAATAGAAGTAACCCTTTAAAAACACCAAAGTCACACAAGAACACACAGCCAATCAAGGCAGCGGTAGACTGGAAACTCTGCGAAGATAATTACTATATTTTCTCTCCAATGGAGTCTAATGGCTTTGGTGAGAGCGGAGACAAGAGAGATAGACTAGAGCCGACTCACAGCACGGTAAACCAGCGTACACTTAAAGCGATATAGATTCTTTCAGGCGGTTCTTTCTTTGAGGGGTCTAAAATATGTTTTGCTGCGGCCCCGTCGTCAGCACTACATTACTTTGCTTCTAAGCAACACACTATTTCTCCAAACACGGGGTGTGCCGACCACAAATCACTGACCATAGATAAGAACCTCACTTCAAAACACCTGACCTGTCCCCTTTAACCCTTGTGTTGCCTTCGGGTCATTTTGACCCGAATCAATATTACACCCTCCCCCCGCCTTCGGATTAATTTGACCCCATTCAATGTTTAATGTCGGTGTTCTTTCGGTAGTCAACAAACAAACATAAAGTGCCTCACACTTAAACTTGGAAAACAATATTAATTCTAATAATTTTCTGGAGGTTTTAATTGCTGGCGTCAAATTGAACCCAAAGGGTAAAATATGTTAGTAAATATAAAGGTAACAGGAGGGTGAAACATTGAATCGGGTCAAAATGACCCAAAGGCGGGGGGAGGGTGTAATATTGATTCGGGTCAAAATGACCCGAAGGCAACACAAGGGTTAAAAGGTGAACTGAAGTACAAAACTCCTCAATCTTGAAGTATACTGAATTACTTCATTGATCAACAGAAGATTGATCACTAACAATTATGACAAGCACTTAAACTTTCCATTTATTTGCAGCCACACTAGCAGCATTGTGAGGTTCTGCTTAAACACGCTGTTGCTTCTACCAGCATGCTAACATGATGTGATCATGTTGATGTTTCGTAGGTGTAATGTTTAACAAGTTGAATGAAATGGTTCAACAATGCTATTGGTGGGGATGATGGAAATACCGACCAACTACAATTTTATCACTATAGGCGCAATGCAGAAAGAAAAGAAAAAAAACGCTTAATATTCAATGGTTCGAGTCTCTTAAATGTGAGGACTTTTCAGTTTTGTATAATTGTAAATTGAATAATCTCGGACTGTTGTTTGGACAATACAGGCCAACTGAAGACATAATCTTGGGCTTGAACAAACATGTGCTTATTTACACATGCAGCAAAAAAGAACATCATAAGTCCTTAGAGAAATGTCTTTGACACCATGAAAACACAAGACCGATATTCATATTTATTTAGCTTTGTTTTGGTCTCAACCAAATTCTGCAAAATGCATGTTTCTTAAGTGCTTCCACATATTGTTTGTTGCTGGGGAGAAACACTCGGTTAATCAGAACTCATTTGCTAATTGTTGCTGCTGCAACAAGGCTCATGGGAGACTTGAGAATGAACAAAGCAGTAACATTATGGGTTGTAAAACTAAAAACATATGCCTGAGGGATGCTAAATTGCTCTTTAATTTGGATGAAAGGTGAGGTGATAACTCCCTGTGGTTCCATCGCTACAAGGGAGTGACCCTCTTGACATTATTGCTAATTTGACCACATGTTAATTTGAAACAATTGATTGGTGTAGCTTTTATGGTAAAAATATCACCACATGAATTGATAATGAATCGTCAGTTGCAACTCTCCTGTGCAGCCACTGATGCATTTATGTGCTCTACGTGGATCATAACATTTGCTTGTTCATGTTACAACAGTGAAGTAGTTCCAGATCGATTCAACCAGTGTGAGCATAAGGGAGTCATTAGATGACAGTGTTGAAAATCAGTGCGTTTTTAGCTACTCTCCCAAAGCCTGATGAGAACAGACCAAAGGTCAAGAAGGCAGTTTTGGATTGGATTTGGACTCTACATCCGTTCATGAATGAAGCTTCCCGGGCTGATGAAGTGGCTCTAATAAAAGCTTAGTGCCAGGAAGTTATTACACTAAGCCAAGGATAATTTAGAGACTCAAGCCTGTGCTATCATGGATAGACATAGCCCTGGGGGTCCACTAGGAAATACTAATTTACAGAAAACACCAAGGAGGGGTGGCTGAGGAGCCCCTTTGATAAGCAGAGGAGGATCACAGTGCAAATGGGTAGTGTGAGGATGCTCAGCCCTCAGCTGGCGTCACCCTGCCTGACTGTTGCTATTTAGGAGGCCGTACATCTGTTGGATCTGACATTGGAGTCAGTCTAATCCTAAACAAGAGACAAGCTTTCGATACACAGGCGAGCTGGCGTGCTGGCCTTCAGGGCAATGCAGCAGTGACATATGTCGGAAAATGCGTGGCCCAAAGACGAGCACAGTTATGTCACCGCGGAAGGGTTATTCGCAAAGCTGTCACTGGTGCTTTTGCGTCTCCCCCCCCCTCCCCCCCTCCCCCTACCTTATGTCAGACTGGCAATCTGCTGGGAAAGGGGACATGGGCTTTCAGTCAGTTTTGGAGATTCCTATGGATGCACAGTATGTGTCAGTGCCAATAAGAGAAATAAAGCAGCAACAATGAAAGGAAGGGAGGAGTGCTGGACGTGCATTTTGGGTTGGCATCATATATTGGGAGGGCGAGTAAAACGAAGAGGGGTCAATGGAGCCGGACAGTCGATACCCCACAACTTCCCCTCCCCCTCTCCCCCCCTCCAGGGCATGTCTGTGTCAACGGGGGTCGCATCCCAGCGAGTGTGACATAGCGTGCAAAACAGACCAAAAAGAAACTGCAGACACAACGATGTCTGCTCTTTGTGTGATCTGTGTTCTCCCCCAGCAAGCTCACCGGTTTGCATAGCTATCGGAGGCAGAACACAGCGGAGACGCCTCTCATCTACAGTTGTTGGCTGAGTAAAAGCTTTCCCCGTTCCACGCAGATGCTTCTTTCACTGTCGGGTTGTCGCCTTAATGAGGGATAACTCAGAGAGCGCTTGGATTAGACATTATGTGGACAGACCTCTGCTAAATACTGATGACTGATGCTGACATGCTGAACATGCTTGTAGGACAGCAGCTGTGCATGTAACATGGCATGTTATATGATTTAGTAACTCACGAAATTTGAAGATTGAAAATAATTATGTTTGTCCTAATACTCTGACCTAGACAAATAGGCAAAAAATTCCCGGAAAGGGAAGACCGAACGGAGTAAACACCAAACGGAGCACCAAGAGAGCCTCGGGCCTTTCTTCACACTCAGTTTGCAACAAAACCATCTTTTGTCAGCTCACAGCAGGCGGTGTAAATAAGACACAGAAGTGGCCTTGTAGCTCGCAGGCTGCCATATCGTAGCAGTTTTTAGCTCTAACAGCCGGCAGGAAATATGGAAATGAAGGAAGTCAGGAAGACAAACAATGTCATGTTTGGCAGGAATCATGTTTGTGTGTGTATCATCAGAAGCTGATGGTAACGAGAGCCTGATTCTGCCCTAATAGGGTTGAGGTACTGTAACAAGCACCACTGGGTGGGGGCTACATTAAAAATCCCTCTAGCAAAGTGGGGGTGGCTGAGTATGTGTTTAATTATGCATAAGATCTGACAATGAATTCCAAATCCTTCAAGTCTCCTGGTCTTTTGGTGAATGGGAATAGTCTTTGAATATGGCTGCCGGGGTTGTTTTCCCTCTACAGGATGTTGAATATCCCTCTTTTATATTGGATATGAAAAGAAAACAATTACGATCGCAGTCATTGAAATAAAAGAAAAGAGGTCGTGTCTTTCAACCATTAAATAGGCTTCACTGATGGAGTCTTTGTCAAGGCAGGATCATGATACTGGTCCCATTTCCCCCAGCAACACAGGCGTTGTAATCAAGTCCGTTGCTCTGGCTCGTTTAAGAAAAGTTTTTACAAGAAAAATCTTTTCAGAAAAGATCAAATCGTCATGTACATCAAAATTGAAAAATCCTGCCACATATGTTCTGCATGCATGTTTAGTGAGAGATTCCCCACTACGGGGCTGAAGCAAACACAAAGTAATACTGAGGGAGACGGTGAAACTCTGCTATGTGACGTGGCATGTCAGGGCTTGTATGTTGTGATGACAGCTACAGTAAAAGACCACTCACTTCCACCTCACGCTGCTCGCTGGTATTGGCCTGTGGTCGGGCATGTTCTGACAATCTACCTTCACTGATAAAGACCGGTCTTTAATGCCTCAGGCGGCAGGTTAAAGGTCACAATTAAGCTTTTGCTGAAACAGTACAATCACAACAATGAAACTTTTGTCTGAACACTTCGCCACATTGTAGGAATAACAAGTGTTCCCTAATCACGGCAAATGTTTCATTTGTCCCTGTTCTCATAGGATGATGGATCACTGAGGGCAGGCAACATGTGTGTGGCAGCAGGGGGTGTTTAAGCTCGGCTGCAGAGTGGGTGGAGCGGGGGTGTGGTTCAGGGAACGGTGTCTGATTGTCATCAGCTGGTCTGATGGGTAATCAGTCCAGCTGATGACAATCTGTGTTTTGTGTATCTGCGAGGCTTTGTCTTTAAAGGAGCTGGATGGACTGAAGACGGGAGTGGAGTGCCGAGCAGAGACGCTGTCTGTGGTCTGGGTTAATAAAAGATATTACCAAATATCACTCCGACTACTCATTCCGTGGTGCTTATAGGGAGAACCTCCTATTGATGGCTAGAAACCTGTCACAATGTGATATTCTAAAGCCCATGCATTTTGAGATGAAAGATGTAATACATACAGAGGTAACTCATAAAATATAGTTATTCACACGACATTAGCATTTTGTTTAGATTTATTTAAAAGAAGGAAAAAACCAGTTAAACACCCCAAAGCAAGTCTCTTTCTCGGCTCTATCAGCTTCAAGTTACTGTGACTAGTTTAGACATGACAGCAATGCAGACCTACATCTATTATGCAGGCATCTGAGATAAATTCAAAATATATAAAAGAGTTTCTAGCGTCTTAGTTGCTGGTCATATCAGACTGACGGGGATGTGCCAAGACCACTTATAAAAAAGTACATTTCGGAACAGAAAAGCACAGTGTAAAAGCGAAAAGTTAACATATAGGCCTGTTCTGCCAGTCTTCTTCTCTCTTTTTTTTAACGTACATTCCATTTGAAGCAGACATGCTTCAATTGGTATGTACGTATGAGTGTGTCGACAGGGTACGTACACAGTCTGTGCATGTGTGAGTGACTGGTCCTGATGGCTGATGCCTGGCGGATGTATTCCTGGAGGTTTTGGCTCCTGCGTCACCAGCCACCAATTGTAGCATAATCCAGCCGTGCATGTTCTGTCCAGATTATTTTCATCTATTCCCTAATCGTGTTCACCAAACGCCGTGATGACATTCCATCAGGGCAAACAACTCGGTGACGAGACATGATAGACCGGTCAAACCACTGCAACTGTAGCTGCTGCTAGGCCTCGGAGCCCTGCTGCTTATCTCGTCTCAACAAATCCATCTGCTGTGGGAAAACGGCAAAGAAATCTCCACCTACAATAGTTTACAAGCCACTGATACAGTTTGATAAAGTAACGCAACACTCATGCTTTATCACAACAGGTGGGCCGGTTCCTGGTTCTGGACAAACATCGGTTGTCGTTGAGTGTCATCTTGTTTCTCTTCCCCTTAAACAAACATAACATAGAGGAAATGGCTGCTTGGATGTGTTTGTACACCACTGAATCCCCCGCACAGGTTACAGCAACTGATAAGTATCCATCCACACTTCCCTTTAGGTTGATCTTCACAAAGAGCTAAGGCGAAGTAGCACAGCAGCAGAGAGTGTGTTTTAAAGCGTGTGGCGTTTGCAGCTCTTTTGTTTTGTAGGTCCACACTGAATCAAACTATGAACTCGGAGCTGCTGCTCTGTGTTTGGAGGTGTGAAGGTAAACAGACGCCCCCGGTGGCAAGACTTTGCTGAGTCCTGGATAAAGTGCGTGTAACGATCCCCCTGGCCCCGCCCCCCCTCTCCCTCCCTGTGCTCCTGTCACGGACAGACACAGGAATGGGAAGGTGGTGAAGTCAATGTTTACCATTCCACACACACACACACACACACACACACTTAGTTTGTTGCCATGGATGCGATTCCAAGAATTCCACAAACCAACACACTACAGAGATGTCGTATAGTTGCACACACACTTTCTGGGCCAGAACACTGCATGCCTATCTGATGTAGTCAAAGGCAAGATTAGCGGAGGCTCCATCTCTCTAAATTATGTGCGATATCTGTCACTCCCTGGGAACATTTGGGAGAGAAAACAGAAGAGGGGTGAGACGGAGTGTGAGATAGTGACAGAGATCACCTGAAGAAATTATTTCCATTGTGATATATTTCTGGGAAGATTCCCATTAAAAACATTTATGTTGACTCATTTCCCCAGTCTCTCTGTATGCTGAAGGGTTTGGGCTTCTATAATAGGATCAAAGGCTGTGAGCCCTTATCCCTTTCTGTGAGTGCCTATTTGTTGGTTCCTCACCACTGGTATTTGTGCAAAAAAAAGCAACTTACAATGTGCTCAGATCACCTTTTTGTTTGCCAAATACCACACACACACACACACACACACACACACACAGCAAACCCGACCTTTAAAATCATATGACATCTCTTGGCTCATGGAGCTGAGCAGCTGGCCGCTCTATCTTTAACCCCGTGCTTACAGAGGAATTCAATTCAGTTTATTTGTATAGCCCAATTTCACAAATTACAAATTTGTCTCGGAGTGCTTTACAATCTGTACACATAGACATCCCTGCCCTTCAGGGGAAAAAAGGAAGAAACCTGTAGGATGGACAGATGCAATAGATGTAATGTGTACAGAAGGACAGATTTAGAGTTAAATACATTCAATGAATATGACAGAGTGTATGAATAGTTCATAGTAGGCATATTCGATCCATCAGGCAGATGGCGGTGGGGAGGAGGAGGCGGAGTCTCAACAGGACAGTGGAGCGTAGTCAGCAGAAGAATTCGACCCCAGACGCATCCATCAGGCAGATAGATTATGCGTCCTCAGGTCCGATGACCCCCCCATGGAGTAAAGTCAAAAGGACTTCCGGGAGAAAGCAGAGTTAGCGTGTGATGTGTGAGAGATGAAAAGTGCATCCTAAACGCCCCCGCAGCTATAAGCCTATAGCAGCATATCAAGGGGCTGGACCAGGGCAAACCTGATTCAGCCAGGAAGGTCTTAAGTCTACTCTAAACGAGGTGACTGTGTGCTGGTTCCATAAAAGAGGAGCTTGATAACTAAAGGCTCTGGCTCCCATTCTACTTTTTAAGACTCTAGGAACTACAAGTAGTCCGACAAGCTGGTGACAAGCTCCTTAAGATATGATGGAGCATCACCAATCAAGGCTTTGTAGGTTAAGAAGAATTTTAAAAGTGATTCTTGATTTTATGGAGCCAGTGCAGAGCAGCTAGTGCAGGAGTGATGTGATCTCTTTTCTTAGTTTTAGTGAGAACACGAGCTGCAGCATTCTGGATCAACTGGAGGGACCTAAGAGATTTATTAGAGCAGCCTGCTAATAAGGAGTTGCAGTAATCCAGTCTCAAGTAACGAAGCGTGAACCAATTTTTCTGCATCTTTTGAGACAAGATGATGAAAGAATGCAGTCCTTGAGATTTGCTTACGTGGGAGTTAAAGGACAAGTCCCGATCAAAGATAACGCCAAGATTCTTTACAGTGGTGTTGGATGCCAGGGCAATGCCGCCTACAGAATCCACATCACCAGATAATTGATCTCTGAGGTGCTCAGGGCGGATTAAAATTACTTGGTTTTGTCTGAGTTTAACATCAAGTTGCAGGTCATCCATGTTTTATGTCTTTAAGACATGCTTGAATTTTACAGAGTTGGTTGCTCTCCTCTGGTTTTATCGATAAATATAGTTGAGTGTCATCTGCATAACAATGAAAGTTTATGGAGTGTTTCCTGATAATATTGCCCAAAGGAAGCATGTATAAGGTAAATAAAATTGGTCCAAGCACAGAACCTTGTGGAACTCCGTGATTAACGTTGGTGGTGTCGGCGTCATCGTTTACAAATACAAACTGAGATCGATCTGATAAATAGGATTTAAACCAAATTAGTGCCTGAAATGCCAATCGACTGCTCCAGTCTCTGTAACAGGATGTCATGGTCAATGGTGTCGAATGCAGCACTAAGGTCTAACAAGACCAGGACAGAGAGGAGTCCTTTATCTGCTGCCATTAAGAGGTCATTTGTAATTTTCACCAGTGCCTCTCGGTGCTGTGGTGTTTCTAAATCCTGATTGAAATTTCTCAAATAAACTATTATGATGTAAAGAACACAAACTGATTTTGCGACCACTTTCTCAAGGATCTTGGAGAGGAAGGGAGGTTAGAGATGGTCTGTAGTTAGCCAATACCTCTGGATCGTTTAATAACAGCCACCTTGAAGGGTGTAGTGCGTGGCCTGTTAGCAGAGACACATTGATAATATCTAATAGAGACCCAATTAAAGGCAAAACGTCTTTAAGCAGCCTCGTCGCCTTATAAAAGCAAAAGCGTTTTAAGCAGCCCCTGCTGGATGGGGTCCAAGAGACAGGTAGAAACCGTTGAAAATAATTGGTCACGGTTGATGGGAGAAAACCCTCCAAATATACGAGGACAGATTGGCACTGGTTATGGGCAAGAGATTATTAATCTTGTCCACAATGTTTTTGTCCACTTCCAAACAAAAAACACTGCTGGCACCAACTGCAGGTGCATAGATTTTCTGTTATCCCCTGTTTCTAATCTGAATATGACATACACCAAATTATTTTGGGATTGAGGCTCAGTGAGAACAAATCTGGGCCATTTTAGATGAGGTGATTGATTGGCTTTTGCAGTGAAAGGGAGATATCTCCTAAAAGAGTTTGTTAAACGAAGAGTTCAGCATTTCTAGAAATGTGTTAAAGGTTGAACGGGAAGATTAATACCACTTTCCTGCCTGTGTGCTTAATATGACACCTGTTAGCTTAATTTAGCACAGCAATTGGAAATAAGGGGTATTAATTAATAACTAGGCTGGCCAGGAAGTAAAATATGCCTTCCAGCACCTGTAAAGCATGTTATATTGCCTTTGTTTGGATTAGAAAGGTGAATTTGTGGTTTTACGAGGGGATTTTTAATATCTTCAAACACAGCCTGGCTAGCTGTTCCCCCTTAGTTCCAGTCAGTATGCTAAGCTAAGCTAACAGGAAGAGCCATGGACTCTGCAGAGCCCCCTGATTATTATTATTATGTTCCCATCTTCTGTCTTCTCCTTGAGCTCGTCTGGATCCAGCTCCGCGCCCTCCATCCCCGGCGTTGTGTCAAATCCCGCACGCCAACACTGAGCCCAACGAAAACCCTTCCCACTTTTACAGCAATTACATAATGGATTACATAATTGTATGTTATGCGTCCCCACAGTGGGACGCTTGTCATACAACAACCCTGCCACACTTACAACCAGGTCAGTCCAGACATGTGACATCTATCTTGACCAAGTCATACAGCACAGAGTCTAGTTGCACCAGGCAGTGACTTCACACACCCTGTGGCTGTGTATTCATTCCACAATCATTTAGCACATTTGTTTGTGAACTGTATCCTGCTATTTAAACACTCACCTCTGAAGTTCTTGAAACCCTTGTCTCTCTGTTACCTTCAAATCCCCCCCCCCCCCCCCCCCCTGGAGTAGACCGTAACAAAAAAAACGTTCACAAAAAGTAGCCCCGTATGGTTTAACTGAGACGTTCGACTACCCTTCCTAGACTGGGTGTGACAGCCCCGGCTTAGACGAGACAGACAGAGGACATTACTGTAATTTCCTCTTCTTAGCTCATCAGGTTTGTTGCTAAACGGCAAATACAGTCCAGTACGAGAACCAATATTTACCATTGCACAATAAAACTGTTTATAGTTTCATGTTCATAGGGATGGGAAAGCATAATATGAACACTAAACAACCTCATGTTAAAACACATGCCCTGTTTTATAGCAAGGTCTCGCAGCTGTTCCCTTATCGCTCGTGATGAATACAGACACGCATCCAGCAGCAGCAGCAGCAGCAGCTATCATTCCTCCTGAAAACCTATGCGATCCGAGGCATCTGTGGCATGCACAGTCCCCTGCAGGGACCTGGGGGTGCTCACTGTATTGTGTTGATAGGGGGGGAAAGCTGCGTATTGTTCCTTGGTGGCACATTGAATACCAAGAATAGATAGAATACTTGAAATCTGCTCAACTGTTTCCAAAGAACTCTAGCTGTACGTCCCTTTCTCGCTGTTCTGCTCTCATATAAACACGCTCATTAAGTGAGACTGATGAGCTGTGTTCAAACAAGAAGCGGGGAGAGAGAGGAGAAGATAAATATAATCCTCAAGGACTCCCCCCCACCCCCCTACCAGTCTTACTCGCTCACTCTCGGTCACCCCCTCCCCTCTCGCACTCTTTGCCCTTAATTTCCCCAATCCTCTCAGGAGAAGGAAAAAGGTGAACATAAAGGATCTCAATTCCTCTGATGTGTCAGCCCTGAGTCACGAGAGGAGAAACATCAGTTTGTTTAGTCTTTGCTTACCAAACATTGGTGAACTGCTCGTAAGGGAGTGGAGAAACATTCAGAAACAAGAGAAACTCTTTCGCTGGTAATGCGACATGACAAATATACAAGAGACGCCGCACCAGCATGCAATTTAGATCTTCTGCAATATCATGTGGGCCGAGGTTTGAATGCTTCAGAGTAACTTAATGTCGCAATGTCCAGTGGATCCTTAAAATCGCCCCCTCTCATCACATTTCAAAGAGGCAGCATTTGATGAGCTCAAGTCCGCATTGACTTCCAAGTGCCTCATGCTTCAGTAACCTAAGGCTTTCACCATTTAACTTCTCATCTGCACAGCCAGGCAGTAAGAGAAATCCCTGCAGCACAGACATCTAAAGTTCAACTATGTATATAAAGCTACATACATATACAGGACTGTCTCAGAAAATTAGAATATTGTGATGAAGTTCTTTATTTTCTGTAATGCAATTAAAAAAACAAAAATGTCATGCATTCTGGATTCATTACAAATCAACTGAAATATTGCAAGCCTTTTATTCTGATTTATTGCTGATTATGGCTTACAGCTTAAGAAAACTCAAATATCCTATCTCTAAATATTAGAATATCATGAAAAAGTATACTAGTAGGGTATTAAACAAATCACTTGAATTGTCTAATTAACTCGAAACACCTGCAAGGGTTTCCTGAGCCTTGACAAACACTCAGCTGTTATAAATCTTTTTTTTTACTTGGTCTGAGGAAATATTAAAATGTTATGAGATAGGATTTTAGAGTTTTCTTAAGCTGTAAGCCATAATCAGCAATATTAAAAGAATAAAAGGCTTGCAATATTTCAGTTGATTTGTAATGAATCCAGAATGCATGACATTTTTGTTTTTTTAATTGCATTACAGAAAATAAAGAACTTTATCACAATATTCTAATTTTCTGAGACAGTCCTGTACATATTGTTAGGTTGTAATAGTTTATTTTGATAACATCTGCAGAGGTCTTATGTTTTAAATTAATACATATAGAAAGATATTATAATAGAAAATATTAGGGAGAATATTGATATTGTTATTAATGTATTATGAAGCATCGGGGTAATGTTTATTCAATGCAAATGTAAATGGAAAGAATTAATGTATATTGCATGAGAGTGACTGTATGTTCATATTATAGATTGACGAGGCTGGTTGAATTCCGTCAAGTGACTTACAATAACAAGGGACATTTATTGTGAAAGTGACTTTAATGCGGACAATAACAAGACGGGACTCTTATTGTGAAATTACTTGTTTAGCGACTTGACCGGAAGTGACGTTTTGACCGGGCCGGGGACATTGAGTATAAAACTCCGTGGATTAGAGAAATCGGGTCTCTTCCACGGGTATTCTCGACGCCGGAAGGAGGGCGGAGGAGCCGATGAAGATCACGATCGTGAGGCCTTGACTGTTTGTTTTACCCTTCCTGCCATTAAATGTTGATAACTTAATTCACGTGCGTCCGGAAGCCTGTTTTCCATCATTTGCGAAGTGCCCAGTTTCAGAATTACTGAACAATATACAGGGAGAAATAGCTGCAGATTAGATAAAATAGATAGCATGTTAACATGCCTCAAATATATGAAAGTGAGCCAGGTGTGCATGTGCACAGTGTGACATTCCCAGGTCTGTTGCAGCAGTGCGACTGAGCCCAGTCATGGTTGAAGAATGCAATGTGAAAAAAAATGAAGAAAAAAAGGCGAGTCGCAACTTCTCTCCTGCTCACGCAGCCCAACGCAGGAATGCGCGGGGAGCAGGTAGAGACACCGTCAGATGCCCGGGCTTCCCCCGGAGCCACACATGCCACCCACCCCAGCACATTCCCTTTAAGAAGCATCAAGCAGGCCACGTTGTAAGAACAAGAATGTGAGTCAAGGTCGCAGCACACACTGTGGTTGTTCATCCTGCCATGACAGGGCTCTGGACCAGCTTGTGCTCTTGGTAAGCACAAAGTTAAAAGCAGCTGTGGCTAATCCTCAGGTGAGTCGAGCGTTTCTGTCTGTCCCCGAGAGCATCTCTAGCAACACTACCAACTATTTTGGGATTGAGGGAACAGCAGACTCTCTGTGCTTCTGTGCAGATGCAGAATTATAAATATAGCATGCTGTATCATCATTTCTATGGCTGCTATGGCTGAATGCAAATTGAAAACAAGACGCAAAGATCCCAGCCCCAGCTTCCTTAGAGATAGACAAATAAGATGAAATCTGAAACACCCACCAGAGTTTGGCAAGAACATTTTAAAATGTGCCCATGACCCGCTTCATCATCAAAACATAACTGCTCCCAGCCATGACATTTCCATAACAGATTGGAAGGCGAGACCTCCCAACACTGGAGTGATTTCCTCCATCTCTTTTTATGCACTCCCTTGTTCAGAAGACGCTGATTTCAATATTCAAATTGAACTCAGTGGGCGGTGAAGCAGGGAACTATATGCTGACTGTTCGGCAATCAAGTGCAGAGCGTTGGTGTGTTGTGGTTGGAGCTTTTCTTTACGAGACAGACGGGTAGGTTCAATAAACTACCCCTGCTGAGAAAGAGGAAAATGGCCCTGTTCTGTATTTAATCCAGATTCACATCAGAGGTGAGGGCAGAGGTCAAAGCCGAGAGGAAACGCATCCTGTAGCTGTTAAATTTAATGCAGCTGAATTTCACTAGAAAAAAAGTGCAGAGGTGATAATAAATGCTGGAACAAAAATACAGCTTTTGGTTTGAATTGTTGTGTCTAGAACAAAGATGTTGCTCTCTGTGTGTGTGTGTGTGTGTGTGTGTGATTGTAGTCCATCCATTAACAGCTACAAATTAAAGGAGCTCTATGCAAAATTCAAAGCACATGCATTGCCTCGAAACCCGCTTCTGAGACGGCCGCTAAAGACGCCAACAACGCTATTAGCGCAGACAACTGCAACTGGGCTGACAGCTACCAGAGTTTACCTGAGGGGCAACCGGAAAACGCTACATGCTTGCACAATGATGCCATCAGTCGAGACGGGGTTATCGGTTGTTTCCACCATGAGAGCAGTGGCCATGAGCTAACCAGTGGGACCCACCAGTAAGACTCAAATGCATTAAAAAGACACGCAAGGCCATTCCGGTTGTGTAAACAAAGCCCTGAACTCAACACATGGAGAAAGTGACTTAATCCTCTTCATTGTCTATATGTTTAGTATAGTTTTCCACTATATCTTTACATAGAAAACAGTTGTGTACTGCTCTATTATTGCCCTGAATATCATATAGAGAATCTGGAAAGTAGGTTGAAGGTCCACACATGTTGAAACACCAATGAGTGCAGCTATAAAGATAAATATGAAAGGGAGAAATCACAGTAGCGACGGTCATTCTGTGATAAGAGTAAACGTATTACTTATTTCTGCTTTACTAGCTCAATTCCTTACATACATGAAGCATGCAATGACTACTTTAATTATTCTCCCAGTTATTTTCTTGTTTAAAATTTTTCCACAATTATACAGTTTAAAAATACCACAATTATGTCTTTTCAAATTGATTGTTTCATCCAACCAACAATCCAAAACCCAAAGCCTTTAGACTGTACTATCACATAAGAGAGACAAAGGGAGAAACTTTGAAAACCCAAAAGTTGATTATGTAATTACATAATTTTGGTGGATCATTAAAATCAATTAAACAAATTATTTCAGCTCCTCTAATCATTTCTTTGTTTTATTGTTAGAATGTCATTACAGAACAAGTAAAGTACAAGTACAGTAGTTTTTTGTGTGTTAAAGTAGTAAGTAGTAGTACAGTGATAAATATGATTCTGTTCCTCGATGAGTCACTCACAAATCATATGTACCCACATCTCTTCATGTATATTTCAAACAGGAAATTTCACACAAATATCCTCCTGTGATGCGGTTTTGTTCAGACGTGACGGGATCGATCGTCTCCACAAGTAAGCGATCTGCAGAGAAACTCCCGTGTCAACATATCCCACAATGCTTGCCAGAGGATGGAGCTCCTCCCGCTCTCAGAAGGGGAGGGCAGCATGAAGCAGCTCATCATCCTCACCAGGCTCGCACAGCTGCGCCTACACAAAAGCCACGCACAGAGGCTTCTTTTTTCCAAATGCCAAAGACGCTTTTCCTGCCACAAGAAACGTGCACGGGGCGATGGGAACGAGGGTGTGAGAGTGGTCGCTTTTCCACAGAGGCAACAGTGGGTGGATTGAGTGGAGATGCGTGGCCTGTGTCACCCTGGCCCGTTCCCAGAGCAGAGGGACAGGAAGTGGCAATGGGATCCTGGGAGCATACAAGCCCTCCTCTGTGTGTCTGTTTCAAACTACTATCAGCTACTTCATTCAAATGGACAGCAAGCACAGGCCCCTCTGACAGAGGGCCCAGAGGGATATGTCGGGAGCGCTTCACTTCTGCATCCTTATCATTCAACTGCCTTTACTGGCTGCAACGGACCGGCTTTGTGGCTCCATGTTTGAAGCAGCGTAGATATCAACTTCTCTCCTGCGGTCACTTATTCAGGAAGTAATAAAATACTAAGTGCGCGACAAAGTAGATCCGGCATGGAAGTGAAACCGTACAATCTGTAACGAAGGCAACGATGACTGAGAAGTAGGCCACCGACACGTAAAGCTCAAACAGGGAGAGGCGGACGAATGAAGACAGGATGGGAGAGATGGGAGACAGGGAGAAAGAAAGAGTAAGAAAAACAGGTGGCACTGGCATTCCCATGGTCCACCGTATGCCCTTGAAAGTGGCTGGGCAGTTATCACCACCAAATCTGGGCCACAGCGACAAGAAGTTTAGGATCTGCCGCATGAAAAATTCAAAAGCTTTTGTCAGCGGGAAGCCGTCACGAATCTCAAGCCCCTCTTTCGGGTTTCTCTCTTTCTCTCCGTTCGGAGTTTGTCGCACATCGCTTTGGCAAACTGAAGAGAGGTCGTTGGCATTAGACAAGTGTTTTGTTTGTTAGGTATTCCTACAGGGGAATAATGTGTTGTTTCAACAAAGAGGAAGCAAACTACTACTACTACTACTACTACTACTACTATTACTAGAGCCCCGACTCATGTACAGTCATCCTCTGTCCTGCAGTTTGTGAGCTCTTGTGTTCTTGTTGTTGTATATCCCTGGCCAATAAGCTAGATCATCTTTCTGTATCACAGACAATTGCAATATGTCCTCAGCGCTCAATGCCAATGAATCCCCATCTGACCTAAAGGAAAGTGGACCACTCACTCAAACTCAGAAAACTGCCCGCGAGAGGAGTCTGTCTAAAATGCAACTGCTCAGTTCACTTCAGGGCAGAGGCAAATACTCGCATCACTATCAATAAGCTGGGCTGGGATGCTTGGGAAAAAGTCTCTCTATAGACCACCCCTAAATGGTTCATTTCCTTCTTCTGAATAGGTGCACAAAGGCAATTTTGAAAGTAGAAGCGACTTGTCTTAAAGCCGCCGATTCCACCAGGGCCGGATAGCTGCGGAAACAAGCAGTGCATTGATGCCAAGCCCAGTGTATCACCCTGACAGACAGACCACTCCAGTATAGGGGGGAACAAAGGCGCCAGGCCAAAGCCACGTTGCCAATTAACAGGAATTTCGGCCACGAGAGCCACTTTCCACCAATCGCATTGGAGCTGACACAAACATCTACAGCTTTCGCTGGCGAGCATTCATGGGATTCCAAGGAGCATTAGGTCCCCCTCAGTGGAAAGTACAACGGGCCATCTCGTACCACTTTGAGAAACATTGCTCACTCACTGGTCGGACGCGTTGCCCGGTGCAGAATGCATGTTTTTAGCTTGGTAGAACCTGCAATGGTTTGTCTTGGCATTACCGTAGATGGAAGAATGTATCATGATGGTCGAACATGTGACCATGTTAGATGCATCAGTTTGCACGTCATTGGCCTGAAACACAATTTAAGGATATTGAAACGGGATATAATATGTTTTTCCTTCAGGAAATAACAACAACAACAAAAACTCAATCAAAATCTGTGGAGGATTAATCTAATGCACGACTGATAATCAAAATATAAATAAGATTTTAGGCAGATCTAAAAGCTCGGAAATCACACTGCATCTGTTAGCACAGCAGGTTCAAGTGTGTGTGTGTGTGTATGTGTGTGTTTGTGCCAAGAGCACACAAGCTGAATGAAGTGTTGTGTCTCAACCGTTGTGACAGTAAATGTCTCACGATCATGTCACACGAGCATCTGAGTAAATCTGGTCTAGACGCTAAAATCAAGTTACATTTTCTAGACAGCAACAGACTAAGTTATCACATTTGTGAACTGATCCTGGACCAGCAGTTGGGACTGACGTGTACAGCAGCCTATAAATAGTTAAGGCCAATGTGACAATGTTAAAACACAAACAATTTGGAAGGATATGGACGTAATCTTGTTGGTTAGAGTCATCGATTACAGTCTGTACAAATACTTAGTCTTCACTATTATTAGTCGCCACCACATTAGACTAAATATTTGGGACATTCAGTCATGTTAAGTGGGAGAGACTAATCCTCAACATATGAGAGACATGTCTGTAATGTGTGTGGGATCCGAAGGAAGGAAAATACGTGGCATCCTGAGTAAAAAAAGCAATTTATTTAGAGCAAGTCCTGTTTAGTACATACACACAGTCTCTCTGATCTTCTCACTCACACATAAAGCAGCACAAGTACAGCAGGTAGCCCATAAAAAAGTCACTGCAGAGCGGCTACAGCTGCCAGGTTTCAGATTGTCTTGTAAGGGCTTCCACCCGGGGAGCCATTTCTCTTCAAATCGAGGGTAGGGCTGAGTGATTATGGTCTGTATGCTCCCAAAAAATGCTGCCGAGACAGGACTGTATAGTACAGCATATGGGCTAAGCTTGTATCTTTAACAAAAAACAAAAAAAAAGCTCTTATGAGTCACTGTAACTCTCAGCTACAATTGCTGGCTAAACAATGATTATGGTAAATCCCAAAGTGATATGCCAGTGATCACCATCTATTGATCATTAATAACGAGGCAAAAGTGTATTTGCAAATATCACACGGAACATGTGGGTCATAGAGCTGTAACAGCTGAATCTAAAGAGGAGGCGTTATTAACAAACAACATAGTAGAATACTATTCATAAGCATGGTGAGACATCAAACCTCTCATCATGTTTAACCCCGTCTGCGCTGCCTGTCATAAGTCACCCGCACCAAAACAACAAGTTTAGGGCTACTTACCCTGACGCGCAGGCTACCGGGGATGTGGCGTCGTCGCTGTTGTGACGATCAGAAAGGCGGACCGCGCATCAAACCATTCATGAACTGATAAGAGGAAACCAAAAGCTCTCAGATCCTAAAAAAAAAAATCGGCGGCTTGGAGCGTCGGCGCAGACAGTCGGTGCCAAAAGGAGCGAAAGAGAGGCGACGCGGACCCATTCAACTGGAGGGGCGGTCCGGTGGTGAGGTCATGACGGGGACTGACTCCGAGCATAAGAACACATCTTCCACACACACACATGTGCATTCATTGCATTATGCCAAGCTACATTCTTCGGACAGACGGCGTCTGTGCAGGAGGAACAAGCAAATCATGACCAAAACACTGGGAGGAGATCTGGGAGGCGGGCAGGGGGCGGAGACACCAGCCTCATTGTCGAGCTCCCATTGGTGGGATTATTGCGTTCACATTGGAGACCTGATTTAGGTGAATGGCGTTTCATGGAAGTCCCCGTTCACCTGAGGGCGCAGGTTCAAGCCTGGCTGCTCCGTTATTAATATTGTAGGCCGTGGTTGTGTTTGTGCAGGACGTTTGTCAGATTGCATCCATTTTATTATGACGGTCTGATTTTGTATTCAACACAGTATATTTAAAACGTGAGCCATGTCATGTGACTGCAGCCTTTTTGTAGGTCATTTAAAATATTATGAACGAGAATTAAAGACAGTTCCTGCAAAATATACGTATTGTTGTTCTAATTTTGTGGTACAATTAAAATATAAGCTTCTTTGTACTTTTGTGACACAATGCTGCCACCTACCGTTTAAGAGAGGTAACATGTCAAACGTACAAGCATGAGTTGCAGGAGTAAAGACCAACACACACGTTGGCCTACTTTTTGCTGCAATATTGTGTTTGATTTTCTCTGGGAAAATAGGAAAAATAGTAAACTTCCTTAAAAATACCACATCTCTGAACAACTCTTTAACAAAATCAGTCCCATGTAGGCGATTGCATGTGATCTTTTGATAACTAAGGTTGCGTGTTTTCACTTGTATTCATTGAGTCTCTCCTGAAACGTAACTGGAGCCCACCTGGAGAGGGCCATCTCCCACTTTAAAACCTATGTTGTCTTCCCTCCACTGTCCTATCTACATATCTGATTTTAGGAATATTTTTGAGGAAATTCAGTAAAAAAATCCAGAATTTGTAGTTTTTGTGAAATTGACAGAAAATATGAAAGAGTACACATTATTCCTCATAAGACACCAGTGGTAGCCTATATACATTTTATGTTTTTGATTTTATGCAACAGTATTTTGATATGATTTGTTTCTTGTCAGTGTATATGACACTCAAATGAACAAATAAATCGATTCACCCTTTCAGAGGCTGTTATTTGAATAAAAAAAGTTAAAATTGTCGACATTCCACTACGGATTGCTTTATTATTTTCCTTCTGCATGAGCGTTATGACACCATGTATGCTGTCAGTGGATTTGTAAGTCTGCCAAGTGTGGACTGACTGTTTTTATTGTGTTTAATTCTGTCCCCAAAACAATCACCCTGGCACTTTGGGACTATAAAGATTAAAGGAAAAAAAGGAAGTGACACAATGAAACGGACTTCTGTTTAAATCCACTTTTAAGGAGAGAAATAATAATTTTAAAAAACGGCTATGGACAACAACTGCAGTAATTACAAGCACAACAATGTTATGTCCAATGCCCAAAAGTATTCAATAATTGCATGTGGAACCTCAAGGAGCAGAAGACGGACAATTAATACACCATAATTAATGTGTGTGCGCCGGTACTGCTGGGGATAGGGTGAGACGAGGGGGTAATTCTCATAGTTTCAGAAAATAATCTGTGAACTAAAGGTCATATTTTAGAACTTAACCTTTGAGGCTTAACAAAAGCATGAACAACTTCTATGACGGGGCACTGGTAGAGCACATGAGATCAACACAGTCATTAAAACATCTGCAAACAACAGAGATGAGAAACATCACAATGTTGTTGCATCATAAGGACACCACGCTCTCCAGCTTTCTTTTCTCAAATGCACATTTCATGTGTCAAAATTACACTGTTGTTGTGTTTCGAATGCTTTATGATTGATTGTGTCTTGGATGGATGTGTTTGTTTGTGTAAATTGAACTTTACTATTACAATGTTTCATTCTTTTTTTTAATCATTAATCATAAATCTTTTTAAAGAAACGTTAAATACTTAAATGTTATTCATTCATTTAACTATTTCTCTCATCCTCTTCTGTGTGTTCGCCAAAGTACACTGCTACAGCACGGCTGCATTTGTGAAGAAAAAATCCCTTTCCTCCTGTATCTCATTCACAAAAACGTCTCTCCCCCGTTCTCTCTAGATTATTAGCTTCCACTCTTTATCCCACTGACTTTTGAGTTTCATGCTGTGACGGTTACTCATCCGGTTCAACTACACATTGTTGTTCTCTACCGTCCCCCTGGTTCTTTGGGAGATTTCTTGGAAGAGCTAGACGCCCTCCTGTCGAACTTCTCGGAACACGGCCCCCCGCTCATCCTTCTGGGTGACTTTAACATCCAGACAGAGAAGTCATGTGATCTCTTACTCTTACTGTCTTCCTTTGACCTCTCACTCAGTCCCTCCCCTCCCACTCACAAAGCCGGCAACCACCTTGACTACATTTTCACTAGAAACTGCTCTACCTCCAACCTCACTGTAACTCCTCTCCATGTCTCTGACCGCTTCTTCATCTCTTACTCTCTCTCGCTCTCTGGTACTGACAACCCACCCATATCTACAGACTCTGCACCTGTACGGCACAACATTCGCACCCTCTGTCCCTCCTCCCTGGCCTCCTCTGTCCTATCTGCTCTCCCCTCAACTGGCTCCTTCTCACTCATGCAGCCTAACTCTGCCACAGACACTCTCCTCTCTTCCCTGTCTTCATCTCTTGATTCTCTTTGTCCTTTTAAGACACGACCGGTTCGGAAATCCTCTCCGGCTCCGTGGTTGTCGGACTCGGTGCGCGCCGAGAGAGCCACCCTGCAGACGGAAAGAAAATGGCGAAAAACGAATCAAGCGGAAGACTTGCTCTTCTATCAATCTCTTCTCTCCTCCTTCTCTTCCTCTATATCTGCAGCCAAAAGCTCGTTCTACCTGACCAAAATTCAGTCATCCTTCTCTAACCCCAAAAAACTCTTCTCTAACTTTTCCAACCTCCTTGATCCCCCCTGTCCCCCTCCTCCTTCCACCCTTTTGCCGAGCCACTTTATCGACTACTTTACAAACAAGATAGACGACATACGCTCCTCCTTTACTAATCCATCTTCTATCACCTCACCAACACTAACTTCTTCATCCCCCTCTCTTTCCTCTTTCACCCCCCTGTCTCCCAATCAAGTTCTTAGCTTGGTGACCTCCGCCCGACCGACCACCTGCGCCTTGACCCCGTCCCGTCTCCCATTCTCCAGGCTATTGCTCCTGACCTTCTGACCTTCCTCACCCATCTTATTAACAGCTCCTCTCAACTGGCTGTTTCCCTAACTCTCTGAAGGAGGCGAGAGTCAACCCTCTCCTGAAGAAACCCACGCTCGACCCGTCTGAAGTCAGCAACTACAGACCGGTCTCTCTTCTTCCTTTTCTCTCCAAAACTCTGGAGCGAGCTATCTTGAGCCAAGTGTCCTCCTATCTCCACAGTAACAACCTTCTTGACCCTCACCAGTCTGGATTCAAGGCCGGCCACTCGACAGAGACTGCCCTCCTTGCTGTCTCTGAGCAGCTTCACTCTGCTAGAGCAGCCTCTCTCCTCTGTCCTTATCCTTCTAGACCTTTCTGCAGCATTTGATACCGTGAACCACCAGATCCTTATCTCTTCTCTTCAGGAACTGGGGATCTCAGGCACTGCACTCGCTCTTTTCTCTTCCTACCTTAACGACCGCACCTACCGGGTAACTTGGAGAGGATCTGTATCTGATCCTTGTCCTCTCACTACTGGGGTTCCTCAAGGCTCCGTCCTGGGTCCCCTGCTCTTCTCTCTGTACACAAATTCTCTCGGCTCTGTCATTCGTTCGCATGGCTTCTCCTACCATAGCTATGCCGATGACACCCAACTGATCTTCTCGTTTCCACCGGCCGAAACACGGGTGGCGGCGCGAATCTCTGCCTGTCTGACCGACATCTCTCAGTGGATGTCTGCTCACCACCTGAAGATCAACCCTGACAAGACTGAGCTACTATTCCTTCCAGGGAAAGGCTCCCCCACCCATGACCTGACTACCACCTTCAACAGCTCTGTGTTGGCCCCTACCCTGACTGCCAGGAACCTCGGGGTGACACTCGACAGTCAACTCTCCCTGACGGCCAACATCGCTGCGACGACGCGTTCCTGTAGGTACATGCTGCACAACATCAGGAGAATACGGCCTCTTCTTACTCAGAAGGCGGCGCAGGTTCTGGTCCAGGCTCTGGTCATTTCACGCCTTGACTCCTGCAACTCCCTCCTGGCTGGTCTACCCGCTAAGGCCAGCCGACCTCTGCAGCTCATCCAGAATGCAGCAGCTCGACTGGTCTTCAGCCTCCCGAAATTCACCCACACCACTCCGCTCCTCCGCTCTCTCCACTGGTTACCGGTGGCTGCTCGCATCCGCTTCAAAACACTGGTTCTGGCGTACCGTGCTCTGCACGGATCGGGCCCCGTCTACATCCGGGATATGGTCACACCGTACACCCCGGCACGTTCGCTCCGCTCGGCAACAGCCAATCTTCTTGTGCCTCCTGCACCTCGAGCTAACCACTCTACATCCAGACTGTTTGCTGTCCTGGCTCCTCAGTGGTGGAACGAGCTCCCCACTGACATCAGGACAGCAGAAAGTCTCTACATCTTCCGCCGGAGACTGAAAACACATCTTTTCCGACTATATCTGGATTAAAACACAGAGTTGCACTTCAGTGGCACTGGGATGGCACTTATTGTGGTGCTTTTGTGGTTCGACTGAGTTGAGGAAGTGTTGCTTCCTGTGTTCTTGTTGTTCTTGGTTTATACTCTAGGTTGAAATGCACTTATTGGAAGTCGCTTTGGATAAAAGCGTCTGCGAAATGACATGTAATGTAATGTAATTATCTCTCACTCCCCACCCTTCTATCTAGATTATTTTACTCCACCCTTCAATCTAGATTTTCTCTCACTCTCACTCTCCACACTTCAATCTAGATTCTCTCTCACTCCAACTCTCCACCCTTCTATAGATTATCTCTCACTCTCCATCCTTCTCTCTAGATTATCTCTCACTCTCCACCCTTCTATCTAGATTATCTCACTCTCCACCCTTCAATCTAGATTATCTCTCACTCTCACTCCCCATCTTTCTAAATAGATTTTCTCTCACTCTCACTCCCTATCCAGATTATTTCTCACTCTCACCCTTATATTTGGATTCTCTCTCACTCCCTATCCTTCTATCTAGATTCTCTCTCAATCTCCATCCTTATATTTAGATTCTCTCTCAATCTCCATCCTTATCTTTAGATTCTCTCTCTCTCACACTCCATTCCTTTTTGAAGACTCCCGCTTCTTCTCTTTCTGTCCCACTCCCTGTCTTTATGCCTTTCCCTGTCCGACAGTGTCAGACGCCCCCCTGGGGAAGAGCATGTCACTCTCTAGGGAGAGGTTGCTGCCCAGGCCGGCCATGCGGCTGCGCAGCAGGAAGTGTGTCCTCCTCTGCAGCAGCCTCTGCTGCTCCTGCTTCAGCTCCACGTAGGACCGGGAGAAGGTGTGGAAGATGGAGGTGACGGGGAAGGCCATGAGGAGGATCCCGCTCAGGATGCTGCTCAGAGCCACCACCTGGCCTGGGATGCTCCTTGGCACCATGTCCCCGTAGCCCACTGTCGTCATGGTGATGACGGCCCACCAGTAGGTCGCGGGGATGCTGGTGAACTCCTGCGTGGCGGCCATTTCATTCTCAATCAAGTACAGCAAGGGGGAATACAGTGCTATGGCAACGCACAGGAAGAGGAGGAGCAGTCCGAACTCCCGCGTGCAGCGGCGTGCCGTCAGGCCCAGGGTCTGCAGGCCCAGCGAATGGCGAGCGAGCCGCATCACGTAGAGGATGCGCAGGGCTCTCAGGACGCGCAGCACCAATCCCACCTTGTCCAAGTAGCTGTTGCCAGAGCCCAGGCGCTTCTCTCCGTTGGAGGTGCTGTCCACCACCAGGGTGATGTAGTACGGCAGGATGGCCACCACGTCGATCAGGTTCAGCGGCTGCCTGAGGAATGCCAGCTTGCTGCGGTCTTGAATGAAGCGCAGGGTGAACTCCAGGGAGAACCAGGCCACACACACCGTCTCCACGATGAAGATGTTGTAGCACATCTGGGAACATGTGCCCTGTTAAAGACACTTGGGTTAGCGTGTTCATCATCGGCATGTGCATGTGGTAGCTGCAGTCACTAGAGGGAACCACGTCTCTGTGAAATCAAGAAGCTCAGCACTCTGGGATGCTGCAGCATTGAACACAGCAACATGTTTCTACAACAATTGAAATATAGAAAGAAAAAATATTTGCTCATCACAGAAGAAGCTTGCATGCAAAATGGGTCTTCTGCAATTTTAGACATTTTAGGAAATTCAGTTATGATTTAATGTACACAACCGTTCAAAAGTTTGGGGTCACCCAGACAATTTCGTGTCTTCCATGAAAAATCACACTTTTATTTATCAAATGAATATAAAATGTAGTCAAGACATTGACAAGGTTAGAAATAATGATTAAAATTTGAAGTATTAATTTTGTTCTACAAACTTCAAGATCAAAGGAAGGCCAGTTATAGTTTATATCACCAGCATAACTGTTTTCAGCTGTGCTAGCATAATTGCACAAGGGTTTTCTAATCATCCATTAGTCTTCTAAGGCGATTAGCAAACACAATGTACCATTAGAACACTGGAGTGATAGTTGATGGAAATGGGCCTCTATACACCTATGGAGATATTTCATTAGGAACCAGACGTTTCCACCTTGAATATTAATTTACCACATTAACAATGTATCGAGTGTATTTTTGATTAATTTTATGTTATCTTTATTGAAAAAACAGTGCTTTTCTTTGAAAAATAAAGACATTTCTAAGTGACCCCAAACTTTTGAACGGTAATGTATGAGTCGTGCCATAAATAAAAACAGCAACTGTTTACTTAAAATGTGTCCTTCGTAATGCATGTTTTGAGCTTTCTTTAGGAGGCTTTTTGTTTTGTGTGGCAGAGTGATGATGAGGCCGTGGCTGAGAAGGCTCACAGCATTTCAAAGCACATAACACATGGCACGGGGCTTTTGAATGCAGTCCATATCAGGGCAAAATAGCATTATGAAACACACTACACACTCCCACAGAGGAGGAGAGGGTTTGAGTAGACCCATACAAGCACCAGAAAACTCCAGTAAACCTGTTCCCACTCCGAGAGAGGAACACTTACACGCTTTTAATGCAACACTTAGTTGTCTGGCTGCAAGACCTTAGAGGCGGCAGAGTTGTTAGAACGCGATTACAACACTTTTAATTAAAAGGCGTGATTAAAACATGCCCCCAGCATAGCGTATGCAAATACAAAGCAAGTGTGTCAAATATAATACTGGAACTTCATCAGTGCAGTTGTTGTACTTCTTTCATCTTCTTTTCATAATCCCTATTACATTTCTCCATAATATTGACTAATGATTGACTTGATGACTGTTCGAGAGATGATGTTGAACTCATTGAATCGCTTAATGCACTGGAGCTCCCAGAAGCCACATGACTTAATGAAACGTACAGAGTCACAGTGCGAGATGAAAGTCGGTGTGGGGGATCTGAAAGCAGCGTGACGCGTGTTTCGCAGTTACTCTCAAATGAAAGACCGTTGAGATTTTGGTTTCGCTTTCCACCCACCGACAGAACACCACATACAGTAGCTGTACTTGACTTCCTGAGTGTATAGAAGAAGTAAAAGTAGAACATTCGAAAACATTTTAGTGGCTGTTGCTCTCCACTTTCCATCCAGAGTAGATATTTCTACAAAAAGGAGATCAAATAATTCATCAAAAACCTGTCAGCATTTTCCTTTGAAATAAAATAATGTGTGTTGCTCAAATATTTCCCTTTAATTTGAACTGAAAAACCCAGTGTGCCAATTATGGTTGTGAATGAAGCGTGAGACGTCTTCAAAAATACATTTATTTCCTAAATGGCAAAACGATCTGCATTTTATGCAGCCGTCTGTTTTAAATGTCATGACAGATGAGACATGCCATCATTAGAATGTTCTAATGACTGCTTCTCTGAATAACATGTCAATTCCCCTCACTAATGTGTTTGAATGCAGTTCATACAAAGCCGATCTCAGGGTTCAAATGTTCCCCGTCTTCACTTTGGTGTGTCTTTATGCGGTTTCACAATGACGTCGTGTTACCCGTCTTCACTTTTACTTCTCCTCACTGACTTGACAACACTTGACTCTGACAACGACATGTTTTGTACTCTCATTCACTTTTCTTGTGTTATATTAAAAGTCATTAGCCTACTCACCGCCTCCTCCTCCTCCCTCATGGCCGGCATAGTGCTGATGGACAGGTTGACGGCAGTGATGGTGACAAACATCACTGACAAACAAGCGAAGATCTTCCCCGGCAGGCCTGAGTGAGGCCTCTCCACCATGTCTCTCAGGCTTCCCATGCACCGGTTGACTCTGGATTCACCCGCATGCTCCCTGTGTCTACTGTCTGAATCCAGCAGATCCTCCAGGAGTTCCTCCTCCTCCTCCGCTCTCTCCATCGCTTCAAACTCCTCCACGCGCTGCAGCAGACGCCGGCGACAGCACCACTCCAGGCTCTCCTCGGGGATCCCCCAGTAGAGCAGCTCCTCCCTGAAGGAGAGGGCGCACATCTCCCTGAGGGACCGCAGCTTACCCGCCCGCAGGAAGGTCAGGATGGTACGGAAGGCGGAGGGGCTGCGGTCGAAGAAGAACTCATTGTGCGTCACGTCGTAGTCGTCGCAGATACACATGATCTCGTCAAAGCTGCTGCACAGGTGCAGCTGGCCCAGGCGGGACAGGGGGAAGTCCTCCAAGGTGGTCCAGGGCAGCTGGTAACGCAGGCCGCCCACATTGATGATGGCGTGGAGCTTACGGGCGCCGGACAGTGAGGTGTCGCCGCGGATGGAGCGGAGGTCAGGGGCACGCTGCGCCCTCTTGTAGAAGACCCCCTTTTGAGCCTCCTCTTCTTGTTGGGGAGGGAAGTTGAAGGAGGAATCAGAGGCATAGCTCAGGGCACTGTAGTCATAGTCGGAGCCATCGCCCGCCAACAGGGTCATCGTTACTGGTCCACTCACATCCCTATGCTCAGGCTGCCACCATCACACTGTCACATTCACCGGGGAAACAGAGAAGGAACAGATTAGTCTCGAAGAAAGGGATTTAGATAGATAGATAGATATACACTTTATTAATCCCCAAGGGGAAATTTGTCGTAGCAGTAGCAGCACCAATAAACCAAACACACAAGAATAAAAAAATAAAAAAATAAAATATAAAAAACAGGGATGAAAGATATAGAAGCATACAAAGCAAAATATAAAATAAAATATATATGTATATATACAACATATATGCATACACAATACACAATACTAATGACAAATTAAACTAAATATAAAAACACCAAATATAGACAGTGTGCAAAATGCAAAGTGTGTGTATTTAGTTTACAAATGAATTAAATGGACATTTATGGCTTTGATTTTTGGAAGAGCTTCCATTTATAGTTTGAAGGAAGACAGTACATTGAAACTGTGATTTTAAGAGAGAGCAATACTGACACTGTTTTGACATTTTGCTTTACCACTAAAACCATCGACATCCAATTTACCGAAGGATGGGTAAAACCATGGTGCAGCATTATTGCAGCAGGAGGCACTTAGATTATTGATTGCCTTAATGGCCACATGAAGGCAAGCATAAAACATGATTGAAATATTCCACCACAAGATCTCTGATATTGTAAAGATGAGAAATTCATTGTAAATGACTTTTTATGCTTTTATGTGGACATCCATTTCAGGCAACATCGGACAATCCCTGTTGTGATGGGTAAACTTGATCAAAGCTCTGAATGTGTTTCAGAAGTACAAACAGTTTGTCAGAAGGAAACAGTCGGTCCCGTAGAAGTAGTCTGCGTTATGTCACCCGTTGATTTTTGAAGTACCATTGTGAAGCTGAAAGTGGGCAGCTGCGGACATCGCCATCTTTTCAAGGATGACACAGTTTACAAGTGGAAGTATATTTCTTGCTTTTCAACATACTTCCTGTCGGATTAATTGCATGTGTTGTAACTCTGTAACAATGTTCATTCTGTAAACATGACATCTATTGCTACTGTCCATCTGGGAGAGGGATCCTCCTCTATTCTCCTCCTTTTTCCCAGTGAAAGTTTTTTTTTCTATTTTTTGGGAGTTTTCCCTTGTATGTGTAAAGATTGTAAAGCCCTCTGAGGCAAATATGTAATTTGTGATTTTGGGCTATACAAAATAAACTTAATTCAATTGAATTGAACATGGCAACAACTATCAACTAACTGATACCACTATCACTCATCTAATTCCAGAGCAGCAGTCATGTGTTGCTTAGCTTAGCTAAATTTAGTTTAGCATCCAGATTGAAGCAGGGGGAAACAGCTCTCATGTCGGGCAACCTCACTGACAGGACGAGCAGGACGTAAATCCACAACTTTGATTTCTGCTTCTGTACGAATTAAACAAACAAGATGGAACATTTTCATTATTGAGCTTTTGAGCTGCTGGTACGTAGATTATTTTAACTGTGGAGAAAACCGGGCCACTACTTTTAAACATTAATCTAATAAATAATAAACTGGGCTTCATGATCAGCGCATGGGAGATAGTGAGTTTCTCTTGTCACTCTTAGAAGAAAAGCAATTAATTGTGCTTACTAAAACAATTGAATTAAGCTCGAATAACTTCAACTTGTAGCCACAAATTGAATTACAAAATCAACACGTCTGTGCCATTGTCTCTGAATATTTCAGTTACGTGTCATTGAGCATGATCACTGATCTTGATACATTAGGCATCGAGGGATAACAATTTCACTCCCAACTGTGTGCATGAACATCTGTTACCCACAGCAGCCTGGGAGTTATACATAATGGCCTGATGTTATACTGGCTGTTAGATCATTCACTGATGTAACTGCTTTGTGCAGCTTCTGAACACACAGAAAAAACAGATAGATAAATTAACAGAAAGAGAGAGAGAGACAAAGCAACACTATATCTAAAAATAGGAGCGAGAAGATGTCAACTGCATGTCACAGTGCAAGAGGTACCACGTGGCCTGTGTCCAAACTAATTTAATCAATTATAGTCATTTAGGGGGAGGCAAGTTATAGCCAGTCAGGAATTAAAATGTCAGTGCTTGGATTTGCTGCACCACTAATCAGGGTCAGGAAGGAGGCCCCAGTTTCTAAAAACGGGGATGTGAATGCGTCACTGAATAGTTATTAGGCACCTGCACTATCAGCCTCTGTGAGCCCCTGATTACAGTCAGCACCATCTCCCATGAAATTAGAGCTAACTCTCCAACACTCTGCCGGCTTCCTAATGGTGTTTCATTTTGGCCATTATTTGATCTGAAACTGAAATATGTTTCCTATGATCCTTAACTGCACATTTTCCATATTTTGAGTACAACTATTTTCTATCAAATTATCACTTGTACTGTTTAATTAAAAACCAACAGACAAGAAAAATAAGACAAATATTCTCAAAAATGAGTAGAATTCCTCTTTTTTTGCTGCCAGAAATCTATCAATCCTCACATCCTCCCTCCATGCGGCGGAGGTTATCAATATGCCTCCAGTGCATCACCAGTGTGGATGTGCACATGCCATTACATCGCACTTAACCCCTTCAGGCTGTTCGATTTCTCCCTCTCTCTCTTAAATCGACTGTGCTTTTTGCCTCTCCGAAGTCACAAGAGCATTTTTTAAACTGCTCTCCGTTGTGTTGTGCCTCAGATGTGTCCTCCGGGGCACGAAGTCTATCTCGGAAAGGAGAGATAGAAAACACTGCAATGGCAGCGAAGGCTGTTCTCCCCTCCAGATCGGCTGAGGTCTGGCCTCTCTCTATGCCAGCGTTATCACAGCTAAGCCACAGGGCATGTTCTCCAGATTGCCTGGTAAGTCACGGGGTTGTGAGTCTCTGGTGCCCGACTGCATTGAGCATGCATTACCCACAGTGCCCTCCTCCAGAGTCTGCGAAGAGCATCACTATCTGCAATATTAATTGAGATGATTATAATGAGCGTCATAACGATAACTATCACTGCGAGGTCAAAGCAAATATTCAAAGAGATCTGAAGCCTTTCAGAAGGTGAAATTCATTCTCTGCTGAGAAATGTGTGAAATGTTCCTCTATTAGGATGCCCCTGATTAAAAATATATATTTAAAGTGCTATAATATGCACAAAAAGACACAAATATCTCCGCCATATTATGTATGGCTGAATGTCTGCGTTTAGGTGGAAGTGCTGTGCAATTTGAAAAGATTCAGTACCCGGCAGATTTTTTCCTGTCTCGGAATCGAGGATTTGCAATTCAATGACTGTGAAATAGAAACACATGGTAATTAAATGGGTGATCAGGAATTCTGATGAAAATCTGAAGCGCAGAGACTTACAATCAAAGGAAACATATTTAACAGCTGTTAGCCTTCTGGTGACAGCTGTTCAGAGTGCAGAGTGCCGCCTTATTGTCTTGCACATAACTGAACAACCATATCTATTCGTAGAGGCATGGAAATATCCCCTCTCTCTCTCTCTCTCTCTCTCAGGCCTAATGAACATTAAGATCCCACGATTTCTCGTTTTTCTCCCCTACCACCAACACTCCCATCTCCCGAACGTTCTCTAATGGACCATAAGAGGGTTGTTTTCCAGAAATAGACCTGAGACCACCGAGAACCAACGTGCTCTCCCTTTCTCCCTCTGGAATCTGGTTAAATGCTGAAACAGTCCGAAATGCCAGAAGCATTTCCACCACAGGAGCCCTCTTCCTTACAGAAGTCCAGCAGGAATAGTTGGAAACATAAATGTCTCTTTTGTGTTGCGAGTGGGCGGCTTTAATGCATTCTGAAACCCCTGGAAGAAGCTACAGCTGCAGGGCAATACGTGTCTCCCTAACTCGACCAGATGCGGTCCTCAACAATGTCTTGCTCTCCGTTTCTGAAGTGCAGAGGAATATGCTGTGGATATAATGCACTTCAATAATGAGCTACATTTGCATTAAAGATTGATTCATTTGTATTTTTGTGCGTTTGAAAATGCATTTATCTTTCTTTCTTTTTAAAAATCTTCATGATCATATTGTAAATGCTGAACAGACAGTAACCTTTTGAAATGATCTTTATCTGTGGGTAAAATGTCTCCGTAACAAAGAGCAAATGAGAAGCATCACAGCACTGTCATTATCTGTCTACAGAACACCTCGACCTCACACCGATACATATTCACCGTATACGAGAGGATGATTCTACGCTCATCAGTGCTCAACTAACTGGATTATCTGAAGGTTGCATGACATTCATTTCTCTGCATTGTCTGTGTGGGCATTAACCCTTATGATTCCCTTTTCACAGCTGCAGTCAGTGGTGCCGAGGCCAGGCATGTGCAGGCAGGCACAACCTCACCCCGGTGATCTGTGCCGCTCTGTGACAGAAAGTACAAGCAGTGACCAGTCAAAGATAGGTGATGGAGAGCTCTTAGCACCATCACACTGAGTGAAAAAGTACTTTAATTGATGGGCTGGATTAAATGGACCAGACAAACAATCTCACCGTACCTTCTTTCGGGCTGGGTTGCCAAGTGAGTCTACGTGAAGGAATAAGATCATCGAGTGATGGGCTGGACTTTAAATATTTGGTGTTGAGTGCAGAAACTGACAGCTTCCCTGTCACTGGATATGACAGGTCGCGTGAAAAAAAAAGCTGCAAGTGACAAGTGGCCTGTGGTGTGGATCGTTTTGTTGCTCCATTGAGCCAGGATATGAAAGAAGCAGATCTCATTCAAACATAGACCAGCCTGCACTGTGTTTGCAAAAAGATGTGGAGAGAGAAAATAACTGTATCCTCCTTCCACTTTCATAGCAGATCCATCACTCGATTTGTGTCGAGTCTCAGCCTTGACTGACCCACTGGTGCTCCTGGGAAATCGTGTCACGGGTGGGACCGCGACACTTCGATCCGCTCTAATGAAACTTGACGACATGTATCCCAGATGCCTTACACACGAAGGCACCTGGGAATGGCAGATTCTAATTAATTTGTGGGCCCAACTTTGTGGGGGAGAATCAGACTATTAGCTGTCAGAAACGGAAAAAGTAATTAGTTCATCTCATTACATTCGTAATTAACTGGAGGAGGGAAAGTGGATGATGTATTACGAGTCATATATCCCTGATCCAGAGTCTAATAGAGGCATTTGCGACTCATAATCACATTATGGGGCATAATCTAACATCATCTTCAAAAGGAGACCATGTGGTGGTTTTGAATGTGGTCTCCCACTGGCACCAACATCAGCCATGAGTCACTGTTTGGAGGACTTGAAGTGGCTCTCATATTTGAAAGTTTTTCCTCCCATAAATTTTCATTTTTTAAATTAGAGGATTTATTTCGCTGCACGTAGAGCGTCTGTAAACGTAAACAGAGCGCTCCAGAGAAAGTGCCTCTCTACAACCGTGAACCTTGATCCTTACTGATCGTAACACGCTGTAGCTGCAGCCTTGTTACCATGGTGTAGTGCAGGGTATCCGGTTTCCAAATGTTTATCTCTGTTAAAGAGATGTTATACAGGGGCCAAAAGATCCAAAGTAAAATAATGCCGAAAGTGCAATCTATTAACAATATTAAAGCATTAAACTATACAATAATAAATGCACTGCATAATTCACCACTCAAAATTAAATACAGTATCTAATAATCTTGATATCAACCCTAAATATCAGTCATTCCTGCCATTTCCAACTTCTTTCTGTGAAAAAAAAAAACCCCCACCGTGCTGCATGTGACAAATTCTCAAAGTGTGACTTACAACTACAAAAGTGTGTCTCAATGCACAACGAACGACAAGTTTGACCACGTAAATGATGTGAAATAGAAAAGGAAATACTCACTGTGCTCCAGAATCATCAGCTGTTAGTTCGCTGAAGGCGCTGAGAAAAATGCACATGAAGGAAAATACGAAATCTGTGTTGAGCTTCTGCTGCTTCCTCGTTTACCTCTGCTCCATCAATGCACATCAGGCGCCAGGCTCGTGGAGCACGAGGTGGTTATTTGATGATCATGAGCAACAGGCTGCCCTCCCCTCCCTCATTCCCTTATTCCCTCTTTCCCTTCCATTTGCCCTCGTCTCTCCCTCTCTCTCGCTCAACTCATTGCTCTAGCGCTGAGGTGGGTGTGCCATAATACCAAAAGCTTTTGAGAGAAATCCATGGCAACTAACATCCAGAGAGCCGTGCATCAATTCCACCTTTAAATGAGAAGATTGCCAGGGTTTGTAATTTTTTTTCTCACAAAAGGTTTATATTAGTCTGTTGGGTAAACCGACTGAGGAGGAGGGAGGGAGGGAGGAGAGAGGAGAGGAGGGGAGGGCCACTGGAGGCTGGCTCAGACTCACCAAGGTGTCCAATTTTAGACAAGTGGTGGGAAACGCTATCATGAGGTATGAGAAAGAGGAGGTGAGCGCTCATACGGAGCGTGCTTATTGCCCAGAGCAAATGCTCCCTGTATGTTTTTGCTTCTTAACATTTCTTCCCAATGGCCAATGAAGTATGTCTCGTCTTTAGATGATGTAATGGATGATAGTGTTTACATCCAGGAGATGGTGATACTGTCCAAAGTTATTGAGTAAATGCAATTTGATAGAGAACAAAATCTAAAATATATTTGATATGTGGGCATACCAAAACATTTGCGATTCAGCATGCGTGGCATGTCAGCATCTTGTCCACTGAGCATTACCTCACAACTGTGTTGGGGTTCATTACACCTTTATTGATCTGCCTGGCTTGGATGTAAAAACACATGACACATCAATCTCAGTGGATTATTTTCACTTCAGTGCTGTTATTACCCATCATGGGGAAGTGGAAAAAAGAAAAAAAAGTGCAGCACTGTTTTGGTGCAAGTTCTCTCCCAGCCTGCGGTGTATGACTAGTGTTTAAAAAAGAAGAAGAAAAAGATAGTAGATTATTATTTTATGACTGTGGGCCGAGCACTGCGTGTGTGTTTTCAGAAAGAGATATATTGTTACAGAAAGTAAGCATGTCATTTATGTGAGCTATGATGATGTCTCAAGAGCAGAGCTGTTTCCTAGCCAGGTGACCAAAGGCAACTGAAGAGGATGATACAGACGGAGAATGAGAATACGACATTGTTGCAGCACACGATCTTCAACCAGACCGTGCCGCATGGCATTTCTAAAGCGCAGATTTCATGCAGCAATATGAGAAAGGATTATCTTCTAGAACAGTGGTTTAGAAATTTAAATATATTTAAAACAAATCTCACGTTCCCCCTAGAGGGCATTCATGTACGTGAAGGCCCTCTAGGGGGTACGTGAGATTTGTTTTAAATATATTTAAAGTGAGCATCCATTAAAAAAAGCCTCTGATAGTAATAGTTAATAGTTAACTCATAAATATTCAATACAATATAAGTGTAAATTTATCAACTGAATTGTTTCTATTATATGCAAAATGCTGCGTATTCCATCTTTTTTCCAACCCAAAATGCTTTGCACATAACTCAAATTATGTTGCATCCAGCAGGCTGCATGTCGATTTAGTTTTGGGACGGGATCATGTCCCATGGCTTCAAGACAGAAGCAGCAGACATCCTTCATGTTAGCAACCAAAGGGCTGTAATGTCAAGTTGAATCACAGTGAATGGGAAAGGTGGGATTTCTCCTATTAATTAAAATAGACACGACTGAGGGTCGATAGAGTAGCAGCTCTCTGAGGGTGCACAGTGTTGCTCTGAGCTAATTGCCTCTATATTCTATGTTTAGCAGGTACAATGTTTATAATTTTCACTATTTTAGTTTACTGTGTTTTTTTGTTTTTTTCGCCAATCCTCACTAAACACAATCAGGTACACGGAGGTGGATGGGAATTCAATTATAGTTGAACAGGTATATGGTCATAAACTAAAGTATTTTAAGTGTTTCAAATTATCGCTGACAAGATAAGACATCATCACAATAGTAACTGTTGGGGATGTGGAGGAATAAAGTCACATTGATTTATTTAAATTGTTAGAACTTCAATTGTTTCAAAGCAGTTTGAGCAACAAAAACCAGAGAGATGGTCGTGATGATTTACGAGTCTATTTCAGTCTGGACAGATCCTCAAAAAATCCAAAATGGTGGACCGACCAGAACCAGACCAGCATGGCCGTCAACCAGTGGCGGGCCGTGGGCCTGGGGCCTGGGCCTTCAGTGAGGTCCTACACAGTCCCACCCGAATTAATCCACCTCTTATTACTATCATTATGATGCCATGGCTCTTGACCAGGGCTCAATACGTCGATCACGGCGTAGTATTGGTAGATCGCATGACATAAAAAAAATTGGCCCGCCCCCGTCATTTTCTCTATAGCACGTCTTTGTTCATTTATTAAACTAAACAGCCGTCTGATGTTGATCGTATCTACACAACAGCATGTCATTTCTCTCGGCTCTCCGTCTCGCGCGATGCAGAATGCGCGCATCGGGACGGAGAAAAAGAAGAAAAAAAGTCACTTGCACTCGTTTGTTCACTAAACAGGGCATTGTCGCACCCAAAGCAGATTTCAAGTATATGCTCGACCAACTCGACATCTTCTCCTCCTTCCGCCATTGTGGGTTGAAAAAACAGCTTTGTAGTCCGCGAATTAATTCCTTTATCAAATTCAGTTTCCTAGTTCTGAGGTTTTGCATCTACCTGCCCATAGGACCCGCCTCTCAATATTGGTAATCCAATCAAAAGACGTGCAGCACTCCGCCTGCTAGCTGCTCCTGTGCCGCTTCCGGGGCCTTCGAGAAGGCCTAGAGGAGCCAACTCTAAAGCTGATTGGTTGACACGACATCGTCATTCCCATTCACTTGAAGCTACCAGCGCCTTCAATGTTGATTCTGAAGGCCTAAGGGCAGATGTTAGCCCCCTGGCAACACACGATGGCTGAATATGATTGGATAAAAGATCTAACATAAAGACCAGCCCTCCAAATCTCAACCTGGCGCTGGCAGCAGCGCAACCAAGAGGAACGCTATGAAATTAAGAGAATAACTCTTACTCTGGGAAATAATTGAATACATATTTGTGGGGAAATATATTTAGAAAAAAATATATATTCTGATGATGTTTAGGCCAGCAGAGAAGGCCTTGCTGGCCCTGACGGCCCGCCACTGCCGTCAACAGAGCCAGTCTGCTAATGAGGCTAAAAAGATGTGCTCACTTTCATGTCGCAGCTTTTGGTGGCAAGATTGTGCATTTCTAGATTTAGATTAAAGATGGCTTGTTGTTCATGAATAAAATTTGATGTATGCTAATTTTGGCTTGACACGTGAGTGGGCCAGTTTATGGGTGTTAGGCTCAGTTAGACTGCATGGCACAAACAAATGTTGCTGTATTTGCAATTCAGAACTATTAACCACAGTACTTGAGGATTCAGGCATGCTGCGTTTCCTACAAATCAGCTTGAAGGACTACCTGAAATAGAAAATCATCCAAAAATGAAGAGGAACCAGCAGTGTGTGTTATGAGAAGCTGTTTCACCAAGACGGCCCCAGCGGTGATTGCACCGACAGGTGTTTGCCTGATGATTGTTGATTGCTAATTAGGCTGCTGATACAATTTTAACACATTTTTATTCTGAGGCTTGACGTCGCCGTCTCTATATCTCTCTTTTTCTCCCACAGTTTTCTCAGTGGTGAATTGCTGTCTCTCCACGGTTTCAAGAGGTAAAATTGTCTTTGGCTGAATACTCAAATATAATTTTCAAAGCAGCTCATGTCTGTGTCTTTTCAACAATGTTAAAGCTACTTTACTCTAGCTTACGGATGAAGAACACCCATGTGACTCATTGTTGGTGGACATTGTTGTGGAAATGTATCATAATTTTACCTATGAGTGTAACAGTTTAGCTCCACACCTTCATTTTTGTATTAGTTGTTTTCATCCTGTCTCACTAACTATCATGTCATTCCAGATCCTGCTTCCCATCTCGTCAATCCAACTCCCCTCACCTGCCTCTGATCACTCCCTCGTTAGTCCCTCATTCCCTTCACCTGGTCCTCACGCCCTTCTCACCTGCAGCCCATCCCCTCATTAGTCCCTCACTATTTAGCTCCCTCACTTCCACTTGTCCTCTGCCAGATTGTATTGTGTTTTTCCGACCAAGCCCTCGAGCGTTCCATAGTTTGATTATTCTGTCTGTTCCGATCTTGCACTAAAGAATCTTTATTTGAATTATCTGTCTCCTGAGTCGTGCATTTGGGTCCACCCTAATCCCGTCGTGACAATTAAATGCAAGTGTAAAGCTTAACTTTGACGTTGTTGTACATGCAGACGTTGCAAAGTAAAACCCGTCACCACACCATTGTATCTTATGTTGTAGACACAACCTGACGGTTGTGGCAGCTTATGTGAAGCACATATACTTTGTAAAACATGTGGACTGGTTGACCTCTGTGGGGAAGAGCTCTATTCAGTCAGCTGAATTATTGTAAGTGTCTGCTTGATGAAATACTCTTTCATCACCCTTACGGTTAATTCTCACAAGAAGGTTAAAAAGATTAATTTCCACCACAGACTCGTCGTGCTCCTCTACTTGATGAATGCTAAACAAACGGAACTCTCTCTCATTTCAAACATCTGAACTTAATAAAGTAAACAGGCCCAGTCTGGATCAATGGGGCTTAATTTTTGTTTCACTGAGTAGTATTTGAGCCACTAAGCTCAAATATTGGCTACCAAGAACCTTTAGCATAAGGAGATAAGCAAACTCCTGGACAACACATGGTTTTGAGTGCCAGGGTCTATGTCTGGCAACATATCTCTTCCCCAGACATACAGTATAGCGTTGCAGCCGTGCAAGATACAGTCATGACACTTGCACACAGATGTTAGAGCTGGTGTGGTACAGTGTGTTTAATGTACGGACTTTACACATGTTCTCATATTCAGCTCCACAGGGTGATGTCGAGATAACTTCATGGTTCTGTAAGAGGATTTTATGTTATGTTCAGATTTTGTGGGAGCCAACTTTCTTCGTTACCTGTCTTTTAATTTAAATTTCTAACACTTAATGGCAGTGGAGCATTAACAGCTCAGGACATTTCAGTCAGAGCCCTCTTTACTTTCTGACATCTTATCACCGTCACGTCCAATGCGGATCTGGGGAAAAAACTGTGGTTACGGCCAGTCAAGAAGAACATCTTGAGAGTGGCTGCTTATGTCTTTTCAGTTTGTAAATTGGCTTGGCCACTGTGTTCTTCTGAGACAGGATGATCTGGTGATCTAGAAGATTCATACTCTCACGTTTGTACAGATAGACTTGGAACCAATAAGAAATAATTGTCTCCCCATTTTTCTAGAATTCAAAAATAATTGTATAAAAGCTTTTGGTTGGGACGAATAAAAGCCGTCCATGTTTGCCGATACTGTTTCAACCAAGAGAGAACGAGGTGATGACTTTGCGAGAGGAATTATTTCAATAAAAACCGACCAGTTCTTTATTTCCATGCAAACAGACACACACACACAAACATCCTTTCACGCTCATAATTGTATAGGTTCAACTGCTTTTGTTCCCTGCCATCGTCAGAGAAGCTGAAAAGGCTTTCTTTGTTATTAGCAGCACTTTCTCACTGCACAGTTTGATGCTGCTTGTGCAGCAGCCTTGAAGACATTCGTTTGAAAAAGTTAGACAAAGGCCTTGTAGTAAATGAGAATCACTCTCATTGTCCTCTTGTTTTAATGACAGTTTTGACCAAACGGAAACATATTCCAGGAATTGCTGCTTGGGGTTCTCAGAATGACATTCAGCATGCCCTACTAACCCGGCTCTGATGAAGTGAGTGTAGGAGGGAAACATTTGATTGATCATCTCATTTTCACATTAGCTGACCTGTGGCAAGAAAAAAGTATGTTATACTCTGCCAGGATCTGCACAGAGGTCGATAGAACAGCAGCAAGGTATAATGTGCTACCAGACGCCCAGTGGCTATGCTTCGATGATGTGTGATTTCCAGTGGCGGAGGAAGAGTTCAGGTGCCGACTTTAAGGGGACGCATCAAGAAAAACCTTTTAGTGTTTGTGCACACACACACGTTTGGGTATCTGGAGTGTCATACCAACCTACAAACTGTGAGTAAGACTCCACGGTCAGGTTTTTGTGGGCTGCATTGAGAAAACATGTGAGTTGACAAGCCATTCAAATGTGGCTCCCCTTTATTTCATGACGGTTTATTGGAATATGTAACCTACTTTGTGCCCCTGCCAAATAATTAAAGTGGGTGAGACGTTAAATGGGGTTATAGAAAGAAAAATGTTTTCTCATCTTTGTTTGTATGGCTGTATATTTAGACTTTGAACATCAAAATGAAATGTTTTGATAGACTCCACAAGACACGTTAGTTTTAATAAATTACCTCAGCAAATCAGTTAAGGTAAACAAAAAAAACTAATGGAAGCGTAACCATGTACATGTTTTAGCTATATTTTCAAATCAGGCTGTGCAGCAGAAAGCTATTTTTTTTAATGTTTGTTCCAAATAAAGATTTGCAAAACTAGTTATACTCGGCCAAATACCGGTTTTGGCTCATCCCTAGTAAATTAGCTCATAAACTTAAGCTAAAATCAGTCAATCTTGACATTTGACGGCATGGCTCACGATCACATGCGTTATATATGATTTATGATGCATTGCGTTTCAAAGGTACACGTATAAAGAATGAATGAACAGGCTGCTCAACTAAATGTACTTATTTGCCTCCCACCACCAGTGATTTTTGGATATTTCACTTTTTTATCTCAAAACTTTTCAAATCCAAACCGCAATGAGGTTCAAAGAGGCACAGCTGCATTTGGTTGACTGAGATTAGTAATAATCTGGGCTTTACCTTGCAAACTCAACTGAGTTGATCGGGAATTGCAAGTGTAAATATTATAATTCCTTTGAGTGCGAGTGTGAGATAAAAATAACCTCAGTATGTAGTGGAATCAAATAAGTGTAGCGCGAATTCACAGTATAGCGAGAACGGCTATCACGGAGCGAGAAGAGTCGGAACACAATGTAGGACAGTGTGGAAAAGAGTGGGAGGTGTCTGTGACCTCATCCTATTTCTGACAGCTGCCCGGCTATAGTGTCTGTTCAAACAACACACTCTTCATGCTAATCACACGTGAAAAAACCCTCGATACATCTACCACGCAGAACTCTACGTTATGTACGAAGATATGCATTTCTGTGCTCGTGCAATCCGTTTTTTAGACAAAATATGCAAGACACATTACATTGATTTGGTTCAAGGTTCCAATAAAAACATCAGAATAGAGGATACACCGGAAAAGAAAACATCCCAAAAAACATTGTGTGATGACACATTTCCCAGCCAATCGTGAAATGTTAAATCGTCCACCTGGTCGGTGTAAATAGTCCATCTTCCAGTAGTAACTCAGTGATCTATTTCAAACCCATTTGTTTGGCATGTAAAGTGGTCCATCTGTTGGGTGGGCCAGTTTGCGTAGTTCCTAAAATATGAGCTAATTTTGAGCAATTTCCTCCTGACCATGCGACAATGATGATTAAAAGCATCCGAGAACCTCCTGCTCTGAGGTAAAAGTGGTTTGTGATGCAGGATGAGAGTCATGTTATTTCCACCAGATAAAATAGTATGATGGAAATGTCCCTCCTGTTAGAGCACACAAAATGTATCTTTAATCCAAATACCAACATTTATTGTTATTTTTTCCCTAATATTTAGTTGAATTTTGTCCTTTTTTTCAGGAGAGGATTTGATCTCATGTTTCATTGTTAGATCAGAAAAGTATTTTATTTTGAAATATCGTTCATGATTTTGGAAGGCACAGACAACCTGTTGACTTTGTAGGATCAGAAACTGGTTCAATGTGTCAATCCTTTTGGAATATAGATTCACAAATTAGTCAAACAATTCATTTGAACACATTCACCTTAAATCCAATCTCAAAATTCTTCTGAAGTTACATATATGGTTTTATGTGATTCCATGAAAAATATGAAAGAGGAACTTTTATGACCTCCACTGAGTAAAACTCTGATTGCTTCATTCATATTGAAAGGGACATAACATGAATAATTCACTTCTCGCACACATACATTTGGAGTGGCCATCAACCCACAATCTGTGAAATGCAGACGTTTTTAGACATAGTCCCAAAACGTTCACTTATAAACGCACAATTTACAAGTCTAGGGACAAGGGAAATTAATGAATTATTATTAGAAACAGAAGATCTTAAAAAGTATGTATATAATAAGTATGTAACACACCACTAAATCTTACACATTTGGCTGAGACTGCAAATTATACAGTGTGCTGTCCTCATATAGAAGAATAATACACAATTTAAATACATTGTCCTTCATTCACAATTCTGGGAAAGCCCTTTGGCCGACATGACACGAGGATAAGTATAAATGCACAGCGCTATAGCGGTTGATGACAAAATGCAATTCCACTGTTTCACATAAAGTAGAAACCCCAGTTGGCATGGTAATATCAGAGCCACATTTCTCCCGCTTGCATATCACAGGAGTGTACATGGCTTTATACCAAAAATAGCACTGGATCTTAGCCTAGCATCCAGGTTTCTCAAGATGAATGTGCTGCGACGGTAGAATAATGATTTGTGTTATTAGTGCTGTTGCTGCCGTGGACAAAACGTTGCCTCCTTTCCTCCCTCCCTCGTCTCAAGAGTGTTTATTCAGCCTGACCTGCATGAATTCATCCTTAATCTCCTGAGCAGGCTAATCTTAGTGATGAGACTGCTGTAAAAGCACAAAATACAAAAGCTGATAAATACAAAGACTGACATGTCAGATCTGTTGCTGCCCAATAACCCTTCTTACAATGTGTTGCATACTGTCACATGATGTCATCTTTTCTTTCTACTCGATCAAAGCCCTCAGCTAAGGCCACTTAGAATATAAAATATCAAAAACATTTTGACCGAGTTGGAAAAAATGCATTAATGATGGCTATGTTCCATTAAGTGTCCCTGGAGGTCTCCCCGGTACCAATTTGTCCTCTGCTGCCACTTAAAATGAGGGATACATATTTCTCCACTTGCCCACACTTGATTTGAACTCGCTCTGTTTGGTTGAATGCTACACACACACACACACACACACACAATCCAGCATCACGTTCCACTACTCCTACTGCCACCGAAGCGACCAAGTGTTTCGTCATTTTCAAGGTCTCAACTTCCTGTTCAAACGAGACGACCCAGCTGACTCCGGTGCATTGTCCTTCTCAGGAAAGTTGAGCGTGTGCAGATCAGATGCTGAGCAAGTGGTGGTCAGCACTGTTCCTTCACAGTAAGGAGGATCCTGAAGGGATTCCCCTTTGTTGCCAACATTGCTGCATTTTTAAACCGGTGCTGGTCCACGCAAATGAGTTGGGGGGCTATAGCTTTGTGACAGTGGCCACTTGCAGGGCTAACGGGGAACCGCTGGAGCTGGCAAGCTCCCGGAGCTTCTATTTTCCGTTGTTCTGTTTACTTTCTTCTGGCATTTCGTTGAACAGTGTACACCTTTGGTAATAATAATAGTTATTGAAGACGCACAATAAAGCTCTCCGAGCGTCAGTTAACCAACTAGCGTGTTAGCTTAGCTTAATTACACGGTTCAGTTCATATGAAGATGTATTTGTATCATCATTTTTGGTTTGCATTCGTGATAAAGGAGGTAAAATAATGGTGCAACTGTCACAGTAGCGAGGGGGCAAAAACTCTCTTTACTGAGGCAAAAGGTTCCAAAAACCGGAAGATCAGTCCAAAAAGCAAACAAGTCAGAGGTCAGGGCCAGCAGGCAGGGTCAGAACAGGCGGATCAGGAATACACACTAATAACGCTGGAGAACTTGGCACAAAAACACAAGGAAGACCAAAGTACAGACAACAATCCATCCAGAGACGAGGGAAGACTGGCACAATATATATGGGGGGGGGGGAACAGGTGTACGGCATGAGGCACTAACGAGACGAGAGTGGCTGAGAGCAGGTTCAGGGAATGAAACAATCAAGGAGACAGGAGTGGCTGAGGGCAGGTGCAGGGAATGAAATAATCAAGGAGACAGAGGAGACACAAGCCGTTTCTCAATATGCGTTATTGTGCGTACATCTCTGTACTTGTGTTCTCGTGGACTCGTGAAACGTCGTCAGTCGCAGCCCGAGTACATGTTCCAATTCATAGTCCGCTTCTCGCAAAGCACGGCCGGAGATTTGAGGTTCTGCTCGCTCAGTGAGCTCCGCAGCGCCGGGCGGTCAGCGCGCTGTGTGGCCGCCGACAGCAGCCTGATCTCGGCAGGATGTCTGGCTCTGATGTTTCCGTAGCGGTTAAACATGAGCTATAATTCGGTTTGGAGGATCTAACGAGCACAACGAGTTTATTATTTAGTCACAGATAACGTTAAATCAGTTTGATTGAGGGTTAGGATTCATAACTTAATATTTTAATACACAAATATATAGATATATGTAGCCTATATAACATATTTATTATATATATATATACACATATTTATATATAATCTAAATATTTTGTACACAATATATATTCAATTATATGTGTATGATTATTTTATTTTGAATTGTGTGTCTATAAATAAATACATATAAATATATATATATATATATATATATATATCACACAATTCAAAATAAAATAATTATATTTAAAGTATAATGAAAAAAGCAGGGTGTCATATTTTGTTTGACTGTAAAAAATAATTTACAGTGTATAATTTGAGTAAACTCATGAGCTAGAACAGCTGATGTGGTGACGTCAACAAGTAAGCTGCTGTTCCAATCGCAGAAAAACCGCCCTCCCGTCCTTCGGAGTCTGGACTCCCAAGACCAAACTCCAAAAGAACACAAGTCTGTACTCAGTGTAGCCTACTTTGAATTGAGAAACGGCTCCAGAGAAGAAACGGAGCAGACACAGAACAGGGCGTTACAGCAACACAGCTAATGGTCTATGATAGATTCCACTGTTGACTTTTGGACGCCAGGACTGCTCGACCAATCGGGTCAATGGAACAATTATAAAGACACATATTTCTTCTGCATTATGAGCCTCTGATTGCACCGATTCCATTGCAGTCAAAATATTTTGCCATTTAATATCATGGTGTCTCCAGACCTTGATAAATGTAGTTGGTTGATTGGAGACTTTTGGTCCTCTAAAATGTCGAAGCACCATTTTGTATCATCGGTCAGAACAAGCTAAACTACTTCACTGTGTTCCTGTATTTGATATTTATTTGTGTTTTTTAAGTATTCCACACAAATTCACACAATTGCAAATACATAATAGGAAAAAAAGAAAAAAGAAGATTTGATGAAAACAAAAATCAGTGGTGATGCGGACATTATTCAGCTATAATTTTATCAATTTAGTGACTGCTAATGGAAGACGTAGTACAATCGTGGTCTCCGACACAAGGGATACATTGATCAATTGGTAATCATTTTAACTGGCTTTCATTTTTTTGAGCACTATTATTTCTTTTCTGCTTTTTCTCCTGCTTTCAGTCTGAACAACTGTATAACAGTAATTCTCCTTAACTTGATTACAGTAATGTAATGTTCTCTACTGTGCCCTGACCATTTTTGGACTGACGTTTGGTTCAATATATATTACAACACAGGTCACACTAAAGTATGAAATCCTCACCAGATGAACATGAAACAAATGTAATACATTAAGTATAAACACTATTTTAATAGTGTCTGGACGAACACAGATTAATGCAAATCCTTATTCAAGCATCAATACCATCATGTAAGCATTGAAATATTGATGTAAATTTAAAGAATCTTAGGCCACCCGTCAAATGACGTCAGGGCTTTCCTCATTTCCAGTGAAATAACGAGCTTTCTGCAGAAGACACTTCTTTACGCAAGAAAATGAGGATTCCTACTGTGCAGACAGTTTTTAAGGCTCACATCCCACTGACGGTGAGCAGCTGACGACCTTTGCCTTGGTAGCGAGCAGCAGTACTCTCATCCCTGTGCAAACAGAGTCATCTGATCACTCAGGGGGTTGTGAAAATGAGTAACACATGCTGTACATCCTCTTGAAAATGGCATGAAAGGTCACTCTGGTAGAGAGGTCAGTGACCAGAAAGAGCACGTCTCTCAAAATAGTTGAAGATCCAGCTGTCTAAAGACACACTTGACATTATCTGTCAGTCGAGAGCAAGACATGGAGCTCCTCATGTCTGAATGAAGGCATTTTCAGGGTGATATGGATCGTATTGTGAGGCTTTACTTCAATGTCTTTGAGTACTATGAAAAGCGCTATAGAAATTTTATGTATTATTATTATTAATGTCATCATGCAACTATTACTTTTCATTTGCAAGATCCATGGAGGTCTATTCCAATTGCTAGAATAGAGCCCTCGTTTCCAGGGCTCTAAGCCATCTAAACACATCATCGTATATATATCCACCATATGGAGTATAGGACGGAAACAGCTTTATCAAGAATTCAATATCAGACCTTAAGATCACGATGTTAAAAATAATTAGATTTATTCAGGCTCTTGAGATTAATGTTTTATGTGTGAAAGAATAAATGCAAGCAGTGACATTCAGATGTGGAGTGCGTCCCATGTTAATCTACTTCATTATTGTGAATTATTTTTAAAGAATACACTTTTAATCCACTGTCTATAAAGCAGGCCAACCTAGTCTTCTAGAAATTATGTTTAAACACAATTATATTCCCAGTAACGTTGTGGTGACCATTGTAACCGCAGGTTGGAGGCTTTGGTGGTGGAAGGTCTGACCCTGAACTTGGACACCACAGCCTGGCGTTGTCCCCACTGCCGTTTGTGATTATGTTTAGGCAACAAAAGCATATTGGGAGAGATTGTGGTTTCAGTTAAATATCTTTATGTCTCAAGTTACTGAATTTCTTTTAATGGCGCAAAAAACAACAGTTACAACAATGATATAAACAGATACACCTATAAAACTAAACCCACTATTCATATATATGAATCTATAAGGATTAATGTATAATTTAATAATAATTATGATATCATGCAGTCACTGCGACAGATCGGATGGATTGAATGCACAGGTGGCGCCAGGTGGCAGACGCACAGGTTGGATGAATGCTCGTGTTGCTCTCTAACCACAGAGTGCGTGAATACTGAAAGCCATATTGTTTTCACAATCTGACGCTCACGATGAAGATTGGGTGCTATGATCAAAAGCTTGTGATGAGATTATATAGTCAACTGTTGGTGAAGAATTAGCTGAACTCTTGAGTGGTAATGAGTCACAAAATCAGAGTTTATGGGATGATCATCTAAATGAAACAGATCATCGAAGGTCAGCTCTTCAAATAGTGCAAAGGCAACGACAACGCTTTTTGGAATCATCCATTACTATTTAAATAATTGTTTTCATCGAAGATATAAATATTCTTTGTTTTAAGTGTAATTAAGTTTATCAGGATGTCCATTGATTGCTATGTGACAGAGTAAGAGTTGGAAATTGTATGTGACATGTAAAGGTATGTAATGCATGTACAGTGTATGTGTTTATGACTAGGGATGGATATTATGCAGTGATGACAATTTTAGTATTTATAGGTACTAGCAAGTTTTTTCAGTAACATGTTATAAATTAAATGCAAGTCTGCTCTTTTCTGCGAATATCCACCTCAAATTTGATTTTTAATTATACAGAGGACAGTGGTGAGGATAACCATCTCATCTAAGCTAAACACTGAATACGGCCCGTTTGTCAAACCGCTTACATGAACCAAAAACCCAATTAGTCAGGGTTCATTTCATCAATGAAGCTGGTTCCTGATTTTCTCTGTTTTTCAGCATCATTTGAAGCCTTTGTTTTGTGACCAGGCTCCACATAAACACCACAAGATTAAAGAGAGAGCACAGGAATACGCCAACAGATATGTCTTCTTTTGCTATCTTTCCCTCTGTTCCGCTTCACTGTGAAGTCGACTTGCAGTGTGAGAAGTTGACGTCTGCTGTCGGTGTTAAGATGTCAATTTATAACTCAGCAGGTCTGTTGATCACTGTGGCTTTGATTATAGCTGTGGAAATAACAGCTCCCCTCTCAGTGCAATCTGTGCAGGCTTTCCTCTGCCTGCTCTGCTGTGTGCCATTTTACGGGCTCCTTTGTTTCCTTGATGCTTTTCACTGATCATAGTTATCATCAACATTGTATTACTGCTATAAGAATGTCCTTTTTTCCCTTTGGCGAGTTGCTAAATACAGCAAGGAATGTCCAGTATGGATGCTTTCTCCCATCAGTAGTCTAACTAAAATGATTCATCCCATGTTCTAAACTAAACTGCATGTAGTGCATCAGTTTTGCTTTGGTGGTTGACCAATTATGACTTCTCATGGGATGTTAACAGAAGCTGTGATTTATTTCCAAACTCTAAGCTTCTGACGGTCATTAAAATGTGTTATTTGTTCATCTTTACAGGAGGTCATTTACACCATTTGGACTGAGATGCAGTCGCTGCTCAATGTAAATGATCTATTTTGATGAAGGAACAAGGAGGCCTTGGTGTCTGTTCTACACTCAGGCAGATGGATCCCCTCCCTCCTCTTTCTCACACTTTGCACAAAGACAAGGTGACAAAGCTTCCAAAATGGCACTTTAGGTCATAAATGCACAACATTATGGACAGAATATGTTGAATATTTATATTGGTAAGAAATTCTGAAGCAAATTAAGTCATTGTCTCTTGGGTTTGAATGTTTTGCTCAGTTTAATAACTGCAACATGGGCATTAAGAATATATATTATCATACAGTGTGGAACCGCTGCAAACTAATCACTGAGAGAAACAGAATATGATAATCTACAGCACTTGAAATAATTAGGAACTCTCTTTAAATATATAACAAAGCAGAAATCAGCTCCAAGTTAATTCCGTAAATGTAGATATTGGATCATGCCAACGTCTTTGCCTTTGCTTGTTTGTTAATTTAGGACAGATCATAAAATACATCACTAGTCACTATCCCAAAAATATCTTATATTCAACATTTTTGTTGACTATAAGGCAGCAGTCTGAAAGTCAGGCAGGCTGACCATTAGGCTTGGAAGTCAGGTGAATGACACGGGTGGATCGATGGAGAATGACATGGTTTCTGATGAAATGCACAGGCCTGGGGGGGAAGTGAGAAGTGGCTGGGCAGACTCGGTAAAATGAAAACAAATAAGGCAGATTGTGTGAAATAAAACCACTGATGTCAAAGTCAGAGTGCCACTGGAAAAGGCATTTGGATACATCGTGTGCACATCATGTTGTGCCGATCCATGTAAAAGCCGTTGAGATGATCCACGAGGTAAATGAAAAGTGTTACTTGCCAGCGAGCAGTCGGCAGATCGCCATCCTCTAAAGTTCATGAATGTACACAATCTGTATGAAATGTACAACCAATGAACAAGAGCTTCTGTCTCGATGTTCCTCCATCAACAACGCAATGTCGCAATAACATACTGTGTGCGTTGTGTGAGGCTTCATGATACGTGTGGCACAATGGTCGCTAACTAGTCGTGGTCGCCGACTTTACCTCCAATCACACACACGCCTACCTTTGATAGAGATAGATAGATATATACTTTATTAATCCCCAAGGGGAAATTTGTCGTAGCAGTAGCAGCACCAATAAACCAAACACACATGAATAAAAAATAAAATATAAAAACAGGGATGAAAGATATAGAAGCATACAAAGCAAAATATAAAATATATATGTATATATACAACATATATGCATACACAATACACAATACTAATGACAATTAAACTAAATATAAAAACACCAAATATAGACAGTGTGCAAAATGCAAAGTGTGTGTATGTGTGTAGTGCAAATGAAATGTGTGTGTATGTGTGTAGTGTAAATAAATGAAATGTGTGAAGTGCAGATCAACATAGTGTAAATATTAAGTTATTGCACTACGATCTGGCAAGAGGTGATCTGTTGTCGAGCCTCATAGCCGTCGGCAGGAATGTTCTCCTGTATCTGTCCTTGTGGCAGCGGAGCGTGAGGAGACGTCTGGAGAAAGTCCTCCTCTGTCCCTGTAGGAGGTGGTGGAGAGGGTGGTCCGGGTCGTCCAATATGGACAGCAGTTTCTTCAACGTCCTCCTCTCCACCACCTGTTCCAGGTGCTCCAGCTGGCAGCCGATGGAGCCAGCCTTCCTAACCAGTTTGTTGAGACGGCTGGTGTCACCGGCTCCGATGCTGCTCCCCAGCAGACAATGGCGAAGTGCAGCACACTGGCCACAACCGACTGGTAGAATAACTCCAGCATCTTGCTGCACACGTTGAAGGATCGAAGCTTTCTCAGGAAAAAGAGTCGACTCATCCCCTTCTTGTACACAGCGTTGATGTTGGCCTTCCAGTTCAGTCGGCTGTCGATGGAGACGCCCAGGTACTTGTACTCCTCCACCATGTCCACGTCCACTCCCAGGACACTCAGAGGTGGAGGAGCTGTCGCCTTCCTCCTGAAGTCCACCACCATCTCTCTGGTCTTGGCCACGTTCAGCCGAAGGTGATTCTCATCGGCCCACTTTACAAAGTCGCTCACCGCTGCCCTGTACTCCTCCTCCCGTCCATCCCTAATACACCCGACCACTGCAGAGTCATCAGAGTACTTCTGCAGATGGCATGACTCCGTGTTGTACTGGAAGTCACTGGTGTACAGGGTGAAGAGGAAGGGAGACAGAACAGTTCCCTGTGGGGCTCCAACATCACTGACCACCGTTTCAGACAGCACACGGCCCGACAGAGATATTTAGAATATCCGATTGATTGCATCTAAGCGCGTTACTGCGAGAACACATCACTCTGCAGTCTTCAAACTGCATATCTAGATTAACAAACCGGTGACGTCTGATGATTTACCTTCTTTAAAAAAAATTATGGCTTTCCATGAATCCAGATACTTTCAATGAATATGCTGCCAATCACTCCCTTGTCAGGAGTGGACTGCAGTGAGAAGGAAGTGTTATGTAAACACCAGAACTCTGACACCGGAGAGAAGTATAGAGCTGATCTATGGAGCAGTGTGTTCTTGTGTTGTTGTTGTTGTTGGTGGGCGGCAGCTGTATTTATCACTCGAGCCTGTTGTTTCCTCTGACTTAATGAGCATCAGGGCCACTTCAGAGCTGATGTCACCGTACACCTCCGAACGGAAGTGGGATTTCACCAGGTGGTTATGATAATAATAATATTACACCATTATAACAGTTTGGACAGCGCTCTGCACTCTCTGCTTTAGTTTGGTCACTGTAACATGTCAGGGAAAGTGTGCTCTGCTGCATGAGGACATTGTATCACTTGACATTTGAATACTAATGTATTAGAAGAGAGGCTGCATCGTGTTGGGAGTTGATTTGGGGGAATAGCTTTGTGTATTTTGTATAGTTAATGTCAAGTCTAATCAGTAGTTTTTGTGATTTTTCAAATACAGTTGCTGCATTTTCAATTAGTAATATCATTACAGTGTTTCCGTCCCGTATGTGCTACCTGTTTCCTGAGTCCAGAGAAAAAACAAAGGCTGTAGGCATTGAGTGTTGATATGTCAGAGTTGGTCAGACCCATAGATTGCATAGTCACCGTGTCATCACCAATTTCTTCGTGTATTACAGTTTTAAAGCCTTGAAAACAAAAGCTATTTTCAATAATTGGATCATTTTTATTCTCACTTATTTATGAGGGCTACTTTTGACAATCTCAGTGAAAGAAATCTATCATCCTTTTGTTCAGCGATCGTGTGCCAGCTAGTGAGTCCTTCAGGAAGTGCAGACCAGATTTTATGAGGCACGTGTTGCACCCATTATGACTTGATATTGCAATCAACCGAACATCGCCCTATGGCCTGCTTTATTTTCCATTTTATTCTAAAATTATGGAAACAAAACTAGTGTTAAAGACTATAAACTCATTAGTAAAAGGATTATCGATGTAATAAATCAAATAATAAGTAGGATCATTTTCTTATAGAGTTCTATAAAATCGGACTTTTTGCAACGAGAGGAGTCCCCCCTGCTGGCAAGTAGAAAGAATGCAGATGTAAGGCACTTCCACATTGGCCTGGTTTTCAGAACTGGAGGTTGTCTACTGGTCAAAAACAACTTATTATAATTAATAGGTGGATCTCAGAAGTGAGAGCTCTGAGTTCAATGTGTGATATTCAATATAACTTCAGTTTTAAATGATAAGTAATGATAAGAGCTAAGTAAGGGTCTGGATTAAACTAAGAAATCATCTGATATTGGACAGCATGAATGAAGGCCAAAGAGACGTGTATTACTTTGTTTTGCTCATTGTTAAATGTGTTCATATTTATGGTTTGCCTGTTATTGATATTTAAATGTGTGTTAATAAAAACATATTAACCCACTTAACTAACGTTGCTCCCTCACAATAGCCCACAATCACAGAGTTGCTTCAAAGGGCTTTACAATCTGTACAACACACGAAACCCTTTTTTTTATGTCCTCAGAAGTTGCAAGAATAGAACACCCTTCAACAGACTATGAAATGGTTAAATTCATTGTTAGTTGGTGAAATGCTAAAATGTCTTCAGAAAAGCTAAATATAGGCTACAGCTGTTCTGACAAAGAAGCTTTTGTAAGCTGCTTCATTGGACTCGATTTGCAATACTTACTGCATTTTCCAGTTCAGTTGTAAAACTACCAAAACAATAAAAATATTCCCTTCTGTTCTTTAGCTGCCTCTCTTGATTCCAGTGCTGCGGAACAAACATTCACAACTTCTTGTCTCCCCCTGCAGGACATGAGCAGAGCCCACCACTCACTTTTCAGTTTTCTCCTGCTACACTAGCTGTCACTATAGTACAGGGTATGGACATACAGTTGTGTACTTGTACATACAGGGTTGACATGCACATCTGCCTTTATATAAACAGGTGATTATCAGACCTGCATTTTCCCCACCCAGATTTCTCCGGGGTCCAAGTAAGATTATGTTAGAAACGTTACCACAAAATGATTGAGGAATGGGTGGCATATTTATTTTATTGAGACAAAGATAGCAGATTAAAAACTTTAAAATTGACATTTTTATTTTGTTTTATTTATTTATTTTGCACAATTCAAACAATAAAATAAAATAAAAATCACAACAGAGATAAATGAATATCACAGTGCAGGAAGAGACAAAAAGCCAACTAGGCTTATTTGAAGCCTCCACCTATATAATATTGAACCTTTTACAAAATTACAAACATAAAATGAGACACATTTCATCAACTTATTTTGGATAATGTTTTAAAACTACTTTTTTCAATCTATACTCCACCGAATAATTAAATAAGCCAATATACTTTAGACTTTAGAAGGGGGATTTATACACCTGAAGCCCAGGAAACTGACTCATGGCTGAAAAATATGATGTGGAGTTTTTCTGAAGTGTCTGCAAATGGACAATGTCATCTTTATTCCACACAAACAGCCCATTATACTGTTGCCCTGCAGCAGACCATGCCAATATTTTTTTAATACTTTATCCGTCTGGTAACACCATATCAACCCACCTGAGAATTTCAGGAAAAGATTGGTACAATTAATAATACCGCAGTTCCAGTATTTCCGCTTTACATCTGGTTAATTCAAAAATCTAAACTCACTGGTAGGTTTTTAAAAATTTTTTTTAATGTAGCTGTTGTAGTGGCTCGAACAAATTGATGCCCTTTGTGTCACGATGAGCTCAGTCCTCTTTTTATTTCATAAGGCAAAAAGCGAACTGAATGAAATGCCAAGCTCATCATGTATTTCATTCTTGTTTGATTTCACGCAGTAAATCTGAATGCGCTCCGAACTCATTACACCATCCAGTGCTAAAGGGCGCGTGAGTCATCGTGGCATCTCTCTACGAGTGGGCTGTATGAGACGGCTCATGCAGAGAAGCCCACATGCTGCTTTTTTTGCCCCTAGTGATGTCATAACCAGAGACTTCCTGAACACAAGGTTCATTCACAGAGTCCTCCTTCCGACATGGGGACCAAGTACCAAACAAGCTGTCTCCATAGCAACTGCAGCCTCCGGGGGGGATGCAAGTCCATTTCTCGTTCGGTGTGGCTTGCGCTCATGGTCAAGTGTACAGGTCGCAGCATTGCTCGCATATGCGTAAAAAATACATAAAAATGTGCGGCTTGATCGGGAATCGTGTACATTTAAGTTTCAAAATCTGCGTTCATCGGAAAAAGTGAAAAACAGCAAAAGATTCGCAAAGTGTATGGATTTTTTTTTAAACCACGAAGAATCCCAGAGCTTACACAAAAAATACATAAAAACATGCAGCCTGATCGGTAATAGTCGATAATGACTTTTCTAAGAGATCGGACTAACGCTTAACCCCCAAAACGCCCCAAAAAAGCGAGAAATGGTCCCATTCATTTGAAAGACGGAAGGAAGTAAAAAAGGAAGGGAGGAAAGAAAGGAAGGAAGGAAGAATGGAAAGGAAGAATGGACAGGAAGGGAGAGAGGATGGGTGGAAGGAAAGGAAGGAAGCAGGCAACAAAGGAAAGGAGTCAATGAAGGTAGGAAAGGAAGGAAAGAAGCCAGACAAGGAGGCAAGGAAGGAAAGGAAGCCAAGCAAGTAGGCAAGGAAGGAAAGGAAGCCAAGCAAGTAGGCAAGGAAGGAAGGACCCCCGCACTCTTTCTATTTCTCCCCCCCCACCCCATGCTCTCTCAGTGTCTCCCCCCCGCTCTCTATGTTCGCCCCGCGCTCTCTCTAGGTGAAAATCTATAGGAGCAAAATCTACCATTATTATTATTTTGAGTGCGCACTGATATGGAACGCTCAGATAAATGTAAACATCTGTAGGACATTATGGCAGAATAAAGTACACCTCGTGACTCACTCCCAACCAATCAGAATGCTTGATTTCATTTACCCGTCTCATAAATGTCTATAAACACCTTTCAGCAGAAGCCACACCATCTATATTTATTGTGAAATGTTCTCGTTGTTATTTGTTATTTGAGGGAGGAATGGGGTTTGACGCTGTGTGTGCACTGTCCACGGACGTGTGTGTCTATGTAAATAACACATACTTTTACTGGGTTAAACTATTTTAAAGTTAAATGAAATTAATTGTCAACAAACATGTTGAGTCTCCCTTGAGGCTGTCTGTTCAGGACAGGAGGGAAACACTTGATGAGTCACTGTCTACTGCTGGTATACTCATTTTCAATTTTCCTCTCATAATCGGGGTCAGGACATTAAATGCATGTTTAATATTCAGTCATTCATGCATTCTTTCATTCATGCGAGTAACTGCAGAGGAATAATGCATCAAAACAAAGACAATTGCGATGTATATGATTATTATTTATTGCTACTTTTAAGAATACAAAAATAGCATGAAACAGATTTTTTAAAGTCACAAAGTCTATTAGACACAACATAAACAAAGAAAAGAAGATACGGCAGTATTAATAACAGTTTCATTACTAATGATTTCTTTAAAGATTGTAAAATAATAAAAACAAATGCAGAAATAAAAATATAACCTATTATGGGCAGATTTAAACATTTTAGATAATGTATCATAATTCACTTCGGAACAAGTTTTACAATGTAACAAAACAGATAAGATATGATGATAACTAGAACTTTGTGTAACTTATATACACAAGACATGTAACAGACACTCAACGAACAACATTTTGTTTCTATTTATATCATAAGACGTTGACAAGTACACCCTAATATTTACAGAAAAGGGGAAACATTATTTAATAAAGATTACATTCAAGAATTGTCAAATGCACTGGCTCAATGAACAATATCATCAATAGATCGATATTAGTTTGACTAATATTACAAAATAAAATCTTATTTTATATCAAATAGGTGCATTTCAAATATTAAAAATCGAGATTCAGTCTTACATCTTCCCTTAATTGTGTTTTTACCGCTTTACTTCACTTACAACAATTTTCTCTTTACAATCATAGAAAATGGCACTCTGCACTTTCAATATACTCCAATTCACTCAGTGATATATTACAAAAATATCTTTTTTTAAATACAGCCTTTCCCGTCAAAGAAAGCTGTATTAGTACATGAGTTATACACACTGTGTTCCCGGACTGTGCTTACAGTGTGGATGAAGTACAAGGACATCATATTGCTCTTTACTTAGCATGAAGCTTCTGCATAGGCAGGCATGTAGCTTTGAGTATAATGATTGTCATTATGGACTATACACAAAACAATACACACAGTATAAACTTTAGAATATTTGGTTTGAGAATGTGGAAGCAGCCACATATGCTATTACAATCAATTTTAAGAGCAATACAAATGAAATAGAAAAAAACATTGGATTAAAAAAGCAAGACAACCATTTTCGGTACAAAATCTCTTATTTAGCTTGCATGAGCCAGACTTCAGATACATTTTTTAATTATTTTTATTGCAAGATTGGAAAAAGAAATCAACTCCAGCAAAGAAAACATTGACAAAACGTCGACCCATGCTATCGCTATGGCATGGCAGGCCCCTGTGGAGCCACTTTGGCACTATGACCTGAATGTAATGCAATATAGATTTTACGAATATAAAATGGTACATTATTCACATGACTCCAATATTATGTTTTTTAAAAAGTAAGAACATTGACCCCCTGTTATTGAAAACAGTGCATATTAGGAGGTGTCAAAATAGTTCATTTGAAAATGGTTAAGGCAGTGTGCGCTTCACTTCAATCCGAAAACTGCACTAAAAATAAGATGATCAGCATGTAAGCTTAAGACAATCTTTTCATGTAAAACTGCATTTGAAGTCAAACAGTCAACATCTTTTGTGCAAGAATAACAAAACTAAAAGATTACAAGCTTTTGGCCACAATCCATATTCTATATTTAATATTTGGGTTGAATCTTTGGAAAAAAATCAAGCTATTGACCAACCAATTTACATGAAATAGAAGATTCCCAAACTTTAAACTGCTGCATGCTACATGACTGTCATTCATATGAGGCAAATATGTGAGAGGCAAACCGGTGTGAGTTCATTACCTGAACAGTATGGCCAATGCTTTATCTAATGTTATCGCTATTCCTCTGTAAAGCAAACTGCATCCAAACTTCAACAGAAAATGTAATATAAAAAATAAGGCACAATCGCCTGTTTCAGTTTGTTGGAAACCCGCTCGGTGTTTGTGGCAGACGTTATGGGTCAAATTATTTCTTGTGTTTGCCAAATGAAACTGTTTATAGCGAGAAAACATCCAAGAGCAAACACAGCAGCCCAGAGCTGATATTTCTTTCTCTGTGGCGAAAGAAAATGAGGAAGAGAAGGTCTGATTGTCGGTGTATGTTCGTCACCTCTATGGAAGGTTGAAGACCGTGTGTGTGTGTGTGTGTGTGTGTGTGTCGGAGGGTGCGGGTGGGGGTATGCTGTAATTTCCTGCTCGTATCCGTCCTCTATGTCTGCCCGCTGGCCTGAATGCCCGTCAGATCTTTACTTATGATCTCATTCACTGTAAAGCAAAGAAAGAGAAAGATGTTAAACAGTGACTGGGCCAATTTAAGTAATTTAACAACAACATTCACAGTGTTAAAACAGCCAACATCAAAAAATGTAATTGATTATATAACTGAAAGACTGTTTACTTCTTCCTGATGATTTGATTAACATTTCTGGGCAGTGCCTTGATGGAGGATGGATAAAGGCCGCATTAATGTTGAGTAACCACTAGAGGTAGAGCTATATAAGTGATAAAGTGATAACTCCATGTTGATTTAAAGTGTGTGTATCCACATCAACAAAAGAGGGCCAGTTGAAATGGAAACTGTTGGTGTCATGGTTCCAAAAATAGAATTATGATGTAATATGATACAGTGGGGGGGGGCATGAAAATATATTTTAATAAGTTGTGAATAACAGATATTCTTTATATCTGCCAACATGTAAGTATTTGAAGCGGGAAGGAGTGTAGAGTCATGTGACACGTCATCACTGTAGATATGCAAGGAGCTCTGGCGTTTATCTGGAAGCCGACTGTGTGTCTGTGTGTGTACACTGGCACTTGGAGACATTATAGGCCGGTGCCACCGCTTCCACCGAGCCTCGGGGAACTCATGAGGGTCGATGAGTAACACAAGTATTTCAATGTGGGCCAAAAAAGCTTTTTGCCCGTAACCAAGCCATTACAGAGCATATTGTGTCTGAGATTTTGTAACCCTGGTAACGGGATTGGGTTATTCAACCAAAGTAAAAAAAATTCAAATCTGAATATCAGTATCATTAGCGGTTTGAAAAAACATTAATGGGGGACGTTATTGTCGTACACATTGTTGTTGAGTATTAACCTTCTACAAATATTTTCTAGTTTATTTTCTTTCTTGCCATAAATTGAATGAGAAGATCCGCTCTCTGTACACTATGAAGCTACAGGCCCAGCCAATTAGCATAGCTTACCATCAAGACTGACAATTAGGGGAAAAAGGAATACCTGGTTTGTTATTCAAAAGAAACAAAGACAAAATAATGTATTAATTAGTAAGTTGATCACTCTTTTGTAGTCGGTTGTTTTTTTGTAGGCTAGCTGTTTACTCCATTTCCAATCCTTGTGCAAAGCTAAGCTACGCTCGGCTAATTAATTTTTGACTGTGGCCTCATTTTCAATTGACTAATACGAGAGTGCATTAATCCTATTATTCAATTCAATTCAGTTTAGTTCCAACTATTAGTAAGAAGGCTTATAAGTCCAACTACTTCCCTAAACTCATTAGGATGAATGAAAGATGAAAACTGGGACGCTATATCTATAACATTCGCCACTGAAACAACCTCCAGCTGTTCAAACATACTGAATGCTGCTACCTTGCACTGCCTTATTTTAGAGATTGAGGGACTTTATTCACTTGGCTCGTGTTCGCTCTATTTAAAGCCTTGATTGCGAGTCAAAGTGTACAACTATTAAAACACATGTTAAATGAAAGCAGACACCACCTTACCCACACACCACCTTATATAAGCAGATGAGAGATGGTTAAGGGCTTAAGCATTTAACTTCCAAAGTGGAGGCATGTTTTTCTTAAAGATTAGCAGTTAGGAGGTGCAAATAAAAGCATATGGATCCATTTGGCCCTGGAGAGAAAATATTGCTTATAATTGAAATTACTAAGTGCAGTGTTATGAAATATAATCAAGCTATGAGACAGATATCCTCTTCTATCCAACAAACCAATCGCTGTATGTCTGTCTCTCTTTCTATCTGATCATTTGCAGATGTGAAAGAGAAACAAGTCATTAGAGCAGCTCAACACTGAGCACATTTTATGGCCGAAGCAAAAACTACAGCAGCAGCCAAACTGGGTGCTCTGCTGTCGTCACAGCATCAGCGCTCCTGTTTATTTTAGTCTGTAGTAGAATTCCCTCTGACACCTAATGCCTTAAAGAAACGTTCATCTCCCCCAACGAGGCCACAGGATTTTTCCTGGACATAAAAAAAAGCTCAGAGAAGCAGCAGAAGCGCCGCAGTGGGGCAACACACAGTGGGGCTTTACTGACTCTAATGAAGGGTTGGCACGGATCGGCTATTTGAGGCTGGCCCGGGGAACACTCGGGCCAGTCTGTTCAATAGGTAAGTGTCTGGCTCCTGAGTTCTGCACCAATGAGCTTCACTGTTTACCAACTGACTGTGAGAGGCGAGAGAGAGAGAGAGAGAGAGACACCCTGTACAGTAGCTGACTCAGTCGCTGCACAGTGCCTGCTGCGAGCTGGAATGTGTGTGTTTGTGTGTCTGCACCTATTTGCATGATACTACAGTGTGTGTGTTGTGTGGGTTGAAGGCCGCACAGTCCGTTCATAGCTAACGAGGGATTGTAATGACAGCGTGAAGCTGACAACCTCAGAGAGAAAAGAGCAAGTAAAGTCTGCAGACTGTCGGCTGACCACCAATCCAACAACAGTTATGGTGAGTCAGTGCTCACATGGCATTGATGTCTTCAAACACTGCTGACACACTCATATTTAAATAGTTATCGGTTGCTTTTGGAGTTGATTCTTTCTACACTAACTGTGAACAGATCTATTTCAAATATCGTTCCAGTGAAAGATTTCTGCATCTCTGTGTTTAAATGAAGCTGATGTGAGTCTTCAGGAGTCGGGGTTCGGACCCGTCTACACGAGTACAGATATATTTATAAGGGATGTTTTCCTTTATGATTTGAAATATAAATTACGTCCACTCAACTTTTGTTTTACAATATATCTCCGTACACATCAGAGCTCCAAGCACTCGCAGTAGGTGTCGATAAAGGCCACGTCAGCGATACGTCAAATACCGGAGGAGAAGATTCTGTGCGTCCAAAGAAAGCTTTTCTTTTGTTGTCAACAAATAGTAACTTATAGCGAGTAAACAAAAGTGATGGATTTCATTATTCACACAAATTAGTTATTTGGTGCTTTGGCGAAAACTAAATTGTAATTATATGTGTAGACGGACTATAACGCAGAGTTGCTTAGTAACATGATAACTACTCAGTTGTTTCAACTGTTCATCCAACAAAGATCAGCAACACCGTCTATGGAACCACAAAGAGGGAATGTGCCAGTGAGAAAGACAACTTTGGAAGGTATCCACTTTATGTGACACACCAGGACAGCTTCAGTTTAGCAATACCGTTTCCTTCATGCTCGCAGCATCACTCTGGGGATGTTGGTTGGTTGTTTATTCGGTCCATCACTTAAAATATTATTATTAGGCAATGAATTATTGTAAAGACATTCATGGTCCCCAGAGGATGAATTCTAATAATTATTTTGATATTTTTTCAAACCAACACTAGGATGAAATCAGTTTTTTTTTGGGTCTCAACAACTCTTGGCTAAGTTGTTGTAATATTTGGTACACATATTTATCTTCCTCTTAGGGTGAATTGTAATAACCTTGGTAGAGGCGTGACCTTTCACCTCACCCCACCGACATGTCAAAGTTTCCTTTTGTCCAATATATACCGCTCCCTCAACACTTCACCATGAGGACAGCTGTGTCTCCTTCTCTGTTTTTTCTCTTTGTCCTCCTCTGTCTCCTCCTTCTCTCTCTTCCTCTCAGCAGCCCTCTGTGGGCCAGTTGTGTGGGCCTGGCCTCATCACCTCCCTGTTTGCACACCCTCTCACACCTGTCCTGCTTTGCCTTCCTCCTGCCGCCTCCCCCCATGTGTTTCCTGCCTGTTCCCCTGGATGTTGTCGCTCCTGTCTTTTGATTTGTGCTCCTGTCCAGCTTCCTGCCTCCTCTCCCCTTTTCTTGCCCCTCCACTGCCTCTTTTTTCTTGCCTTTGCTTATCTGACTTTTTCTCTTTTGCTTTCTTTTCTTTGCTTCATCTCTGCTTTCTTTGCTTTGGGGTCCTTTTATCTTTGGACTCTAGAAATTATCTGAGAGCTTGAGACTTTTAGAGGCTCTCAGTCTTCAGGGGAGCAAACAGCATTTAAGCAGGAGCTTCACCTCTGCAAGCACGGATGGTCCTCTCAGAACCCTCATTTCCTCCTCAACAGCTTGCCAGCCAGCTCAGCAGCTCAGCTGCAACTCAGCTCCAATCCCCTCCTCACCGCCTCCAGCCTCCAGCTTCAGAGATTCAATCCATTCATCCCTGTATTCCTCCCACCCCCTGAGCCAACCCCTCATGTCACCTGTGACCTTCACAGGTCATTATTCAGCAGTCTTCAGTCCAGCTCAACTTCATTCCATCTCAGCCTTTACCCACTTCCTCACTACTTCCTCTGCTCTGAGTACAATAGCTACTGTTCTGCATATCGTATCCGCTGCCTGAAGTGGTAATCTAACTATCTATTTCCTTCTATCTATAACCCCATGTTGTGTTTTGACAAATGCTTAAGCCCACTTTGCACCCTTTCAGGCCCAAGGAGGCCAGGGTCTTGACCTTTCTTTACATCTTTCTTCAGAGTCTCCATTGATTTCCATTGATTGATTTCATTCTGCAGCAGAGAGCAGGGGTGAGTTTCGGTGTTCAGTCAGTTTTCCGTACTTCCCTAGATTTGACGAGGATGATGCTGGAGCTGAGATGAGACCCTGAGATGAGACCGAGGAATTTGATTAATTGATAATCGAGGGCGGGAGAGATGAGGCAGGTAGAGGCCCAGGAGAAACAGGCAGCCAGAGATTCCTCTCCCCCCAAGTCACCAAGTCACCCTTCACGCTGGACCTCACGCACCTCCCCTCACCCCCACCACGCCACCTCATCAACCGGCCCAGAGAGTCTCCCCTCAGCCAGCAGCCTATGCAGCTGCGGAGGGAGAATGAGGCTGGAGGAGCCCAGTAGTTTCCATCTCCTGTGGCTCTGCCCAGGCTCAGGCCAGCTGGGCACATTCCCGTTAACTCTTCCGTCTCCTGCCAAAAGAGCAGGAGGTTCAGTGAGGGGCACATGGACATCTCCCCATCTCCATCCTGCCGCCTCGTTAAAGGGTAGTAATTCCTGTGCAAGTTTCCCTTCTCTCAAGTTTCAAGTTTCCCTCCAAGTCTGGAAGTTTTGGCGAGAACCGAACTTTCTTTTTCACCTGATGTTGTTTTCTTCCCAATCTTCCTCAGAACTTCTTTTTCTCAAGGACATTTTTCTTCTGATGTCTCCTTCCGCCAGCCCGTGTCTCATCACTTACCAGCCCAGGTCTGTATGGTCCATCAGGTAATCATCAACTCTTCATCCCCTCTCTTGCTCCTCCTCCCTTCCTCCGCTTCCCCTAACCTTCCCTGGCTTATTTTGGACCCACATCCATCATCAATTGGAGTTTGTCATCATCTGTCACTGTTCTGCCCTTCTTCTCTCTTGTGTTACCCACTCTGCCCCACCACTGTTACCCTTTCCCCTACCCTGTTCCTCACTGTTCCTTGACCACGCCCATGACCTCAGCAAGGATCGGACAGGTTTTTTCTCCTGAGGACCACCCGTTGAGGTTCCACTCCACCTCACCCGACCTTGTCCCACTCTTGTTCCCCGTGCTCCATGCTCGAAAGCAGACAGACTATATAATATCTCCCCTAAAGGGAAGCCATGGAGATTGCCTTCTATCACTGCCTCTGTCTTCTCTGGTCGCCGACCCTTTTCTCCATTGGGGGGGGCTTGTTTTTTATTTCTTGCCAAGGCCCTGATTTGCTTTGCCCTGTATTGATTTGAATGATATCACAGTGAAGAATAAATATCCTCTCCGCCAGCTTTTCACCATCAATTCACCATCTTGCTCTTCTCAACCTACCCTCAAGGATAGGTTCACCCCGAGGAGGCAGGAGGAGGCAAAGGGGAGATTTTGAGAAGACTGTCCCTGGGACATTTTCCTACTACATTAACATTTGTTTGTATTGTTCAGGCACTCATTAATGATGTTTTTTGTTTTGATATGTAACAGATTTGTCTTTGTTGATCTTGATGATATTTTCATTTGTCTTTATGTGATGAGATGATTCTGTCACCCCCTTTGAAGGTGCAGCTTGCTCGGGAGCAAAGTGGTTGGAGACTCAGAGACTGGACTTTTATGTCATTTTTCTGTTTGCATTTTCCTGTTCCTCTGTTTCAGTCCCCAGTTTTGTGGTCGAAAGAAGTGGTCAAAGCCGACCCAGTGAAGTCACTCCAGTGGCCAGAAAGCAACTCAAAAGGTTCCTTGGTTTTGCCAATTTTACCTTGGTTTATGACTTTCTGTGTCAGTAGCCCACCACAAGTCCTAACCAGTTAAACTTCTGTTTTTCATCATTCATGCTTGTGTCACTGCTGCTTTCTGTGCTGCTTGTTTTGCTCTGCTGTGTTTGTCTCCTCTTGGCCTGTGTTGTCTCATCCTGATTCTTGGATGCCTCCGACACACTGGTGTCGGGCCTCCGACACTGGTGTCCTCCGACCAGAGTTGCATCCCTGGCGCCTTCTTTTCCCCGCGCTCTCCCCAGAAGAAAACTATGATGTGGGGAACCTTCCCCGCCTGCTGGCAGTAGTCTTAGCCCTACAGGAATGGGGAGTAGCTGGAGGGGCACCACTTGTGGTATTTGTGGACCACACTGACTCACACCATCTCCGTTATCTCGTTCTGCTTCGCCAGGCTCATCTCTCTTCAGCCTTGCTGGGCGCTTTCAGGGTCCAGCTTTTTCTCGGCTGGCGCTTTTTCTGGGGCCTTTCGGGCGTCAGGCGGATGCGCCAAGGCCTCACGCCTCCTCCTGTGGGGTCCCCTCCTCCGCCCGTTCCTCCCGTGGGGACCATGGTGTGTCGCTCAGCCAGTGGGAGCCTCCAGAAGGGTGTCCAGGAGGGGTGGTGAGGAGGGTCAAGGAGCTGAGGTCCAGAGGTCGGTCCATCAGAGGGATGTCCGCCCACCAGCTTGCGCCAGTGTCCACGTCCAGTGATCAGCTGATATAGAAGGTGCCCTAGAGGGGACTCTAGCTCTCCTCTCCATTTCTGCTCCAGCAGCTCTCATGGCCCTCCATGTCCTCTGGAGTGTCGCCTGTGGCCCGCTGCGCCGCCCCCCGGCTGCGCAGCGCGCCCCTGGCCCCCGCTTCCGCTTCCTTCCTCCATTCTCTCACATCCTCCTTCTCCTTGGTCTCCATGGCATTCCCTTTCCATCTCCGGGTCTTCCCCATCGGAGGTAAGATTTATCCTGACTAACCTTGGCGCGCTATTCATGAATCCTTCATTCCCTTTCCTATCCTTCCTTCTTCACTTTTTCTTCCCACCACTAGTCACCATGTTTGTTTTCCAGCATGGCATTTATTTCCAGGTCCATTTTTCACGCTCTCGTTTTGGAATTTACTCGCTTTTTTTGGAAGGCTTTTGCCAGGCGTTGCTCATCAGGCAGGTTACCACCCGTCACCCAATCACCAATGGCCAGACTAAAATCTGACTGGGGGGCTCCTTCGCTGTGCTCTTCTCGCTGTCTTCTCTCCTGCCCCTCCCACCTGCCTTGGGGCCATCCTGGCCCAACTCCCACCCCTCCTCGTTTGCTCTATGGCTCCGCCCTGCCTCATTCAACCTCCTTGTCCAACCCCTCCCCTCCCTCTTCCCCCAGCAGGAGAGCAGTTGGCAGCATCTCAGTGCAGGCCTCTTCGCAGAGCAGGGCAGAGTCTGGCAGCTCTCTCTGCAGCTCTCTTCAACCAAAGACAGACGCAGACAAGCATCCAGCTCCAGCCAGCCCCAGCCAGCCCGCCAGGTTGTCTGGTTGTCCGTGATCCCTCCTGATCAGACTCTCCAGACTGAGTCCATCTGGTCCCCGTTTGTGCATGCCATTGTGATTGATTATTCCGGATTTATTGCCGCGCAGGCCTGCTGGCCTGCTGCTGCTGGCCATTTCCCATTCCAATCATCTGTTCATGTGCTCTCCTCTCCTCAGTCCTCTCAGTCTCCTCCCCCCCTCCCCCCCCCCTCCTCCAACCACCCCTCCAGTTGCCAATATTCTTTGTTGGATGTGGGCGCGCGCGGGGGTGGTTTGGGTTCCAGGGGTTGGGGGATTGGGAGGCGTTGGAAAGGAGCGGCTCTGGATTTCCCGCCTCTCCTATTTGGACCCTGATTAGGACAGTACTTTTATTTTTTAGGAGGGACCCTGAGGAGTCGTAGGGTGAGGGCAGTTGAGACTGTGATGATTCAGTTTATTGTTGGTGTGTGTTGTTTGTGTGTTTTTCTTGTGTCTTCTCCTTCCTCCTCCCTTTCTCTTTTTGTGCTGCAGGCCCACAGTGGTTGGCTCGCTCTCCCAGCAGCAAGCGAGCAGCAGCAGCACACCCCACACCTGTTTCCACCTCACCCCAAAGCCCTGGCCACTTCCCTTCCCTGCCCCACTTCCCAGATAATCCTTGTCGGTGTCCTGCTGCTATCCTCTGCTATCCTTCCCTGTCCCTCCTGTCTCGTCTCTCCTCGTGCCCAGCCTTCCTGCCCTTTCCACTTTTTTTTGCTCTTCTAGCTTAAGAATAAACTTTTTGCTTTTGATCATCTCTCTAAATCTTTTGCTTTGGGGTCCAGTATCTCTAGGGCGTAACAAGCTGGAGAGAGGGATCGACCCGTTTACCTTCTGGTTCAAGAGCCACGCGCTCTTGGAGTAGATCTCTTCACGGTATGGAGAGTATGAACCAATCACAGCAACTGATGAATCCTGCTCTCAGAGCTATGAGTACTCCTATGAGTGTTATTGTAATAAGCTGACAAAAATCGACACAAACTAACTGAAATGACTTGTAAATGTAACAATCCAACGGTTTTAGAGCAGTTGTCATGTGCTCATCACTGAGGTTGGAGCAAAGCCGTGTATTTGATCAAGCCTTTCAAATGGGATGGAAGTGAGCTGAGACTAATGCGCATCCACCAGGCTGTTGCTGTGTGCTTTATCTCTCCCGCCCCTGATCTCTACCTGCTGGAACATTTTCACCTGCTCCACTGCCTCTGGGCTTAATTCCACACCCACTAAATCTGTCACTCTCAGCCTTTGTGAACTATGCCAGTGGCTCTTTTACTGTGTGGCACGCCGTGAGACACGCTGGATGTTCTTGACCTTTGTGGTCCAAAGGCAAGGCAGACTCCCACACAGGTATCTTTTCTTTTTTTCAGCTGAATAGATGGATATTTGTATTTGTTTCTATCAACAGACCATCTCTTGTTTGAGCACCAACAACGTAGCATGCTAACTTGCATGAGGGCTGGAGATTCAAACCCTCCGTGTGGGAGATTATGAGCCAAGTTTGGGCCCAACATGAAATGCCTGACTTTCAGTTCACACTTCACGAAAGCTGACACAGTTCAAGCCTGCTCGGATGTGACAGTTATCGACCACATCACTGTGACGACACCAGGATATGGCATCCTCCTCTTTTCACACATGACAACAGACAAACACATGTCTCAATGAGTAATGTTGACAATCTCACTTTTGTAAAGACGAGTTTGATGGTCACAACTTAAACGACTTAAATGTTGCAGTCACACACAGAGGGGATTTTTTTTGACTCACTTATCTTCTCACTCGTTTAAAAGTTTTATGTCGGGAAGTCCCCCTTATTTTCATCACTAAAACATTGATAAGTAGATGCTACAATAATGGGGGTGAGTGGATTATCACCAGCAGGAGGATACAGACTATCAAGCGTTATCAATATAGTTTAAACATTCAGGGATGTGGTATTATAGAAGAATCATTATATTGTAGTTTTAAAATAATAATATATCTCCTGCGGTTTTTCTGGATAAAAGAAGGCAAATAAAACAATGTAATTGCTAATTTTGCTATTAGTTTGACATGGTTTCCAGAAGATAGTGGGCTATTTAAAATAAGAACTGAAAATAAATAAAGATGCAAAGGAAACTGGCACAGCTGACTGGCGGTCATCGATTCTTGATGAAGGGAGGATCAAACAGTTTGACTGTTACTCCGACTGTGTTAATTCACCAACTCACAGCCCTGTTGCTGTTTACAGTGGAGGGAAACCCTGCAAGTTCCATCCAAAAAACACAAATTCCATTGGCCCTTTTTCTTCGTTTCATTTTTTCCATTGAAACACAGACACACAGCCCCTTCCCTTTTCCTGAAAACCACCCTCCTCCCTCCCGCTATCTTACAGGGATCAGCCTGGTCTTCTGGAGGAGAGCAGCTGCAAATAGGAATGTCTTGTGCCAGATTGGCAGAATCCCGTGGTCGGAAAAAAAACAAATCCTCTGGTGGGTTCCCCCACAGAATCGAGGGGCGTAAGGCCAAGGAGAAGCGCCGTCCAACTATAACAAACAAAGAGGCTTTCCCCAGCTCTCCCAGGCAGCCCGTTCCACTGTTTGACAATGGTTGCCATGGAAGTTGTTTTTCACTTCATAACAGTGTCAACATGTCCAGGCAGCCAGCGGAGTGACATTTTTTTCTCCCTCCCTCTCGCTCTGTCTCTAACACGAGATTTATAATTTTTTAAAAAGCCAATTTCCTGCCGGGCAAACCCCTGCGACCAGAGGAGTGAGCATTATTGAATGGAGCGACGTGATGATGATGATGATGATGAAAACCTCAACCTGCCTTCAGACCTATTATTAAACACAGTATAGTTTGGAGAACCTTTTAACTGCAAACTGAAGAAGAGGTTCAACCTCCTGCCTGCGGCTGAATGTGGCCTGACATTAATTCTGTCAGAGGGTAATGGGGTTGACAAGAGTCAAAGTATAAACACATGACTCATAATGCCTGTTATTTCCACCTTGAGTGGAACATAACTGCACCTCCTGGCGAGGATTGTTTTAACAGTGTGAGCTTTTTCTGTTGGCTTACTTCAGAGGGATACTATCGGACGTAGATCATCATGAAAATATCCTTGAATTGTTCTTTTCAATTTCCAATCATCCATCCTTTCAAACGGAGAGAATCCCACACATCCATCACTTCTTTGCCTGCTTTTTGCCCCACCTCACACCGTTTAGCTGATAAAGACACACACTGTGAACACACCAGGCTGTCCCACTCACACAGAGTATAAAAGCATTAACTTACACTCACCATCATCTAGGTAGGCCTGGTCCAAGTTCTCCTCCTTGACCGTCACCCTCCTCTGTCCGTCCCCCGGAGCCTCCATGTGCTCCGCGCCAGGCGGAGCGCGGCCTTTCTGCTGCTCCTTCTGCACGTACGGCTGCTGCTGGATAACGGTGGGATAGTGCTGCGGGTGGGTCACCGCTGTCTGAGCCTGGGGGGGTGTGGGCGAGTTGGCGGCGGCCGCCTGTGGAGAGTAGCCATCGCAGTAGATGACCTGCTGGTCGTCGGGCTGCGGATCAGTGAGAGGTTGAGGATCACCTCCCCGAAGCAGGTGGTGGTTGGTGGGAGAGAACTGGATGATGGAAGGGTGCTGGCCTGCACCGAGGGGACCTACAGAGTGAGCCGGGGAGCCCGTGTGGACCAGGACCGACCGGTGGGAGTCAGGCATCAACCCTCCAGTTTGCTGATAAAGGCCGGGGCTGCCGCTCAGACTCTTGCCCCCGCGGGAGTACACGGCGGCCGGGCTCTGCTGCTGGAAACGTGCGTCTTGGCTCGGAAGGCTGGAGCTGAGACGCTGGCAGGAGGCCAGGCCGTTGTCTGGATGAAGGACGCTGCGCGGGTTATGGTAGTAGGGGTGGGGGGATAAGCCCAAGATCTGAGGCACGGTGAAACCCATGTGGTCTGCTTCATATTCATCTATGGGCTCGGTCTTGATGGATGGAGCTGAAAACAAAACCGAGAGATCGCTGTGAGCATTCTGAGAGAAAGTGGGGAGAAAGATTTGTTTCGCTCGAATAACAATTAATCCTAATGTCTGTACATTACCACGTGAAGCATAGCACAAAGAGGCTGGGCAGCCTTCTTACATGACAGTGGTGTGTAGGAGAAATGCTGAGGCTGGCTGCGCTTCCTCTTGCCATTAATGACGTAGAAGTTCACTTTCACAAAATGGCAGACGGACGGGTCTCGGTACGACGGCACCTCCACGAACAGCATGCTCTGCGAGACAGCGCTCCGTTATGTGGCAGACTGTTTTGAACTGAACGACTAAATCATGACGGTTGCCTCTTTTAGTGCGTTGTACAGGTTGTCATACAGGGATTTAACAAACAGTTCATAATAATACGTACGGGCTGGCTCTTGTCTTTGTCCACGGTTGCTTCCATTTCCCAGATTTGTTGCCCATCTAGATGGAAGAAAAGAGAGAAAAGTGAAAAGAGAGACTTAATTAACTCGGCAGTCGAGTAAGTAACGTTGATTGTTTCAAGATGCACTAGACGGTGGCGTAATTCTGCGGGTCTGTCGCCTGTACATTTGGAAAATTCTGAATCCCAAGTGATCAAGAAATACCCTTATTCTGAAGTCTTTATATGATCAGAACACTAGTTCATTATATTTCACTAATGTGAATACAGTTACATACACCGTAGAAGTAGAGTCACCATAACATCACGTCTGTCTGGTTAAAAATTCACGTGGACAGAAAAGGCCTCTTTGTGCATGCAGATTATATCACTTTTAAAACAACTTCCTGCGTCACCACCGAGCACAGCGGGAGGTCGAGGTGGTCTGCAGGTTTCACGCGAACACACGGCAGCCTTCCACTAATCAGAAAGACGAGTGGCCGTGACAGACGCACGTTGGCGCTCTCAAATGCGGCGCGGACCGGACACACATCGTTGGCCTGGATGTGGTGAGAAGTGCAGGCTTTGATCTGCTGCAAGACTGTCACGATTAGGGTTTATGTTATGTTACGTAACACTTCATCAGATTACAGTCAAGCGCTTGTTTAGAGGAAGAAGTAGAACGCTAAATGTCCTCGAAAATGTAAACTCCATATGCCCTAATGATACGACGCGTGCTGCAGGGATTTCTGTTTGACTGTTTCTGTAGGTGGGAAGCCCTCAAATTAAAAACACATGGCTGAAATGAGTCAGCAGGAGGACGGGGGATTCCACACACCTCGCCAACTTTTCTTCTGAACCTTATTTTTATGATCCACACTCTCCACGTCTTAGAAAACGTGACGACTGCTGCTTTCTTGGCGTTTGTATTGTGTTTGCATTTTGTTGCAATTTTCTACTCTCAGGGTTCCCCCGACTCTTGTTCTCCCTTTTGGGATAATTGTGTGCGCAGGTGGAAAGAAGGAGCGAACAAGAGGAACTGGAGGGAGAACCCGGGCAGGCAGCTGGACAACCCTCCCTCTCCAAGCACGGGAGCCAGGGGAGCTCCAGCCAGGGCCGCTGTCTCTCATTCTGAGGGGTTTCACAGCTGCACTGGTCCAGAGCTGTGTGTCATACAGAAAGTCTCCAAAAACAATGGCAATGCCGTGAGGTGTCTATGTTTTACTATCCATTGCAGGGACCCCCGGAGAAGAGGAAACAAAGAGAAAGTAGCCGGGGCAGAATTTTTAGTGGAGGAAGCATGAGCCTTTAGAAAGCAAAGCTCTCCAACAGCAGTGGAGTCAGTGAGTCACAATATCAGACAAGTATTTCAACAGAACTGTTCACCTTTGAAAGGACCTTACATTACATTATAAAAAGGATGGCATTTCACTGCCTTGAACAGACCATAGATCCTTTCCTTCCTTCCATCCAGATGCTCTAAGTTTCAAGGTCACGTGACACACAGAGCTATTAATCAAACAACAAAAGGTTCATCTAAGTTGGGATAATGCATCATAAGAGACAGGGAGGAAGAAAAGGACAAAGGGAAGTGAGACTGCAGTGTTATCACTGCGATCATGCAAATAACTTGTGTGGCTCCAGCTATACAATGGTGGAGAAATGTGAGAGCTGTGACACACAGACATGGTTATGTATGAGTCATTGTTAACACTTGTGTTATGGTGTGATTGTGACACTTTGAAGCAGAACTAACATATGCATGAAGCAGAACAAAGGTTGTATAGGTTATGTCATAGGTTCCCGGGCAATGTATGTCTCTCAAAGCCTGTCAAAACATTGTTTGAATACAGAGTATTGCTTTTCCCTACAGGTCGCATGTGATGCCAGGGATGATGCCATTTGCTGCCACTCACCCTGGGTTTTCTCCAAAAAAATGACTTTGGAATCGGAGCTGAAGTTTTGCCCAGTCAGGATCATCTGCTGGCCGCCCAGAACGGAGCAGCTGTCCATGTCCTGCTTCTCCACCATGGGAAGCTCATGCGCTGAGCGCTGGGCTGCCGGGACACAAGGAGGGGCGGTGTGTTACATTGACCGTCTATCTGCTGTCACACACACACACACACACACACACACACTCACACTCACACTCACACAGGGACAACGTTGAACACATAAACTAGTGTTTATCCAAAAGTAGAGCTGAAATGATCACTTGATTAATGGATTGCCCCCCCCCCCCCCCAAAAAAATGCAACTATTTTGATAATCAGTTGTAGGAGTCGTGTTTAATTTCCTTTTTTTATTTCGCTGGGAAATATGCATCAAGTTATGTCCAGGGCATCAATTACATTTCCATCAGATGGAATCGGAGTTCAGGGTTTGAATAAAGGGGTGTAATGGGAGTTAATAATCGTCGTACTTCCTCCTGTTGCACCTGATTGTCACCCAATCGTGAGCGTGGCGCCGTATAACTCCACGCTCACTGAGGCGAGCCGAGGTGTCGACAAACAACGCGGTGACCTTTGAACAGGTCTGTTCGCCCGACGACACCGCGAGCGGATGAAACAAAGTGGATGACACCGACGGGGGGAGGGGGGACGTGTGTGTGTGTGTGTGTGTTGGGGGGTATGCCTCCTCAAACACACCAGCACTGACAGGCTGCTTATCAACGGGCCCGCCAGATGTGTCTCAGGTGTCATTGTGACAGAAACTCCACACTCCATTGGTCTTTCTTACGACAGACGGGTAATACCGGTTGTTCTGTGATCGGAGGAACAGATGGGGTAAACAACGGTTAATAAAGGATATTTCATATTCGGCGTCATGATTTTTTTCTTCTTTTTTCTACAAATTAAAAAAGGAGCATATTGCACGCAGCCCATCATGATATGGTGAATGCTGTGTCTGGACCAGGGTGTTAGTCCAAGCTAGATAAAGAGCCTTCTTGTTTGAGTTTTGATTACACCCAGGGCTTTAATAACACTGTGTACACATGCACTGATGTACCCAAACACAGCCTTTACTACTGCACACAAGCACACAGATACACTGACACACACACACACACACACACACAGAGCACACCTACTGGAGGGAAGGCCCGGTGGCATAGAGACATCTTTGTGTGCAGGACTCTGGACTATCTGACCGGCTCCAAACTCGTGTTTGAATGAGGGTTCCTCTTTTCTTATTTTTAATAAAGTTTTGTCCACTGATGAAAACATCAGCAGTCGGACCTTTAAAAGGAACCACGTGCTCATAACTCATACATCTTTCACCGAATCAAACCGCATATCACCAAAGTGTTTGAGAAGTAGCTGCTTACAGCACTCGATAGGATGCGAGGCCACTTGGAGAGAGACGTGCTGTCCTCCGGGCTGAGGTATGTGCACGCGGAACACAAGACGGACGCGGGTGTTTTTCCGACCGACGTCCGTCTCACCCTTCCGCAGCTCGATGTCGGCGTTCCTGAGCTTCAGGATCCCAGCGCAGTCGATTCTGTGAGAGGGAGACGTGGATATGTGAGCAAAGCTGACGACGGACAAAGTTAGATGCTTATTAAATCATTATTCTATCCTCACATGGCTCTCATGTTGTTCTTTGGCTCCAGCGGGATCTCGAGGACTTTGGTGCCGTGGATAACCTTCTCGTAGCTGGTGGTTGTAACCGTTTTACCGGTGATGCGGTGGACTTGATAGAAGGCGTGGGGCTTGAGGATGCGCTCATCAGCTGTTCCGATAAAGATCTGGAGGGCAAGTGGCTCCTTGCCTCTGTAGCCATGTAGCTGCAGACATCAAAATAATTTATTTTTTCATCATTCAAACAAACCTTTATTTTTACTTCACTCAGAGCTCCTGAAATCACTTTAAACCGGTTTGTTTTCTCCACAGCCGCTCGTTCTAACTCGGCATTTCCAGATGTGGTTTCCCCCAGAGGTGACTAATCATCGTCAGACCCTCGTGTAAACGCTCGAGTCTCCTGTCTGCCGCCCGGAGCAGAAAGCAGCAGAGAGCTCACATCCTACAGCCGGCATGGGGCTCCTTCTAGATGAACGAGATGAAGGCTCCTGACTAGTGTCCTCAACATCCAGCCTGACTGATACATCTGGCACACAAGTATTGAGATAGGTGAAGTTGTGAACTGGAGAGAGAGAGAGAGAGAGATAGAGAGATGTTACGTTTTAACCCGCGAGAGCCTCCTGAGGAAACCTGCAACGCATTAACTTGCATCTAAATGCTGTTGTGTTTGTTTCCTCTGTATATTTAGTATTTTAGTATTAGTATTTAGCATTGTTATTGTGTTTTATTTTCATCTTTTATTTGTATTCATGCTCTAATGTGCACCCGCTGCTGTGATCCTGAAATGTCCCCACTGTGGGACTAATAAAGGAATATCATATCTTCTCTTATAACCTTTATGATAGAATATAACCATGAACGGGTTGCAGAGGGACTGCACTAACACTTCATGTAACTTCTTTTTAATACTATTTCAACTATAGTAAAGTTATGCTGCAGTTAGTCTCAATGCCTGGGAAATCAGAGTTATTTTCACCACCAGGCGGTATCTTTCCTATTTGGATCGTTTCTTTTTCATTGTGGTCAGAAATGAAAAACTACATATGGCATACATCCATCATTCACATTTTAGAACTGGTAACTGGCAGACTCCACAGCAGCTGCTGGATGTGAGCTGAAGCGATGGCAAAATGAATGAGCATGCGGGCTCCGTATAATCCAGGTAGCTGACACTCGGGGTGAAACAGAGGAAGCTGACTGCAAACACTCAACGGGCCATGTGAGCAGTCGGCGAGTTGTTGTCATGGCAGTGGCAGGAGCAGTGAGTCATGACAGAAAGCAGTGTAGGAAAAGTAAAGTGGAGGGTACGAGGCTCAGAGAGAGAGAGAAGAAGGGAGGAATGAGAGAAAACAGAGAGAGCAAAGGAGTAGAAGAGGATGGAAAGACGAGGTGAAGGAGTGCAGTTGTGGCTAGCCAGGCCTGACCATCTGATTGGCCTGGCAAACCAGGCAGAACTGACCTTAGGGTGAGGCCTTCGGGATGGGCAGAAAATGGAAAAGAACCGAGAGAAGCTATATTTCCAACCGGACCCCAATATCAACCAACAGAAAACAGCTTTGAAATGTTGCCATGGTAACACCGAGAAAGGGAAGTTGAACCTATCCTCGGACCGTACAGCGAGCCATGACTGTGTCCCGGCTTATGTCAACACGCTGCGTTTGAATTCCATGTCGTGACTGTAAGGGAAATATTAGCAGCCCCCCCCACCCCCCCCCCCAATTATCTTAACCACAGGCCCTATTGATTCCCTTTTACACATGTCTGGAGAGTGTTTCAACACTTCAGCTAATATACAAGACCCACGCAGTCAACACGCCAGTGTGTAAGAGGAAGTCGGGGACAGCATGAACACAGGCCTGCTTGTGTGGTTGAAATCATGGGGGCGAGGGCGCACAACGGCAAACTATTTTAAGCTAGAAGGCAAGAAGAAGAAAAAAAGCTTGTGTTGCTCACTGACCTGAGTTCAGTTCTGAGGCTTTTCATGAGGCTACGGGGCGGTTAGAGTGTGTCATATGTCTGGGGTTACGCCATGCTTTCATGATTTGTTTTGCGAAATAAGAAAAGGTGCTATGAGAGAAGCCAGAGTAACTCACATAAAGTCATTTTCATACAGCTGGCCCTGGGCTATAACACCACCACTGAGTGCATAATGAGTGAAGGAAATACCGTCATGTATCGGGGACGCCTCAGGCTCCCAAACTGTAATTTACTGGACAAACCTGACAGCGTGCATTCATATGGTTGTTCAGCACTTTTTATTGAAGTGTTGAATGCAAAATTGGGTAAACTAGTTTAGTTGAATGACTTTGAGTGCTTGGTCCATTCCATCCTGTTTTTCGGTCGTACCTGCACAACAGAATGTCCTCCTGTGGGGGCTTTGACTGCACCCCTGCTTCCCTCGGTCTCATAGTGAGCTCTGTGGTGGGGTTTGGGCTGCACCTCAATGTGGAGTTCATACTGGTCTGTGCATCTGGGGATCGGCCATTCCAGCGGGGGGAGAGACGCCACGGGGATGCTACAGGACATAAAGAACACAGAAGAGGAGATCAATAATTGGAAATCATTCAAAGGTATCCTCTCAAAAGACGGAAATGTATCTTTTGTGGATCGTGTCAGCCGTGAGAAACAAGCCCTGACCTTCCTGCTAATTTACCTGCAGATGCCGGAAACCAGCGGCTTGGACCATATTGGGGGGATAACAAAGAAAGGCTCTGCAGCAGTTTTGTTTTTCATGTCCTGGTCGCAGGACACCAAGTAGTTCCCTTCTGCGTTGTGCTCTGGGTACAGAGTGTAAACCTGGTTCGACGTCTTGACTATTTTAGTGGGCACCAGGCCTGGCTGCCCGCTGCCAAAGCCATTTATGGCATCGGCAAGGCTGCTGTGTGTATAGTGGGCACCTATGTTGTGATCTTCATGGCCGCTGTGAGGGGAGGGACTGCGGGAGCGGTGGCCTGGGACCAAGCCCGGATTCCTATACATGTCGTAGGTGCGTTTGCCCTGTGGAGAGGTGGAGCGGGAGCCAGGTCTGGAGGAGGGCGAGCGAGTTCCCAGGCAGCCGTCCTCGGCGAGGCTGGTGCGAGGGGAGGTGCCAGGGGAGGTGCGCGGGGAGCCAGTGTGGATGTTCTGTAACCTGGGGCACAGGTCTCCGGGGTTCTGCCCGCTGCTGGGGGACACACAGGGAGACGCCCAGGGGGAGTAACTCTCCGAGTGCCAGCTGGTGGAGGAGTTGCTGCTGGCTGGACTCAGGCACTGAGGCTCACGGTACGATTGGTTTTCATGGCCAGGCACAGTGAGGGTGGGTCTAGGGCTAATGTTCAGGTGGTGGTTCTGCAGGGAGTCCCGACCATGGTTGTAGTGCTCACGGGAGGGAGTGATTTCGATCCGCGGGCTCAGGGCCAGGCCTGCAGGCCGGGTATTGTCCAGGTAGTGTCTGGCCTCCTGGTTCTCATATCCTGAGAGGACCTCAGTGTTGTGGTCACTGTAGGAGGGACTGCAGGACTTGATGCCGTAAGGGGAGGCCTCCTCCAGATGGAAAGCCTGCTCGCACTCAGGGCTGAGGACTTTGTGAGCTGCAAGGTTGGGATCATCTGCAGGGGAAGGAAGATGAAATCTCATCACAACAGAGAATTTTTTTCCCCATTATTTTAAAGTAATAACAGCTTTTTTTCTCAGTTCACCACAGACATTAATGTGCATCTGTTTAAAATCAAAGTCAAATCGTTTAAAAAAAACAGGAAAACAGCCGAACAAAAAGTTGACAAAGTTGACATGTTCTCTCATATAACTACCACAAGTCAGAAGCCCCATCAAAATCACATTCACTTCCTGCTTTTCTTCTTCATTCACGTGAATATGAATGAATGAATTCACATTCATTCGGAGCCTTAAAATAACGGAGAGAGGGAGAGAGAGAGGAGTGAACTCCGGTTGCCAATTGGAGCTCCGGACAAACCTTGATCTCCCGCAGCAAAGTCGCTGCAAGGTGGTTCATATTCAAACAAGTACTCAAACTCCAGATCCTCATCGGGGCAGTTGACTCGACTGAGCTCTTCCTCCAAATCCTTGTCGTCGTAAAAAGAGGTCATCTGTCTGTTCCTAACGACTCCTTCGAGTCCCGGGCGAAGCGACGCAGACGTGGTTTTGGATGTGTTGCGGCGCTGGTGTGGATTTCTGGGGAACCTGCTCAAGTGTCACCTAATGCATCGGTGAGCCTGCAAGAGGTGAAGCGCACACGTTTCCTGTTTCAGCCCCGCCGCAGTTATTTTCAGATGAAGGCGGGTCTATTTTTTATTTTTTTTACAATGAATGCTCGAGTTCATCTCTGCGTCTGATCACGCCTCTCCTCTTCGTTGATGCGTCAAAGAAGAAGAAGAGGAGAAAAAAGAGAGAGGCTGAAGTACAGCTTGGATGTGATGAACGGAGTGCTCCATTTCATCCGATTAATGCGAGTTTTCTGACACTGTGCAGCCTGGTGCTGCCCCCGGGTGTCTGACACGTGACAGTGACTCAGCAGGGTGCTGACTGGCCTCATCACCTGTTCAACAACTGGCTTACACTTTCATATAAACAAGTGTGTGTGTGTGTGTGTGTGTGTGTGTGTGTGTGTGTGTGTGTGTGTGTGTGTGTGTGTGTGTGTGTGTTGCAATACTGGTTTCGTATATTGTTAGATTCCTCATGTTCCTTTAGTGGATTGGATTTCATGACATCAACCAGACAACCTGGAGATGCAATATTTAGCAGTTCATACATAATGCACTCCTGAGGGAATCCCCAGATTTACGCACGACGCAGGGCAGACACTCGGCGTTCCCTCCTGTTGTAGTAGCACATGCTCAGTCAGCAAAACAAACAGACGCACAGCGCCCATGTAAAACTTTCAATTTAAATGTTTTGATGATTTCGGTTGCGGTTAAATTGAATAGAATTATTGATTATGGGCTAATTCGGGCATTGAACCAAAATGGACCAAAGTGTCAAAAATGTACATCAGCCAGAACATGAAACCGAGAGTATTCGAGTAGAAAGTTATTGAGGGAAAACCACATTTGGATTGTAGGATAAACCTGGGGGACCACATCGCACAACCAATATACAGTATAGTCAATAAGCTCAGGTGATTTGAAAATATAAAATAGCTCTGTTCGTTCACATATGATGACATTAAAGTACGTCTAGTTTGATAGCATGTCATATAAACTATTGTTTTGCACCGATGACATAAAGTTGAGAATATTTCCTTATAAATTATTACAATAATGTTCGTTTCTATAGCTTCCATCCACCGGTGTGGTGGATGGAAGCTATAGAAAGCGCTTCCCCGTGATGCCGAGGCACGCGCCGCCGCGCGCTGATCCGCTCACATCATCACATACTTCAACGCCGCAGGGCTAACACGACTCCATCAATTAAAAATCAAATGGTTTGATTACCAGATAATCACAACACTTCAGCAGTACCTTGATCCATCGACCTCATGGTGTGGTACTGTGCCAGCCTCCAAGTCTCTCTAAACATCTGGAGACAAAAACGAAAAAAACAAATCAAAAAATTTAAAAAGTAAAAAAAAAAAACTTTCCGCTTAAAGCCACAGCGGAGGAAGCTCTCTTCGGTTGAAAAGTTTGAAAGTAGACACAAAAATAGACCTCGCTCTATGTCTACGTGTTCATAAACTTCAAGCTGCGAATCAGCTGCACGTAAAACTATCTTTCTTTTCAGAAAAGCATGTGGCCGCAGCAGCTACAGGAACGGTTCTGGTATGAAGTCTCCCTTCCTCGAGCTCTATAAGGATTACTTGTGTATCAAGAGCGGCTTCCTTCCGCGCTCTGGGTGTTTATAATGCCCCAATGCTGTAAAATAACGGGATTCCCTCAGTGTTTCCTCCTGTTTGTGCGCCTTTGCCATGGAAACCTGGAGCCGGTCCATGTCGGAGACTCAGGGCTTTCCTGCAAAGCCCCACACTCAGGAATCCATGACGTCTCCGGGTCCTGCGCCAAAGCATTTCTGCGGCTTCTCTCAGACAGTAGCACACAAGAACTCTATTGTAGGGATGAAGAAATTACTGTAGGACACATAGAGAGAGAGAAGGAGAGAGAGAGAGGGAGAGAGAGAGAGAGAGAGAGAGAGAGAGAGAAGCTCTGAAGCTAGATTACACTCCACATTAAATGTATGTTACACATTTTTCTGTATCTGTTCACTCTTATTTTCAGATTTTAAAATGTAGACCAGACAGTTTTGAAATCGATCTGTGTTTCCAGTCAATTGAAGAGGCCATGGTTAGTTTACGCTTACAACACGGAATATAGAGAATTCCATTGTTCCCTCTGGGAAGAAGCAGCTCTCCGTTTCCATTTCCTCATGGAAATCTGCAGCATCTTCTGACACTTTGATTGGAAAAAAAGGCTGAACATTACACGACATAGAATGACCCCATGTAGTCATGAGGTCAAATTATCTATTGCGATAGAAGTCATGTAAGGTACCGTACAATGTAAAACAAAACATCATTCAGATATTTGGGATTCATCCATTTCTTTTGATGTTTTATTTCAATGTTATTATGTTGCTTGCAATGCGGCACACGGTCACTGAACCATTCACACTGTTAAGTCCCATGAAGTGGCCATTTCCATGAAATAAATCTTAAAGGGCCATTAATGCACCGTGGGTATGTGTAAAGGCAGGCATACGAGTCCATGTTCCAAAAAAGGTTTCTATGTTTCCTCTGATTTATTTCTCCCATAAAAATATTTAATTAATTATAATATATTACAAATTAAAATAGAGCAAACATGCAACATAATTAATCAACAATTCTACTTTTCTATCAGTAAAATAACAACTAAATACCAACAACAACAATATGAGCTCCTATACATCCCAGACTGGGACTTCTTTGAGTAAATCTATATAACAGTGAGGATGGGGACAGTGGAGCCTTCGTGATGTCACGGTGAACATGCTGCTTTAAATCCCACACTGATCTTACTCCAGTGTTGGCAAACAATCTGTGAGTGAATTCAATATACCCGTCTGAGTCTCAGATGTTGTCAAGTGTATTATAGCTTTGTTACTTAATCCAGAAATGTGAAGAAATGAAAGGGCCCAGCCACCTCTGTTTTGTTACCGGGTTCCCTTTTAAGTTCCAAACGAGTGAAAGCTCTGAAGAAATGAGGAAGTTCTAACACCTTAAGACTTAAGACATGCGGCAACGTAAACATTTGGTGGTATGAGAGATGTTTGAACCATGTCTCCACAGAAAAGCAAACATGTATACAGTAGATCATGCTTCTACTAAACTCTATTGTATTGTGATCACTAATACAGTTATGTGGCTTTCTCAGGTAGTCGAGGACACACAGAAAGGCTCAAAATCAAACGTGAATACATTTGGTGGTCGAGCAGCTTCGACTTCGTCAGGTTGACATATTTCCCCGGAGAGGAAGCTGTAGAGGACGCCAGCCAGAGGAGCCCAGTGGCACTATACATTACTGTTTCAGAGCCATGAATTGAGGCCTGTTATGGTTCTGCTTTTAGTGCGCATATTAAAAAATATAGCTTAAAAAAAAAGAAAAGAAAAAAGAAATGTATAATTGGATTTGGCAAAAACTAATTGTTTACTATTTTGAACTAATCCAAACTGAGAATCAACTTTCTAAATTTCCAGCTAGTTTCACCGGTGCAGATTTTTCAAACCTTACAGATGATCTAACTCTTGGCCAGAACGCTAATAATTCTAAATCCCCAAATTCTCTAGCTTTTATATAAAGTATATCATACACATTACACATGTAATCCACATTGGCCGTCGTACATGGACGTGGGAAGCAGGGGTTGCAGCACCACCTAAAATCAGGCAAGTCAAAAAAACATTGATTCCTTCGAGTGTTTTCCCTTTTCACTTGTGGTGCTTCATTTATTACCTTCGCATTGAAAATGCCGGAAGGTTATGTTTTGATCGCCGTGTATTTATTTATTTATTTGTATGCGTGTTATTCGCAAAACTCAAAAAGTATTGAACCGAATCCCATGAAATTTGGTGGGATGATTGTTTATTATCCGGGGACCAGTTGATTAGATTTTGGGATCGATCGGGTCAAAGGTCAAAGGTCAAAGGTCATGAACAGGTCAAAATCTTTCGCAGAACTCAAAAAGTATTGAACCGAATCGCATGAAATTTGGTGGGATGATTGTTTATTATCCGGGGACCAGTTGATTAGATTTTGGGATCGATCGGGTCAAAGGTCAAAGGTCATGAACAGGTCAAAATCTTTCGCAGAACTCAAAAGTATTGAACCGAATCGCATGAAATTTGGTGGGATGATTGTTTATTATCCGGGACCAGTTGATTAGATTTTGGGATCGATCGGGTCAAAGGTCAAAGGTCATGAACAGGTCAAAATCTTTCGCAGAACTGAAAAGTATTGAACCGAATCGCATGAAATTTGGTGGGATGATTGTTTATTATCCGGGGACCAATTGACTAGATTTTGGGATCGATCGGGTCAAAGGTCAAGGTCAAAGGTCATGAACAGGTCAAAATGTTCTTGAATCGCATGAAATTTGGTGGGATGATTGGTTATTATCCGGGGACCATTTGATTAGATTTTGGGATCAATTGGGTCAAAGGTCAAGGTCATGGAAAGGTCAAACTCTTTTTTTTACCATAGCACGATACATTTTTGTCCAATTGGCATGCAACTAATGCCAAAATGTTCATAATTCAATGCCCAATCTTGTGATATGCGAAGGTATGCGCTCTACCGAGTGCCCATTCTAGTTATCATTTGTATTGGTTGCATCAGGTCGGAGTTTTTCTATCCCGTGTGATCATGTCTGAAAGTCCTCAGAGCACTGATCCCCTGGAGAGAGGTCAATGGCCTCAGCTTCCCAGTAGCTAGAGTATAACGTAACTGCATTTGCACAATGTGATTTCACTGTTAATTTGACAAATGTTGAAACTCCGTGTTGCTGCCTATGTTGGGGTTCAAGTTTGCTTTCTGTAAAACATTCTAACATTTAGTTTTTTAACTTTTAAAGTTATAATCCTGGCCATTGAAACAAATAGAGATCTGCATGAACGAGGAATAGTCTGTTAGTTAACAGATTTTTAAAATGTTTTTTTGTTTGTTTGATAAGGTCTGTAGTTAACACAGGCTTAGTTTTTAGAGTTACAATACTACAATATGAAATACATTAGTAGATGCCCCACTCTTAAAAAAAATAAGGTTGCTATCAAGTGGCCAAATGAGACGACTAAACGCCATCACAATGAACACGAGTTAGCCTGTAGCTTCGTGGTGGTGTCGTCCATTTGTAGCCTTGCGTTAGTTTTTCACTCCTGGCTCGGTTGCATGTACAGCTCACAAAATAATGTTTATGTGTGAACATTATCTTGCTGAGCACAACACGTAATACAGAAACCACGGAGTTCATTGTCTGCAATAATCCATAATCAAGTGGGAACACCCCTTTGGCTTTTTGTCAAGGGAACCGATGTGATGCTAACTTCTCGGGTGGCCGACAAAAATAAGTTTTCCCTGGCGCACTCTAGGTCGCCGAGCATTTAGTATGACATCATTAGAAAAACTTTCAAGACGCACAATGATTTTCAGCAATTCGATACCAATACGGTGAGCATCATTTGTTTCGCCCTCAAGTAAAACACCATCTCTATATTTGTGCTGAAGCCTTCCGGTAGCCCCAGTGACTGATCCTGCGCTCACATCAGTCATGTCAAACGCGAGGCCATTCAAAGGAAAAAGTGTGTAGGCTACTTGAGAGGTAATCAGAGGTTCTGTTTGGGATTGAGACATGGATTAGTCTGAGTGAGGGAGCTATGGGCAAACTAGGTGGCCGCAGTAGCAATGGCCGTCGTTCTGGGGGTAACTAACCACCCAGCAGCCTCGTCTACCAGATGTAAATTCCTCCACTGTTACGGGACACTTATGCAACTCGAATTATGAATGAGTAAGTGAATATGACACGCGTTTAAGAGAAGGAAAGCCGCCTGTGTCCAGACGGCCGAGTTTGAACCTCCGTCTTTTTTTCTTTTTCTCAGAGCGTCTCTCTTTTCCAAGTTCGTGCAGTTTTTTCCATCACTGTAAAAACAGCTCATTGAGGTAAACTTGTCTGGGTTAGAGCGTCGCCCTCCTTCAGTTTTCCAAGTGTAACATGTGTGATTAAGCTTTTAAATCCAAGCAGTGGAACGTTGATATGGAAATGGGACAACGTATCGTGTCTCATGGAAAACCTTCCAAGGGAATTCGAGGAGCAAATTGAAGCGTGGACTTTGTACTTTTCTACTTAGCACTCACTCTGATTAAAACGGAGTAAAGTGAAGTTAGATGTGTAGACTGATATCACTTGTGTCCGTGGGCTAAATATAACACTACAGCCAGCTGCCAGCTAATTTAAAAAGCATATTTTCCAGAATTTACGAAGGAAATGTATCTGAGTTTATGTGTGTGTGTGTGTGTGTGTGTGTGTGTGTGTGTGTGTCACAAAAAAGTTCAATAAACCAGTTAAGAAGTCTGAACAACTTATCTTCTCCTTCTCCATCATTAGTGATTCAGAATTTATTTATTATATATATATATATATATATATAAATATATATATATATACTATATATATAGTAATACATTCTGGAAGAAGATATGTTTTTTCAGACTTTTTATATATATATACATATATACATATATGTATATATATATTCAAGTTCTACTTCTTCAAAGTTAACTGCTTCTTTGAAGGTTAAACATCCAAGTGTTGGGATTTAATAATATAATTTAACATGTTTTAAAATGAGGTGTAGCACAACATTCGGGAATCTGTGGCTGATCTTTTCATGATGAAGTAGAATAGTGAAATCCGGTTGTGTTTCATAATTATTTTCAATAGATGTTGGCGCTGCTGAGGCCGCTGCTGCCAGGGTTTCAGCGCTGGCACGTCATTGTGCAATAAGGAATCCTATTTCCTTCCCACCACAACTCGAGATCCCTGGAAAACATTTTCCTTCTTTTTTCCGAATTGTGTGAATGAACTAATATGTTCCATTAACATGGAAACTACATAGGTCCACGGTGGATGTAACCGCCTCGTTATGTAACAGGATTCTGATCAATACCGGAATGTTTATAGAAAGAATTCACGCGTCTTAAGTCCTGTGGAAAAGTGGTGGACTAGCTCATGGATTTTTCCCTTTTGAGCACAGATGTATAAAATCCCATGAAACAATATCCCCCCCCCCCTTCTGTCTACTACAGTATTTCATAATTTCAACATCGCTCTGTATCAGCACAATATGGAGGTCAACATTTGGTAGTCAAAACAAAGTGGAGTAAACTCGTTCAGCGTTTCAGCTAAAAGTAGAACTTCCCATTGCAGCTTCATTCTTAACAAATGACTGTATTTCTGCCTCAACAATCACAATTATTCACTCGTTGCACCAGTTAGAAAACGTGTTTAGTCCAGCCGGTCTTAAAGTAATTTGGGCTGTTTCGTTCAGTTGTTTTGGGACGGAGTATCCAGCGTCATTAGAGATCGTGGGGGGAGAAAGGAAAAACACATGTGCAGCCCTTCTTTAACAGTGGGTGCTAAGACAAATCAAAGCACTCCAAGCCCACAGAGCTATAAATAGTGCCCGAGGAGGGTGTGTTCATGCTTTGCGATGTTTCTGTCAATGCCCAAATCCAGTGTTTACACAGAGCCATAACAGGGTGTAGTAAGCCCTTCACCTGCACTATGTGGTGCATTGTTTGGTGTCATCCATCAAGGGTTTCTGTTATTTCAAAACTGCATCAAGCAGACAAGTTTAATGTGGCATATAATCCTCGGAGCATAATACACGTTAGTTCATTAGGCCCACGGACCAATGAGATGTGACGCAGGGAGAACAGCTGACCCCAAAACCTTGCAGCGAGAGTTCAGTGTTCTCTCCAGGAAAAGGCCCAGTGACCCCGTCGATGTGGTCGCCTTGGCCCGAAGGTCGGACATGGATCCCACAAGTTTCCATGCGATCATGTGCATTAAGTGCACACGTCGGGACCCTGTGACAGTTTGCGGTCGACTCTGAAGCACATTCATCGTCGTCGCTCCCTCTCTCGTGCATTGTTCCGCTGGCAGCAGTGTGTGAGATGTTTCCAAGCTGGAAACAGATTCCTGTCTTGAAGTGCCAAAGATAAAAATGCACCGACCTCGTGATAATTAGCCCGGATACGTTGCATAACAGTGAGCTGCCTCTTTTTAAAGGCTGACATTTCAAACCTTGTAAACTGTACATTTTAAAACTCGCTGTGACTGATTGGATTGTGGACTTGGCGGTGGACCAGCAGCGGTGGGGGGTGGGGGCTCCAACGCTGGCTTCAAGAGGAGGAAAGACCTCCAATGTTAAGGTTCGCGGGCCGTTCTGTTGATTCTGGAGTGGAATTTCACTTTTCATGGGACTGATTAAGTTAAATGGTTTCTTTTAATGGTTTAACGTACGCATTCGGGCAGAAAAAAGAAGTTGGACATGCGCTGTAGTTTTAATTTGAACGTGTAATACTGAGGCGCTTGGCCGCGTGTTGAAAAAAAGGAAAACATTTTATGCCTGAGAATCCAATAAATCAGTAAAACATGTGCGCTTCAACACTTTTGTAACTTTAACAAAAGTTTATTCTGATAACTCTCGACTTCCAAGAAAAATTAATAATGTTGTAGAGTTTGAACTTTTAGTGATTTAAGAAGGGATTAATTCATGTCTAATCAATAAAGTTACACTACCGTTCAAAAGTTTGGGATCACCCAGACAATTTCGTCTCTTCCATGAAAAATCACACTTTTATTGATCAAATGAATATAAAATATAGTCAAGACATTGACAAGGTTAGAAATAATGATTAATATTTGAAATATTAATTTTGTTCTACAAACTTCAAGCTCAAAGGAAGGCCAGTTGTATAGCTTATATCACCAGCATAACTGTTTTCAGCTGTGCTAACATAATTGCACGGGTTTTCTAATCATCCATTAGTCTTCTAAGGCGATTAGCAAACACAATGTACCATTAGAACACTGGAGTGATAGTTGCTGTAAAAGGGCCTCTATACACCTATGGAGATATTCATTAGAAACCAGACACTTCCACCTAGAATAGTCATTTACCACATTAACAATGTAGAGAGTGTATTTCTGATTAATTTAATGTTATCTTTATTGAAAAAACAGTGCTTTTCTTTGAACAATAAAGTCATTTCTAAGTGATCCCAAACTTTTGAACGGTAGTGTACATCGTTTGTGTTACTTTGCTTTTAGAATCCTGTTTCATACGTTTGAGATTGTGAACGACCCGAGTTCTTTAGGATGCAACTGTGAGGCAGAAAACACAGCAGCTCTCCGGACATCAGGGACTCCCTCCTCTGGTGAGAGAGCTCCAAGCACCCGGACTGTGTGTGTGCTCTGTGTAACTCACAGCTCATCAGGAACTGGGCCCAGGAGGAACACAACCATAATGGCTATAATTGTTTTTGCATCCAAACTGTGATTGATGGATTCAGTCGAAATTCCGTTTCCATGTTTGGGGAATATACTGGGAAAAGGGAAATAGTACCGTTAGTTTTTTCTACAATAAAATGCAACAAAATCTGATTTCTTTGAATAACTTTTCTGAACATATGGCATGTGGACGACCACATAACGGGCCACCCTCACTTTTAATTTAATTCAGACTGAGTTTGAGGCCACACAGATAGTCAGGCCACATTAAGCTCAATAGTTCCACTTTTATAATTTATGAAAACACAATTAAGCCACTTTAGGTTCAATTATTACATGTTGTGGCTATGTTTCACCATAAGTCCTCAAAAATCTCATCATACGAATCACATCCAATCAGTGGGTACATAAACATACATGTTCCTGCTTTACTATGAATACAAACACTGTATTTTACTTTGAGTCAATCCCACAACCACAGTCCTGCTGCCCCAACAACTCACGAGATTACCCAATGTTTATAAATCCTCAGGTGAAAATGCCACTTTTTTTTCCTCAGTAAAAGCCAGCTGTTTAACCCTCCTGTTACCTTTCGGGTCAATTTGACCCCATTCAATGTTTAATGTCGGTGTTCCTTGGTGTCAATTTGACCCCAGGCTGTTTTTCACTGTGTCACACATATAAGAAATATCAACTTTTTTATATATTTAAAGGGCTATTTAGGTAGTCAACAAACAAACATAAAGTACCTCACACTTAAACTTGGGAAACAATATTAATTCTAATAATTTTCTGGAGGTTTTAATTGCTGGGGTCAAATTGACCCCGAGGGTAAAATATGTTAGTAAATGTAAAGGTAACAGGAGGGTTAAGGAAGTTAGTGAGCCTTTAAAAAAAATACATTGAACTATATTTTTATTAATTTGGTCTTAAAAGATGTTCCTCTATTGGTTTTGGTTATTCCTCGCAGTGTGGAACCGAGAATTACAGACATGATCGGTACATCGCATAATAATTTAGACCGGACAATCCATTTGGTCTTTTCTTGAGATAATGATTATTAATAATAATAAAATAACACCAGCCTCATCCTTTTAAACTGTTTGGCCATAAACTTCTTTTTTTATTTATTAATCACAATGAAGAAAAACACAGGAAAAGAAAACAACAGATTTATTAATCATTATCACAACACTGACAACACAATTCTCCCTTTTTGTTCTGCTCACTTGAACGCAATCAACACCATTAAATAAAATATGTTAATACATCAACAAATAAAAATTGGTTATTTACAAGCAAAAAAACGTAATTCAACATAATTTATGTTTTGTGATTCATTTAAAACGTACAAATAAATTAATTGGTTTTAGACAACAAAATGATGTGCAAACAGCTTACTGAATTCAGTGGGGATTACAATATCCGTTGAACATATTAGAGAAATGATAACTTTTGTCCCCCTGGATGCTGCATTGACCCCAAGAAACATGAGAAAAGTGAAGTGATTTTGAAATAAGTGTCAGTGTAGTTGTGTTATTCCGTTAGTTGCAGATTATATACAGTGTCTCCACCGCCACACCACCAGAGAAATGACACACCAGAGTTGTGAGATCAGTTTCTTTGCTCTCGCCGGGCAGTTGTAATATTTATTGACACTATTCACATTGTATTTAACAGACAAAGAGAGGATTTGATCCATTTTTTTTCCCCTTTCAGAGTTGAACTGTGTGGGTTAGGAGAAGGGAGCGCGGCCCCGGATTAAACGACATGAAAGTGGGCAGCTGGATGCAGGTCAGGGGGGGGGGGGGTATTTCCAGTTATGGCTTTATGTCACTGTTACAGTGAGTCATCATGCAATGCTGAAGCGTGGCCCACATGAGAGGCCGCACATTCCCCTGCGGACGCGCGGCCTGACGGGAGCCCCGGCGGAAAGGTTCAGGCTGCAAATAAGCAGCACTCCTCCCGCTTTGACCGCGTTCCCCGAACACTAACAACTCAGCGTCCGTACGAAGAGACACGGACCGATTTAACATCGGACGCCACGCGGCTCATGCTAAAAGAAACAACCCCACCACCCCCGCCTGCGTCGGGTATAAACAAATACACAAACTTGCAGACGTGTGTTTTATGCAAAGTCTAGCCAGTCGACTTTTTTCTTCTTTTTCTTTTCCCATTTAGAAATCACCGTTTAAGGAGAGTGTGAATCAAGTCCTGAGTGAGGGTGCTACGTCAATTTCAGTGTGGAACAATACCAACGCCGTGACCATTGCAGATGGAAGTGGAAATTAGAGAAATTTGTTTCCAGTCCAAGTGGCTCATCCCCAAAGCCGAGTAAGAGGCTTTCCGTGATATGATTTTTGACATTAGAAAACAAACTGGATCTGCATAATGAAATAAGCCGATTCCGTCCCTTGATTTATTAAATACAGGCGAAATAGCCGCAGGTTTTTTACAAATCATATTTACATTTATGTTCAGCACATTTTTAAGTCCGCTGACAGTAAATAGGTCAGTTAAACTAACTCAACCTACAATTCACTGCAGACGCGCTCCACATAGAGAATTCATCAGTTAGTCTTTGCATCACACACGTGCAGCAGGTAACACTGCTTTGCGACACAAACCGGTCCCGGACATAAATTGCCGGTCCCTCCCATTTCCAAGTGAAACCTTTTGGAACAAATTAAAGTGGGACGAATCCATGTTTGATTCTCTGCTCTAAGCGCAGGCTCTGCTGGATGAAGACGGGGGCGCCTTTCTGTTGGTTCTCCAAAAGCAAATGAAGCCAGAGTCTCCTCTCAGTCTTTAAGAGGTCAGCTTGGAGTAGCTGGGCGGGGAGAAGCGTCTGCGGAGGTACTTGAGGATGTAAAGGGGCAGACAGCTCACCAGCGTGATGACGGTCACCTTCCACAGGAACGATACGGTGGTGATGAAGAATACGTCTGACATGGACGAAGGGGCAGAGATCAGAATGAGGTGGTTGTAGGACACAGACATACATTAATAAGCATCATTTAAAACTGGAGGCACAACCATGTGCTTCCAATGCAGATCCGAAAAAGGTCCAGTGTGTAGGATCGAGAGGGCTCTGCTGGCAGACATTAAATACGATGTTTTCATGTGTATAATCACCTGAAACTGCAAATGCTTGCGTTTTCATATAGTTAGAATGAGCCGTTCACATCTACATAAAAAGATGATTTTCTTCCACCAAGTCTGCCGTGTTGCACCGCTATGTTTTTCTACAGTAGCCCAGAATGAACAAAACAAAACACCTATCACACGAAGGCCATCGTAATTCTCCAATATCCCTAGAAAGGGGAGGGATAAGGGAATAGGCATTCAGTTTTTTTAATCAGTTTGCAAACACACTGCTAGATGCCACTAAATCCTTCGCACTGCTCCTTTAAATACATAATAAACAGGGGAAATGTGATTTTATTTTCATTCAAAGTATGCCACATTAGCATTTAGTAGTTCCTGTTTGCAGTGTACCAAAAGATCCCCTGGAGAGGGATCCTCCTCTGTTGCTCTCCTGAAGGGTTCTTCCCTTTTTTCCCCCTGAAGGGTTATTTGGGAGTTTTTCCTGATCCGATGTGAGGTTTTGGGGCAGGAATGTCTATGTGTACAGATTGTAAAGCACTCCGAGACAAATTTGTAATTTGTGAAATGGGGCTATACAAATAAACTGAATTGAATTGAATGTACAGCAACTACCACTGGACTACGTTGATACTGAAGAAATCTTTCACATGTATATTGCCCCCCCCCCCCCACACACACACACACTTTATGGTCCGATTTGCGACTCTTGTGATTACAAATTAATCAATACCCTTTCAACCAAATGTTGTGCTAAAGTGTCCAACTAACTGTGTGAACTGCACATGCACCAGAAGAATAGCCTTTCAAATCTATTCCAGTCTGACTTCAAGGAGGGAGGAAAAGTGTCCAAAAAGGGTACACTTGACCGCATGTCAGTCATGATCCTCAGTGGTCGCGAAAAATAGAACTCCACACCCCACATAAAGCTGAGAATAAAGGCTTGGGAAGCTCCTGGTTAGGATATTGTATATGTCACAACTAAAATTGGCTTATTTTTCATCCAATAGCCTGGCAGGCTGTAACAGAATAACATAAACAACCAACAACCATCTGACGACGTTGCTGATGTTCCAGCCTCCTTATGGCCGTGAATGTGTTTCTATGCAACAATATGTGGAGTTTTATATTTGTGGCCAGTGTTTCCTGTCATGCCGCGGCGATCCAGAGGAAACTAACAGGACTGATGGCATTTCCTCTTTGATACTTCGGCATGCCTGAGCTTCGTCGTCGTGAGGACACTTTGTCAATGCACTCACCTTTATCCTTCCTCATATCCTCATAACCACAGCTAATTGCACACCAGAGGCATATTGTGAATGAACATGTTCACCTGACTGCTGACGCACGGTTTCAAGGTCGCCAACAGCACAAACACATTGATCAGGCTGCGGTGAATTGAACGCAGAGTGCATTTGTTTTCTTGGCTCAGTGAGCTGCGCCGCCAACGGCCTCAGAGTCACCGTCTGTGTGGGGGAAGCATCAGTTCATGTCCGGGTGTTTGTGTTCGCTCACCTATGGACTCGTGCAGGAAGACGAGCGAGGCAACGTAGCAGGCCAAGCTCAGGAGCTCCCCGACTATCATGAGCCAGTGCCACGTCTGTATGGTCAGGGCCACCATCAGCAGCTCCGTCAGGATGAGAGCCGTGAAGGAAATGGCGACGGCGTGGACGAATTCGGAATCGAAGAGCAGCAACGCCCCGTACATGATGATGCCCCCTGTGGAGGTGAAAGAGGCCACGGAAACATTCAACGATGGGATCCACAATCTGGCGCGAGAGTCGATGCTTAGTCTGGAAAAGAGTGAGCAATGAGTGATTGCTGCAGGATCAGAATCACGGCGGTCGGAAATGATGAACGGCCGAACAGTCATCACAGCGAGCTGAAAAGGCAACTGCTCAGTGTGTTGCCATACCTGCAAACTCATGAGGGGTGAAAAAGGTGACAAGGGGGGGGGGGGGGGGGGGTGCAGGTGATTTTTTTTGTTCTTTTGTTACCACACCACATCCACGTTGTTTGAAGCCTCAAAGCTTTTAGAACCACAACTACAGTCATTTTATTGTTCTGACCACAAATCTAAATAATGATAATAAACAGTTTAAGAACAAAAGGTTCTCCGCTCTGACTCAGCCCTATAATGATAGTAATAACAAATATACATTGTTATTATATATAATATGGTTAAAGTCATTCATGAACCAACTTCCTTTTTTTTGTTGCCTGAACAGTCCTCATGGACTTTTCCCTGAATCTGTTCTGTCTCTACCTGTTTGTCACGATACTCATATTATAACTTCTATACATATTACATACCTGCCATAAATATCATGATACCCGATACCAGAATTCAATACACCATAAAAACAATATGGTACCATAATTACGAGACTGGTATATTTATCTATAATAGTAATAAATAAAACATCTGTATGGTTCACTTTTTACCAACTTTTTCAACACTTAACAAATGACAGTAATATTAGTATTCATACAGCCAGATATGAATGAAACTACATGGTTCGATCATTGCATTGCTTATACACTATGAGGCCGTTAGTCTCTGACCAGATGATACACAGTTCATCAGGATGAGCAGCTGGAGAGTTACAGAACTTTACAGACTGAAACATTTCACTTCTGGCATCTTTTTATTCTTTAAGCCGAAGTCTCTAAAGCTGCGCCACTTCTCTCGCTGTGAGCTGCGCAGCGCAGTGTGCGCAGACAGCTCGACACGGAGCAGCGCGTGCGCTCTGATCGCTCTCTTCATGAAGTATTGATACTAAAAATATGCTAAATCATATCGTGTTTAACGTACGGGTACTTTGTTAGCATCGCTACACCGTGCAGCATGACAGGAGTAGATGTAGCGGGCTAACATTCAAGCTAACCTGAACCCCCAAACGCTGTGGACATCTGAACGCTGATTGGCCGAGACGCGACACGTCCCATCAAAGATGCTTTATTGCGAAGAGCAACACTTCACACTTTTCTCCGCGTCTCACTGCAATCTCAACGGCAGCGGGCCAGGTGACCCCCCCCCAAAAAAACAAAAACTTTTCGGATCTCCACGATTCACGTGGATGACCTATTTTGAGTTCAAAACGGTGAATTTCACCGAAAAGTGACAAGTTTGCAGGTATGGTTGCGCTACCGGCGTTTAACCCTCCTGTTACCTTTAGGGTCAATTTGACCCCATTCAATGTTTAACGTCGGTGTTCTTTGGGGTCAATTTGACCCCAGGCTGTTTTTCACTGTGTCAAACATATAAGAAATATCAACTTTTTTATATATTTAAATTGCTATTTAGGTAGTCAACAAACAAACATAAAGTACCTCACACTTAAACTTGGGAAACAATATTAATTCTAATAATTTTCTGGAGGTTTTAATTGCTGGGGTCAAATATGTTAGTAAATGTGAAGGTAACAGGAGGGTTAAGTAGATGAGCTACAGTAGTCTAACCCTAACAACTCCTATCTATTGCTTCACTGATGTTAAAGGGAGAATTAATAAGATGTTCCTAAGAGACACTGTATAGACCCACATATAAATAACCCCATGACCCACTAGACGTGTGTGGGGGTGTGACCCAGCTCTCGGCCCGTACCAAAATGGTGGACAAAGCGCTGAAAACCCCCGCAAAAACCGCAAGGCGAAAAAAACTAGTGGAGAAAGGTCCTTCCAAAACAAGAGGGAATCTGGGTTTGGCTTTTCCACAGCTGGCGAGCACCAAGGTCCAGAAATATAAACCCCAAATCAAAGACCGACCAGGAGCGAAGTGCGACTGGAACTTGTCTGCATGTCGCCTACGTCTCGGCCGCAAGAATTGCACAAAATTGCAGTGGCAAAGACGTCAGTGAACGGCCAAGTAGCCCGTTCTGCGCCTGCGTAAAAGGAAACAACTCTCCCTGCCGGCAGGTTGCGGTCGTCGTGTATTAAGTCATTTATAAAGGGAAACCTCGGACTGAGGAGGTACACGCCGTTGTTATGATGCATACATGAAACAAAGCAGCGGTCCACTTTAACCCTCCCGTTACCTTCACATTTACTAACATATTTTACCCTCGGGGTCAATTTGACCCCAGCAATTAAAACCTCCAGAAAATTATTAGATTTAATATTGTTTCCCAAGTTTAAGTATGAGGTACTTTATGTTTGTTTGTTGACTACCTAAATAGCCCTTTAAATATATAAAAAAGTTGATATGTGTGACAGTAAAAAACAGCCTGGGGTAAAATTGACCCCAAAGAACACCGACATTAAACATTGAATGGGGTCAAATTGACCCGAAAGGTAACAGGAGGGTTAAAACCACTCGAATATTGGAATGAGATGATGATGAAAAATGATAATGACCCAACATCCAAAAAGTTTGGCCACCCCTGTGATTATCAGAAGTTTGTATAAACTCTTCCTTACCTTGATAGATACTTATTAGGACCCATATTAGAAATGTCTTGAAAGATAGTGGTCGGCCCTGTGGAAAGAGAACAGTAGAACACATCATATTTACCATTTTCCATGTATGTTTCTGTATCATATGTGGCTGCACTCTGGCAGTGTGTGTTAAATACCTTCAAGAGATCCTTGTATAATTCTGGGTACAACATGGCAACTTCTGACTTCACATCTTTGTCCAACACCAGGGAGAAGACGGGAAACATTGTGTAGATGGTCGAGTAGCTGAAACAGACAAAATCATGTGAGGAATATTCCCCGGAAAAAATGCCACATGTCCTAGAAGCTTCACACATTTCATTGTTAGATTCAGCAATGAAATACATCGGTCCAGCCGGGACTTCGTCATATCATATTTTCCCTTCTCACATTTACGGAGCGCTTTAACAAAGAGGAAATGCCAGAGAGCCCAAGCAGCCAAATGCTCTCTTGATAAGTCACAGCCACACGGAGTTTTGATCTCACCCAATAATCAGGAATCCTTGGTAGAGTGGGACTGAAGCAAAGTAGAAAACAGAGGAGAACACCGCCTAGGGAAACATCCAAATACTTTCATGTCAATACTCAAATGCCATAACAGATGATAATGCAAGAAAACAGGGGAATCACTTTCCAAATTCTTAAAGTCAGTTTACATCAGAGAAATGGAGGTAAATGAAAGATGCAGCATGAATCAGGCAACATCAACCACTAAATCACTGTTCAATGAGCTAAATCCCACACATAAAATGCAACATTTCAATAATCCTCAATCTCCCAACCAATGAGAGCTTCCCTGACTAATACTAGCATGTGTCTTGAATTTATGGATGTTTCTAATATTGGTAATATGGATGTTACCAATACTGGGCAGTCAACTATTCAGCCGACCATCCGGGCAGCCCCCAAACAGACAGGTCACAGCTGCGGTGGGTGTTAATGCCAGACATGTGGTGAAGGGCTGCTTAAAACCCCAGAGTCCACGTGCAGTGACTCATGGGCTGTCCCTCCATGGCGGGGGCTGAGGTTGGCGACGGTGTTGGGTATGTGTGGGAGCCGGCTCACAAGGGCACCACTTACTGACTCATCATGCACCCCACCCTTCCATGACCACCCCTAAAACTTCACCCTGCTTCGACCCAATCATTTCTTTCTCGCATTTAGATGTAAGGTGTTATGGATAAGCCCATCTCATATCTCTCTGCCCAAAGTTTAAAAGGGTACAATCTTGAAAATCTCAGATTTATTCTCTTCGGATGTCAATTAGCAGAGGTCCAAACAGGTGTTGGGAATATTTGAGATATCGCCACAGGTTTGTAACACTGTAAGTGCCACAGGTTCAATCCCCATGGTGGTAGCTCATTCAGCGATAGTCATAGACAATTAAAATCTCTTCATCAAAATCAAGGCGAATGTATGGCAGGTCAAAATGTTACAGTAGTTTAGATGATAAAGCTTCTAAGATTGGATAGTTTAAAAACAAATGTTATGGTGGATACAGAACAGAAAAAGTCAACTGAAATTAAATCTCAACCCTGCCTTCAATTACTGCTAAATCAGACTCTATTTATGTTTATTGTAACATATCTTATTAAACAAACAAAAAGTCAATCTTACTCTACATTCTTATTGCTAATTGTATAATTGTGTGGTCAAATTCATGGTGAAACATAAATGTTATTATGGTCAGTATGTGATGTTTTATCTAATTTGACACACTTTTTCACATAATGTGCAATGTAACGTTTTTCAGGGAGGATTTCGTGGTTGATGTTGAACTCTACCTGCATGGTGCTGATGCACAGGCTCCTGTGGATGACGAACTGGCTGAGGGCTGCAGACCTTTTGTAGCTGTTCCGACCGTGGACCATGAGCAGACGGCCTAAATGTTTGAACTGAGTCACAGAGAAGTCGGCCGCCAGCGACGCCTGCTTTCCTTCCTGCCAAACACACAGCACACAGGCCAGTGAGGACAAGCTTCAAGAGGTCCAAGCAGGCTGACACTATTATGATTGTTCAGTGATATAAATATACATACACATAGCTTGTTTAAAGAGAAACACAGAGATCAGACAGATGGTGGACACATACTCTCTGCAGACATGGGATGCGTGGGAATGTAACAACTTTGAATATGCCATATTAAATTCAAGATTTTTTTAGATTCTGTCAATTTCTCAATTATTTGAGTAATTGTGTTAAAAACTCAAGAAATGCAGTCTCAACATACTCTTAAAAGAAAGGGAGTAACTATAATATTTTCCCAAAAAAGTAACATTCTTAATTTACAGATAGAAGCACAAGAGACCCATGAAGCGACTCACAGAGGCCCCTTGTCATCTTTGTTTCCTCTACTCAGACAATGGGTCCTCGTAAAGAGGAATCATCTGTGTGCATGTCTCTCTGCATGTCTCTGAACGTGAGAGAGCTCTTGACCGGAAACCCAATATGTAAAAATCTGCGAGAGCGACACGCCAATGTGAGGCGATGAGAAGGAGAGAGAGTCTTACTTTTCCTTCCACTCCCACGCCACAGTCGGCTTCCTGGATCATGCTGACATCGTTTCCTCCGTCCCCTAAGAGAAAACAAAAGCCATGGAGGTGTCGGGATTCACATCAGTGACACACCAATACAACCTTCTAGTGAGAGTGTTGCGCATGCATTTCATGGGACACACCCTTAATTTGTCCTGATTAAGAGATCAGAACTACGGCCACAGATAGTCGTTTACAATTTGCCACATAAATGTGTGACATAAAGGGGCAGTGTGAAAAAAACATAAATAAAGACGACGGTCCAATGACACGTAAAACACGTCAAATGATGGCTGTTCCGTTCAGTGAGCTGTGTTACGTTACTAAACTCTTCACGTGTGAGAAACCTCGATAATTTATTTCGTTTTCGGTTACAACTTTCTACTTATTGCTGATATCGATGTCAGAACTTTGTAGCAAAACCAATAACGACTCTCTTTAAAGATCATAACAATAATATGAATCATCACCCTGACATGGGTGTCATCATCTTCAAGTGATGCATCGCATATTAGCATTAATGCACACTTAAAATCAGCTCTGCTTTATTGTGGCATTGTATTAGTGTTACTGGGACTACTGGTGTGCGGAGCAGAAGGGAGTAAGACAGGTTTGTTGCTGCAGGAAAAACATATGTTTAGAGGAGGGTGTGTAAAGAAGGCTAAATGTTAAAAACGTACAGTAAAAAAATAAAATTTAAAAAAGGAACAAAAAGGAGCTGTAGACTGAAAAAGCCATTGGACACCTTCTACTTTAAACTCACCTACGGCACAGGTGAGTTTTCCTGTACGTTCTTGCAGCAGTCGGACTATCTGAGCCTTCTGAGTCGGGGTACATCGGCAGCAAACCACAGCGGGACACTGACACGCAAGCTCCATGAACTCGTACTCGTAGTATTTCAGACAAACCTGCAAGAAACCGACCAAATGGACTCGTGAGAAACATAGGACCCCCCTCCCCCCCCCGAATATAACCGATCTCCTCCGAGTCTCTTGGAAACCTCATTGCAACTTACAGTTTAACTCCTACTGCTTTCTTAGAAAGTGACTAACCACAGATACCACTGCCAGGGATGCATCCGTGGCAGTGGTATTATCATGCATCGCACAGAAAACATGTCAGAGTTTCATACGCAGAGATAAGAGTGGGAGGAGGGTTAGACGTGCACAGATGCACTCGAGTTTACCTCAAGCGAGTCTCCTGATATCACCAGCGCGCAGTCGTGTTTTCTCCTGAAAGAGTTGAGCTCCAGGTGGGCTTCCCCTCGTGTTGTCACCTATGGCGACGGCGACCGCATTTGAAAAAGCAAGCACAAAACACACTCGCAATAATAAGTTATCACGGGCGACAATCTGTCTGCCTTTGCATCCTGATTGTTATCAGACAGGTAGCCTCGAAGAAGAGCGGCTCGCTTCCCTCCAGCTGCAATGAGGGCGAATGTTAAAACGACCAACTACTGCCAAACATCCAACTGATGAGGCTGGGTGATACGGTATGCATTTCCCCCATACTATTGGCCTGGAAACATTACTTAAAATAAAAATATTTTTGCTAAACAATTTTTACAGCAGAATCATATGAGCAGGACACAAATCCCCTGTCAAGTCAATAAGATGATAACAATTTAATTAGCACGATATTAAGTGAGCAATGTGCCCACAAGTGAAACAATACATATCAAGCAATTATATAAAAAATATAAAATGTAAAACACTTTAATTTAGCATTTATAAGAAGTATATAACCATTAAAACACAATATAATGCTTAGATCTTTGTAAAAATAGGTGATAGTGCGTTATTAACCATTTGTTAAATGTTTATGGAGTGCTTTCAAATGCTTAATAGATGAGGGGTAAGCAGTCAAATCTAACTTGTTATGGGACATTGGGAAGTGGAAGAATACACTATGTTATAGAAATAAATTCAAAGTTTAAATAAAGACCTAAAAATCTCTCCAGAAATGCAGCACTGACAGGGCATGGTGTTAATCTGTCAACAAGCGTTATGCTCGGGAATGAATATCCTTCAGCCGCCGACTATTCATACGTCAATCTAGATCAGGGCATTGGTGGCCACCAGGAAACTAATCCAGATGCATGTGTTGCAGGCCCAGTCAGCACTCCCCCCCCCCTCCTCCTGTCCACTGGGATAGAGGTTTTCAAGCCGTGCCAACCATTGTTATTCCCTTCCAGTAACCGCAGTTGTACGCAAGTTGTAACCTTCCCATATGGCAGGCGCTCCTTCTGCTCTGGCACGGTTCCAGAGGGGAAGGCAGAAGGGGACTATCAAAGCGGCAAAAGAGCCCGAAACCTGCAGAACAAATTAGGAAGTGAGCCCTCTGAGCGTTCCCTCTGGGAGTGGTTCAGATGGGTTCTCCTCTCCGTTGGAGCGAAGGCCTGTTTGTTCTCATTGACAGCGGCTTGGATGCTTTCGCTGGTGGGAGGTGATTTATTCAGCCGTGTGGATGCGGACTTGGGCTGCATGCGTAGTTGTGTGCGGCGGTATGACCACGAGCTAATGGGGCCCGGTCGCACAGAGGATGGATGCCCGCGGGTCAGGAGACTGTCAGTGCTGCATTGAACTGGGAAGAACCCTTTGGTACTAAAATCAACTATTACCACTTTCTATCCATATCAGAGGAAGAGAGGTCAATGTCCAGCACTTACAGGTCTGAAGATATGGATGTCCTGGTTGCGTGTGATCAGATGGGCGTTCTTAGCGGTGCACGTCGCCGTCTCAAGCTTATCTCCCGTGAGCATCCAAACCTGCACACAAACCAGGAAGTCACATGCAGCAAAAGAGCAGTTTTTGTAATTCAGAGAGAAATTCCACTCAAACGTGTTACTGCGTGACACAATATGTTTCCATCATCGGTCTGTTAAATCAGTTCACTAAAGCTCCATTCCAGGGATCGAAGACTCTAATCACCGACTTCAAGCCACCTGTATCTGCTGTCTGGGAGCGAAGGTGTGTCAACTTATCTTACGATCGAACACGGTTTACTTCATCGTAGCACTTGTGCTTCAAACAGAAGACGAAAACCGAAAACCAGTGATGGTATAGATTGGCATCACAGTATCCAAATGATGTCTCGGGTTGATTTTTAATGGAGGTTGCTTGGAGGCGGTTATAGCAGAGTTTAAATGGTTACGGTAGAAAAACAATTACCGTCTCGCGGTTGTACGTTTCTGCTAACTATGAAAGTTCATCGCCTCACGACATAATTACATCCCATTAGATATGTGTGTGAAATGTTCATAGTAAACATATGAAGTCTTCATTCCCAAAGAAGTGAGGAATCTCCGACTTTTGACCACCAAATTCTAATCACTTCATTCTCGAGTGGATATTTCTGTTAAATCTGAAGAAATTAACTCAAAAGCAGAAGAAACAGCTATTGATCATTTAAAATGTAATTTCTTAAATGATGTGAGCAACTAAAATAGAATTCAACCTCCGCACTTAACCGATGTGCACCGTTCCCACTGGACTCAAGTGAGTAAACGTGTTTTTACTTTTTACATGTTTTAGGGGAGTCTTTAAATTAAAACTCTTACTTCACTTCTTTTTCCTTGCACATAAGAAACTTCTCATTTCTCATGGTATAATATTTCACAGAAGCCATCTAAAGTGTGCCAACCAAAACCACTTAAAACTATCCTTCAAATTCAATATAACTACTTTTTTCTACAAAGAAAAAAAGGCACTGGGAGAAAGCTTGTTCTCGTCAGTAGATATGAAAAACACATGTACTTGTCTCGTCTCTATGTTTTTGTTTTCTTAGTATGTTACTACTGTGAGCTATGAGTCCGCCTGGCCCCCAGACCTTGATGCCTGCGTTGCGGAGGATCTCCAGGGTAGGCCTGACATCAGTCTGGAGCTGGTCCTCCACCCCAGTCAGACACAGCAGCTCCATCTCCATCTCCAGACTCTCAATTACTGTGGCCACCTTCAGCGAGCGGTCATGGACGCTGAGCTTGGCCTGGACGTACCGGGCCTGGGGAGCAAAAGAGGACAAGAATGTTTTGAGTGGGAGGAGATGAAAACAGTTTCAATAAAGTAGAATCACTGTGAGTCCATTGAAGGAAACCAGCCAGGGATGTAAGGAGAAAACATCAATATGTGGCCACCAGTCAAGATTTGTGTTCCCCCTCCAGCATTAATTATCATCATCAAACAGAAAGATCCATATCTGATATCAAAGTTTCAGTTGACATATACACTTTCAGGTATTTGCCTGCAAGCAGCCATAAAAGCTACAATGTTTTAGAAAACTTGAAATACAGAGCAGTCATGATCTATTGGTCAACGCCCATCTCCAGCTTTTCAGCTCCAGGGCAATTAGCCAGTGAGATAAAGCAAAAACAATCTGAGAGTGACTCATACAGGAACACAAACTCTGTGTGTGTGTGTGTGTGTGTGTGTGTGTGTGTGTGTGTGACTCAGTTGATGACTCACTGCTGCCCACCAGCTCTGCTTACACAATTATACACTTCAGTAATGGGCCTGGGGCTGAGGACTGCAGGGGAGACAGCCCTGCCCTGCTCAAACAATGAGTGGGGTGTGTGTGTGAGAGGGTGGGGTGTGTGGACTGGAGGGACGAGGGGTCAGAGGTCACTCTAATTACTCAGCAACACACTTTGACATTTAGAAATACTGAACAATGTCTGCATAAATATCATTCTGCATCTGTGTGTAATTTGAGGGTAATCTGCACAAAGGAGATAGCCAACAAATTGTTGATACTGCTGCGGTTTACCAGCCCGGATGGCTTCATTAAACATAAGCATTGTCCCGTTCTCAGATGAATCTGGGATCTAAGCCTCAGATCGCTGTGTGTTAATCTCACGGGACGCCGACTTGCCTCGAAATCTTGATACTGCTCCTCCGTGAGAGACTTCTTTGAGACCACAAGGACCCTCAGGCCTTCCCTCGCCATGTTCCCGCACTAGAAAAAAAAGAGTCAGCAACATCTGGTTTTAGCACGTTAGTCTGCGAGTTATTTATAACAGGGGTAAAATCGCTGTCGTTACGGCCTCATCATGTCTTGTAAAAAAAAGAAGGAGGTCTACCTCCTCTTCCAGCCAGTCGTTATACTGGACGATGCCTGCCATCACCACATCAGCACCCTTCATGTAGAACGTGATCTCTCCTGTCGACTCATCCTTGGAAACAATAATCCACAGTTTATTCAGATTTAAAACGTGAAAGAAAAGCCGTTAGATGTTACCCGCAGTGGGTTTCACGCAGGATTCCCAGTCCATAGCAAATGCACTATTTTATGACTTTGTGTGGCCTAGAAATGTGAAACATATTTTGGTATTCACATGGGTTCCAAAAAGTGTTTTAAAATATTATCATGAGGAAGTTTGATAATCCCAGGCTTCCTGAGTTCTAGTTTGGCCAACAAAAATAATGTTAGTCATCAGACATAGTCAGAGGTTATAAGGTGAGGGTTTTCACAGATAATATGTTTTAATATTAATCAGTGTTTTGTTTGGCTAGAGTGACGTCCAAATCACCCTCCTAGCAACATGCTGACCTACATTGTTATTCAAAGAACTATTTCAGTAATTGGTCAAATAAGGAAATCAAACCAATTTCAAATATACACATCGGCGTCTGAAATGTAACGGACAGAAGAGCAACAAAGTTATCTTGGCACTCACTCGCACTATGACGCCCATCCTCTTGCTCTCATAGGTGAAGGGAAATATCTGCAGGATGGTGAAGTTCAGTATTTGGCCAGTAGGGGTCCGCAGCTGCATGGAGGAATGGTCTCTTCCCACCAGTGTCAGACCAACACTCTCAGTCCACTGCACAAGCGACACCTATCAACGTCACATTGTAAAGGCTTTAATCAGAGCAAAAATGGTCAGGCTGCAATATTTCTCGAACTGCCAATACTTTATATGTTTTACAAAATCATAAAACATAATCATCATGCAAGTACAGCAAGGGAGCAAAGGGACAACTGCTTAGGGTTTCTATTGTTCTCACGATGGAGCCCTTATGTCAATATGATGTTCCATTACTTGAGTTACAAAACACACAGTGACGGGCACTTTGGACCGAGTAGGATGCCAAAGAGCACAGTGACCAATTAGTCTTAATCAATAGCGCAAACATTTTCTGCACTCAAGAATATTGATTAATACATTCGGGAATTGTCCGTTTCTGAACAAAAACAAGATATACTTTTTGCTCTCCCCTCTCTGAAGGACACGACAGAGGCGACATTGATTATTACAACGTTAACGTGTGCGAGTCTGTGTGGGGAGACGACTTTTCCCAATAACCTCCAGACCAGAAGTCAGATCACATTCATCATTCATCTGCTGACATTTCTAATGGCAGAGTGGCCAAATGGACACAGAGGAGAGAAAACAAACAAACAAAAAAACGATTTCCACGATCAAATTGTGAAACCACAAGTTTTGTAGTGGGGAAATTACTTATTTTGGAAATGCATGACAACGCCTGGCCAGGAGCACTTTGACGTCAGAAAAACTCAGATTACTGTAATCTTCCGTATCCCGTTTTGGGAACTATGAAGATTGTGTTTAGTCACAGTCTAGAAATATTCATCGTGGGGGTATTCTTGGATCCGGTGTCTGCCACGGCAGCACCACCTTGTCATAGCAGCTTCTGGTTTGGCTGCAGATTTAGAACTGGGCTGAATGAACCAGTTGTAACCAGAATGTAACCAGTTTGCTTGAGTCAGAACCCACACATGGCGAACAAGTTTTTTTTATAAGCTAAAAAGGAAAGTTATTCAGATATCAACTCCCTGTGGTAAATTACTCATAATATACTGCGAGTCATCCTTTTGATTATCATTAATCTGCCAAAATTGCTGATACATGAGATCAGTCTTCAGTGCTTTGTTATGAACAATTACATTTCAAGTTACAAACATGACTATGTTGTCAATTATAGTTCTCAGAATGAAGGAAAGGAAGACAACTGGATTCAGTTAAGATAAATATAATTTTTTATAAATCTGAATCGCCAGATGAGACTTTTGAAAGATCTGAATCTGGCAAGAACATTGCAATTGAGGCATCTCTAGTCATGTTTTAAGTGTGAGTAGTGCGTAGTAACATGTCTGTTTTGACTGCATTGGTAAAAAACAAAAATTCAACAGTCACTGTTATTGTGTCCTGGTGCTCACAGATAGAACCAGATCTATATTAAGACTTCCTGAAAGCAAACTGAAGCCTGCTAGATTTGATCAAACTGATAAAATGCACCTTCCAGGACAAAGAGAAAAGAAGAAGAAGAAAAAAGAAAAGAAAAAGAAAACAGTTACGACTTCTTTTATTCTGTTTGACCTCAAAACATTAAAACGGCTCAATTTCCTTCCCACGACATAAACCTCGGGTCTCTAATCACAACAGATGTACGTGGCTCTATTAAAATATGCTATCAAAGAGGAAATTCAAAAGGGTATAAGTGCAATGAGCTGGGGAGCACATTAAGGAAATCCGTATTTACGCCGCAGGAAATGGATCGAAGTCAAATTCCGCAACCCTCTTCCTGATGTTCAAAGAATTCATACACGTCAAGGACATAAATGTAGAATGCCTTTTGGCTGGTGAATGTTCCCCTTCATGTCAGAAAACAGGGAAGACACTTGAGAAAATGGCCTCTACTGATATCTTGAGATAGGAAGTCTGTTGTCCTGTCGGGCCTTCCGTGTTTGTCCTTGAGAACATAACGTTTCAGTAGATTAAGTGTACATTGTCCAACAGGTCAAGTTGACGTATATCAACATGTAGGTTGTGTAATTACGTATATCATGGGATGGATGTACTGCAACTGTTTGTATAACAAATGTGGTAAACGTCCACACCGATGTATAAAAAAACTAACACATTGTTAGTTCAAAGTGTTTCTTATCAATAATTCCCTGCTTCTTTTTGATTTTCCTCTTTGTGCAACTGATTTGTAATATACTTCACTCCTCTTTCTACATGTATTGTTATATTTTGAATTGCACATTTGTCGGAAAAGTTTTACCAGTGTATGAATAAAGTACAAAAAATGCTACTACATGTTTTTCCTATCAGCCCTGAGGGTTTTACAAAAACTAGAAATAACACGCGTGTCACGAACACTGGAGGAGTGTGTATCGGGTTCTGGGCGGGCGGCCGTCGTACCTCATCCGGGCTGGAAGCCTGGTAGACTCGGCACGTGTCTTCATAATGCTGTTCAGCCTCGGCCTGGTCGGTCACGCCGTTGGCCTCGTATACGGGCGTCACGTTGTGCACCAGGGCGATGGCCTTCACTGCCTCGTGAACTCTACTGATGATGGTCTTGCGGACCTTCGTGGCTGCTGGAGCCCTGGAGGCTGAAAGGTCATGGGCGGGCTGGAGACAATTACAGAAGGTACTGTGATGAAAATAATGGCATACAGGAATCTGAAAAGAGGTATAACCTTTCTTTCATTGTGATCAAGGTCAAGTGGGCAGCTGTTGTAGCCAGTAGAACTAATAATCGGTATGAACTATGAACATGTCAAATCCTGTTTACAACAATAAAGGAAACACACATTCAAAAAGCTCATTCTAAAGTAATGATAACTAACTGGAGAATGTTTTGACCCTGGAAACAAGCTGCTTCACTAATGGCCGTTTCAATGATTGCCGCGATAGTGGCCTGTAAATATAACCAGATGTCTTAAGTAAATATGAACAATTTGCTTTTGCGTTGTGGCCTTTCTATTTTTAGAAGCCTGTGCGTACCAGGGGTTAATGGTAGCGTCATTTAAGAAGTCCGGTCATTGCTTTGCTTGTGGGCTAATCCTGTTTCCTGCTTCACTAACCTCTGGTGTCAAGGGAGACAAAGAGTGTCATCTGAGGTCAGGAAGCATTCAACCAAACAATAATCACAAACTGATATGTTTCTTAAAACAATGCTCATGTCTGTTTGTGTTACCCTTTCCCATGATTCAGGAATTTTAATCTTTTGTTATCTAAATGGCACTGCTTCTCTTTGAAAGACCCGGAGCACTGCGGGGACTTGTGCGTGTTCTTTTTCGTTCTTTGTACCTGCGTGTAGGCGTTGAACACAAGGCTCTGGACTTCATCCATCGAGTCCATCCCATATGCCACGGTTCCAAGATGGAGGCGCCTGAACACCATTTCATTTTGAGTAAGAGTTCCTGGTAAAAGTTAAATTACAGACATACAAAATAATTACGATTGAAAGAGTTTTAGCATCTTGTGCAACATGCCACCATTACTGCATGATGGTTGACGGGACCAAAAAATTTAACATTTCAGATTTTAGTTTCTAAATGAACGTCATTTTGAAAAAATCTCAAGCATCAATATCCGTAAAGTGTTTCCACGTTGTTTCTGCGTATGGATTTCCAAACAGTAATCGGTTACTTAAAAGAGTTTGCGTGTCACAGATGGTGATTGTAAGGAAGCCAGCAGCGCTCCCTTCAACACTACACACAACCTCTGTGTCCTCACACTCACTTTAAAAGCATTTTCCGCTAGTATATCAAAAAGACCTCAGGGGTCTTTGCACGTACATCGGCCTGAACTGCAGACCCCACCGGCCTTATCAAGCTCTGGATGGGGTAAAAGGCTGATCAGTTTATTGGGCATGAGGGCTATAAATCTGACGTGTAACACCTCGCTCTGAGGAAGTGCACTAGTGGAGGTGTTATGCTCATAAGGTGTGTATGGATTAGAGACTTTGGGGCTTTTTTTATGATTTAATGGTCCAATAAGTATCAGGTCTCCGGGAGCAGAAACCCCACCACAGAGCACAACCCCCAAGGGAAGGAAACGACTTAACCCTGTCCCACTGGATACTTCCTTGGCAAATCCACAGCACTATAACTCCTGATATTAGTACTCCACATGCTGGCCTCTATGATTATTTTGGCCACAAACAAGGCTATTTTTATATAAATGATGTTGCTTTTCCCTGCAGTCTAACCTGTTTTGTCAGTCAGCAGGTAGGAGATGCGTCCAAGCTGTTCAGGTATGGTGCTTGACCTCACCATCGTCCCGGGGATCTTGGAGTCATTCTTAATCATCCAACTGAAAACCATCTTTCCCATATCCAGATTGACTCGCAAACTGCATCAAGTAAAAACAGTACATGATTTAACTCCTCGCATGTGAACACAAAGCAACACTGCAGATTACTTTGAAGTAGAGAAGGTAAAGTCGCACCTAATCGGCACGATGTTGGAGAGGAGCAGCAGGAAGCGCACGATCTGGAGGTACCAGCGGCCAGTAAAGTGCTGAAGGGCCACCATGACCAGTGACACCATCATAAGAGCCCCAAACAGGATCTTAGTCAAACAGTTCACTTCCAAGTCAAACAAACCCACCTATCATGAGCAACAGAGGCAAAGATTAGGAGTCAAATAAATGTGAAAACAAATGGTGTGTGTGTGTGTGTAATATCTTGGTCCAAGTAAATAATAAAAAAGTTTAAGAAATTGCACAATTAGTCAATTAAGGATGAATTCATAAGAAACCTGTATCTTCATGCAAACTAGATGATCAGATGTTGGTCTTGTGGCTCTGGCTCACACTACTGTACCTTGTGTCTTGGGTTGGAGGTGTTCATGACACTGCGCAGCTCCTTGCCGGTGTAAATCACAACCCCCACCACAGTCCCTGGAGTGAGAGAGAGGAAAAGACCTGAAAAAACCTGCCTTGGGTCAATATAATAAAAATAACGACATAAAACACACAGTATGTCAAGGAGATGTTTCCCAGAAACATAATCTTGACAAGAATAGACTTTTTCAAATGATCAATGACATTTGGAATAAAGGATGCAGATTTCACATTGCTTAATGGATAACACATGTCAGCGTGTGTTTGTGTCTCCTACGGAAGAAGCACACTTTCCTTACCATTATGGGTCGCTGACCCAGAGCCATTTAGATATAACCGTCTACAGTCTACAGATCAACAGCTGTGAATTAAACAATGCTTCAGTGCAGCTTTTTGTGCTGGAGGCAGAAGACGGTCTGGGATACTTCCTGGGTTTTGGCTGCGTTATCGACAGAGCTGCGCGACTCGTCGGGTATTTATTTACCAGAGGCGACAACGGTGCTGGCCCACAGGGTGTTCTCAATGCTCAGACTTTCGTTGACTGGAGGGTCTCCGTCCTCCTGTAGCAATTAAGACAACACATATTCACAATGATGACGGGAGACCGAAACGGGTCAAATTATTGCTATGTTTGTTAAAGACGTTTTGTAAACATTACTGGCTCCATCCATCTGTTAGCTAAACCAATGTTTGGTTTGTTCTCACACAAGATGCATAATTGATGGCTTTTAAAAACACATCTTGCCACTTAAGACGAGATTTGCGCCGTGACCCAAGCATTATTATTCAGACGTAAGACCGACATGTTACTTTGCCATCGGATGAACATAAAGGGGCTTTGGGTTCAACAGAATGGTAATCACGTAATCACTCACCCTGGTGAAAGTTCCAGTAAAGTTATGGATGTCAATGTTTGGTTCTTCTGCGTACACATATGATCTTATTTGTAGAAGGTCCTGTGGGACATCGAAAACACGGTTTAGGATCACTGACGGGAAAAAGTGATTGGCTATTGAAAGCTGTTTGAACAAGCAAAGCGCTGCCTTACATGCTGATGAAACATTATGCAACTACCTCCGATAATATGTCCCTCACATGGAGACCAGATCTATTTAATCCTACAGTCCTTTACAGTTTATGCAGTGTTTGCTCTATGTGTTTGCATATTACATTTGTTAATATTTTCTTGACAAATATGACGGTTATATGATTTTTACAAGTTTCTCCGGATGCACATGTTGTTTACTCTCAAAAGAGATACTGTCACCAGAAGCTCAGAGAGCAGGAGATGACAGAAACAGGCGGGTGGAGTAGCACTTTAGGGTTGAGTTGGACCTTGGGCAGTATTATTGATTAATGTTATGATTATTATCTTGATTTGTCACTAAAAATTGGTCTATACAATGTTAGAAAAGAGTTAAAGATGCCTATCACAATTTCCCAGGGCAAAAGTTCCCATCGTCCCGTTTCGTCTGAACTCAGACGCTCCGGATGAAGACTAAACAGAAAACGTTCACATTTGAATCAATAGAATCAAGTCGGAATCAAACCAAATAATACATTTACAAACTAGTTGTTAATTCATTTTCTGTCAATGGACTTGTTTTGGCTTCGGACCAACACATCCGCTTGCCCTAAAATTTTGATTGAAATAATAAATCACTAAATAAATACTTTTTTCAGGTATTTAATTTATTAATTTAACTGTATCATACTGAACAATCTTAAACATATTGACTTAGTGACAATTTTCCATTTTAAATGTTTGAATCTGCTTGAGTAATTGCCTTTAAAGAACCCAAACTGGTCCGACACTGAAGAACTACAATAGCAAACGATATGAGCCTGAGGGGAACCTTTGACTTTTTAGTCATTCTCTGATGTCTGGCCACCCTGCACTCTCGTCAAATGACCACTCTGTCCTCATGACTTGCTTCTCTGAGACCAGTCAGTTATTCATCAGTATACATCAGTTATTACAGGGCACAGCAACGACATAAACAATGTTACAACATACAATGTTCTCCTGCATCTACGTCTTTATTGTATGACTCACGGCGGCAGTTGGCAGTCTCTGAGTGCAGGCCACTGGGAGGCGTAGTTTCCAGTCCGTCTCTCCATCCAGCTGGTCAGTGCGCAGGAAGCAGGAGCCTGGGAAGGGGAGGACAAGAGCTGCCAATGATGCCAGATAGAAACACATTCACCCCTAGGGGGCAACCATAGATTGGCTTTTAGTTAAAGGGGGTATGTCACAATCTCCAACTGCTTGAACAAATCAAAACATTTATATTTCAATAAATACTGAAAGCTACTCTCCCGGTTGCTGCTTTCTGAATTTATTTGCTCTAATACACGTTTTACTTTATGTTTCCAAGTTGCTGGGTTGAATAAACACATTAAAAAGAGCAATCAAACTATTTAGCGTGGAGTCACGAATGGATTGTAGCAACATCTGTGAATGGCCCTAAGCTTCATATCACTGTTGAGATAGGAGTGATGGCATCCACCATTTAATCCCCCCCCATCCTGCCTCAACTAGAAAATCCTAGCCTATGGGCACTTCATAATTGACCTAATGGCCTCCACATGGAAGCGAGATAACCAATAACTATTTCCAGTAAAACAAAGCTGTTGTTTTTCTTCCTTCAACAGGAAGACGCAACAAGAAGAACGAGCTGCAACGAGCTTCACTGACAGAGTCACATTTGGGTTTCTGGAAGCAGAAAAAAAAGGAAAAGGATAGCGTGTCCTTGTGATGTGCTTTTTGATTTTGAATGGACTTGCTTGGATTTTGTATATGTGCAAATAAACAGTGAAACGCATTTTGCCAAGTTTGTGTTATCACTGACAAATCTGGTCTTAATCCATATTTGATTATTCAGATGAGGCATGTCTCCGGTTTTCTCTTTGCATTAGATTTTTTGTGTCCTTGTTTTTCCTTTCCTTATCTTCTCATTTGAAAGACAAAATGAGTCATCAAAAGGTGAAGAGAGAACAAGGTCTCGTCTACAATGCCCATCTCACCATTAGGTGGAGGAGTGACCCTCCACCGCACCGCGCTTTGAGTGATAGTTTAGTACTGGACCTAATTACAATTTAGACGTTGTAGGACTTCCTGTCCCGGCTCAGGGCTAATCCCTGCACCTCAGCGCCTTTTTAAACAAGTCATTTCCCCAGCCAGCCAGCCGGGCCGCCAGCCTGTTGTGGCGATCTGGATGAATGACCAGCAGATGTTTACCATTTCTTTCAGAGGTCCTTAAAAAGATCATGTCAGCAGGAACACGCTGGTTCTACAAAGAAAGGCAGAAAGAAAAACATCACTTCAACATCACTTCCTGAGCCTGCACTTTTCCTCCTCCCTCCTCTGCTCTTTAACTGTAGAAAAGTAAGACTTTTGGCTTTTCATGTGCCACATTACCAACAGCCAGTCAGTCAAAATAATAAGCCCTCCAGCAAATCATTCAGTCGTGGCCTGAACAGGACCCTGACCAGGTTGTACACTCTGCCTGACCTGGTCCCTGCACGACACTAGACAAACTCTCCATTCAATTCATCTGGACCGCTTCCGAAGAAATGTACTGTGCATGGGATATAGCCAAGTAGTCAACAGTCTAACAAAGATGTGTTATATGAGTTTTCAAATGCATTTCAATTAAAATAATTCTAAAGCTACTGGTTTCACCACTGCTGAAGAGCTTCTCAGTTGTAAATCACATAACTCTGAATCACTCAGTCATATTAGTGAAACTAGTAGGACAACACGTGTGACCTTTCCTTCAGCTGCTTTGAAATGAGTGATTCAGAAGGAAGCCCTTAGTTGGAAACTGAAGACAGGAGCCACTTCTCATGTTTCATGGACGAAGACCTCAGAGAATCCACTGTGTCCACGAGAAGAGCGACAGATTTGCCTGAAAACCTAAACTGACTGAGATATTTTAAACCAAAAAAAACGAGAAAGAATTGGGATTTCAAGATGAAGTCGATTTTATCAATAAATAGTAGTTAATTGAATTTGTGTGTGCGCCCTAATGAAAGGCATATTAGGTTCACGTGTGCTGTGCATGCATTGAGCTTGACAGGCTGAGGCTCAGCATTGATCACAAGATTACAAAATCTTTACTAACTCCTTTCACCTCAGTCACCAGTGGAGCAGAGAAGATTAACAACCCCCTCATTATTCTCTGTCATATAAATGGGAACTTGACAGTCCTGAAAAGCAAAACTATTCACAGATGTGGATGAAACAATCTTTAACAAACCTTCTCCACGATTATAAGATCCCCGACTTGAATACCGCTGCTTTTCACTTTCGCTGTACCTGAAATACACAGAATAAAGTCTCAAGTTAATTTAGAGTTCAGTAACTTTGAACATTATTTGATGGGTTCCATATTATGCTAAACACCATGTAGTTGAAATATTAAATACATGTTGGCTGACCATTCCAATACCATCTAGATCTTGTCTAAAAACACATTAAGCTCACCTGTGATTTATTTAACAACATTGAGTGACCTAAACACACTCATGTCTTCTTTGAATGAACTGTTGCTCTGTGCGCCTCACCGGTCACCTTAGTGAATTTGGGAAAGTCATTTTCCTCACAGGTTTGAAAGAATGCTGGGGGAGTTGAGCCTTTTCTCTCATTCCATTTGGAACCAACGGGCAAAATTGTTTGGAAGAGATCACTGAACCTTGACCTCTGCCGTGACCTCTGGGCTTTGCATATGTAAGACATTAAAGCACATTAATATTGCTATGCAGTAGGCTTCAAGGAACTTTAGATTAGTGCTCTTAACATTTTACAGATTACACAGCGGCATGTAACATGAAACACCATTAGCAAACAAAATGTGGCAACACATACTTTATCTCAAATAAAAGAGGAAGCTTTCATGAATAGAAGAAAGTGCTTCTCCGTGAAGATCTCATGTATGTGTGTTGTATGTGACCAGAGCTGCAACAGTTCATGTGTTTAACTGATGAGTTGATTAATAGAAGACTAGCCTGCAACTATTTTTATAAATTGATTCATCACTTTTAATTGTGTATTAATAAAAACTTACAGCCAGCCACACGATGTTTGGCTTGACTTTTGGGGAGCTGTCATGACGCTGCAGCAACAGCCTGTGAAAACTTCCCTCAATGATGAAACCAGATCAGAAGAGTAAGGCACTAATATATACTGGATCCTTATGGGCAAAACTGAAATGCACTCAATTCAATTGAAGAACAACCTTATTTTAAGTCTTATTTAGATAAAACTATTTGTTCGTTAGCAGCTTTCATAAACAGGAAAGCAGTGCTCTGTTGATTTAATTTTGGATAAAAGGTTTTGGGACAGATACACTGTGAATAAGGACCAGTCTAACAAGGAAGTTAAAGCACTACTCTGTTTATTTTATATGTGAAACTGCAAAAACTTGTGATGATTAATCATAATCTCAATATTGAAAGGAGAAAAAAGTAGGATTATATGAGTTTGCCCGTAATCATATAACCCTCGTTTCAAAGTAAACTGAATATTGCTTACATCTCCTTGATCAGTAGGAAAATAAAACAGGCAAGTTCTACTTGCTATGGATAAAATGATTAGTAGATGAATAAACAAAATAACTTTAATCCAGTTCTTCTTTTGTTAGAAAACAACACATCCAGTTCTGACACCATGAAGCTTCTATAAACCGCAAAATATGCACGGGGGCCGCTATCATGGAGGCAACCAGTCATTGTGTTTATGGGTAAAACAAGCTGCCACATCAAAGGGGAAAAGTGATGGAAACCACAAGAGGTCTCCTGCTTTTTATTGCTGGTAGCACTTTATACCAAGGCCTCTTATGTACACTTTTACATCTCTGCTTTGAATTACCCACCAGTTCCCCTAGCCTCAATAAGTTTTAATAGGACCTAAGCTCTTACAGTTAATAGACGCTGATGCAAAGAAATAAGCACCGTGGTTCAGATATCAACACAACCAACACATAACCAATGTTGTTTCTCAAAGCCACCATTTACCTCTTGTTGAAAGCTTGCTGTAAATCTGGGAGTTTATCTCTTTGTCTCGAATGTAGCATCTTATTTCTTCAACTGCCTCTCTCATGATGGTAATAGCCAAAACGAGACCCTGCAGAGTGAAATGTCAACATCAAAACATTCTTTACAGTAGAGAACCACAAAGACATGACAAAGATGCACTGAGCACTAATAAAGTCTCCAAAAAGGAGATGATTGACCAAAACAATTAAGAGTTAGTGAGATGCCACATACCAGAGGCACCCAGTAGGTGTAGAGTGCACCCAAGCGTAGCTCATTGATAAATTGAGAGCAGGCCAAAAGCAAAAAGTACAAGTTGAAGAAGTACTTGAACTGATTGAACAGCACCTGTGAACATAGAGCAAAAGAGTACAGAGTGAAATATTTTCCATGTGTAAAGTTATTGTGCATGCAAGTGTATCTGACATGTACTGAGAGGCCATGATGGATTTTGATAGAAAATGTATTGGACACCATTGGTGTCCATTTCCCTCATTATAGTGTTTTAGTGTCCTGGAGAAGAAAAGTGGTAGTAAACAGAAAATGGTAAAGAAAAGAAAAAAATACAAAATAATAAATAATTAAAGAAATGACTTGCAATACAATGTTTATGTTTTTTCAGGGACAATTTTCACAACATTTTTTAAACTGCCCTCTTAGGGATTGACATGACATAAGTATCCAAACACACAGATAGTGTGTGTGTGTGTGTGTGTGTTTGTGTAAAACCATTCATTTAATTTATTTGAAAGCAAAAGCACCCCCACATTCACATGTCGTTGCTTCTCAAATGTAAATATTTTCAGGTTTTAAGTCGTCAATGAGAAAAAAATTAAAATTACAGCTTCATTGTCCTCACAACCAAATGGCTTTGGGAAATTGAAAGATTCAACTTTTATGGACCAAAATATTCATTGATTTATAAGGAACGAATTATGCAAATCAACCAAAAATGAAAATGATCTTTAGTTCTAATCAAACAACTTTCTTTATATAAACACACAAATCTAATATAGAATTCCAATATTTCCCACAATCATTGTCCTCATTGGCCTTATAAACAACCTAAAAGATATGAAACAATATCCAAAGCCATTTAGCAGCTTTCCTCCTCTTGCGTCATTCTTAAAATAAATAATGCTTCAACTTTGCTCTCTTTCATTACAACCAGTGTGTAAGTGCGAAAAACGTATCTTGCGACTGTACATCACTTCCCAAACTGATGCCAGGTGGAAAGTAGTGAACATGAAACAATGTACGAATAAAAACATACAGACAAACATATGTTCTAGTGAGAAGAACTTCTTGACACGAACCAAAGTAAATAAAAAGCATCACAATTTGCAATGCAAAAAGGCTCTGCTCTTGTCTTTGGCTCTCCAAACAAATTTGAGCTACTTTTAATGTCTGAAAAAAAAAGTCAGAAGATCGTAAGACAACTAATGTCTAAAAACCAAATGCATATGTAAATCAGGCTGGAGATCACGAAGCTTAGCAACTGCTGCCAATGTAAGGAATCGCCAACCAGTATCACATCTGGCCCTTCCATGGTCTTGTAAGAATATGAATGTGGTTTGATGCTATGAGACCATGTTGTTGTCCAAATGTGACAAGTCATGCTTCTCTTCTCCAAGGGATCTTCATTTTAACACGAGTCATTAAAAAATGCTTTACTAATGACCTCCTTATACTGTCAGCATGTGAAGTGAAGCCTCACCAACAAATCGGACTGGTGGTAGATTCCTATCAAAAACTACGTCCTCTGGCATATGTCATATAATCTTAAATGTAGCCGCAAACTGATTATCTTTGGGCAGACAACACAAGTGATCTATCAACACTACCTTGGGCTCCGAGAGTTTGTCATGGCATGTTTCTTTATTTTCCTGACAATTTATAGACAACATTAGTAATCAGTTAATCTGGAAAATAAGCGTCAGCTCAGCTCGATGGTGATCCTCTGATCCAAGGCCATTTCAAATGAGTCAAACACAACAATGACCACCAACTGTTGCAAATACAGTGGGTGATACAAGATGAAGACATTCCTCAGATTATGATCGTCTGAATGGGAAAATGTGTCTGACAAGTGACAGTGAATCAGAGCCAGGCTGAGAGAGGTGGGTGGTGGTTCTGGGGTTTACGGGAGGGGGGTATGTGGAGGGGTGACCTTTGACTGACACTCACCATAGGCAGGAAGGTGAAAAAGTTGTACTTCTGGTTGTTAATGACATTCCTTGGGTATCTCTGCTCCCTCTTTTCTGGGTGGCCGAGCCACACGGTGCGGGGTCGGAAGTCACCCATGCCACAGCATCTCGACCACGGGCAGCACCTGAGAGGAAGAGGCGGCGCCGGTTAAGATATCGCACAGTCAATCTCACCATATGGTTAAATAGTTTTTAAAAAATGCGATGAAAAAAATATAGGAGTTACAAATATCGAGCATATATTTGATGCACATAAAATGGTTACTTTCAGAGTAGGGGTTTTAGGGGGAAACAAAGTTTTATGACAGATACCTTTTTCTTTTGAAGAATAAAAACATTTCAAAAGTTGTGGGCCAGGTCTGACAACACTGCAGTTAATTTTTTGCCAACCTACTATGTGATAACCCTGTGATGGATGGGACCCCCTTAATACGCTAGAGCTGGGGCTCCTGTATGGCTCATATCCAGGGAGACACCAACATATTATATCAGGCCTAAAGATAAAGACATATTCTTGTAGCTGCATTCAAAAGATATACCTCTTGTATATGTTGGAGAATACAGCTGACAATAATAAAGAGGCAGTGATGCTAAAGTGCATCTGACGCAGGGCTGCACAATTATCAAACATTTAGCATAATTACAATATGGCCTACTGCGATGTCCTATATCGAACACTCTTATGAGTCTTATATACACTGAAATGCCAGTTTATTAGATACCTAGATAAGGCAAAAACTAATGCATTTAATACAACAGCAATACATCCTACTTTCATGAAGGTTATAATGTTTTGTTTGTTTGAAAAAGGTGTTGATTCAGCTTTAGGTTACATTTTGAGGATGCACTTTTTGGGGCATGACAAAGAGATGGATTTATTGTATTTAGCATATCCTCCTTCTTGTGTAGTCTATAATAACCTCATGAGGGTAGGGTGTATGTAATAGACAGCATTAGTTGTACCTAGACTGGCAATGGAGTGCGCTGCCTTGTCAAAATGAACAGGTGAATTTGATGCATTGGGCTCGCCTATAAATTATCCTGCAAAATGCAGAAAATACTGTACACCGAGCTGCTAGCCGCAGGTCAATATTTCGGCATTATTGTTTTTGTCTTTACAGGATGTGACGTCATCGTGGCAGCCTAACCAGACTATTGGCTGCACTTCAATCACTCATTAACTGTGCCCTGTACGTCTGTCTCCATCATCATCGCCGAGGCCTGCCCCTTCATGTTCTGGGTCAAAATAACACCACAAAGAGCACAACTGGGTCCGCATGTGAATTTCGCACACACTCCGCCTCGTGACGGGGCCGACATTCACGCGTTATTCCTGCTTTCTGACAGACAAACGCCGGGGGGTATGCCGAGCAAATATTGACATGGGCGTCAAATGCACTTGCTCCCGGGGCTGCACCCCGGAACAAGGATGTCTGCTGGAGCTACTGCTAACGCTAGCCGTTGTAAATGCGAATTAGCACATCATTTAGAAGTAACGTGCTTGTGTCTGTTAGCCGCTGTTTCTTCTTACACCCCCGCCCGTTTGAAACCCTCCGCCGCTGAGCTAACCTAGTTCTGGAGACAATGTCGATGCGCTCTTTGTAAACAATTTAACGGCTGAAGCACAAGCAGCCGACGGACGCACACTTCGTCCACAAACGGCTTCATATTGCCCGTTCCTGTGCGCCATAACGCCCTTACCCATTCCTGTGTTTACTATCTTGTCTTTTCGGCCGCCTCACGGGCTGTAGGGGGATATTGTCGGTCATTGCGGCTCCTGGTAGCGGGTGGAGGCTGTAGGCAGCACGCCTGGCTGTCGCGGTTCTGGGCGGAGGCATCCCAGCTGTCACTCACACAGGACGGTCCAGATGGCTGCTGGGACCCAGCACGCTTATCTCAGCGTGATTCACTGGCCCGTTTGATAGTATCATACTTTGGTATTTTGAACACTACATTTATTAATATAATTAGGGTTGTCAATATATTAGTGTAGTTTACCGAGCATTATTCCACGTGATATGAATAGCTATCAACGTGCCGCTTGTTTTGGGGTTATCAGTGAGCAAGTGTAATATGTGTAAGCTATATTTACATTACATTCACATTTGTTTATGGCACGTCATGTATTTAACTGCAGTTACAAGTCACTTTGATTCCACATTAAAAAGACATATAATAAACAGCATATGGCTCAGGAAGCATTCATTAAAGACATGGTGTCTTCAGCATTTGTGGCTGATCAGATCTGCTCAGGTTGGCACCCTGTTTTCAATCAGTGACATTGAAACGTTTCTTATATTTCAATTCAATACTTTATTGCTCAGTCAACAAATTTGTTAAGATCTGCATGGGTACTTTTTCCATCCCTGGCAGAAAAACAAACATGTGAATTGCAATCCAATACATCATTTGTGATTTGTGTTGGGCTGTAGTTTCAGTGTTGGAATGCATTCTATTGTAATCTTTTGTTCTTTTTATGTGGTTATGTAAAGTGGACAAAATATTGGTAACACGTTGCAATATTTTGTCCAATGGTTCAGCCCCCAGGCGATTTATAGGTATTTGAGCGATAATACAAGGCATATTCAAGAATGTAATCCGATTGCACAGATATGACTTAGAGACCTAAATCGTTTTTGGAGCCAAAAGAACATCCTGACAGATTTACACAAGCTTCCAAAAACAGGTGTAAAAACATATGAAAGGAATTAAAAAGAGGAGACGTGAATGAGTCTATGCTGTTGTAAACATGTACTTGTATAATGCGTGCCACAACTGTCTTCAGTGTGTAATGCAGACCAGTCTTTATCATGATCAGGGGGAGCCACCACAATGAATACACTTGCATTAACATGTCAGTGTTTCTATCTTGTGGCATGCTTTATATATAAAACTGTCTAATTTTAGACTTTGTGTGTCCAGGTCTTCGGTTTTTTATTCTGTAAATGGATAAGTGTGTTGTGTTGTCCAAGATAGAAATGAATGCAAGTCTTATACACAACAACAAATCAATAGACTGGTTGTATTTGTAGTAGAGCGGACATATTGGAGTTCAGGGGTTTCTGAATGGACACCCTGTACTAATTTCAGTGCACCATAACATTGAAGCATTATTGTAGAATGTAAAGATCGTAAAAAAAAGACCACTGTATGACGCAAAATGGAATGTGGACAGGATTAGAGTCAGGATTCAGTTGTGGATGCAAATACTCGTTCATGGAAAATGCAAAACGGCAGGGATTAATGTCTACTGGTTCTTCGGGAGGATAGCAAATAATACTCGAGTCATCTGAAGGTGAATTGATGTAAATTAGGGTTTAAAATGGACATCAAAACTTGCCTCGACACGTGTCAAATACATTTTCAGCCCCGCATGCGATCAGACACACAGTTCATTCTTTGTTCTCAGCTCAAATCAGTTTGGGAACAATAACTTTAGACGCAAAGTAATGACAGGAAAATGATTGAAAAAGTCACCCTGATTTTATTTTTCAAAATCAGAAAATATTTAGGTGTAGGAAATATTTGAAGCACAAACAAAAACATTTACATTGTAAACGGGCCAAATTGGCTCAACATTACTTGAATTGGAGAGACCAACTTTAAAGCAGTTTTGACATGGTTTGCTAAAGAAAGGCACAACTTGGCAAATGCATATCGATAAGGAATGTACAGCAGGGGCCTACAAAGTACTCTGACCATTCTGAGTGGTGTAAAGTGTCCAGTGATACATTCATTACTTTTCAACTCAGCAGGTTGAGAACGAAAATCTCATCGTGTACTCAAGAATGTATCGGAAAATGTACAGAGCATTGCATTGAGCGTCGGGGGCAAGGAGGACAACTAAAAGCTAAACGAGGTAGAACGTACCCCCTAGACCCAAGCATTTTGTGAATTATAAATAAATGAATGATGCTACAGTTGACATGATAACCTAGAAAGAAAGGTTCCGACGATTGGTTGCGTCACACAAAATCTGACAGGATGGGAAAGTCGACAATTTCTGATTTGCCCTTTCCTTGTTCAGCCATCACAATAAAAGCAGTGACATGTAAACATACTCAAACCTGAAATAAAGTGCAGGCATGAGATCATTAAGCACATAGTAGCCTTCAGATCTCAGCCAACTAAGTTTGAATCTGCAGATTTACAAGTGGAATATGTTTTGGGGGGGAACTTGATTTTCTTGACTTTTTTAACTGATATATGAAGTACAATGCAACAATGTTATTAGGCTCAACACAGAGCCTTCATAACAACCTTATGGCACAGTGAAAGACAACAGCAACATTGTACAATTCAATTGAGGCACTTGGCAAAAAGGTTTGAGTCATTACCCACTGTAACTTGGCCTATTTTGTAACCTACATTCTCTGAAACAGACAAGTGAACTGTTGCAACTTGATTTGACGGAGAGCACACTGGAATAAGTCAGTCTGATCAAAACCCCCTTCAGAAATGAGACCTGCTAATGACAGTTAGCATTACAAAAATGTATGAAGTCATAAAACCTATGGCACACAATAGGAGGGAAAGTAGTCATTATAGATACATACGTTAACTACAACATAATTTCTGAACACAGATGGTGTCCTTAAAAAAAGCCATGCCCTGAAACTTCCTATTAACGTCAAAATCCTTCAACGGTAAAAAATAAAAGTATCGAGGAGACAGTCTGAATTAAAGCAGTTTCAAGTAAGTTATACATTCAAACTTCTGGATAGACAGCAAAACAAAAATACCCGCATATATATTTATATCAAATAAAATACAACTACAGTAGTCCTACCAAGTTCAACTAAAAATAACACTTAGAATCAAGAGGAGAGAGAGCTGCGATGAAGTTAATGTAGAGGGGAAAAACACACATCTAGGTCCATTCTACAAGGTTCTCTGTGAATAGATTGTACTTCATTCAAAAACAGAGTTCAGGTGGTAAATTGATTGAAGGCTAAAAGAAAACCTAGTTAACTGCAATTTTACCATCCTCCATGAAATGTGGAAACTGTAATTTTGGCACGCTGTCGGAACTGGTCTTCTCAATCTCTGCCACGTTGGCAGGAAAGCCAGAGTGGGATCCATTCAACTTCATGAGGCCTCCAGTGGATCCAATCAGAGGGCCACCAGCAGGACTTCCAGGGAGTGGGATGCCACCACCCTGGATGACAGAAATTTCATTGGTCTTCATGGTGAGGCCCCCACTGAAGGCAGAAGCATACTGGTTCCACATAGACTGATCAAAGTTCATTGGTGGAGCCCCCAGTTCTTTAGGGGCATGCAGGATCTCTGGCAACATCTTAGCCTCGGAGCTCATTGCCATCAGCGCCATGGGGTTATCCAGGGACAGACGCTGGCCGCGCCGGGGCGTGTTGTTCCACATGTGAGTGCCGATATGCACCTAAAGACAAGACAGTCGTTTACCATCCCACCACAACTTACATTACTCCCAAGAACAGGCTTGAAAATGGACAATTCAGCACTTTATCAGACAAAGAGGACTTACCTTCAGATTTCCTTTGGTGGTGAAAGCCCTGCCGCAGATGTTGCAGGCAAAAGGCTTCTCCCCTGTATGAGTGCGCTCGTGGATCTGCAAGGCGCTGGCGGAGGAGAAGTTCTTGCCACACGCGTGACACATGTGCTGTTTGGATGAGCGTCGCGGTGCACTGGAGATGGAAGAGGGCAAGGCGGTTCCCTGAGGCATGTGAGAGCTGAACAAACCATGAGGGCCCATGGGATTCTCTGAAGGAAGCTTCATCTCCAGGCTGGCCAGACTCGATGGCATCCTCATGAAGGTCATGTTACTGGGAACTGTTTGAATAAAGGAGGCGGAAAATTAGAGCAAAGCATCCAACATGATACATTCAATACAAATTATTCTTTCTAATAAACTCACCATAATCTCCATTTGTGAATAGCATGCCAGGCTCTTCTTTGATCGCTTTGGGGGTGAAGCTGCTGGAAGCTGTGAGGTCAAGGGCCCCATTGGACTCAGTGGCACCATCAAATTCGTGTTTAGACACACCGCGGGCAAAGTCATCAACAGCCGACTCGGAAGACTTGCCGATACTCATGTTGTTGTTCAGTGGGGAAAACGAGGGGAACGACATGGCAGAGTCAGAAATGACAGGAATGCAGCCAGTCTGATATTCCTGCTCTTTGGGAGCTGAAGAGGATTCTTTAGACGTTCCCTCACTTTCCGAAGCGATGCTACTCTGTCGTTTCAGTGCAAGAGCAGAGGTGAGATTCTTCAAGCCGTCAAGGCTGGACAGAATGGCGGGAGCCGGATGCTTCTGTGGCGGTTCCTCAGAGGCAGGTGGGAGGGAATCTGAGATGTCGTTTGGCTTCTGGGAGTTCAGCTCTGGCTCATGATCCTCCAAGCTGTCATCAAAGCCATTCATATCCATGAACTGCTCCTCCGACAGCGATGACTCCATCAGGTCTGCTGCGTCAAACTGGTTTTCTGATACGGGGGTGTTGGGGATCTGCCCACCCATGTGCATACGAATGTGCTGCTGCAGAACCACAGCGTTGGTGAACTTCTTCTGGCAGATGGGACACGTGTGCTGCATTTTAAGGGGAGTGTTGGCCCTGTGCACTCCGTAATGGGCCTTGAGGTTGCCCTTGGTGGAGAATGCGCGCCCGCAGATTTTGCACTTGTAGGGCCTCTCGCCGGTGTGTGTGCGGTAATGCATTTTGAGCGAGCTCTGGCAACTGAGCACTCTATGGCAGATCACACACTCGTTGGAGTCACTGGTACTCTTGTCCAGGCCGTCCACCATCTGCTGAAGTTTTGCAGTTCCAGAGCTCTGCTCTCCTACGAGGGCATCGCCATTCATATGATGCAGTACTCCAAGCATTTCTTTTGCATCTCTCTGAATGGGATCTGCTTCCATCTCTTGGATAAACGCATGAGAGGAAACAGATGGGGAGCCGTCACTTGCGGTTGGGGAGGGTCTCTGAGGAAATTGGTCCCCTGCTAAGCTGTCAAATGTTGTCTTGAATCCTGGTGCGGGTGACGGGTTGAAGCCAGCAGCAGGATTACCTAGCATAGGCTTGCTGTCGGTCATATTTGACTCGTCTATGGGCACAGACATGCCAAAGGGAATGCCACTGCTGGTGGGGATGTTGTCAAGATGCTCTGGCACAGGATGTGGGTTCATGCCAATGGTGGGATACTTGTCTCTATGCCTCTGGAAATGCACTTTGAGGTTGCCTTTTGTTGTGAAGCGGTTTCCACAAATGTTACACTTGAAGGGCCTTTCGCCGGTGTGCGAACGCAGGTGAATCTGGAGAGCACTGTCATTGCCAAAGGACTTTCCGCAGTACTTACACTTGTGCCTATATAACGAGTCATCAGTCTTTGGTTCTGTTGGGGGGGTCAGCATTTTCGTCTTCACTTTTTTGGAGGACTCAATCCCTGAGTCGATGCCGTTGAAGGCGTCAGTGAAACCCATGGCACTTTCTGACTGTGGCAGTTGTGCCGGGAAGCGGCTAGCCATATCTGAAATGCCCTTCACAATGTCTGTTTTAGAAGTCATAGATTCTAGTCCTCTGGGTAGAGATGTAGGGATGCCATTGGGCAGAGGTAGTTTACCTTGCTTCATGGCCTCCATAGCAAGGCTGCCGGTCCTTTTTCCTATCAGAGCTGCTGCAGCAGACAGCTGTTGAGAGAGATGTGCGCCGAGGGCTTTCAAAGGGTCCATTGCTGATCCCACTGATGACTGGAGACCCTGTGGAGTCATTGTGGCTACTTGGATTCGGATCTGTTCTGTGATCTGGATTTGCTGTAGCTGCTGTTGCTGAAGGAACACCAACTGTTCCAAGATAGTCGGGATGGCCTGCATGACCTCTTGCGATGAGGTCAGAGATGTAATATTTGAATAATGTTGGGAGACAGCCACTTTGGTGTCCGCCATGGTTTTGAGAGTGACATTTGAACTTAGCATTTTCAATGAGGGAATGAAAGTCATCTCAGGGCTAGCAGGCATTTCTGTCTGATCCTGCTGTCCCGAGTCATCTGCAGTCATGCTCGACTCCTCCTCCGTTCTTTCCAGATGGTCTGTATTGACATTTGATAGGGAATGGCTGCTGGACTGGCTATCGTCATGGTCACTGGTGAAGCCTTCGGGAGAGCCTTGAGAATATTCCTCAGGCACTTCATTGCTATTGCCATCTTTCATGATGACCACTTGTGGACTTTTAGTGCATTTTTTCTCATGTTCAAGGAATTCTGCTTCATCAAAAAATTCAGCACAACACTTGTTGCAGACCCTGGTCTCGTCGATTCTGAATCTCTTTGCTTCATTTGCAGTTTCCATGGCTTGATCGTCAGGGGAAATCCCTAAAAAAAGAATAGAGAAAAAAAGAGAATACAAGATTTGGATTAATGCACTTCATATAGTTAAGGCAATATCTAAAACAATAATGTTAAATAATGTTTAACAAATTTGTAAGAATGTAAAAAATGTTTTAGTATAGATTTATCTTTATTTGTTTGCAATTGTGAGAAAGAGTTGAATCTGTGGCATTTTTAGGCTTTTGTTCTTTTTCTTTTGTCGACTCCCTGTAGGTCACTCCACTGTGCCATTAGGGACTTTGAATTTGCCTCCAGGGCCAGCAGAGGGCAATCACCTCCCTTTGACATTACCCAGAATAATGTCCAGAAAGACAAAGAAACATGGGAATTAAATGACTGTTTCTGAAACACTCAAATACTTGCCAGAAATCTGATCCGTTTCCAGTGCTACGTGTGGGGCAAAACTAATCAAACCAACTCCAAGTGAAATATAAATGTAGGTTTCACAATGAGCATCCATTTCTAGAAACTGCATTTTGATGTGCCAATTGATATAATAGTCAGGAAAATAACTAAAGTAAATTTACTAAGCAAACATAGGCTGAACAAAATAATATGAATGGGGCTATGTAATATTTATTACCGCCAAGGATTTTCACAGCCTGTGAAAGCCTGATAAGTGCTCCAAGTGAGCATTTGAATTTGTCTGCTAACCAAGAGGCCATTTCACAACTGGGTGTATTGTTAAATGCTAATGCCTTTGAGCAAAGGGGGTAGACCACCTGTTTGCATTTGCCCAAGGAAACTGTTGGACTTGTTAATTGGTCACCAGGAGGTATTGAAGCCCGGGTCACACAAAAAAAGAGTTAAAAAAAAAAAAAAATTTTGCGAACTGCATTAAACTGTGATTTGTTAGGAAACAGTACCCAGCCACACACACTGCTCTTTAGAGTACAGCCATTCATACCATAATGCAGTTAACTTCGATAGGAACAATACACACACGGTTTAACTGAGGAAAATGTAACTACTACTCTTTCCAATAAAAATTACACGCTGTCCCTTATGAAGTTAAAGAAATTTAAAACAAAAATAAGGGAGCAACGCTATAGTTTACCACTTGACGGCGCATGACCTGTACAGATCACCTTTGGTGGGGTACATGACACGAGGTCAGACTAACGTTAAAACATTCAAGATATGATCCTGTGTGGTTCACCAAATGTGGAATAGTTCATCCAACAACGATGTTGAGCTAAAAAGAAAAGAATGCGTGTTAACAAGGTTTCCCCAATTATAAAAAAAGGGGAGGTCTACGCCAGCAGTTTCGGGAGTTTGCTTATGGCAACACCAAAACACACCCCCACCCAGTCTCCACAAAAAGACCACTGCTCCATCCCCCACTTCTCCACATATGTACGAAAGGAAACAGTCATGCATTAAACTGGGGTATTTATTGCCTTTAGCTCAGCTTACTCCAGAGTCATATTTCATTCAGTGTTTATGTACCTTTGTTTAAAACCTCAATATCGGCGCGCGCTTGCAAACAAATGCAACATAATAATAGTAGATAAATGACCAAATGTGTAATTTGCGATATTGCATATAGCCGCATCACAAATTAAAGATATTAAAGCAATCAATTTAGAAAAAGTCAGACAATGGCAATAGACCACCCTTTTTAAATTCGGTCAAAGAAATGTTTAAGTACACGCATTCATATTTGCTCCGATTAAAAGTGCTGTTACATGATGAATGAGACCAGTTGGTGATATCAGAACGATATAAAAATAAATAAACAACGGATATATCCTGACCAGCACAGGCTCATTCAAATGACACACAACTTATACGTAGCCTCCAAAGTATCCTAAAATCAACAGGGAGCAACATATGCTTCAACGAAGCCCACCCCCCCCAAAAAAAGTTCAAACGGAGTCGCCGACTCCAACTTTGCCCACGTAAGACCTAGTCCACAATAAATCGATTTAGGATGAAATGTATCATTTATTTAAAATGCCACATAAGTTATACACAGGCTAAATGATAACTTCATGGCTTGACCCTTCTCCACGGGAGCCAAGCGAATGCATACAGTGTTGTAATCGTGTACCCAAAAAATATATATTTCCCCAAAAAGAAGAAAAAAAAAGGTGTCGCGTTCAATGACTGCAGTTAAGTTTGACTGCTGGTCAACCCAAACAGACAGCAACAGGTCAAAGTGCGAGCGCCACCGACTCTGAGATAGAATGTCGATAGTTTGCGTTATGGCACGGCGGAGCTACTCGATACATTTCTGAGGGAGCCACAACTCTCACGTCTAGTGTAAACTTACCATTTTGTGACGAACCGGGCTCGTCGGAGTTGATCTGCTGCGGTTTGGCTTGCTTGCGCCTCGACATGGTGCAACCATCAGGAGCAAAAGAGTTGCCAACAATATTCCTCTCCTTCTTCAACAAATTCTTCGGCTCGGAAAATTAACCCCTCAAGTAGAAATGCGCATGTCAACGTAATTATTATTATCAATAATGCATTGCGATTTATCACGGTCCTCTGACAGCTGATTGGCTCCAGTCCAAGTGCTCGCACATTATTCAAATGCACTCCCCCATCGATGAGCCCGGCCGAGAGGGCAGGAGGGGGCGGGAGGAGCCATGCTAGTGGATGGACGGCAGGATGGAGGCAGGGTTAATAACACCCAACTCATCGCTCTCTGCCTGGGTCCTGAAAAAAAAAATATATCAGCCGAGCAACACCATCTTAAACTGGTCGTCTGTTAATAATCTGTTGCACTTATAACTTAAATCATTTTTTTAAAAACACGTTACATACCTCACGTACTTTCTGGTATATATTTAATTAACCATTAGATCAGTATGAGTTTGATCTTTTATGTATATCTTTTTTTCCCTGCAGTGATTAATGCGCTACACTTACATTATGCTTCGTATGGTATGTCTTTTTTCTACTACAGTTTCACTGCAATCAAAAAGAGTCAGGAAGAGTTTTCAAGTTGGTTTGCTCATATAAGGAACTTGTTTTGGTGATTGGTGCAATAGACAACAAATAAACAGTGCCAAACTCAACACATAAATGATTTACAATTTTAAAATAAATTCTAATAAAATAAATGTAACGAAATAATGAATAGGTTTTGTAAAAATATATCTGCTTTTAAAATAGAAGTAAACTATTTATTTAAGATGATACTGTCGACATTAGGTTGTCAGCTGTGTATATATATATCCCAAGGAATGTTGAGAAGGTAGACTATACATACATAGACCATGTTTATATATATAGTCTACCGTCTCACAATATTCCTTGGGATATTTATAGATATATTTGGATATTCTTCGAACAGATATAATAGTATTGCTGTTTACTAGTAGTAAGGGTTTACATGTCCATCTAAACTCTCCCAAACACAGTCAAAGGGTCAGTTTTGTTTCAGGAATGTGCAGTAATGGAGAATACACACCCACAGGTCAACTCTTTTTGCACTGCTTTTTAAAGCTATATACAGAAGTATTTATGGCGTATGTTAACTTTATCAAATATAGAACTAAACGAGATGTGAAAATAAAGTAACATACATCCTTTTGTGGGGGTTCATTGTGTTTGATACTGTGAATGGAAGTTGCCCAGTAAGCCCCAGTAACTTATGTCACTGCTCCAACAATGTATCCTTTAGTTTTACCGACAGAGATCACTTAAATGCTTTGATTATTCAGGCTACTGCAAACAAGTAGAAGCAATCACACTGGTGTTTTGTTTGCATTTTTTCCCCTTTGCTGTGAAGCATTATTTATTAGTAGAGATGAATTTGTCACATACTGTCCTGTGTTTCCTACATGTCAACTTGCTGAGCTCTACAGCCATAAAACATACTCTTATTAGAGTTTATTTAGCGGCATCATTTCAGTCAAAACAACAAATGTCACCCCAATCTATAACATGTATTCGGGCTGACGTCGTACTGTCTACATTGTGGTGGTGTTGTGAAATTAGGTAGATACTGCTTTACATTAACATTCCCCATGTGGGTATTGTTGAAACCTTTATGAGTGTCGCAATCATGTCTTTCAGATTTAATGTGACCTCTATAACAACTAAAGTGGTTTAGACGGGTGTAGTAGAAAAAACCGGAATGGATTATCAACTAATCAATAACCCAACATTACATGTATTGATAACACTAAAATATGTGAGGGTAAAGATCCCAACATGTTCAGTGATAACACAGCATTTGTGCGGCTTTGGCTTTACATAAGAATCCAGACTGCAACTTTCAAGATTTATAAATGTTCAGAGCATGAGCATATGAGGTATGTATGTGCAGGACATGTATAGCACCTGACTTGTACTTGTATATTACCTTATGCAGGCAGGAATTTATTTTTGGATTGTGACCCACTGAGGACATATAAGCTGTGTAAAGGGGTCAGCTGAGATCCTTCGAGTGTGGGAAAATTTATTTTTGGATACAATATTATTATACATGAGACCTAAAAGAAAAGAGAAAGGAGAGTATCTTGTATGTGACAAGCTCCTCCAGGCTTTCAGAGATTAAACCGTGCCAACAAAAAGGAGTGAACACAACACCAACGATTATTAATTCAGTTTTCAGTTCGGAATCTCAACATGGGATGAGCATGTATTTAAAAACAACAAATACATGGAAAAGTAATGCATACATTAGCTGAGAACGCAAAGTCAAACTCTATATATATCATTTAAATGAGCTGATATAAGTGATGTTGGCCATTCATCATTCTATTTCAGTCTGAAAGGCCTCTGCATGTGTTATATAATGCCACAGCTGATAAGTGTGAGACAAAGACAAGCCGATATATTCAGATAAACAAATGCCCTTTAAGGGACTGGGTGAAGGTGAAAAAGAGGGGAGTGCTGTCTAGACGGTTTATTGCCCCAATAAGAAACTATGCTTGAATACGCTGTTTCTTCTACGTTCAATCTAAACAAGCCAAACCGTGTGCAGTTGTAAAAGTGCAGTTGTGGGAAGCAGATGGATGCATAAGCCACATGGACATACCTCATTTTGTAAAATCAAATAATAAGACAATCCATCTCAAATAACCAAAATATCACGATATAATAATAGATAAGTTAATTGAAAATCAAATGCAGTGTTCACTTTGACAGCCACAAACAATGGAGACAGTGAAGGAAAATTAATCCATCTCGCAGCTTCGTTCTGTGTAAAAGTAAGAAGCCATATGGACAGAGAGATCCTCGGTTGTTAAAGTGCGAATAGATTGTCAGCTGCTGAGAGCCATTGGGATCATCTTGTTGCATTGGGCACATAAACCATAACATTCAGTACGTCCTTGACCAAATCATCTATCTGACAATATCTTGATTATATCCACAGTTACTATTCAGTCATTTCTACATCCTGGCCGTTCCTTTATTCCCTCCAGAGTTTACACAAAGCTGCGAGCTGGAGAGACGTAAAGTTTCTCACATGTCATTTGTCGACTTTTACGATGACCTTGCAGTGGACAAACAATAATGGCCTCGACACTTGTTGAGGAATTGTGAATTGAACATGTGTTTTTTAAGCACTCAGTAAAAGATGAAAGGCACTGACCGACTTGGGAAGTTGTGAAGAAGTGTGACAATCACAACTGTTGTCAAAGTGAGCCCATTTATTTGATGAAAAAAGCCTGATTTACTAATCAGTTTGCTAAATCTTCAGTTGTAGGCTAAAATAACTTAACAACCCCCGCCTCAGAAATGTGTTTGCTCATTGTTTGACCCCCAGTGTGGAGAAGTCTGTATTCCTGGTTTGACACCAGAAGGCTTATTTTACATTTAAGTGCTGAAGAAGGAATTCCGCCACCTTAAATCTGACCTAGGCATGATTTTGTGATGTCAGAAATATCTTTAAAACCAAATCATGGTTCAATATGCAACCTAAACGTGTGATAAGGAAATCTTATAGCACACATACACAGATGACTAATGCTTCAGTGAAGAAGGAGAAATCTAGTGTCATGCAACCTTTGAAATATAACAAATATGCGTACTCTCGACTTAATGAGCGAGATTTTTAAAAATAGTTTATTGACTATATCTGGGGGTGGAGAAACCATACCAGACATGCAATCTGGTAATCTTTAAAGCTGAGTTTCTTCTTTTCTCTTTGTATATTTCTGGAAGGGAAATTCACAAATACTTGGACTCAAATGATCAGCAATGGGTGCAAAAGGTACCCAGAAACCCCTCCCTGCTTGTCATAACCTTTCAATATGTATAATGACATGTCCGTGTATTCTTAAACTCCCTGCATGGAATCACACACTCCATAAGTGCTAGATTGCAAACGATTAACTGTCTTCTGGAGAAACACAGTGAAAAACATCATTTTCACATCCGATAGGAGCCATTAAAAACAAAAGTCGACAGGCCTTTCATATCGCACCATTTCAGATGTCTACTCTTCAACAGTGGGACGCCAGCAAGTCTTTTAATGGGTGACCAGTTTCTTGCTTTCTGAAACTAGGATTTCTTCTGAGAGTATTTCCTATTTTCTGTTTTATTATTTTATCCTCTGTTGGTTTTTTTCAGGTGCCTCTTAAAACATTTCCTCCCTTGTAGTCATAAATAACGTCATTAAACTCACACAAAGGACAAAGGGAAAAGTTTGTTTTTTCATGCGAAGCTTGATGCCCATGGAAAGGGTAAGTAATGCTGAGGATAGGCAAGCACAAATGAAAACAGTCCCGCTGACCTTTTGTTGTTACTTAGACTACCTACATAGGTCTTGTGTTTCTTTCCACACATGTTCGTCATATCACAACATAAACTTTGCTTGGAAGCAATCAATCCACCTTTTTATATGAGAGCTCTGGAAAGACTATACACTGCTTTTCCCTGCCACTCTTTGTTTTCAGTATACAATCATCTAAATACAGCGTTATCTAGCAAAGACGAGTGTTGAGGCTCACGGCAATCACTATAGTGTCAGACTGTGTTCAATATTGATCAGCAAACATCCCTTAAAATGTCTCCCTTTTTATAAACACATGTATTTAGTTTCTTTTGTTGGGTAACATCAGCCTAGAATAGACTGCGGGCCTTGAGGTGAAAGGGAATGGGTGTTTGCCTGCACGACCAATATTGTTGTTCACCCCATTGAATGTAGCTCTATTGAAAAGCACTGCTCATATGAGTCCTACAGCATGCCACATGTACCTACTAGTCAACTGTAAATACAATGTATATAGAGAGATATTTCTGTGATGAATTGAATTTGAAAGCCCACCCCCTCACTGAATAATGTGCTTATTGTTACTTCACTTGGATATTTGGCCTTCACTGTACAGACCGATGTATGAGAAGTGTTTTCAACGTGACCGCACAGAAGTAAGTGAAATTACCACGACCTCGTAACAGCGTTTTGTGCATGGTGCGGTCACACAAACACCATTTTGTGACATCACAGCTTGTTTAGAAGCCAAGATGCAATTCACACACATGTGATGTGGAAACTGGAACTCCAACACACACACACAGACACATAATAGACGTTTCAATATTTTCAGAATCATAAATATTTTCATTTCGTTATTTTTTTTAATGTGTCGAAGTAACCTATCAGACACACATTTCGATTGAAAACAGAGCATTCTTATGTGTCTTAAAACATGTCTCGAGGGGATCTTTGAATGCAAAATATGACCAAATACAAAGTCAAATTTAACCGATCCGTTTGCATGTTAAGCAAGAGTTTAACCTGAAATGGTTGTGCCACCTATCAGGAAGCAGGAAGTACTCGGTCTGTTTCTTTAGAGATAACAAGATGACTGCTTATTTGTCTCACACTGTTGACTGTTGAGGTTGGGGCGTTCTTGGTGCTGGAGGAAATAATTCCCCAATCAACCTATGCTCTGCTCATTGATTTCTTAAAATTGTGTTTTCTTCTTGTCAAGATTATTATAAGCGTTATTTGCCACATTTCTTTTCACAAACATTATCTTTTGTGACATGATGTGGGTTTCTTTCTTGACATTCCTTATTTATAGCGATGCTAAAGGTCTAATATCCTGCTCAACCTAGAGTGTGTGATCAGTGCGAGTGTGTGTTGGATGCCGGAGCGGGCGGGTGAGGGGAGAGATCAGTGGCCCACACATGGCTGTAATTTAATGGAGAATTGCCCAGTGGTTCCTGTGCAGAGGTAAACACACCAATAGCCAGGCTTTTGTTATTGCATGACTATGACAAGCACCTCCATCAATAAACAATAGAGTGTTGAGGGGCAACAAGGACTCACTGTATGAAGAGAGAACCCCACTGTGTCCACTTTTCCCCATTCTCTTGTAATCAATGGCACAGCAAAGAAGCGTATGTTGAGTCAGTTCAATAACGAGCCTGAAGAGCTGAAGTCACACATTGGAGAGAAAGTAAAGCACAGACACACAGATCTAGCACTTTCAGGGATCCATTCAAATCAGAGAACCCAACAACTCTGCTTTTAATTTATACATTTCAATACGTTTATCGAGATGAAATGTAGTTTTGGGAATGAAGAGGTCAAACTTGAAGAATTTAAAACACAATAAACAAAGAGATAGGGAGAGCTTGGCAGTCACTATCAAGCTGTGAGTCAACAGGGGGCCAATCCTTCAAATCTGAGATGCAATCTGGGCCAGGGTCATAAACATTTACAGGGCGGGAAGTGCTGAGCAGAGGGTCTGCAGGATATCAGTCCTTTCTCACTTCTAATTAGCTTATGAGAATGCACCACTTATACCATCGCATACTGCCAACTCTTATTTCGGTGATGTCCAAGTTCCTTCAAAACCAAAGGACAATACCAAAAATGTCTAATCCCTCTAACATGTATACAGGACTGTCTCAGAAAATTAGAATATTGTGATGAAGTTCTTTATTTTCTGTAATGCAATTAAAAAAACAAAAATGTCATGCATTCTGGATTCATTACAAATCAACTGAAATATTGCAAGCCTTTTATTCTGATTTATTGCTGATTATGGTTTACAGCTTAAGAAAACTCAAATATCCTATCTCTAAATATTAGAATATCATGAAAAAGTATACTAGTAGGGTATTAAACAAATCACTTGAATTGTCTAATTAACTCGAAACACCTGCAGGTTTCCTGAGCCTTGACAAACACTCAGCTGTTATAAATCTTTTAGTATACTTGGTCTGAGGAAATATTAAAATTTTATGAGATAGGATTTTTGAGTTTTCTTAAGCTGTAAGCCATAATCAGCAATATTAAAAGAATAAAAGGCTTGCAATATTTCAGTTGATTTGTAATTAATCCAGAATGCATGACATTTTTGTTTTTTAATTGCATTACAGAAAATAAAGAACTTCATCACAATATTCTAATTTTCTGAGACAGTCCTGTATATACATAGTTTCATATCAGATTCATGCATAGCCGTCAAAAAACATCACAGTAAAACTACAAATGGTCGCTATTTCTTGTATGTAGACTATATCTACCACACAACTTCAGTATCATCTAAGAAGTTAAATATGTCAACATTATCGATAAACAAATACATTTTGTTATTCTTTAGGTTACCAATTTGTTTTTACGGTGCAGGAGGTAATGAGCATTCACATTGACGGATTCATTTTTGTGGAATGTGCAACCAGATGGCAAAGTGACCAGTGTGGCGCTGATGAAACATTGATGATTGTAAGGCTCCCATGTTAACATGATCTCATGCTGACACGTGTGCACGTGTGTCTACTCCCAATGAGGCGTGAGTGTGTTAGGGATGTTGATTGATCATATTGCAGTCACATTTATTTACAGGCAGGAAATGTATCATGAAATGAATGTCTGTTGAAAGAGCGGCCTCTACAACAATGCATGGGGCAAATATTCAGAACTACACAGTTTAACACCAAGAAAGAGCTTCTGTTAAATAAAAAAATTGTACCATTTGCTATATATTCCCTTGAAAGACCCAAAACATCGCTGTCATGTTATTTTTTTCATGTAGCAGTTTTTTATTAAATTATGCTTGATCTACAAACTATAATAATAGAGTATAATATATATATATATATATTGTCCATATATATTGTACATATATACTACATATACTGCATTCACACATATACTGTGTGTATATATATATATATATATATATATTGTACATGTATATATATTTATACACATCATAATCATTTAAAACTTGCTTTATTTTCTTTTGTATTATTGACATATACATATAGTATATACAGGGTAATATGTATGTTGATGTTGTCCAATGTCCAGATCTGATCATGTGACAAGACAATAAAATATACGGTGGCTAGTTTAGGACCCGATCTGTGAAGGCGAGCAAGCAATGCCACTCAGAGTTGTTGTTCCTCCTTTAAACTTCACAAAGAAGCAGTTGTCTGATGTTATACAGCAAATGGTTAACCATCAACTGAAATGCAACATAAAGTACAGTATGTTTACCTGTATTTAAACAAAATAATACACACTATCATTAGTATCATGTAGTAAAAACCTGTTGATGTCAACATGTGTCACCAACGTTAATGTTAATGTTATTAGGTAGCTGGTTACGGTAAACAATCTCTGAAAGTTATCTTCTCTGCACAAAAAACGTTTTAAAAAAATGTACAGCCTGCACTGCCGAGAGTTCAATTGAAACATCAGTTTGTCTCGGTTAGCCATGTTCTTATTTACGTTTAGCAATGTGCACCGGGAACGCTTGGAAGTTGGAAATTTAAACAAGGTAAATGCACACCGCCGAGCTGTCTGGAAGGCAGCATAAGTAACTAGGGGCCGTGATAACAGCGTGCACTGGGGCCCGTCAACGCCTCCAATTAAGCGTGAGCCAAAAGCTCTCAAAAGTGCCTGTGGGTGTTGAAGGGTAAAAACTTCCTAAAATACAAAAGAAACATGCAGCATAAAGCACTTGACAGTGAATGTGGTTGTTCTTCACGGGGCTCAAAGACTATAAGACACCTGCTGGGTTTTCAGGCTCTTCATTGTAGGTTTACAGCGGCAAATGACAAAGACAGCCGCGGACCTCAGAGGTAACGACCTCCCCCTGAGACCGCTGAAGAGAAACTAATCCCCAAATGCCTACTGTATTCAACAACATTCACTCCCTGGCACTAACAATCTGCTCACCTATATTTGATATTATGGTGTTCTTGTGCTTCCTGGTTCCTGAAGATAGATTTTCTCTATAAAAAGAGAAATATCAAAAGACATGGTTAAGTTTGTTGTTGCTTCTTCTTGTCAAAGAATCGGAGCTCATATACGACCGCGAGCACGGGGGCATGAATAGGAGTGTATTATGGTTGTTATGGCAACCACAGAAATGGCTTCTCTGCTGAACAATAGTGAGATGGGCCGTGGAGAGGCCCAGTGGCAACCCCCTCCCCACCCACATCTGCTGCCCCCACATTCAGACTTATGGGATGTTCTGCTGATTATTTTCTGTCCTGCTTCCCCCTTTCAAAACTGACAGGCTCAGAGAATGAGAATGAAATTAGGAATCCTGCCAACATCTGTGCAGGAACTGCGCCGCAGTAAGCTCCTGTAACGGGCATCTGAGAGGAAGTTGAGAAAAAGAAAAGAGACATATGAGGGCCTGTTGAAGATATTCAATTCAATGGGGTGAAAAAGGGCTGTGACAAAAGTAATTATGTGCTTTCCACAGCTTATAATGGCAAACAAATCCAGAGGAAGAGCCAGAAACATCCAGGTGGATGATCTGTGAATAATAACCAGAGGGGTACGCTGGGGCAGAATATGTATGCTTCCGGGACTTTCTTGTGCCTTTTTCTTTGTCTTTTATTGGTCACACATGGTGGGCCAGGTGAATAAGCAAAACAAAACATACATACAATTAAGACACACGTATGATATTTCAAATGTTAAGGCTAGTGTGTGAGCTATAAATGTGTTGCTGTGAGACTTGATGCAGACTTTTCTGATTTCCTGAAGTCACTGAGAGAATGATTCCAACGGATGCGAAAACCACAGCAACCTCCCTCTCCTCTCCGACGAGGAAAACATGAGCAACTGAGAGAGGGTGGTTTACTTTATGGGAGGCACAACTGTAAATCACAAGCTCGACAAAAAGGAGAAAACCCTTTAGTGCCTTTTGTCCTTTGATTCCTCGTGGACAGCAGCCACAGTGCAATTGGATTGAAGCCACCTGCCTGTCTGCAAAGCCACCGTGGAGAAAAGAGAGACGACTGTTGCTTCTCTTAATGATGGAAGGATTTAAGCTTTTTAGTGAAAAATGTGATCTCCCCCTAGCCAACCCGCCAAAAGAAAACTGACATCACAAACAATGTCAGGAGGCGCAACAGAGGAAGGATCCCTTTTCCACACATGCAATATTTGTAGTAAAGAAGTATTTGCTTTGTCACGTCAAGTGTCCAAACTTGTATTACTTGAATCCGTGTGCCATTTGACAAGTCCCCTCCTCAACTTCCCTCTCAGGTATCACACTCACTTTTGTATACTCACAAAGATGCGATTAAAAACCTGAGTTAATCTTCACACATCGTAACCACTGATCCATTTACAGGCCAGAAGAAAATGGGGGAAAGAAAGACTTCTTTCCAAACCCCCGCATCCATATTGATTAAACAAATTTGCCACAAATCATATTACAAATGCCCGGTGGGGGGCTATAGAAGTTGGTGGAAATAGCCCATTCATGCTTTGTCCTCCCCCGCAGGGCTGAAGCCTCGACTCTTGGCTCGTTTAAGCGTGCTGACAGCCTCTGATCCTCCGGCCATCTGCAGGGTGGGCTGGCTAGCGCCCAGGGGTCTTTGTGTTTTAAACTTTAGGAGATTTAACAGTGGAACAGAGAGAAGAAAAAAAATCATACGGTGAAGGATCCCCCTCACCATTCTGGTTCTAGCTCATTTGCAAGACACACAAATCAAACTGTGAAGTCAAAATGGCACGGAGAACAGTCCTCGTAAAGTGCACCGATAAGCATCTTCATGATAAACATAAAAAAAAAAAATTCACAATAAAAGTACCACTTGGACCGATAGGTGATGACTTTCCCTGCAGCACGCAGCAGATGCCCAGTGAGCTCATTCACTGACTGACTCGGCCCCTGCTTCACAACTCCCCCCCCCCCCCCCTCCACGCTCTTCTTTGTGAATGAAAATGGGTGGAGACAACTATGTGGTGGGGTGTATGTACATGTGTGTGGGCGAGTATTTTGAAAGCATGGGAGTGTGTGCATGTGTGTGTACATGTGCTGAGCCGTTGCCTTGCAAGGGAAATTAAACAGGCAGGGTGTTAGAGGCTGAAGGGAACTTACCAAAACATGAATAACACATTGAATTATTTTCGATATTTTGTTTTGTTTCAATGTCTGCATAAACTTACATTTCTGGATTTGCATGGACTGCTGTTCACTTCGTTGTATCTTAGGTACAATTATATTTTGGCGGCTAATAATGAATTAAATAATCATCCACACCGAATCAAAACGGAAGCTGTATGTGTAGTTAATAATGGCAAATAGTGAAGAAGGAGAGAATACAATCATTACAATTGACTGGATCCGCCGTGCCCTCCCTGTTGACATGACTGATGTTATATCATCACATCATCTCCAGGTCCTGGTACGTTGAGGCAAACTTCTGCCGTCTCCACTGCGACTGTCTCTGCTCCGTGTAAAGGGGCAGTCCTTCCCCTTCTCATAACCTCAAACACATGGTCAGCTCCTATTATTCTAACAGCTTCCAGTGACTTCAGATCTTGCTCGACCTCTGAGTGCAATCAGGAGAAGGAATGGCCACATTAAAACAAGCAGGTCGACAACAGCTTAGGTTACCTCAGTTATGAAGGATTCCATACAACTCTGAAGCTTCACATGTACAGAAATGAGTGATCGGTATCTCTGGGACTCAGTATGGGAGGCTACGAATGACCAAAATATAAAAAATGTTACTAATTCGGTGACATGACTTGTGCGACAAAGTGAAAAAGCAAAATCTTTAACACGATGAATCTAGTGCCACGCTGACTTTCAAACTCTTGTTTATCGCCCTTCCACTGGTGTGTGAATAAGAGTCTGGAAATGATCTTGCTTCTGTTCATACGGAGGTCAAAAAGAATGTATGATGAGTAGGCTCGGAAGGGAGCAGCTGATTTGGTGTCTGCTGAGAACAACACACAGGTAATGCTTACAACAGCTGCCTCACTGTCCATGTGTGTAAAAGAAGACACACACTTCCGGCTGAATGGGCTTTACCACCACGACACAAATATGGCAGCATTTCTGTCATACACAAAGTCGGACTCGTACAAACACGTTCACTGGATTCTATGCATATAAAACGTCACAGCAAACATTTACAGGGGGGGGGGGGGTGGGGGGGGGATCTTGAATCTGTTCGTGTATAGCTCCCCATCCAGGCCGGCCCTAAATGCTTCCCCAGAAACCTAATCCAACAAAACAGCCCATCGCTCATAAAGACGCCACATGAGTGATGTGAGCAGAGCGAGTTATCGTGTCCCTGGGACACACAACTCTTCCCTGTTCTCCAACGCACAAATTCCACTGATTTGTGTTCATCTGTGATCTCAGACAACTGTCGCATCAATTTCAGAGTGGCGTTATTATAATGCTTTTACATTACCTTTATAAATGGCTGGGTTTGTTTGAAATAATAAAAAATAAAAACATATATTAATATTCGGCAGTTCATATGGGAGTTAACTTCTTTTTAATCACTTCTTAAAACCCATTTTTATAGAACAGCTTTAAAGTCATTTTATGCAGTTCCACAAATTTAGTTTGTCTGTGATTTAAATAATTTTTTTCATTAAGTTTTTTAAATTTTATTTTTGTCTTACTATTCTATATGTTTTGCCTTGATTCTCTGTAGAGCACTTTGTAAACTTTTGTTTTTAAAGGTGCTATATAAATAAAGTTATTATTATTATTATTATTATTATTATTATTATTATATAATTCAACTGTCTGATTGCAATTATTGACAAAACATGAAGACAATATATTTTGTCTTCATGTTTGATGCTGCTGGATATTGAGGACTGAGCCAATTGTAATCTGCTCATAATGGAGATAAAAAAACTTATTTTTTCATCTCGAGGATAGCTAATTCAAAAGTGTGCAACAATATTTTTCTCAATTTTCTTCACACTTGTAAAGATATCCATGTTGTTGGGTTTGAGTAGGACAGAGCAGACATTGAATGATGGAGAATATGGAGGTCAAAAGATTTAATGAAAAGCTTGCCCGCTGATATTATTTATGAAAGAGAGGCTAAATGAAATGAAGGCTGGCACACTCACACACCCCGCCCCCCTCTATGTATCCGATTCTCTCTCGACCCACCTAGTCGGAAGTTACAGAGGCTTTGTTTTCCACACAATGAGATACATATACTTCTCCACTCTTGCCTGCAGATTTTTCTCATAAAAACCCCTTTGATAGTTTAGCCATCTGGCCAGAGCCCAAAAAAGGCCTCATAAAAGAGGCCCAAATAAGGTCAGGGGTCACTCCCTCCCTAGGTCAGGGGCCCTGGAAGGTTGTTATAGTGGACTTTACTAAAGTTGTCAGCTCAGATCCCCTTGACAAATTAAAGCACATTCTTGCCTTTTTAACAAGTATTCCATTACAGTCAGACTAATCTAAAGGAAATGTTGCTCATACTCAGTTCCTTTGTGGGTAGAGATAGGGATGTTGCTTGCACAGATATGGGATATACACACACACCTTTGTGCTGTATGATTGGAGATTCCCTAGAAATCAGACAATGCTTTCGCCCTGACAATACACCAGTGATATATGCAGCTTGTAGGTTTTCATCAATATGTCATTATCAACATCCTTTTATGTGTAAGTATATGCCTTTTTTCTTTTAAAAACCATTATCCATAACCACCCTTTACTCAACACATAGTACATTAAAGGTGCAGCGACAACCCGTCATTAACCCTGAACCGCCTGTGTCTCCGTGCGACTGTCCAGAGGATGAAAGGCTTGGGTTGGACTTATCACACAGACACATTGAGCTGGCTGCTGGCGGATCTGCCGGCTAACGTGACACAGACACTGTGGAGTTAGCTATGAGATACAGACGACGGAGATTTCGCTCTCAAACGTTAAAATGGCAAACATGTTGCGCATGACCTTTTGGGAATTTCACTAACTTGTTCCCATGAGTTAGATGAGAAGATCCATCCACTCTTGTGTCTGTGCAGTAAATATGAAGCTTGAAACAACAGATTACCTCCGCACAACGACAGGGAACGGGGACACAACCAGCCTGGCTCTACTGTGTTCACTTGTGAGCTTAAGAAGGGAGTTTGTGTTACCTTTGGACGGAGACATTCTACCCCCCCCCCCCGTTTCTAGTATTTACGCTAAGCTAAGTTAACCAGCTGTTGGAGGTAGCTTCATATTTAGCATATTTAGAATGCAAATAATAATAACTTGATTTATTAACACTTTAACCCTCCTGTCGCCTTAGGGTCATTTTGACCCGATTAAATATTTAACCCTCCTGTCGCCTTAGGGTCATTTTGACCTGATTCAATGTTTCACCCTCCTGTTACCTTTATATTTACTAACATATTTTACCCTTTGGGTTCAATTTGACGCCAGCAATTAAAACCTCCAGAAAATTATTAGAATTAATATTGTTTTCCAAGTTTAAGTGTGAGGCACTTTATGTTTGTTTGTTGACTACCGAAAGAACACCGACATTAAACATTGAATGGGGTCAAATTAATCCTAAGGCGACACGAGGGTGTAATATTGATTCGGGTCAAAATGACCCTAAGGCAACACAAGGGTTAAAAACAATAGTTTTGACAAATAAAGATATTTCCCAAGATGTCAAATGGATGATTCATATTGATGTTGGTGAAATAACGTCGAGGCATTTCGATCTTCTGACATCTGAAAACTGAGTTCAAACACACCAAATCACTCAAAACTCTGCACTTTAATCACTTGTCTTCACTTGTCTAAAATTATATTACGTATTTATAGTATTTATATATATATAGTATTTATAACAACTGTACGTGAATCTTTATCTTTATGTTTACTTAGTATTAGGAAATGTCTTGTCTTATCTGTTGTGCCTGTGCACTTTTATATGTTTCACCGTGAGAGAGTGGGAAACGTCCTATCGATTCCTTTGTATGTCTAACATGTGAAGAAATTGACAATAAAAGCTACTTACTTACTTACTTACCACACCCCGGATGACTCTTCCAGCACACGGTGGAATAATATCACAGAGGAGGCGGGAAAAGTGGGAGTTAGGTAATGCTACATCTGTCTTTATACCCTGTGACTTCCACACACACAGATGAATGTGTTTGGTTCCACCCCACATGCATTCAAAACCCCATCTCAAACAGTCAGACAACATGTTCGGCGTATGACAGCCCCTATGCGACTGTGGGAAGGTTTGGACAAAGGCAAGTGTTTTCCACCACACAGCTGCTTGGCTGGAAAGTTGTCCTGTGCTCATTGTCTCACTCTTTTAAGAGACGTGTTAAAGCTCTCGCTCCACGCTCCAGTCGCATCCTAAGAAAGGTGCTGCTGGATGAAACATGGGCAGAAGTGTCCAGTTTCAGAGGAAATGGTGAGAGAATTGGTCGGGGACGATGAGCTCCATTAAACACCACCCGGAGAGTGGAGCTCGCAGGAGCAATCAATGCCGCACACGCTACAGGTGGGGTACGAGCACGACGAGGAGTGACACTTTGGTCAGGAGAACGTGTGTATTGTATCCGGTTAAAGGCAGTTATGCAGTGGAGGGGTATATTTGAGGGGATGAAAGCTCAGCAGGATAACACAAATGGTAATTAGCAGAAGTCATATTTAGAATGTATTACATTGAAGGGGCGTCACTATAAGTGGGTGGGGGTATGAGTTTTAACTGATAACCCCATTTAAGAGAATTAATTTGTTTGCATTAGAAGTTTCTGAAATTGTCATGTTGGAATATGCAAATGACTCAATATCTAATCAAATATGTGCTAATCTTGCATAACTTTCCTGCACATACTGTACATCTACACACTTGATACTGTCAGGTTCAAACTTCTTGTTACCATTTGTTGAAATATTAAAGTAAAACGTTTTTACAGAAGAGCTATGTGTTTGTATCACTCCAGAAGTCAGAAAACAATGTCAACAGCAATTTCAAAAAAGAAAATATTCCCATGTTTTTTTTCAGAATAAAGTGTAAATCCGGTTATGAATGATACAAACTCCTTCAGAATATAGATAGAATGAAACTTGAAAGTTTTGTGTAGGTAAGTGCACTAAAGTGGAGATTTCTGACTGAATAGATATGACCATGAAACCTGATGATTTGAATGAAGACAATTATTTATTTGTATTACAAGTTTTGAGAAATGTTATGTTTGAATAGCTTTTGGTGAGAAATCTTTATGTGTATTTGGTTTTCTATTTTTCTATTCTGAAACAGACGTGTTATGTAAGCAATCTCAAATTGATCAGTGCCTGACAAAAAAACATCTTTGCTTGTATGTAGATGTCACGCCTTTAAAATTACACACAACGTCCTCATCATTTTGTCTTATAAAAAACAGCAGGCCCTCTTTTGTTCCATATTCCATTAACTGATGATGAAAGGTGACGGGGTGGCAGGAGGGGGGTGCGGGGGGACGCAAATTCCACGCAGACAAGACTGCAACGTCTCCAGTTTCCTACAATCAGCATGACTATGTAGGGTGAAAATAAACAAACACTTTTCCTCACAGAACTTTTGTGCCTGAGGGACCCATTATGAGGAGGGGCCTCATCATAAGCGCACCATTATTAATCTTTGTTAATTGTAGACTTCTCCATTCAAATGTCCCGCAGCTGTATTTGTTGTCATTAAGCCTGCTGTGACCTATCTCTATAAACTCACCTACAACATAAGCGATTGATGTTGAAATCTGGAGAACACAATTCTGTTCTACCAACGTGAAATAGTACGTGAAATGATTCTTATATATACTCTGCTTTAAACTCCACATCTACACCGCCTGAATGTTCAGGGTAAACCTGGTTATGAATAAATCTCTGACATAATTAGTGTATGCAGGAAGGAGTCAAACAGCTGAATCAGATTTTGGTGATGAGGTTTCAATTATTTCTCATACTTAGTTAGAGATTATTACATAATTTTGAAACAGATCACTCTAACATACATCCACTTGGCTGTTTGATGGATAAGCCTTGAGCACATAGAAAATAACCCCACTAAGCATACTGTAAGAAGACACGCGCACACACACACACACACGCACACGCACACGCACACGCACACGCACACGCACACGCACACTTTGTACCCCACTGCGCATGCAGCACTTTGTGAGCACCTGTTTTGCTGTTTCTATTGCGGTAGGAGGATGTAACATGCCTTCCGTGCCCATAACACAGCTTGCATTCCATGTGTTGAACAGTGATGGTATCCTCTTTTGAAAAGGAATGCATCATGGTGGAATAATTACCCGTACTCCTCTCTGGCCACTTAGTTAAAAGGGATTCAGATGGTTTGGGATCTCTGCCTCTCTCTCCCACCCCTCCTCCCATGAGGCGGGGAACACTCGAGGGGGATGGGTGTGTTTGACTTAGGAGAGCTGAATTTGGAAGGGGGAATTAGCATTTACATAAAAGGCCACACTAAGTTTCACCCACAGAGAGTTACTGTTTTGTTGTCTGACAAGCATTGCTCTTAATTACATCTGTTCTTCCCGGTATCAAGAACTGGTGCTAAAGCTGCGGCTGGCATTCCGCAGAGATTCCTTGAATTTACTTTCCAATAGAAGGCCTAACAGACATGGATATTGGATTATAGTGGCATTTTAGAGGTCACATGATCCTCTTGGATCAGGTAAAGACGTTGGCTTCTTGTCACCTCTTGTTGCCTGAGCCAGCTGGCTGCTGGGAGGTCCAAGTGGTCCATGCTGCGAGTGTGGTGGTGGGACAAGCAAATGCATGTGGCTGTGGCTTATCAGACCCTATATGTTCACACACACACACACACACACACACACACACACACACACACACACACACACACACACACACACACACACACACACACACACACACACACACACACACACACACACACACACACACACACACACACACACACACACACACACACACACAACACCTTGTACTACTTTCTGTGTGAGAACATTGACAAAATACATTTCCTAGCCCATGACCCTAACCACCACAACTAAATGCCTAACCCCAGGCTTAAGCTAAACCTAATTCTAACCCGAACTTTAAGTCTGAACCCACAGACGGGCCTTTGAAGGTATGTCTCAAAGTGAGGACAGAATAAATTGTCCCCACTTTCCAAAAATGTCCTCACTCTGAAGGTCTAAGATTCAAATTGGACCTCACAAAGAGAGCTATACAAGTGTGAGCACACACCCTCACGCACGCACGTGCGCACACACACACAGAAACACACACACACACACACACACACACACACAACTATGCATTGCCTTTGTTAAGTGAACCATGGGCCAGCAAGCATAACAGGTTTTAGAGTTTTGCAATGAGTGCTGCAAGTGACATTTGAGGGAAATTAGTTTTGGGGGTTATTGTCTCATTGTGTGTTTTGCAGCAGGTTTTTTTTTTTCACACAAGAATTACCCACTTAAATCTCTCCTTAAGTTCACTCTCCAAGTGTATTAATAATAAAGTATTCACATCCTGCATTAGATTAAGGACTTCATTGAAGTGAAGTATAATTAGATTCTAATGACATGAGGTAATACTGAAACATGTCTTAAAGATCTTTACGGATACAAATTCATCTCCAAGGTGATTCATATTCTTTTTGATGACCTGCATTTTTCTAGCCCAAGGTTGCGCTGACTCATTCATTGTGATTTAAAGGCCCGCACTTTTATCCATTTTATTACAGATGGTCCATTTCTAACACGCGTCTGTCATCTCCAAGCCCATAGTATCATGCTCCTGTGATTTTGTCAATTCTATTGAGTCCATCCTATGTTTTCAACCCCACCCCCCGCCGTGGGGCTAATTAAAACAATTTCAAGGACAAAAGAGGGGAGTCTATTGTATCACACAACCAGCAGTGCAACGGATATGGTGCCAGAGGGGCACAGTTGTCAAGGATTAGCGCCCCTTCGCAGGCGCAGATGGATATATCAGCCTCCCACCGCCTGTGATGAGTGTCTGAGGAGGACGACTGCGTCAAATGAACTTTTAGCAGGAATGTGGCTGCAGTCGAAATACTTGAAATGAAGTAATGAGCCAGAGCCGATCAAAACCAGAGAGAATGCAGTTAATGTCTGATTTACCTGTTGCTCAGATATTTCTGACTCGTCTAAACCTGTTGACCGAGACATGATTGCAGCGTATTTATTTCTTGAACAACAGGCTTTTATCAGGCTTGCTTTTCATTCACTTGTGATAATGCAACACATAAGTGAAATATTTATTATTATTTATTTTTAAAAATCCCAAAAGCCAGGATTTTTCCCCCTTCACATTCTTGAGCTGTGCAGAGCAAACACCCTTCCTACAAGACAGAGATCTTCAAACCAACTTCCTCTTCTCTCTTTCAACTCAAATAATGGCCCAATGAACTGGATTCTCTCCGTCCTGACTCACATCCTCCATGCCATAATATTTATGCTGCCTTTTCAGGAGCTGGTCTCATCAAATTGCAATGTGAATCACCCCACAGGCACCAGGGCACCTCATTTCATTCTGACTAATAGTCTGAATATTAGTCAGGGGTAATGTGATACTGCGGAGTCATAATACCTTTCCACATGCATTGTTAATTATAATAATGTTTTTCCACTCAGATGACCGGCTGACTAAACTGAACTAGCGCAGTAATCTGGGCTGGATTCTTACAGACGGAGGTGTTGACAGTGAACATCTCATCCATGCTTTTAAGGCATTGTTGTTATCTCAGTGGCCAGGCCACACTTATCTCACAGAGGGAACTGTATGTGAGCAGAAACAATAGGCTTGATTGAGTGCATTCCCTAAAAGGTGTTAGGTTACATGGGCCTGCTCTATTTAATAGATGATATCTGTCTGAAGGGACTTTGCCATGTGATCTTTATCATTGGACATTTTGAGAAATGGTGCATCATTCATACACCAACTAATTATCTGGCATGAAGCTGTGATAACAGGAAATACCCAGAGGCTGCGTGAAGCCGGGTAATATCAGGGAAGAGTTGAGATGAGACATGGTATTGTTGCTCATATAAATATGTCATCAATTAAAATTGTTCAAGTAAGTCACAAGAAAGCTTCACTGTCCAGAGTAAAACCAACATTTCCATTTGAATCTTATCCATAAGTGGTTGTACATTCATCCATAGGCCCAAATGGCCCCTACTTGATTTAAAAAATAAAAGCCACCATAATGCAATTACCCTAAGAAAGAAAATGGTAATCCATGAGCCAGTATGAGTGCAGGGGTGGGATGCATCCGTAATGACCTGAGAATGCTTCTGAGGAATTTTCACACCCATAAGCTCCAGGAGAGCTAGACTAAAAATTACCACAACCACACATTCATATCGTGCTAATCTCTGTGTGGTGCAGTTGAAAACAAAACACTTTATTCAAAACCATGCCTTTCAGAAAGCCTGCTTCCTGTCTCAGTCACATGTTAAAATATGACTCCAAACCCATTCATCAACTGGTGTAAATCCTTCACACGTTCTGTATTTACAGATATCAGGAACAGTATGGTGCATTATCAGACCACCAGTAGATTCATAGCTGGGGGTGAAATTGCATATGCTAATAAAGCAGATGTCCACAGTCCTCGACACATTCCAGCCTGACTATAAAAACAAAGCTTCTCTCTTCCCCAAGGAGCAGAGCGCCATCTCTGACTGTCTCCAACAGCCACAAAGCTTCATATAAACATTTAGTGTTATAACCCGATGATCCCCCGGCAATAGCCAGTCCCTCCCTGCCACTGTCTCTAAAACAACTGCCGCAATCCGATCCCTTCAGACCGCAGCTTCCCCACATTTTGGGAGCATTCTGTGTGTTTGGCCAAGGTGTGGGTCCTTGTCTAAAAACTTTCCATGACACTGGAAGTTTCGGGCCACGTCCCTGTGTCTCTGCTGTCCACTGTGCCCGACTCCCGCTGAATTCATCAGCCATTGTTTTCTTTGCACAGGCATTTATGATGTCACAGCAAACATAAGCTTTGTCCTCAGATGAAGGATCAGCCAGGGTTCGTGCCCTTATGGGGTCAAACAAACAGCAAATATGGACAGGCTATGACTTAGATCATGGGGTTGGGTGGACATTATGGTGGCAGAAAGAGAACTTCATTTAAGAGGGAAAAAAGAATTGGCACCAATAGGGATAAAGGCACAAAAAAAATTAACATTTTATTATTGGTATACCAACAAAAATAAAAGTGAATCCTTATGCAACAACATAAGTTATGCTCACAGTAATACTTGAACAAGCGCAGCTTTAATTTTAACTTCTTTTCCTTCTCCCGTCACCATCCCCTCTCCATTCTAAAAAAGCACCACGCCATATCAAAATGAAAACATTTCCGGGGTCTGAATGGCCCAGGGCACCGAGTCATCACCCGGTGATGAAAAGCATGAACATGCAACTTTGATGAAGCAGACCACAGCATTTAGGTGGTTTAAAACATGTCTAGACCGTTTGCATACAGGAATACAAAAATGTTCACTATGTTTGAAAATAGGGAAACAAGGATCAACAAAATAATATGATGAACAAAAAGACGTTAAAAATGTATATATATTTTATATATTATATAAATAGACATGATGGTTTTTTTCTGTTAAGATGCTAAAAAAAATATTGCAGTGTTTGGCTTAATATTTTAAGTATCAACAATAATCCATATTACACTTCTTTTCTAATTGTTTTTTTATAGGTTTCCCGATTGCATAAGAATGAATTTGGCAGCAGCAGTATTTAAGTGCTTTGAAAGCAGGGAAGGTAAACACAGACTTAAGCACACACACACTCCACACCACACACACATATATAACACAATGGCTTGTGTCTGTAAAGATCAGATTTCCATTATGTTTGTTTTCTTAGGATAAGGCATGTTAACAAAGAAAATATGTTGCTTGCTCACAGACATCTGTTGAAACCAGAGGAATTTCTAAAATTGTAAATAGGTTGTCTTTAATTGGGAGACTGTTTTAAGACTGGCTACTAACTGAGGTAACTAAATATTCATTTAAAAGTCAAATGTTGTAATTGTAGATCCCACCAAATGCTTATATATATATATATATATATATATATATATTTTGCCTAAACTAAACATCCACATAACCCCACTGAACCCTATTTGTCTGTATCGTTATATCAGCTTTACTACTTCCTAAGCATACGTTCATTTAAATATTGCTGAAGAACCATCTAATCGCTCTATGATAGCAGGCCGGCAATGAAAACAAATGTCGAACCACACAAAAAGTGACTGTCCTGCACTTCAAGCGATGAGAACGCGGATAGAGAAAACACAAAGCAACATGCTGACACGTGAGAACGACCAGAGGCTGTCACAAAACTGAGCACGAAAAAACAACAAAAAAACAACAGGTCCTGTATCCCTGCAGAGCTAAACCGGATGGCACAAGGCAAACACTTAGCCACTGTTCCCAACACAACTTGCATCCCACACACACAAAAAAAGGGATAAAAGGAAACAATTGAGCAATTGTTCCGGCGTCAATACATGGCACCGTGTGCACGGTTAAAACCATGCAAACATTCATTTGTTTAGGGTTAGTGGCACAGAAACAGGGCTGGGAAAACAATGGCTAAATGTCTTTGTTTCCCAACCATAAAAGCTGATAGCTGCTTATTTGCATTCACAAAATCACACTCGGCGCTCATTGCTCAATTGGGAAACCCACATCGTTATGGAGGACTTTGTTAGAAAAGGCACTGGCTCTGTGTTGGAGGGCAGGAGATACTGTAACATGCCTTTGTCCATCAAAGGACTTTTATGGGCTTTGGCTCTCTCACCCCAGCCATGCCGATTGGCTAAACATTATACTTATTTTTCTGCCCCCTGAGGACTGCTTTTAAACTGCTGTTTCAATCTTAAAGAAACAACAAAAGAGCCTGTCAGGTTAATGCTTCCTGACAACCCAAGATAGACAAAAAAAGACAAAGACAACACCCTAAACACTCAAATACCGAATGAAAACCAGGGGAAAAAAGGAGAAAAAGCTTCCAAGAAATGTGAAATAACCCCAATAGGAATAAATGTGTAGATTTGAGGAATCATTCATGTCGTGTTATTTTGTTGAGAGAAAAAATACAATCTGAAACACATCCAGCCCTAAAGTTATGCTATTGATTCCACCCACGGGACACAACAATAGCCTAATTATGTCCTAGCAAATAATCACATCGCATTCAGAAAGGCAAATCAAAGCGTTGCTTTTGTTACATGGCTGATCAATTCGCTCCATCATGTTGCGTTTCTATCACACGGACGAAAAACATTGAACAGAGACAAGATAAAAGCCCGCAGCGCACCGAGGAATCAAAACTCACTTAAGATGTCAATAGTGTCACAGTTAAAAACAGATGCCTGCATTGGAAAACAAAATCCATATCAATACTTTGCCAATCAGTTAATTTCATTAAGGCATTCAGTGCCATTTACTGATGGGATAGTGAATTGTGTGCAAACAAAGCAAAGGTCAGAAATGTATGGTTGAAGTGACAGATTGCACCCGGAGGAGGGCAGTCTGCACTCAGTGGCTGTCTGAACTATTCATAACCACCTCTGATGAAGGAAATGAGCTGTAATAGGAAGTCCATTCAACTTTATTTTGAAGTCCTTTGACATGTTCACACTATCTTAAGTACCGGCCCTCTTTTGCCAAAGCCTGTGTGTGTTGACCTGGCTCGGCTTGTTGTCCTCCGACCACCTGGTCCTCTCTGGAAATGTTTATGTCCAGAAGGAATGCATCACAACTTACGATTTCTTTAAGCAGCTGTGAGTGGAAATGGCTTTTTGGGGAGACGTTTATGACCCCCCATTCAAAGGCCGACATTTCAAACACAGGAAGGAAGGAACTGAGAAGAAGTGCAATACAGTATCAAGAGGTCCGTTTAAAACTCCTCCACCCTTTTTTGAACAAGATAAAAGTTCAAATATTTGATGATATAATGGTTGCGATGTTGTCTTTTTTAAAACCTTAAATTACGATGACCTGTTCCTTCATAATGCAACCAAAAAAAACCACAAAAATAAAGGTCAGCATGATTGTAACATTTCAAACTGCACTCAGAAGCTCTGAGGATGTTTTAGTTCATAGAAGAAGCACTTAACTCACCCATGTCGTCACATGTGGAGCAGGAGAGAGAGAGAGAGAGAGAGGGAGGGAGGGTGTGGGGGGGAGTGATCTCCTCCTCAAGGGTGCTCAGGATTAGGGCCTGGAAGTCTGTTAGATAATAGATCAAAGAGACACCAGAAAGCACTTCTTACTTTTCCCACACAACACTCATCTTCTTCATGCATGATGGAATTTCAGGAGCATCTTCTTTTGTCGCAATTCCACCGGAAGATCAAGCGACAAGACTTTGGTCCTTGAATCAAACACAATGTTAAAACGATGAATCACAGTAAGGTGCTCCGTATTAATGGGTTACGGGTTTCACTGGTCACGTGCTCAACGCTCTGTTTAAGTTGTGATGAATAAATTGGTTATTATTCGTGGGAATATCTACTGCGACTTGAAGCAGGCCATACCAAGCAAAAGTCCTGCATAAAAAAAAAGGCAAAAGTCTTATCAGCATTATGTAGACTTGTTAAAGTAAGATCAGTTAAATTGTACAATAGGACGAGGGCCTTTAGTTAACATACTGGATTACTATCAGGCCGACTGATTCATGAAAGCAACACATAATGCATCATATCTTCTAACCTGATTATATGTTCTGTAAGCTGAATCCTGAAGAATTTACTTTGACATTTTGGAAAATGTGCTTATCTTGCAGAGTTAGATGAGAAGATCGATACGACTGTTAACAGGGATCTAATCGTCAGTGTTCAATGTCCAACCTTCAACAATAAAGTAAATGTGTCAAACTATTCATTTTATCAGCTCAGTAACTAGTATGCGAGTAAACTAGTAGCTGACAGAGAACTGTAGTAAAAAGTATAGGACTGCCTTCATAAATGTAGTGAAGTAAAAGTGCTTTGTATGAATATAGTAGTACTCATGAAAAGCATCACAAAAGTACAGCACTTACATTCTACCACTAATCCCATACCAGAAATGAGTGCACTGCCAATCACAGACAATAAACAGGGCCGACAAAAGGCATCAGCATCTAAAATATAGAGCATGGAATCGAAGACAAAGACAACGCAAGAGGACATGGTCTTCATATTCCTTTTCTTGGTTAACGTTTCCTTTTCCCCTTTTGCGACACAAACCAACTGTGAGGTGAAACTCCGGTGCCTGCAGAGTGTCCTCCATCAAACAAACTCCATCTGAGTTTGTGGCCATGCTGCGTGTGCATCAGCGGAGCCATTAGTGCCGAGGGACGAGAGAGAAATCAATGGTCATCTGTTCACCGGAGACTCCTATTCAGGTGCAGCCTTCAATCTCTGCAAAGTGCTGAAGTCTGAGGGTAAAAATGGCCACAATAATGAATAGCCGAAAGCAGGACAGGCACTTTATTGAAAAATCTATTGGGTGAGCAACTTGGCTTTTCAAAACTATGACCTTCATATGCATGTCTAATGTTTTCTCCAAAAAAACATCCACATTATGGATTCAAAATGAGGACTTGAAAATGCCTCATTTCTAAAAGAAAAAAGCTACAGGTAGAGAATGTGTATTAATTAAGTATTATTAATGCAACACGCCACAATTTCTGAGTGAACTTCCCCTCCACTCGTATCACTCTGCTGCCACCTGATGGACAATCTGGAGAAGTCCGTGGTAAAATGTGCATTTCACATTTCAGGCTTATTTTTTCTTCATTCCTTTTTTTCCTGAAGATGTTGGCTTAAAATAAACCAAGTTTTTAAATTAATAATAAATTACATTTATAGTATTTTTATTATTATTCTAATTTTCAAATTGTGATGGCTCCAAAAATAACCCTTGCAAAGATAGTATGCAAAATGATGTCCAAATGAGTAACTTTCACATTTCAAAGTTATTCTGTACTGTATTCTCAAACAACAAAACCATTACTTGCTACGTATTTTTGGGGAGTTTTTCCTGATCCGATGTGAGGTCCTGGGACACGGATGTCGTATGTGTAGAGGCACATTTGTAATTTTGGACTATAGAAAATAAACTGATTTGAAATTGAAAATGACTTCAGTGGTCAATGTCTAAATGGCTAGAAACAGAGAAACGCAGTTATTGGTAACAGCCTGCACACATGTAACCTTTAGGCCAAAGAGTTCATACTGGCAAAGAAATAGCTTATGATGCAGTTTAAAGTCTTTAAATATTCAGGAAAACACACTGAGCCCCCCCTGCTCACTGTGGGATGTCTTCCAGTGTGTGTGTATCGGAGTACAGTGTGTGAGGAGAGAGCTGCTCTATCGTCTGCTGCTGCCGAGTGGACACGATGAGTGGAACCCCGTGGATGACCACATTCTGGCTGCAAAGGCTGATGTTCGGCACCAGCAACGCACTTTCCTCACAGGGTGAGACGCTCCCCCCGACCGCAACTGCCCCTGCTGGCTTCGACATGTCCTCCGATGGACCGCGCGCCCCGTCGGCTGCAGTTGCCGTCGCCGCCGTGGCGGCGTTCCCTTCCGTCACCACTGTCACCTCCGTGCCACCCTCCTGGATCAAGGCGTTGAGGCCCTCCAGCTCCGAGCAGGTCGTGATGAAAGTCTGCGTGCCGCTGCTGGCGTCCTGAGCAGTGACGGCGGTCTGCAGCAGGGCCCGGTGGAGCGGGTTGCTGGCGTCACCGGGGCCGAGCTGCGTCAACAGGACCGTCTGAGTTTCTAGTGTGGCCTCGGCAGTCTGGCGCGACCCGACGGGTTGCATTGGTGTGAGCAAGTTCCCCTGCTGGATCATGGAGTGGACGACCATGTCCTGGCTTTCCGGGCTGAGCAGGACCATGCTGGTCTTATGCGGACCATCCCCACCACCTGGAAGTAAGGAGTTCTCCTGGCCCAGAGGGTGAGATACGATGATTTTGAGCTGCGCACTGCTGTAAGGAGCCATCGAGTCAGACGGGATAGGAACCTCAAGCTGGGTGTTGCTCTTCGCCGTTGTGACCGGAACCAAGTGGACATCCGCCGGGGCGGAGAGCTGGAGCTGAAACACGTTCAGTGTGTCTCGATGCTGCTTCTTGTGGCTCCGCAGGGAGTCCTCCCTCACGAAGGAAGCGTTGCACGAGTCACAGCAGAACGCCTGAGCCGCTTCTAGTTTGGCCCGGTACCTGGAGCCCACAGGCTTTGGAGAGTCCCCTCCTCCGCCTGTTCCTCCACCCCTGCCACCGTCACCTTTTTCAGGCTTATCCGAGTGGCACTTCCTTTTGTGGATGACGAGGTTACTGCGCTGCTTGGAGGCAAAGTTGCAGAAGTCACATTTAAAGGGCCGATCCTCCGAGTGGACCCTCTCGTGGACTTTGAGCGCCCCCTTGCTGGCGCAGGAGTAAGTGCACTCGGAACACTGGATGGGCTGAATGGGTTGGTGTTCTCGCATGTGCTCTCGCAGAGCAGCCTTGCTGGCACACTGGAAGTCACAGTGCTCACAGTGGGAGGAGTTCTCGGTGCCATGCTTGAGCTGAACGTGAGATTTCAGGTTGCCTTTCATGGCGCAGCGGTACTCACAAAAGTTACACTCGTATGGTTTTTCCCCCGAGTGAATCCGGATGTGCCTCTTCAGGTCTGAGTTGATTTTGAACTTTGCATCACACTGTTGGCACTGGAAAGGTGCATCCCCTTGGAATGAAATAAAACATAAAGACAGGACAATAATATCATATGATTCTCAATGATTTCATTCTCAAAAATACAACATCACCCTGCAGTTGGAGACACTTGTGGATGTGTGACTACTTACCAGTGTGCGAGCGCAGGTGGACGGTGAGTTGGCTGGAGTTGCGGCTGGCGTAAGGACAGATCTGGCACTTAAACGGCCGTTCATCATAGTGGATTCGCAGGTGCTTCTTCAAACTGCTGCTGTCTGCTGCTGCGTAGGGACAGTGCTTACACTTGTGCGGCTTCTCGCCTGTGTGCGAGCGGCTGTGCATGTTGAGCTTGTCCCGCCGGCTGAAGCGTTTGTGGCAAAGCTCACATTCAAATGGCTTCTCACCTGTATGGCGGACGAGAAGAAAGAAAGAAAGAAGAAGAAGCAGCAGAAGAAACGTGTCAATATCGGATTGTTAAGTGATTAAATAAAGCAGGAGAATCACTTGACATACCGGTGTGGGTTTTGAGATGCCGCTCCATGTCTTTTTGGCCATACTGCGTCTTGAAAGTGCAACCTGTAGATCAACAGAAATAGTGCTTTTACAAGGCATGTGTAGCCTTGTGGAAAGTCAATCTAAAAAGAGTCCTAAATAAATAACAGCTATTGACATGGGTCTTGGCAGGAAGTACTGTTTTCCCTGCTTGGCGGCCAAAAAGAGGGAATGTGTTACAGTCGTAAATGGCGTGAGGCACTAACCTGAGAAACAGCAGCTGTGTCTCTTTGAAGTCAGGGAAGGTTTCAATTTTTTGGAAGGTGTTTTCTGTGCTTTGGTCAGGATCTTTTTAACACCTCTCATAACACACGTCTGGTAGGTTTCCTCAAAAACAAACTCGGTGCTGGAATCTGAGCAGGACACAAATATGACAGGATTTGAGGGCATGAGAGAGGCAGACTGGGTCTCAAATCTACGTGCAAACTGTTGACAACAAATACGGAAGTGTAGTATTTTACCTGTGAGAGTGGTGGTTGCAGTGGTGGCAGAGGTTGGTAAGGAGCATCCATTTTGCTTATGGGCGAGAAAGACCTCAAAATTATTATACTGCTGCTTGCAGAATCCACAGATATGGATGTCTGGACTCAATTCCACCACAACAGAATGTCCTGCACCGACATAGGGAGGTAGAAAACACAGAAAGAAACCCACGATATTAATAGAAAGTTGCGTGATGTACGTGCGTGAAATTGGCAAAAAGATGACTGCAATATAATGACGAAAAATCATAATTGGGATGTTCGCGATATGTGAGTAGTTAGGGATCATTTCCTTTACCGTCGGTGTTGTATGTTGCCATTTTCGAGCTTGTTTAGATGGAGATCAACTCATCTTCTGGCTCTTCAAAGCCTACACAACGTCCACCATGTTGTTTAACTGTTCCGACTCGAGTGGAGGCGCAGCCAGCGCAACTATTATCATATTTGAAAACGCGAGATACACTGCAGTTTGTTATATCAATGACAAATACCGTGTACTTCTCCAACAACAGATACAAGTCGGGTTTACGACATGTTACGGGGGGTTTACGGCCGTTAAGCAAGCGCCGTGTCCGGGTGACGTCACATGATGCTTTTAAAACTATGGGAAAAATCTAAATTACCTTCCCTCAGTCTGTACGTCCGACAACAGGATAAAAGTGGGGTGCTTCTTTTGTTACATTACTATTTGTGTGATAATCGTTTTATATAATTGATGTATCAATAATTTGGTGCCGTTTTATTTTCTTAAGAAGTGTTAAATATATCTTATTAATGTGGACAATACCACAGTAAGGGTAAGCCTGACGCCCCCCACCCCCCTCCGTATTCTGCCTGTTCATCAGTTCACACGCTGTCTTATGGCTGTCTTAATTGTGAAACAAGTAATTTAAATAAAAAACAACATCCAAGAGGGCTAAACATCTGTCATTGACATAAGGTATTTACGAGTCCCTGAATGCGGCATTACTATTGTAGCGAGTAATTGATACTCAGCCACGGGGCCACTTTTGTCCTGAAATGTCATTTAATTTCCGTTCATAAAGTACAGCTGGCTTTCTCATATAACACTTTACCATGTAACGTTAAACCGTCAACTCCGAGTGAGAAAAATGTCTTTGGCTTTTACAAAAGCAAGGCCGTTAAGTCAACGTTACTGCCACCTGTCGTATTGGAAGTCCAATGAAAAGGCTTACCAACCATACACACTTATACTATTCGTTTTCTGAACGATACACATTTTATCTGACAGTCCTGACGTCGGCCTGATTTGTTTAGTGGCTGCAACGTTAGCACATTTTCAGAATATAGCCGCAGCCTTTGCACCTGCAACGACTTCAAGGTAAGCTTTCAGATGTAGAAATCGCTGCAGGGCACTTAACTATACATAGCTTACTCAACCGCCTCTCAAGTAAGGACAATTTACTGTGAATTAGAATGCCTTTTTGTATATGCCAGAGCACTCGTGCTCGTGTGAATAAGCCATGAAAGTGACTGACATACAGCTCCATTTTCACTGGCAGGTCCTTAACTGCCTGATTGCCACTGTGAAGCTCAGGAATTTCCTTACGCTGACTTTCCTGCGTGGCAGAGTACAGGACGGATTTCTTCCCTGCTGAAACAGCAAATCCGTGAGACAGACAGACAGACAGACAGACAGACAGACCCCCCACACACACACACACGCCTCTCTCTCATGGCCTGCCCAAACCAATCTGACTATATGATTACTGCTGCCTTTGAATTGGATCCTATCAGGATTGTCCACATAGAATAAACAACATGTATGGAAACAATTTGTTATAATAGTACAAAGCTACTGATTTTTTCTTCTTCTGGGCACCTTGAAAATTGATGACTGATGGAAAAATACACGAAAAGGAGATGATTAAATACATCATTTCATCTGACCGAAGAGTGTGCAAATCGTTTGCACATAACCCCCCCCTAAACCCAGTAGGCCTACAGTTAAATGCACATCAATGACCGGTTTCACACGTGACAGACAAATGACAGAGATATGGGTCAATAAAAGAAAGACTCATGCCATTCACCCAGCGAGTGGAGAACAATATTTTAGAGATTAAAAGAATAAAACATCACATTTTATTATCTAGACCCACTCCTTTCTAGCCCTTTTTTGCTTGAAAAATTATTGAATTAATTACTGCTTTACCAGAATTATGTTATAGTTATTTTACTGTCAATCAAGCGACCAACTCAACTTTAATTCACAGCTACACCAACCTCAACTCGTAAAGTATGTATGCCAGTGACTGTTTAGTCACTTGAGTTAAAGGGACAGTTCATCTTTTCTTCTCACCTGCAGTGCTACTTATCAATCTAGATTGTTTTGGTGTGAGGCACCTAGTTTCAGAGATGTCGGCCGTATAGATGTCTTCCTTCTCATAAATATAATGGGACTTTATTGCACTCGGCTTGTGGTGCTCAAAGTTTGAAATTGCTCAGAAAGGTCTGTGGATTACGTGGTCATGATTTCTGTCAAGAGACGTTACTGTTGACTTTCAAAGTATTTCCTTTTTGGTGCTGTCAGCATCACAAGCCGAGTGCTATATAGTCCCATAATATTTTAGAGAAGGCTCTCTGGCTGTAATGTCCAAAACTATGGCAACTCACACCAAGACAATCTAAAAAAAAACTTTTAAATAAGTAGCACTGCAGGTAAGCGGAGAAAAAAAAGTATTCTTTGTTTTCGGGGTGAACTGTCCCTTTAAGGTGTACTCTGAACAATGAGCTGTTTTTCATTTGTTGTACTCTGTAGAAACAAAGTCTCATTTGGACATCCTGCTGTGCCAAGTCTCATTTGTAGACTTGCATGTTTTCCCATTCAATGAGATGCCCGAAAATTCAGTGAGTGATGTAATGTCCCTCTTTTCCCCAATGAGACAAGGGCAACAATAGGGGGGAGTGCCTCTGTCACATTATTTCCCCCCACCGAGGCACGCCAGCTGCTTACAGTTGCTTAATGGCTACGAGCTGTCACAAGGCATCACAGCCCGCTGCCACACAGGAGCGGCAGATGCTTTAATTGCACAATGACTTGTAGGTTGTCAACAGCAATTATACCGGGCTTCCACCTGAGGGCACCCAAAGAACACCGTCTACTCACTTCACTGGCAAGACACAAGCCTCAGAAGCTGGCTGCGACAAACAAACCTGATCTCTGAGTGTCGCTTCTGTCCAGACAAGAGCCGCGAGACCGATACTCCAAGCCTCCTTTTTAGCTGAATGGTTCGTCCATGTGCTGCAATAACCTGGGCAGGTTTGTCAGATAGCAGGCCCAGGACCCCAAAATTCATATTTAGACATCAAATATTTATCTAGCTTTGTCACCTTAGGGCCCGCTGCTCACAGTACTGCAGCAGGTCGTGGTGTGCAACGTTTGAGTAATTTAGCTCATTATTAATTCATGTCATTTTTTCCCTCTTTTTCTTTTGCAATTCAGGGAAGGCTCATTTGCCGCTGCCAGGCCTAAGATGATGATTATCATTAAGAGGAGGCAAATAAAATGGTGAGTTCAAAGCTATGTTGCAACATGCTTCAGCCCACATTGGTTAAAGGTTTGTGTGTTGATAGCTTGTTAAACAGTAAATATGGTTCTGTGTTACGTGCTTAGATTCGTGGTTTATTCTATTCATAGACGGCCCTGAAATTATAATCAAGCAACTCTGAAAGCAAACACACACACAGTGACCTTCTGCTTGTGTCATGTCAAATTGAATGGGTAAAAGATGTCCCGAGTCCCGTTGTTTTGTTTTGAGCCATAAGACAAATTATACACACATGTATGAATTCCTTTGGTCCACAGCTGCCATCTCAGCATCAGATAAAACAGAGCCAAAGTCTGGGAACCATCACATGCCTCAAACACTCCCACTTCATCATATAAAAAGACACAATTGCGCGAGCTCGCACGCACGAACGAGTGCAGCAGGGCTGCACACAAAAGGCGCACATGCTCGCACGCAAAACAGCGCTATGCTCTTTGTATCTGCCAACTGATGCAGATGATAGGGCTGCAGATGAGTGCAGGCTAACCAGAGACTAGCGGGTACATGTGGCTTCATAGACAAGAGCAGGCCATAGCCTCAGGAGGGGAATATTCAACCCTTAGAAACATGCGGGGGTATGAATGTAGACACAATTTCATTTTATGATGTAGTATAACATTTTTGATGTTGATATGCAAGCTTGGGGGAATATTAATGTTGCCATAGTGTCTGGTATATACGATGTGAATGTGGCCAAAAGGAATACAAATGTTGTTTTCTAGAAATAAAAGTGTGTTTCTATCAAAACTGAAGTATTTTATATGGAGGTTCGCTGTGGAAGGAAGGTGCTGTCGTGTGCCTTGTATTTTGCCGTAGTGTCAGCAGGGGGTGTCCAAAATCAGGCTAGAGAAAGAGACCCTGTGCTTGTTTGAAGCGGCACTCAAGGCGGTGCTCCAGTTTGTAGCAGCTGACATTTTGGAACCAGTGGGTCAGCAAAATGGAGAAGCCACGGAGATGTATCAAAACCAGTGAGACTTCTGAACACAGGATGGTTGCGTGTAATTTATTGCTTTTCTTTTCCTCACAGTGAGTCCTAATTACGGCCGCTGGGAAGTGACTCTTTAATGTTATTGCACAAGCGGGCTTTCAGGTGCTGCTTTCTACTCCCAAGTGGAAGGATGGAGCAGGAAACAAAAACAAAGTCACGGACCGGATATATTCCGGGCGTGGATAGACGTACTACGTAGCTGCATCGAAAACAAAAGACGCGACATGTGTATGCACGCACGCGTGATGTGTCGTCAATGATATGACGGCGGAGGGAATCTTGATAGTCAGACAGATAACAACGAGGCTGGCCTATTCACGCTCTCGACACACACCTACAGACACGCTCGTGGGTACACACTCGGCATCATCATCGTCACAGAGGGAGAAAGGCTCATAATTGGACAGAGGTGTCTGTAGATAATGAAGCCAGACCTCACACCTGCCAAACCTTGGGGATTTCACTTGACTGGCCACTTAAATCTTCCTCACTCTGCGGGTCTGGAGGGCAAGAGAGTGAGTAAGGAACTAATGGAAAAAAAGCATGCGCTACAGGGAGGATCCCTGTCAGCATGAGTGTAGCGTAGACCCCCCCCCCCCCACCAATACACACACACACACACACGACCCATCTAGCTCAGCCCCATACAGCTCGTTCCACACAGCACCCACCTCACTTCACTTCACTGTAAATCCTCTGGTGTCAAGGATTTCAGACGGAAATGGGGAAATGCTGCACCAGCTATTTTGTTTCAAACTCTCAAAACACTCGCTTCTCCCAAGTTGTCTTTGGTGACAGCGTTGTGTGCGGGAAGCATATTGTGCCAGCCTTTAGCGGGGTGTCATTCGATGTGCTGAAAGGGAAATCGGAGAGACGCCTCAACGGAGAAACACTTCTATATAGAAAGTTTACCTGACAGTCATCAGGGAATTCTTGACACCGTATCAGTGGTAGCAAAAAGCTACACCAATTAGGGATCCAGTTTACCCTGGCAAAATCTTAACAATTTATAAGAAACAAAATGGAATTTCACTCCGTCTTTCAACACGGCTTGATCCTTAATGGAGGCTCGGAGATCCTTGTCATACAAATGAGGTGGAGATGTAGCCCCAGAAGAGAAGGTTCTATGCTCCTCTATTCTACCAGCACAAAGACAGCAGTGGGACACAGCGGGGGGTATCGGTCTTTGTTTGCTTGTCATGAAGTCAGCCATGTCAGCTTTTACATACTCGGTTGTGTCTGCTGTCAAAAGGTTGCAGTGGTAAATGCTGAGAATCAATAACTTTGTAGCGCTAACAGACACAAATGGAGACTGGTAGCTTTGCTTGTGGGTTAGCTGCACCCAGATGGCCGTGGTATGTCTGTCATACTTTCTTATATATTTTGTAGTGGATAAAAAGGATAAACATGCACTTGTCAAACTCTGCTGTCTGCTGGAAGTCACGCCATGCATTAATGCTTTTGACTTTCGGGCTGAAGCAAGGTTACTCGGAGGACCTCAATCATATTTCTCTGTGCTGTTCAATATGGATACAGCCGCAGTCGTGATTCCTGACGGGGATCTCCATGCACAACCGTGTATATGCTGCAGCAGCAGCACACAGTCACTCAAGAGGAGTTGTTCGGTGTCAGTGAAACTGCATACAATGCATCCAGCTGGCAGATTCATAGCAGGATAATGACACAAGCGCACAACAGTCAGTCGGGTGCAAAATGTGAACGCATTCTAAAAATCAACCCCGTTTGACTGCGGGCTCTCATTCGACATGAGAGCAGCCAGAAAACCTTGCCCAGTGTCGTCCGTCTTCTTGGATACTTTGGGTTCAATTTTCCAATGCCCAGGCCAGGTGGGAAGGTAAATGAGCCCAGGTGGCTCGCCCGGCCTGCGATACCCAGGAGGGAAGCCTGGCGATGAACAGCAACAGAAACTAGCATCCATGGTGACGGACAGGTCTGCGCTCTAAGTGCCGAGCACACTGCGGTCATCCTCCAGCGTGATAGATTACAGATAAACTAAAAGCTGTGTGAGCACAGCCAGATTTGGGAAACGCGCATGTAACCGTAGACCCTGGATCCGCATGGTCCCGTCTTTCACCAGCTTGAACTGCCACTGGAAGACACTTTTAGTAGTTGGGCATCGTTTGCTAATGTGGCTCTTCTTTCCAAATTGGGACGATAAGCAACGCTGAAATGCTCCCTGAAATGAAATCGCGGCGGAAACCGAAAGCTTATCAAGATGAAACTGTGCAATAATACAAGAATTATCCATCACCATCCATCATGTATTTGTTTGCAGGAAACAGATTACATGGATCTTAATTGAAATATTATTTTACCTTCATTTGAATTATTTATGCGGTTGCTTACTAGATTCATACCTCAGAGAAATACATGAACACATTATGTGATGCAAGAATGTGTGTGTGTGTATTTGTGAGCATTTCTCATATATTATTCAAAGTGTAGAGTCAGAATATGGTCTTATCCATATGAAGTATATCAAAGGGCCTGTCTTTGATACAATTTACTTGAGATCCACTGGCCAGAGCAGAGCTGTCCATCGGCCTACCATTGCTAATGAGATCGGGGGGTAAAATAGAGAGTGGTGGGCTGGCTGTCATCCGCTAGGTGATGGTTTTAAGACTAAGCAGTGATACTTCATTAATTAACCTTCACATTCTATGTAGATCTGCTCATCAAGATGCAGTTAATTAAAGAAAGGTCATTCCAAGGGCTGCTGGGAAGCGGCATTATTACAATAGAGGGATGGCACTGCTTTGAGCGAGATAACACAGGGGAGGGGGCAGGGAGACGGCGATCACCCAGCCACTACTAAAATGGCAGACGACTCGACAAAGCCAGTTTCTGAACTCCCGACTGCAGATCACCTCAGTACGAGGACAAAGAAATGTTTTTTGGGTGTGCTGCTTTTTATTTCTTTAGATAGATTTAGCTGAAAAGCTCTCAAGGAGAAAGGCGTAGTCAAATATTCATTATGCTCAATGGACAGCGTCTATCTTTTAGCACGTCGGTGTAGTTGTTCTACTCTATTCTATTTCGCAGCTCTGTGTCTTCTCTGGCAAATTTCTTGGGTGAATTCCACTTTCCCTGACCTCGCTCAGTGTAGAAAAAAACAAAACAAGGCCATCTTGAGTAAATAAAAGGCCAGGAACCAAAGCGGATATAAAATAGTTATGCGTCATATCTGTAAGTGAAATCCACTTCTTGGCGGTGACTTCTTTTTATATTTATGTCTGCCTTATCTATCCATATATCTATATTCGTCACGTCCTGCTAAAAAATGGGTAGCCACCAGGAAGTTTGTTTTGTGCAGGCCTTCATACTGGAAAACAAAAGAGACAGTCAGAGGCGGTAGGAAATGATCCGTCTGAAGAATCGCCTCTCAGCCAATCACACAAGTGAGATCGGACTTAGTGTTACAAATGCCTTTCTACAATGTTTTTGCCAAGCTTTATTTTTTTATGATCCCCCCCGCCCACCTCTCTCTCAGCGCTGCTTGTTTGGAACCTTGGCGTCAGTTTTTCAAAATGTTGCTCTCCTGCAAAATTGTAGCGGGACATCAGCACCTCCCCCGTGTCCACTCAGTCCTCCTGCAGTCATCCCTGAGTGTCTTTTGGCATTGCTTCAAATGGCAGGAGTAGAGACAACCGAGAGGCGGTGTGTGTGCACGCGTTCAAGCGTGCGTGTGCGTGTATGTGTGTGTATGTGTGTATACATCCCTCCCACCCTGCTACGATACAGTAACTGCTGACCCCGGACACAGTGCCATTATGGCAGACGAGGCAGGGCTCCCCTGGCAGCGGCTGGGGCGGCTGGTTGCTAGGTGGAGAGACATTACCGCGGGCCTCTGCAATAATTTATCCTAAGAGCGCGGCGAGCCGTCATGTAGCCCCTGACAGAGAGCTGCAGTACTTTATCAGCCTGCCTGTAAATCAGCCATGTGTGGGTGCAGACGGCAACATTGTTTGATCTCTTTCAGACACTCTAATAATCTGCTCCCCTCTGATTGATACCTTCACACAACAAAGCACATTACACCAGCAAAGCACAGCGGCCCACAGTGTGTGAGCGCGAGAGTGTTTTAGTTCATGTGTGTGTGTGGGTGTGTAAAAAGTGTGTGTGTCCGTGCGCGTGTCTGTGTGTCTTTCTGGTGGTCATCAGTATTGCCAGTGGCCTGGGGAGGGAGAGGGAGGGGATGAATGAGTCTTCTGCAGAAACACAGGGTCATTTGGAGTCTCCAAACCAATGACAGGCTAACGGGTTCACAAAACGATCACTGGATGAAGGGAGGGGCAGGGATAGAGAGAGAGAGGGAGAGAGAGGCAGAGGGAGAGAGAGCGAGCGAGTGGGAGGCAGTGCCACCAACTTCAACACAATAAATACAGCAAACGGATAAAGAGCTACTAAAGCACTTATTTTTTTTCTTCAATGGTGGCATTTTTTGGGAATGGGAATGGTAAATGGGAATGCCAAATTAGGAGGAATAAACTCTCACTATTGATTTCAGATCCTCGAGAACCTGATATTTGAAGAACACATTTAATTTATGATTTTTAAAGATTGCAGAGAGAAAACATCCCGGCATTCTCCTGCACAGTCATAGTTGAAAGAAGATTTTAGAGACGTTTTCAATTCCAGTAGAGCCGATATTTAGGAATCTAATATGTAGTCCGCACTTCGATAAATTCAGCAAATGTAACTACACAGCTCTATGCCTGTATCTTTTCTTTAAAATGCTGATATTATGTTTTTATTCCATTCATGGATTTCTATCAAATCAAAGGGAATTGCATCCTTTCCAAATTGCCATCCAACTGCTTGCTTGATATGGCACATACACAAAGGAGAGCAATGTCCCGTCCAACAATACCCAGACCATTTGTGCCGCTCAGCTTCAGAATGTCATTGGTTTGAGTGTGACAGTAAACCATAACTCTGCCTTTTCTGCGGCTTGAATTGGAACATGGCTTCCAATTATTCAGCTCCAAATTCAATAGCAATTTTCTGCTCAATGAAATAGTGGTTTCAATCTCTCGAGTAATGTCACTTTAGAGAGATTTTCAAAATGGCATGTCTGTGAGTGAATGGATGGACGCCGGAGGATTCATTTTGCTTGAGGAAATGATACTTGTCTGCTGAAGCTCGTCATTTATTGATGAAGAGAATACCTCCCCAGATATAGAATATACAGTATGATGTTTTGTTTTCGCTACAGTCATGGAATCCTTATTAATAGATATGTCTAATTTCTAGCTTCTAGTCAGCATCTCCAAAAGGATAAAAGATACCGACTAGATGCATAACCTTATGATTGCGTTTGGTCAGATGGATCCCATTTTGCTTCAGTGCAGCATTAAAAGTAGCACTGAACAATAAAAATAAAAAAATGCAATTATAAGTGTGTTTGTGTGTAATGTATCAGTAGCCCATCCAGGGCCCCATAATGAATGCAATGCAACGTGCGATCACTGAGCCGTGCCTATGCCCCCCGCTCAATGCATCTCTGAAAATAAACAGAGCAATGGAAATGGTTCTCATTAGTGTTGTTTTCATATTAAGTCCCTCAGACAAGGTTGACAAACCCAGCTCCCTGTGCCAGGCTCCTCGGGGACCGTCGCTTCAATACAGCTAGGGCAAACAACACCAGCCGATACCAACACCATTACCACCTCCTATAGTTACTTATCCTCCCCTCCCTCCCGGTGGAGTGCTCTGTCTACACAGGCCAGAGGAAACAGCATTAAGATCTTCCAGCAGCATCGAGGAAGTGTCCTGCTTTCATTTCTCACCATCGCTACAGGCCCTAAAAGGGACAAACGTCGGTTCTCCATCTCTGTGCCGTTGGAATTGGAGGAGTGTGCGTACGTGTGTGTGTGCGTGCTCGCGCGTGTGTGTGTGTGTGTGTGTGTGTGTGACGAAAGTTGTTTTGTGCTCCAGAGACGATCCACTGCGAGGCTGTTTAGCGGGAAGGGAACAGGTGTGCTGAGCTTCTGGCTTCCACCATGTGTTCCAGTTGTTTCATCTGCACCTGTTTCCCCGAGTCCTATATCCGATGATCAAAACACTTTATTAACCATAAAGTGCTCTCGTTCGTCTGCTGCACTATCGCTGCCTCCAAATGGTTCACAGTCGCATATTACCATGAAGTGATTCATTGATGGAACATAGGTTATTGCGTCAGAAATCATGTGTATATAACTGAGAAATTATAGCCAAGTACCAAATCGATTTAAACTACAGTGAATCCATCCCATTAAAACATTGATGTTTTTTTTTATTGAACAAGCTGTTTTAACATGTTAAGTATTCCTTTACCCCTGAGCTACACACATCTGGTGTAAGGCTGCATCCAACAATTAATCTAATTATTCCTCTCACAAACTCTCAGAGCTGAGTCACTGAAACCAGATAGATTTAGCTGAGAAAAGTCCATAAATTAATCTCTGATGAAAGTAGCTGTTTACATGACTGTGGCCTGACTAACAGAGTTACGCCGCACCCAATCCCGAACTCAAATTTAACACTTAAAAGTTTCTTTAAACGTCAGTTCATTTTCCAAGTAATTGTCACGTTTCTAAGTCCACATGTAGCACACAGCTCTTGTTTTAAAAGTAACTTTTAAAGCTGGTCCCGTTATTCCCTTCTTCTAAAACCGCGTTGAAGGAAACCGGGAGCAAATGCCAGGAGTAAAGTTTTCACAAGGCCAAATTGCCTCCTAAGTTGCCATGAGGACGGGTTGCTGACAAGCAATGGAGCTTCTAAAATGCTATTTTTCATATGGAGTCCAGTGTAGTGCTCACTCCACATAAAACACCCCAGGACTACATGACGTCACTCTCAGCAGACTTCATGGAGATCAGTTTAAACCAAATATTCTCTGGTCTATAAAACCACATAAAAACCAAACCCGTCAGCACTTTGGCCTGCATTTCCTCCCCTGCCTGTTTGTAACTGCTTTATCTTCACTTCATTATCCTGATTAATAATTTTAAACAAATGATAAGTTTGAGCTTTGTCTTTGTGGCTCAACTTGTGTTACTTGCCTCTAAATGGAACTATTCTCTAAAGTGAAGAAAGAAACTGTTGTGCTGTTGTCAGGTAACCTCGTTTGTATTTCACATTATTCGCATTCACAGGACCGTATCGGCATTTCAGTTTGTGGCGGTATCGCCAAATGTTTTTCGACTGCTTTGTTTACTGCGTTTGCTGTTTCAGCAAGTTCTTTCCTGGGGAAAGTAACCTCTCAACAGCAGCCACAGTCTGAGAGAATTAAGAGAATAATGGTGTTTGTCACCGTGGCTAAATAACAAACTCTCTGTAGAGATTTGATGAACAGAAAACCCAAAGGGAAAAGGGTGTTGTGGGCCACACCGATCTCTGTGAAGGGCACTAAACCTATCACCAGTGGTCACTGACGTTGAGGTACTCTTTGTATGCAAGACGCTCTGGGTCGTCCTCTTCCCAACACGGAGGGGCTCCTCGGCCCACCTGAGCTGTGATCTGACGGGCGACGTCACGCTGCTGCAGGCTACTGTAAATATCACCTTTCTTGTTATCTCCAAGACCTGCTTTTCCTGTAAATAGGGGAACATGTAATTCAATATATACAGTGTCGGGCCATTTGCTTTCAGAGGACATCGAGGTGACATGACTTGGTGGCCACCGGAATGAACATAAAGATGAATAAGTAATGGCCATATAAAAGATGATATTTGCACTCCGATACCCTCTTTTTTTTATTAGTGTTTTTGATCACAAGAAATTTGGTAATGCAAAGCGAGCGGCAGACAGAAGAAGGTATGACCTCTCAACACAGTCTGGCACTTTATGATTCTGGAGTGTCTTAGATGGTTGATTCAAGCTAAATCAAGTAATCCCCCCCCTTATTATAATCAGTCATTGAGCTGCTTTTCTTCTGACAGTGCACAACAGAGAATGACCCAAGTGGATCACACTGGCACTGATGAGTCCAACGAGCTTGCATGTTGCAATCCATTGGCAGTAGCGATAGTATTACACTGCATGTCCCACACGGAGAAAATGAAATGGTATTTGGTCGTCCTCTGTAATACTGTTGTTGGTCCCCCTGGCATTTTGTAATTTGTTGCAGTGTTTGTGTTCTCTTTCACACTTTAATATCACGGTATTGCTTCAATTTGAGCTGCTAGGTAAAGTTATATTTCATTTTGTGGGATTAATTTACCGGGTAGCACACGTCTCGAGGTATTTGTTGTGTTTTGTTTTATCTATGAATTATTTAGAAGCTTTAAAAATAGAGAACGGTTTCCACGACTACGCATCCTGTTTCTCTCAGCAATCTCAGTCGGATGTTTAATTCGGTGTGCTGGCGTGGAATGGCACTCGCCGCGACTGGGATTAGGTGGTTGGCTATGTAATTTCCCTGAAGGAGGGGCATGTTGAATCGGAGAATAATGACAAAGGAGGAAGTGAACATTCGAAACAACGAGAAACTAACCTGTGATTGCAGCGTGTGAGTGGTCAGGCCATTTGTCCAATAAAACAAAAAGAAAAAAAGCACAAAGGAACTCCTAATGCTGCCTCTCCATCGGCCTACCCAGGTGCATGCTGGTCCTGTACCTGCCTATTCCTACATGTAACCACAGGTGCCCACAGTGTCACCCATTTAGTGAACAAATGAACAATAATAATGCTAAATATATCTAAACAACATCAAATTAAACTAAAAACTTATCACAAGAAAAGGCCATTCTAATATATCAAAACAACCTAAATAAGCAAACAACCTGAATGATAAACAATATTACTTGTATAACAGTCTGAGTTTAGCATGCGAACCGTTTGTAATGAGCCCCGAGCGTAAAGTATGAAGCATAAACCGAACCATCACGATGGGAACTGTAACTGTAACGGATCCCCGTATATCATTCGGCGTGAGACTTTACTGCTGGTGAACTTCTTTATTTCCTTTCTTTCGTTGTATAAACATGAACCAAAACTCTTGAATAAACACCTCCTTGTCACCACCGTAAGAGCATTAGCCTCATACGGGTCCATTAAAACTATGAAAACTTTATATCAAATGCGCATCCGTCCGTAACACTTAGCCGTACCGTCAAGTTTGTATATTAACATAAAATAAAGGTGCGCTTCCTTTTAACATTTCAAAATAAAAGTCAAATTTAGCTCAAAGCGGAAGTAGATTAAAACATATACAAAATCATTAAAATAATACAATATAAAAAGGCATACATCAAAACCAATAAAGCAGATACAAAATAAGGCAATCAACACAAAACAATAAACCTTTTAAGGGGTTATTTACAGTAACGGTTCCATGGCCGTCACCCGTGGGTTTCCCCCTAAAGCACCAAGGATTCTCCAAGACCATGGTTCGATTCAGTAATATACTTTATTCAATCACTCACTTCACAGCACAGCAGACCGCACGATGGCGAGGAGGGGGGGGGGGGGGTCGGACAGAAACTTGATGAATATCTGCAACAAGTCACACCAGGGGTAAGTTTCTCAAGCAAAGTCATTTTTATTTATCTAAAGTAGTGCTGCAGCATTGCATGCAGAGCTGTCAACTGATTGTCCTTTAACACTTATGAATTGTGTGTGTTTGAAATATTTTTTTAGAGTACAGATGTGACTGGAAAGCAAACAGCAGTCCTCCGTGGCCTTCCCGTTATCCTTGGAGATGACGACGCAGACTTCTCCAAGTCTTTGTAAGTAGACTTTAGTCTAAATTATTTAATTCCACACCACAGGATGCCCAATCTATCTCATGTGTTCTCCCTGTTAATCTTTTGGTATTGGCTACTTCTCTTCCAATCAGTGCTTCTTTACTTTTTGATTCACTTATCCCTGATTTGGGGCCCTTTTAGTGGGATCTCCCGTCTTTCCAGTCGGGCCCAGTTGCAGCTCTCTAGTCGCCCCATTCAAAACCCAAAGGCCTTCAAGAATAAAACATTAAGAATCATATCACATCTGGTATCTGTACACCTTCACATGTCTGCATGATAGTAGAGCGGTTCTACTAATATCTCCTGTTACCTCCTGGGGTTTTCACTTGTAACATTATCGCTATTTCTTTGTTGCTTTTGGGCAATATGCTCGCTGTAATGCCACAGGAGGTTCAGGAGCAGCCTGCCAATATGATGCAGGTGTGACAGCTGAAGCCGGTACGTACCTGTTCAGCCTCCTGTGAGAGTAGCACATTTCCCAGAAGCAGCAGTGACACAGAAATGTGGATGTTGTCCACAATGTGCATACAAATCACTTTTACACATAATTTTTGATTCGTATATTCAAAACTACTTATTTGACTATATTGTGGACAGACGACAGCACATGTAATAGTTGAATGTGGCAACGGTAGCTACATCAAGGGATATGCTTTGCCAACTGGTGACAAAAGCAGCTATTCTAGCAGAGCACGTCATTATTCGGCCTGATACATTTCTTGGCAAGACCTGCCTGATGTGGCTGGTTGAGGCAGAGAGGATTGTTAAGGTTAGACATGGACACAGGTCGGGTATGCCAAAAAAAGTCACCCGTAAGTCAGAATGATACTTGTTGGTCTTTCATTATTGAAGGTCTGAGTTTTGGACGGCGTGAAGCTTCGACTTGTTTTTAAATTATTTTTTTACAAATGGTTTATTTAATAAGGGACAGTGCACATTGATAAAAACATTGCAGTAAATGTGCCAGTTAGCCAAGAGGCTATTGTTCATCTGTAGACCCTATGTAAACGCAGCAGATGCCACCAAAGGGTCCTAATCGGGGCTATGACCTGTCATTTCTATTTCACTTAGTGTTGTGATGCAACTGCATCAACCCGTTCTCAGGCCCTTCTACATTCTGTTGTGTTTACATTTGTGCTATTATTGTTGTTCCATTCAAATATCATCCCTATATGTAAATATGATAATCCAATTACTTTATTATTAGCTTTTGCAACCATTCAGTGAATCACATGATCAATGAATTAATCAATCATCGCACTCACTCTTGAAGAGCATCTTTTACTTTATTATCTGATAACATCAGAATCCAAGTAACCATTGTGTGTTCTGCCATAGAAATGCAAAGTGAAATTTGACATGAAATTGTGTTTTTTATGCTGCTCTTGTTATTAGGACTCTGATGACCATCTGGACGTGTCCCACACCTCCATTGGGACCCTGACGGTGCTGAAGACATCGTGCCCTCTCCTCACTCGCTGCACTTGGAGTCTACAGCTACTGCCATCGTTTTGGGAGGAACAGTCGTGATGGGTGACCGTGACAATCTTCCCCATGCCATGTGGCTACTCTTCAGACTTATTTATCCCTGAATTTGGAGTCCCCTCAACTAGTGAGGAACACATTTTGAATTTATTCAAAGAGTGCTTCTCACTTGGACCAAAAACCCTAAAATACAATCAATCAAAAATATACTGATGCCGTAAGTGACTGTGCTCACGATGTGCAGGGTCAGGCCCGAGAACTTCACCAATAGAACTCTTTTATAGAAAATATCTGTTTTTTTGGTTGTTTTTCTGTCGTGGAATTTAGCAAATGCCAAAAATGCTGTGTTCATCATATTTCTGCATTACAAAACCTAATCTCGCAACATGTCCAGCGTTTTAAGCACGTTGTTTGAGCTTAAGAACATGTGTTTTTCTTCTAAATAAATGTTGTCTTCCATTGTAACTCTTGTCCTTCTTTTGTTTCAACAACTTATGTTTTTTAGTTCAGCTTACTTGATAATTTTAAGGCAATCGGTTTCCTGATTATTTCTAAGTAATGTGAACGCATTGACTAGTAAAGACAACTCGTTCTTATTAGTACTGCTTACTTAAATTAACTAGGATCCTTAAGTGATCTTAACTAACTATTTTAAGTTAACTTCACTCCTATCTTTAAATTGTCAGAGTTTACATTTTGTAGTTAACCTAACTAATATTTTTTTAGTTAACTACTCATGTTTACTGCAATTACATGCATTGCCTAAACTTATTTTCTCTTAGCTTTAAGAACTTAAAATTATTGAGCTACTTTACTTAGAAATATTGAGGCAATCGGTTTCCTAACCTTTTTCAAGTAAAGTCAACTTATTACATTTTACAGTGTGGAGCCTCAATATGAAATGCTGTGAAATAAAATGAAAACCACACAATTCAACTTGTAAGTCAGAAGATGGTGCTTTAAAGTAAAGTCTGCTGCAATGCTATAATCATACCGTATCACGTATTTTTTATTATTTACTCAACATGTTAAAGTTCACCAGGTCTATTAATGAAAGATTCCATGTTTTTCTTTACACTCCATCGCACTTTAAAAAAATGCTAATGGACTCCAGCAAGCACCTGAGCAAGGATGAAAGTGCCCTAATTCCTGCTCAAAAGGTCACAGGGATGAGTTATAGTGGTATAAGCACCTGAAAGCTATTCCCTTGTTAGATTTGACAAAGGGAGGCTGCCATTTCCCTCCTTTAAAAATAGTGTTGGGTAATAAATGATCATTTGTGCGATGTGGTTGCTACCAGCAGTGACTTTTCCTCTGACATAACTTTACTACCGGCTGATTTACATCCCAATAGTTGTCCCCAAAATATTTAAAATGAGCGCTTTATTCATGATGCACAGCAGACGGCAGTGACACATGCAAGAGCTCTTATTGTGCTTCTTGGGGGAAATGGCTAATTAGTTGGCCATGAAAAATGCATGCGTGCCTGTTTTACTATATCATCCTCTTTTTGGCTCAACAATACGTGAAGCTTTTGTAACAGACTTGCAGTTATACATACAGAATCAGCACAATATGAAATATCTGCATGTCCACACTTTGCTTCCACATCATGGAGTTACTGCCACCAGCATGTTACTATCAATTATGAAACATATTGGCCTATGGATAGCCGTGCCTTCTGTACTGTGGGTGCGGCGTGCACCTCAGCATATGTGTTAGTCCTTCTCCGCAGCCCTTCACAGGTCCCTGAAAGGTGCTCCTGGGGTGGATGCGGGGCTGTAGAGCAGGGATCACAGTGACAGTTTCAGGTGGAGAAGTCTATTAATAGTTTACCTCTCAGCCAAAGCATTTCATCATTTTTGGTGTCTGAGGCCTTCCTGCTTCAAAAAAAGGGGGCGAAGTTATGCATCTCAATCTACCCCTTCATATTTCATGCTGTTGAGGATTATAAATAAAAGGACAGATTTTGACCTGGGCTATTAGTTACCCGGGATCCTGTGGGCGGATGGTGCTTTGTCTTCTGTCAGCTTCCGGTGTTTTTCCTTCAGAAAGCAACATGATTAGAATCAAAGTCGTTGCGATACAATATGAGATATGATCCCCGCTGCCGAGGAGTGAAAAGGAGGAAGACGGGGAGGCTGAGGAACAACAAAAGGCAAAACTAAACCAATCAGTCAAAATCAGCCAAAAGGAGGCGTCAGAATGGAACAAGGTGTGGAATTTGACAGCAGGTCAAGCTCCGGGTCAGTGTAAAGTACCACTCTAGTGATTGCTGTTTTCCCCCTTGTGTGACTCTCTTGTTTTGACCACACAAACAGGCCCAAAGTCTCCAGAGACGAGCCTCTCTGACAGAGTGATGAGGAAAATAGTAAGCTGGAAAGCTCTCACTTTCTCACCTTCCCCGTGGTCCAATAGACGGGGCCCAACATCTGCCAAAGCAGCCTGTCAGTGCCTCTTGTTGTTGGACAGACCTTTGATCTTGAACAAATAGAGAGGAGAGTCTCCGAGCGCCTGCCTCGGGGCATAAGGAAATATCGGCATCACAAAGGGGTCACATTCTGGAAGAAGGCAGTAAAATTAAAACCTTTATTGCCATCTTTACGGCTTCATTCCCTATGGCAATTACATTATCTCTGGAAAATGACAGTGCTTTGTACCCATTATCGGTGAATTCTCGAGCAAGGAGTGTCTGATGTGCTGAAAATGAAAGTGATGTATGCCAACGTGAACGTATCGCAGTGGATGTGTGTCGAGGTGGCTACATCCGGCAATCCGACGAGCCGACATGTGAATGCAAATAAACACAAGTGCTTTCGATATAGAACGGAGCGAAGAATGATGAGAGAAGTTTTTGCAGAGTGTTCCTATCAAATCTAGATTGACAACCCTCACTTGAAATTAATGATTTTATTTCTCTGCGACCGCTCAGTCGCTAACCACCCGAAACCTCACACATTGACTTTTCTCCACAGATTGCAACTCATCCATTTTTTTAAAAATTGTGTTCATTTTTACCTGGGTCCCACCGGACCCCACAGCAGTGGTGGTCGTTGTCATCCGTCTGCTCTGACAGGAAGGGAGAGCGGGAGAGTGGCGCCACGCCACCCCAAGCTGATGTGTCAGGCTTATCACACAGCCGAGCGATCCTGAGGTGACATCCTCCACTGAATCAGTGACATTTCACGGACGGTGCAAATCTATCCATCTTTGTCAAACATCCACCTCGAGTTTAGCATTCCCCGAGTTAGCATATTGATCACCGAGAAACGCATGAGTGAGGACTTCTTGTTTTCTGCTCCTTAAAATGGGCACTGTGAGTCCACTGGACGCTTCTGTCAAAGTCTCCTGCTGCGGGCTTTAATCGGCCCGCTTTTAAAGTCGCATAAAATATGGAGGGCTTTTGTCATTCAGGACCAGGAGCCTCATGAGACTTTTCTTTGCCACTTTGTTTAAGTCTTCAAGATAATTATTTAGATTTATGTAAGAAAATATATCCAAAACCGTTCAAAAGTTTGGGGTCACCCAGACAATTTTGTGTTTTCCATGAAAACGCACACTTTTATTTATCAAATGAATTGCAAAATTAATAGAAAATATATTCAAGACATTGACAAGAGTAGAAATAATGATTTTTTTATTGAAATACAAATTTTGTTCTTCAAATTTCAAGCTTCAAGGAAGGCCAGTTTTATAGCTTCTCTCACCAGCATAAGTTTAAGGGTTTTCTAATCCTCCATTAGACTTCTAAGGCGATTAGTAAACACAATTTACCATCAGAACACTGCAGTGATAATTGCTGGAAATAGGCCTCTATATACCCGTGTAGATATTTCATTAAAAACCAGACATTTCCACCAAGAATAGTCATTTACCTCGATTACAAAGTGTATTTCTGATTAATTTGATGTTATCTTCAAAAAAAGTGCTTTTCTTTGAAAAATAAGGACATTTCTAAGAGACCCCAAACTTTTGAACGGGAGTATATATACATATTTAGAATGTAACCAGCGGCAGGATGGTTCGGTAACTTGTCGTGTCGGCGTTGAGCCAGCTCTGAAGCTCTGTTTCCATCGGGTTGCTTTGATGCATTCCCCAAAAAAATCCACACAAGGAAGATCCCCGTCTACGGTAGAGAAAGCCCTAACCACCTGGGTCCGGCCGTGGGTAAACTAAAGCAGCTTCTGTTATTTGTGTTTGGGCGTGCAATGTAATAATTGATTAATAATGCAAAGCTTTAGGGGAAACTGTAACCCCTAAAATGAGGGCGATGATTGTGCTCGTGCCGAAGCAAATCAACAGCGACAGAATAGCACCAGGGATTACAACATCTGCAGTCTGTGGTGTCGAGGTTAACTTGTCCTGTGATTACAAAACGCATTTCCCGGGAGCAGGTGTTACATAGACACTGCTGCGATCATGTATGTGCAAATGACGATGCGCAGACACATACACACACATATACACACACACACACACACACACGCACACGCACTGAAGTACCTAATCGCACAAAGAGAGGGGCGGGGGGGGAGCTGAGAGAAAAGAATGGCTGCTTCTCCAACCATATGCTTTTGGCCCGTGTGCCTGTGAGACCCGTGTGAAAACATGAATGAGAAGCCTGCAAATCGATAGGGACAAGAGATCTAGTGTCTAGCAAATCCAGTGCAGACTGGCATGTTCTCCATGTAATCTCCTGCATTGTGCTGCGAGCGGAAAGATTATCCTCCTCCAACTGGCTGGTAAAAGGGTTGCTTTGCTGTAGTCGGTGTCTGTGTGAAGGGAGGGAGCATATGCCTCTCTGTAAACGATGCTGGCTCCCCCTCCTCCTGTCAGAGGCTGGATTATGTCCAACATTATCCACTCCCTTCACACACACACATACACACACACACACACACACACACACACACACACACACACACACACACACACACACACACACACACACACACACACACACACACACCGGCTCTGCAATAAAGGGCTTTCTCTCTCCGCTTCCCCTTTCAAAAATCATCGGATTTATGACAGTGGATTTTGGAAAAGTTCTGCGCCAATTTTGATGCCTGCTAAGTACCCCGGCAGGATTAGAAGAGGCCTCTTGATGTGTGCACTCCAGTGTGTGGAGCAGTGCATTGTGGTCAGGGTTATCATCTGAGGGGGGGAAAAAAAGCAGTCGTGCATAATGATGAGGCTCGTTATACACATCAAGTGCCGGAAGCAGAGATTGAGAAAGAGCATGTGTGTTTGTTTAGAATCAATGGAGAACAATAACATATTTAATTTGATTTGCCCGGCCTTCTCCACCTCTTTTGTTTGAGGGAAATGGCGAGCTCCGCTGTGGTGCCGCCATTACGGCAGATGGAGGGGAAACGGCGTTGGAAACGCGGCTTGAATGGAATGACCGCTTACATTGACTGTAAATTGAAAGTTAATACTGCGGCACAATTTACAAAGGCATAATAAAAGGCAGTGGCTAGCTCAGGAGAGACTTGTAAAAAAGCAGTATACACGTTGTAAATTGTAATGAAATACAGGAATGACTTTGCCCTGATCTAGAAATAAACAGGGAAAAGTTGCCCGATATCTGACTCGAGATTTATTGGCACGCTTGTGTGTGTGTGTGTGTTCTTTAAGTCTAGACACAGGGGGCAGACAGTCACCTTCACAGCGAGCCATCCCTCCCAATAAAGCCCGCCTGCATTTCTCTCTATGATGATGTTGGGTGGGCCTGGAATTGCATGCTGTAAATTGAGAATGGCTGAAGCAGTTTTGACTGGCCGCCTGCAGTCTGGCTCTCTGACAGCAGGTCTGGCTTTCGGCAGGTGTGAGACGAGGAAGAACCCGGTTAGACTCCGTTAATAAAGCCTCAACCAGTTCCCCCAGTCTGCCCTTGGAGATCACTTACATCAAAGCACCAATCAAAAACTGGTGCAGATATAATTTGTCATCAGGGATTTCCTGCTGGAGAATTATAGAGAAGATACAGGCCGATCAATACTATGGATTTTCACTGCAGTGGCTGATTGTCCAATTGCCGTGAAACATGTACCGAGATAAAAGGACACGCCTGCCATTTTGTAACAGACTGCCGAGTCAGCAGAGGGCTTGTCAGATACTTATAGGCTGCTGTGATAGAAAATTATCATGCTGCAGTGTCCAAGTACTATTTAACACGTTTTCCCTCCACGGGACGTGATTCATCGCTCTGTGCTTTTGAGGGGGCATCACTCTGCGTCATTGTCAAGTGAGGCTTTGGCCACACAAGGATGGTGTTTAAAAAAGGAGCAAACACACACATGGACGTCATTGCAATGCAACCCTCTCCCCCCCCCCATCGCTGTACTCACTTAACGTCGAAGGAATATGTTAAATCCACCAAATGCGCCTCAACTCCGACCACTTAAAGCCGTTACTACTAACTTAGTCTAAACATGATTAGCATTATTAATTTCTTCCCTTCGCAAAAACATTCATCCTAAGAACAATATTTGGTTGAGCACTTTGTAGATTCTGTGCTGATGAGGACCTATTGCCCCCACTGGACTGGACCAGAGTATATCTGTCCTTCTGTACACATGACATCTATTGTTCTGTCCATCCTGGAGAGGGATCCTCCTCTGTTGCTCTCATCAAGGTTTCTTCCCTTTTTTTCCCCCTGAAGGGTTATTTGGGAGTTTTTCCTGGTCCGATGTGAGGTTTTGGGGCAGGGATGTCTATGTGTACAGATTGTAAAGCACTCCGAGACAAATTTGTAATTTGTGAAATTGGGCTATAAAAATAAACTGAATTGAATTGAATTATATGTTCAGAACAAATCCTTTAGGCTTTCCAATGTCGTTAATAAAGGTCTGGTGGAGCACTTTGGTACAAACCCTCCGTCTAATTTTTTTTCTTCTAATTCCTGCTCTGGTGTGACACTGATCATAAAAACTGGTGGAGCAGAACCAACTTCCAGGCGTGTGAACAGTGCAGCACGTGGACAGCAGGGTGGCACAGTGAGTAGCAACACCCCGGGTTCATGGCCCCAGCGTGGACCGGTCCATGTTCAAGCAGCGAGGCCAACAACAAGTCACATCTCTCTTTCAGGGATGAGCAGAGTACGACGAGCAGGTACATCAAGGCGGGCGTTTGCCTGATAGTCTTCTTTTTAGTCGCGCTATAGCGGCCATGTTGGTCACTCCATCATTTATTGCATGAACTTTTGTAAAGACATTTTGCTTTTGTAGTTCCAAAAACCCCAAAGGAGTGATATGCCTTGTTTCTACCAGTGTATTGTTGGTCTATACAGCTTGTAAAACAATACGGAGTGTCAGATTAAGGCTACAGTTGTTATTTTTATGTGTCAGATACATATCTAATCAACATTTAGTTAACTATATAAGTATCAGACTCGGTATCGGCAGATACCCAATACTAAAGGACTCGGCTCGGGGCCAGAGCGTGATTGGAATATTATTAGATGTAATATCTAAGAATATTTCATGCAGTTGAGTGGTGGAGAAGTTAGAGGAACAGTTAGAAATAGAAACAATCTAAATGCACCGATCTAACCTTTTCAGTCTCGACGCTGATACCTGGCCTTTGGGTTCCGGCGAGTACGAGCTATATGGAGCTCAATGTGTGGAAGAGTCATGGATCCGTCTTGTATGTGTAAGGCAACATCAGGCTTAACTTAAACATTGCTTTCCCTTTGTTAAACAAAATGTAAATAATAATGACATAGATATAAATTAACTGAATTGTTAATCGTTAGAATACCTTAATGGCCTATTGTCTCTGATACACGATCCAGCTATTAGTGTCAGTATCGGTATTTGGTATTGGTATCTAAGCAGCTCAGATATCAGATATTGGTATCGTTGCATCCCGAATAGAAACATGTTCATTTATCTCCTCGAGAATATTTTTGAGGAAATTCCTCTCCGATGGAAAAAAAGCTTAGCTCATGTCATAGAAACAAGCGTTTCAGAGTGGGTGGGCTTTGTATTCCACGGAGCACTAAACGGAGCCCAGACATGTCTGTCTTTGTTGTTTACACCGAGCCCGTCTCCGGACTTCCAGGGCTGGATGCCAGACCGAGAGAAGGAGAGGCTGCAGCTCAGTGACGGAGGCCACGGCCCTCAACTCCTCCATCTTTTACTGTTCACAGATGTGCTGTTGCTAGAATGACGCACTTTTAAAGCTGCTCTGCCAGCTCGCAACATTCTACATTTTACAATATACGTACGAAAAGAATCTGTTATAGAAACTTTGATTTACCTTCATAGTGCCACCAACAGCCACTAAAATAATTATCCAAATAATTGAATGATGCTTTACTCAATTTTACTCAAGTTTGAATACAGCAGCAGTTGGCCTGCTGGCAGTGAAAGTGCAGTGGTTAAGTTGTGGCTACGCAACACTGTGCAGTGCTTTTTTTAATAAGGGATTAGTCAATTTAGAGAACATTTAAATAAATTAATTACATTAACGACAACTTTAGGTCAACAAATCATTTGAACCATTATTCAGCTTCTCCAAAAGGAAGATTTTTACATTAATGTTCACATTTCTTTGAGCACATAGTTTTCAGTGTAGCTGAACGCAGCTTTCTGATACAACATAACTGCTGTTTGACAATAATTTTATATATGGGCCTATAACAGTGTTGATGTTTATAAGCTTAATTTAAACCACTGATATTGGACCTGTGATGTGTCCTGATGGATGTTACCTTGTTAATTAAATGTACATCGAACTGTGGGGAAAGAAAACATAATCTTTCTTCTGTAACACTTCTGTCCTTTTTACACAAATGTGATAAACATTTCACATTTGTGTCGACCATGCAAAATCACCTGGAGGAACCAGGAGCTGGAAACTGCCGCTGTTCATCTCTACATGCATGTTCAAATAAAAAAGCTTCTATTATGATTTGTTAAACGGCAACAAGGGGCGACCTGCGGATCTGCAGAGTGAAGCCAAAGTGCCTTGAACCTGCATTCTTTCTCATGGCCATCAGGGGATCCTCTGGTTGTCTGGTTGTTCAGAAGTCTATAAGAAAAGGACTCTACTTCTCAGTTGTTTTATAACTTCAGAAACATTTTCCTCACGAGTTTATGGTCTCCATTTCAAGTTAAAGTGCATCCACTAACTGTAGAATCCGTGTCTCTGAATAGGTGGACGTTCTGATTCTGTATGATCTGTGTTGGTGAACACAACAGCATCTTAGACATTAAGGATTGCACCCATGTATATCCAGAATAATTTCACTAGCAACCACGAGGCTGGTCTGACTGGACTGATTCTTCTCAAGGTCAAAGGTCAACCGTGACAACGTTTTCCATTTTGTTTTCCACTCTCTTGTTTGTCCGACCTGCTGCCTGTCTTAGATGACGGGCATGGAGATGAGTGTTTTGGGAAATATGCACAGCGAAATGAATTCATACTGTAAGGTAATGAGGACTTGCATGAGCTGTAATTGTTATTATTGCGAGGCACAAATTGAAAAGCATAACCTGTCTGACACCAGCTATCAGTTGTCATTATGTGGGAAAACATGCCCTCATTGCAGATAGCTGTCTGCTGACACCCAAAGTAATTGAGGAGGTAGTCGAGCTGTTGAAGGCTCTCAAAGGGGAGGACGAACACTTGATCAGAGCATTTTTATGTCTTCGGAGATGATTTGATTTCACATAATGTCTATTTTACAGCCAGATATGCCATTAATTTGCATGATAGCGAGCCAAAATGTGACATTTTTATTTAGACATCCCCACAATGTTTGGAGAACAATTGGGTGGCGTTTTTTCTTCTGTCAGTCTTTCAGAGTGGTGGCGTCTCATTATATCATATCTAACAGAGCAGTGAATAGCTGCCTCTCCTCACATTGCTGTGTCAGGTCAATGTGCCATATTTTAAGTGGTGACGGGAAGGAGGAGATGGGGCGGGGGGGGGGGGGGGGGTATACTGTTGACAGCGAGATGATGATTACGCATTTAACTCTTTGTTGTTGTTTACCAACAGCAGAAACTAATGGACTTTCGCTGCATATCATTCTTCATCCTATATCGTCTGCCACCACTACCCTGCCCCCCCAAAAGACCATCCAGTGCAGTTTCCCTGTGGACATTCCACCAGCACACTCTTAAATATGATCCGAATTGAATGTGGTGACTGCTTATCTGGAAATGTATCTGCAGGAGCAATGTCAAGAAAAAGTATTTCAGCCATACATCCACGCCGCATGCCGGCGCTCTCTCTCTCTCTCTCTCTCTCTCTCCGTTAGCTCGGGCTGGCAAACTGGGCAAGTCTGTGCTTGGTGCCTGAAGCGCTGAAGCGAGAACAAGGGGGCTTCTTTCCCATGAACTGGAGCCAAGTGCCAGCACTTAAGGTGAAGGGCCGAGGCGCTGGAGAAGTAATTTAATCTGAGGCTCTGCCCAATTCCCTGGGCGGCCGAGTTTAAGAAAGGTCACATAGAGAAACAGGCACTGCTGACCCCTTCCCAATTACGGGCGCTACAGCAGAACATATCACAGCACCGTCCAAAGTGACAGTCATTTAGCAGCAACTCATCTGAGGGGAGGAAGTGGGAGATGGATGATAAGGAAATAAAAAATGATTTGCCAGGACCTGTTAGCCACTTCTCTACACAGGCCTGCTGCTCCCCTTGCTCCTCCCAGTCTTATTCCCACACACTCATATACTCCCTCTCTCTCTCTCTCTCTCTCACTCTCTCTCTCTCTGTCTCTCTGTCTCTTCCCACCCCCTGCCACCCCTGCTGCCCATCTCCCTCCTGCTCCACAGACACGTGACGACTCCGCATGATTATTGGCGCAATCACTCATGTAACAGCCTGCCCAGCTTTCCGTGGGGGCTCCAGTATTTGTCACTGTCACTTCCCCAAGTGCTCCGCCATTGTCTTGGAAATTGTATGTGTAAGGCAAGAGATGCCTGTGACCCACTTCGACAAGGGAGCCAGCGATGTGAGGGCGCTCATCACACAAAAAAACAGCAGTTTGATGTGTCCTATTATGTGTCCCAGCAAGAGCCATAAATAATTGTGACAAGTTTTTTGTTGCGCGTGAAAGTCCTTGACTCTGCCTCCTGTTCCAGCACCTCCTCTCTCGTACGGAGACGCTGCCAAAGCACCCCCGATGATAGATGGCACGGTGCAGCAAATGACAACGGGATAGATTTTTAGTTTGTGCTTTGGAAGGGATCAGTAATGGTGCTTTGCTGTACAAAGCAATAAAAGAGAAGGACAAGAGACAGAGGGGGGAGAACGGGGGGAACACACACACAAAAACAGGAAAGATCCATCGATGCCGGCGAGGGAAGAATCATGGTCAGTGACGCAAGATTTTGGGGCGTTTGAGCACTTAGATATATGAAATTCAGGTTTGTCAAAATGGAATGGCGGTGTGGCATTTGGCTGCTCACCGCAAAAAGGAAGGTACATAAAATAAATGCATGAAATCCACTTTGTGGTATTATATTGTCCACTACAACCGAAGAAGAATAGTCTTTTCTTCGAAACAATAACATAATGAATTGATACACACCGGTACAACTGCATAGCTTTTGTTGTTGTTCTATACCTCGGACAAACAGAAGCTGTATGCAGTTGTTCAACTATTCATTCGAGCACATTGTTTTTGCTCTTTGTTACTTGCCAAGCAGGGATTTGGGACTGCTTAGCAGAGGGGGAAAATTCCGTGAAAAATCGACACGGGCGTTAGATAAAGTACCACCTGCAGGTCCCGGGTGCCAAGCGGGCAGGATACTGGTAGACAGTATGATCAGTCATGGTAATGAGCACGAGGCTGACATACATGCTTTGAATTATATGACTTTGAGGCCCAGGCACCCTCAAATCAGGCCTCAGCCATTAGTTCAACCACTCTCCTTATCTCGGAGTCAAGCTGTGAAGTTTTAACAGCGCCATCATTCCCCTTTTCCCTCCCTAAATTGTTCCACCTCCACAGCAGTGCAGAGCAGAGATGCTCGCCGAGGTAAATTAAGATTGTTTGTGTACTCCGGCATAATGTGGTCTTTACTTAAATAAACGAGAGGTTCTTTTGCCAAAGTTTATTTCTTCAAATTGAATGGACGACATGAAATGATTTGCTGCCGTCAGCAGTTTGAGTAATGCAACAGCGTGTACGCATGTGTGTGCTCATGTTTGTCTTCTTTCGTTGACCGCAGACGCATTTGCTAATTGTATTCCGCTTCCTCTATCACAATTATTAATTTATCTCTTAAAACCACTGCGGCAGTGATAATCATTCATGTCGCCGCATCCGATAGTTAAGAAGTGGGCTTCCGTAAAAATCCATCATGTACATCAATGCACATTACTGAGGTAATTAAACAGGAGGTATTACCACCAGATATCGTAAAATATCAAGGGGCGATCAAACGCCCCTTAACACTGTACAGCCTCAGCACATGGGAATGATGTATCAGGGATCCGCTGCAAAGAAAATCCAGCACACAAATGTAAATGTAATTTGTCTATTTTAGAGTATCTGTACCTTACCCTATGAAAAATACGAATTATTTGAAATATACTGATTACAGATTGCTGAGAAATTGGCGTTAAAATAATTACTTGTGAGCCCTCTCAGAGTTTGTACATTTAGCACGGTACCACCATTTGGAATAATCTGTCCAATTAAAGGTTGTGTAATTAATTAAGTGCACATTCTGTGAAGAGGAGAGGAGAGAAAATGTATCAACCTGCTGAAATATGACCTATCTTGTCCGAAAGACTAATATGTTTAAACAAAAGATGAAAATTGATGACAACATTATTTGTAACAAAATGCTCACGGTGCAACTATGATGCATCTGTACTTGGATTCGGCTTCGTAGCATTGTGCTCACAAAAGCGGTGATGTATTACCCCCGGCTGCCTGGCAATAACTTTCAATGAAGGGCGATTTGCCTATCTAGTGAAACAGTCTGTTTATTTACACCACTTCACATCTCAGGCCTTCCTGTTGGCATCATCTGGTAGATTAAGATGTGTTTTCATGTGTAGGATTGTACACAGGGAATATCTTCAGGCCTGGATATAGATGTATATATATATATATATAGTAGTGGCGTAAGATCTAGTGAAGAACTGAGGCGGTGTTGGCACCAAGTGGACATCCTGATACCACTACCCAAAAAGTGTAGTAGAGCAGAAAACATCTCGCTGTGCAAAACCTGTCGGGTCATTTCTGTTACAGCAAGAAGATTTGAGCCAATAGTGAGAAAGTGGAAAATGCACATTCTTTTCACCTTAGTGTGGTGTGGGTGCCAATTGCTACATATGGCCTATCAACACTTCAGGGAACAGGCGTCATAGCCCAACATTTAGTAAAGCAGCAGTAGAGAAAACAGTGACACAGACACTCTACACATACATACTGCACACACACATTTATTTTTTTTTCACTTGAGAGAGTAAATTTTTTTTTAGTAGTAACATAATATAATGACTGACATAAAGAAAAAATTTAAGCTCCCAGATAAATACTCTGCGCGGTGACACTGATGTAGCGCTCCGGTGCTCTAGAAGTTGGACAAGGTGACTTTGAAAGCACCTCGGACCAGGCTGTCCAATATGATCTAGTTGTAGACTGTAGCAGCATCAGACATACATAGACTAACTATATATATATATATATATATAACAGTGACGACATCCCCCAATGGGTCGAGGACTATGGTTTAGAAGCCTCAATTTGGTCAATTTTGGCTTTTTGGAATCCAAGCGTACCATATTTAGATGAGAGGCTGAAGCCGGGGAGGGATGAGCATTGCTGCGCCTCCATTATGATGAACAGATTGTACTAGTAATGATAGTAGTGACTAGTAGTGACTAGTAGACGCCCTCAAGCATACCTTGTTTTACCATTATTTATTAAATGAACAACATGCTGTGTTGAAGATGACTTTAAACAAATTGTTGAGACCATAAACTTATGTTTCCAATGAACTACGGGGTCATTGTGTCATCGACTTTTATACAATCTGATTTATTTTTGCAGGTTGAAGCCACTTCCTCCTCGGCTTCACTTTCCTGACCTAGAGGCTACGCCCACTTCTTATGTAAAGTCTGGTTCAGGCCTACCGGTGCCAGCCACGAGCAAGGGAAGCACCAGCAGCAGAAATGTTGCTGATCCTGTTTCTCCTTTATGCCTCCTGTCTGTGTGGTGTTACATGTTTTAGAGGCAGGGCTGTTCCTGATCCACCCAGGCTCACTGGTTAAATGGTAGACTGGTTGGTTCATGTTGTCATGATGTTTGGAAAAATTGGCACCGGTATCAGTGGCGCTCCCTTATTCCAGGCGGAAAGAGATGGCGCAGCGAGTTCTCGGCTCTGGGAAGCGTCAAAGTTCGGCACGACGACTTACGCAAAGATGAAACCCACTTCACTTTCACGCCAGCCCACTTGTTTAGAAGCGTAAAACTATTTTCGGCTCATTATGAAACTGTGGCGGGACAGAATAGACTTGGGCGGCCTCCGCAGTCTGGGTAATTAATGGGAAACAGTCAAATAAATATAAAGCTCAAGTGCAAGGGATAGAACTGCAGACTCTTTTCCAGTGATCGGTTACATATTTAGAGTCGGCGAGGCGGGTCAAGGCTGTGGCTGGCATCGGGTCTGAAATTGTTGTTTCACAGCTTTTAGAAATGTCTATTTCAAAATAGACACTGTGTGTTCTGTAAGGCTGACGCAACGTGGTATTTTAATTCGGAGCCAATTAGTGAAAGCTTGTTACGAAACAGAAAACGGCTTCATGTTCTGTGCTGAAGTGCCGGGCGACACCTTCTTTTGTAAAGCACAGCGGGAGAAGAAAAGGGCCGTATTATGAGCACATTTTCTGTTGTGTAAGTGATTTCACAAAGGCAGGTTCTAGTTTGAGCCCCAGTGTGCTGGGCAGAGGAGTGCAGTGCACCACCACACCCTCCCCGACTGCCACCCGGCTGACAGCTTCCAGCCAACGGAGAGGCTGAGAGGACACATAAATCCTATGTCCTATATAAAAAGAAATACTATCTGTGTCAAGGAAAGGTGGGATGCCCTAAAATGAATGATAACAGACTCATTAAAAATAACAGCCGCCTAAATGATAAATAGCTCGCCTCGTGAAAAGAGGACAATGGCTTCTCAAAAAAAACTGGGGGGGCACACAGATGGTGGAAAAAACAGATGGGCTTCGCGCGCATGGATTAAGTTTATAACATTTAATGGCAGGAAATGTGAATCAACATTCAATCGTGTCCTTCTCCTCGGCCAGGCTGCAGGCTCGGGCACCACCTTCCTTCCTTCTTTCCCCTTCGGGAGCAAGATGAGAAACAAACCGCCAAAACACGCAGTCATATACAAACACTCCTGTTTCGGTCCGTTTAACGTTTCTTCCGTTCGCTTTCACAATAAGATTCTAAAGTTCACAGTAAACAATAAGTAAATATTGTAATTGTGAGTCAGTCTTCGTGATGTCAACTCTTTCATCAATGTAATATACTAACATACAACAGTCTCATGCAATATACAATAATAATTTTTTTACTTACATTTGCAGTACATAAACATTAACTATGCTTCATAATACACAAATATAATATAAATATTAATAATATTGTCTATATATATATCTTTTCTATATGTATTAATTTAAACCATAAGACCTCTGCAGATGTTATCAAAATAAACTATTACAACTTAACAGCTTCAACAAATGAAGACTGCAGTGCTCTGCCTCAAGGTGTTGTTGCCCCTCTTCTCTTTTGCCAAAATATCAACCAGCAATAATAATAATACTGTGTCTAGTTCATCATTATGGTCTTCACGCTCTCCTTTTGGATGACTTAAACCGTTAACAGACTGTTTTCCGAGCAGCTCATTCCGTTGTACTTTATTTCCACAAGACTATTTAAAAATAATATCTAATTTCTTTCAGTAAACATGCTTTTCAAGAAAGTTACTCACGTATGAAAAAGAAAAAAATAACTTAATTTATTCCACATCAGCTGGCATTTGCAAACAAGAGCCTAACAAGGATGCTGCTGGGCTTGGCACTACAAACAGACCACTATTAAGCATGTAAACCTGGCACCGTACTTTAAAAACCAATAGCCAGTGTCGGAGACACATCTTACATTCCTAATGATGACAGTAAATTAAGCTATAAACTACCTCCTCGCATTCAAGACTGTACACCTCTTTTCGGACTGTAAAAACTCAGCCAGTGTTCATCAAGTATAAACATTTACATCTGTGTGACATAAACAGATTCCACCGCTGTAAATACTGCGGAGAAGAGACAGAGCCTGGGCCTGTCGGAGGGGATGAAACGGAGGAATGGATGAGTCGAGCGAGTCGCCGACTTCTGAACTGATAGACGTCCACTCCGGAGCGAGCTTGATGGGGGAAGATGTGTCCGTGAGTGCACCCTCTCGCTGTCTCTTCTGTAAACACTGGCATTCCACACGCATGAGAACGTTATTTAGCCAAAGCTTCGTCAAGAATTCAAAGACCTGCAATGACAAGAGTTTCGTGGCTCACCCCAGAATGGTGTGCATTGATGGACCCTTTCTGTGTGGAGACACATGCAGTGAGGTTTGGGGGTGATGATGGCAACACAGACAGCTGTTAGGTGGGCCCTGTGCTCTGATTGGCTACTGTTACAGGGACTTTCAAAGTAAAAAGTAAAAAATGTAGATTTTGGCCAAATGCATTGGGATGACAGTCTAGTTCCTGGCATATTAATTATAATCTGGGTTCTACTCGTCCTCAGTACAGCTGAGCTCTCATGTCTGTTGTCCTGAAACACGGCTTTTATCCATCTGACAGCACGGTCCCAAAACTATATCTGGTCTGGTAAAAAAAACAAAAGATGCACTTGTGTTAATGTCAGCACAAGTTTAATTGAAATTTGTAGCAAATCCAAAAAATAAACTTCAGTTTTTCTGGCTCAGCCCATTTGTTGTGGAGCCCGGCGTTTCATATTGAGCTTCACATTTATAGCTCGACACCCAAAACAAACCTGAGGGATTCAGCCAGTCTGTGTGCAGACAGGAGAGTGGACTGGGGGACTTTTCACTCAAAAACAAACAAGATCCAGCTGAGGTAGGTCATCGCCTGTGAGTTCCAAACAATTGTTCGGTACACAGGGAACACGCTTCCAGTACACGCATGAATTTGAAGTTTGTGTCTTGTAGTGTACCTGAGCAGTACTTTCTGAACGCTTCAAAGTCGGACTACTACTTCTTAATTGCTTCTCGATGCGTGAAATACACCACATTCCTTTTAAGTGTAGCTCCTTTCATCTATCTTTTCTTTTTCAGTTTGCATCATCAGTAAAAATGCTGCAGCATTTCATTCAGTGTGGTCATCAAGACAGGAAATGTCACCTTTAAATGGCTAATGTTTTTTTAATATCTTCATCAGATATCATTTACCCTGCTGTCTGCATTCAAATGTGCTTGCTTCGCAAACAAACAACGATCCTGTAATCTCCGTAATGATTTCAACCCAAAGTCATTTAAAGAAAATGGTAGTTTGAGGGAAGTTGTGGACAATAGTTGCACGGAGGATGATGCTGTGGGTTTCTAAGCAATTCAAGCGCGTGTGCTGCTTGATTATACAGAGCAGCGCTGTGATAAGGCTTCATCGGAAATTTACAACAAGCAATCTCTACCATATGGACCCACCAAATGGAGATCACAGACTGGCAAACACAATCAGCTTTTTAATTAACAGAATTAACAGTGCGATGTTAAACCATAATGACAGCAATAAAAACAGTTGATGTGACAATCACAGTGCACCAAAAACATTCATAACCATTATTTTCATTAGTCTGAGGGAGAGACAATAGCAGTGAGTGGGGATATTTTCGAGAGGGATCTCGGACCCCCCTGTAATCACACTTGAATTAGCTGCAGATACCGCGAGCAGTCCACTAAGCTATAACACACGGGGTCGCAGAGAAAACACTCATTTGGGTTTATCTTGGACACTTCACTTGATGTTGGCCCATCCTCTGAAGGACGGAGTGTTGTCAAAAGCAATAAACATCCTGCTTTTTGAAACGGTTCTGAACGGGAGACGAGGCCCACATATACAAAGTTGGCCTTTGCCTGAGATTCATCTTCCAAACGGCCATTGCAGCATTACAAACAGAGATCTGATCGGCAGCTGAAAGACGTTGGCATAAAATGGCTGTTTATTCAACATAAAACACGTGCGTGTACACATAAAGGCGCAAACACACGCCCACGCGCTCACACACTCGCACCAACACAAGTGCACACGCACACAAACGGCTACACGGAGAGAGATAAACCACAGCCCCACAGCAAAGGGCCATACCCCCGGTAACAGCACACAAAAGAAAGTCAAATTATTCGAAATAATGAAAAGCCATCAATAAAAACTCTGCAGAGACTCATTTCATTCTGTTTTCTACAGCGCTTTTCAGCCCATTATTTTCTGTAAATGTTAACATCGCCCAGCCTGCCTATTGATTCTATTATTTTTGACCTTGCATTAGTGTCGGCTAATCTCGCATGCTAGAAAATTTCATTTCATAGTGAAAAATACTCCGAGGCCCTAAGGGTGAGTTATACACAGGTTGTGGCACCCCTGGGATTCATAAGTGCACATGCGGGTAAACAAACCGAACATTTAATGTTTCTTAGATGAGTGAGCATCGCTGGGCTTTCATTTCTTCCTAAACCTCAGGATTTCTTTTTCTTTTCCATGAGGTGGCACAATGTGAGGGTTCAGTCGAGAGGCTCATTCAAAGATGAATGCGAGCATCTTCCAAAACTATATTGTATTTTCACTCCCTCTACACAGGCCTGAGAGGAATGCTGATCTCTTTTCTGCAATGCATGTATGAAGCATCGTTGGAAGATTGTTCCATTTTTCATATTGCATTCAGGAATGACCCATGCTTGACCTGGATGGCAGAACAATGAAGCCGCACACACACTGTTTCTTTTTCACTCTGTATTTAAATAATAACACTCAGGAGTTCGGAGATTTTCGAGATTTGTTGGTGTTTTTGATGTCATGCGCATGTTGAGTTTGTTTTGTACTGTTTGTGTTGTTGAGTTTTAAGTGCGTTAAAGACCATCAGTGGACCGAAAACATGCTGTGGTGTGTGGCACTGGTTTATGCTACACTTCCCCCTGTATGAATACAAAAAGAAATGACACAATTACTAAATATCAGATGAGAACGTCAACCTTGATAGATAAGGTTAGAAAATGTATAGCATTTATTTTTAGAGCGAGTTATTGTAACTGTGGTCTGCAATCATGTAGGCACTACATCATTTCCTCGTGCTTGTATTTCATCAAGTAAAGCAAACAGAACGCATTGTGTCAGTGTGTCCACAGTATTTTGGAAACTCACCGAAACATATCTGCAATGTTTTAAGAAGATATAAGACCTTGATCTTTGTAATGTTATTACATGGAGCTGCATCGATGCAAAAGTGCCTCTCAGAACTTCCTAAAAACGACTCCCTCGTCAGCACAATCCAAGGTTCAGGTGTTCGTCTGTTTGCTCATTCCCAAACCTACATTTGGTTTCACAAATTGTTTACGAGGTTTTTTACTGTCTTTTTCAGATTCTCTAGGCATCTTCCATGTGGCCAGTACTTTTCCCATGAAGTATAAATGTATTCATCCGCTATTCCCAGAGTATATGGTGAAGTACAAACTTTCTTATAATCTCTGCAATATTTTTACAGTCTCGACATTAACTCAAACCAAACCGCCTGTAACAAAGATCTAAATGGTCAGCTGAACAATTACTTTTTATTTCAGAGCACAATGGAGAACTGAAAGGCAGCGTTATAAATATTAGTAAAGGAATGCAATGCATAAATACAAAGTGGGAAGACATCAAACTTTCTGAGGATGAAAAGGGAGGCAGGAGCTCACGGATAGCAACAAACAAGCTAATGTTCCACCACAAGTGAGTCAAAATGGATAAAGTCATGAGGCAAACGGCATCAGAAAGAACACAACTAAATATTACTGAACTCGGATCTCTTTAAATCACAAAAGATTCCATCAAGAAGACAAAAATCCATCCGGTGTAGAAACATTTTAGGAAACCGATGCCAGAAGAATCCGCTGCGACTCTGCACCACGAGGAGATGGGCCGCATGTTTCTAATGCACAGAAACTATATGGCACTGCAGAGGCATGTTTAGCCTGTGCATCATGTCTTGTGTGTGTGTGTGTGTCTGTGTTGTGTACTTTTCATCAGGCAGACAACATGTGTGCTGCTGCTTCCTTTTGTTTTAACCCGGACATCGATGGTGTTGCCTGCAGCGGAAGAAAAGGCCTGCGGGGGTTTATTAGTATCCGAATGAGCACGTCTGTCTCTCAGATTGACCGTGATCAAGGGAGGCACTGAGCTGATATCTTTTTGACGAGGGGGGGGGGGGGGGGGGTCTCCCATCGATCATCCCGTAATGTTCCATATGGTGTTATCGGTGGTCTCTATGGACGCCGAACACAAAACATGTAAAACACAAGACGATTTCCCTGTGCACCTCTAAAACCCTCCGATCAAAGAGAGATGCGTGCTGTGTGGAAACCCCTGAAATCACCGGTTCACTTCAGCAGCTTCGGACTGGAACTCTGCAACGGGACAGCTGCTTCCACACATTCTCAAAAATAGGCCAACAGAAATATTGCGGATGAGCTGGTTTGGGTCATAACTCGCAGCTTGCAGAGGAGTGTTTCAGGGTTTGCGATTGATTGTAGCTGTGCTGTCACATTACCAACAATTGCTCTTTTTTTTTATTGTTAAAATGTTGTCAACGAAATACAATTATATTAGTAGATTATTTTGAGATGGTGGACCTGATGCATCTGTTTGTGTTGATGTTTCTGAATGATTCAGGAAGGCAATTCCCTAATTTCATCAATCACATATCTAATGTGTCTTTTTATTCTGGAACCATTTGATAGACACGGCCGTGCTTATCATCCCACCTTGTTCACACCCCACACCCCCTTTACCCCGGCCCCTCCCCATTGATGGTCCACAGAAGTGTGTTTATGTATTTTTAATGCTCGTCCTACCTTATCACACTTTTCAATTCGGAACTTTTGACACAAACACGCAGGAGCACTTTGCCGCCGCTCCAAAATTAGAGAGCGAAAAAAGCGAGCGGCAGACGGAGAGGAGGAGAGCGACCCGGTGATTTTCCAACTGTGGATGCCTGTGTTCGGGGTGTCACTTTGGTTAATAATCTCCTTCCAATCCTTCAACCTGGGTGCACGTTCAGGACGCTTCAAACCATGAAAACAGCTGGCTTTGTGCAGCCCAACTGTCAGAGTCTCCTTCGCTGTCGATGATGGAAACATCAAACCAGTGAGCCGTGAGTGGACGTCTCAATCCGAGTCTCTTCAGCTCAGCTAAACCCCAGCCGTCTTCCCACTGATAATTCATGCAACTTACACTCGCATGGGGAACATGCTGAGGCGTCCCTATATGGTCCTCTCCTCCCCGCAGTAATACACAGGCAACATCGAGCTCAGTAATGCGGTTACACTTGAAATGAAATGGAATTTTGTTAGATTTGGCTATCACTTTAATATACAATTGTCCAATAGGCATCAATTCAATCCATTCGGGGGCCCAGCACTGGCTGTCTTTGTATTGAACAAAATAGTCAATTTAATGAAAAAGCCTGAGTACAGTGATGTACATAAGCATAAGCGCTTTCTCACAAAGTACATAGTTCCATAAATGATCTCCGGTCAGGGACTCTGCAGTGAACACAACATCCGTCCTCTTCAGCTGCTTCTACATTATTATGCTTTGCCAGCGCGCACTCAACCTCTCCATCTATATCAATAATTTGCAGCAAATACAAAACAAAAGGAGTTGTAGTATGTCAATCTACATACATAATCTACATACGTGTCTCAATGTTTCTGCCCTCATTGCAGTCTGTAGCTCCAGCCCAACAAGCTTGATTTCCTCTTTTCTCCTCTTCCTCTCCCTGTTTCTCCTCTAGGCTTCTTATGCCTCCCCTCGCCTAACACCGTGATCTCAGTCTGTCTCATGTAGTATAGCCCTCTCTCTTCCCAAGTGGGTTCTATGCGGGTCCCGCTGCAGCTGATGCTGGGACACAGCAGTATAGTAGTTTATTTGCTAGTTCGGCAGCGGCTGGAAGAGCTACAGAGATCGCTGTGCACCAACGCCCTCACCCGTGGTCGGCGTTTTACAGTCAGCTGTTAGCTGTGTAGTCTACGCGTCTTGCAGGCCGCTGTGTACCAGTCAGAAGCGTGAAGAAGCAGGTATGTCATACAAGCAACAAGCCCGTTGAGGTCTACACACGGGCGCTGCCTCCACAGGCACCATACGGGGGAGCAACAACCCAGTCTCCACCGACTCACTATAGCCTCCCCGGCGGATCCACGCGCGAGCTGACGGGCGCCATTGTGCCAGCGGATAGGGAGAGCGGTCGTGGTCGTGCCCGGGGCTAGAGGCTAATGATAAGGCGCTCCAAGTCAGCGGTCTGAACTGTGCAATTAATTGTGTGATCTAGGCGAATCGCCAAGGCGTTGTGCTTTTGTTTGAACCGCTCTCCCAGCTTAAATTAATGGCGTGGTGTGCGAAGATAAGATTGAATGTGTCTTCTCAATTCGAGCTGGCTTCGATAGGTCTGTTATGGAATCTCGTAGAGTTGATAAAGGGTTTCAAGACCAACAATACTGGGTGCATGAGGTGAAACGGCGCTAGCTGGAGCGGAAACTGATCTGGAGGTCTCATTTCTGAACCGGTGTGGACCTTCCATCCGAATGCTGGATGACTGGTTTGATCACGGACTTAATCTAGACTGAAGGTCCACGTACACTACATTTCTCTAAATCAAAGTTAAGTTACACACCAACACAATTATTTTTAACACCTAACAAAACAGGCCGAGCAAATTACTTCTCTAAAAATAAAATCAAGAGAGCAGCTGTTTAGTATAACGATTCAATAAAAGAAATAACATTTAAGCAGTTAATACAAGATTAACAATATAATTTATGAGCCAATACAATAACGATCTATTCCATAAATCGTTAGTGTAATTGAATGTATATTACTCTCCAAGTTCATACTGTACTACATTTTCCTCGAGGCACCCCTCTAGAATATGAGGCTATAATTAAATAAATGAATCGACTCCTGAAAGTCATATTAATAAATCGTCACTCGTCTAACTCAAGTGATCGGAGGTCCAAGTCTTCACAATAGCCAATGTCAATAACAGAATTAATCCTCAACCACCTCATCAGTCCCTATCATCCAGCCCACCATTTATGTCAGTTTAAATCTGACCTCTCACAAAGTTTCAAATTAAAACTCTTAATCTTCTGATTTACCTTTTGTTAAATATCCAATTATTCCTTGATGTGGATGATTGTTGGAGTAAATTCCATTCAGTTCTTATTCTTATTGATTCTCGATTTATTTCTTAATTATATTGAATGTTACTATGGAAAGTCTTCATCTTGTGATTTCTTTGGGATGGCACTTGTCCCATCCTTGCCCAACTCACTCTATCCATGCAGCTTGATCTGTCAGCTGTCAGATTTTCGCTCTTTTGGCAGTTTAGTTCTTGAAGTACTCCTCTTCTTATACAGCAGACATACTCAAAACATATGAACGTTCTGTTTATTAGTCTCTGTACTCATTCAATGTTTAGTTCTACTAGCGATTAACTTTATATTTCTAGTTCATCTAAGCAAAAAGATTCATTACTCAGATTCTTGATTGATACCACGTCTCAATATAACTCTGAAGGACTTCGAGGCTCATCCCCCCGGTCTTGAGAAGTCCCCAGCCCAGAGTACTCCGTTTCATGCTGAAGTCCTGTTGACACTGAGAAAGCTTGAAAGAATGAAAGGAAGAAGAGGTTCAACACGCTTTCGACCCCTCGGGAACCAATGAAAGAGGAAGAGTGTCCTTAAATCCATCCCAGAGAGGCATATAACAGGTAGTGCACATCTCGAACATGCTAAAACAAATCTTAAAAAGATAATCTCAGAAAATATAAAGGAAGAGGTACATGCTCCAGAGCAATCTGAAAAACCAGCTCTGTGGTGAATAAAAGAGCAGGCTAACCTTTAAAGTCACACTAAAGATGAAAATCTTTAGCTGTGAGATACTCTTAAAACAGTCATTTTAATAATCTTAAGTCTCTTGCATAGAGAATAGCCTATGTAGCTGTAATTAATAAATAAACCAGATTCTGCATCTCTGTAGCCAATTTGGAACATCTCCTTCAACAACTGTCCTGCTGTCAACCCATCCTTTCTTAAGTTACGCTGCCCTTTCTCTTGTTTTGCAATTGTTGGTTTATTTTAATGGTTTTATTCCTAATTATACCGTGCTCTCAGTTTGGAATGCCCTTCAGTCACCTCTTCAAGGTGCAGGCCATTATTAGGATCTCCAATGATTCAACTATAGTTCACACGCTACCTCTAAGGAACCTAGTCTCCAATCTCCACTCTGGATCCTCTCTCCTTCTCTAAGGTGGCTAACTAAACAAATCTCTAACCTCACCTCCCTTAGAGATCCTTGCCCATGAATTTTGCGTGAGTTTTCACCTAACAAATACTATATTGATTTATTTGAGACTAATCAGCAGCATGACGCAACAGACCAATCTCTAAGGCACTTCCTCGGCATTCAGAAAAAGACCTCTCTCTCACATGGTTTAGAGACCTTTTCTACACTGTGGTTGTTGACTAGTCAGTTTACTGGCACCGACTGCTTCGATTGACACACATGGGTTCAATTTAATTTGATTTAAATTTTAGATTTCGATTTATTGCATCGAACTCTTTTAGTTTAAATCGATCGTTAACCACGTTTCTAGTTTGGGTTAGCCATTTACACCATACCAATTTTTTTTGGACCAACATGCACAAACACAGTTTAACTACCACTATCAGATTATTCAATATGCCTTTGGGCGAAACCATTGTTATCTTTTCAAACCTTATATTGTTATGCAGAACCAACAAAATTAAATTACCTTAAAAATCTTAAAACCATAAAACATGGATGACTTGCAAATGTCTTACAGAGACAAACCAAAAAAACTTAAAACTATCAAACTCCTTAAACAGAGAAAACAATTCTGTCTTAATGTGGATTCTGTATCAGGCTCCTAGATGGCAAATGCACTATCTGTGATCTTTATCTTGACTTGTCCTGGACTTGTCACTTTAACACATATCTCATATCTTTGATCGGGTCAAACTATTTGCTCTTCGTAAAGCAAAATTCAAGGACTGCATTCTTTCATCCCACGTAATGTCTCAAAAGCCTCTTGGTTTTTGCGTACGATAACAAAAAAATTGCTCAGCTTGATTTCTTAGAGACTGGATCTCAAATAAATCTCTTATCAAGAGCAGTTGATCCAGAATGGCGTCCTTTGCTAAGAAAACTAAGAAGCAGCTCCACATACTAACTGCATCTGCTCTGCATGCACTCACATCAAATAAACTGGCTCTCAGTAAAATCAACACCTACTTTAAAAATCTTCATGTCTTAAATCAGGAGCTTGTGATATCATATTGCCACTTTGCCAGGCTACTCACTCCAAACACTTCACTAAATGCGCTCACTAAATGGTATTAGACTCTGACTAAGCCACTCACTAAATTGTAAACTAGACCCAGAGCCTTTCAAGCTTCAGCTCCTCTTTCCCCACAGTCCAGTTGATTCCCAGTCACCTCGCTTCCTTTCAGTCAGATTTTCTTAGACTCAGAGCTATGACTTTGCTTATAGTTATAGTTGAATCAGGTTTGCAGCTTGCCTAGCTTGATGCCTTTATAGTTTGCTATAGGCTTATGGTGCACAGGATTTTAGGATACACTTTTGCTCTTTTTTCTTTCTTTCATAGGATGAATTTATCTCCTCACATCACTTCACACTCTCAATCTTTCCCCGGAAGTCCCTTTTGACTTTCGTCTTTTGGGGTCTCCGGACCCTATGGGGCAGCATATCATCTATCTGATGGATGCCTGATGTCGTGGAAATTCCTGCTCCTGACTCATTCTACTCCCCTGTCCTCGCCCCACTGTCCCTCCCCTCCTCCATCTGCCATCTGCTCCATGGAGGGTTATGGATCGTGGAATATGCCCTGCCTACTATGAACTATATTTCATATTCTGTCATATCATTTGAATGTATTTTAACTTAAATTGTCCTTCTTGTTACATTATTACATCTGTCCATCCTAGAGGGATCTCCTCTCCCTCTCTCCTCCAGGTTTCTTCCTTTCCTTCCCTTTTTTGGGGGGTTTGGGGGTTTTTCCGATGGTCCCGTGAGTTTTTGGGGGGGCAGATGTCTTGTGTGTACAGATAGTAACTCTCGAGAACAATTTAATTTGTGAAATTGGGCTATACAAATAAACTGAATTGAATTGAAATCATGCTAAGAATTGAGGAGATTGGCTGGAAATCAAACTATTGTAGTGGATTCTGTTTTCCACAGAACAGATTGTAGTGGTACATTCAGACGAGAGGTGGAAGGAATGCTGCTACGTGTTTGTTCCTCTTCTCCAGACCACCATTATGTGTCTTCAATATGATGAGAGTTGGAGATTAAATTAAAGAAGTCCCTGGGGCTGATCCAAGATGAACAAAGCGCCACGGACAGACAACCTTAAGTCCACACAGTGCTCCAATGCTCCTCTCGTGGAGCATGTCATAAATAAATGAGCAGATGAGTTTGGTGCTGACAAGTGAGGGACATGGCGCTCCCTGTGCATTTTTGATAGTGATCTAATTCATCTGGCAGGCATGGATGTTGATTAAATCAGAATGTCAGCCACTTGACAAGACAAGACACAAGCCGGCGTGGAACCTGTTTGAACAGCGTGAGCCGTGCAAGATGGCCGTGGAGATTTGCAATGCTGCGTGTCCGCTGAACTCCACGCACCGGCCTGTTATCGTCGCTTCCTACAACATGTCCGGAGAGACAGGCAGGCAGGCAGACAGACAGGCAGGCGGGGAGGAATCCTGTGGGGCCCACCTGTTCTGTTCTCTCTCAGGGTGACATCAGCCCTCTGACACTCTGGGTAAACAGAAGGGTGTGATGGCACGTCCATGTTCCCCTTCACTCACGTGCGCTTGGTGCCTCCATCAAATCTCCTCGACAATCACAGAGCTGGAGGCAAGACATACGTACGTGCTGGAAACGCAGGCCCTGTAATTATGGTGAACAAAGCCTCTCTGAGCAGACTCACTCTGTGAAAGACTGTCAATGGAAAATCCGAGCAGAGAATGCTTTGGGTTGGCCCGCCGGCAGCGGCACACAATAGGAGTGCGATACAGGGGGAGGTTTGGAGAGAGGGATCGTTGAGGCAGGTTGGCATTTAACTGATGAGTGCCTCTCGAGAATCACTATATCTGTGCAAAAATATCGCTTTCCCCCCCCCCACCCCGAATTCCACACAATACCCCAACCATCAGCCCAAACACGAGACACGGGCTGATGTAAACACACTTTGTGAGACGATACGCATCGATCTCGCGGCGCACGCGAGACATACAAGTGCAGTGACGCAAGTTCGCTGACATCACTCAATCATAGGTAATCACTATCTTTATGCAATATCTTTTTCACATATGTGTTTCCATAACTCTGTACACGATTCCCAACACATCTCTCCTGTTTTGTGGAATTATAATTTTGGACGAAATGTTAACGCACAGAATCGGGTCCTTTCCTGCCTTCTGCTCACCTTCCTCCGTGCAAAGCTCCAAGGGGGTCAAAGTTACATGTACAAAGTCACTCCACTAATCTCCTTTGTCACTCAGAAAATTTACACAACATTCCCCTCATGGAGGGCTGTCAGTTTGCTGCTGCCTGTGGGCTGTCAGAGAACACAGATAATTACTCGGAGGGATCGGAGAAGGCCTCGATTATTTATAGGGCTGGATGTTTGAAAAGAAAAAAGAAAAAATACTATATGCGACTTTGAATGATTTATTGTTAGTTATAATAAAATGATATATATATATATACTGTATTTATATTCTTTTAAAATCTGTATTACATCTGTATTATATATATATTATATAAATATATATATATATAAAAATCTGTATTATATATATATAAATATAAATAATACATATATATAAATATTCATATTTTCTTTTTAGATCTTCACTACAGTAGGAAAAATACAAAGCCAAAACTAGAATCTCTAAATGTCTGTCAGATATATTCCAGACATGACATGACATGCTCATGTCTCTCATGCTGGGCCATGACGAGCTGGACATGCGTCAGTCCACGGCATAATCCCGGTGAGATGAATGATGTGTTTTTGTTCACCTTGTTGTTGTGACCTCACCTGCTGTTTGTGTGTAATTCTCTCCCAGGATAACAGCATGAATTAAACTAAGCCTCGTGTGAGAGAAGAGAGAAAAACAAGCAGCACTTCAAGATGAAGTGATGATCACGTTATCGTGACGTGTGCTTTTGATTCACCGCACCTTCAGATCTTCTTTTTATTTCTCATCGACGATGGTGCTGACATGTTCTGTAATGTTCTTACCTCGCCGGTAGTTTCTGAGATTTAAAACTTGTAACTTTCTCTCATATTAATGAATATTCATGACTAAATTAGCATCACTCCAAGTAAAAAACAACTCGAGGCCTTAAGCCACCAGGGGATGCGATTAATTCTCATGTCAATATAGTTTTTTGTGCTGTGGATTTTGTCGAGAGTACTTTCACCTGGATAATAAATATTAGGCTCCACGGTTGACTCTTCTGAGCGTTCGCACCAATCACATTGTGCAGAAGCAAGAAGGGGATCTTTAAGAACAGAGCGGGCAAGATCCACCCCTTCCACTCATACCTTTCAAAATAAAAGATATAAGATATATGCAGGTGAGTATTTAGCATGTTGGTGTAGTTCATTGGTTACGCCCCTGCTGTGTAAAGTTCTTTTAAAGGGTAACTTTGGTATTTTTGTCTTTGTGACTGATGGCGACAACATTTTATCGAATCGGTCCATTATTGAGGGAGAACGCTGAAACCAGCAGCCGCTAAACGGGTCGCAATGTAATCGCTCTGCGCAACGCTTCACTGTCAATTTATGTCCAGTAAAAGTGCTTGTTCAGATTCTTATGATACGCGTCTGACAACATTATGGAAAGAACACAACACAGAAATATAATCGTGTTCCTCCCTTTCGCTTTCCGTTTGTTATAGTGTCATGTGACTTGTTGGCGGAAGACAACGCCGGAAACATGAATGATAATTGGAGAGAAGAGAGTAGTTAATGTTATTGTTTGTGAGGGAATCTTTGTTCTGAATAATACGTGGAGAACACAGGGATTATAATGCTAATGCTAGGTGAGGAGGAACGTCAGTTTGGAAATATATGGATAGGTAGATGGTAGCTAAATCAAATCAAATGACTGATATTAGACTGAATTGTCACTGACAAAAACTGGAATAAAACAATATCAAATAACTCAGATCTAACTAAAACATAAATTTCTGTCAAAAACGTAACCTAAATCAGGTGCCAAAATTAACAAACGTTTAACGTAATAATTATGAAGAGGTATAACCACAATTTTCCTGCCGATCCCAACAAACTTTAAACCAATGACAAGAGCACGGAGACAATAAAACACTAAAATGTAATAAGCTGAACGGCTCCAACATGGGCAGAAAATTCCCGTGTTCATGTACGATCCTATCACTCATAGTAAGAAGCTGATAAAACACATTGTCTGGGGCTTTAAGCCTGGTTAATTAAATCTCTCATAGTAAAATAGTGTGAGTGACCAGCATCCGGAACATCTCAAGGATGGTCACGCCTCCAAATCCATGTGCCTATTTAAGTGTGATACGCTACTTAAATGCCAACTTAATAAGAGATGACAATTCCAGGTGCAAATCAATCAGATATCTGCAAGGACTGAAAAGTGCACATCACACATTACGAGCCAGGATCAAGCTGGGGCAGGAGCATCTCTCCACAGAATTACAAGGAGAGTTTGCAGACGGATGTGAGTTTACAATTAGTCTCATTCTGGCGACTTCTTAAGGTTTGTGACCGTGTCTGGGGTTCCACTAAAGGCCATGTGTGTGAATCCATGAATTTCTTGCGACAGGCTATGATACCAGAGAGAGAGGCTATATTTAGGGAGGATAACTAGTACTGCACGGTATAATCTGACATTGGTACCACAAGGGAGTCATACTGCATTGCTCACAAATGACAGTGTCACTGTTGGTTTGTGTCCCCGGTGGAATAGGTTAAAGAGAACAAAACATGTTTTTGCGGCGGAGTGCCGCTCGGCGAGACAGATCTAATAAAACTGTATTTGATTGTGGGGGTATGATCTGACTGTGGCTGTCACTGGTGAGTGAGCCCCCTGAGCGCGGAGACAGCAGCCGTCTGGTTGAAAGGGAACAAAGAGTCCCTGGGAGCGGTCTCAGTAGACTCAGGAACAGGAGTCTGCATGACTGGTCTGCTTTTGATGGCTGACTCCAGCGGGGGCATTTCAACTTCCCCTCTAATTCTCCGGTCCTCTAACCAGGGACAAAGAGAACAAGCGGAGGCCACCATTGTTCTCTTGTTACCGGCTGTCGATTTTCTTAAAACGGTTGGCGTATCAAGTGAAGTCGCTCTTGAAGAGCAAATTATGAATGAACACCCTGCGTATCCCGGGCAGCGCAACATTTGATCAATCGGGTTACATTTTCTATCTGTTCCCTCATGCGGTGTCGTAGTTTAAATTAGAACGTCAACCAGCATATTTGAGTACCTGTCAAATCCCTTTAAAGAAAACAAGCATGATGTAATTCTGTTCAACCAGGCAATTCATTAGCCCAAGTCAAACACTCGTCCTTCTGCAGCTGGCTGCTGTTGTCCTCCCCGCGGATACGGAGAAGCCACTTAGGTCCACATTCACCAAGGTGATCAAACCTGCGTCAGCCTACACCTGCCTCCCCTCTCAGGAGGAACCGGGACAAGCTGCACAACAAAGCTCCGCCGGCACACTTGGGGAGTTCAGCTAACTGCGTCTTCCATCACCTCATCTCAGAGCTATCGGAGGATCGCGGGCATTAGGAGGGAGAAAAAGGCAGCAGTGCAAATGGGGTAGTTTGTTTGGGATGCATATCCTGCACCAGCTGATTGATGTATTCCAGCTCCACTGTACCTTTGCTTGTGCCTCTATGCAGCCTTTAACATGGTCTTCCAAAGCACCCTGCAGAAGGAGAAACATTATGAATAGACATATGGAATATGAGTGTTCAAGACATATTTACTATGAGACATTAAAGACATGTTAGCAGAGGCACTAGGATATTATACTAGCTAGATGCTCAGTGGAGATTTGGAGATCAGCAATGTGCAGGCTGTTTTTTTTCAATGATATGTTTGAATTATTTCTTATGGGTGTGCATAATGGCAATATAAATCTTTCTGGGTGTGCAATTACAAAGACTGGCATGGTCTATTCCCCGCTGGGTGATCGCCTGCGAACAATGACATATTACCGGCTGGCCGGCAGTGGTCATTAAGAACTGATATGGGATTTATGGCCAGTCTTTAAACATGAGATGGCATTAGAGAGATTTGAATACAGTCAGAAGGGCACAAAGAATCCTGCCTGAGCAAGATGGAGCTAATGAACTGTGGTTGGAAAGCAGGGGGATATAAAGTTATTTTGGGTAAAGCAATTTCTCATCAAGCAAAATGAGTCTGATTTTAATCAGGGGTTGTCAGAGACCATAACAAGCTTGCTGTGTTATTATGGGATTGTATTGGTGAGGGTTTATAGGGTTGTAATGAGCAAAGTTGAACAATTAATATATTAACGCGCGGCTCAATTTGTAATAATGAAATGCGTGTTGAAAAGCAGATGACAAAATATGCAACGCTAATAGGAAGTATGAAAAGCACAGTATGATTATATTACAAGGATTGGAAATGATACGGAGCCCGAGAAGGCGGTACAGTATCGTCTCAGTCAGTGTTTCGGCTTGACGACAAAAGCTCTCCATATAACCATCGTAGTAATTTCCAGTGGCAATTAAGGAGTCTTACATTCCACGGGACACCTGCTGAGAGAGTGTAAGGAGCTTAAACATTAGATGTGTTCATTGGAAAGTGAGAAATAAAGACTTTGCCTCATCATATTAGTGCCAGCCCTTAAAGTGACTGTTTATCATGAGGTAGTGCTCAAGGTTTTAATGAGCTCCCTGCCTGTTCTAGTATAATTCCAATTAGTCCCTCCGTCTCATATAATGGCATGATTACCTTGTGAAGCCTCCATTGTTTTCTGTACAAGCCTTGAAAGGAACACTGACTATTTTAATCTGTTTCCCAGTGGCAGCACACCTGCCAAGACAGTTACACCTCCTGCAGAATGATCACAGGTATTGGTTCATTAATACAGAAAATGGCAGTGTATGAATCCCCCCTCGGTCATACACACACAAATACACACACACACACACACACACACACACACACACACACACATACACACCTAGATATGAAAATGAAATCGGATTTGAAGTGCAGTTCTCTCTCAATATTCTGTTCACACCGTTCTGAATAACACTGAATAAGGTGTGGGAGGAGTTTCACAAAACTGCAACAATATTGTACATTTCTATTTCTGTTTCCCCTCACACTCAAACTACTTGTGTAATATTGCCAGTATGTTCTGTAAAATCTCAGCTCGCTCTCTATGAAGTGTGACTGATCTCAGTCAAAGTGAGAACAAATACTGCAGCTGTGTCAGCCTGGAAATGTCGGCCCATTACCTCAATTTCGGTCACTACCATTCCAGAGAAAAGAAAGAAGGAGCTATTTTTGATCAAAACCCAGGCAAGAGGAGAATCAGTCATTAGCAGCAGCCATTTGCACTGTCGTCTTGTTTGGACAGCCCGTGGCTTCCACTTGAAGACAGTTCACTGGTTCTGAAGCAAAGGCCCGCGCCTCGCTCCTCGCTGGGCGGATTTACCGAGAAACTCGCCAAACAATCTCTGAGCGGTGATGTCTCTCTGATGCCATTTATCACGAGGGCACGTTGAGAGAAATGCACAATGAGAATACAAATATTCAGTAACTGCGTGGGAATGAATAATTGAGCTAATGTTGATTCAGTAACTTCTGCAACCCGCGAGGGCAGCGCGTTCTACCCCGCACTATATTGTTCCCGGTGTCTGGGTAATTGATTCAGAGCTCTGAGGACACCGACTTGCTCAAGAAAGGTTTAGTTCAAATCATAATTTAACAGGGTATCAGCAACAACGAGCACAATAGGAGAGGACGGTAATAGCCAGAACCTAAAAGTGAATTTAGATTTTTCTTTGACACTCATGCAGAATAAGAGACAGGAGGGAAGAAATGGTAATCTGCAAGAAAAACCCTTAAAAGAATCAATTTGGCAAGGTGTCTGAGAATGTGACTTTATCCGGCACTGTGATTCCGACTGTCTCCTCTTAGAGTGGGATGACTGTCTTTCTTCCCCGCTGACAGGCAGACCCCGGCCAAATTGACAGTTCTTTAAAGCGTCTGACAGAAAGCCGCATTAATTAAGTCATTGCTGGACTTTAATTGTGTTAAGAAGTTTAAAAAAAAAATCTAATATGAGAAAAGGTTACCAAGTCCTCCGTGGTGTCAGATTTTCTACTTTCTATGAATATTAATGTGCCTAATGAAGACAATCTTCGCTTCATCTCCCCATTGTTCTGTATTCAGGTGCCAAGCTTTCACAGTCATTGATTTGTTGTTAAAGAACAAATATGTCACGGGAGAAAATGACTGCCACGTCTTTTATCTTAAATTTATCAAGAAAAACGCCTCTCTTTTCCGTTGGAAGTGTGGATTTTTTGGTGTTATTCTGAAAAGATTTGTTGCTGAGTGAGTGTCATGCGAAAGTTGTCAAGGTGTGTTTGGGTGTTAATTAGATGTGATGAGCCAATTTTGCTTTACTGCTGAGAACAGGGAACAAAAGAAAATGTTAGATGTTGAGAGGACAACAAATAAATACACAGCCAGCAAAGCAAATCACATATTTATCTTTAGCCAGAGGCGTTCAATTATTTAGCTTTTAGCATTTAGTTTTTGAGCATTTCCATTCAAACCAATATGTGTTTGTTAGGACACACCGTGTTGAATGCTATCAGGGCAGAGAAGAGTAAACACATTCATGATGTATCTACTGGGGGAGAGCTGCTGAGGTGCGACTGTCTGCCATTTCTGGCAGATATAGTCATGAGAAAAGATATTTGATGGCAAGTTACAAGTTCTTTGTGCCTGGCTGCCACACAGCCTGCGGGGAGGTGGGGAGAGAGAGCAACGCCACGCGCTCCCCAAACTTCAATATTAACCGGGCATCATGATTGCCAGGCATATTGAAGAGACAGAAATTCAAATGAACCTCTCTCCCCGTGAAAAGACGACCTGAGTCCCCGTGAAAGATGAGCTATGGCTATTTCTGGAGAGCGAAGTGCTCGGTCTTGCCACAGGGCAAACCCTGAATAGCCGGGGTTGGAATTACTTGAAAAGAGGGACTGGCTGATGCACTTGGCACTTGGCATTGAAGGAGTGGCTTTTGTTCACAATGCCATAGATCTCCATCTGAGGAAACTGTACAAAAGGACTCGTGTATTTTACTCGTGTATTCATATTACAGAGGGGAAGAGGACATTGTAAAAAAAAAAAGTATTTTCTTTTGCAATATCTATCATCTGAATTTGTGTCGATTTTTGGATAACCTGGCTCGCGACACGGCCCCGGTGCATTTTTTCCCCTCCAAATGTCCGGGTGTGGGTTGGCCGTTGAAAGAGAGAGTAGTCACCATGGCTAATTTATGTTGTGGGTTGGGTGTGTACACAAAGTGTGAAAGGATGGCGGACGACGCGCATGTGGACGTCCCTTTATTGCATCTGACAGAGACGACTTCTTTCTGATGTCATCCCTCTGTGCATGTGGGAGTCAATGAAGTTCACATTGTTTCTCACCAGACGAAACTCAGACGAGACTCTCTCACACAGATGCACACACACACACGCGCACACACACACACACACACACACACACACACACACACACACACACACACACACACACACACACACACACACAGGTTGTACTGAGATCAAGTCTCAGACATCATCAATGGAATGCTTCCGTGTACGGTGATTCAAACCAAGATAATCTTATTCAGTGAATGTGATGAATGTGTTAGTATTAAAAAACCTTACGGCTCAGGAATGCATATATTATAATTTGTGTCTTTCGGTTGAGGCCTAATCTGTAATCTATAAGTAATACTTTATATATATAATATTTTCACTTATTTTAAGGGAAAATAAGTGTATTATTTTAATTATGATGAGCTGATTTGTAATCTATAACTCAAACTCCTCTGTTATTTATACCTAACATTCATGTGGGTGAAAAAAAGACTTAATGCCCCTCCCTTTCACAATTTATGTTACATGAAGCAGATTTCTCAAAGATATCTCTGCAGGGGGAAGTTCTTGCTCACATTTACTTTAGTTCCCATGTGCTGGGAACCAGACTAGCTCTTATTTATGGGGAAAGTTTAACTTTTGGCTTTATGCTGCAATAGTTATAATGTTAACTCTGAGCCATAATGCATTTTTGAAATTAATCAAATATAATGACAATGTGGCATTAATCTTATATCAACACATTTTACATCTTCTCTTTTCTTTGTAAGAATTATTTTGGTACTATGATTATAATAATATTATCGACTTAATTGTGACTAGACTGACCCAAAAAAAGACAGAAGAACAAATGAAGAGTAGCATCAGAGGGAAAATAATGAAACGTCTTTCAACAACACTTTGTCTCTGTTCCTTTGGCCAAGTCTGGGATACCTATTAACATTCCCTTTAAATTATTCATTCTGATGGATAAAACACCTCCACAATTAATTGCATGCGAGCCACCCAACCCCCTTAAATCAGTTGAAGAGGCTGAAATTCACAGCGTGCACTCGTTAAATGTATAATTTCCTTACACTGGACCTTTAAATAGGGAGCCGAATATAATAATAATAACTTCTAGGTAAATACAGTAAAATGGATGGCTGCTGATTAATGGGCATCGCATGAAATGGTCTCTCTTCATCACGCCGCCCCTTCTGTCATAATGCGCCTTGAGGAGAAGGAAAGAAAAAGAGAGACGTCCTTCTGATATGAAACTTTCCTATCATTTGTATATTCTGTTTCATGGACATCACTTCAGAGCAAATGAGCACCATACGTCTGGCACCCTCATGTAAATTACATCAGATTCCCAACCTTGCACCATCCGCTGTGCAGGCGACATTTAATGTTAGCTATGAATCATTAACACCATCAATATATGCACTATTAATTGTCATACTTTTTAAGCTTAAAAATGAGCTTTGGGGTCTCACTGCGGGGAGGTCTTCTCTGTCTGAGAGGTTCATGTGTAACGTGATTTCCTTTACTAACTCCTCATTCATATTTGATTTGTTATGAATCCTGATTTCCACTCTTAACCTGCTGAACTGTTGTGTTGGAGAGGAATGTGGGAAACATTTGTGCTTCACATTCAAGGATTAAGTGGGCAGAAACTGAAGTCTTGATGCAGTAACCAAACATAAAGACAGACTGAGGGCTGCTACTAAACTGATGTCAGTGGCCATATTGACGCCATTTAAAAAAATGCAAACTCCGAGGTCAAAGAAAGTTATGAACACAAACAAAAACCACCATACTGTAAGCAGAGTGAGGAAGTAAGCGTTTTGTTTTTGTAAAAGTCTACTGTGCATAAGCTCATCCAGGAAGAAGAGTGTGCCCAGCTATTTATTGCTCTGCTGCTGAATGCAACGCCAGCTCAAAAGGCTTCAAATCATTGGGGAGATTGTTAGGCTTCTGCGAAAAAATTACGGAAATGCAGGGGAAATGGATGAGCAACGCTTCATAACAATTAATCAGGGGCCGCTGATTAATAAAGTTCATTTTTTATTCTCGATGATTCAGGGGATTATCAAAAGGACACTGTCCTTGTCATTTTGATTAACAAACCCATCCTCGCTCTGGAAGAGGACGCGCTGAAGGGAGACGCTTTCTTTCGCCCATAAAATAAATATTGAATGAGAATATTAACTCGTTAACCTTGACAAGTATTTGTAATTTTCATAAGGGGGTAAACTAGCGGATTCAGCACAAAAATTGCTGTGGGGGTTTGAGAAAAGGCACAGGAAGAAGGGCGGGGGGACGACAACACAACAAATTAGAGAGAATGAAGAATGCTACTGCATGAATCCTGTCATTTTTATGGGCTGCAATGATTAATTTGTTTGTTCAAATTCTCAATTAAGCCAGGAGGAACTGGCAGAATTAGAAAAGGAGAGCAGTGCAGTGTTGTCTTGGCTTTGCAAGCGCCCCGGGGAGATATAGCCCTACCTGATCTCAGGTCGTCCGGCTACTCTGCAGACAGCGCACACAGCCTGGAGCAGAGGTGTGGTGTTCGTCCTGGAGATTCGTTTCAAACGGCACAGGAAAAATGCAAATGAAAATATTTCGTCAGCCCGCCCGATAAATCATTCTGCCTTTTTCCTTTCATTTGTCCGGGTCGCCTTGTCAAGGGTAATGCCCTTAAATGTCAATTGTCAGAAAGAGCATGCATTGCATTAGACATAAAGTACAGTTCACCACACACAAAAACAGCAGTCAGTCGCAGTGCGATACAGAAAGAAAGGGAAAAAAATATGGAGCTCGTACTTCCCTTTTCCCTGGAGGCCCTCTGCACTTATTATTTGTCAGAGTGACAGATGTTTTTCAAATGATGGTGTCTCATGTGTGCTGAACTTCTACCAAAGCCGTACCGTGAGAGACTGTGGGACATTATACACCATCTGATGGTGGAAACCTCTGTGGACCGAATCTCTGTGCTCCACGGCTTCCTTCGGGGAAGTCTTAACAACAGAGGAGGAGGTTGTCAGGGTGGTCTGCCGAGGTGAGCGCAACGCATTACGAGTTAACAGCAGGCTGCGGACCCCGGACCCGACTGGCAGATATGTAGCAGCACAAAACTCTGAATCCACGTCAGAACGCTGGGAATTTGTTTTGCCGTTTCTGTTTTTTTACAGCGCAGATATAAATATTAATCTAGACGGAAAGCTAATTTGCAAGTAACTCAGCGAGCAGTGCCACAAACTGAAGAGGTATATTTGTAATGTGCATTTCTAACTGTGTGGGAGGAAAACACTAGGGTAGTATTTTAGATAAAATATTTGTGGAAATATGCAGTTTACCAGCACAGAGAGGGTCAATGAGGTAATGTTGCTGGACTTTCAACTCAAGCCATACATGCTCAAACAGAGGCAGACATCTAATGGCACATATATTTGTTAGATTTTCCCTGATCACCATCCCTCTAACTATACAGTAGAAGTTAATATGCATTCCACTCGACAATGGTGCTTTCACAAAATATAACCTCACAAATGCAGAACCACTCATGTTTTAAAATACATGTACTTCACTTGAGGACATCTTCAGAGCAAATACGCTAGTTTTGTTCAACTACATTTATATAACGTCTGCAGCATATTGTAAAGCTACATTTCCCCTTTAAAGCATCAGACTTAAGGAGTGTCGCTGGATCACGGCCTCTCAGCTGACCCATTGATGTGTGGACAAAGTGTTTTGGCCTGTGCTTTTAAACAACACTGTTTATTTAACATCTTCATTAGACTGCTTCCATGTTTGTTCAGTTGTCTACCTCTGTATCCGTTTTGTAATATTGCAATCAAACAAAAGAATACATCTCACACATTAAAATAAAAGTCATCCGGGTAGAGGGCTGTTTCGGTTCTGCATACCACGGCAAATTCGCCAAGTGAAAGTCCAACTTTGTTATCGTGATTACGACCATTATATGATTTTTGTAATAAAATCACAGTGTCTTTTTTCGGACCATTGGGTGCTTTTAATAGTGTTGGCCACCTTTCTTTTCCCAATTCAAGGTGTCCTCTATGTACAGCATGTATATCCAGAGCAGCAGCATTGACTGGAGCCAGCACTTGTGAAACAAAAATGCTTATTAGTCAAACAGTCCCCATCGGAATAATGCCACGGTCAGCCAGTGATGAGGGATAACTCTGTGTGGATGACACACTCGAGCCTATTCTGTAGGGGATCTGCTTTAGTACAGCACGCACAAACATGATGTATGGACACACAAGCAGGGAAGCATCATGGGACCACACAATGGCGGAGCTGCAGATGAATTACTGGAGCAAGAGCAGGGCTCGCATCGAACATGCTCTTCAAACAATGACAGCGTGTTCTAGTTTCTGGTTAACTATCCATTTTCCACCGCAACCTTCATCAAAAAGTGTTTGCAAAAATGAAGCAGATGAATATAGAAAGAGTATAGGTAATGCTTAAGACACTGGCCTCTGGAGAATTCCTGTGTTGGAATAATCCACAACAATACCAAAACAGACATATTACTCTTTTATCTAATGACTTAAGGATGGTTACAGAAGAAAGTGGAAGAGTGGAATTGATCGTCAATTTTGTAGGATATAGGTGGCACTTGAGGCTTGGTGACGTTGGGACGACTCGCAGGGCTGGTTGTTGATCCACAGTAGCTGCAGAGTTCAAGGCAGGCAGGGAATATTCTCTGTACTTTTTACACCCACTTGGCAGTTTGGTTTAAGTTTAGTTTTCTAATTTCCACACAAACTTCAGCACAAAATCAGATAATAGAAATAAAACGGACTTGACAGGAAAAGTCGGGAAAACACAGGCTTATATAGGCTAACAAGAAAATAAATGACAGGATATGTCCAGGACTCAGGTAAAAAAAAAAAATGACGATAGAAGCTAAAGAAAGCTACAGTGTAAAAGTGAACCACCACATCAACTGGTGATCGAAACAAAGGACATGGTTGTTCTTTACTCACTGTTATAATCATTAAAAGGTTAAAGCAGCACGTGCATACTTTTAGTATACCTTCAGTAGCTAGCATAGCATAGAAGTGCTCACACTAGTTAATGATGGGCTAACTTACCCTGCTAATGTTAGCCCCACGTTTTTTTACTTAGAAAAGTAAGGTTTTAGAACGTAGATCTACTTCCAACCTCTCTGGATGACAAGTGCCACTGTTTCACAACCTTTAAACATGACGAGCTTGGAGTCCAGAGAACCAGCCCGAAAATGAAGAGAATCTGAATCGATTGCATGAGAGTCTGTGGAGCAAAGCCGGTTCATAGTCAGACTGGTCAGTGCGGCCTGACGCTACGTTATTGGCCCGTCTGAGTTTGAGTGCAGAAACTAACAAAGGTTTGTCTTCTTTTTCTACATTTTCACAATATAGTTATGAATCTTCTGTGTACTCTCCAGATCACTGGCCATGTTTGGTTGCATAACATGTAAGATGAAGACAGTGAACCTACATTATGGAAATCTACATGCTTATTTTGCCGCAAAATCCCCCAGTTTTAAAGGCTGATGTGTTTGGGCCTTAACAGAGTTATATTTAGTCTGACTTTCATTGCCAGGGCCCTTCAAGTTTAATACAAAGAGGTTTGTCAAAGCATCATATATTTATGTGGAACATTTGCTGCGTATGGGGAAGGGGAAAATCAATTTCCCGCCCCCACTTGATAATTGATCGTTTTTTCTGAGTGTACTAGAACGATGACATGCCAGGCCGATGATATTTTGAATGGTTGTAAAGCAGCCAACGCCTGTTTATCTGTCTAACTGTCTGTCTGTCTCTCTGTCTCTCTGTCCGTCTGTCCGTCCATCATATATTACTGTATTCATCTAATTTGAACTTGCAAAGTTATACACATACCACCCTTTTACTTTTCTTTCTTTTACACAACAATGAAGTACGATCGTGTGTAAAACAGTATCAAACATTAAGCAGGGACAGGGTACAGGTACATTCCTGATTTAATTCCTCATCTCCACTTAACGGTCTCTAAGACATCCTGTCATTAGCCAGTAAACCTTCTCAAAATAAATCCAATCCCATAAATCTACCTCTGAAGGAATCTGCTCCTTTTAAAAAGTGACAGTGACTGACCTTGAGATTTATTTTTGTCACACCAGAAACTGTCTCCCTCAGCAACGAGAGATGCGCCTGTCCAGATGGTTTTGTGTGGCATCGTCTTGCTAATTGTCAGTGATGCCGTCAAAGGGATGTAGCAGACCTGACAACTTAGCTGATGAGCAATAAGATGAGTATGAGGTGAGAAATTAGAGCCAAAAACATGTGACAGCTATTCGGTACAGCCTACCTATATGCTTTTAAACACTTTAAATAATGTGGCTTCCTTTGTTTCCTGCATTTGTTGGAGACTTGAAAAGAGTAGAAAGGAAAGCTATTATTATGAAACAGGGGTTCAAAATAGTAATCTCTGTTATTATGATGTCTAATTACATTTTACAAGCTATAAATATCTCCGAAAATATAATAATGCAGAATTAATTCACCCATAATAGCATGCTATATTAATCAAGCCTCAGTAAACTCTGTCTCTGGCTATAACATGCCACATGTTTTACTGACGCTATCACCTGTCTAAGTTCACTTTAAAGTTGAATGGGCTTCAGCACAGAAGCGCAGCAGTACGTGCCTGGTGACTGTAAAACATGCAAGACAAAACATATGACACAGAGGATGATCCTGACCTGAGAATGACATGTGCTAAAGTACATTATAGTCATTGCCAGGATAAAGGTCACATTGACTCCCGTTATAAATTGGACGGGACAGCTCCAGCATACATGGAGTGTCAAGTGTGAGGAGGTCTGAAAGAAAATCCCTTGGATGTTTCGGGGGAGACGCACACATACACACACACACACACACACACACACACACACACACAAACACAGGCGGACAGATAAAAGTGTCTACGTCCCTCTCTCACTTGTGATTAGCACACTTAATCATCACGTTAAAGGAGAAGTCCGTGCTAAGTTCATAATATAATGTCGATGCAGTGACTGAGATGTGTGGGCTTATGTTTTTCTGCTCGTGGTCATCAGAATACTGCAGAAAGGTAGCATGCAAGTTAAAGCTCAGGGGTTTATTATGACTGCTGTTTACACAGTTAATGAGTGAATTAGTGAATGCACAGTCTCAACTATTCAGTTGCAGAAGCAAATATATATTTACATGTTCATCGGAGGCACAATAGTCTTTTGACTAAGAATACACCGCCTGGAACGGCAGGAAGCGCAGGAGCAGACTTCTGCTCTGAGATACAAAGGGAAGCGACTTGAAAGGAAATAAGCAAATGAATGCAATGCCTCATTAGGCGGGCTTTATTTGACCGTAGCCAATTAGAGAGCATCTGTAATTTAAAACAGTCAACCTAAAAAAAGACCCGACGAAGAACATATTTCTCTCATGGGACCGAATGCTTTGCCTTGTTTTCAGTCAAATTATCTTTTTATTTTTATTTTTTTTCCCACCAGTGACATTATTTGAACGAGTATGAATAATACACAGAAGACACTCGAGTTTAGAAATATGCAGATTGTCAGCCTACAGCAGGAGTTTGTAAGTTGAGATGAAAGAGTGATTTCACGCAGGTCAAGGTTGCGTGCTGATGTGTTTCACGTCGCCTCGGCCTGCTGTGCTGACTTGTTTTCCCGTTGCTTTGTGATCAATATCTCTCCCTCCGTCTTCATCAACGACCCGCTGAGGTATTTGCAGGCCGTTACCTTAACGACACAAAGGTGCGCTTTGAAAAACAGAGCTGCAAGACTGACAGCTGTTTACCAATGAATCACACCTCGGCGTAGATTAATGCGGCACTCCTCACAAACAGAGACGGCGCTGAAATATTGAAGTTTAAAAGTAGATTCCGAGGCTTCTATGAGTGATCCGCATCAAAAGGTATGACTGAAAACAAGATTCCGCCTGCTTTACTTTGCAGGGCCTCGTGAAAAATAGTAACACCTGTATTGCTTATACTGGTTGTTAAGCATTGGAATAAAATTTTGTGCAATATGCATAACCAAATGCTGGAATAATGAGCCATCTGTATGTGTGGTCCCTTCCTTGGAGATGCCAAGAACGGCACCATCTGCGATGCAGCTACCAGCTGTTTTCCTTCTTTTTACATGTTTATTAAAAGCTGGAGTTGTCCTCTTCAAGACGAGTAAAAGAGAGCATGGGTGGCAATGTTGGTTATCTGATTGCCTCCATCTCCATTTGAAACCGACTTGAGCTCCGTTCCTGGTCCTATAAAAATACACGAACTGTTTCAACAGAACAGAGGGAGGGCTAATTAAATACTTCTTCTTTTTCATCAGCGACTTGCAGGATATTAAGAGAACAAACACAAGATTGACTGGCAGCAAAGCAACAAACATGAAAGAGCATGAGTGAATCTAATCCACCAGGACTGGAAATAAACAAATAAAGCATGTCACTTACTCCACCTTCACTTAGCCCTTTGAGTTTGTATTTCAAAATCCCCCAGCAGGGTTTACGCATCTCTTCTAGTTGCATTGTTTTCAATTTTCAAAACCTATTAGCGAGATATCGATCGACCACAATTGAGCATTTATGCACAGCAGGCAACCTACATCCCTCAAGTCAGAATCAGATCACATCTCCCGTAATTGAGGGTGGCATAACTGCAGACCACCCTCTGCAACTGTCAACAAATTTCAGGAGCTCAAACTAAGATGCGTCAGGGATGCATCCTGCGCCGAGTGATGGACACCGAGAAGGAGAACTGGAAATGTCCATCAGCATCCTCTGCCATGTGCTGAACAAGACAGGTCAGTTCTGAATAGACAGTGACAAACCCAGGGTGGACACACTGTCGACGCAGACTAAAGCAAAACCAAGGGACAAGTGACAGGCTGCTCTGATGCCTTACTTAACTGCAGCACACGCATGCAGGGAGGCAAACATAGTGCGCGGCCGATCGGACGACCGCGTGCACGCTCGTCCATATGGACCGGCAGGCCTCGCACCCTTAAAAAGAGATTAAAGAAGCTTCAGAGGCGCGTTTAGCCTGATGCGTAAAAGTCCAAATGCGGAAGAAGGCGCCGTGCGTTAATGTCTTTGATGAGAAAGCAAGTGCAGAACGCAGTCTGAAACAGCAAATTGATATTTCTGAGGTCAGTGTGTTCACTCTGCTCAATGCTCAATAAAACAAACAAAATGCCATCTATTTCTGTATAAACAATTACCTGCCATAGATTGTAACCTTATTGGATCGAGTGAAATGTTTGAAATAAATCATTAAAGGCGCTGACAGGGCATTTATCTTCACTCTTGCTTTAATGCTCTGTGCACAACACAGTGGATGAAGTCAGTCAAGGGTGTGTGTGTTTAGTTTTTGTGTGTGCCTAAGCCGAGCCCCAGTGTGCCTCAGTATGTGTGCTTGTAAGAGCACCGTTGCGTGTGTCAATCCTCCTGTGGAGCCATGTTCTCAAAGCTCTTCATTTTGAAATCAAGCATGAATAATTGAACCATTTCACAAGGCTGCTTTAACGATATATTTCATGAGAGGAAATAGGTCACGCAGCAATGTTAGCAGGATTGTTTGCATGGGTGTTTTGGGGTTAGAAAAAGATGGCGAACAACATTCCTCTCCCTTCATGCCCCACATTCTGTACATTCTGCAGATTCCTACAGATATGGGTAAAAATTACATATGGGTCATATCACGAGATTAACGTCAACTTTAACCCGATCACTGGAGGTGATGTTCACCAGCACACCAGAGGCTTCGACAAAATAAAAGCTCACAATCACACTATTTAAAATGTGTATTAAGTTATTTATTTTTCACATTTCTGACGGGCAAGAACGAACATCAATAGAATAACTGATTTGAAATGAGTTTGACACGGAACATCAAGGTGCAGCGAATTAATAACAATGATTGAAAAAAACGTCTACTGGCCAGACTCACAGGGGACATAACATATCGGATATCAAACCATTCGAAAATGATCTAAAAGTTATATTTTTCATAATTAGTTCAAATATGCAGCGTATTTTGAGAAAATCATACATTTTCAGACAATACACAGTTACACACAGCACATTATAGTCTTTTATCATATCCGTCACTTTGATATTAATGAATGTATCATATCAATCTATTCTTCTTTTGATGAACACGGAAACATTTCAGCATCAAGAATTCAAAACAAATAGATAGCTACTTAAAGCTGCTTTTATGGATTTATTGGCCACTAGGGGGCACACCAAGCTGTAAACATAACGCTGACACATTATCACATTATGAAGTTGATATGGCAAAGTGGTTAGCAAAGCTTATCGAGAAATCCAGCAGACGTTGAACATTAACATTCATTCGGAGCTGTGTTCGCCAACTCCTGAGGGAAATATCTGGCTCTTCAGTTGCTAAATGCTCCACTAGCCGACTTTGTCTTTATCGATTTGTGCTGAGCACTTTTTTTTTTCTTCCCAAAATAGTCTCCGCAGATGCCGGAGAGTAAAAGAATATTGTTTTTAAACATATACGTTTATACCACACGTTGCGATTTTGAACCGATCCCTATCATGAAAATGACTTCACTGCGACAACCCTTGTTGACAATCCAAAATTAGAGAGATTTCCATCAAGAAAGAGGACCAATATTATCACAGTGTTACCGCTGCTATGACCTTTGACCTACGACCTTCTTTTGACATCATAGCTTTACGAATCACCAGGTATTAATCGCACGGTGACATCTATTAGCGCACAGTGCGTAGGGGCCTTTAATACACATGTGGTACATGCCAACTGTAGCCTTTATTTTTCAGTGTCGTCACCAAAACAATGGTTTAACACCTGTCACGAAGTGAACGTCAAGTACCTACGTGTCAGCTACCAGCATCAGGTGCAAGCAGTGCAACAATATAACTCTGGTGATTGTGTTTCCAAAGTCCACTATACAAATTGTACCAAAAAAGAAAAAAGTAACTTCTGACTGATGTGAAAAAAGCTCTAATGATCTCTGTCATCTGTTACATTCAGCCCTGAGGACAAACACGCTGAGTCCCACTTAGCTTCTCTAACTACACTTTCAACAATAACAACAACAACAACAACAACACTCACATCCTTTAGTTGAACCTCACCTACTTTCAACTCCACTGTGTCCTTGTTCTTCCACGGGACAGGACCGTATGCGACTGTGTGTGTAACCGTGAATATACCCCTTTTCACGTCTTTGTGCCGCTGGATGGATTGTTACATCGCAAACACTTCTTTTAACACGTCATTTTAATGCAGTTTAGTCTGTTTCTGTAACATGTCTTGATGCGGTCATCGAAAACTCAACAAGCAAGGCGTCATTTCAAGATGTGCTAAATGATGTTTACGTCTGTTTATATGATCACAGATTACTGCCACGAGTGTTTCATGTGATTTGTTATTCCTCGTCCTTGAAGAAAGATCATATTAGGCTTGTTTGCATCATTATATCGCTGCGCTATAGTCCTGCTCTGGGAATTTTTTTATTTTTGTACCGCTTGTCAATCAAGCAAATGGAAATTTCTCTGTTTTTTAAATTTCTTTTTGGACAGCACATAAGTAATAGCTCTTTGTTTTAGCTTTGTTAAGTTTTCACAATAATTAAATGATTTACATCTTAAAATCAAGCAGCTGCTTTTGACTGTATGCATATGTTGTTGTTCCGCTTTGAAAATTATGAAACCAGACTTCAATCACTGTACATGAAATCTCATTTTTGGATTAAAGACAGGTTTGGGTTTCCTCGACCGTCCTCGTTTTATCGTGAGCATTATAATTAGACTCCTTATCGCTTATGATACTCCAAATTGAGTGCAGATTTTGCCCAAATGGATAATTGACCAGTGTGGATCATAAAGCCTTTGTATTTTTTAAATGTTGTAGAGTCACAGCGAGCCTGTGCATGATGTGGGCCGGCCTATGAGGCTGCGCTGGCTTGTGTTCCATTTGAAGTCCCTCGGCTCCTGATCGCTGTTCGTTCGATGTTTGCTGGATTCTTTTGAATGCATCTGAAAGATTTACCATTATTTTCGCGGGATAATGATTGTATGAGAAACCTTCATGGAGAGAGTAAATCTTGTTGTTTCAAGAAAGAAAAGTGCCCATGAATCCTGCATGAGAGTTAATGTTTACCGAACAACGGGAACATGATGAACAACCACGAAAAGCCTTCGCTTCTGATTTTATTAATTTTTATTCCTGCACCGATGTATTGAAAAGAAAAATGCATTTCACTTGGATTTTAACAGTTTTAAATACTTGAACCGTGTGAACTCAGATCCAACCAATTAGATACTTGTGAAATGTTAGAGAGACGAAGAGGACAGCCACAAATGTCAGAGATGGAGAAAAGGGAAATAAAACCGCTTAATTGCAGAATTGTCCTCTTTCTCATTGCACTCGCTGAAACCAAAGGAGGAAAGATCATTTCATATTTAGGACATTCGTTTCATAAGAAAAGGATTCTGGAATACAGATATGTTAAGGAACTCTAAATGTTTTTCTTTTTTTCTGTGTGCACATATTGTCAGAGAGAAACAAACTAAGTCCAAAGTCTAATATTTGTTTAGCTTTGTTTTGGTGAAATATTTTTGCCACACTCTTCCAGTGGGTCATACATGATGATTGAGAGGGATTCTTTTAAATAAGTCTATACATTGCTTAGACTCATTCTCCTTTTAAGAGTTCAGATACACAGCTTTTTGGACAACATATTACAGCTCAAAATATTGTGCGGTGTGATATGTAAAGCATCAAACATTTTTGCTGGATCAGAAGTACCAGAGGTTCAGTCAGTCAATACGGACGTTGTCATGTGTAAATGGGACCTTTTCTAGTGTCTAGTTGCCATATTAATGAATCATGTGCATAAGTTGTGATACTGGTTTCCATATGTCGTTTTATTAATGATGCTCAAAAATTTGCCCTTAAGCCTTTGAAATATTACTTGAACGTCTTAGACATTAGGCATATTTCATGTTAATTTTAAGCCTTTAGGCTTCTATCAGCAACCATGACTCACATCTTGTGTACATATGACTCCGTCCTGTACTTTATGTTTCAGGATACGATACTGACTTCAAGGTTAACGTGAATATCCACTCCACAGCCGCGTTTCTTCACCTCTGAATGTAACTTTCGACGCTGAAATGACGAGAGGTCAAAATGCCGACGGCAGTCAAAAGAGACTTTCTGAAAGCTGCTTTGTCGACAATAAATAAAGGATGATTTTGTCAACGATCCAGAAATGCCATGCGTGTCGTTTAAAGAATGTGTACGCATTTTCTGAGTCAGAGCTGCATGGAAATCGAGCGTAAAAAGCTCAAGCAAACATTCAGAGGATATAAGAGGAGCAGCTCGGCTCTTGATGAGATGAAATATAAACTTATTGGATTTCAGGCTTCGCAAACATCTGCTTTTTAACTGGGAAGAAAACATTCTAATCCATGATATGATTTCACTTCATTCATACGCCTGTCATCGAGCACAGGTCAAAGTTCACAAACATTCCATTTGCAGTCTACTTTCTCAGCATGTGTGCTTCTTCACGGCAAAGAGAGCCACAGGTGGCTCCAAAATAAAAGCACTAACAAGACATATGTTTGTCACATTTTGTTACAGTGGAGGAACACACTTGAGTGAAATCTGTTGAAGTTGTGTCCCGGAAAATCCTCAAGCAGCCAGGTATGAAAATTGCAACCATGTGAGGGAGGAAAAGCTCATCAAGACTTAAGGGATGACACATTCCACCATCTGCACGTGGATCTGCCGCTGACAACGATGCGCGAATGCAAAGTGGAAAGTTTTTTTAAATGCAAGCGCCAAAAATAAAGTTTTTCAGAACCAGTTTGGTGTAAAGGAACGTGGGTGAGGTGGCGTGGAGGTGCGGATGACGTAAGCGAATAGCAGCAGAGACGAGGCCATTCGGGGAGAGATAAGGTGGCGGTGGGCGCTGCTGGTGTAACGCCTGTCACGCACACACACACACATGCTTTGTGTACACACAGGGTGTTAAGAGCTGTCAGACAGGTATGGCTCAAGTTTGATCTGAGCCATGATTGATCGCACAGGTTCAGGTGGAGTTCACAGGAGGTCTCTGGTATCATTGGCAAAATGAGTGACAGACACAAAATAGGGTGATGGAATATTATCAGGAAGCCATTTGTAATGCGGGCGAGCCGGCATCTCTGAGGTGTTGTCTCCGAAATGAAGTCATCCATCAACTCAACTTCATATTTGATTAAGTCATGAGTAGCTTGTGAAGAGAAAGAGATACTTCGATATTGTTCTTGCACAGTTACATGTGATGCTTAAAACAAAGTGAGAAGGTGTAGCTTGAAAAGTACTCTGTTGAAATACTTGAGTTTTGTATATATTCATTTGAAAGTTTAAAAAACCCTGTAGTGTGAAAAATGTAGTTCAGGATCGAACCTTAGAAGCATTTTACGACATTAATTCCAACGGTGGTTTGCAAAGTCCCGTTCTGTACTCATAACTGTGGTGAAGTCATACGTATGTTTTGCTGAAGCTCAGTACCTGCTTATACAGAAGTAAAATACTTGTGTCATGACAAGTCACGGATGTCGCAGAGAGAGGACCCAAATGCCGACATATTCTGCAAAAAACAATATTTAATTTCCAACTACTAACAGGATGACAAACACGCGGACCAAACAGTACGAAGCCACACTGGGAATGAGACTAACAGGGTTTACATACACAGGCAGGTGGAGGTGATTGGACAACGGGGAACGAGACACAGGTGAACACAATGAGGGCGGGGCTAGTAATCACACAGAAGGTAACAATCAGGACCAGGGCAGACGATCACAGGGAGACAGACGACACAAGGACTTCAAAACAAGACGAGACACAAACTCCAGATCATGACAGTACCACCCCCTCAAGGGACGAATTCCAGACGTTATCCGTCACTTTGATATTAATGAATGTATCATATCAATCTATTCTTCTTTTGATGAACACGGAAACATTTCAGCATCAAGAATTCAAAACAAATAGATAGCTACTTAAAGCTGCTTTTATGGATTTATTGGCCACTAGGGGGCACAACAAGCTGTAAACATAACGCTGACACATTATCACATTATGAAGTTGATATGGCAAAGTGGTTAGCAAAGCTTATCGAGCAATCCAGCAGACGTTGAACATTAACATTCATTCGGAGCTGTGTTCGCCAACTCCTGAGGGAAATATCTGGCTCTTCAGTTGCTAAATGCTCCACTAGCCGACTTTGTCTGTTTATCGATTTGTGCTGAGCACTTTTTTTTTTCTTCCCAAAATAGTCTCCGCAGATGCGGAGAGTAAAGATATTGTTTTTAAACATATCGTTTAAACCACACGTTGCGATTTTGAACCGATCCCTATCATGAAAATGACTTCACTGCGACAACCCTTGTTGACAATCCAAAATTAGAGAGATTTCCATCAAGAAAGAGGACCAATATTATCACAGTGTTACCGCTGCTATGACCTTTGACCTACGACCTTCTTTTGACATCATAGCTTTACGAATCACCAGGTATTAATCGCACGGTGACATCTATTAGCGCACAGTGCGTAGGGGCCTTTAATACACATGTGGTACATGCCAACTGTAGCCTTTATTTTTCAGTGTCGTCACCAAAACAATGGTTTAACACCTGTCACGAAGTGAACGTCAAGTACCTACGTGTCAGCTACCAGCATCAGGTGCAAGCAGTGCAACAATATAACTCTGGTGATTGTGTTTCCAAAGTCCACTATACAAATTGTACCAAAAAAAAGAAAAAAGTAACTTCTGACTGATGTGAAAAAAGCTCTAATGATCTCTGTCATCTGTTACATTCAGCCCTGAGGACAAACACGCTGAGTCCCACTTAGCTTCTCTAACTACACTTTCAACAATAACAACAACAACAACAACAACACTCACATCCTTTAGTTGAACCTCACCTACTTTCAACTCCACTGTGTCCTTGTTCTTCCACGGGACAGGACCGTATGCGACTGTGTGTGTAACCGTGAATATACCCCTTTTCACGTCTTTGTGCCGCTGGATGGATTGTTACATCGCAAACACTTCTTTTAACACGTCATTTTAATGCAGTTTAGTCTGTTTCTGTAACATGTCTTGATGCGGTCATCGAAAACTCAACAAGCAAGGCGTCATTTCAAGATGTGCTAAATGATGTTTACGTCTGTTTATATGATCACAGATTACTGCCACGAGTGTTTCATGTGATTTGTTATTCCTCGTCCTTGAAGAAAGATCATATTAGGCTTGTTTGCATCATTATATCGCTGCGCTATAGTCCTGCTCTGGGAATTTTTTTATTTTTGTACCGCTTGTCAATCAAGCAAATGGAAATGTCTCTGTTTTTTAAATTTCTTTTTGGACAGCACATAAGTAATAGCTCTTTGTTTTAGCTTTGTTAAGTTTTCACAATAATTAAATGATTTACATCTTAAAATCAAGCAGCTGCTTTTGACTGTATGCATATGTTGTTGTTCCGCTTTGAAAATTATGAAACCAGACTTCAATCACTGTACATGAAATCTCATTTTTGGATTAAAGACAGGTTTGGGTTTCCTCGACCGTCCTCGTTTTATCGTGAGCATAATAATTAGACTCCTTATCGCTTATGATACTCCAAATTGAGTGCAGATTTTGCCCAAATGGATAATTGACCAGTGTGGATCATAAAGCCTTTGTATTTTTTAAATGTTGTAGAGTCACAGCGAGCCTGTGCATGATGTGGGCCGGCCTATGAGGCTGCGCTGGCTTGTGTTCCATTTGAAGTCCCTCGGCTCCTGATCGCTGTTCGTTCGATGTTTGCTGGATTCTTTTGAATGCATCTGAAAGATTTACCATTATTTTCGCGGGATAATGATTGTATGAGAAACCTTCATGGAGAGAGTAAATCTTGTTGTTTCAAGAAAGAAAAGTGCCCATGAATCCTGCATGAGAGTTAATGTTTACCGAACAACGGGAACATGATGAACAACCACGAAAAGCCTTCGCTTCTGATTTTATTAATTTTTATTCCTGCACCGATGTATTGAAAAGAAAAATGCATTTCACTTGGATTTTAACAGTTTTAAATACTTGAACCGTGTGAACTCAGATCCAACCAATTAGATACTTGTGAAATGTTAGAGACGAAGAGGACAGCCACAAATGTCAGAGATGGAGAAAAGGGAAATAAAACCGCTTAATTGCAGAATTGTCCTCTTTCTCATTGCACTCGCTGAAACCAAAGGAGGAAAGATCATTTCATATTAAGGACATTCGTTTCATAAGAAAAGGATTCTGGAATACAGATATGTTAAGGAACTCTAAATGTTTTTCTTTTTTTCTGTGTGCACATATTGTCAGAGAGAAACAAACTAAGTCCAAAGTCTAATATTTGTTTAGCTTTGTTTTGGTGAAATATTTTTGCCACACTCTTCCAGTGGGTCATACATGATGATTGAGAGGGATTCTTTTTAAATAAGTCTATACATTGCTTAGACTCATTCTCCTTTTTAAGAGTTCAGATACACAGCTTTTTGGACAACATATTACAGCTCAAAATATTGTGCGGTGTGATATGTAAAGCATCAAACATTTTTGCTGGATCAGAAGTACCAGAGGTTCAGTCAGTCAATACGGACGTTGTCATGTGTAAATGGGACCTTTTCTAGTGTCTAGTTGCCATATTAATGAATCATGTGCATAAGTTGTGATACTGGTTTCCATATGTCGTTTTATTAATGATGCTCAAAAATTTGCCCTTAAGCCTTTGAAATATTACTTGAACGTCTTAGACATTAGGCATATTTCATGTTAATTTTAAGCCTTTAGGCTTCTATCAGCAACCATGACTCACATCTTGTGTACATATGACTCCGTCCTGTACTTTATGTTTCAGGATACGATACTGACTTCAAGGTTAACGTGAATATCCACTCCACAGCCGCCGTTTCTTCACCTCTGAATGTAACTTTCTCGACGCTGAAATGACGAGAGGTCAAAATGCCGACGGCAGTCAAAAGAGACTTTCTGAAAGCTGCTTTGTCGACAATAAATAAAGGATGATTTTGTCAACGATCCAGAAATGCCATGCGTGTCGTTTAAAGAATGTGTACGCATTTTCTGAGTCAGAGCTGCATGGAAATCGAGCGTAAAAAGCTCAAGCAAACATTCAGAGGATATAAGAGGAGCAGCTCGGCTCTTGATGAGATGAAATATAAACTTATTGGATTTCAGGCTTCGGCAAACATCTGCTTTTTTAACTGGGAAGAAAACATTCTAATCCATGATATGATTTCACTTCATTCATACGCCCGTCATCGAGCACAGGTCAAAGCTCACAAACATTCCATTTTGCAGTCTACTTTCTCAGCATGTGTGCTTCTTCACGGCAAAGAGAGCCACAGGTGGCTCCAAAATAAAAGCACTAACAAGACATATGTTTGTCACATTTTGTTACAGTGGAGGAACACACTTGAGTGAAATCTGTTGAAGTTGTGTCCCGGAAAATCCTCAAGCAGCCAGGTATGAAAATTGCAACCATGTGAGGGAGGAAAAGCTCATCAAGACTTAAGGGATGACACATTCCACCATCTGCACGTGGATCTGCCGCTGACAACGATGCGCGAATGCAAAGTGGAAAGTTTTTTTAAATGCAAGCGCCAAAAATAAAGTTTTTCAGAACCAGTTTGGTGTAAAGGAACGTGGGTGAGGTGGCGTGGAGGTGCGGATGACGTAAGCGAATAGCAGCAGAGACGAGGCCATTCGGGGAGAGATAAGGTGGCGGTGGGCGCTGCTGGTGTAACGCCTGTCACGCACACACACACACATGCTTTGTGTACACACAGGGTGTTAAGAGCTGTCAGACAGGTATGGCTCAAGTTTGATCTGAGCCATGATTGATCGCACAGGTTCAGGTGGAGTTCACAGGAGGTCTCTGGTATCATTGGCAAAATGAGTGACAGACACAAAATAGGGTGATGGAATATTATCAGGAAGCCATTTGTAATGCGGGGCGAGCCGGCATCTCTGAGGGGTGTTGTCTCTCCGAAATGAAGTCATCCATCAACTCAACTTCATATTTGATTAAGTCATGAGTAGCTTGTGAAGAGAAAGAGATACTTCGATATTGTTCTTGCACAGTTACATGTGATGCTTAAAACAAAGTGAGAAGGCGTAGCTTGAAAAGTACTCTGTTGAAATACTTGAGTTTTGTATATATTCATTTGAAAGTTTAAAAAACCCTGTAGTGTGAAAAATGTAGTTCAGGATCGAACCTTAGAAGCATTTTACGACATTAATTCCAACGGTGGTTTGCAAAGTCCCGTTCTGTACTCATAACTGTGGTGAAGTCATACGTATGTTTTGCTGAAGCTCAGTACCTGCTTATACAGAAGTAAAATACTTGTGTCATGACAAGTCACGGATGTCGCAGAGAGAGGACCCAAATGCCGACATATTCTGCAAAAAACAATATTTAATTTCCAACTACTAACAGGATGACAAACACGCGGACCAAACAGTACGAAGCCACACTGGGAATGAGACTAACAGGGTTTACATACACAGGCAGGTGGAGGTGATTGGACAACGGGGAACGAGACACAGGTGAACACAATGAGGGCGGGGCTAGTAATCACACAGAAGGTAACAATCAGGACCAGGGCAGACGATCACAGGGAGACAGACGACACAAGGACTTCAAAACAAGACGAGACACAAACTCCAGATCATGACAGTACCCCCCCCTCAAGGGACGAATTCCAGACGTCCCAAGCGTTCCACACGGGTGGGTGGAGGGGAGCCGGAGGAGGGCCCAAGGCTGCAGAAGCAGTCCGGGGGCGGGCCGCAGGACGATTACCAGGCCAAGGGGCGCGCTCTGAAGGGTACTGGGGCTGGACGGGACGGAGGCGGGATGGAGAGAACCGGGGCCGGGCAGGACGGAGGCAGAACTCCGGGGACTGGAACATCGGGGGCTGGAACCGGCGACGGAACACCAGGGACGGGAACATCGGGGACTGGAACCGGCGACGGAACACCGGGGACTGGAACCGGAACATCGGGGGCTGGAACCGGCGACGGAACACCGGGGACCGGAACATCGGGGACTGGAAGTGGAACATCGGGGACTGGAAGCGGAACATCAGGGACTGGAACCGGCAACGGAACACCGGGGACTGGAACCTCGGGGTCTGGAACCGGCGACGGAACATCGGGGACAGGAGCCGTTGACGGAACACCGGGGACGTGAACCTCGGGGTCTGGAGCCAGTGACGGAACACCGGGGACTGGAACATCGGGGACTAGAACCGGCGACGGAACACCGGGGACTGGAACTGGAACATCGGGGGCTGTAACCGGCGACGGAACACCGGGGACATCGGGGACTGGAACCGGCGACGGAACACTGGGGACTGGAGCCGTCGTCATTGACTCCAGGGCCCGGAGGGACTCCCACATCTCCTCGAGAAGAACATGAGCGCAAGCTGGCCAGGCAGAAACCGTGCAGCTGTAACTGAAGGCTGGGTCCATTATTGGTGGCTTCGTTCTGTCAAGATAAATCACGGATGTCGCAGAGAGAGGACCCAAACGCCGACATATTCTGCAAAAACCAATATTTAACTTCCAACTACTAACAGGACGACAAACACGCGGACCAAACAGTACTAAGCCACACTGGGAATGAGACGAACATGGTTAACATACACAGGCAGGCGGAGGTGATTGGACAACGGGGAACGAGACACAGGTGAACACAATGAGGGCGGGGCCAGCAACCACACAGAAGGAAACAATCAGGACCAGGGCAGACAATCACAGGGAGACAAGACGACACAAGGACTTCAAAATAAGACACAAAACGAGACACAAAACGAGACACAAACTCCAGATCATGACAACTTGATTAACTTTGAATAAATTTTTTTAGGGCACAAGACTGAATCGACCTGAAATGACTTGCAGATTAATGGATGTGTTTGTCTTTGGAGTCTTGGTTATGGAAAACCAATAACTTAATGACGTCATGTAGTTTGGCTTCATGGGAACTTTTCAGTTTCGTGACATTTTTTCATTGACATGGTCAACAAACACAGACACAAACATGGGAAAAGGCAAAAGGCACTCTCTACCAGAAACCACCTCAGACCCTCAGGCAGCTGAGGAGAGGATCCTTCAGTCCTTCTGATCCTCTGTCCTTCTAGTCCCTGACAGGGAAGCAGACAGCCCTGGTTTGGCAACTGCTCCGCCCAGGACAGGAGGGACTGGGCAGAGAGAGTAGAGCTGAACGGCTGCTTGAACACTCCACTCCTCCCCACCCTGCAGGACTACACCACCAGAGGGAGAAACAGAGCGGCAGGAGGATGAAGGATCCTCACCACCCCAACAACAGACTGTTTTCAGCTCTGCTGCGGTCAGCAGGGCGCCTCGTAGTCACGCTGCAAGAGAGAGACTGAGACGGAGTTTCTTTCCTCAGGCCATCAGGACTGTGAACTCTCCGACCCCACCAGACCCCCCCCATAGACCCACAACTGCCCCTCTTAGGCACACACACACACACACACACACTTACACACACATGTTGTGTTTTTTAATTGTGTTTTGTTGTGTTTTGCTTGTACTTGTTGCCTGCCTCATGCTGACTTTCATTTCACTGCACACACACCTGTGTGTGTGTGTGCAAATAAAACATCTTGAATCTTGAATCTTGAATCTTGAATCTAATAAATCAATAATTACATGTAACGTTAGTCGCAGATTAAATAGTTAATAAAGCTTGTATCTGGACTGATGCCTTTTATCAGTAATCAGATCAGAGATGTATGGGAACATGAAGGAGATATAAACTGTATGTGATGATATAAACATAAGTTTGTATACAAATACAGTACAATATCCTGAAATGCCAGATGACCTAATTGTTTGTATTATTTATAAAGTATGCGTTTAAATCCCACTGTTTACATTGCAGTAAACTAGCCTATCGTGTATAAAAAGAGCATTACAAAGTGACACAAATGTAATCAGATTACACCACAGAAATGATGTGTACGGTCAGGTACATGTATCACACTACAAGTGACTTTATCAAAACTATGTTTTACATTTAGTTGTATTTGTAATCATATCTCCCAATTCTCATTCCGTGTTGAAGATGTTTCACTTGTTTGTGTTGTGCATCTGTTCGTGAACGCTACATGTTCCCATCAGCAGGTTATTCTGTCCCCCCAAAGCGGCCACATGTCCGTGACCGCGGCGGTTCTTTGTGTTGGAGGAATCCTCACAAACTTTATGTCTTTCATTCAGCGAGCAAAGCGGAAGCTGTAGGAAAACGGCTCTTAAAACACACTCGAGCTGGCCAGCGAGCAGAGGAAGCAGCCCGCGCTGCCTGCCGCCTCTTTTCCCTGGCCTCTGTTCCTTTAATAAACTCATGGTTATCTAGTGTAACAAATGTCTCGCTGCCATCATCAAGTCCAGGCGAGGAGGGAGGAGTTTTTAATGTTCAGTTTGTTCTCGGGATCGATGTCTGCTGGCATCGCCTCTCCTCGCGCGTAAGATACGCGATCATTACCAAAACGCCTTTTACGCGCATTCACTCCACAGATTGTCCGCCGAAAGCTGCCCGCGCGACCGACTGACAACACGCCGACCGACGTATGATGGACACACACGGATGGTGAACGGAGACGAATCGCCCCCCGCAGCAGCAGGAGGAAGAAGAAGAATAAGAAGAAGGTGAAGAAGGAGAAGCTGAAAGAACCAGCCCGACTGAACACATGTTTCCCCGTTGAAAACGATTCTGAACTGGATTTTGTTTCATAGTGAGAGAGACTGAACTAGTCCGAGAGCCGAAATAAAGACTCGCACACACACGCATACACGCACGCATACACGCACGCACGCACGCACACGCGCGCTTTCTCTCTCTCTCTCTCTCTCTCTCTCTCTCACTCCCTATGCATGGACTACCGTAGACCGCATTCAGATTCCACCTGGGCACAGTAGTGAACTGCGACTCCAAAAAAAAAAAATGCCACGGCGGAAACAGCAGGCGCCCAAACGGGCTGCGGGTAAGCGATTTTTTCCGTTTCTTCAAAGCATCGCTGTATTAATATGTGTGTAATATGTGTGTATCGCCGTTGTTGTGATTCTCTGTATAGCTTGCCTATATCACAAGGTCCCCCTCACCCCTCCTCAAACTTTTATCATGTGGGACCCCCGAATAGATCCGCATCCCACCGCCGTGTTTAGAGAGAGGTTGTCCCGAGGAGCCTCATCCGAGCAGCTTTTTTTTTTTGGTGATGATTTACTAGGCTACAGTTATATAACTATGGGTTATGGGTACTGTTGTGAAGATTATGGACACATGCTAGCGTAGTGCTTATAATGGATTTAATAACACCGTCAATTCAACACATTTTCATGTGATCACAGATTCTCTCAAGTTCGCCAACCTGTGCCGGTACCACAGTTTAGGCACCATAGGCTACTGTTGTCAGAAAGTCCAATGTTAAAACAATAGGGAGAGGGGGGGGGGAATCAAGTCTAGTAACACGAATACTTAAGAACACTGTTCATTCGGATGTAAAAACTAAACAAATGATGTGTAGTAAATTCCTCACTAATCCTATATAACATGTCATGTCAGGATTTATTCATCCATTGATCAGAAAGTTTAGTTTCCCCTTTCAGTGAAAAAAAGAAGAAAAAAAAGAAAAAAGCCTCTGTTTGATTTGACCCTCTCCAAGAGTAGAGAGGGGTTGAATGATGTGGAGCTGCTGTATCCGTAGCAGATGAACTCTGTATGAACTCTTCATAATCTTATGGACAAATGGAGAATGGGTCACACGCACACACACACACACACATAAACACACACACACACGAATGCACTCTGTCCATGCTGCTGACCGGGAGAGGAGGACGCTCACACACACACCTCCACAACACACCAATTTCACCCTTTGGTCAGCAGTGTAATTCATTCAGTGCAGTTCAGTGTTTGCGAGTTGAATTCCTCACCTCATCTTCAAAGAGGCCTTAACACAGTTTAGGTCAATGTGTCAACTGTAGACCGGTTTCATGTGTTAACATTTGTGTTTTCTTTTTAATAATGTCATCCTGGTAGATTCTTCTCTTTTGAGACACTAAATCTCAGCATTTCCTTTGACCCAATAGACTCCAAAACATGCCACAAAAATGTTTCTTTTTAAAAATATTCTTTCCCAAAAATGCACTTGTCCTTAAGAAATGTTCACATTCACAAGGTCAAAATCGATGTCGAACTTGACCTTATTGTCTGCATCCTTCGCGTCCCACTTTATATTAATTTTGTTCCCTTGTTATAATGGAGCTGGGGGATTAAAACTGGATTGATCAATTGCATTTCAGCGTATGAGGATGCAATTACTTGGTTGTGGTGTGTTGAGAAGTTATCAGTCTTTATTATGGTTGCGGATGTAGCAACCAGATGGTGATTGTTCTCTGCAAATAATAGCGTCTCTTTATACCCGCTTAAGATACTGAGACCCTTATCTGCCCGGCACACTCTCAGTTTACACATACACATGTACGCACACACACACACACACACACACATACACACACACACACACAAAGGCTCTCGCTGCCATACAGTTACACGCTAAATATTTTTCCCACATTTCAGCCTCCGAAAGCCTCCTTTTCTTAAAAAACAATGCCCACGGTTTTTATTCAGAGAACTTTTGAGAAGATGCCTAAGTGATCCCTTTACACGCTCTCAGCTGCCTCGCCTGTACTCTGGTAAATGTGTCAGCCCTACAGAGAAATAAGCCTTCCAGAAGAGTTTCTTCATTGTTGAGGTAATTGTCTCCTCTTTGACAGGCACATTCATCAGTGGCTTAATGGTCAATCAAAAGTTGGCAGGCAGAGTGTTTTCATTCTTTCCTATCCACTACATTAGGAATACTTAATCAAAATGTCTCCCGGTAATGGCTGTGAAGAGTTCATGACTGACTGATCCGTTGTCTGTGCCGATAGAAAATTAACAGCTCGGCACTGGAGAGATGTGGGCCTGCAGATAAACAAATTGTGCATTAATATTTCATCTTCAAGACCTGGGATGTGCTATCAAGCGGTGGAATATTCCTGGGCTGTGTTGTCATTTTTCTCGCGTTCATTTTTTTCTTCTTCTTCTCCTCCTGTATTCTTGAAGGCTCTTTGCAGCTGTAACTCATTTCACTTGATGACTTTACTGGGGTTACAGAGAGTGACGACAAATTGATTACCTGGCAGAGCAAGAATGGAGCGAAGAGAGACACAGGCTGACAGTCATGTTATAATAATATGTGTAATGATGTGTGGAGGGGGAACAAGGAGAGAGGAGTATTGAAATAAGAGCATGGAAGATGCAAAGGAATGGGTTTCATTTTTTGTGTGTAGGGCTCTTAAAGACGCAGTATCCTTCTTGGTGGGAATAGTCTTTTGCAAGGTGGAGGAAAAACAACACAATTCCCAGCTCAAGCATTAATTCAGAGGACATTCGGCATCCGGGGTGTTTGTAATCTCCTCCGGGAATTGTATTATTAATAGGCATATTTGTAAACGTGAGACCACAGACGCACTAGTAAAGGCCAGTTGGGTCTGATTTACTCCCTTTCCATACAGGGTTTGTATGGTAATTTAAAATGCCAATTACTCACCGGTCCAGAATAGGATGCACTAAACCTTTGCTTTATCACTGGGAGAGTGTCAGTAAGACAGACGGCGATCAGGCTGCGGAACCCAGGTTGAAATGTGTGCATCGGGTTATATATATGGTGTAAACCCAAAGTCCTATAAGTGCATGGGAGGCATTTTTGAGTGAAGGGAGCCATATGTTATTTTGCGGCCGTGGGAGTATTTCTCTTCCGTTTTTTTTTTTTACAATAGCTCTGTGCCTCAAACCGTTAGCCCAATTTGCTGTTAACAAGATAAATTGGAGAACAGACAAAGGCATTAAGTGTTGCAGTGCCAGCTAGTGACTGACAGCAGCTTGTGGGAATTGGCTCGCAGAAATTCCTCCAAAGTGGTTTGTTCAGAAAATATCCTACGATCAAGGCATATGTTGTTTATCCAGTTTAGGTAGAAAGAGGAAGTCCATTTTGAATGACAAAGGCTGGGAGGAAAATGGCAGCAAATACAATGATGTCTTATATATTTTTTAATACCAGATTACCACCCTTGTGGATTTTTTTTTGCACCTCAGCACTATTCTTTTGTCTGCAGCCATTTATGATTTGCTTACAATTATTTCACCTTTTTTACACCTTTGTGAACAAAAAGAGAATGATACTCAAATGCAAAGGTCTTTTTATTTAATAGAATATTAAGTCTGTGTTTGACATCACTGGACTTTTTGTCTTTCAAGGGCCCATTTGATCTCTGATAACCACATTCTAAATCTGATGAATATTTTTTTATTATTTTTGCAATTATGTGCATGACCGCTCATATTTTTGCCATTCTAAGCGCCTCGAGTATAAGATCTGATTAGCTGCAGGAAACGAGAGTTCCCATTGGCTGTGGCGCTACTGGTTTAGTAGCTATGTAATCAAGTTAACGATCGAATTATAAAAATGACCAAATGGAACAATATTGTAAAGACAGATTACAGACGACTGCTTCACCTTGTTTTCGCAGCTTTTCAAATGTACAGTTGTGAGAAAGCGGCGAACAAAATCTCGCTGTCAAAATAAGAATCCATGAAAACAATGAGGCGAAGGTCCTCGCTGGCCTTGGAAATCAAATCATGTTATCTATTGTAGCTATATGAATAGTGTTATCATTTTGACTTGACTTGTTATATTGTCTGAGCATGGGCTGCAGTGAAGCTCTTCTTTGTCTACTTTTCAAGGCTGCATATTTAACAAATCAGAATCTCAATCATTATTATTATTACTACCTTTACAATGAAATGTGAAAAGCTCCACTTAAAACTTGATTCTTGAGTTCATAAGAGAGTTTATTATTTTGCCCATATAAAACTCTGCCATGAATATAGTCGCCCATAGATCGGCTCCTTAGCAGGCATTGGCTCTTTGTATTTTTCAGTGCACTGCATCTCTCCGGATTGATGTCAACAAGACAAATGTTTAGATATGATCATACCCAGTGTTGGCTTATGAGCACACCCAGCATGCACTTTATTGCAACGCTTGCAACTTTCTAACTTGCAGGCGCTCCCCATAGAGACACCCTTTAATAACTTTCTCTTCATCAGCTGGTGCTCATGCTCTATATTCTTACGACAGTAAGAAGAAAAAGAAATAGTAACACAAAGTCAGGTGGTTTTTAGTGAGTTCCCATCGGATTCTCTCCTGCTTGCCGGGGAGGTGACAGGTGTAGATAGCTAATAGTTTGCGAAGGCTTTTGTTTGCGTGAGAGGCAGACGGGGTGGTGCACTGTCTAGGTGATAAGAACCAAGACTCCTGTGCCCTCCAGCACATTGATCTCTCTCCTCCGCTCTGCGCTCTCTCTCCTGTGTAGAAAAAAAAAGAGCGCCTGTTATGATTGGTCTCAAAGCAAGTGCCTGTGCAGTGTTGCACCTCTCTACAGCAACTGCTCATTCACCTTGCCTTCCCTCGGAGACCTGCACTAGTTTCCAGGCAAATGACACAATTTGATATGCCGTTGGGGTGATTCATGTGGATAATGTTTCCGTGTGATCATCACTGCAGAAAAGAGACTATTTCTTGTTATGTTTTCTTTTTCTTTTTCTCTCTTTTTTTTTCCTTACTCATTATGTCTGACAATAACTAGAATATTGGGAGAGTTTATTGCGAGCGGGCTAAAACTCATTATTTCTGCTAGACAACCCAAGTACAAAAGAAATTATGTTATGGTATTTTATCCAGGTCCCCACAGATATAATGATTTACAGAGGAAAAATAAGGAGGAGACTTTATGGCTTGGGTTGTTCATTTATGTGGATTTAGAGGATAAGAATGCAAGGCAAGCTTACAGTTAATACAGTAGCACCATGGGCCTGGTATTGATTACACGGAGGAGGTATAGCATGTTTTATATGCTTTATGGTCAAATGCACTGCGCCTCATGTGCTTTGTATTATTGTAATGATAGACATTCCCACCATTGTTTATGTCTTTGTAATTCATATCATCTGCAGTTTTGTGAAGAGCACGTCATCTCCTTTTTCCATACAGACTCCAGGGGATTTAAGTGAGGACATCCATCTTGTAGTTGTTGACCTACATGTATAGTCACTCAGAGGGCATAAACGTTGGCCATATGGTTTGGGTCGGGGGTGGGTGGGTCGGGGGGGTCTTTAAAAACAATCACAGCCGGATTCGGTTAAACTAACCATTCTTTACAGTTTTAAAAAATCCCTGTTCTCTGATTTCAGAGGTATAATCCAGCAGGTTCATGGATGTGCTGCTTTTATTAAAGAAGCACCTTGGATGATCATTCAATGCATAATTTGTGCAAACTATAAAGGACATGATTGAAATGTTCATGTTTAGGTTGAATAAAACTCTCACAATATACCCCGCAATGATGCATAATACCTCGCAGTAAATGAATGTGACATTCCCCTTCGACATGTGAGCAACAAAAAATGGAGAAAAATTAATCTTAAATTATTCGCGTGTACCTGATTTGCTTCTTATCTAATCCTTAATGAGCTTCAATTAAGATTTATTATGCAAATTAACCCTCAGCTGCTACTGACTGCAGGAGCAGGAGCTATGACAATATTGTGCTAATGGTGTGATCTGTAACAATTACAAAGGTACACTGCCGTCACGCAGAATGCTCCGCAACTCTCCGAGAGGTCAGTCTGCTAAATATGTGTTCAGTTGTTGTGGAGATCTGGACATTTTGTTTATTAAGACTCTGTCAATCAGTGTTTTTTATAACAGTGGATACAATTATGACGTATTATTGATTTTGGACGTATTCGTACAAATTGCTACTGTTTGTAGCTGCGGTGTTCATATACATAAACTATCTATATGTTAGTATATGCATCCACTCCCCTAAAGCTTATAAGTCACACCTGGAGAAAAAAAATAGAATTGGTTTGTAAAAAAAACTAATTTCCTGGCAATGTGAAAAGTAATTAAACACTTTTCACTTGGAAATAAGCGATACATATAATTAAAACAAAGAAAGATACGATAGGAAGAGTCGTTTTTATCAATGAACTAATGTAGAAAAAAGATTGTATTTGATTATATAAGCTAAACTAAAAATGTAGATGTACAGCCAGCCTCCTTTTTCTCATCACCACGGTTACGGCACACAGTGAGGTCATGACCGGAGGAAGTGCTCCTGGACACTTAACTCGAGCACTGTATGAAGCTGTGAACCTTGCACCTTTTGTAACTTCATTTAGCACGAGGCTGATGGCTTCCAGACAGCTTTATGGCTTACGTGTTTTATGAGTCGTCATGCGGCGCAATTACATAGGACCTAATTTGATGAATCAAGTCAATGTTTCACCGGCTCCGGTGACCTTCCTGGCCTGTGATCTTCTGTCTCTCCGCGCAGGTCAAACAGAGGCTTTCACACTTTGTACAATTCAGTCACACTCTGGTAGAAAAATAAAATTAACATGCGCCTGTTATTACAGCCAATCAGGACGGTAGTGATTCGTAATGAGCTATTGTCGGTTGGTTTTAAATGGCTTTGGCAAACCATCAGTCCAAATGAATCAGTTAATCAGCCAGTCAAAGCAAAATAATGCATTTCTAAATTCCCCATGTTGCAGTGCAAAATGACTCCCATATTTCGGATCTTTGTTTATATTTATATCACACGTTTTATATATAGTCTCGGTGCCTGAAAATAAACAGGCAGAAATAAACACAGTTGAAAGTATTTTACAGCCTTCGCCACCTAATTACCTCCATCTGAGCACCTTTAACTTTAAACCGGAGTGTTTGAGTGGCACGCCATAACATGTAGGAGTAATAAACAGCAGCTCACATTTTGCATCAAATGTGATTTACGAAACCCTCAAAGCAGCCAATGATAAATCTGTTAATAAAATATGTTTTTTATTTATGTATTGAGAGCCACGAAGACGAGCGTTAACCTTTATTAAATATAAATGTGATAGTCCACCGGATGGATTGATGAGATTTAGCTTGTTTACTTGTAATTCTACGTCTTGCTTGAGGTTAGAGCTCCATTTACAAATAAAAGACATAAAATAGTGAAGTAACAATTTGAGTGAGTACAATTGCATTGGAGACCTACCTGCACCGTTAGCTGGCTAATTGTTCCATGAATTGTTCATGCTCTCAGTGTTGTAATCGAACAAACTCGTCTCTCAAAAGAAACACTGATTTGGGGGATAGAAACTCCAGCTTTCTAATTAGCAACGCTTTCAAATACTGAATGGCTCATTTGATAATTTTTTGTGAGCAGCAAACAAGTTTTAATGTCAAACAGAATGTAAAGTGACACACATATAGAGTTCGTTTTTCTTCCTGGCAGGGGGTCCACCTTATTAGACACATTAACATCTGGCCACTGATGCCTCGAGGGTGCATTTTTTTAAGTCAAAATATGAACATGAATGACAATAGGTTTTACTGTGTGACTTTTTATTTATTTAATGAGATATTTTAATTGATATGCGTGTGATTAATTAAAATACCTAAAATAATTTTGATTTCAAAGTTATTTGTTTTAAAATTGTGTGTAATTAGAGGAACAACAAATGTGGGCAAAAACTGGTAACATTTGGAAATCTTAAACAAATAAATGGACCATACAATTCTCAATGTTCCATTCTATGTGCTTTACTGCTTTACAAAGACAATAGTTCACGTTTCAGGTAAATATGCCATATATACTAAAGCTTAAGCACAGTATATTCCTCCTGAAAAAGACTGTCTTGGGTTCAAACATGCAGAAAACAAAAAGGCATATATAAGTCCATCGAGAACTATTAAAACACAAAAAAAAAAACACAAAAGAGCCACAAAGAGCATTTTCAAGCACACACTCCAAGTGTTAAAAAAAAGAAAGACAGAGGGCTTTCTTCTGAGTAAAAAGGCCCAACATGTGCTGTGTTTCCGCCCTGATCCCTAAACTACCAACGAGACTGCAGCTCGTTGTGTTCCTGCTCCTGAGGGCTGCGCCCGCCTGTTTGTGTCTCCAGTATGTGCTGAGCTAGTCTGTTGAAACAGCTTAATTGATACTCATTAAACAGCGGTGACAGCTTAGGTGTCCGTGATGAATGTAGAATAATTCTGTTGTACTTACAACTTGATTAAGGAGAGGCACACAACATGTTGGGGATGAAGCCTAAGGCTTCGGCCTAAATGCACTTACGCGCTACTTAAAATGATCCGTTTATGCTTCCTGCGTGTGCACGTAAGATGAACAACTTTTAAAAAATCGAAATGAAAAAGTAGGTTTTCTTTCTTTCGAAAATGAGCTTCTAGTTTGTTTTACTTTGCTTTTGAATACTTGGAAAGTGTAAACACCTAAGAAGAGACTTAGTCTAAAAATTTGAATTATGTTGACTTTTCTTTCTTTTTATTCCGCCGCAGTTTGGCATTTCAATACAATAATAAAGTCAATTGATGTCAGGCAGATGAAAAATGTATGCATCTCGTATTATTTCAGTAAAATATTAGAGGCAATTGGAATTGGTTCAAAATTGACTGTCTTTGTAACGAGTGCATGACGAATGGTATAATTTAGAGAAGAAAATGAATGCCAGGAAACCAATAATATTATTCTGTAGCATTTTATATGTCATGATATTCCATGAAGATGAACTAATTTCACTAAATACCCCACGAAATCGACTCACATTGTTTTTCTACATTGTTATAGAAACCGAGTCCCACACAGTGGTGATCAGGTCATCGGGGCTTGTGGCAGATACACAATTTATCATAATGTTATGATTTGGTTTTTCTTCCTTGTTTTCTTTGACGGCCTCAGAGAAAGCGTGACGTTAAAGTCCTCATCACTTTCTTTGTCGAGGCCCGTGTTGTCTCTCGCTTTGCTGCCATCTGATTATACTGACAAAGAAGAGCCCCCTTTCTCCATTTTAAGAGTACATGAAAGAGGGGGGAATTTCCGAGGATGGATTTACAACTTTATCCCCACATGATTAATATTACACAGGGAGGTCTTTGTACAGGAAGCTTCATGTCTAATTATGGTCCAACTGTGCCTGACTGAGAGCAAACATGATGCCAAGGGCTGCCAGTGGGAACTGCGCTGACACGTCACACTTGTGGTTCATGTGTGTGCGTGGTGATGTCATCGCCGCGCACATTCTGTGATGCTGTAGGCCCACAACTCGTGGAGCCGTGGCAGAAGTCAGGCTTTCAGTGCGCTCTGTCCAGCTGGCAGCAAACTCCATGAAACACTGGGAATCTATTGGACTTAGCTTCAATAAAAAGCCAACAGGGATGTATTTTTGCTTTTCATGTTTTTAAGAGTTACACATGTCTACCAAACATAAAATGATACCCATGACCTCACTGGTGATAACTACAATATGTCCACAGTTGCTGTGGCGTTAAGAGCAGATGCAGATCCATCACCCCCCTCCACACACACACACACACACCCCCACCCCTTTTACAAGAATTTCAGGGACTCCACGTCCTCCCACGTTTGCGTGCTCATCATATATCTCAGCCCAGACATTCAAGAGGTTGCTAGCCAGACCAGCCATAAGTCATCCTGCCTATCAAGGCGCGACCGTGTTTCTCGGCTCGGTTTTCAGCTGTTACTTGTAAACCAGCATTCTTAAGATTAACAGGGAGGCCTCTAAAAGCAAACTATAATAGTACAATATGTTACAGTCATATTTTATGGCCTTTAGTGTGTGAGGCCAAGTGTGTGTGTGTGTGTGTGTGTGTGTGTGTGTGTGTGTGTGTGGATCAACTGAAGGGTCTAAGGCCAGCATTGCACCTTTGGGAGAGTCGAAAATAATAGTGTTGTGTTACTGCTGTTTGTCATTAGGCTGATAACAATAATACAGGTGTGCGCGTCACAGGAAACCCGGTTGGGCCTGGTCACCCTCACAAGTGCACATCAAATGTGACGAGGTTATTCTTATCATCTTTTATTTATTTACTTATTGTCTCAGGCTTGTTTTCAATACAATGAGAATTCCTGAGAAGAACATGCTTTTGTCTTGAAGTATGTGTGTGTGTGTGTGTGTGTGTGTGTGTGTGTGTGTGTGTGTTTGCTTATGTGTCTGCTTGCGCAAAAAAAGGAAGAAAAAAGTCATTGATATAGAACTAACTGTCAAAATAAGTCGTGTTCAATCCAAAACCGTTTAAGTTGTCAAGGACATATTTTCCTCCTTCCCATATCCTGACAAACATTGAGTCAGCAATTGTCTGTTGTATTTCTAGTGCTGGTGTCTCATGCTCGCCCCCAGGCCATTTTAAAGTTGTAGAAAGTGGTCATTTTCTCTGTCAGTAGGAGGTCAGTGCTGTGGCAGTCAGTAAAGCTATTCAGTCTGGTGAAACCGAGTCTATTGGGAACCCTAAAGACATTTTGTCCGGCGTAGTCGCCGCTCGCTGTCTGTCTTCATGCCCGTCTCATTGTACTCACGGCACTCTTAAGAAAGTCTCGAAAAGCTTGAAACATTTGTCAGATTATTTCCCGATCTCCAAACTTTTACTCAGACGTGACACACCTTTGGCTATTCAGCTGTCAACTGACTCAAACTTTAAAATCACCCATGAAACTGACATATAGGGGAACCTTATTGAATATTTGCATAGCCCCGCTTCTTTCTGTGTGGCCATTTGTCCTCCTGTCAAAAGCAGTTCTTGTTATATTTAGCTCCCATTCTGTCTGAACGTCTACCTGTCCCTCTCGCTGTCTGTCTCACTCACTCTGTCGCTGACTGACACGTCCTTTCTGCGCTGTGTGGTGTATCCCTGGTAACTGTCGCCGGGGGCTCACTCATCACTGAAATGTAACAGAGGTCACACACAGATCATTGCTTTCGCCCAAGGCCTTGACTTTAACTAGGAGACAGTGCTGCAGCGGCCGGTCAGTGATGGGTCTGGAAACAACACCAGCATCATCTGCCCCGTCGTCACCTTAACGGAGAGTCCGGGTCTTTTCACTTGTGTGTAGAAACCGGGTTCAGGTGAGAAGGGAAGGTGAGATTAGCTGTGTTTGAATCATATCTGATGTATATGAGTCACAGAAAGAGCTAAAATCATAACTGCTCATATGCCTGACCAGAGTTACACTCATATTTTCCACACTTACTTACCTCCTTACACTTAGTAAGTGTAGGTGTGGATCAGTCAGAGTTTTAGGATTTTGTGGGAGGGCGTCAATCAGGCCTACAATTTATGATGAACACATATGCAGCTAGTTTTATACTATATTTGATTATAGTATGCAATTAAGAATGTTTAGGAAATGTTAAACTACATAATCTCTGTCGGTACACACGTGTATGTTCTTTGCATATCCGGAGAACTTTTCATCCGACCTATTGTACGCTTGGTGGGTGTCATGCTGGGGACGCAACGACGTGCACAAAGCACACTCAATATTAATAAACTTTGTATAAACAAGGGATTCTGCCCTGTGCAGCAGCAGAGGCGGAGCTTCAGGGCTCTGCAGGCTCTTTACAGGCCGCGGTCTCTTGACTGCAGTTCACATTTGCTGCAGGATGCTGAATACACTGACCTTACAACCCAACTCTTCTTCGCTTCCCTGGAGTCCAGAGATGAGCGGTTCTCGAGTACTTCTGGAAGCCAAGCAATCGGCCTGCTCCGAGTGGCCACTACGCCACTGGATGAAAAATAGGTTGATGCATAAAGTATGCCCCTTTGTATTATCAGGGCTGTGCCACTTACACATATTTTAATTTGCATTTTCACTTGAGGTCATCTTCAAAGAACTTTAAAATTCATCTGTATCAAGAAAACTGGGACCAGCAAAATGTCTTTGTGTGACAGAAAGTGGCGTTTCACTTACTGGCTATTCGTGAAATACATGTTGTGAAATGTAAAACTGATGAGCCTGCTAACAGCTTGATATAATAGGGGACAGTCGGGTACAGGTATAGTGATGGGTCAATGTCGCTCTGGCTCAAACCCTGAACATTGAACCAAATGATTTCTAACCTCACCGTTGCTCTCGAACAACAGGGTAAAGGGGCAGCTGACCTTGTTGGCCGAAATCTCATTAAATCCGCAAACAGCAACTGTAGCAATGTCAAAAAATCACCTCAGTTATCACAATCCACTTCATATGTTATGATGTGCACTTCTGTTTTTTGGGGAATATGGATTTCCATTCAGAGGCACTGCTCTTTTTGCAGCCTTGAATAGCTTCCTTTGAAGGCGGCTCTAAGCCCGAACCATTAACGCCTCACACACTCAGTGACTGAGTTGTTGATGTGGTGGATCTGTCGCGCCCAACTTGCAAGGGGGGCCCTTGACTCTCCGGCCTCACCGCTGCGTCTGACCAGTTTTCTTTTTCTCGTGCCTCGTCTGTCAAATGCCCACATGAAGCCAGCAGCACCCGTTGGTACCATACGACCACTTGCAGAGAGGGATAATGTATTCCTTGTGAATGAGGATGGCAAGTTTCTGCACTGGTACCTCTGTGAAGGTTCACCAGGGTTCTTATGAGTGTCCTCTTGAAACATGAAGCCGGGTCCCACAGGGACACATTTATCTTCTTATCAGAATGTATCTACACACAGTTTCTGTCTCTTTTTTTTTAAGACACCGATTTATGTTTAAAGTCCCTGCCCTCCTACAGTCTCTTCACCTGTTTTCCCCGTTTCTGTGAGTTTTGATGAAAAAAAAGGCCGTTAGGCTCATCCGTCTCTGTGTGCACATGCTTGTGTTTTCATGTGCCCTTAATGTTGTTGGTTGTTTGAGTGCATGTTTGTACGCCTTCATGTTTGCATGTGTTTCCTGTGTGCTTCATGGTGGCCCTCACAGCCTGGCAGCGACCCAGCTGAAGAGTTCCGGTACTGTCCAGACGCATCCTTGAGGGACCTCATCAGCCCCTGAATTTCCTTCCCCTCACGCCTGAGGGCATCCATATTCATTTCCTCCACTGATTTGGGGGAAATGATGAAAGGCTGGCTTTTTTCCCATCTTTTATTTCCTGCCAAGGTTGCCTGCATTTCAATGCAACGTAAATCTGCTAAGGCCTGAAAACATGCTCCCATTTGGACATGACCAGTTCCATGTTATTAGTATCACGGCATGTCAAAAAAGAAAAAGAGGGGCCCAGGGTTATTGTAATAATCCGGTGTGTTTGTGTTAGAATCGTTGTGTGCATCAATGCACAGTACAGTACGTCCATCTTTTAGTCTTAACACTGACTCATTGTGAAATGACTCACTGGAGTCTGTATTTATTTCACACAGACAAAAAAGGTCTGCTTCTCATTAAAAAAAAATCTAAAATCTCATCCATTGTCGAGTTATGAGGGCTTGATGATACCATAGAGATAACTGCATTGGTTTGAAATAAACCTGTGATTAAGCTGGTGGGTGGGTATTTACTCTTACCGGAGACAGGAAATGAATGCTAATGAAAATAACAGCCACATACAGTAATAACCCGACTCTAATTATTTGCATGCTTTGATGATGCCATATATACTCCTCACACGCACACACACACACACACACACACACACACACACACACACACACACACACACGCACACATGTGCCTACTTAACTAAACCTCAGGTAGACTATCCGCCCCGCTAGCAGGATCCTGCCCTCCGCTCAACGCACAACAGCGCTCAGGGCGTGGCAGACCGGCCCGATGAGGGAGCGGGCTTGCGGTTGCCGAGACAACCCTAAACACACGTGTACACAAAGGGAAGGCCCCACTGAGAGAGGATCATCTCCACCTCTGGCTGGATAAAGAGCGGCGGCGCTCCACTCGCTGGAATGCGCTTCCTGCCTAAAGGCGTATACAGCAGATTGTGTATATGGTTTTTCAAGCATCCCACAATAATCATTATTCTTGACACGCCATTCATAGAGGTTGATACTTACAGTACGGCAAAGAGAAGACATGTTTTGGTGCAACTGTTTCTGCCTATTTAAAGTCAAAGCTCATTGACAGTTATTACAAAATTATGCTTGGAATAAGTGAGAATCTTTGTTAATATTAAAGGATTACTTATTTTTATTTTGGGAATTCATCTGATTTTAGTTGAAAATTCTGAATCCATCTCAATGTTTTTCCATTCCAAAAATGAAGGTGAAAATCTGAAATCACTCTGAAGCGACGCTCTGGACAGCTACATATCAGAGCTTCATACCCGATACTGTTTTCCTTTTGTAGTCAGTGCGACAGCTCACTCTCAAACGTGGCACTTGATAGTTTTCACCAGTGGATTTATAGAGCTCAGAACGTAGTCTGTATTGTTGAGCTCCAAATCTGGGCCACATATGATAACAGAATGATCCTTCTGTACAGTAAGCGTGCGGATACTCTTGCAGCTGTCTGTCATCTGAGGCCTGGAAGATGCATAATAGCTCGTGGCTGTGGGAGTCTGATAGAGCCCGGTTTCTTTTATGGAGCAGCTTTAACTCTACACACACAGTGTGTGGGCATGTCTCACTCTGACCCAAACACACTTTTTCTGCTGACCGGCGCAGTGGAGTAGTTTGTGGACAGCATATATATATATATATATACACATATTTATGTATATAATATATATATATATATATACATACACATATATGTCTATGAAGTAGAATCCCTTAATGAAACCATATAGATAATTTCAAGTCAACCAACTGTTTTCCACAACTCTGTTTTAAAATGAATCAAATTGTTATTATGGTTCGTGCAGGTTGAGTTGCATCGGGCTCATATATAAAGGAGCTTCAATGTTAGGCCATCTGGAAAATACGGATGTTAAAGAGGGTGAGTAAAACTTAAGCACTGCTGCGGGAAAAAAGTCAGCTAATTGTAAACAGCTGCAGGTGATATCACCCCTCAGACTATTGACAAAGCGGTGGCAAAAAGTCCCAGTGAAGAGCTCAGGGTATAAAGGAACACTTGAATGTAGTCTGGCCTACCGAGGAACACAGAAAGTGTCTGTTTTAACATTAAAATGAAATTATTCCAATGTTCTGTGCTCTTAATAATTTATTTATATTTGTGAACAGTTCACACTGCAATGTTCTGCAGGCAAAACCCCCACGAAAAAGCCCATTAGAATCAAATGAATGACAAATGCTGCTAAGTGTTTACACATGACAAACGTCTAACATGGCTAATTGCATATAAGTGTCGGGGTGAAATGTGTTTGGAGCCTTATGATGGTGCAAGATGGCGTCAAGTAACAGAAAATTTATTTCAACAATTTTGAAAAGGAGATGTCAAAATTACACGTCTTTTTATATATTTGGTACTTATTTTTGTGACAATGTGTCAATCTCAAAATAAGTTTTTTGTATCCATTTTATTGAAAACACCAAAAGATTATAGAACAAATTGATGATTAATAAACAAATAATTGTTTAGTTTACTTTACACACTAAAGTACGCAAAAATGCAAAATACTCGGCTGCTAATATCTCAAAAACGTTCATACCGGCGAACTGTTGTATTTTTCGATAAAAGATATGAATATATTCGCGCTATTGCCCCAGAGCAGCGACCGTCTGTCTGTCTGAGGTAAACCGTTAAGCAGCTACGCTGCCCTTAGCTCTTTCGGTGAGTTCCCTCTGGTCTACATATCTCTGGCTTTCTGCTGTGAACGGTAACAACAGGAGTGCATCTGCTGCGCTCGGCCCATGTCGAGCTTGGGAGGAATAATCAAAGGCCTTCGTGTTGGTATTTTTGGTGACTCCTCCAGTATTTCCCCGTGTGTTCCGGCGTCTGCTCGTACCGGAGTTGTGCAGCCTCCAGCGTAGTCCGTGCAGTGACTGTGCACCATCTTGTGTCCTGAGCTATAGCAGCAGGCGGTTCCATGGCAGCGCACCAGCTGCCTGATGTAGAGAGGGAGAGGCGCGCGGCCGGCCTGCTTCAGATTTGGGTCTGTGAGTTATTGACCCTCTTTGATAAACCCCTCTGAATGACGGTGGCATAATTCAGCCTAAAAGTTTACACTGTCACCGGGATGAGCTAACTGTCTCCCGCTGAATATATGAGTGCAATTTTCGAAATAGGTTTATAGCAATTCTTGGGAGAGGAGGGCGAGATAGTGATATTACTGACTTTATCACTGCAGCTGAGCAGCGTGGAGCACCTCCGTATCTCTCTATTGCTCCTCCGCAGAGCAGTGAAGGATCACGCTGCACATGCATTGTAGGTATTACTAAAGAGAAAAGAGTCCAGCTCCTGAAGGGGGGCGGGGGGGTGATACGCCATTATTACAGTAATGCTATATTTTCCACTCTGATCATGAGAGTATGTCTTTCTTCTTCCCGCTGGTTGTATTTTACATTAAGTTCAGCATCTTAACTCAGTGTGTCTCTCATTTTTAGTCTTCTTGCAAATTAATCTTTTGCACTGAGTATCTTGATGCACATTTACCGTGTTTTTTTTTCCATCAGATGGGTAATTTACTTTCGATTAGCATTCAAGTGCGGTTTCTTATGTTGCTGTGAAAATGTCTCACTTGACTGTTTTCCTTCGCAATTAATATAATCTGTGGTCCAATGTGTAATTTAAGGACATTATCCAAATTTGCAGAAACTTTTTCAGTCCGTTTTATCGGATTTTTGATGATTATCTATCTATATTCATCCTAAGTATTACTGCTTAATATGAGTAATGCAGAATCACTGCGAATGTAATTTAATAGTAATGTGAGACCTGTTAAGCATTAGGCAAAATAATGAGTCACCCTTTCTATAAACTGCACCTTTAATCCCACTACATTTCTCTCACTCAGGCTGCATTCGTAATGTATTTTCGTCAGTGTAATATGAACAGCTCATTGTTGAAATCTCACTGAATTATTTCTCTTTTCTTTTCCCTTTCATGTGTCGAGACAGAATCTGAACCCGTAAGAATTAATATAGCGAGCGCAGTATTGTGCATCCTATAAATTGATTTTGACCCAGCCTTTGAACAAAAGGAACACTGTTGCATTGCCATCCACGGTTGATGCCACTCCCTCTTTGGCTCACACTGAATACTCTCCTTTAATAGAGTGATGGGTGGTAGCCGGCTGACAAAAAAAAAGAAGAGTGGCTTATTTGAGTTGATTGAGAAGAGGGTGGGCCGGGCGAGGATGGGGCTTCTGTGACTGGCAGCGATCAATCACTGTGAGGGGAGGCTAATGAAGCAGACTTTGGTTTATTAAAGTGTTAGCAGAGAAAAAATTGCTGCAGGGCCCCAGAAGCCCTGGAAAGGAGGCTGTGGGCACCTCTGATGGTTAGGGGCCAGCCATAAAGCAATCACAGTGTTTGTTCTAAGATGGCATCTATTATGTGATTTGGGTGTGGATACAGATAGTTTGAAAATCTTTTCAAACATTTATTTTTTAGGAAATAAACAGCACTGCTAAAGAATGCTGATGTACAACTTGATGGTCATGCCTCCAACCAGAATTGTTTTTTTTCACAAGCCCACATTAGCCCTTGTTTTGGCATTCGCAAATACAATCCGGATTTTGAGCTGACGATCGCCGCGTGAAGTCCGTAAAATAACCGTATCCTGTAAAAGTACGAGCACATTGAAACCAAGGCACTCTCTGAGACAGTTTGAAAGACAAACGAGGAGCAGGGGAGTGAAAAATGCAAAGCAGATGTTTTTCTCACCGTTTTTAATGGCAGCGAGACATTACTGATGCCATTACAGAGACCTTTTATGGCTTCTTTTAATCCCCTGGCCTGCCGGAGGAAAGAACCCCCTTGTGGTGCGGAGTAGCCTCTTTACTTCAGAGCAACAATTTGAACCCATTTCCAACTCACTTGCCTAATCTGCCACAGGGTTTTACAAGGCTTCCTCTGTAATTATTCTGCGCCAAAATGAAAAGGTAAAGAGGTATTCAAATACACCTCTTGGGTAAACATGTGCTGCTCATCACATAGGGCTTGAGTCAAAGTGTCTTTTGTCAAAACTAGTCCCAAAATATTGTGGCGCGTGCATTGGTTTTCTTTTTGCCTGCCACAACATTTGGTCATCCGGGTTCACATTTTCACACAATGATTGATCATGAGATCCGATAAGTACCTTGTAGCTCTAGTTCCAGGTTCACATTTGGCGCGCTAGATTTACATGCGGTGCCGTGTTCGCCGTCTGCTTCCCGCATCAGAACCAACCTGTAAAGCTCAGAGGAGCACTAACGGGGGTCTGGTTAGGGGCTGAAAATGAGGAGGAGATGAACTATACGACTCCGTCCCGCAGTCCAGCCGACAGTATATCAGCGGAATCGCAGCCGCTTGGGCGTGTGTGTGTGAACGGTCTACTCATATATATCGCCCCCCACATACACACACACACACACACCACACCACCCCAAAGGGGCCTCTCTGATGGTGATGGCGAAAGGATGTCGCTGTCTGGGTGATTGAGTGCTGCTGGTCCTGGCCCTGGGCACATCCCCGCGCTCTGAGCCCGAGTGGAAGGCCTACCGCTGAGCGCTGGCCTGAAGGGACTCGCCTGAAGGCGGGCAGCCGCACAGCAGCAGGATTTGCTTCTCTCTCTCTCTCTCTCTCTCTCTCTCTCTCAAGAACACCAACTTTAATATGCACAGATTAGACAATAGACAGTATTAAATCGGCGGAATATTTTAATTGTAGTGTTTTTTTTAATTCAAACTATATTTCATACACGCGTTTATACATGTTAAATCTGCGTGAACTAGCCTTATCTGAACTTGCGCCCCATCTCTCTAAGCCTTTGTCACTCTCACTCACTCGGAAATGTGAAATAATCAAGGCGCAGTAATTAGCCTCACTTGCTGCATTGTAATTGGGGGCAGAGGGAGGTTACTCATCCTATATTTTTTTCTTCCCCTGTTTGATAATTGCAGACTTTAGCGTGCCCTCTGTTTTAATTTTTTTGATCCTCCTAAGCTTGTTCCCATCGATGCTGAATTGCTGATGCTATTTTAAAGCTGTGGCTCTTGTGCATTTCATCAGTCATCAGAAGCTCCAGCGTTTCGAAAGAGTGGAGAGTTCATTTTGGAAACGCGCTGTCCATTCCCTTTTTGGGTTTCAGCGCCGTCAGCCTTCCCACTGCCTCCACCATGAGAGCCTTGACACTGTCCAGGTCCGTCCTACTTGGCAAGAGGGAGAGCTTCAGAGAAAGGCAGAGTTTATTTCCTGTTCTTGTGAATCATATATCAGTACAATTCCCCTCTGTGCTGTTTGGCAACGGTGGAATGACGGGTGTCATTTATCATACGGACTGAAAGAGGCTGTGGGAAAAGGGATTTGAATTCTTCTAGAAGTGTGTGGACTCTCCTTAGTGGTGAATCATTAAACGGAGGAGTTTTTCAACAGGGATATGAGTAACTCCTTGTGCTGGTACTTTGTTCCCCTGTTTCACTGGCTGGCTCAATCATTAAATGTCTCAAAAATAAGATTTACTAGTTTTATATAAATTGTGAAGGGGCATGGCATTTAACTTGTAATTGGGGATTTTTGTCCTGCTGAATCCATTAAGTCGCTCTTCGGTTTTTTGGTTTGACGCAAGCTCCATGGTCATGCTTTGCAAGAATTATATTTAAGCTAATTTGAATTTAGCAAATTTGATTACCACTGCATTTGTCAGCTTCTTGTTGTCGTGCTAAGTGATGACATTTACATCTCCACTATACAGTTTTTTTGTTTTACTCTTGGTTATGTCGACTGCTATTTAAGATTGTGCTTCATAAACATTTTGTATTCCTTTTGGAATCTTCTTTTTTTTAACTTGTCAGGGACGGTTACTATTTCCCACAATTTGAGTTGGGTGATCAAAGAAAACGACTTTTGATAGTCTGTCACCAGCTCCTCAGCTGCACCGGCAGAAATAAATGTGTCAAGCTTTAACTTATCCTCACAAAAACATACTCCTAACCCCTGCTGCTCTAATTGAGTGTAACTCCCAGAAACCTGTGAACACACATGCAAAACTGAGTGGATCATAAATCAGGCTTCTATAGACAGCCGCTGCCACCCCACCCCTGCCAGAGCCTCCCCAAAGGAACCACTGGTTTCCATGAGCTGGCTAGAAATCAAGCTTTTCTTTATGATATTTTTGCACCCACCATCCAGACTGTTTGTTGTTGCTTTTTTATAATCGGAGAGTTAGTCAAAGTTCTCATCAAATGAAAAGTGTCAATACGGTATTGTACAGGGAAATGGGACTCTATGTGTCTCATCTGTCAGCAACTGTTAGCTGTCTCTCATGTGCAGATCACAAAGTTAAATGTGCTGTCAGCAAGTCCTCAGCTAGAAAAAGAAGTGTTGAGGTTAGCCTGAGAAGCGTCGCTACCCCCTGCTGCCCAGTAGAATGTGGATCCATCAAACACAATGTGAGCGCGTATCAAATCTGAGCATGAAGGTGTTATGAAGTTCATTTTCAGGTTTCAAGGTGTTGGAACAGGGCTAAGAAACAAAAGGATCCATATCTACCTTTGCTGTGTCTTTACCTGCAATAATGCATGAATACCACATCTGATGTTGATGTTATTTAGTGATATTTAGCTGTGAGGCTCCAGCATTGTGCAGTGCAGAGGGTTGGGCTTCCTTCCTTCTTGCAGAGAGTTATATCTCGATGTTTTCTGAACCTAAGCTCTTAGTGCGTGACCTCTCCCAGAGGCCCAGGGTCCCGGGCCGCTTTTCTTGACATGTTAGCCTGCCACCGCCTGCTAAAGAAGAGTGTAGATGCCCCTGAGGTAAATGAAAACATTTGGTTCTTGCCAGACCTGTTCACATCTCAGCTGGGCCACATGAGCTGGCAGGTGACGCGTGTACAGAGGAGAATTGGAGACCGCAGCGGTGGCCTACTTCTTTTCTTCCAAACAGGCCATGCAGGCCACAACCCAGAAACACAGATGAATGTGTTCTTGTGCTCACAAAACATTGCGGTGAAAACCGACAAAGACTGACCTGCATCCAAGTGATGTACCGGCTCCATCAAATGCCCAGGGATTGGTTTCATTCACTTCCTGTGATAGCAGAGTGCTTCTACTTCTTTACTGCAGTGTCTTTAAGTTTATGAAATCCTCTTGTTAGTGAACGTAGGGGCTCATTCAGGGGCAATGCATTTCTGATCATCCTTCTTTTTGTTCTGTTATTTCAGTAATAGACTTGACATTGTGTCACCATCTCATATCAACATCTGCAATTACCAGACAATCCACATTTAAGTCCCATGGGGACATATGATTGCAATTAAAAACACAGGGCAAATGTTAATTTAGTAAACTACTTGAAAGTGGAAAGAGTGAATGTTTTTACTTTTAACCCTGCACTTCTTTTTCACTCCCATTTATATTCGCAGCTTAGTGCAAATGAAAGTTTAATTTGAGAGACGCTATTAAGGTTTTTTTATTATTATTTTGTCCTTCCTTGGTAAATTGTCCATTATGTGTTATTCACACTTTGAGCCTCTTTGCTGCACAATGCGGTTGGTAAACGCGTGGATGTTTACCACTTGACGGGGAGAGTCGTGGTGGATAGCACTGCGGTTCATCGGGTTATTAAATCAGAGGGAATAACAGGCCAACTTCTGGCCATTCTCGTGATTGATGAGCCAAGCTTTATTTGCTGAGGCGGTGTATTTGTTCCTGTGTAATTGTCTACCAGATGGCTAAGCTAACTGTTCTTAAATGCCTTCAGACCTGCAGGGGTCCTGGGTCCTAACATTTTCCCTGCTAATGACATTATGCCTGCAAACATCTCATTGTTTTTCTCTCTGAGATTTTCTCTTGTTCCGAATCAAAATGGCTTCGCAAGGCATTTAGTTCAAATGACGTCCTCCGTACGATCCTGTTTTTATTTTGTTCAGTCTATTTTTTTCGAAGGCGCTCTGTCGGTAAACTCCTTTGCGAAAATGAGCCTACTTGAATTTAAGGGGAGATGGAGGGGGGTGGAGGAAGGGGGCGGGCAGTACTCCAATCTACCTGTGAGGAGTCAGATTGGAGGAGAAAATGGATCTAGGTGGCAGTGTGAGTCATCAATCACAGCCCCTCAAGGGGAGCTGCAGCTAAAGCTGCTCTGAAGTGCTATCTGTCAGCTGCTGCGATCCAGCCGGGGGACCAGAGAGGGGCCATATCACCACCCATCAGCTCTTACCCAGCACACAACTGCCATGTAAACATGTGCAGGTGCTACTGTCAAAATAACCCCGGTCCCAGTTCACAGGGTCGCGCATATTTTCACAAACGGCCAGTCGGCCTTCTCATTGTGAGGACGTTTCCTCCCTCTTAATGCTTTTTTGGGGGGGGGGAAACATCTCCGGATGCTACACTTCCTTTCATACGTTTTTGATTGTTAACAGTGTTGGCTGGTTTATTGTAATTTAAAAGTCAGTGTACCATTTCTCTCCCCCCCCCCCCCCCATCCCTCCCATTCCAATCCTGAATAAAGCCACCAAATGCTTCTCCGCCGACGCCGAGCCGCGCCTGTCGATACCTCTCAAGATGGATAGTTGTTCTGCATGCCTATTGATTCGGCACAGGCCAAAGATATAAGTATCATTTGTCATTTCTGGGATTATTTGGAGTCCTAGTTAAAACCCAGAGTAGAGGGGGAGATGGCCATGCCTTGGGGGAGGGGGGGGGGGGGGTGTAGTTGGTGGGGGAGTAGCGAGTTGTCTGGGCTTTGATGAATGACTGCACGGGTTTTTGGTTTTTACTGCGAGCGCCGGGGCCCTTTAGCTGCTATTTGCTTTCACCATGGTCCAAGAAAAACAATGCGATGGGTCCAAGGACTGAGCAGCATCGTCCTGTCATGTCGGGTAACACAGCGAGCAGGGTGGTCCAGGCAGAAGAGTCGGGAGGAGGGTGGGCTTTGGACACTACATGCTGCTTTTCCAAAAGACCCAGTGGGTTGCAAGCCGACCCGCTGCTCTGTGTGTCTCAGCTGATGGCCCCCGAAGCACACGCTATGAATTTGAATATTTAGCATCCAGAATCTACAGTGTAACGGCAAACAGATTTTTCTTGTTTTTAATTTTAAAAGAGCACGCAATGGGGAGCTGAAGGGATGTTGTTGGGTACCGGTGGCTCCGGTCTATCCCCTGTGACTTTGATTATGTTCTGTTTTGGGCATCATGCCAGCAGAAGAGCTGGCTTCATTACTGTATGGATCATCTTTTAAGACCATTTAAGATCAACGAGAGCGATTGTCCATTAATGACAGAGACTCCGAGAAGTTCATTACACTCAAATCCTTTGATTTATTTACAGTCAGTATAATTTTTTTGATCCTCTTTGAATCAAATGAAACTGTTTCATTTTTATTTTAAAGTAGGACCTTTTTTTGGAGTTGGGTGAGGAAAAAGTGTTTAACAGAGGAACATGTTTAACAGCAACAAAAGAGGAGAGAAGAGAAACCTCACACACGTGAATGACAAGTAATTATTTCCCTTGTCCATCAAACTGTGTTTTGATGCAAGGATGCGATCAAACATGATATTAACAACTTCAAGCCTTCAGATGGAAATGACTCTGAAATCGCGTGAAGCCTGAGTGTGAGCTTTTGTGTTGCGCTACAGCATGAATCATTCATAAACATGCACAAACACATGAACACACACACACACATGCTGGGCAGGGCAGCCTTTTGCCTGACCAATATTATTGCCACAGCTTTTCAATGCGTGATGACCATTGTGTATTTGTTTCCATTTTAGCCTGCCAACATCTCTTCTCACAGCAGGAGAGGGATGGAGAGAGAGAGAGAGAGACAGAGAGAGAGAGAGAAAGAGAGAGAACATGTGTGTGTGGGTGAGAGAATCCCTAAACGCAGTGGGCTGACCGACTGGCATAGCCGTCAAACAGGATGGTGCAGCGAGCCTGCTGTATTTTCATCACTTGCCCTTTCTCACATGGGCAGAGCGAGATTAATCACTGTATGCTATACTCCCAAATAGAAAGAAAAAAAGAAATCGCCTCATTATTATTAGTTTTTCATTGTGCTGCAGAAGCCTTCCACTGAAGCCTCATAAACTGGGTTATAACACATATATATTATGTTTGAATAATTAAAAAACGGTTCTCTACTGTAAGTATCCATTTAAACACTTGCTTGCTACAGTATGTCTTGAAAGAGGGTTTTTGCATTAGTAGGGCAGCCTTCTCCATTTTGTTTCCCAGAGCAGTGAGAGCACAACAGAGGCCCGGCTTAATCCCTTTGGAGAACTCGTGCATGAATTGATATATCCTCTTCTCTCTCCGTCTCCCCTCTTGCTAATGTCTTTCCTAGAACTTGAACAAACAGCCTGTGCGTGTAGGACACATAAGACAGATGTTTAGGATTACTTTCACCTCATTGCTCTATTGTGTGCACTTTAAGGGAGCTCAGCTGATGTGGAATGCCACTCATTCAGGCTCCCTGCTCCTACAGGAGCATCTGCACTCAAGACCCAACAACACCATTTTTAATGGGGCTGTCGGCAAAGAAATAGCATGTTGTTTATTTACTGTAAACATTATTTATTTATTATTTATTTGCTAGAGTTTAAACTAATATATAATCTAATATTCAACTCTTGCTCAATATTTTACGGTGTTTCAGAGGTAACCGCTGTAGCTGAAGACGATACGTATTTAAAGTTTTTCTCGAGTTCATAACCATACATTGCTTATTTCTTCTTTTTTTCCGAAGAAGAAATAATGGCACACCTATTTCCCCCGCTTGTCCTGTGTATGTGTGTGTGTGTGTGTGTGTGTGTGTGGTGTGTTTACAGATGTAGAAACAAATGGGCCAGACCCACATTGATATTGTTGAGGGGTGACATTATCTTTTAGCAGAGCACTTATCTAATCCGGCTGCTGTGGGAAACTGGAGGAAGTGGGTATGGGACAGGGGCCGGGGATACTGCATCTTTAATTACCACTGATATCGCAATAGAGAAGAGAGGGTCGGAGGAGCGAAGCCGGGGGGGGGGGGGGGTGAGGGAGAGGGAGAGGGAGAGATTGGGGATGGGGGTTGAGAGGGGGAGAAGACCCATGTTCACTTTTTAATTAAGGCTCCGTAGTGTAACTCGTCAATGTACATTATTGGAAGAATGAACGTCAATGCCATTGCTTTTTCTCCCCCTCCTTTATCTCTGTCAATGATTCAAAGACATGATTTATGGTTCGTCTCCGTCTTTCAGGATCATCCATCAAGCGCTGGCTCTGCCGCAGCGCCACCCGTTGTAAATCATTCTGAAAGCCTGTCACTCATTTCCATTAACCGTTCCTCTGTCGCTCTGGTCTCCGCCTTTCCTCAACCTCCTTTTTTTCCCTCCCCCGACCCCCCCTCCGTTACCCCCCCCTCCCCTCTCCCGGTGCACAACCTACAGCCACGCAGGGTATCAGTTCCGTTCCGCTGATTCGTCCGCCTACCTTCTTTTCAATAAATTAACCACTTTCTCCCATGCAATGAATAAAAAGGCTCTGTACTCGTCTTGCAGTCGGCACCTCCTCCTCCTCCATTACAGCTGAACACCTTACAAATGTCACGCCGCTGACTCGTAGGCTAAATGAGGATATAGCACAGGGACAATATTTTTGTTGCACTGACTTTTTCCTGTGGCAGTGTTTGAACAGCGTTGATATATTTTCCGTGTGGTATATTAATGCACATATATCCCACACATGCAGGGCGCTGCATCTGGTTTTATTATGTTTCTTTTATTGACTTGTGGATAATTTAACAAACATTTAACACACAATAAAAGCCCATGTGCCTGGGTGAGACCATGTTCACGTTGTTTCTTTTATGTAATCATTCTGAGAAGCACTGTATCCAACTTTAACAGTTAATGGAAACAATAGTATGCCTCTTACTATCCCATAAAGTAGAAGCACATTAAGAGGGCAGTGCTGCTATCAAATGCGGTTGTTTTTCTGCAAATTCGACCAGTTGTTTAATTCACACACTCCAACAATGACTGTAGTCTTTAGCCAGTTTTTTTAATTATTTTGTATTATAGTAACAGGTCTTATAAACTGAAATAATTGGCTCAATGGAGTGACTGTCAATCTCTTACAATGGTTGATGTGCCTGCTCTGGGGAGCCCAATTCACTGGCATCTATTTCCATTCTAATCAACATCTACACATCAACACAGCAGAATACCCACAAAACAGCAGAAAGCCTGTTTTGAGGGGAAACGTTCAGCTATTGGGTGCCAACACATTTCACTATTTGGGCAGCCATTGTTCTCAGAATGGGGCTGTCAAAGTGACACCAGGCAAATCCAGAAGTTTGCACTTTTCAGAAAACAGCGGGCCCTAATCATTTTGTGGAGGACACTTGACAACACATTTTCCATTAAAATGAATCTGAATAGGAGGATGCCGGGCTGTTTTGAACTATTTCTGCCTCTCTTACTGTTGCTCGTCTTGTGCCACAGAGCTCCAGGTTTGGCGGGCTTGCTTCGCTCCCTTTATGCTTGCCATGAAGCAGCCTTTGGTCCAACCAGAAACTGACAGTACCACGCTTCAGCTGCACATTCACTCTGAAGCCTCATTGTATTTAATGAAGGGAAAAAGTGGCAATCTACTATTAACGTACTTGGAATGTAAAAAAAAAATGCCTCCCTTTGCTGAAAACTGCATAAAACTGCTTGTACAAGGAAAGCTTTGGCTGGAGACCATCCAGAATCTAATGAAAGATCCATACAGGGACAGAGCGGGCGGGACGAGTTAGTGAAATGCAGATTGTTTAATAGAATACACACAGTCTCTTCCAGCTGCACTATCAGATGTATCAAGGCCTGACCTTGATGGAGGGCTGTTGTTGTTTGGGAGGGCCGGTGTTTAGAGTTCATGCAAAGTTTACGATGCGGGGACTGGATTTACATCTTCTGATCTCAGGGGAACACTGAATGGTACACAGTCCATGCAGCAAAAAGTAAAGGAGACCTTCCACCGGGTTTTCATGAAATACTACATGAGATGACATGGAAATAAATGACAAATGTTTACAAAACATCAGACAATGATTGAATTGGAATTGAAAAGCTCTTTATTTATTCTGGCGAGTGGGCATGAAAAACAAACAGCACGTTAGGCGAGCGTAGGCCATCATACCTTTCACTCAGTATCTCATAAAACTAGAACAAAGGCCTTATGTGTGCAAAGCAGCGGTCCTTTAAATGATGGCCCACTTTCCTCCCTGCTGCCACGCAAACATTCTTGAATGACATTCAATCAGGGAAATTTGAACCAAAGCAAGATGGTCTTTTATTAGTAGCGCCCTGTTTGCTCGACTGGTCAGCTCCAATATGCGAAGCGGTTTGAGTGGCGTACTGTAAGATGATGGGTTCGCTCTCTGATAAGGGTGAATGAGGGGTAAACTGCTATTCTGCAGAACTGAACCATCAGACCTCATCATGTCGCTCCTGGAGAGCCGTGTCACAGGCTCTTCAGAAACCAAGTGACAGAGCGGCGCGAGGCGGCTCCCCCCCCCCCCCCCCCCCAGCCATCCCACTCCCACCGACCCCCCCTTCCTAGTGGAAAATACACTGCAGCTGAAGCCGCCCTGCTTCTGCTCCGCCAACTGGAACTTTGTATCAGTCAGGGCAGTGAAGATCATCTATAATCTGACAAATATACACTGAGGCTTTTAAGCCTCTTCAGTTGTAACGTAATCCAACACGCTCTCGCCAGAATTGTTTATATTTACCTTTCCTTGTTAGCAAAAGAGAACAAATAGGAGACATCATGCTTCGTATAGTATATTTAACTGCTTATACAAAACAGCGCAGTGGTTTATTTACCATATTCGCCCCACAAAATGTAAACAAATATTTTCTCGTATTTTATCTGCCGTTTATCCAGCATATGTCTTTCAGATTTTTTTTTCTACATTTTTTAGATATCTGTTGCCATCTCAGTAGATTCAAATTTAGTTTGGCGATCACGGATTTGCACAACGTCTTCAGATCGTCCTTGAAGTGGTGCCGCACACGAACAACTTTTTTTTATGAGCTGTAAACTGAAGGCCGTTTTGAAGTCGGCTGGTTGGGATTTATTTTTACAGAAGAAGAAGAATGTTAACGCCCTCTAATCAGATGTCACTGACCAATTCCTTTCGCACACGCCCCTTTTTTCCCTCTAAAAAGTAGTGTAGTTAGAGTGTAAATTATCACAAAATTGAAATACTCAAAGCAGAATTAAGAATTTAATTTAACGGCAATGTTGTCATCTTCAAAAACATTTGATTATATCTTGTTTTACATCGTTATATTCTGTGCACTCATTGCACATCACAAGAGTCTTCCGCAAGCTGCTATTGTGACAGCTGTGAGTTCTAACAATAGCCGTGTTTGTTGTTCATGTTCATACAAATCATTTTGGGGGCGTGTCTTTGGGTTCAGAAGATGAAGTCATTGTTGCAGACTTGACGACAATCTCGTGAGATTGTATACTTTTTGAAATCTAGATTAGTGTTACTCCAGATTACCTAGTCATAAATACAGCACTTGAGTAAATGTACTAAAGTTACTTTCCATCACTGCACTTTTTTTAAAAATCTCATGACATGACGAACTTCGACAATGATGTTAAGCTGTTGTATTGGATGGCCTTAGAAGGTACAGGTGTACCTAACAAAGAGGCCACAGAGCCTACTTCAGACTTGTATATAATAACATCTTATCCGCAGATAGCCAATATCCACCTGGCTTTGTGTTGCCGGTCTGGTAAAGGTCTCCCAGACAGGACAGGGCTGCTGTGTGGATAATTGTCTCTGCCGGTGCTGATAGGGGACCCTTTGGTGAGGTGCAACACCGGGCAACTGCATGTGATGCGTCGGCTGTGGCAATGTTCAAAGTGATGACTTAGGTGCTGGAGTGCAGATTGCAATGCTCTCCCACCGCTCACTTCCAATTAGGCGGCGGGGCGACTGACGCGCCTCGGAGCAGAAGCTTCTCGTAGGTATCGAAAGGAGCAGCGGCGCTCAGTGACATCACGGAGGGAAGGGGGCTCCTCGAGCTTCAGGCAGGGCGATCTGATGTGGCTCAGTAAACACCGTGGTTAGCGGCCATGCAAAGACAGACTTTTACAGATTGACACATTTGTATCATTTCATAAAAACACCCCAATAGCTCAAACTGAGCGTGCTGGAGGGCTGTGTAGCTTGTGTAGCTCGGCCCGACTGCCTTCGGATATTGTTTTGTGTTTATTGGCGTGTTGATTGTGCATTCCAAAGTTCTCTGTGTTTTTAGTTAACAGCATGTTGGTTGTGAAAACATTTTTGATTAATTGCCATAATTATTGTGATCATTTTTGCCCAAATGAACAGCCAGATGGCAGGATATGGTGTCATTTTTGCGATCCTATCATTAATCTGGCTCTAGGTCCATCTGAGCACATTGTGCCGTTTGCTGCGTTCACAATCTGTCCTCAAGTTGTCCGTGTCTTTTTTGAGCTGCAAGTTTTTTATTCGATTATATTAGACTATAAAATATTAAAGTTGAGGGTGTATAAAAGCAAGGCATTCATCTGCATGAATAGCTTGTGTTTAGTGAAGTAAGTAATGCACTTTAAGTAACATCTCCTTCATGCATACAAAAATTAACATGAGTGTTTCCGTTTCATGGGTTTGTAGGGAACGCCTCAGGAAGGTCCAACAGATCCACTTTGAGGGGGTTCGTGGCTGCTTTTAAACCCACCTTTCATTATCTAACCCATGGGTTATGTGTTTAGTTGTCACCAGAATGAGAACCACAACACTGTTAATAACTCGACTCAGTTACAGTGTGTGTCTGCAGAGTTTTGAATTCTGTTAAGGACGTCATTAAAACGTTGTTAAATGAAATTATGGGCCAGGTGGGAACTAATGACACATTCCTATTTAAAAGCAAGTCAAACACTATTTAATTCTGTGGTATCAATTAACCTCCAGACAAATGTTGTCAAAGGGAGCAATCTGAATGTGATTGTTCTCTCTTTACTCTGCAGTGTCCTTGGGCTCGGGGAGACTGTTTCCTGACAGGGAACAATGAAGCGAGAGGTGTTTACAGATCTTTACAGATGGCTCCGGGGCTCAGAATTAGCTCTTCGCCGTTTCCTATGTGATTCAGTTCAGACTTAACTTCAGATGTGTCATCAAGACTATCACCAGGATGTCTGACAATGTATCTGTTTTATCTTGACGTGCGCGGCTCACTGAGTTAGTCAGATATCACTGTCAAATATTAAACCTTGTGACATGTGTGTCTCATTCTAATGATAGCTCACTGAGGAAATCACAATCGCATCACGGTTCAGAAACGCACCATCCTGTTTCCAACCTCGCACAGAGCTTCACAACTTTAGAATTGTGTTTGGTACACCAAGTACTTTTTGACTGACATTTCACACCTATTTATAACAACAGAGGAGCGCGGTGACTAAGTGTTTTTAAATGCACAGGCACAATTAGTTGGGCTTACATGTGAGTGGAAACAGGGAGGAGAAACCGATGATAGTTACTGAGACAGCCGGGAGATTGTTCAGTGATCCTGACCTGCGTTGTGAGAGTGTTCTCTGTCTATCCAGCAGGGACGCTTTTTCTTCTTCTTTTTCTTTACATGGCATAAATCCGGGACATGAAAATGTCATGGAGCAGGTTCATTTTGCAAAGAGGTTTTGATTGCCATGCGCATGTAATTGATTGTTTCAAGGACAGGGGGAAATCTAGAAATGTCATAACAGTCCTGCTTAAGTTGGTCCCACCACAAGGCAATCAATGAGAGGTAAAAAGAGATATTGATTTGCGAGCAGCAAAAACTGTAGCTTGAGACAACCGGAGAGCTCTGGGGAAAGTGGCACAGACGTGCAGACCTGTCACTGGCACCTATGAATTACCCAATCTTCTCTGAAGATAGTGTTACCTCGGATACTCACACAGTCCTGCGTGCGCTGGGTATTGCAGCTGTCCATTAGCTAAGCTCCTCAGGCTGCTAACTCTTTCTGGCTTGTCAGATTAATGAAGGAAATGTTGACCTTCCAAGAGATAAATGTTGATGTTCTCAAATTTACAAACGTTTCTACTGGCATTTTAACGTTGGAAACAGAATGCCCTTTTACAGCTGGCTCACACATAGAAAAAAGACAAAATGATTGACACATTTTGAATAGACTCCCTTACACTAGGGAGAGGGGATTGTTCTCTATGAAGATAATGCTTCAAGTTGAGTTGTAAATATATTGTCATGTAAGCCTTTAGCACCAATCCAATTGGACAGCAGGCTGCCATGAATGTTGCAGGGAACCTAATCTACTGTTTCCTATGCAGTTAACTGGTTTCTCTTGATGTACGGGAAAAAACATTTTGGCTCAGAAACTGGCTGCTGCTTCTGTAAATCCAAGCCTTGCTATGCCAAGAGTCTGCTCTAACGGATAAAGGTTATAAACACTTCAACTGCCTGATTTATGATGGATACCTCAGGTTTTTTGACCTTTGCATATCTCTCTCTGAAGATATAAATTTGTAGTGACACAGATTGGAGGCTTTACAGCAGTTTATGACATGCTAAATCTCAGGCAAGGCATGCCAGCCTCTTGTTTTGAAAGGCTAGTTAGGCTGGGAGTTGCCGTGCTCAGACTTCCAGGCAACATTTTGAAAGCAGGAATTTCTGTGTATTTCTTTTTCTAAGTTGTGAATTTTTTTTCCTGAGAATAAGCAATTGGTGCTCTCTAACTTTTGGTTTACACAATGACGCACCTGTTCTTACACTTAGTTTGAACAGTTATGTTTGAAGTCTGTATTGTTGTCAAACTTGTTTCTCACATTGTAATTATTTTGTAGGTGTTGTCTGTGAATGTCACATTGTCCTTGAATTGTTGTATGCAAGAGTAGCGCAGCTTGGCATGGCAGCAATGCTGTGGTAGAACAAGAGCTGGTTACAAATGGTGGGAGAAACGTTGGAGTTAGATGGACGGGTATCTTGGAGTGATCCCTGCATGCCAGAAGGTTAATTGTTGCCTCTGGATGTCTGCAACTCTGAAGATAAATCTGATAGAAATGCAAAGAACAACAGGAAAGGCTGCAGTTAATCTCTGTCAGTTCCACCCTCAAATACAACGATAAGATGCAAACATTCACATTCAAATTGATACAACTACATGTGAGTGGTTATTTTCCAGGAAAGCAGTGCTTAGTCTTGGTGAAACGCACCTGTATCTCACAGGGAAGGTGGAACCGAATTGCATGTATTGGTGAATTTGAAGCCGCATGAAATATGCAGGGAATAGCCTTTACATGAGGGTGCATACTAGGATTGAGACATTTCAATTAAACTCTCACCCGACCGGAGAAATGCTCATCTCCCCACTTTGGAGTGCATTCTTCCCAGTCCCTCAACTTGGAGCTTGTCATAGCCATTGGTGTTCTCCTTCACTGTGAATACTATATATAAGACTATAAATAAAACATACCTCTGTGCTCTTGACAACTCTCTCCCTCAGCATCAAGGGTATTTTGGAGGCCATCGCCGATCTCGGTCGGCCAATCAAAACATCTCTCTTGCGGTGGATCAAGGTCGCAGCACATTGGGGCTCATGGGTGTGAGAGTGTGTGCAGTGCTCTTGTTCACAAGGCCCCATTCTCCATGTTTGTTTTGAAAGTCCGAATCCCATCTCCATCCATTAGCTGGCAGGCAATTCACCTCCAGGGTTTCTCTTGAGGCACTTGTGAAATATTGATTAAATAAAAGAAAAGTCTTATTTTCAGAAGGCAAGACATTCTATGGGCCGCCCAGTGTGGGACTCCTGAGTGCTCGGCTTCAGCCTTCCCCCTCATGGAGTGCCCTCTATACAGAAGAGAAATATTAACCACATGAAATGCATAAGTGCCTGGACAGGGCTGTTATGTCCTATTCATATTTAACTCAGGGCACATCTGCCACGTCTCTCCCAAAAGGCACATTTTCCAAAGTGACTATGAGGTGGAAAATATCTCAGATATGTGACAACACTGGAAAACTGCATTTATTGCAGGATGTCTTCAAAAGATATGGACACATTGGTTGTAGTATTGTTGTGTGGGTGGCTGGCTGTTTAGATTTTAAATAATCTGAAGTAGCAATTGTCAGAAAGGACACTTTAATATTCTGTGGCTGTGTTCATATTATGTCGAGCAGACCCTGAAGCCATGTGAAGAACCCTCTTTGCTGAGTCAGATTTTCCGCTAATTGGATGATGAGTCAATTAGAAATACTGTTGTTTAATTATCTGTTAATTGAAGCAATAATGTTTGTGCTCCATGAGTTGGGAGAATGAACAGGTGAATAATGAAAGAAGTAATTGCTGTTTATGAGACTGTCAGGGAAAATATAATGATGTGACAGATTGCCAGTATTTCTTGAATTATTTTTCTAATTGTCTAGTTTTAACACTTATGATTGAATCAGCTTTTCCACCAGCTTGATCAACATCTTTATCAGCATTCGCATTGGCAACAGATGGTTTATTTGGGCTACATATCTTCTGGAGTTTGTTTTCTCCTCTCTTTTTCAGTCAAGTCTTTACATTAATTGAGAGAGCAATGCGGGACATTGACATTTCTGAGTTTATGTGAAGCTTCAGGGAAGCTGAGACATTATCCAGAACAGAAGGCGTACATTTGCATTGCAGTTTTGAGGCATCCATAATCACTATGGAATAGGTCATTTACAATAACACTTAGCGGGCTCCAGATGAATCAATTTCCTTTTGTCACTCAGTGGCCAATGATTGTTGTAAACATTTCAACTTGAGGCCAGAGAAACCCTTGGACACAGCACTAAGTCAATGGCCTGTCGTGAATCACATGGTCCTGTTACACCAGCAGCAGTCTGTTAGCAAAGTCATTATGTCCAGCTATACTCTCCAACCTCCCAAGGCACAACGCAGCTGCCATTATGTTGTCTTAAATGACTTCTGTGTGCTCACAAAACATAATTACTTTGGATTTTGAAAATAATGTTCTTTGGAAATTAAATTAACTAAACTGCTGTCCCGCAATGTGTTTCAATGTCATTAATCTCCATGTCTCTTTCTTCTCTAGTGTACATGCCTGATGAAGACGGTGTTCTTCGGGAATCCATCCCAGAGGAAGACGGCGAGAACGACACACAAACTGAAGAAGAATGCTCAGAGAACACCAGCCCCAAATTGTCCGAGGACAAAGAGCTGGACAACAAGAGCACCAACACTTATAGCAACCAGAACTCTCCCATCAGTGTCCTTTCCAATCATGAGGTCGAGTTGGAGTCACGCCTTAGCGACACAAGCGACAGACTCTCAGACTTCAAAACCTCCTCGCCACCTGAGAGCCTGGGGGATGTTCAGAGCCGAAGCTCCAAACATAAAGACGAGGTGGGCGGCAGCTTGGAGAAGATGAGGGCAGCCTATTCAAACTTTCTCTCTGATTCCTACTGGACTGGGATAGGGATGGACTTGAACATTGGCAAGAACACCAGCAAAGCCAACTGTGACAGCACCAACGGAAGCACCAAGAGTGAGTTTGACTGGCACCAAGATGCACTCTCTAAGACCCTGCGACAGACATTCTCCCCGAAGCCGACATCCAAACCTAACCTTTTCAGCTCTGTCCACCTGTACAGGCAAACCACCAAACCCTGTAGCTCAGTGTTTACAGGAGCCAGCCGATTTCGCTGTAAGGATTGTAGTGGCGCTTATGACACTCTGGTGGAGCTGACGATCCACATGACCAAAAGCGGACACTACCAGGACAACAACCACGGCAAACAGAGTAACTCCTCTGGTTCGTCTTCTAAATCTAGGAAACGGAATTTTCAAGATATGGAAGGAAAAGAGGATGCACAAAAAGTTTTGAAGTGCATGTTCTGTGGTCACTCTTTTGAATCACTCCAGGATTTGAGCGTCCATATGATAAAAACTAAGCATTACCAAAAAGTGCCTTTAAAACAGCCTCTCCCATTACTCACACCCAAATTGTTGCCACCATCAAAGAAACGGGCCTTTGAGACGGTGAGACCTTGCTCCCCCGACTCTACAACTGGTCTATCTGGCTACACTGAGGCACAACGGGCCGCCGCCATTTCAAATGCCAACAATAATCGCTACGGCTATCAGAACGGAGCGAGTTACACTTGGCAGTTTGAAACGTGCAAGTCTCAGATTCTTAAATGCATGGAGTGCGGAAGCTCCCATGACACCCTTCAGCAACTTACCACACATATGATGGTTACTGGACACTTCATCAAAGTCACAAACTCAGCCTCTAAAAAGGGTAAACAGTTAGCCCTTGACCACCTGGCCATAGAAAAGATACAGGGTTTGGCTAAGCCGGCTGCCAGTGACAATGAGGGAGAAAAGTTGTCTCCGAAAAATCCTTCTCCCGGGAGCAGAGAGAAGGATCGCCAGGGGGAAGGTACATCAGACAAAATGAAGGAAACTGAAGCTAAAGATGACAAGCAAGAGACTGAGGATCAAAAAGCAGACAATGGGACTTTTAAGTACCCTTATCTCCGTGAGGAGGATCTTGAACAGGACTCAGGAGGAGGAGGGGACATTCTTAAATCTTTAGCCAATACAGTGGCCTCTGCCATCAATAAAGCTCAAACAGGGACACCAAGCTGGAGTGCCTATCCGAGCATTCATGCTGCCTATCAGCTCTCTGGCTTCATCAAAAGCCCACCACTCTCTGCATCTCCTCCTACTCAGCTGAAGCAGACATTTAACCACAAGCTGAGACCGATTGCCCCAAAGGGGAAGTTATACCACGGTGCTGTGGGAGTTGAGGCTTCCCAGGGACAGCATCAAAATGTGGACATCAAAAAAGAAAAGGTTGGCATTAGCGATGGTAAAGAAAGTCAGAATATTAAGTTTGATCTGGTGGAGAATGATGACAGCGATTGTCAGGATGATTCCTCTTCCTCTTCAAAGCTTGATGCAGACTGTATGAATGAAGGGGGTGAAGCGATCAAAGGGAAGTTCAGCCCAGATTTCTCTGACAGAGGCAAGACACCGAGCCCATCTGCCAGCAATGGACGCAGCCCTACTTCAGAGCCTCTCGGTGACAGTCCAACTCTACTTGGCATAAACCCTCTTAGTGCACTACAGTCAGTTCTGAACAATCATCTGGGCAAAGCAAATAAGCCGAGTAACTCAAGAGCAGATAAACTATCTGCTCACACCCAGTCCATATTTGCTGACATTAACCGCAGCAGTGAGAAGCCAGCGTTAATGCTTGGAAATGCTCTAAGAAAGAGGCCCGATAACCCCTTTCTCTTTGCTAATGATGACCAGCCAATAGATCTGACAAAATCCAAACCCAGTAAGCCAAGTTCCTCACTACTCCAACCCTCCATGCCGATGCTCCATAAATATGCTCTGTCTGACATTGCAGATATGGTTAAAGTTCTTCCAAAAGCCACAACGCCAAAACCCTCCATACCATCAAGGATCCCAATGATGAAACTGGAATCCGACGTCCAGCATTATGAGGACATGTCGCCTGAGATGTACTCCATCCACAAGCGTAAAGGTAGACAGTCAAACTGGAACCCTCGCCATCTTCTCATCCTGCAAGCTCAGTTTGCCTCCAGCCTCTTCCAGACCTCTGAGGGTAAATACTTACTCGCAGACCTAGGCCCTCAGGAACGGATGTACATCTCCAAGTTCACCGGACTGTCCATGACCACCATAAGCCATTGGTTAGCAAATGTAAAATACCAACTGCGTAAAACCGGAGGGACCAAATTCCTGAAGAGCATGGACACCGGGCACCCGATCTTCTACTGCAATGACTGCGCTTCCCAGTTTAGGTCCCCCGCATTATTCATTTCCCATCTGGAAACCCATCTTGGGTTCCAAATCAAAGACATGTGCAAAATGCCGGTAGAGCACCAGACGAAGGTAGAGGAGCCAGAACTGTCCAAGGCCCTCAGCGTCAGAGCCACAGAGGCTCAAGTCACGGACGAAGACATTGACTCAAAGTTCAAATGTAAGCTCTGCTGTCGGACATTTGCGAGCAATCACGCAGTCAAACTTCATTTGAGTAAAACCCACAGCAAATCCCCTGACAACCATTCACAATATGTGGAAATGGACAAGGAGTAGATTTTCCTAGTATTGTCACTTTTTTTTATTATTCCCCCTTTCTTCCTTTTTTATTTCATTACACGGGTCAGATATTTCAACCATTTTTTTCAACTAGCTTTGTGTAGTGCATCATTATGACGTTAAAAACATTTCATGGACGGCAAAGACACACTGGTTAGAAATTGTATAAGGAAACACTAAGAGATACTTTTTCACCCTGCTCAAATGCATCACCAGTAATGAATTGTATTACTGCTTGAAGAAACATAATTGCTGATGTTTGCATGCAATAGCCCTGGCTATGACTACTATTTATTTGTATGATATGTCAAGTTTAAATTGTATTTCAAAGACAAAATAGTGAACTAATTGTACTTTACAACTTCTATAATACTGTACACTTGCATAATTGTGCAGCTGTTAAAAACAGGTAGCCCCGCACACGATAACACACACACAGACCTGTACAGTGTATTGCTATGTAAAGATGTTTTGTGTTGCAATGATAGAAGAGAAAAAAGCACTTTAATAAATGTTTAATCACCAGTTTAGACTCGGATTCTGTACATGACTCAAAAATAATTAGACGGTTTGGGAACAAGGATATTTCACATGTAAATATGTTTTAGAAGAAAAGAAAACAGTGTGTTTCATGCAACAAGGATAACAGCAAGACAGATGATTCCTGTGATACCTGCACCTTTTTTTACTTATTGAAATAAAGAGTTAACATTTAATAACAGCTTGTACATCTTTTTATTTGTTATCTTTAATGTTTCCTTGCAAAGTTAGTTTTTCATAATATAAAGATGTAAGATTTCCTGCTGAGCAAACAGATGATGGACAAAGAAAATATATATTATAGCAACAAATGCTTCTCAAGTTATGCATGTATCAGTAACACTTTTCATCCATAATTACTGGTAGTAATTTCTTGATCAGAAATAACATGGCAATTTGGTGCTTATCAGAGAAATTCATATATAAAATAATATAGAAACACTTTCACTTAATTTCTAGTGAAATCTAAAGAGACTTTTTTTGTCATTCAATTCAACATATATGGAGCATAACATTACCAATAATTAATTTATAAGGAATTAAAATGTACCTCAGTCTTAAAACATTACATTATATATATATATAAATTTTTTTTTTTTTTAAAGCTAAATTAGATAGTTATTTCCAGAAAATGTCTCTGGAAATGATCAGGAAAATATTCAGAAATAACAGACCCATAAGATAAAGAATTTTGTATTTAAATTCACAATATATTTTTTATCTTTTACAAGTTTTTAAATCCACGGAGAAGCTCAATGCGACAGCATAGCGTCCTCATACTGTAGCCTGCACTGCATTCTTTTTTTTCACCTCATGACTTTTAGATACACCTCAAAGATACATCTTCTTGTCAGACTTTATTGCTTTCCTGTGAACGGCGCTGCTGTTGCTGCTAGATGGTATCATAACAATTAAACATATTTCCTCCAGCCCTATTATTTCAAGGCTATTAAAAATAATTGCCTTCTAAATTCATAAACATTTTATGCAATTCATCTCTTTTCGAGCAATCAAGTCCTCAATTACCTCCACCCATCAAATCTCTGTTTTATAACGGCCAACTGACATTTGATGGCGAATGGGAGAAGCACACGGGCACTGTGGTGATTTGAATGCTGTGACACCAACTTGCCCCCTATTGTTGGAAATGAGCAGGCAATCACGTTGTTCATCAGATGACTCCTAATGCAGTTAAAGTATTCTGCTATAATTTCTCCCTGCATTTATAATTACTGTCAAAGACCACACACCTCAGTGAGCAGATTAAAGCTATAAATTATTTAGTGCCTTTCTTCTCCGAAGGATCTCTGATTTGTCTGTAGGGCCATTATGTTTTAGAGGAGCAACTTATTCTAAACTGAAGCAAGCATTGTCCTTATGATGCAGAAGAATGCGTTGCAAGGGGCGCGGGGGGTGGGGGAGAATACTATTGTCTGTTTGTGTTTATTAAGTGAAATTAAAAATGAGGCTTTTAAAAAAAAGGACAAGCAATGCAGATTTTTTTCATTTTTTACCAGCATTTATTTTTATTTTTACACTGCAATTCCCTATATTTTGATACACATCATTATTCAGTGCATACAGTATATACAGTATATATGCTCCCAGTAAATTTTGAAGATTCAGCACAATCTAGAAGAGATCCACCCACGGCTAACCGAAGAATAATGCTCTCATCAGTGCAATCAGGGAGGGAAATTAGTTGTCTCTGAACATAATTTGCTCTAATAAGTCAAAGTCCATATGGGACTCATATTTAGTATCCACAAAACTGCTAAATGGATGTAATAGAAAATTTAAAGCAAACTTTAAAAGGTTCATGTGAATAGTATCGTGCAATTATTTAAATGTGCATAAACATGTGGGTGGAAAATCAAAATACACATCAGCTGCTTCAGTTTTTCAAATAAACATGATGCTCTCTAATAGGAATACTTGAGTTATTAAATACCGATATACTTCAGGTAACACATCGCAGGTAATTAGGTGAAATAAACCCATAATTCTTTTGGTGGTTTATATTAATTCATTTTGGATGTTTGCATATTACCACAGTTAATCGCACCGTATATCTAACATGTCATGGCTAATTACAGAACACAGTCAGCTTTCTGCAATTACACACACACACACACTCACACACACAAACACACACACACACAACCCATACACACAATCTTGGTTTTAAACGAATTGATTATGAGATATATTTAGCACAGTCACATGCTCTTTCATGGACACAGTTTATACTTTTTCTTATTTATTTATTTTACAGTATTCTTCATTAGCCAGAACACTGGGCAGTCACATGATGACAGAGCTCATCTGTGTGTGTCCCGTCAATACGGTTCCTCTCAATAAAAATAAATGTAGGTTAAAGTCACATATCAGACCTTTCCTCTACATGTAATGAAGCCATCCTAAAGACCACATATATGATTCAATATTCTTACTATTAGCATCATTGATTTCACTAGCGGTGAAATTGTTTTTCAAAGTCTCAAATAAAAAAAGCCTAATTCTTCCCATCTTGGAGTTGTTTTCTAAAAGAGCTCTTATACCTTCTAATAGCTCAGAAGAAAAATGTAAGTATGCCTATAAGTAAGCTTGCATTGAAGATGCAGTGAAACCCGACCTTAGATAAATTGACGCCGACTCGTATTTGCAAATTCTCTGCCAAACTGTCATTAAACATGCTATCAAATAATGATAAGTGCACGCTGCTTGCTTGCACTGGCGTGTGTCTCCCTGACGCTGATGTGCTGTAATAAGGCAAATGTGCATCAGAATTTGCCTGCTTGGATACACACAAAACATTTACACTGTGCCTGACTTTGCTTTGCCCTGTGCAAGACAAGCATGGGTTCTCTGCATCATCTGGCCTATAAACCTGAGGAGGGGGGGGGGATAAAATGTTCATCACACAGCAGCAGGATAATGACTAGCTCATGTGTTTAATGAAGGGCTTCAGAACGTATAGCTATAATGACCCACATCCTAACTCCCTTTACTCCCATTTATTCTCCCCAAAGTCCTCAGGTTATTCCATCCCTCTGAGAAATACCCCAGAAAGAGCATTAGATCCCTGGATTCCTTTTCACAGAGATATCAGAACATTTGTCCCTTTACCTGCATTGTACGATTGGAGGTTTACTGACATGATGCCTTTTTTTTCAAAATGTGGAGGACCAAATACTTGGAATTAAAAAGCAGTGATGAATGATGTGCCTAAATCCTCTCCCTCTTTTTCTTTTTTTTGCTCAATAATATGATTTATAATGAATTCAGCCTCCTGAGGATGTGAGCTCATACAAGACAAAGAGGAATGTATGTATGTCTGCTCTCCTACATACATCATATCTTCCAAATAGCCCATAGTCCTCCACTGTTAATGGTGTTGCTTCAAATATGCTAATTAAGCAAAAATAAGTGATGAATGGAATACATTTGATCAATCAAGTAGGCCTAAGCCCCTGGTGCTGCATATTCATTGTACATCATGAATATGAAACCAAAGTCATTTATCAAATATCAGTTGCACATTTGTATCTTATTAATCATACATGCTGAAACTTCTGTCTTGTCATAAAAGCTGAAGGTTGATGAAGCACTTGCAGAAAGGATTAAACTCGGGGAACTTTGTATAGAGCTTCAGTTAGAATGCACAAAGTATTTTCAAACTTACAGAATCTTAAACAGTCGGTCAATCCTCCCTCCTGATGACGTTCACATGACCCTAAACCTATTTCGCCCTTTTTCCTGTCTTTCAGAAATTAATTTGTAATGATTTCTCAATAGTTACAGATATTCACCACTTCCTTGCTTTGAAAAAGGTTATTAATTGATTTTATAACTATAGCCAGCCTTTGGGTATGCTCTTAAATCATTTCAATCTACAGTATATATTACCTATTGAATAATGGGTTCATTTACAAGCCAAAAGATAAGGCTTTTTTTGAGCCAGTGTTATGTTTTGAAATTTATTGTTGGTTATTTGACCAAACTAAAATAGGGTTGCAAACAGTTTTAATCTTTAGCTCTTTTTAAACTCACATGTCAGTGTTTGTAAGTGATTGTTAATAATTTGTGCAGTTTTTTTGCACTACTCACAATTAATTTAATACCATTTTAATGTATTACTTGATCTTGTTATGTCACTGGGTCAAGATAACCATATTTTAGTTTGGGCAAATAACCCAACAGTATTGTAAAACATAGCCCAGTGATTTAAGTGTGAAATGTGGCATTTTGATGGCTGATTAAACCTTTTCTTCATTTTTTAAAACATTTTATTTGTACAAATGGATAGCCCCCGAAGACACATTTAGGGTGTCAGTGACCACTGAAATGGGTAAAAGTACAACATGTTATTGTGAAGAAGTGTAGTTGGCAGAAACATAAACAAATAATTGATTTATAACAAGTGAACAAAAGATGAATAAATAAATCAAAGTCCCTTCTTTTTTGCTGATTTATGATGATTATATAAAAAAGCTAATGGCCAAGCCCCTATGTAACAATGTGTGGAGGTTTTCATTGCGATCATATAGTGGATGAGAGAACTAACACTTGATTGCCAGCAGTTCATCAGTGCATCCCTCATATGTGTCACCCAGCCTGCCTCAAGGCAGCATGCTAGCTCAAATTGAAGCTGACATCTTCCAAATATGAAAGCAACAAATCACACATTTTTATTGGGCTTAATCTCCAGCCTAGCCCCTTGCAGACGTCAGCACAATCATGGACGCTGCTCTAATTCTTGCCGACTGCATGGCTGCTTGTGCCTCCGAAGCATCTCAGGACTCACGGTGCAAACACAAATGACCAGGCACCAGAGAGAGGGGTGACACCTGCGCTTATTAGGAGGCTGTAATATGCTGGAAAGAACATTTGCAACTCATGTAACACGATTGTGTTTCGAGTAATCTATGAGTGAGCTGTTAATAGAGGATGCGTCTTGGAACATGCCCAAACATATCGATTTTGAGATCAACAAAAAAAGCTGATGTCTCGTTTGATTCACTGGGGTTTCGGTTGTTTGTCTTGCACATTAACATCTGATATTTTTAATATCTTGCCTCTGAACTTCAGTATTGGATTCATGTTTAGAAAGCACTGCAACGGAGGACCCACTTAGAGGAAAGCAAAGAGAATTACATCAGTGCGGATGTTTTGTAGGAATATTTAATATTTTTGAAGCAGTTTGTTATTTTTCTGTGTCCATGTTTCCTCATGTTTAAGTTTAAATGTAATTCCCTTATTTTCTCCTCTATTAAATATAATATATATATACGGTTGAATATGGTTCTCATTAAAGGGAGCTCAGCAACCCGACGTCTGTTTACAGGTTTTAGGGAGTTCTACTGCAAATGTTTAAAAATATATTTTATATAATGCCTTTTGAGGCTCCAGTGGGAGTTGCACAAAATCGGAGGAAATCTGCCTCAAGTGATGTCACTTGACATTGAGTGTTGGTTTGGGCTGAAGACTACACATTTGAAAGTGCAAAAAAATCTAGGGGTGTGGAGTTAGCAAGAAATGAGCTCACCGGGCTCTGGAGCCCACGGCTAAAGGCTACATTAACACACATTAATTTCTGACTGAATTCATCGGTGGAAGCATTGCATTGTGGGTAATGTAGGCACCAGGATTTGTCAGAATTAAAAAATAAATAATCTTTTCTCCCTTTTTTGCCATCATGAGTCAAACAATAAGATAGGTTATATGCCAGAGGAGTGCAACACTAAATCGGCGGAGTACTGCTTTAAGGTTGGAAACTACAATTCAGTGTATAGATGTAGGTCCAGAGATGTGTAACACAGCTTCTCAGCTACCTCGGGATGTGTGGCTGCGGGGACACATACTGTAACGCTAGAAACAAGAAACAAACACACCCCAGCAGGAACCATAAAGACTTGCTGGGAGCAAACAGAATTCCAGTCACTGACATATTTATTTGGCCACTTGGGGGCAGCAAAAACAAGCTTTAACACAACGACATATCATCTTATAAAGTTGATATGGGGAACATGTTCGCGGACACAGTCAATGGACACAAAGCAACTTTAGCACTTGAGTGGCAGTGAGTTTCACCTGGAAGATATAGGTCTAATATTCACTCTTCTTTTTGCTCTGTTTTGGCCTCCACCAACTCCTAAAGGGGAATATCGGACTTTTAAGCTGCTACATGCAACGCTAGTTTTACCAACGAGTTGCTAACGCTGTCTGAGCTTCTTTTTTTGTTGTTGCTGAAAACAGCTTCCTGCTTCTGCTGGAAAAGAGGTTGAGAGTGAACCAAAACAATACATTGGTGGGCAGCACAATCAAACCAATGGGCTTAATGGTGCTTAATTGTTCCGTGGAGCTGAGGGGCATTTGAGAGTTGGGAGGTAACTGTCTGCGGTTTTGTCACTACGAGTGACCCCTTTAATATTATGCATCATCATTTCATCTATTGTTAATATAAAGCTATTTAATGGAGCAGCTTTCATAAATACAGGTAGCGTTTAAGATTAATGGTAGTTATAGAAGAGTATGGAAGCATTCTTTGCAGCAAATAATGTAATGCTTCTTTCAAATTAAAGTGATTGGCCTATTAGAGGAACGCCGCAGTATTTACTTACTTGTTGGATTTTGCAGAATCTTGGAAACATGATGAAGTCCACAGCTGTGTTTTCAAATATTCAAAATTACACAGATGAGCCCAAGAAGGAGCCGTGCAACATCTGTTTGCTCATTTATGTGTCAAACACAAAACATCAGACATGAATGATCTCACTTGGACCAAACTTGGAAAATGATGCATCTCACCACTGCGTTCTGGCATTTAGAATAACGCTGATTGGTCCAAGGGGAAATTACAATACAAAATAAAATGACACATTTGTTGCTGATTGGCCCAGATGGGGACATTTTGGGGACAGCAATGATTACTATTACTTTGTCTTACCAATCGGAATTTTCAGAGGACACATTACGGAATATGAAAGTTTTGAATCATTTTAGTTTCGATGACATTCAGCTGGATTCTCTTTTCTTTTTTTACATTGCAGCACAGTGAGGTATAACAATTATAAAACACACAAAAGAGCCCGGAAAGAATTTGACTGTCAGCACTGTGGAAGGTCGTTCTCGCTGTAAACTAACAACCAGAATTGGATGGGATTGGATTCGGACCCCTCAGACTGTCAGGAGACTTCAGGGTCTGTTGGCTCTGTTGCAGCCAGAAGTCAACAAGGGCACAAGAATGCTTTCTTTTTGCCACTGTGAATTCGTTGGCTTGCTGAAGCATTTTTCCATCCTCTCTGTTTTGTTTTTTGTCCACCTTTTCACAACAAGCATATTCTGTAGTCACACCTTCCTTTGATTAGATCGCTTCCTGATTTACAGCCGAGTTGGCCTTAAAGCCAGGAACACTTATTCCTCCCTTGTATTGGGCTACAGTGTAATTACCGCTGCCCCACCATATAGGGAACAATGACCTTGATTGATTGACAAACATGTTCACAATCTGCTGCTTTGAAGATAAACTGAATGAAATCTCTCTCCACCTTTGGATCCCAACGCTCGCCAGACGCAACATGAACACGGTAGCAGTGATACTTCAAAAGTAAAACGCAGAATCTCTAACATGTGACGTAATACTCGACAGAGCTGTATTATTTCAACAACTGAGTGTTCTCATTTTCCCTTTTCAATCAGTCAGCCTGAGTGGATGGTGGCCAGGAGGGGGATGGCTTGATGGATTGATGGAGGGACGAGGGGGGTAGAGTACAGAGCTCTCCACCTCGTGCCCTCCTCCGCTGTCATCTGTTGCCCCACAGCAGGCCAGAGGTTGTTGGCGTTTTGCTCACTTGTAATCCGTCTCACTGTCTGGCTGCCGGCTCTCGAGTCACCTGTCACTCAATTTGACATGAATCAGCATTGACGCCAGCAGATTTAAGCTATTTCTCTCAGTCTGTAAACACAGCCTGGGTCCATGGGCCCATAGCAACATAAAATAGCACAAGAAAAAACGCCCTCACCACCCACCCAAAACGACTGGATGTTGCCTAATGACCCAGAAGAGCTTGAATGCGGTTAGACGTATTTAGTTTTTTTGTGATATAACTCGCATTAAATGTGGAATGGCAATCAGGTTGTGTTAATGTGACATGACATGCTGATGCATCTCACTTTTCCAGCCCCGAGATGAGGACACAGTTTCAGACAGGAAGTAAATCCCCCATCAACCTGACACATGATGTTTTAATGATACATTTACCATGAGGTCTATGTACTCAGAAATTAAAATGATTGTTCCTGAGTTCCCTTTGAAATATACACAATTACACTACTATCATTGTATTGGTCAATTTAATCTTCAGTTTTTTTGTGGATTTCATGAACCTGAAATGAAAGGTCCCATTTGAACCTTTCTTGTCGGCAAATGTGATGAATGTGTTTTTTTTCCCCTCACAAAACATTTGCAAAATATATTTGTTTAAATATTTTAAATCCTGCATTGTTTACATAAATTCACAACACTGTTTGGTCACAATGATGACCTTTAACCTCCAGAACCAGGGAACAAATTTGCATTTAAGAGCTAGAAATAAGTTACACTGAGAGAACTTCCATTTATAATGATGACAAATAATTAAATACATTCAGTGTTTCTATTGCATGCTTCTTGATACTATACAATTTATTTCAAAGGAAAATATTGTACTTTTTTACACCGCTACATTTATTTTACGTCTTTACTAATTAAAATCTTGCATAAACACATGATGAGCTCATTAAATATGATGTTTTAATTAGTTATAGATTAAACTTCTTTCAATACATAAAGTGATTCAAATGAGTTACACTGCAAACCTAGATTTCTACATTCATGCATTACTAATGATAATCCAACACTCACAGGGGTCATGTGTCTGCAGTCCTTCAGCTTCGAATTTATGTGTGTCCCTTTATTTAAGTTATATATTATGTGCATGACCTTTACTTGTACATATTAGTATTAGTATTGCAACTGTTGTTTAAGCAAATTATCTGTATTCTTACTTCATCACTGTCTGGTTAATTATAAATAAGTAAAGGTTAGACCAGTCATGTTGAACTGATCTAGAAAGGATCTTAAGACATTCATAGTTCTATATTCATCAACATTTGTGACATGTGTATATCTGCACTGTATATTGTTTTCAAGGTGTGAGTGGGCCTTTTTCTTTTCACTGTCATAAAAGTCATTGTTGTGCCTTTTGAAGACACACGGCAAAGTTACAATATGTAAACCGCTAGTCACACTTACTTTTTACTTTACATGAAGAATTTCCCAAAACAAGAATATTATCGATCTTCTGCATGTTTTCAGATATACGTCCTCTCCAGCCACATTTGTCCAACGCCACAAAGTCATAACTGTTTCTGATTTCATGAAAAGGCTACCTCTCCGAGTGTGAATAGCAGCCACAGCAGCAGCTCCATGATCCGACGGAAACAAAATCCCACTGGCGAAACAAGATGCACTTCAGGAGTCTGTTTTTATGCAGACCATGCGTTGAATCTTAGAAAACCCAAATTGATGTAATGAGCAACAGATACGAGCTACACAGACAGTTGTCACTGTGGTCAAGATTCAGACGTGGGCATGTGCAGTCTTAAAAACCCAGCCACTGTGCAGACAGGGAAATCAATACAGCATTTTGTTATCTATCTCTATCTTACAACTTAAAAGAGAAGGATTATATGTCATAGAGTGAGCCCAGGCAGACTCAGGCGTAGATCTATCATTGTAGGGAGTCACAGGCCTTTTCCTGTGTAAATCATGTGTCACATGGGCAGCAAGTTCATTCTCCGGCCATGGAATACATTTAGGCCTTGGACACGGACCTCCATTTTTCACTTATGATCGAGTGCTTCCCTGCAGTGCTGGACCTGTAAGTAGATTTTTTTCCCACATGACGCCTTCATTGTTCGTTTTGTTATTGCTGTCCATATCAGATCAAAAGCGGGGGAAAATAGCGTCATGCGCTAAAACAAATGATTGATACATTTTAATTACTCCACTTCTCTTAGGAGTGCAACTGTCACAGCGGCTGAGGTTTTAATGTGACAAACGCTTGACAGCGAGACCGGAAAAGGCAAATGACACACTTGTGGCAAAGTTGTGAAGGTACTGGATTTCTCCCACCTGAGCAGTCAGTCAGAGGCTTCAGTGCCGTTGCACGATTCCCATAAACCAAAACCTCAAACAGAGCACGGGACAGTGAATGATCCGACTTCATCGTTTGCAGGACCCTCATCCTTGTGGATCGCCGTGAACCATCCCTCATGTGGAACGTATATGCTGACCGTGAGAGGTGGATGGAGTGAAAGTTTCGCCACAGGAAATATGAGCCGTCACACACTGGGATACGTCTTTTCGGGGCAAACATAAAGGCCTCTGCAGAAGATGTGTTAAACTACTTGATAAAAAAAGGGAAATGTGTTATTAAATTGTAATATCCAAGTCGTGATTGATTTGATATTAATGACCGTTACACAGCAAACCATAAATACATAAAGACATTGATCCCCAGCTTCAGTCTCACCCCCTCAACCCTCTGTGGTTGACGTCAGAAGGAAATCTTGTGCTGTAGGTACAGAGGTGGGAGCTGTATTCTACTGTATATTCTCAGTTATGGGTGCGTAGACAGGCCAGCAGGTAGTCACTCATTCAAGACATCTCTATTACATCTGTGAGATGGGGTCTTCCAGAGACAATCATTCCTACGATTCACTTTCAGCACACAAGAATCATCTTATGTCGTGAAAGTATGTGAGCGCTGAGATTGTCAGACAGCTCCCACTTTTGGCTTTCATCATCTCTTCCCAAAGCATTTAGATTTAATTTAAGTGTGCCAGGAAGTGCTTTCATTTTGTTTTAATGAAGTTTTAAAAGTTGGCTGATATATAATGTAAGCTGCTGCCACAGTCCAACTTTCACTTACCTATCATCTGTTCTCCGTGTGATTTCCCCGAATACAACGTGATGACCTGTCAACCATAACACCATGTGGGATATTCCCGAGTTCACTCAGAAGTTAATCACTGGTGCAGTGTGGGGTAAATCTGTCATACAGTTGCTCTTCTATGATGAGCTGTAAGTACCAACCGTATCTATGTACCACCCACCCATCAATCCATCGAGGATCAAAATGTGAGCTGAAACTGAAACGTATAACTATTTAAAGTCAACATCACATGCATTAACACAAAGGCCGACCTGAACATCTTAGATAGGAGCACAGACTGTGGGAATTTGGCTCTTAAGTCTCGCATTGCTGAACGTGACCCAAGATTATGTGAAACAAAGACGTGGTAAATGGCGTCATCTCCACAAAGACAATGAGATGTTACGTCCAATGTCATGGCATTATGTTGGACAATTTAAACAAAGGATTGGACCGTAGACGATATCTGCTTGGAAATGGAGAAGGGTCTGAGCTACCACATCAAGACGGAGGGAGAAAAAGGCATAGCATTTGAAAGCCTAAAGCCTTAAACTAATACAAAAAGTATAATCAGACTAGCAATCCCTGATGTTAATGAAGGTGTCACACATTGCACAAAGAAAGTTGTGCCTGGCAATCTTCCATTTTTCGGCTGCCTACACCAGTGACATTTCATCTCACATTCAAAGAGCGCTGAGGCCCCTTAATGAAATGCATAATTAACATATTCTAATTGTGCTGAGCACAGTGATGGTTTTGACAGAGCTCACTTTCCATGTCTAATTCAATGCTAATTTAATCTGTTCTTTTCCCGCCGACATGACCTTTCTTGATTGAGTTTCACCGCAAAGAATTTTCTGATGGATTGATTTATCAACCTCTTGAAATGCAACAAAAGTGCCAGTTTCAGACAGACGAGAGAAGCAACTGACGAAGACGACGGCGGAGCCGAAATCAGGTGACGGTGGAGGAAAATAATGTGATATTTTAAAATCAAATGAAGCCAGACGAACGATATAGAATTATGTCCCATGATACACTGGGGTATTAAAACACTCCTGCACAATACATAGGATTCTGAATCATGCAGGTCTAATGGCATCATTGCTCAGTCACAAGCAGAACATTGCTTAAGCCATTCGCCTGGCGTACCTTTAACATGCGGATTAAGAGGAATCTAAAGGCGTCTTTATGACAGAAAGAGCAAAAGATACCAGCACTATTCATGGATCTCCTTAATCTGAGTATTTACCAGAGGTTGATGCTGAGTAGGCAGCTAAGAGTATCTCGGCCCACTCTGCTGTTGAAATTCCCATTCTTTTATCATAGGAAAGAGAGAATTATCTTCAACAGAAGCAAACACACTGACGTAGGCTACAGGAGACTTGGTTTCACTTCGAACTACGGGCCACAAATTGTAGGGAATTTGTTGTTAGCAATAATTTACTTTCTGAAGACACATGCCTTTCTTTCCCTTGCAGTCCTTCAGATGTCAGATAATACATTTGCACTATTCTAAATGTAAATGACAGATATTCCGTCCAATGTGTGATTCCATGTCAGAGTATGTGGCAAAAACCTAAGTAGTGGAATTGGGGGAGAAAGCTGGGGATGAGGAGGAATGTGGAGCTGTCAGTCAGTCAGTCAGTGGGAAGGGGGATTATGCAGAGCTCAGAGCGGTAATTGAACACCGTCGGGCCCGCCCTCATTTACATCTCTCCCTTCTGCTGGCTTTGATTGGCAGCTGTACATGAAATGCCACATCAGTTGAAAGTATGTTGTGAGCTGGCACTAACAATCCTGTGGCTCCGGGGAGACCTGCCATATTGTAATTTGGTTATCAGGCATGAAGGAAATAATTCTAAGTGCCAGGAAATGTGAGGCAGAATAAATGCTTCATTGCTGCAAGTTGCCCAGGGTGACAGTTCTTATTTAATGTACAAGAGCGTCCCGGTGCCTGTAGATTTTGGGAGCACAGAAGGGGAAGGCAGTTGTAAACTGAGAGGTGGATTATTGTCACAAAGAAGATGGGTAAATGGAAGCCTGCAGAGAACCAAAACTCAAATAATCAATTTAAATCAAATAATGTTGCATAATATCTACTCCAAATAAAATTAAAATAAATGCACAAAAGAACATGTTCGTGTTAAACCCCTATTTTTAGGCTCAGATATGGAGTTTTTCCCGACAAAAGACAAAGAGACAGAAGTAATTTTAGCGTGCCGTTGCATCATTTGGTTGACATGTAGTGAAAATGGGTCCTGAACGCAGCACTTCTCTTAAGTGGCTCGGGCCTTATTTGTTTTGATGCTCTGTTTTTGCATGCGGAGTCTTTTCTCTTGAGATGGAGCTGTCACATCGTAAAAAGAAGCCCCTGATGCTGGCAGCAGCCCCCGGGCAAAATGAAAACAAGTAAGTGGCATAGATAAATCATGCCAGCCAACGTCTTGTTGATGAATCAGATAAGACCAGAGCATCTCAGGAACACTGGGCTTAATGGAGGTCCCAGTGGCAGCTGTGGGTGGGTTTATAATGACTGTCGAGAGTTTCTTTTGTTTACCCTCAATTATAACGCAGATTCATAGATAGATAGATAGATAGATGGATGGATAGATAGATAGATAGAGATAGTGATACAAATATACTAATTGTGATCACTCTGATATATTTGATATTTAGCATCTTCAATAGCTTTTCATTAGTTTTCACCAGATTTATTGGGCAGTGCAGATCAAGTTTGACTGATGTTGTACAGCTGTTATTATTCTATACTGAAGCCGGTCATTTTGATGACTCTACAGTAGAAACATAAATACAAGGATAGCAAACCTGGCTCCTCTAGAAGCGGCTTTTGTATTGCATGATCGGATACTGAAAAACAAATGAAATGTGTCTACACTGAATATCCTACCGATATGTTCAATGTCAACAGTTTGCCAAATGTGAAATTTATACAAACAGGAATTAACACTGAAAATGAAGCCGTTTAGATGATTACTAACAACATACAGTATACATCTGAATACAGGTTCATAGATAGATAGATAGATAGATAGACATCCCCGTCCTGCTTGTTGCTACACAGCTAATTATTCATAAACTAATAGGGTTACGAGAAAGTGGCCTCTGCCATCATCTCTCATGTGAACAGACGGACTGAGGGACATGATGGCTGACATTCCCTGGCAGAGTGCGGATCATTTGTCCGCAGGAACAGGGGCAGCTCAGTTCCAAATGCCATGGTGTGGGGTGCCCAGACAATGCGCTCAATGCTGGGCTATTATCCCCTGTGTCAGCAGGGATTGGCCTCCCATTTGAAGAGGTCCACTCGTCTGCATCCATGCCACTTTGAGGAGCATCATTAGGTGGGCCTGTCAATTTCCAACTGAGTGTTATCTGGATGCTATAAATACTGTGCATCATTCCTCCCTAAATTTGCCCTCATGCCATCCATCCAACTGCCTGCACTCCTGAGTCGATGGTCTGCTCAGTGCCAAATGATCTCTGCTATTTTTTTAAAAATCAAAACGGATAAAATAGCTCTCCAAATAGCCTGGTGATAGCACACTGAAATTATTTTTATGGTGCGTCTTCTGTGGAAAATGCAGCATATTGCACATCAGCACACGTCTTTGTTCATAGACATATGCATTGTTCGTTCTCATCCTCTCCCACTCTGTTAATTTTAGTCCAGCATAGATAGAGTGACAGGTGACAGGTACTGTATTGTAAGGCTGATATACATCAGTTTAAATAACACCTCTGTTGATCATCTGCCAAACACCCGATGAGATTCAAGCAGGTAAATACTGCTGAATGTATCGTCAACTGCCCGTCACTCAGTTTCTACTGTAGCTGATCAAACAGGCCTGTGAGGGCCAAGACAGGCTTAGACCATCATTAGTCCCTAGTGAGGTTGCAGACTACTAGAAGCTCTCTCAGCTCATGGCCAAATTGTCTGGACGTCAGTCTGTCTGTGTCTTGTGAGGTGTTAAGAAGCCTAATGATGTCTGGTCTTGGCTGCTCCATTGTTTGGATGTTGATTTTCTTCTGCAGGTGATGGAGGCGGCTGAATGCTACTGAACGACAATCCAACACAGTAAGAATATCAGCTATGAGATTAAAACATTGTTTTATTATTGTTATATTACGAGCTGGTTCGACTTATGGATGTGGCTCAGCCAATTTTATTTAACGCAATAATAAAATCAAAGGCGTTGGATTTGTGTTCAGACCTCAAAAATACACATTAAATGTTGCAATTTAGAGAAATGAGCCAGAGCAGAGGAATGAAAAGGTGAAAGAGGATTTGATTTTGTAATGTTGTGTTTGCACAGATTTATATATGGTGCTGTTCTCTGAGACATCTCTTACTCAGGCTTTTGGCGTGTCTTTAAACCCTCCCTTTGGCATTGCCAGACTAAGTTATGTGGATTGCCTGTGAAGATGTGATATCTTAGGAGCACTCAGACTGCCCCCAGAGAATTGGCCTGTAAACCATCATTAGCGAGCGGAGAAGTGTAAGTCTTAAAAATGTTAGATCCAGCTGATGTGCCATATAACCTCTTTTATTCCCAGTGTCAAACCAAACCATCTAAAATCATGTATAATTATGGCGAGGCAAATCCAATTTACCCCTTCTGCATGTAAGGTCCTCTAAATAAATGAAGTTATAGATTCAGAACCACGAAGCAACTGCAGTATTTCACAAAGAATATATCTGGATGTGGATCCCGATTCAACATGTGTTTTAAGTGATTGTTCAATTTGTTTGTTTGATTTTAGAAGTGATGGATGTAAACGGCTTGAGGCAAAGTATTGGGATTTGTCTTTCTGATCTTATGGACTTTAAAAAGCCCTGACTTTTGATGCAGTCGCAGCGAGACAGAATTTCATATTTAGCTTTGACATCTTTGACAATTGGGGGGGGGGGGGGAGGGAGGCAACCTTCACAACTTCGAAGCTTTCACATAAAAGTTAGATCAGTTGTATTTTTAAAGGTGCAAAGGGAAGTCACCATACTCAACCGAATCAACATTTCAAAGTCTTCATGGAGCCCTTGACTTTTGTGGCAGATCACAGAGGGGTGGATTGGCAAGACTCATTTACATTGTTCTGAAACCTGGCTGGTCTTACTTGAAAAGAAAAATACCCTTTGCACAGCTTAAATATAACCTTTTGTCTCAAGACAAGAAAATAAAATGTTTACAAAAATTAATGTAGAAACCTAAAAAAACTGTTATAAATGTCACATATATACATGCAATTGAAAAACAAGAATAGGGCAGATGAAGATGTTAATGTTATTAATTTGTCCTATTAATGTTGCTAAAAAAAGTGTGTGAGTGACTCCTTGTGCAAGACATATCAGTGGACCTGTCAGTTGATTAGTCCTCTTGATTACCATTTATAAGAGGCCCCAGCGCTCTATTATTTGCATTCCTATTTAGCCATGATTTTGCAGAGGGCACACCGTGATTAAACTTGTCAAGAGGTCTGATTGACAAGGTCAAATCTTCACATTCCAGTCTGCTGAAATGAGAAAAAAAGGAAAGTAAAATAGACACTGGATGTGTCAGCTTCCCTTCTCTTTCCTTTTCCTCTCCCACCATGCTCAACAAACTCCCCCTCTCCATCTCTCTCCCTCTCTCTCCCCATCTCTCTTTCCCCCCTCCCTCTTGCTCTCCCGCTCTTTACCCCTTACAATCTCAGTCAGGAATGTTTTAATTTTAGGGATATATTCTGCCTGTCAAGTGAGGCTGGATGGCCTGTAGTTCAGACGATGAGATGTGATGGGTGTAAAACAATAAAAAAAGAGTAGGAGATGGGAGAGAACAAAGAGGAAAAGAGCTCACTTTATTGGACAGATTTAATTACACTGAATAGAGATTAAGGCAGGCAATCCACTGAGGTGTGAAATTAACCCTTGATTACTGATGAAGCTCTGAACGGAGGCTGAAAACAACAGTTAAAAAAAGATTGACCACTTGGAAGTGGTAATTATTTCAGATATCACCTCTTTTTTCCCCAAATCTGGATAGGTAATGTTAGCATGCATACATGAACGAGGATACGTAACTACATTATTAACCAGGCGGAAAACATTACCAGAGAAAGACTTGACATGATCTGAAATCTAGCAGCTTGCTTGCATCAGAGATTGCTAACCTTTCTGTTACTGGGCTCTTCCCCTGGAGGGGAATGGAGCCAGGGAAGGAAAGAAAACTACAATTAAAAATGCTAAATTAGTTGATGCAATCTGCTCTCTCTAAATGATGCGGAGGATTTATTCTCATGAAATCTCACTTTATGAACTGTATTTAGGAAATAATAAAATACAAAAAAATGGTTATTTTCAAATTAAAACAAATATCTTTACAAAAACACAAGGTAAAAACAGTCAGGTAAAATACCAACGACTTACTGTATCTTACAAAATAAAAGTATAAATACATAACAGCTGTGTTTCTAGCACAGTGATCACCCATTCATTCATCTTTCCATCGCCATACATTACCATCCTGGAGGCAAATGGGACATCCGCACGTTCAGACCATGATGTTCACAACTCAGAGAAAGCCGAATGCACTGCTCCGACAAGGCTAGCTGTTCGTATAATTAGCAGTAATTAATGAACAGAAAGCCAAGACTCGTTTGTATTTTAAATGGTCTTAAATGAACCCATTAGCACTTGTCATAGTCCTGTACACTAAACAGCATGAGTTCAATTAGATTTTTTTCATATTAAAGTGGTTTGCCGATGCCACATTTGAAGTCTTCCAGTTGTGCCTCTTTTTAAATCATCTGCAAGATGGCTCCGGCAAATCTCTCCCATGCCATTAGGTTTCCGGCCTGTTTGCAGAGGTTACACATATTCTGGAGTTTTTGGTTTATTTTGAGTTTAGTTTCCTGTTTCCACTCTCATCGCAGTCTTATAAAGAAATTGATCAGTGAAGAGTGTTATATTGGGAAGCTCGGCTAAACCACCACTGCCTACCTCTTTTCCCGAACTGTGCGTGCATGACAGCATGCACACAATAAAATATGTACCCTGTCTTGTACATTTCACTCCCGGTGCTGAACGGACAAGGGAGGAGGACACAGAGGAGAAATAAAGTGCCATAATGAATCTAAGGGGTATAATTCATTCTGATCAAACGCACTCAGGAATGAGTCATGCTCCGGTGAACCTTCTGACCACTGATGGGTCTACAGCAGAGAAGGGGATGAGGCGGGATTGACGAGCACACATAAATTCTAATTATTCCCAATGTATGCGATCTTGCAAATGGCCGTCCTCGCAGTGGTGGCCAACAACGTTTTTCTCGAACAAAACCCCCCTCCCTTTCTCAAAATGTCCCCTCTGAGTTTTTATGAAGAGCTCTGGCTGTAAACCTGGGACAGGAGCTATAGAGCAGAAGGAATGAAAGCAGCGGGTTGTGTAGTTGGTACAGAAGGGAGAAAAATACACCAGTGCTGGTGCTGGGGGAAGAAAGGTACGATGATCAATTAATCCAGGCAGTAATTGGATGAGTGTGTATGTAAAGCGGTAATGCTGTAATGAAAGTCATCCATTGTGCACATTCTCTCCCTGGCCGGTGAACCATCCCCCTCATCATCCTCTGGATCTCAGGTGCTTAGCCATGCAAATCTGTCTGACAGCCCAGTACATCTCTGTCTGCCTAATTGGACAGTATAGAGTTGTTTATGGATATTGCAGACATTTAGGACTCAGTTGGGGGCTGCTCAAAAATCATTAGCAAACGGCCCCTGTTACTGGACTGTCAGCTTCACTTCAACGACGTCAAAGCACTGCCATAAAAAAAATGTTTATCTCCGTCAACAACAGGGAAAGGCTCTTTTTAAATGGAACAGTATACTTGCTGAACATTCGAACATCTTATGAAATGAGAGTATCCGGATTCTAGCGGCTTGTTATAAACTCCCACGCCGCTAGTTTTCGAGGTGGATTTTTTTGTTAATTAGAAAATAACTCCATCTGTTGAATTTGCAGTGGTGGATATTTACAGATGAAAGGTATACAAGGATTAAGTGTTAAGTCCCTCACACCCCATTATAATGCATATTGGTAGACTGAAGAATTAAAGCTACGATAAACAATATATGTATTTCACCAATGGATTAAATGTCCAAGTGTACATGAAAGAAGGTGCTTCAGTTTCGCACTAAACAGCAGTCACAGTGAGAGACTAGCTGGGGAATACAGTGGAGCATTTAGCAGCTAGAGCCATATATTCCCCTCAGGAGTTGGTGGAGAACAAAAAGAGAGCTAAAAGAACACTTGGACTCATCAGTCTCAAAGAATGCTAGTGTTGCTCTGTGTCTGCTGCATGTGTAAATACGCCTGTTATAGGCCACAGCATTCTCCATATCAACCTACAGTGTTATGCAAGTGTTTACAGGCTTTAACTCAAACTAATGCACATCTCAAATTCATAAACTAAGTATATTTGATCAATAACTAATCATATATATTACAAAATAACTTCTGTATGCAGTAATCAGATAAAGAATACATATATATCCAAAAAGTTAATTTTCAAGGGCTAGTGTAGTAATTTGAGGCATCTATTAGCTTACATTTAATATAATATTAAGTGTTCAATCACCATAAATTAAGAATTGTTGTCTTTTTATTGAAAAAGCCCTTCATGTATTTATTAGTAGATCTCTTTATTAGTCCACCATGATGCACCGCCATGTTTTTTTTTTACAGTAGCCCAGAATGGACAAACTGGCTGTAGAGAGGGCCTTTTGAGTTAATGCATTACCGTAAGGCCACCGTAGTCACACTAAAAAAACTGAAGTAACGTGAACCGCAGAGTGCAAAACAGTGGTACCGCCAGCTTCTGTCTGACTTCCATTGCTCTATAGTAGATGTATTATGGTAAGGATGACCTTTGAGCGACGCAAATGGCATGACCACGGTTTTGCATTCAGTGGCTGACGTTACCGCATTCCTGGGAACAGAGGAGTGAGCGGAGGGGTATTCAGTTGGTTGCAATCTGCAACCACACTGCTAGATGCCCCCAAATCCTACACTGTCCCTCTGAATCATAAGTCAACCAACCAGAAAAGGGAAAGGGCTGCTCCAGTAATGCAACTCAACTGCTTCTATCATGATAATTCCTCTGCCTGTTCAATACCCTCCTTTTACTGATTTTTATGTCAAATAGTTGAGGTCTTAAACCCAATCCGAAATAATCTCTATAACGTGTAAACTAATCCTTTTAAGAGTAATTTTCATAAGTACTAAGCAGATTGAGTCATTTATCAAGCAAATATTGTTGCTGCTTTTTGTATGACTGTAAAGGAAATCTATTTGAATTTTGGGCTGGTTGTCCAACAAAACATGTCAGGTTGATATATCACCCGGGGGGCTCTTGCAGGTTGTGATGGGTATTGTTACTATTTAGTGGCATTTTATAGGTTAAATCAATTAATCGTAAAAAGAGCCAACAGATAAACACAATACTCATTTATTCCCGGCCTAATTGGTTCTATTTAATGTCCCACTTTATCAAAGAAGAAAAGAAAACAAATCCCCAATGTGGCTCTAAAATAACGAGGTACAAACATAAGTAAACATGAAACGTGTAACCACAATTGGTTTACCACCCGTACACCTCTTTCCCCACCTATGCCTCATTTTTCACCAAAATATAAAAGTCACCGAATTCCACATCAGGATGCACTCGGAGCTCCCACTGGCTCCAAACACAAGCAGCAGGTTTGGCTTATGAATGTTCAAATTGAATGCACTCTGATTTGCATGGTTGAACATGTGGAGGCAGGGGAACAGGTCAGAGGGACTCCAGACACGAGCTTTTCGAGGGATGAGGCTGTTCCAGGCTGCACGGAGGTGATGTGCTCATTGCACTGATGTGACCTCACACACAGCTTGAACAAAAGAGGAGCGAGAGGGCTCTGCTGAGATCACACACCCAACAGATAGCTGGATGTACAGTACTGTAAACATTACAGAACATGTAGCGATGACTTGGATTCATCATCAACGTTATTTATTAACGTTCATTAACACAGAGCCATTTCAAAGACAAACCTTCAGCCAGCGGTAATGGCCGTGTCGTCAAGCGGTCTTCCATTTTTGCAGAGGGACTGTTTTATCATTGCACTTATCTGTCAGGATGCAAATGTACCGGACGATTGATCGCAGTGACCACAGAATAAGACTTTACGCAATGGACAGAAACTGGTGACAAGACAAGGGTAAATTCAGAAGGTGGTGCTCACGCTAACTCTTTTTTTCTCCTTCTCTCATTCTGGCTCTTTCAACCATTCCATCTTTATAGCTGAGCCAATCAATGGCAAACCAGTGTCTATTGTCTGTTCTGTGCTCAGGCCACTGCCCTCCTCCAGCACCCCCCATTACAGAAATGTTTCTTCCCATCAGTGCCTTTACTTATCACTTCCCGGGTGACATTGAACTTCCTATGCCCCGGCCGCCGAGACACATCTCTGAACTCACACAATTACTCTTCATTCCCACTAACAATTTAGTAATGAAGTATTGATTTCCAGATTCCTCTCTTATGGATGATATTAGATTTTGTTTGATAAACTGTGCCTGGGCCTCTAATCTGCACGGTCCCTTTTCCCACTGTCTGTAAAACAAAGTGCCACTGGAGAGATAATGACCGGGGCACATCGATGAACTCATTTCATCAATTTGTAACACTTGACAATGAAAAAGGGCAGGCATTTTTCAAGCAGCAATGTCAAAGTTTATTGCTCTGGGTACGGTCTTATTGGAAGCCAGACATCTTGAGCAGCGTTCAGCTCTAATTTATGAGCCCCAGTGTGCCAGTTACTTTTAAAGGAAATGTTTGGATACTGGGAGGATATTAGTGTTGCAACCTGGATTGTCTGATTTTCAGGGCCACCAGGGATTCATGTGTCATGTTAGACAACACAAAAACTGGAGGGTGGAGCTGAGGCTCTGGCTGTTTGCAATGCGAGAAAACGCCGTTTAGGGCATGAATCATGCCGCGATGTGACATGCAAGTCAGACATGCACTGCAGTCATAGCCACATTAATGTTGGAATTCCTATGTTTTCTGCATCAATGGTATTCGCAGATCAAATGCATCACAAAAAACAAATAGATAAAGGTTAAAATTATATCTCAATTAATTTGAGCGATGCAAGTTATGTAAATATTCCCTCACAAAATACATTTCAGACTTTACTAATTTGGGAATGTAAATGATCATCATAAAGAAAGATTACCTGTTTATTTCGGTCTACTTTGGTAATTGAGGTTTTGGTTCAAGGAAACCTACTGTGAACTAGATTAAATAAGTCTGACTTCAGTTACCATGGATACTTATTGCTCCAGACTAGCATGGTCACTCAAATGAAAAAACTGAAATATCACATTGGCATAAGTATTGAGAACCTTTGCTTTGCCACTTGACATTTAGCTCAGGTGGCTCCCATTTCTCTTGATCATCTCGTTTCTACACCTTGATTTGAGACCACCTGTGCTAAATTCAAGTGATTGGACGTGTTTGGAAAGCCTCACACCTGCCTGGATGAGGTCTCACAGCTGACAATGCACATCAGAGCAAAACCCAAAGAAGTGCCTAAAGAGACAGGAATGTGTTGGGGAAGGCTACAACAACATGGATGCTGCATTGAAGGTTACCATGAGCACAGTGGCTTTCAGAATTCTTAAACAGAAGAAGTTTAAAATAACCAGGGCTCCTCCTTGAGCTGATAGCAACATGGGAAAAGGCAGTTAGAATATTGGTAATAAAGAACTCATGGATGTATCCTCATTTCTTACACTTATAGTCTTTAAATATCAGAAATTAAAGCGACAGGAAAACAAGAAATCTACCTATTTAACAGTAGTTTTGCCTTAAGGATGCTGTTGTGTTACTTGTACAAACCAAGAAGCAAACGCCAAGTGAGAACTTTATTTTATAGAAAAAATAAATCCTGCAACAAATCAAATGTTCTGTCTGGTCTGCACACTGAAGTATCATCATCTTTTGAGTTGATATGGCTGGAGGTGTGTTTCTTGCATGGCTTTATTGGATGGTTTGCCATGAAATTTGGTGCAGGCCTTCAAACCCCCCTCTAGCGCCATCATCAGGTTTAGGTCTACCTGCAAAACCGATGCCATTCAGTGCTAACTAGAAAATATTATAATGCGAAAAAACTTTAGCCCTGCTAAACATCAGCATGTTTATTGCGAGTGTGAGGAGCGCCAGGCTTGGAATAAAATTGTAGCTAGTGGCCAAGCGGTGGAATTACCACCTCCCGGTCGATTGCATGATGTCAAAGGGCCCAAAAATAGCTTATCCCATCGACTAAAAATGGGAAAGAGACATCTGTAACTCAGTGTATCATTTAGTTGAAGCGAATCAACTTCCCAGAACAAACAAATGAATATTGTTTCTTGAAATCATTAGGTCCAAGGAACTAAATATGTTTAGTAAGCACCTACACTTTCTTTGCTTTCTGCACCATGGAGCAACTTTCATAGGAATGAGTGGGGCTCCGCCTCCAACACTGTCTTCTCTTTATACATCCACAGTTGCAATGTTTGCATTTAGCTGAAAGCCCCACCGTGCATAATACAGCCTCTCAGAGGCATGAGTATGACAGCTCACTTTACACCATCCTAAACCAGATTATTATTAGCCTGATCTCATCAGCTCTGGTCCCGAGTGGAGTTCATGAAACAGATGAATCCTGGTTTAGTTTAGTTTGTTTATTGAAGACAAGCTTTTCACAATAAAAGTGTAACCCGTGTGTTGATCTCACTTTCGTTAGGTAATGCTTAGCTGCTTTTCCCTTTGCAAAACAAAAAAGTTACAAGTCGAGAGGTCTCACCAATGTTTGAATGATGAGTGAAGATACATTGCAGATTTAGAATCTCCCTAAATATCACAAAGACAACTTTGAATCATCCAACCAATGTGTAAACTTGTATTTTAGAATTACATGTGGTGCATCGCCATAAACTCAATTATACTAGCAGTGTTTTCTTTATGTTTGCTCCAGCGCAGACAATTTATCTGGTGTAAAGTCAAATCATTTATTTCCCCTCATTCATCCTGATAGAATGAGAGACCCGAGGAACAACAGCCAATTTAGACAGAAAATCCCAGTTCAACTCGGTAATCTGATTTCTCTGCTCCACAGAAATCTACATGTATAGTGCTTATCAACTGGATTACTGGCAGGTAGGAAGAATAACTCAATTTGAGGTTACTTGTTTCTCTGTGTGTAGTATTCAGTGTCTCAATGCATTAGAAGAGGAGGGCTATTGCTTTGTGGAATGGATTCGTAACTTCCTCGCTCCTCCTTTCCAAGAGCTAGATTCCCATTCATTCTTATGTTGTTTTTGCATTGTACCAGCACATTGAAAACCATAGAAAAAAAGGGATCAAATGTAAATGTACTGTAATCAGATTATGGCTTTACTGGATGCATTTAAAAGGAGACTCGGCCCGAGCAACCCCATGTCTTTCTTTTTTCATTATTCTGTTTCTAAAGGGACACTGTCTTCTTACCAGGCATGTGGTGGAAGGAGTGGGGACACCGAATGTATGTTGTCCCACTCTGATCCCAGCATGGACAATAAGAAGGTTCCTCCCAGAGGATATAATACAGGCTCAAGTATGGGTTGTGGTAACGGATGACCACGGTCCACATATCCTCATCACCACAGAGGTCAATCTCTCTGGAACAAGAGCAGCACTCCCTCCAGGGTGATTATTGATAAAGGATGACACGCCAATGTAGACACGGCAGAAATTATACTCTGGGGCCAATCACAGCTCTACTCTTGTTTCTGGAGATGAGACCTTGCTTAATGTATAAATACTGTGCTGGGACACTATTCCCATACCGATTGAGTGACTATAAAAGAAACGGAGTGGAAACCATCAGGAATGCAGGGAGCCATGTCAGTTTCCTTTGGACCCAGTCCTCTTAATATCTTTAAAGGAAACAATCATCTTTCCTGATGAACCAAAATGTCCTGTAGCCGCCAAGGTCAAGTACGCTGAGCCCACATAGACACACACAGAAACACAACTACAGTAAATGCATCATGTGTTCAACTGTGCATTATGTTCTCTCATTTCCCCCTTCGTCTACTGTAGGGCACAGGTTTCGATCTCATGGTGCTGAAAGGCTCCGAATGCGTTTCACATAAAAGTGGTGGCTAGATATATCACGTTAACATCTTAATATAACCCACAGGCAGCACTGTTTGAATCTGGAGATAGACTGTTTGTATTTGTAATCACATCTGTAGACTGGAGAGTAAATTAACTCCCCCTATCTAGAATGTATTGGCAGCATTCACATAATGAATAAATGGTTTCTAACATACAGTAATGTTGTTGTAGACCAAATGTAATAACATTTTAAAGTGTTTAATGATGTCTTTGTTCTGAGCTACGAGGCATTCATAATGTGCTAATAAACAGTTAATGAATGTTTGATTAAAAACACACTAACTTTTAATCACATCTACAAAAATTTTTAAACTTGCCTTCGAGAGAATGTGCACATGTAACAACTAATAAACATGTTAGATGTATTTTATTAAATGTCAAAATATAGATGTAACAATTATTCATGATTTTATTTAAAAAAATATGGGGTTTTTAAGCTCTCTTTTCATGGCAATAAATGCTCAAGTATGTTTGTCAAACATTGCTTAGTATTAAAACCGGCTGAATGTTCTCAGATGAATAACCATCATAAAAATGTGCATGAATAAGATGTACAGTCATGCTCAGAAAAAAAGAAAAGACATATGTTGAAGAAACTTTCATGTCCATTTGCACACAAGTAAAGTATCGTTAACATTTTATAAATATTTTTCACTATTAGAAACTTTAAATTTAACATTTTACTTAAGGAATCAATAGTTGACAACTTAAGATATGATGATCCTTTAATAGTCCCACAGCGGGGAAATTACCTTTGTTAATACAGCATTACCATGCATTTATTCGTGGATGGATAAGGTTTTCTGAATAATGATAATATGGTTGAGTTAACAGACCTTTTAACACTAATCCAGGTTTCAGTTTAGCAAAGGTTCCCAGTTTTTTCTTCGCAAAATTATCCAGATAAATCAGTCAACCTGCTGCATGTAACATATTCTAATATAATCAGCAGAAATTACATACTGATTGTGTTGCATAGATATTTAATGTCCAACAACATAGTACTGTTTTTTTTAAATAAGGACAGTTGTGTGGGTGGATGCACATGATCAGATTTATAAACAATTCAATAGTTTTTATTTGAAATTTCACATGGAGGTTGTTTTTTTAACAATTGTATCAATAACAATTGCTAACTGAAATATTACCTCATACGCATATTACATTATGTCATAGTGTTTATTAACTGTTTGTAAACATGTACAGCAGGTTTAAAACGGTTTACAACTGTATTTAAAACAGAACATATATGATTGTATCATGCTCACAACTGCTGAATTATCAAACATTCATTAACTGATAATACACCAGTTATGAATGCTTTATATGAGGGAATATAATACTGACAACTACATTTTTAAACTTAAAATGTATTCCTTTGTTTACAACTACACTGCTGTGTTAAAAGCTCTTTCATAATTGTGTAGATTCTGTTTATAAATAGATGAGTTAAAATAGAGCAATGCTAAACTGTGGTGTGAGTGCAGCACATACCATAATAACAAATTAATATAGACAATCTAATGGATGATGAACATGACTTGAAAAACATCTTATCATTAGTAATGGATCTGTTTTCCATATCGCTGCAAAAAAAGAAAATAGATAATGTCTTAGGTGGCATTGCACGTATACGCGCTGCACGGTAGCTTGTTGATTAGACTGTAAGTCGAGGAAACTCAGGAAACAGTTGCTTAGGAGGTGCCATGTCCTACCAATCACTCTCCCTTTCTAAAGGGGCTCCAATGGCACCTAAGGGGGAATCTCATGGCTGTCATCCCAGAAAACCAGCCGCACTGATGCCTGCTTACCATCTGCTCCGCATATGAGCAAAAACAGGCAATTGTCTCAGAGAAGACACCTCAATAACACTGTCATTGAACTAATATACTTAAACATGTTTTTCGGGTATGTTTTGACAACATCTTGGTAAAATCTGCAGTGCTGGAAGTCCCCATTTGGCTTGTGGAGATAGTCGTAAATGATTGTGTGTGCATGCGGTGTAGGTCGAGTGTGTTTGAAATGTATATCATAGCCCTGCCCCGTCTCAGCATGGACTTGGCATCTGACAGTGAAGAAATCAGAACAGTGGGACCCGTGTTCCACTTCCTGTAAATAACCCCTCCATGCCTTTGGTTTTATCATTCCCTGCAAATGATTCCAGGCCCCTCCACAGTCGACAAGAAATAGCATTATTTTATGGCACGGAAAAAAGAGGCGATAAAAAGAGGAGCCGGGTAGAGAAAAGGGGAGATGGGGCTAAAAAAAGGTCCTTCAGGGAACATGGTGTAAATGAAGTTCCAGAAATGACACAGGCAAGCAATGAGGCGTGGATGGAAAATATACGCTGCACATCATCGGATAGAGATGCCAGTGAAAATGGCTTCATTGAAGTGTCAGCCCTCATCCATCAATCAATCATCCGCAAGAAACAATAACGCTGCGGCGATGGGGCAGCTTTTATGGGGCTTACTCATGGGTATCGGAAACAGCACTTAAGTATAGTTCTGGCACTGGGAGAAAAGCAGAGGTGAGGTGCTCGGCTTATTCCACATGCAGGTAGAGCAGATGGGGGGGGGGGGAGGGGCTTGACAATGAAATGAGAGTCTACAGCCATGCTAGCAACTATGTGAGGCTGAACTAAGGCGGGCTTTGAGCTAGCATCAGCATGCTGACATACTCACAGTAACAATGCTAAGATGGACAGAAATGTGTATTTCTACCTTAGTATGTTAAAATGCTAACATGCGCAGAAATATGTATCAGTAGCGTAGTATGTCATATGCACAGCAATGTGTATTGCTACCGTAGTAAGCTAGGTTAGCATGCTAACCTGCACAGAAATGTGTATCTCCACCTCAGTATGTTAGCATGCTTTGTTTTTCCATTTCGTTTCTCCCTTAAAAAAAAAAAATCGTAATTTTCAAAACAGGATGTTTCGTCGTCAAAGTTGCGTGCCAGGACGTCACGTTACACGCCGATATCTATAACAGACAACCAGAATCATTATTGCAATTACTTCGGCTACAAATAACCTCAACAGACTAAAGGCGCCGGAAGTAGAGGAACACATTCTTACGGTTTCAATATGTTCATCACTCTTCCAACATAAAAAGAAACAAAAGCTGCTAAATGGTCCAACAGTCGCTTTTTTTCTGTATGTAAGCCTTTTGATTTCCCCAAACCAAGTCTCTTGATGGCTTCTCTGCAACATGAAACACGTCATCCATTATTCTGTCCATGTGCCTTGCTATCTCAGCCCGCTCCATATGGCCCCTGTTGTCTCCAGACACCCAAATCCCTTCACTTGGGCCAGGGGCTGTTTTTGTGGGAACCATTACATTGCTCCTCTTCCTCAGAGGAATGGGGTGACGATGATGAGCAATCACAGCTAGAGCAGACGTTCTGCCTCCAAATCTGACAGGATATTCAACAATTGACCGTATCCGCTTTGCTGGCCCAATTGCTAATTCATGCAAGTTGACAATCTGGAGGCAACAATTATGAGTGATGAAAGGACTGCAGATAAGAGGAGAGAGCACTTAAGGGGAAGGAGAAAAACATGAAGTTTACTTTACAGAGAAAGGGGGAGGTCGGATACTTGATAGTCAGACTACTGAAGAGAAAGAGTTGCTAAACACAGTCTCAGATGTATCAACAACCTCCTCGAAAACCAAACACACTGAACAGATGAATGGATGTCAATGCAAGCATAACATACCATTTGTGTATTGTGTTGTGCACTAAAATGTCTGCTGTCTGAAACACACAACATATGTGATGAAATAAACGTGATAAGGAGCTGTGAGGACCTCGTGTGTTTTATGCCAAAGCATTTTGAAGAAAAACATATTCCCAAGTGAATTAGCATGAAACGTATAGTTTTTTTCTCACGTTTTTTTTTTAGGTTGATCTCTGTGCGTAATTGTCAATGAGCCATGGTATTGGGGATTAAAAATGTAAGATGTAGGAAAATAAATACAGTTCTAATTTGATCACTAAAATCTGTTTTCTGTAACTTGGAGAGAAAGAAATTGCTCGAGAGATGCACAGTGTTGATAATCTATTTTTCACATTACTGGATCAAATCAATAATGATTTTAGGTCTCTTTAAGCCCAGCAACGATGCACTTTAAAGGAAGGAAGGCCTGCAGTGCCATTTAACTGCAAAGAGCAAAAACATAGGTAAAGGGCAGACCACATTTAGGGCAGAAATGCACACATTTTAATGTTTCTTGAGCCCCCCAAATTACACATGAAAACATAGAGAACAAGAAGTAAACAGAGTGAAAAGTGCAGTCTACTATAGGGACTTTTGACATGAGAGCCCCTTCAGCATTTTGGACATGGGGATCGAGAGTAGCGGGATGCATGTCAGAAGCTGTTGTCGACTTGCGTTCTCTGCCATGCCTTTGCACTAAGTTTGCCATAGTGTGGGGGAACATGAGGGTGATGCTAAGTGAAATGCTCATTTTGCGTTTGTGATTACCAAGGCCCATGGGCGATATGCACTAATGTGAGCTAATGCAATAGATTACACAGTGCTTGCCCAGGGGAACAGACAGCAAACAGATGTGGTCTACTCAAAACGGGAGGAGGGGGGTGGAAATCAAAGTTTAAAGTGTTCAATGGGCTGAAGATTGTCCCTTGCAATTTGTTGTTTACAGAATGCACCGCCGTGATACGTTCTGTCAGTCTTCTGTTTATAGATGTGAGGAAATTCAGTGTGCTCACGTCTTGAAGAGGATATGACCAAACTTCTCTCAGAAAGCTTTCTTTTTCAAGGAGTAAATGCCCACTGAATCACAAAGCAGGTGTGTTGCCTTTGACTGCGTACAGGCTCAACCTGTGTGGCATCAGCAATTAGGGTGTGGCCACAGGCACAGCTTTCAGCATTTCACTCTCAAAAGGAGCAGTACAAGCCGTTGGATTTTTTTCTGTGTGGAGAAGTGTACTTTTCCAGACAGATGTGTGTAATTTACTCTGCTCAATGTCAAGGCGAATAAATACTCCGGTATTTTGAATTATACTTTTGTCATTGTATGTCCAACCTGGCCAATGATCCGACTTCTAACTGCGCTCCATACTGCATGTAGGTCTGCTATTCAGACTGAACACATCTGAAAACAGAATATGACTATCTAGACTTTGTAAATACTGCCCTCTATTGGTCAATATGGATCATTGATGGGGAAAATGCAAGATACACCATTCTTTAGTCAAATGTAAATTATTCCATACACTTTCAATGTTTTCTTTGTGCAAAGGATTGGTGGTGGAGTGAGGCTGATGCATGTAGACTAAATATTTTCCTGTTGGGAACTGAAGATAAGCTTTACTCTAAAAAAAAAAAAAAAAAGACGTTACTGTAATAGCATCGATAATATAGTCAGTTGACTGAAATCTTAAATCCAGAGCAAGGACCTGTGGATGAGTGGCTGTGTGAAAACAACCCAATTCTGAAATATAAATCAGATCCAGACTCCGTAAAGTTGTAAACATGTGCTCAGTACAGATAAATAGATCAAATACAACCATAAAATGACTTGACAATTCACTAAGTTCAGCTCGAGGTATGTGTGACCTCTATACCTTGGAGAAGTCCAAAAATAAAAGACAGGTGTGTCCAATCTCACAGAACCTATTAGTTTCAATAGTCCCTCGAACATCTGTGCTCTGTAGCGAGCGCACTGTGGGTGGCCGGAGCAGACAGCGAGGCAACACAACACGCAGCTTTTCGTCTCACTTTATTATTGAAACGTGTCATACAAATCTCAAACAATATTTTCATTCTTTACATAAAGTACACAAGTAATGTGAATACCAAAACCTCCCTCCTCCCAAAAAAAAAAAGAAATAACTTAACCCCAGCCTTTCAAGTGGCAAAAATACTAAATTACACAATAGCCAAACGGCTCATGAATGAGTTAACCTGAGACTTTGTTCACAGTGTGTAATTAATCGAGCCATTACTCAACATAGCTGTATTTTTTCTCTCCAAACTACAGTGTTGCAACATCTAAAAAAGACCACTTGATGACCAGCTGGGACCGACTGCTGCCACTTGAAACTAAAGCACCATTTCAAGACTCTGCGTCGTAAAGCAAACCTCCTGAAAGTGACTAAATGTGCAGTCTAAATAATACAGCAGGACCATTTAACACACAAACACACCTTGTGAAATCTGGCACGCGGTACAGCTCATGGATTTAAGGCACCGCTAACGCAGAGGATAGCCATTTGCCGTTTCAAAAAGGACAAATAATAACCAGGAGAGCCGTTCTGTCTAAAACTGGGCTTGTCGATACCAAGTATGTCACAGAACTCCTCGGCCTGACAGTTAATCATGTGCCGTCGGCCGATGTGGCCTCGGCGGTAGTTCTTCTGTACCTCACAAGTTGGTTTTATGTGGTGCCTGACAAGCACCCCGACACCCGGAAAACACATGTCCGTCTAGTTATACTACAAAACATCTGTCTCTAGTGGATAGACAGCTGGGTGCGGAGGCTCAGCTGACATGAGGGCTACAGCAGCTTTACAATATCAACAGCATGTGGAGCGCAACATGAGGTAGACCGCTTTAACAAACACGGGACGGGTTGCTGTTGCCCGTTTGTAAACCACCGAGTCTCAAGCATTATACTTATTTATTAACAAACAAAAAAATCCCCAACTTTCAGTGCCTTGAAAAAGGGTAAAATAGAATAGTGCTTCATTACTGCCTGGACTTCAACAGTAAGTGAACAAAGCAGCAAATCTCTGAGACACATTTTAAGTTTTTTGCTTTATATAATTTATATGTACTGAAAGCTTACAGGTATCTTTAAGTTATCCCACATACAAAGTTTACCGTCATGTCACAGACACTTACAGATATCTGAGCATTGGTGTGGGTCAAATACGGAGCAAGCAACAGTTCTGAATGGAAACAAATGTCACGGTGCACACCAGAGAAATAACATTTCCAAAAGAGAGCCGATACACCTTTTCATTCAAAAAAGAAAGAAATGGGGGTGAAAAAACATTTATGCAATGCAGTTTCCCTCGATTGAAAAAATATGAAATTCTTTAATCTGAATATTGACCAAATTCATCCAAGAAATTCTCCAAAATAAGGGAGCAGTAACGTTCAAATCGAGAGAGAAGAAAAATATACTTTACGTTTTCAAATATGACTCGGTTCGTTTCTTATCAAGTACCAGGTCAATTATTCTGGTCAGGGTTTGAAAATCAGGAGGAAAAAAAGGAAGCACTAATTGTCTGTCCTTCACAAAATATGTTTCAACCTCTACCTCGGTGAAACTTTAGGTATTTTTGTCAGTGGTCCCGTAGCGTTGATTAGGGAAAGGGCCCGACGGGTCTCTCCTCTGAAGGTTGGACAGGGTGGGTAAGTGTTGGTACAGCACAGTTCTGCCCCCTGAGAACACATAGCTCATGTTAACTCTACAAACTGCCAGGATATGCAGATATTACGTAGCAGAGTTAGAATCCGAAGAAGAAAAACAACCTGCTTTGTGTGTGAAGCGCTCCTGGACCAGTTAGCTACATACCTGCTCTTGGGTTGGCCAGTCCTCCATGACCCGGGTTGACTGGTGAGCCATGGTAGAGAGACGCCAGGTCACTAGGCGTGTAGGAGCGCAGCAGGTTCATCATGCTCCACTCGGAGTCCAAGCCTCCCCCAATAGCCGCCGAAGACGTCAAAGAACCCAAGGCGTCAGACACGGCGGACGGACACGACATTTGGGACGCGGTTTTCACGCTCCTCCCCGTGAGGAGCAGCCTGTTGGAGGCGTTCCCTGCCGGGCCTCTGAAGCCAGGCTTCTCGCCGGCGTCGGCCTCCCGGCCTTTTGGAAGCGCGTACTTCAATCTCTTGCCTGAGGGCTCGCCAAAGTCCATCTGGGGGAGGCTCCCGAATCGGGTCGACAGGCACAGCCTGGCGGCGTCCGCGTGCCAAATGACGCCGCTCCTCGCCGGGTAACTCCTCTCGCCGATCCCCACTCTGTCCGGGGGGCCGGGTCGCTCCATGGCGTACTTGCTCGCCGTGTTGGACTTCCTCATGAGATCCGTATACCTGGAGGATTCCTGAGTGGGACGCGTGTCGACGTTTGGTGCGCAACGCACCGGGGTCTCTTCGACAACATCGTGTGCGGCGGGCGTGTGGCCGGGGGACCGCTTCGGAACATGCGCTGCTTTAACAGGCGTCTTTTCTTCTGGTTTTGCAGGCTGGGGGGGCGGGGACTTGGTCCGACGTGGGTGGCGGCGGTCGAGCATCGTAAGCGGACCGACATCTTTTCCTTCGAGCGCGGGGGGGCAACCTGTGAAACGTTTCTCTTTCAAATTACCAAAGCCGTTCTTTTTTGCGTTGTCCGACTGCTCTTTGTGCGTGAGCTTCTTGTGCATCATCAGAACCTCGGGGTACATGGTTTTATACGGACAAAACGAACAGCTGATTGGAATCAACGCTATTCTGGGTTCCGCACTGGCGGGGATGGAGAGCGACACTTTTAGGGACAGATTTAACGGGGCCTCAGAGTTCTCGTCTTTTATCTCCTCCATTTCCATCTTCAGGTTAACAGGTTTGGGGCACTCGATGACTCCATCGGCAGTCGGGGAGGAGGCAGACGGGGCAATTAATTTACCATACTCGGCATTGATCTGTGCGGGTGGTTGGCCAAGCTTGCTACTACTGCTATCAAATCTGTCCACTGGGGTTCCATTGGTGCACGATCGGGTTGCAGGGACCCAAAGTTTGGATCTATTTGGAGCAGGAGTGTCATTGTCATTTGCGTGTTTTCGAGGAGAGGGCACCGAAGGCGCAGGTCTGCTGGGAATGTCAACGAAGGGTTTGTCCTTGTGACGCCGATCCAGGTGGTATTTCAGCGACGTCTTCTGGGCTGCGGCGTAGTCGCAGTAAGCGCACTTGAATGGTTTTTCACCTGAAACCGACAAGCGGTACAGCTAAGTATACACACAGTTTAAAATATAAAAGCCACATAATGTGTGTATACAGTACAGTTAATGTAGGCAGCAGTCTCATATTCAGAAATAATTCATTCAAGCCAAATGTGTCGTAAATACCTGTGTGAGTCCTGAGATGAACTGTGAGGTAATAGCTTGACCGGAAGGACTTGGCACAGTAACTGCATGCTTTCGATCGGACTTTTGATCGGTCAAAGCCATCTTCGCCTTTTGAAAGACACAAAATAATGAATTAATACACAGCAGGGAAAAGGACAATTTAAAAATCACAAAAACGCACATGTAATCATCCCCTCTCATCAGCAGAGGGAGCACTTGGCAACAGAGTTTTCTTTGCATGGAACACATATCTTTCAACTTCTGCATCACAAGTAAGACGGAGCGAAGCGGGAGAGGACCGAGCGCCACGTTTACCTGGAGCCAGGTTTTCCGTCGATGCCGCTTCCTCGAGGCCCTCCTCACAGCCCTCCTCCGTCTGCTCAATGGAGCCAGCTCTCGACAACTTCCCATCGACGGAGGAAGTCGGACTCTCTTCGCCGCCTCTCTCACGCTTGTGGACCCTGGAGTGGAGAACCAACTGGTGGTAGGTCCTGAAGGTTCTCTGACATTCATGACAAGTGGTTGGCCTTTCTTTGACCTTGTTTTTTTGCATTAGAGACCGCCGCTGCGGGGCTGTGTTTTCCACGACAGTCGGCTGCTGAGGCTTGAGCTCTCTCCCGAGGATCGGTTTTGTCGCCTTGTCTCCTTGTCCCTCGGCCCAAATGTGACTCAACTCCTCCTTATCAGAGCTGCATTCTTCATTGTCTGTGCTGGCCTCCTGGCCAATGTCTTTAATATTATTAGGACCGACTGCTATCTTGCCCTTCGTAGCAAGTTGCCAGGCTTGGTATGTGTTGAAGGGATCCAGCTGAGGAATCCATTTTGATGATCTTGCAAGTTGCAAACTTTTTCCTGTAGATCGAGGCATAAGGTTTAGGCCGTGGAGAAATGATTCCTGCCCGGCAGAGGATTCAGTAGTGACATCCATTTTCTCCTCGTCTGTATCTTTGCCTGGCTCCGCCTCTCGATTATGAACTTGACTATGTTCCGCCAAACTGTCATGGTCGGGGAAGAAAAAGCCACACACCATGCACATCTTGTAAACAGTGACGACTGGTTCTGGAGCATGGACTTGGACGATGTCGTTGACTGTGACGGGGATCTCCAGATCTTGCTGGGCTTTTCCCTTTGCTCCCGATTTAACATGCATTTTCATGTGATTCTTGAGGAACCACGGCTCTCGAAACCGACGACCACAGACACTGCAGCAGTAAGTGAAGTAGTCCTTGTGCTTCCTCGTGTGGGTCTCCAGCTCAGTGGCATCATGTGACACCTGACCACACACAATACAGCTGTGAACCTCTTCTTTATCTTCGGGGAAGTTGCTCGGTTTGGGCCACGGTCGCTCTCCTGGGATCCGGAACTCGGCTTCAACTCTGAGCACGGCCGGTTCAAAGAAAGTCGTGGGGTGCTGCGTCAATACGTGCGGTCCCAGCTCATCCTGATGAGTAAAAGTCTGATCACAGAACATACACGACAGTGGTGCGCTTCCTCCGGATTGCAACACAGCCTTTTCTGAGTAAATGGTGTGCGGTGTCATGCTACAGCCGGGTCCAGGAACACTTGCATTGTTACAAATAAGAATATCTTGGGCAAGTCCATCTGGGCTCTCCACAAACTGAGGCAGCGAGTGAGTCGGCATCGTCCTCTGAAGGTGGAGCAACAACGCTGTAGATTCTGTCCAGATTCGGAACCTGGAAACAGTGGAGAAAGAGTGATTAGGTTTTGCTGAATGTCAGAACAGAAAACAGGTAACAGCTACCTAACGTGAGATAAAGATCGGCTCAAAAGCACACCACTGAAACAGGAAATGTATCTTTTTTTGCAATCAACTGCTTAGACAACTAATTTCCTCTCTCTACAGGCCATTATTAAAACATAAAGACAATAAACAATGTTTTCCTCACTATTTCTTAATATGTATATAAACATTAGTTTGTGAGCAATCAACCAGAGAATGTGGCATACTTGATATCATACTAACTTAATAGGGTTACTCTGAAGGCATTGGTTTAGTCATTCAAGCTCACATTTAAATAGGTTATTGTTCACAACAAAGATTAATTTGGATGCTTCGTTGTTTTAGAGAAAACAATAATAGTCACTATTAAAATGTTAAAACAATACACAGGAGTTAAATAAGAAACACATATTAAAATACCACAACATTAAACAATGACTGTAATATTCAGCAGTCTTCTGGACAACTTTCAACTTCACCACCATCTTGTTTCAAAGACCACACAATGAATTGAGTCTCCAGACAGTTTGACGGACTTTGTTTGAGAGGCACAACAAATAACAGCAGACACCTTTCATATATATATATATATATATATATATATATATATATATAAACCCGTTTGTATGTTATACCATACTGCAATCCTTGTCTGCCTTGCTGACTCACATTTATAGGGTGTGCTCCAGGCATTTAACTTCTTGTTTTACTACTTTTGTTTCGTGACCACTAGGACTACCGTGGTCACAGTAGCTCTCTGTGTGTATAAGGAACCATCACACTGGTTTCACTGGCACAAGGGTGGAGTGACTGGACAAGCAAGTTCAAAGACTCGAAGTTTATACAAGTTAAAGAGCAGACTGGGACAACAGCAAAGCAACACTGTGGAGTACATACTTTGTCTTTGTTTCCATTTCCCCAAATACATGAATCGCGGCTGGGCAATATAGTAGATAAGTCAACACCCTCTTTTTCCCCTCAGTAATAAACCCTCGACGCAAATACCCAATTGTACTACTTGTTGCTTAACTTTGCATTAATTAGTTCGTCTTAACGACCGTTTGATTTAATCCAGGTGGGCACATGCAACCGCAGATAATGACCCAGTGGGATTGTTTTTCCTGAAGCACGCGCACGCTTTGTTGAGGCAGCGTGCACGTCAGCCACTTTGTTATTCAAGAGAGTGCAGCTCTCGTTACAATTAACGTTAGTTTGCTCGCGAGGAGGCGGAAGGGTGCTCAAAGTTATCGTTAACCGTTTAGTCAAGTTAAATTGACCAAAGTTAATGCGGCTGCTAAACTTAGTTGTTATTACGTGTCTATCTGCGTATAATAAGCACAACACGAGGACTCGAGTTACTTGTTCTTGAACATCATTCATGTTGCTGGCTCATCAGAAGATTCATGAAGCTAACGTTCACCACAGTAACTCCACCGCACGATAACGTCCACTTGATGACAACAGTTGAGCTCAAATCAACAACCCCACGCTCGTGTACTTACGTTGCTGCTTATTGATTTTTGTTTTGTTTAACGCCCGTTTATAAAAACTCAACCCCCCCCCCCCCCCCCGGTAAATTAAATGTAACTTAACAATACGTTAACGTCGCAGCGGGATGTTCCAACGATGCTAACGTCGCAAAACTAACACTTTCTGTCGTCTCGACTTCAACCAAACTGTAGAAACTCACCAAACAATACCTTCCCACGGAGAATTTCCGGATTAATAATGACAGATACTACGAACGAGTGAGTTCGGGAGCGAGCGAAGCAGTTCGTGTGAGTTGCTTCTTCATTTCGCTCACGAAGCGCGTTCACCGCCGCCGCTGCTGGTGGACAGCTCACCTATTCAATTGTTTGAATGTGAATCATATTTGTTCTACTTGGCGAGTCCTCACTGTGCAGCTGTTGAATTCTGACGCGCGCGCTCTCGCTCTCTCGCTCTCTTTCTCTCTCTCTCTCCAGCGATACTCAAGGGGGAAGATGGAGCGCGTGCACGGCAACCCCCAAAAACCAATAGGGCAGTCACGTGGTCGCGAATAAGAGATACAAGGATTTACACAATTTAAAAAAAAAAAAAAAAAAAAAACAGGGCTTACATTTACAGAAACATATATATACTACCACGTTTGAATGACATATTTCCAAGAGATATCTACTTACCAATCACGTGAACAGGTTTGACAGTCTGGTATTTAATCACCGTCGTGTTTTGTATGTGTGTGTGTGTGTGTGTGTTTTTAAACACAGGTTAAAAATCTTTCACACACACAACCTAATATTGTGTTTTTCTTCCCGTGTTTACGTCGTTAACTTTGGGCTCGTCTGTATACGACTCATAATAGCGTATAAATGTCACTTTAGTCGATGTAAAGTGTCACAGAGTGCGTCCCTTGTGCTGATTAGAGCCAGAGGCGACACAACAACAACTGTTTCATATGTAGTCCTAATGCTGCACTGAACCTAAAGAAGCAGCCCTTCTTCCACACTCGCGTCATGCATCAGCCACCATGTGGAGATGGGGGAGGGGTGCCTCAAACTTTTTCAGTTACATGAGTTTTTTTTGGGGGGGTTTGTTGCAGAAGCAGATTGGTTGACTCATGAAACAATTCAGCTTCTTCCCATTTATAAAACATACTAAAATAATTCAAAGCATTTTGCTGTCACCTAAACATACATATGATAGAGCCATATACTTAATAAAAATGTATAATGTTTGAATCTTTAAAAAAAAAAAAGGGGATGCTTTCTCCTATTAAAATAGGACATATCTAAATATATGATGCTATGTTCTATTTATCATAATGCTAATACTCAATATAACAGGGATTATGGAGAATAAGTATTTCGTTCTTTAAGAACAACACACTGGTTTCTATGAGATAAAGACCATCACCTACAGTAGCACCCACTGGCTAATGTGAAGTTGAGTAACAGCCCCTCCTCCACCCTGAAACGAAAGAGACACCAGGCATTGATGATAGCTTACGTCCATACAATGTACAATCAATGAGGATATTCAGTATACTTCAGTGTACACTCATTATTGAGACACACATACACCCTCCCATCTGTGACGACGCAATGTCTGAAAGGAAAAAAAACATTATTAGTAACCACTTTCAGCTTGGGAACAGTGAACAAAGGCTGTCTCTCAGATTAGGCTGGGTGGTTGCCTTATCCTCCCATATAGACTATTATAGTGTTTTGTCTATATATAAAAAGTTGCTTTGCAATCGTCATTACCAAACAGGTCAGACCAATCCAGTGTTTTCTATCTAAGAACATCACAAGTAGATCTGCAGGTTTAGCAAGCAGAGTTCACTAAATGCAGTAATGAATGTGGTTATTGTGTACGTGCCAGATGCCAATAAAGAGACTTTATGCCTTATCACATGTTAGCTTGTGTTGTATACAGTGAAAACAATTTCAATGTTTATATTATCTTGGCTTCAATAAGTCATATGTTCTCTGAGTACCTGGCAGTACAAACTAAAACATCCTGTATGTGTTTAGGGCTCAATAGCTTACATGAGCTTCCCTAAATAAAAATATTTTTGTCCCCCCTGCAATACCCTGATTCATGTTTTGGTATCCTTGCTTCACCCTGAGATCCTGTTACACAAACAAGTCTAGTATGTTAATCAAAGGCACCACATGTGACACATAGAGGCCTCCCGCTCATTTCCTATTGTTCTCTGGCCACAAAAGCTCTGTGAAAGGCGATCAATCTGGAGAAGCAGTCTGATGCCTCCGGATGATGAGATTACCACAAGGTGTTATAGCCCATCATAAAAAACAACAACCTGTGAAGTGGTGGAAGTTTGCGTTTAATCAGACAGATATCCTTTAATTGGATGACAATTTTATCATAAATTATATATTCCCATTCATTAATTAGCTGTTTCCCCCCTCCCGAGCAGTAATTACCGCAACAAGTATGCAAACATTGTTTACTTTTTACAGATTTAATTAACTTTGTCATATTGTTTGACTTTATGCTAATGAAATTTATCTTGCACAATTTTGCTCAAACTCTTTGTTACAGATTGTATCTTTCAACAACAACAACAACACAAACATACATGTGTGCATTGGAACCGAAAGCAGTGCATTTTATGTGTACGTGCCAGAATGAATGAATAATGATGTGTTCAGAAGACATCCTGATAGGAACTGGACGGGCGAATGGAGAAAGGCTGCGGTGGCTTCTTTTTGTCTCGGTGTGTCAGGAGCAGCTGACGACATTGTTCTCTTCCAGATTCACAGCCTGCCTTCTTGCATAATCCTGGTGTCGCTCCTGAGAGACACTGATAATATATAATCTCCTTCCTCACCCCTATGTTTATTCAGTGCAACCAGCTGTTGTGTTTTTGATCATCAGGGAAATTTCATCAGTCACCAAAAGCATTCCTTTTCAGAGCTCTGCACATGTTTGAAATATTTGTGCATCTTTCTTGAGGGGACATTGAAAAAAGGTTCAGAGTTCGCTGTTTAACTTTGTTTGACTGAAAGACATTTCTTTATCCCATGGTGACCTATATGGACATAATTAATCATATTAAACAAAATAAAAGAATATATTGTAAGGGGATACATTACTCTAGTCAATATTCAATAGTTACTTAACCATTATTATTTTAATAAACATGGCTAAAACTTTTTGATGTTCTCTCTGTTACTGCTTGAAATAGTCATATTGAACTCATTCCAAAACTAGTATACTGGTATAATGATTCTTCTGACCTGTATCCCCTCTCAAATATTAACTACAAAGACTTGGAACAGTCCCTTAAATACAAAGGGTTTTTTGTTTTTCAAAAACAAGATCAGTCCAAACTGTCGGTAGTTACAACTCAAATACTTCATCATGCCAATCCAGACACATATCCATAAGCCTAATACCTACAATATGTTGGGTTATCTCCACCATAGTCCATAATAAAAAAACATGGATCAGAAATCCATTTTGACCGATATCTTCCATCATCATACTGTTTCTGTAGCAGCACAGCAGATGATGTTTTGGGCACCATTCCTCTTACAATTCAATGTAGTGTTTATCTTCACAGTGCGGCTGTGTTTCTATTTACCTGCTAAACCCTTTTCATGGACCATACCAAATACAAAAAAAGGAAATGGAAGCTTTTAATCTCAACATTTGACTTAAAAATATGTCTTCTTTTAGTTGACCATATCATCTGTCAGTGACGGTGAAGACATTATCTCATCATTGATTGCAATATTAAGCAAATGTTCCAACACAACAACATGGAATAATAGGGACATTACAGTCATTTAAAGCATTTGTGGTATCATACAGACACCCTTTGTCTCTCCAGCAGGATGTAACATTCCCCTGAAAAGAACCCTCAAAAACCGACCCTAAAAGTCCCTTTCAGAGCATCTGCATTAGAATGCCTCCCCAGCACACAAACACACACACCGTGCCTCCAGGACTTGTTGATTCCCTCTGGGCTAAAGTGACTGACACTGGCCTGTAGAAGATCGCTGCCATCATTTTTTCCAGAATTTGCAATTACTGTCTTTCCCACTGGTCCCTGGAATTGTGTCACCCTAATGTTTCCTCACAGAACCGACCTGTTACTAGCGAGCCGGGCCGCGCCGCACATTATGCTGACAGCAGGCCTCCTGTCAGGCCTCCCTGCCCACTGTTCCCTTGTTCCGTCCCCCCTCCCCTCCGAGTTTGGTGCATTCACACAGTCACCTCCATTGTCCCGGGATGAACTGCAGCAACATGGTGGTCAAGCAGATCTTATGCGCTGTGTCCAATCTTTATACCCTGTTAAACCCTTACCTGTAACCGTTTCCATTCCAATAAGACACCCAGCTCATCTTTGTCTGTGATTGTACACAGAAGCGATTGACCAGACAGAAAAGCCTTCCCTTTAAACATTACACTGCATGCAAGGCAGTGGTTCTCAAACTTTTTATGTCACGCCCCACTTGGGAGGAAGAAATATGTTTGTGCCCCAACAAAATTGTAACTAAATGGTCCACGCTGAATTTTTATTGATTTAATTACTTTGCAGGACTCCTCCATCTGTGCTTTTTCAAATATTCAAATAAAGAAAATTGCAATCACTTTTAATTAAACCAGATTGCACCATCAGACAAAAGCAATGTAAATAAAGTTGTGCAAAACATAAATAATATTTGGTAAATAGCTTATTGTGGCTGCAATTAACATTTGCACTTGATATATTTTCAAGATAATAATAATAAGTGCAACCTGTGAAAAACTAAACTAAACAAATTCAAATATTTGGCAATAAAGAGTTGTACACTAAATATATTTTCAAAACAATAACGTGCTAAACAAAATTAGTGTAGATATGTGTGAGCCATCAAGTTGTATCAGTATTAGTTCAAATTCACTCAGATTCTCAAAGGAATCAATATTCTTGAGTCTCTTGACACATCTCAGCTTCAGTGAAACCTGATCTGGTCTGCAGCTGAGGGAGCTGCTGCTCTCTGACTTGTAGATGAAGATTTAATTCATTCATCTTTCCAAATATGTCACTGAGATAGGCCAATTACATCAGAAATGATACATCAGCTAACTTAATAATTATAATTAAATTAATAAATTTGACTCCAAAAAGAATATACACGTGTAACGTTACAGAGATAGAATAAATGATACACTGAGTCCACCTCCTTTTTGCAGAATAGTGAGCGTGGATAATATGTGTACCATTTTAATTGTATTGCACTGTCCTGTATGACACATGTCATCATATGACGGATGTTTCGTGTCTCTGAGCTCAGAGACTCGACAACGTTTCCTCGTGAGAGCCACTGAGCTTCATGTGAAACAGCTGAAGGCTCGGTCTCCTCACAGAGTGAACACAGTGGTGCTTTCAGGGACCACGCTGACAAGCCTCGGTCAAAACCTCGTGTAGTTCACGGCACATCTATCGCTTCTCTGTTTATGACAGTGTCCATTGCACATTTGGAGAGACACTCTTGATCAGCGCCTGCATTCCTTTTCCCTGCCATGGTTTGCGCACCATCTGTGACGTCGAGGTCGCGCATGCGCAAGCGTAACCTGTTAACGCGGTAACGGTAACGTAAATATTTACACGCACTTTTGTCATATGTGAAGTTCTCCGCACTGCCCCCCGCGCCCCACCTGTAATACCACTGTGCCCCACTTGAGGGTCGCGCCCCACAGTTTGAGAACCACTGGTGTGGGGACATGCAGCTGTTACCTTCATCTGAACTGCTTTGTTTTTTTTGTGTGGAAATAGACTGTGGATTTCATAATAACCGCATGTATTGATGGTGAGATGCACTGTGGGTACTCTGATGTTTTTCATTTGAAGAGAATGTTAATAAGTGGTGATTGTATGTATAGTGATGAGCTATTTGCCCATATCAGAGATACTGTTGGCAAAAAGTCACAGATTCATCTTAGTTTGAAACAATCCCCAGGGGACAAGACTGACAATGGACCACATGTCTTGCACTGTGCAGGCACTACCTCACTTTTTCTCCTTAAGTGCCATGGCAATTACATTGATGCACAATTTAAAATGATCACAACGATTATGAGGGTAATGCAAGAAGAGTGGGTCTCATTGATAATAAAGGAGCAGCATGAGTTACGCCTTCAGGGGCCACAACTCATCACTTAATGGCGGGTGAATGGTGGGTCTCAGACATTACTCTCTAAAACACATCCTTCTAAAGACTGCACACTGTGTTATCCATCATAGGAATTGCATCATAAATGGTAATAGAATATGTGAGGGCTTCCTTTTCCTGAAACATACAATTCCTTAGATCTTGTTTTACATCTTTTATCTTTATGGTGTCTCATGGACTCTACATGTAAATTAGTATTCAATAGTGACGGTCGACAGCCATCCCTCTGTCTGTCAAAAGTTACAAATGACGTCCTGTTCTGCGGTGAGTTTTCCTTTTTTGTGCCCCTGTCTGTCGGATAACTGTCACTCGATTGTCAGCCAACCAAATAAACACAGAGATGAGTAAGGCTTCAAGTATTTCCCTCTACACGAACACAGTGAGGTGGAACTTATGTGCCACGCCTTATTAGCTCACACATATGTTGTTTTCAGTTAGTGTAAATTAAAATCATTTGGACAGATGTCTGATATTATTGTATTCCAACTTGCTGAGACACATATCTTTGCAGATGTTGCAACACCCAGTTATTCTTGATTATGTTTCTCTACTGCAGTTTAGTTGGACAAAGAACAAACGAATGGTGAACATATTTATTGTCTTCAAGATAGCTGAAGTTACACATACATGCATACATACAAATAGGGAAACAAAAGCACGATATTAATTTTACATAGTGCCAAACACATGTGACTGACACAAAAAGACTTTCATTATATTACATGACACATAGAGCTGCAATCATATAAAAAGCTTTAATCAACTGTGATTCATGATGCCAAACGTACCACAAGGACATATCAGCACAACGACAACTGTTTTCCACCTCACATGAATTTTTTAGACTTGCAGTCAGTTCCCCTCACAACAATAAATATACTGTTAGGATATATATGCGTGTGATTTAGTCTACATAGCAAAGTTAAGTGCAGTTTGTTATACTAATATGCTCCTCTTATTAGCTCTTTTCAAAGCTGTTAATGTCATATAGATTTAAGTGCAATGTCATTTCCTATGAACCTCTGCACTGCCACAGCTGTGGGATATTTTTGGTGTGAACTGTAAAAAATAGAACCTATTTTTAATGTTTTTGACAAACAAGTTGCTAAAAGCAATGCATTGTAACGTATATTGCATATGTGTGCAAGAAAAGCGAGAAGACACGTTAAATGTCTGTAGAAAAGGTTTCGCACTCCAATTGCTATACATGTCAAGGCATTTACATGGCAATATATATATATAAATATATATATATTTATATATATATATTTATATATATATATAATTCAAACCACCACTTGTTTAACTACCTACTGCACGTCTTCCTCACAACTTGCTTTTGTCCTTCCAGTCACTTTTCTTTGCATATTGTAACTTCTAAACCGTAACAAAAACCACATGTAGTTAAAGCAATTCAATAAGAGCTGAAAGAAAAATCAAACAGAGAGAGACATAAAGATTGAGTGAGGAATAGAAAGAGACAGGGAGTCTGTACAGGGAAACTTCACTGTTGGTTTTGGTTTCATTTGGCCTTCTCAGCTGCTGGAGCAACAGTGGCCGGCTCTGTCTGGATCCCGGCATCTGTCGAGTTACGTTTCTGACCCTGGAATTTGAATGGGGAAAAGATGTATCATTAAAATATCGACTGTACTTATCTTATCTTCATGTAATCCATGCCAAATCATTAATAAACCATTAGATATGTGTATGTGAGTTCAGTCTCCTGTAGACGCATTGTTCTTGATGCTAGTTGTGGGCAACATTATTAACGTGAGGCCTTTATTTTTGTTTTGCATTTTTGTAGTACCATCTCATTTTCTCACTTGATTCAAGTTCAATTTATTAGCTGGAAGTCATTCAAACTAAACTTGGCAAAATAAAAGTCGGGCCAACACCTTCAGTTACTGAGTTGCTGTTGCCATCTAGTGGAGATAAAGATGCTATATATTGCAACATGCAGGGCCATTTGAGATAAAATAGAATAAACAATCAGCAACATATCGGGGAAAAGTGACGCTTTCTTTACCAGAACTTTAAAGAACTGATGGATGGAGTTCCTCTTCTCCAGTTTTTTTGGCGCATTGGCTACATCTCCAGTTTTGGAGGCCACTGAAGCCGGTTTGTGATCTACGACTGCCTCTGATGACTTGGCTGCTTTGGGTTCCTCCTTGGCTTTGACTGACTCGATGGCTGCAGCTGGGGCAGGGGTCGCCTTCTTGGGATCAGCAGCCTGAAAGTGTTATGGTGCATCATGAATAACTGAATTATTCCAGTCCACTCGTTAAGATCAAATGTACCATTGGAAGTAACATTAAGATGTACCAGTTGTTAGGATCCACTGTGTCTTAGTGATCGCAGCATGATGAGCGATGTTTATAGAAGTACAGTTATGATTTTTAAATATAATAACAAATGGAGAAAATTGCCTCTGCGAATACAGTTATTTTAGAGTAGTTTTAATGCCAGATGTAATTGATAAAATGACTCATTTACTCCAGTTTTATCTAACAATACCTCACATTCACATGAATCTGTTACTTTATGTTTAGTAATCCTACAACTTATACTCAGACATTTAAAAAACCCATGAAGACTTATGTGGCGCTTACTTTAGTCTTGAAGAGAGAAAAGAAGGGTGATTTTGGGGCTGTTTTCTTGGCTTCCTCGACAGGCGGTGGCGGTTCTGGCTTTGCAGCAGCCTCCAAAGTGGCAGCTTTTGAAAAATCCACCTTCTTTTATCAAAACGGCAGAGAAGAAAATACTAATATTACATATGAGGTATTTACAAATAAAAGGTAGTACCAGGATTGAAGCTGACAGAATAAAGGCAGCAGCTGCCACCTGTAAAGTGACAGAGGAGGTAGAAAAGAAATATGATACAAACCAGTCCCTGTAAGTAAAGAAGCCCACCACATCATGCACACAAGTAAATAATGTCTGTGAAGGAAATTAGAAACGGGAATGTCTCCACTAAAGATTCCTCCTTTGAATGAATAGTTTAACACATTGGGAAATAAGGTAATTTGCTTTCTTGCCAAGTGATGAGAATATTGATACCATTTTGAACACTTTTTATACAGGCCTACTGTAGCCTATGATGCAGGATACGGTTAGTTTAGATCTACATAAAGAATGGAAACAGTTGGAAACAACTTGCCTGTCTCTGTCCAAAAGTTAGGAAATCAAACAAAATGAAAGTGGAAAGTAAAAAGAACACATAACGTTAGTTAGCTTTGAAGCTACCCAGTGCTAGAGCCAGGCCAATAGCCAGATAATCTGTTTTATCCTTTATGCTAAACTAAACTAACCGGCTGCTGTTGCCTCATACTTACAGTTGAGACTATTCTTCTTCTCTAACAAGAAAGCATATAAGCATACTTCCCAAAATGTTTAACTCTTTTAATTTACCTCAACTTCTACCACAGGTTGTGGTACCACTTCCACCATCTGCAGGAAAGGAACATTATTTGTCTTCACATCAATGGAAATGCTGTATGAAATGCATTGAACCATGGGCTGACTCATCTGTCGTGATGGAAATGTACCAGGTGTAACGATTGGTGATATAAATGGATACAATCTTTTTTTAAATGAATGGATAAAAACATGAAATGATAATGACTGCAAATGCCAAATTGCTTGTATGTTAAATGAAAATAAATGAAATATGTTTTTGGTTCAACATAATATGTTGCACTACTGAAACAAGATCATGTCAGACAGAGTTGGCAGCAGAGTGAAGGAAATAAAGTCTTTCTGCTGATTTACCTGCTCTTCTACAACTGGATGTGCCACCTGCTCTGCTGTGTCATGGGGTTCAACATTATTTTTACTCTGAGCAGATGCAAATGAATAAGAACATATCAATTTTACTCGTTTTGCAATTTAGAACATGGTGATGTGATATAATCAGAGGCTTATTCCACTCCCTAGAAAAGACCAAACCCCACAATTAAAAACTCTCCTTTGATTTACCTTGACTTCTACAACAACAGGCTCTGGCACTTCCACTGGTGTCTCCTGCAGAGCAAAGCTACTATTTTATTCTGAAGAGATGCACATTAAGGTGGAAATGTGAAAATAATGTAATTTACTGTATCTGGTCTGTGTTGCTGTAACCAATTATAATACGATTCAAAGCAAGACCCACTGTACTCAGTGGGATATTCCCTAAAAGAGCATTGAGATTAAAACTCACAATAGAATACATTAACGATGTCTAAATACATCTGAGAAGATCGAGCATGCTCTCTCGTTTACCTGCACTTCTACAACTGGCTGTACCTCTACTTCTACTGCTGGCTGTGGTGGTGCATCCTTGTTTGTCTGCAGGACAGTGAGGGAATTCTTATTGTTAGTAGAAGCAAACAAAACAGAAAGGAAATGTCCGAACTATGAAAGACTTAATATGTTAGCATGACATATGAATGCTGACTCATATGAACTGGTTAGATGAATAATTTGACATGTCGAGAAATGTTTATATTTTGTCGAAAGTTATTTGAGAAAGTAAATACCGCTCTCACGACTGTGAGCTAAGTACAGAGCTAAAGCCAGATTATCTGAGATTAGCATAAAGACTGGAAGCAAAGGGAAACCGCTAGTCTGGCTCCACCCAAAGTACACAAATAGCATACACCTACCAGCGCCTGTGAATTTCCCAAATTAAGATGTAACTTGTTTGTTTGATTTGTGCACAGACCAAACAAACTGTTCAACATGTTTATAATTGAGCTGTAGAGGTGCTGGCATTGGTTTCACCCTGTTTCCAGTTGTTGTGCTAAACTAAGCTAATTGTCTGATTCTAGCTTCATACTTAGTTTACAGAAATGAGAATGGTATTGATCATCTCGTCCAGTTCTTGGCAAGGAAGCAATGTTTTTAATGGAATGAATCACTAATGCAATTTAAATGTTGGCAATAATGTACCATGGACATATGGACTGTGGTAGAAACAGCTGTGCTAACATGAGGCTTTTTTACAGCGAAACCTTTTGACCAAAGTCACACTATTGCTATTATTATATGTCTAGCTGCAGAGTCACATTTCTGAAAGAGTCCAACATAACCTGATTCGTCTGGATAACATTTAAAGGAGTTTACAAATGAGCTTACACAATTCCATCAGGGTCCAATTTGAAAACGGCTAACTGTTCAGTTTCTGCCACCTCCAGACAAACCAGCTCTTGTTCAGTTAGTAACAGGATGAGCCATGGTCAGTTTGAGACTATAATAATGTGCCACTGTACCATTGCTGCAGACTTGCCAGGGTATCGGCTCCACTTGCTGAAGCACCGTTGCCTTTGGATGCCTTGACACTTAGCAGTAGCCTACCTCAAATTCACATACAGTATATTCCACACTAAATTATAATCTGACTAATAAATCGACATGAATAACCACAACGATCTTGTCAACGATCTCCAGTGTGCAGTTTATTTACCTTTGAACGGAAGAATTTGCTTAATGCTGATTTTCCTTTTGAGGACTCGGGTTCCTTCGCAGCAGCTTTTGGTTCTTCTTTTGGTGTGGGTTTGACAGGTTTGGCAGCTGGTTCGGCCTTGATTTCCATTTTTGGTGGCTCTGGAGGAGGTGGCGGTGGGATAGACATTCCTTTGGATGCTGCAGGCGGCTCAGATACTTGTGCAACCTATTCAAGAGAGAGCGGGTATTAAAGTAATGCTTCGGAAAGGAAAATGTTCTAACAGTCACCTTCAACAGAAAATGCATTTTACACAATGACAAATTTTAGGTGATAAGATAAATGCAGAGCAGTGAACAAGTCAGTTTAGCAACTCAGTATTCATCCACCATAAACAGAAAATAAATAAATGAGTATGTAAATAAAGGAGAATTTCTGGAAGTAAACTGAATCCAACTATGTCCGGTAAACATATGCTTTCTTGGGAAATAAAAAAACAAATTAAAACACTTCATGGGCATTGTGCTCACAGTAGTAGTTGCCGCTGGTTGGTTCTGCTGATGGGGCTATTAGGCAACATAAAAAAAGGAAGCAGTTAGAGAAATGATGTTAAAGTGAAGCAAAAAGAAGATCTGCAAAAAAGCTTGTCTACATGTCCTATAAATAAATTGGAGAACCTAATGGAATCAGAGATATGTATAAAGTATGCCAGCTATGTCGCAAAAACAGCGTTAAACACATAATCAATATACTGTATAACAAACTCGTCAAATGATAAACCCCTAACATTACTGAGTTCACAGATTCCGATTTGTTTACCAAAATTATAACGATACAAAACTAGATATTGGAAATCAAAGAAAATGTTAACTATTCTGAATAATCTCTCGGTGATACAGTCATGATGACCTAATATGGTTTGTATGTGATGTCATGCTTCATAAACATCTGGTCACCTGATCTTTTGTGGCAACAGGAGTAGCTGTTTCCTTTTTGGATATTTTGGAAGACACCTGTGGAACAAGTAAATAACAATTAACGGTCTTCAATCCTTTTTATTCCTGCCAGACATAAAAATATGACGAACGTGCCCACCTTCAAATGTGAAATCTTAATTTCATAAAACTGGAAAGCTTCGTGGTGAGTGTGACTATTGTAATAAAAACAGAAAAATAATTATTTCGATAAAACAGAAGGCTTTCATGAATGCAGACGTAGGCCTTTATGGTAAGCTAACTGAGGCACACTAAGGTCCCTGACAGAGTACATACAGTGCATGCGCTGTCATTGGGACTGCCATTGTGCTCCGGAGATGGCGTAGGCCTGCCCTCGCTCCATCTTCACAAATCTCAACTTCCAACTGCACAGGGCTCCCTTGTGAGCTCACACTATGGGTTGAACAATAGGCCTCCACATTCCCGCATGTTCAGAGACTTGATTAGCATGAGGCTAGTGCAATGGCAACTCTTTAAAATGGCATGAATCAAAAAGACAGCACTATGAAGAGGAAATACAATAGCTGCTTGTGGTAGGCTTTTCCATTGGGCATTGTAATAATGGCAGATTTTGTCATGGATACCTTTGCGGACGAAAAAGTCCCTTTTTCGTATATTTCAAAAATATGAAGACTCACCGTCCAAATTCAACCACAACATCTTGTCTGTTTAATTTGTTATCACTGTTTACCAGGCACCTTTACTAAATGTATGGACTGAGGCCACAAATAAAAAATTAAAAACATGTATTAACTAAATGAATGGTTGTTTCAGCAGCTGTTTGCCTTCAGTAATATTTAGCGATAACAAGGGTGGATGTTTGTTTCCCTTTTGATTAAAGCGATTCTTCAATGATTTTTTCCCAAGCCGTCTAATTGTACAAGCAATTAGAAATGCATGTCAACCACACTTAATTTCTTAAATCGTGTCACTTACTATTGTTTTGAAGAAGTTCATAACTGTATTCTCGTCTTCTCGGGTTTCCACAGGTTGACTGCTTCCGTTGTCAGATTTGGCCACTTTTTCTCCCTCTGGACCCAAGTCTGGAGTCACACTCTCTGGCTCCGTCAATGATTCGGACTCAGCTGTCTCCTATACACCATCACAAAGAATATAGTCTTTGAGAATCACGTTAGAGCAGCGTCGCTGATAATGCAAGCAGTGAGTGTCCTAATCGCAGCATTGAGATGGGAGTGCACAATTCCAACCATGCCTCTGCCTACTCAGGGCATTGTCAACAATCAGCCTTTTATTAATGTGTATGTCCCACCCCTCACTCATTGATATTCAACAATGTGTGAGAGTGTTGCCCCGAAAAATGTCAGAACACTCAAATACCTTGCTATGTTTGGATGGTTTTGATACAGCACTAACTAACTCTGATTTTACGATCGTTAGTAAATCTGTTCACTTTTATGTTCTTTCAGCGTGGACTCATCTAAATTTCATAATCCTTTTTTAGACAAAGTTATTGCTACCCTTCCTTTTTTGAAAGAATGTATTATTTCTTACTTAACACAGACCGAAACAAGGCAAATAGATAATGAACAAACGCGTGAAGGATTAAGATGTTTTAATTTTTTATTTTATTGGAAAATGCTTTTGCAAATGTGTTGATGATGTACAAAAACAGAGATTCTTTGCATTTTTACAAAACACATTATTTTAAAATGGAGTTATAATTACTACCAAATATCATTCAACACATGCTATCCTAGAAGCAGGCCAATCATTTTAAAAACAAAAATTCAGACAATTCCTTCAACATGTTACTGCTGTTCTTGCTTTGGGCCTGCATGAATAGTAATGGGTATACTCTACTGTGTAGGTCGAGTTGAACCACCAAGCCTGGATGCGGATTCATCAACAACTGATATACAAGCCGACTGCAACCTAACAGCTAAAGCTTCCGTGTCTGTTTTTGTGACACTTTGTGAGTCCGGTGTTGAATCGGTTGAGTTCACACTTGATTTATTCTCTGCCTCCTCGTCAGTCTCTCCCTCTGCGATGACCTCTGGTGCTTCCTCCTCTGAAGTCCCGAGGTTACATTAAGCTGTAACCGCATCTTCTGTAAGGATTTCTTGCACGATGGCCTCAAGAACAGCATCAACCCTCTCGGACACAGGCTCATCTGAAGTGGCAATCTGAGGTTCTTCAGAGTTCTCCTCAATGGCAGAACGATCTGTTTCATGCATCATCTCTTTCATAACTTGATCTTCAATTATCTGGAGAATGACCATCGGCATGTTGGATTCTGGTTGACACTCAAGAAGGCTCAAACTCTCCTCCACCGGCTCCTCAGAAACAACATGATCGGAATCAGTTGGCACTTCGGCCGGTGGGACGTTCTCGTCTTTGAGTTCCTCTTGGATCGAAATGCAGGGCTCGGGCTCTTCGGTGGCGTCGATCGGTGGCACCTCTGCAGGTTCCTCAACGACGTTTGAGGTATCTTCCTCAACTCTTTCTGGCACTGCTTCAATTCCATTGGACGAAGCCTCTATAGCGTCTTCATTCGTCTCGTCAGCGACCGTCTCCATCAGCTCCTCTGGAATAACAACGCAGGCTTCTTGTTCTCCAGAAATGGCCACATAAGTTGTTGCAGTGATCACCTCTTCACCCAGGGGGAAGCCATTATCCACTGTAGCCTCCTGAGGAGTGAGGTTACTAGGTTCTAGTTCTTGAGAGAGAGCATCGTTTGCTGCCTCCTGCATCAACTCAGCATCGTTTGGGACAAATACAGCACATAGTTCTGTTTCTTCATATCTTTCTGGTCCCACATCAGCTTTCACATCTACATCAACCTCAGCTCTCTCAACTGTAGCACAATCGTCAGGGATAGATTCAAGCTTGACTGCATCATTAGGAGAGCTTAAGGTATCTTCAGGAAGCTCCTCAATGAGGACGAGCTTATCCGACTGTGGTTTAGCTGTTTTAGTCAGCACATCGACTGACAGGTCTCCAGCTCCTTCCCCAAAGTATTCAGCAGTTACTTCTTCTGCAATTGGCACTCCCGTGTTTACAGAAGCAAAGCCAGTGGATTGAGGTACAGCTGCGAAAACCAGTTTCACACAATCTGCCACCACTTTAGGAAGGCTGTAAAAGATCTCCAACGGCAAAGGCTCTTCAATATTATTTTCCTCTTCTATAAAGGATTCTTCTTGGTAAAAATATAGCTGTGCAGCAATGTCTGGCTCAGTTTCTTCACGCCCATTCACGCTCTCTTCTTCAGGATCATAGTTTTTGATGTCAGAAAGTTTCACCCGGTTCGTTCTGAACACTATATTCTTATACACAATGCTTTCCATGACCACGTCTTCGTTGATGATCCAGGCGGTCTGGTGGTCTCCGGGCTCCTCGTTGGCAGTTTCCTCAACAAACTCCTCAGCAATGACACAATAGGACTCGTTCAGAGGATCTTCTTCAGTTGCTGCGGCCTCCATGGTGACTCCTTCTTTTACCCGGACCTCGATATCGGTGGTTGTGTCATCATGGTCATCATCCAGACCGGTTTGAGTTGAAATGTCTGCTTGAGTTTTTCTGTTTGTTTGTGTTGATATTTCAGCTTTTCGATGTGGACATCTAAAGTTCTCTCGGTGCACAGCGATGATCGCGGTGGCAGCTTCCTCTCCACTTGAGGTCGACTCCTTCATCATGAAAATCAACATTTGTGTTTAGATGAAATACAGTTCTTTGTTTTATTCCGGGACGCACATGACAACCATGTGCTCAATCACATGACAACCATGTGCTCGATCACATTTTGACTGAGACAGCAGAACAATTATCTAAGTTGAGAAAGGTCTTTGTGATTGCAAAAATTATTTATTTTACTTTTTTTCTATTTGTTTTAGAATGGTTTATGTACGGCAGGAACTGGCTTACTTGACTGAGGGGCAATTTGTCATGCGGATGGTTCTATAGATTCAAAAACTTTAAAAGATATATTGGGAATTTTTTCGATGTGTGAACAAATCCAATAAAAAGACCAAAACCAACTACATAGTCCCGTTAATCAATACGGGCTGCTTTTCTTAGCCAACTATCTATAACATGAACATTCAGATTTGGCACAAAAAAAAACATACATTTTTCATTTTTAGAAAATGACTAAATAATAAAAATAGAAAAGAAAAAGAAAATGTGACTCAAGCGGAATATATACTAGATTTGTTGAGGTCTTTTTTTCAGTTGTGGATAAACACACGTTTGTCTCAGGGTATTTTCAGTGAGTTTTGTCTTTTTATGGGCTTTGTTGACAATGAAAAGAATTACCTTGAAAACAAAGATGAAAAGTACACTCACTGTCTGTGGATCGGCGGCATGAAAACTAACATCCGTTTGACCATCATTACTTTCCTCGAGATCTTCCTTCTGGATGATGATTTCAATGATTTCAGAGATAACTGGAGCGTCAGCAGGTTTACAGTCTGTTTCAAGAATCACAAAATCATTTGATACAGTGGCACAGTTTAAAAAAGAGGGGCTTGCTATTTTGCTCCTTTGTGGTATCACAGGTAACTGCAAAAAATGAAGAAAAATGTGAACAAAATGTAAGATTGGATTCCAAATTTTGGAACATGGAATTACCAAACTAACGGTTAAGAAAATGTATAATTTTTTGTTAATATATATATATATTTTTTTATAGATCAAGATATGTCAGTTGTCAAAATGTTACAAACTGGGACTAAGTTTTGATTTCTGTCATGTAAATTCAATGTTGCAATAATTTGTCTCGCATAATATTTACTTGTGTGTACATCTGCTTTACCAAAGAAAGTCACGGCTGTTACCACTATTACATATCAATGTGGATTTCAATGTTAAGGTCTTTGAATGCAACATTAAAAGCAAGCATGAGATCTACTGTATGTGTGCAGGGCTCTGGGAATTAAACATGAATTAAGTGACATTATCATCATCTCCAGCATCAACATTAGCTTGAGACAAGTCAAGTGGCAGTGGGGATCCTTCTCCCAAAGACTCAAACCACACCATGACAGTACAAATAGTGGCGCCTTGTCAAGGTCTGAGACTACGCCTATAGTTTACATTGGAAGTCCCAACACAGAGTCTAGCAGTGTTGACGAAGCCTTATAAAAGTCCAAAGTCCTAGTCTTACACATACATAAAAAGATCAGTCGATGTCCAGTATTTTCCAACAGAGCAAGATACAATGAAACAGATAACATAATAAGATTAGCAAAAAAAACTCTCATCTTCCCAGAGAAAAGAAGTGTGACACTGTATCCATGTTTTCACTATTTCAAAGCTAATTATTAACATGCTTACTTTTCAATTCGTTATCTTGACGAGAAAAGATTAAAAACATATCACGCAGTTACCTGCAATCTCCATAACATTGGGTGAGCCGTTTGCAGAGAGGCCGTTCAATGATCCATTTCCATGCTTCTCAGGAGTTCCCCCATTCTATGAAATATAATAAAGAAATATGGGTCCGTGTTTGCCCCACATCTTGTAAAATGTCATCTACAGTGGGTTCCATTTCAACAGAAATAGGAGTTTTGACTTTATATTAACCCCATGACAATCCAGCATTTTGAAAAAACATGTACATCTTACCACTGATTTAAAGCAGCAATGTTACAGGTACAACATGACATCACTTTTAATAGAATCGTACCCTGTTCGGCAGCTCTTTGCTTTTGGAGTGCTCGTTTCCCATGTTTCTCCCAGTGGAGAACTACAGACACAGGTTCTTTGACACAGACTCAACTGAAATAAACAGGGAAACAAACAGAAATGTAGTTTTGTTATGTTGCATAAACGAGCAAAAATACACGGGAAGTAATGACGAATGTCTTTCAAGTGGTTAAAGAATGTGTACATCAATTCAAACTGGAGTTTGGTATCTTCTTAACATCAATAGCATTCAAATATCTTACCTGGTTACACCTCTGGAAGTCAAGCAAGTTAAATCCTCCTTCAGAAAAAAATGATATGGAAGGAGTCGGTCACTCTGTCAGTAAGATGTACTTGCAGTTCCTATTCAGCTGTCTATATGAGCTGCTACCAACCACTTATATAGACAGATGGTGTGCTTAAAAATGGGTGGGACTGTTTTTAAGTAATCAATTGCTTTCCTTTTGTAAAATGCCAAACAGAGTGTCGGTGCTCCCGAATAGAAGCTTATGGTAATCTCACTGTGACTTTTCTGATGAATCCCCGACATAACAATGCAGTTACAATCTAAAGGTCACACGCCACATTTCTGTTGACAAATGAGAAGTAACAGGATGTGTCTTAAGGATATTGGCCTGGCAAACTTCCACCCTGCCAAAACAAAAATAGAAATGTTTGCACTTTAACGTGGTTACTATTATACTTTTAAAGGTGAAAACGTTAAGCCATTTTGCTAATTACGAGCAGTATTTATTTATGTATAAAGTATGTCTTTGATATTATTTGAGTGAGAGCTTTTTGATTAGCAAAGAACAGCTATCTGCTTTATTATCAGAGTTAATCAAGAAACACAGAGAGCTCTTTAATTAAATCATCCGTCTTTAAATCCTTTCACATATTCATGTTTAAATGTCTTTGAGGGCCTTCCAACACATTCAGTGGGGAGTTTAAGGATCAAATGCAGACTGACTTTAGTCCATCAACTGATTTTTTTATTTGTTATTATTCTCATCATTTCTCATCGTTTTTCTCATCGTTTGCTACTTTTGAGAATACATGTGCTTTGATCATGTTGACAAAAACCTCTTTACGCAAATTAACCAAGCGTGTCTGAGTTGTTTCCCCACAAACAACTGCAAAATAAAGTTCTTAAAAAGAACTTCAAGAATGCAGAAGCCCATTTATTGAATTTATTATGACAAGGCTTGGAATCCATGAACACAATGTCTCAATTGTAGCCTATGGCCTGCACATTGAGGTGGGAGTTGGATTCCCCTGTTCGGATTGTTCACTTTTGACTTCCTTCAAGGCTGCAGCTGAGAGACCTCAAGCAAACTCTTCATGATGTACCAACGCATGGCAGCCTACTAGTTTTAGTAATATGTCTCAGTGGCACACCAAGACAAAAAGCCGCCTTATTGTTAGAACTACAAAGATTTAATCAAAACAATAGATTGTTCATGATAATTTCCAGTAGCAACAGCATTTATCTATCTTCGATATGGTACACTTGACTCATCATCTGCAGCAAGTTAACATGGGATTACATGTAGCCTTAGCCTACTGTGGTCCAGCGTTGCAGGTCTATTCTGTAAATATTTGAACTTGGGTGCAGTACTGTTTGCTGAAGACATATCACAAAGCAGCAGTTCCGGTTATTACAATAACTTTTTTGGCACATTGTAAGCACATTTCTTGAGGGTTGATTAAGGACCTTATTTGACACCATATTTATGACAGCCTCATTGTTTTGATTTTATTTTAAAAGGACATGTGCGATTGAAGGGAAAGCAACACAGGCTGTTAAATTGCGAAAAACAAGTAGAAGACGACAAAATCAAGCATTTTACTGCCATCGTCGCCGTCGTGCTCTTGTATTGCCGGCCCGCTAGGTGGCGGTGTAGCCATATTGCTCGGTGTAGAAACACTGTCTTTGTGCACTAGAGGAAGCCATGATGGCCGCCACCATGAAGGGACCTGTAGTAAGTATTAAATAAAGATAAATTGCATTGATTCTCCGGGACAGTCTGGTACGGTCTCCGTTGACGGTTCATATAAGACAGTAGAGGTGTTAGCGGGGAGGAAAGCCTGAACGGCTGGCGTCCTGATCTCTCTGAACCACGGCCACACCCTCGTGCCGCTCATGTCTACGATTGTCGTGAGCCGCCGCTAAGTGTTAGCTTGATAGCTAGCGCACGAGCTAGAGGCGTCATGTGTTTATGCGACCGAGAGCCCAGCAAGACAAGTTACCAGCACAAAGATAATGGCGATGAGTTACTAATCACCGGCTGTGATATTTGGGGACGGTGACTTGGCCACCGCTTAAGCTGTCGTCTGTAGCTAGCTAGCACGCTAACCAAGACGTTCATATGAATGCAAGCGAGGCTAGCGGTTTGGCTGGTGTTCGTTAGCAGTGGGAGAAGTACTTTCAAATACCATTAAAAGTATCAATACCACAGTATAGATGCAAGGAATTCTCTGACAAGTACACATATTGCATTAAGTGTTTTACTTATAAATATAAAACGTTTAGTATGATTTTTAAATATACTCTAGTCTCAAAAGTAAAGGTACTCATTATGCAGAGAGTCCCACTTGAGAATAATGCAACATTATATTATAGACTTTACATTATCGATGTATTTATGTTTACGTCACTTAAATGTTGGCGCGGTTCACGCTCCGCTTCATTTTAACTACTTATACACTGTTGGTATCATTTATTTAGTGTTCTCATATACATCATGTAGGTCAGTGGATTTAGATAAATACAGTGTTTTCCTCTGAATTCTCGTGGCACAGAAGTATCAAGTAGCAGAAAAGGGTAATACTCAAGTTAAGTACAGTTATTTTCTTCACTGACATTTGCTGGATTTTAAACTTGTCTCCTCATGTTTGCAGGCCATTGAAGAAGTGAATGTCACATTTGCAGATCAGCAGAAGATCAATAAATTTGCCAGGAACACAAGTCGTATGACAGAGCTGAAAAATGAAATCGAAGCAAAGAATGTAAGCACGGTGTTGTCACGCACGCACACACACACACACGGTCATATATGTTTACAAAAATCATATTTAGAAATTAGTTGGACTATCCTATGGTTTGGGAATACTGGAGTTGTGTTCAGACCTATAACTAAATGACAAAAGATATTAACTACACTGAGTTGAAAATGTATTAAAAACAAAGGCGGTTTACTGCAACAGTCCTTCCAAGATGATTGGAATATTTTTGATTTATTTTAAAGGCATACTGTGCACTAATTGCCACCAACTGTTTTGTAAATACAACATTGGAAGTTGGCCCCTCCCCCCGAGGGGCCAACTTCCAAGAGCCCAGTGTCAAATGGCAGCATAAGTGAAACCCACCCCAAGATTCACTCTTGTTTTGAAACAAAAGTTGGATTCTTTTTGTATGAGTGTAAACATTGTTTTTAAGGAAAATGCTGCAGTTTCTCTTTTTAAGGAGCTGTTTAATGTCCTCAATGGCCACTTTGGAGGCTGTAATTTCTGGTCCTGTTAATTTGAATGTGGTTCACTGAGAAGTGTTTCTAATAACTAGTCTACCCTCACACCTACCTAGTCTACACCGCCTAAGTTTAACATGGCTTCATGCTCATTGAAGCCATAAAGTACAGTCTATAAAAACAGCTGTGAAGTTGAATCGACTCTTAATTTAACTGAAACCTAATTTGTTTGGATAAGTTAGTTCAATGTGAACGAAAAGACAGTGCAGCTGCTTAATCACTGATGCTAATTGGTTAACAGCCCTAATTGAAACTGTAACGGTCTGCTGATGTCTCCCTCCAGAAATCGCTTCAGAACTTACAGGATGCCAGCGATGACCTCATGATGTTAGACGACGACGCTCTATTGATCCCATATCAAATTGGCGATGTCTTTGTCAGTCACACCCAGGAAGAAACACAGGAGTTGCTGGAGGCTGCAAAGGTAAGTCTTTAAAAAAAATGCTCGTCAGACTTGCAATCATCAGTAAAAGAGCCTTTGACAAGTTTAAGGACTGTGACGTTTTACACTGATTAATGATATAAAAAGTAATTTGATGAACAATTGAACTAAGTATGACTGTAAATACATCAGCTCTAAGATTAGTGCACTCATTTAAAAACATTTTTTAAGCTATTTACTTGACTCTTTTCATAACAGTTTAATTGAATATCGAGCCAAACTACATGCTTTATATAAAGTCACAATTCTTTTTTATTTGGCATAACAATTATATTTCGTGACACTTCGGAAACCATCCATGATTTCCCTATTAGACTTTTTTTGATCAGTTAGTTGCTGTTGGTTAGAATTTTTTTTGTAAAACGACCCACAAATCATGTCATGTCTCAAGGCGAGTGAACATGACTCACCAAGTGTTATTACAACAGATTTGTTTTCACATATTCATGCTCACGTTGACGCCAGATAATAATCTATTCTTTACTGTGCTTTCCTCCCTCTGAATTTATTTTGAGCATTCATGGTGGCCCAAAATGAAATGGTTAAAGTGCACACAAAATCCACTTAAGCTTTAACTCTGCATATGGTTTGTCAAACGTGGTGGAAGCGTTATTGATGATTACTTTTGGAGCCTCGTCGGATACAGCTCGATGCCTATTCTCTTATAAATACATTTAAATTACATCCAAAGCGACTTACAATCATACACCGTAGACACAACCACGGGAAGCGATTCAGGGTTAAGTGTCTTGCTCAAGGACACATGGACTTGGGCTCGCACAGCTGAGGATTGAAAAAAGGTATTTGGCACATACTCCCACAGGAATCAACGCCACATTATGTTGAATGTAAACCGTTGACACAATCTCCAATCGTGTAATGTATATATTTTAGTTTTAAACAACTTGTAGCCTATATTAAAATATTGTTAAATACTTGTGCTTGTCCTCGATTACAAATGCAGCCTATTTTAACAATCTTTTTGTTCACTTTGATGAAAAGCAAATAAATAATTCACAATGTAGAACTATTTATTTTCATATGTGTATATATATATATATATATATAGTGACAAGTGGTCCAGTGCATTGAAATAGTGAGAAACCGTATAGAGCAGTTTGGGGCGCTTGATTGTCCTTGGGAGCAGAGCGTGGCTGTATCAGTGCTTCATCACTGCCAGCTGTAGAAAGGGAAGGCATTGACCTTCAAATTCGACCTTGTGCATCCCTCTGTCACTTTCAGGATCTCCTTGTCCTTGTATCTGCCGCTGCTTCGTCCCATGACAAAGCCCACTGTGCAGGCCTGTATTGATTGAGTTGGAGCCATTCGCTCCACGTACTCAGTGACAAATGTGTTGAACGGCTCACTTTTCATCACGTAATACGGGTCTTATTTCCTCAGCCCACGCGTTGAGCTTTTGCTTGTGCAAGGTTGTCTCCAACATCAGTTTTATGGGGGGAAATAAAAAAGATACATTTTGTTATACTGCATCTGAGCTGCCTAACAGTTAAAAACACGTTACCTGATGTGTCATGGTGATATTCAAACATTACTGGACATTGAAATTATTATTTAAATGTATGTTTTATTTAACAACAACTAGCCAGAGGCTCTAGTTTTTTGAGGCAGGCACAAACATCCATTTGAAGGGATTACAATTAGATGGTCAAAAGTCACTGTAATGCCACAAAACCCATTTTTTACCATAACTCAAGAATGCATATGTTAATATATGACAATTACACACAAATATCTTAAGAGGATAAAAATGACAGTGATGACATTTCGGACTGATGTGGATGTTAATTGCAACTTGATTGGTTGGCTGAGGCATAATACCGTGAGGGGGGTCATTTGAATTAATTTATATGGTTGAGAATATCGGGTTGAGAATAGCAGACTTAGGTCTCATTTCTATACATGATCATCTTATGTTGTTTCTTTCCTCATCCCATTTTCTTCTGTCTTCAGAATGTGTTTTTTTTAAAGTCGTTTAATAATTTATTTAAACCCAATTTGTGTAAATGTCCATTGTTGCTTGCCTCGTGTGAGGAAATTGCGGCGGTTGTTTTGTAATTGGAGTTTATGTTCTGTAATCAGGAAACACTGGAGCAGGAGGTCAAAGGCATTGAGGATCGCGTGTCAGCGATACAGCAAGTATTGGGCGATCTGAAGGTCCAGCTCTATGCCAAGTTTGGGAACAACATTAACCTGGAGGCGGATGAAAGCTGAGCTGTGAGATGGACTTTGACAGCTGCCCCCACACAGACTTTTTCATGCAGCTCTCGTACCCGTTCCACAAAGCATTTGCCGAACGAAACATCCCGTAGGACTCGGCATGAGCGGCTTAGATCTGTAGCTCCGGGCTTTTGTTTGCACCAACGTATGATTCTTCATTTTAGCTCTGCCATCTCATTTACAAGGACAACAAAAGAAAAGATTTGGAGATTAAATAAATGCACATCATTTCTAACCGATTGTATTTCGACCCTTAATTAACGCTCATGTTTTCTTTTTCTCTGTTCAAAGTAAAGTAAAAAGAGAGAAACAAATCAACTGTGTAGTGTTTTCACATGTGACACATTTATCATTCTTTGCTTGTTTCATTTGTGAACTAACTTTGTGTTTGACTTCCCTAAAGGAAGAAAAGAATAGTTTCTGCACGGAGGGCTGAAATCCTTAGAGAAATATCATCTGCTTGACCGTCAGAATTTCGTGGTGTTTACACATCAAGATAATTTGATTAAATAAGTACCTGCTGTTACTGATCTACGTGGTTGTCTTTTACAAACTACTGAACATGAACATCTGAAATATTCAGAACCAATGAATCCTCAATCAAAAATGGAGATCAATGGAGACCATTAACGTGCATCCAACATCTTCCGAGGTTTGAGGCATCTCTTCTTAATCTGTGGTTGTGTTTGCTTCAACATCATTTAGCACAGACGGTCAGAAATGAAGCAGTTCAAGCCGAGCCATGAAATTCACTGAACTGTCAGAAGGAAAGTTAAAATATATATAAAAACTTGACTCCCCCCCCCCCCCCCCTCCTAGAGTTAGTCTTGTGTCTAACTGGGTGAGATGAAGTCTTGTTTCTGGTTCTTTCTTGCGGGGCAACAGTAAGTGCAGTTCTTCTCACATCTGAGATTTATTTCAAACTGATATCTAAGCATGTGTTGATATCTGCTCAGAGTAGACGTGAAACCTTTAATCTATATATTACTCAAATGATTTTGCTCGTAGTTGAAATATTTGGCTCCTCTTGCATAATAAAAGTACCAATACCACAATAAGATAGACCATGACAAGTAAAGGTTATGAATTTAAAGTTCTATCCAAGTAAAACTGCAAAAGGTCTAATTGGCAACATGTGTAAAGTATTTCTGCAGAAAACTGTCCCTCTACATATTATATATATATTATATTATTAGATTGATGCTGGTCCATCAATGGCAATTGGTTCTTGTTTTTACTGCTTTACAAAGTCGGGTAGTTTAGTTCTGTTGAACTGGCCAAAATACATTATAAAACTGAAAAGTAGCAAACTATAGCTGTCGATAAAAGTCTAATATTTCCCTCCCAAATGTAGGAGAGTTGAAGTATAGTAGCAAAAAAGGAAATAAGTACAAATACCTCAAAGTTGTCCTGAAGTACAGTACTTGAGTCAATGTAATTAGATTGGGTCATCCGTTATTGTCCCTTTAAGTGTTTAATTTAACTGGCAATAACAAATGCAAAGATAATCAAAGAAAGTTTTTGCTAAACTAAAACAAATCAGCACAATTCATATGATTGATTGTTCACGATTTACATCTTCACACATCCTCCGATGTCTTACCTGATGAGTGGGAGGAGTTGGCAGATCAAAAGCATCTTTTAATGGTGACCTATTGAAACAAAGGGGAGGAAACCATTTCATGTGCACACCTTGAATTGGAAATGTTATTCTTGACCAAATGTAATCGTATGCAGCACATGCATATCCGGGAATGAGTTAATTTACACAAGTTAAGCAATAACACATAAATTAACATATTATTGGTTAACATGGATCTTTCTAGTGAGATTAATAAACAAATGGGTTCACTGTATGGCCATATTACAACAAAATAAGTAAAAACACTGGCAACTCAACACAGATTCAAAGAACAAACACAATGCTCGCGTATCACTTGGAAATAGAAATAACATCAATATTTACAAGTACTCAATAAAATATAACTACCCTTTCCTTTTTTTCATCTGAATATTTTAGCCTCATTTCTTTGAAAAATTGTCTGCATATGCAGGATGGTTGGTGGCTCCCACAAATAACAACAATGAATGCACGAAGCTCATTAAATTGTGCCCCCAAGCGTGGCCTGCATGTGCTAATAAAATATCTGGAGGAGAAAAAAAAGAAATGGGGAGCTTAAAGTTATGGTAGACGCCGCTGGAGGATCAAGATCTCAATTAACAAGTTTCTCCTCCCGGAAGGTTTCCTGCTGAACATTCACAGCTCTGATTAAGAAGAACTCCACCCACACCGACTTGTCTTTATGCAGCTTGTTAAACCTCGGCTCGGAGGAACACACATGGAAATGACTGGACTTATTTCCCCGATGGCCTTGTTTACTTTCTCTCTTTCTCTTTCTTTCCTGTTCTCTTTATCTGCTCCTATCTATCTGTCCTCTCACTCCCCTGCTTCCTCTCTAATGACACAGCATTGATATTTATCAACGGTGCCATTTGGAGTGAACTTTCAGAACACTTTGACAGCCTTTAAATTGGGATGCTCTTCCACTGACGCTGTCCCTATCGCTCATTTGTCTGAGAAGGTGGGAAGCAGTTTGTAGCATTCATTTAAGTTAAGTGTTTTTAAGCAAATACAGCTTTTTAGTCCTAAAATATGATGCTTGTTTGTTAAGTTCAGTGCCGATAACATTCACTGACCTCATTGGGATATACAATCTATTTGTTTGTATATATGTGTATATATATATAATACAGGACTGTCTCAGAAAATTAGAATATTGTGATAAAGTTCTTTATTTTCTGTAATGCAATTAAAAAAACAAAAATGTCATGCATTCTGGATTCATTACAAATCAACTGAAATATTGCAAGCCTTTTATTCTTTTAATATTGCTGATTATGGTTTACAGCTGAAGAAAACTCTAAAATCCTATCTCATAAAATTTGAATATTTCCTCAGACCAAGTTAAAAAAAAGATTTATAACAGCAAAACAAAATCAAATATTTGAAAATGTGTTTCCAGGTGTTTCGAGTTAATTAGACGATTCAAGTGATTTGTTTAATACCCTACTAGTATACTTTTTCATGATATTCTAATATTTAGAGATAGGATATTTGAGTTTTCTTAAGCTGTAAGCCATAATCAGCAATATTAAAAGAATAAAAGGCTTGCAATATTTCAGTTGATTTGTAATGAATCCAGAATGCATGACATTTGTTTTTTGAATTGCATTACAGAAAATAAAGAACTTTATCACAATATTCTAATTTTCTGAGACAGTCCTGTATATATATAATATATATATATACAGTGTATATACAGGACTGTCTCAGAAAATTAGAATATTGTGATAAAGTTCTTTATTTTCTGTAATGCAATTAAAAAAACAAAAATGTCATGCATTCTGGATTCATTACAAATCAACTGAAATATTGCAAGCCTTTTATTCTTTTAATATTGCTGATTATGGTTTACAGCTTAAGAAAACTCTAAAATCCTATCTCATAAAATTTTAATATTTCCTCAGACCAAGTAAAAAAAAAGATTTATAACAGCTGAGTGTTTGTCAAGGCTCAGGAAACCCTTGCAGGTGTTTCGAGTTAATTAGACAATTCAAGTGATTTGTTTAATACCCTACTAGTATGCTTTTTCATGATATTCTAATATTTAGAGATAGGATATTTGAGTTTTCTTAAGCTGTAAGCCATAATCAGCAATAAATCAGAATAAAAGGCTTGCAATATTTCAGTTGATTTGTAATGAATCCAGAATGCATGACATTTTTGTTTTTTTAATTGCATTACAGAAAATAAAGAACTTCATCACAATATTCTAATTTTCTGAGACAGTCCTGTATATCTCCATCTATATATAGAGAGATGTAGCAAAATATATGGCTATATCTCTATATATGTAGCGATCTCTCTCTCTCTCTATATATATATATGTAGATATATATGCATAGAGAGAGAAATCTACATATATCTGTATATGGAGAGAGAATGTGTAGGTATGTTGTATTCACTGTCTCTTTTCAGACTGCAGTAATGGCAGAAACAGACCAGAGGGTGTCTCTGTCTCTCCAGTTATTTCACAGTTAAATCAAATAGCTCTCGTGTCTAGAAGAGCTCTTTAAGTTGAGTGGATATGACTGCATATTGTAAATATTGGAGAGATACATCAAACATGTTGGTTTTGATAGAAGAATTTTGAATGATATGTAGAGAAAGAAATACAGAAATATCAACAATTGGTGGATGCTTTGTAAATATGAGTCATACTCAGCTCATGATTTGGGCTTTAGTTTCAAAGTGTTGATATTTCATAACTAACTTTTGATCGCATTCCTCTCTACTTTCTCAATTAAGTACAATCCAGTTGTCATTGTCTGCTTTCCTGTTAGCTGTTGTCATCCACACAAGAAGTTTGTGCACACTTCATCATTTCCTCCACTGAAAAATTGTGTTTGCTCCCTGTCTCTTAATGTTAGCCTGAATGTCAGGAGAGTCAACCAAGACGGTTTGAAGCATCCATCGCAGCTCCATCAATTCTTCATCACTTTCAGCTGCTCTCAGCATTTGTTCATTACAAGTGAGGACCAATCACAGAAGCATAGTGCAACATGCTTTTTGAAACGGGCCATGCAAATGATATTATGGCCATTAATACGAGTATTTGCAAAATAGAAAACCTTGCGGACAGCATACCGTTGTCCTGCTGTCGGCATGGAGGTCTTTTCTGTTAGGATCTGATCTCGTTTCCTGTTTCCCTGCTCTTCCTTCCCTGTGCTTGTCTGTTTCTATCCTGATTGTTTCCAGCCACGCCCTGATTGTTTCCACCTGTGTCTCGTTCCCCAGTGTATTTAATCTGTGTCTTTCTGTTTTGTCCGGTGTCGGATCGTTTTTGTTCCTTTGTGGTGTTTGTCCGTGTTCCTGGTAAATAAACCTTGTCTTTTGAGAAACTCCTGCTGCGTTTGGGTCCTCCACACCACTCTCCATAAAATGTTCCACACTTTTATGAAACGATAATTCTTCTTCATATTTCTGTCATTATTGACTGCTTAGTATCAAGACTGACAGGAATCACAAAGAAAGAGAGGAAGATGACGAGCTGGGTCAGAATTGAATTATGCAATACACAATTTAGATGGAGCTGGAAGGATTTATTGATCAGCTGAAAATGTATCAGCAACTACTCTGATAATCGGTTGCAGCTTCTACAGTCCCTTCTCTGTTTTGTATCAATGTATATTTTATATTTGGGGATTTTGAACTGTTTGGTTGGACAAAATAAGGAATTATCATGGTCATTTGTTCTAAAATGTTTATCGACGAAAAAAATGACTACATATACAAATATATCAACATATAATTTATAATAATCGTGCCCTGGAGATCCCTGTAGTGGTGCAACACATTATTATGGAATGCCATGCAAGCTACATCATGGGCGTCGGAAAGAGAAGCACACAGTGGGATCGAGTTCAGTGAAGAGATTCGTGCCGACACACCTGTCATTTGGGTCATGTGGGAACAAGTGACGTGGATCTTTAGGAAGCAGCAAATTGGGGCACACGGCTCTGCGGCCTAAAGAGACGGTCAAGACTTATTATTTCTTTATAATTAATTCCATTGCTGCTCTTCCTGTGGACGGGGAGTCTGGATTTATGTGGGGAGGCTGAGCACTGTCGGGATATCTTCTGTCATTCATTTCATTACTGTCTGTCAAGTTGATCAGCAAAGACAATAAAGGCACAATTCCACTGCAGAAGCAAATAAATCATCTGAATAATGAAGACGCGCGTGTGTAAGGTGTGTGTGTGTATTTGTGTGTGTGTCATCGGTGCAGCAATCAGGACTTAAAAGTGCTTTGAAAACAAATTGGTGTCCCAAGGCTAACATCTAGTGGTTTATTTAAAGAGTTGTTTATCTTTCATTTATGAATTTGAATTTGAAACTTTCACTCATGTATGATCAAGTCTCCGTCTAGAATGCCTAAAATGTCTAAAAGAGTCTTAGTTCGTAAGTTTCCATCAGTTATCTACTTTAACCAGTGGCTGCTAATATGCAAAGAATATTACTTTGGAAAAGCATTTCCATATCTACTATGGAACAATAGACCACATAACTTACCATATACAAGACAGGAGAATGCCTCCAAATGTTTCAATGAATATCATTACCAAAGACTGAATTTATGTCAGTTGCAAAGACCTTGGAGAAACTCACACATCCAAGCTGTTCGGCGACAATTTGAATTGCACGAAAAACTATTCTTAAGAAGGGATGGACAAGTGTGTCAGGATGTTCGGTTTCTCCAGAGGATTGAGCTCGATGTGGTTCGTGGTCCCTTGGGTTTTTCCTCCAACGCTACTAAGACTGACATGACAATTCTTTGGTGATCCCCCAACTTTTGCTATCACTCCACCATGAGATGGATGTTTTGTTCTTGCGTGAAATGTCTCTACTACTGTTGGATGAATTTCCATGACATTTTGTCCAGCCATTCATGTTTCCCAGAGGGTTAAGACCAATGTTCTTCCTCCGACTTTTCCTTCACCATGAGGTTGACATTTTTATTATTTTCTGAAATGTCTCGGTAACTTCCAAATGAATTGCCGTCACATCTGACACAGACATTCGTGTCCCCCACTGCATAGCAGTTGTTACATTATTGGTAATCCTCTGAGCTTTTATTTGCTATCGTCTGGTCAACATTTTCATTTGTCAAATAATTTGATTTATGACTAGATACCTGCAAAACTAATTACATTCCCCAATGGCAAAGCTGGACTTTGTGTGTTGTGCTAACTAACAACTATTAGCATGCAGACATGCCAAACTAATGTGTGGACAATGGCACACTTTATACGAGTGACGAATGAGCATGTTTACATCATTGTGAGCATATTACAGCCGAGTGCTGACGTTAGCGTATGGCTCAAACCACCTCGGTGCCGGAGCACGGCCTCGTTGACTCTTAGTCTTGTTGCTAACAAGGTGTTAGAGTCATATCACCCCCAGAAGAGGGTGTTATTTTTTTACTACACAGACCACAGGGCAGGCTCAGCCTTGGTGGTCAAGTCCCACTTCACACTGAGCTGATGACCACTGGGCAGCTGCAGCACACCAATCCAATGTTCTGTGTATTGCACAACGTTACCGTATTTTTTGCACTATAGGGCGCACTAGATTATAAGGCGCACTGTCAATTAATGGTCTATTTTCGATCTTTTTTCATATATAAAGCGCACCTGACTATAAGGCGCATTAAGCGGAAAAAAACAGTCAGATAAGTCAGTCGATCAAACTTTATTAAACGCGTTCACAATAATTCTCAACATTATTCAAACGTTAATGAGCGTATTCACAATAACTACCAACCTTATTCAGTTGTATTTTGGGATCCTTATACACACACTGTAATATTATGGTGAAGCACAGTATTGTAACGGACTGAGGGAAATGTTATGTCCGGATGTAAGTGAACGTCTCACGAGCTGGTAGCTGTGAGGCGTGTCTGTGATTGGACAGCGAGTGATGTTGTTGTGTGTGTGTGTTGTGTTCCGCGGGTTCGGAGCGGAGCTATGACCCGGAGCAGACGTGAAGCTGGTTTTGAGGTTTCACGGCGGTTTGTTGTCGTTTTGGCGTAGGCTACGGCCAACAGTAGCTTGTTCTATGTTCCTTGAATAAACACCCTATAAGCCATCTACGTCTCGTAGCGTTCCTGACCCAGGGTCGCTACAGTATGTATTACTCCGCGACGCTCCTGGCTACGCTAGCCGTAATGCTGCAAGCGGTGCGGCTTTGTAGTTTACCGAAGTCGTACTAAAACATTTTGACTTAGCGCCGTGAGCGCCTTGTACCACACAAAATCACTTAGAGGTCAGTAAACAAAACCAGAATTAATCCATATATACGGCGCTTCGGATTATAAGGCGCACTGTCGTTTTTTGAGAAAATTAAAGGCTTTTAAGTGCGCCCTATAGTGCAAAAAATACGGTACTCTAATGGCATTTACTGAAGACTGATGAATGCTTCACATTCATTCCGGCAGGATTTTCCCCATGTAGAGATTTAAACCAATGATCCTTCAGTCGTGTTGCTCTGACTCAGCTCCACGGCCGTCCAATTAGCTTAAATGTATAGTCCAACAACAGCAAATCAAAGCACACAAGATGGTTTTTATCCTTTATGGTGATATTTTTCTGTCATATTATGATTCCTCTAATCTCTTTAGTATTTATCTATTATTATCTATTATCTGCATGCTCTATTTACACACCAAAGTAGTTAAATGACATGTAATGTAGGTGTTGTGCTGTGTTTTCACTTTGGCTCCAACTGGCAAATGGAACTTTGACGCATGCCAGAAAGATAATATCATCCTGCAGATGAATTGTCAATTAAATACTTTTAATTAGGCCACTCGTCCAACTCAGGAGAATAGTTCCAAAGAGAGATGCAGAATAATACATTCATTATAGGTAGTTGACGGCTGAGAACAAACACAATCCTTTTTAATCCAGGTTTTATTTATTAACAATCATTCATAAAAAAAGATGTAATGTTATTCCAATGAATTTAACAGGTTATGAAACAATATCAATGTAATACTGACACTTCTGTATGACTTGCATAATTAAATAAACCATCAGTGACAAAAGTGCCTATTTCTATGTCGTGATCCTCAATGCCTGTCATTTGATTTGATATCAGAGATGTGGTGGGAGGCGGAGAGCTGTGCGCTCCTCCGGCTTCTGGAGTCTGTATGAGATCTTTACAACATGAGCTTGTGGCGCCCATGGAAACCCAACCACTTTTGTCCAGGGGTTGCCAAAATCATCACAACATGAAAGTTCCTTGGAGTAGGTTTAATTATTGATTTCATACTGATCGGTGCATGGATCACCTTTTTTTCATTTTAACCTCTCCCTTTTGAAACCAGTGGTAGGAGCACACCAAAAAGACTATAACTCATCATAATAAATAATTAATGACCAAAACCCCAAATCTCGGGGGGAATCATGTGTTTATGGCGGATCCCTTTTTTATATAAAAAGATTCGGGATTATAAATTACACTATTTGGCAGGCTTTCATGCAACACTTAGAACACAAACACAATAATAGAGTTGAAAATAACATCACTACAGTGGATAATTTTGACTGTGATATACCGCCTACTACTTATTCTGAAATATATTTGTACAATGTATATACATTTACTTTTAACTGCAAGATTGACATAAAAACAGACTAATGGCCAGCAAGCAGGAACACAGCTGTTGTTATTTTTCTCGGAAGACCCTGATAGTATGGATTAAATGTTAATTGGGACTATTTTAACAAAGTGTTAAAGATGTGGATATCTCTGCTGTCTGTTACACTATATCAATGTAACATGCTGAGAATCTCCGGAAGGATGTGAGGGGAATTTGTTTTGTTACTCGCGTTGCTTCTTTCTTTACTTCCCTTTTTTGTCTTTGAAAGAATTTATATTAAAGTCTTATTCATTGTGCATAATCATTCAACCTGAGTTTATGTCATGGGGACATCTCAGACAGTAGTTCACACTGACAATGGATGAAATTAGTTCAAATGTACATGCTTCTATGGTTGGAGATCTATGAGAGGATAAGAATTAAACCACCTGCTATGATTATAAATGTTGTGACCTTTCTGATTGAGCACTATATTATTGGTTCCTAGAGATGGCACCCTCTTTAGAGATGTTACAACGCCAAACATTGGCAACAAGGGCTGTGTCTGTGACAATACTGTTAACAATCTGTCAGTTGAACCTATTTCTAAATGTAAAAACAAAGTATTTAGTATTAATCCTGTCTGGAATGAACACAATGAGGGGCCCATTATGCCATGGGTTGAGGCTGGAAATGTTAAGCATGAGCTACTCCGTGGGCTTAGAAATGAGCAAGTGCACGATTTAAATATGATCTTGACTCAAATGAAATAAGAAGAGGACTGGGAGGGCTGCAAAGTAAAAGGTCTTGAGAATTTTTGGAAAGAAGTCAAAATGATGAATAACAGTGCTGATGGTGTTAATGTCTCCGTGGGCGAGGTTAATGAGATATTCAAAGCTGTCGTGTAGCTTATAGCTTCATGACAATTATCGTTTAAACGTGGAACTTTATCATTAGTATTATTTTCTATTTAAATGTCCACTTGTTTTACTGCATTTGAAGTTCATGCTATTCTACCTAACAATGTAGCTGTATCCATTTGTCAGTAAAGGGACGAGGCAGGATTGCACATCCCCTTTAATTTATTTTAACTGTAGATAACATGTCCAGGTACGTTAATGCTTGTAATTCAGGTTGTGTGTTTGGTTCTGGAAATGAATGAGATGATGTCTGCAGATTTGTTGAAATGTTCCCTCCTCTTTAACAGCCCCACAAGTATAATGTAATTACCAAGCATATATAGATAAATACACACATTTCATATACATGTCGTGTCCAGGTACAAAGTCAGCATCGTCACCAGCTGACTGATGATCCATGTAGATCAATAAGCATGGATGAGCACATTGGCTCCGCCTCTTTTTAAAGCTTGCTCAGACGTTACTGTGGCCACATACTGCTCATCTTTGGGATGAAAAGGAGCAGTGTTCAAAGACATGCAGTCGGTTTGTTATTGTGTACGACAAGATTCATAACGAAAGTCATTTATCAACTTAAATACCCCACAGGTAAGAAGACAGTGACACGAAACAGTATAAATGTATGTATAGATTGGATAAGGTATAATTGATGTTCTGGTTAATTCTACCAAAAGTTGCAAATGTTGCAGTAAACTACTAAGAAAATACAACTCTGATGCAGGAATGTGTGGTTTTATAAAATATATGTCATGTTTAAAATGGTTTCCTTAAGCTAATATTTTATGAAACTGTTTTAAAAAAAGTAAACATTTCAAAAACAGCATTGTATAACGGTATAGTATGAAATCAGTTATGCAACAATAAGATAATATGATTTCAACTGATCAGGAAGCCTGTAATTAGTTGTCTCACATTTTTAGCTTTGCTTTTGTTAGAGCTCAGCCCTCGTGATGAATCTACGGATTTAAAGATATTTCTGGAGCTTCGCAACATTCGCACAATATTAACCAGAACAATCTCATTTGAGGATGTGGGTTAGAGGGGTTTCTGCCAACAGAGGCTCTACGAAAGTATCAGAAATAATCACATTCTCGCAATTTTTTGTGGAAAAATACATTCCTTTAATTTCAATGGAGAATGGAGTTTGGAGGGAACATACTTTCATCTCCTCTGTGATCCACCACTGAGCGGTGGTGTGTAAAACAGGGGTTCATGACACTGCACGTTGGGGTCCAAACCAGTTGGTTTATCGCATTCTATCACAGGTCGTAAATAATCTTGTATTTGATACAGTAATTAAGAATTGTGTTTTTCTAAATAGTTCTCACTGCTGAAGTGAGCGGCCATTAATCTCAGTTGCTTTCACTGAGGCTTTCTGTCTGGATATTTTGCAGTATTTGAATAGACAACCCTTTCTTCTGGCTGCTGTAAGTATCAGCCTGAAAATAAATATTTTATTTACTTTTGGTAATTTAATTAGAGGTTTGGAGCTTTGTTGTTTGAGGGATTCAACAGGGATTTCCAATCTGTATGCTAAACTAAGCTAATCAAGTCCTGGCTGTTGCTTCACACTTCATGAACAGACCCGTTTCACAGAGGGCCCGTGTCAAAATCCAATTATTACGTCTATTATTTTTGTTTTGTTCTCACATCCATATACAAAAGGGAGTCAATATGCTGATTGTTTGTGTCAATGAGAGGTGAAGTATGACTTTACTTTTGCAGGACTGGGTCACTTGACAAATCATTGCTTGCAGTGATGTATTCCAAATAAAACCTATGAGGGCATTGTTTGATAATCACAAGTAACAGTGAACAAGCATGTCTCCACTCAGAGTGTCTGTTGTTGTAGCGCTTTGATTATGTTGAGCGTGTGAGAGGAATATATTCAAAGACCAGCCTGGTCCCACCAAATGTAAATGACCAGGCAATTTCATAGATCATGTTGCGTGCTATCACAATGCTGTTCTTGTTATTGGTTTTTCATTTTCGACTATACTGACTGCAAAAGACTATTGTCCATGTCCCGTATGAAACCATATCCTCCTACTTGTATAGCACTTTTTTCATCTTCCAAAAACTCAAAGCGCTTTATAGTACATGTCATCATTCACCCATTCATGCACTTTTGGAAGGGGCTATGGTGCCACCTGCACATCAGGAATAACTCATATTCATACACACATTCACACACCGTAGGCACAGCTACGGGAGACATTTTTTGGTGCGTCTTGCCCAAGGACACATCGACATTGGCTAGTGGAGCTGGGGATCGAACCGCTGATCCTCTGATTGAAGGACGACCCTGAGCCACAGTTTGGTGATGACGATTGTTTTCCTTTCTTATGTTGCATTGTCTACTTACATATTTAACTTACTGACTTATCTTAAGCCCATGCATAATGTTCTTTCCTAACCCAACTGATTGCGGTTGTTGTCTAAACCTAACTACGACCAAAGTTTTGTTCTCTAAAAATAACAGCGAACGTTGGACATTAAACACCTGGGGTTAAATATAGTTTTTTTTACGTTAGCCCCATGGTTTGAATTGACATGCTAAGTTTCAAATGTGTATCATGACTAGGGTTGGGTACCGGAAACCGGTGCCAATGTGGTACCGGTTCCAATACAACCGGTATTACCTGGACCGAAACGCAACGCACATTTCGGTGCTTCTTTCCGGTGCCTGAGCCGATTGAAATTGAAAAAAACTATTGTTGTGAACTTCTCTGGTGACTCCGCCCTGTCAGCAGGTTACGAGCCTCTCATATTTAAGTTTGACAGCGGAGGCGTGGCCGTGTGTGACTAGTGAGCCCGTGTCACAGTGTTGCCAGGTCCCGGTTTTCCCGCGGAATTGGGCTACTTTTGAAGTGTTGCCGCGGGTTGAATTTTTTGTCCGCTGGTTCGGGTAGACCTATTTTGCATGCAAATTACATGAATATCTTTAAATAAAAATCCATATTTTAAATGAAATAATTTATTTATACCCAAATCCTACCAAACTGACTCCAGATCAGCACGTACACGCCGACACATCCGCGCAGTGCCTTCGATCTCCGCGACCTTGTCCGTCACCATGGAAACATTGTCACGTGACATCTAAGCGCTTTGGTGCTAGTGACGTCACGGAACCCCGAACCAGAGTCTGTAAGTAGAAGTGATTTCCAGCAAAGCAGCAGGGATTTGTGAATCTCACAGGAGCGGTGGGCGATAGGCGATTCAGAATCGCCTACACGGGAGGAGCGATTCATAGGCGAGTCTGATTATGAATCGCCGACCTCCCCAACGGGGTGGGACGGTTTGGCGAGAATCACCTCGTGTGATTACTCCTACACCCCATCCCGGGGTGGGTTTGGTTCTGTGGGATTCACAAATGGGGCCCTTTTAACCCCTTAGTTTAGTTTAGTTTAGTTTATTTTATTTTAGTTTAGTTTATTTCGATCAGCAAAATATACAACAATCAGAATTCAACAAAAGCAGAAAGTGGCTGACCGAAAGGGTCGAGGCTGAAGCTATCTAGCTTATAAGTGCCCTAACCTATGATTTCTTAAAAAAACTTATTTCAAAGAACCATATATATATATATATATATTAGTGCTGTGAAAAATAACGCGTTAACGCGTTATGATTAAATTACAGGATTAATGAGTTAATTTTTGTTAACGCATGTGCAGAATGAGCTTTCAATCCGTCTGTTGTTGGTCGTCTCTACAGCAGCATGTCATTCTGTCTCTACGTGTCGCGTTAACACGACTCCGATCTCCGTCTCGCGCGCGCCGCAGAGCTCCGATGCCGGCGCCTGACGAAAAAAAAGTCACTTGAAGGAGTTATGCTTAGGACACCAACATGGTTAGCAGCGGTACTGGACATGGACTTTAAAAGCAGTGTATATGGTTTGGCACGGGCATATTTTGAGTTCTGATATTGGGCTGGTTTCTGGGCTGGTTTTGTCACACAGACCTGGCAACCCTGGCCGTGTGTGACTACGTGAGCCTGTGTGGAGCACACCAGCGTCAGGCTGGGCGCGATGGGGAGACCGTCACCGGTCCCCCTGAACACGTGGAGACCGATGATGACGAGCAGCCTTAACTCAGATTAGTACCGTATCGTTAAGTGCAAGTCTTGCATTCTTAAAAGTAGCCCAATATTAATAAATTAGCCATTATAACCATGTTCAAGCTAGTTCGTAGCTAGCGCTAGCTACGAACGTGACTGTCTTGATACACATCTGCTAGCTGTACAGCGATCCCGGCTGTATACCCGGTGTTACCGGGAATATAATGACGGAGGAATAAAGACCGTGGGGCATCACTTTGTTTCAGTGTAACTCTCGCTGTCAGAAGCAAAACTTTATTTGTCACGTGTCATCTTCAGTACCTCTGATTGGTTGTTCTCTTTGCCCATCAAAACAGTGACAGGATTAACCCTATAAAGTCTGCACATGACGATACATATCACATCATATAATGGAGAACATATATTGTGTATGTTAACAGTCTGATATCCGTTGTGTGTCAGTGCTCCATGATAACGGCTTCTACAGGGAATATGGCCGAAGAGGTTTTTAATGTTCTCATTGTGCGTTTAAAAAAAAAAGTATCTGTTCAGGCACCGTTCAGGCACCGGTATCGTTTTAAAAGTACCGGTTTAGCACCGGTATCGGAAAAAACCCAAACGATACCCATCCCTAATCATGACATACGGAATGTGGCATTCGCCTATGAAACCACGTTGCTGGGACCCAAAATGTAGTTGTGGAAAGTAAATAAATAAAAAAAGATAATTCTGTGTTTTATTTTATTACATGACAGAGTATAGTTGGAGGACCGTAACTAAATCTCCACCAGTGGGCAAATTTAGCTATTGACATTGTAAATCTGGCGATAAAAATGTAGGTATTTAATCTCAATTGAATTTCTCTTGACAAAATCCCAAATGATTCAAACCATCTAACAACACGATGCAGCAGTTACTGTTGCCTCCCTAATTGTAATTCCACTCAGAGATGCAGCTATAGTGTTTATATTGGCTGGAGCAGAGGTCACTTCACTGTACATCTGTAATGAGAAGCAGGGCGCCAGGGTGACGATGCCTTATTAGGTTTACTTTTTCAAACACCACAATGTTACTGGAGACTCTACCAAACAGCGAGGGTTTATGATATTCTCCAAAATACAGTAAATTGATAGAGTACATTTGATTTTTCTTATTCATCCCTTCAATCTGACGGAAACATGGCTGACCGCGCTGGTGCCGGATCGAGTCATATGCCCAACCGAGTCCTTCTCTGTTTTCCGTGCAGACAGAACGGAAGAGTCTGGTAAATCTAAGGGTGGAGGGGTTTGCTTCATGACTAACAACATGTGGTGTGACCCCAAGAACATTAAGACTCTTTCAGAATCAGAATCAGAATCAGAAACAGGTTTATTGCCAAAGAATGAATGTTTTCACAAACAAACGAGGAATTTTTTTTGGTGGAAGGTGCAACATTTGGACATGACAAACAACAATCAACGCAAGGAGGGAGGAGGAGTGGGAGGAAGAGGGAGGAGGAGGAAGAGGGAAGAAGGAAGAGAGAGAAGGTGGAAGAAGAGGTGGTAGTCCTGGGGTGACAGTCAGTCAGTCCGGGTCCGATGATGAACCCGACCCCCCGTCGGAAAAAGCTATTGGTGTGGCGGGAGGTCGTGGTCATGATGGACGCAGCCTCCTCCCGAGGGAGGGACTCGAACAGGAGTGTCCAGGGTGGGAGGGTCGGCGACAATCTTTCTGGCCCGCTCAGTGACCTGGAAGTGAACAGGACCTGGAGGGAAGGCAGATTGCAACCGATAACCCTCTCGGCCGAGCGGATGATGCTCTGCAGCCTGCGCTTGTCTTTGGCTGTGGCTGCAGGGTGCCAGACGGTGATGGAGGAGCAGATGATGGACTCAACGATGGCCGTGTAGAACTGTACCATCATCTTCCCTGGCAGGTTGAATTTCCTCAGCTGCCTCAGGAAGAACATCCTCTGCTGGGCCTTCTTGGAGATGGAGCCGATGTTCAGCTCCCACTTGAGGTCCTGGGAGATGATGGAGCCCAGGAAGCGGTAGGACTCCACAGCGTCGGGAGTCACACAGGATGAGAGGGCGGGTGGGGCTGCATTCCTCCTGAAATCCACAACCATCTCCACTGTCTTCAGAGCGTTGAGCTCCAGGTTGTTCTGGCTGCACCAGGTCACCAGGTGGTCAGTCTCCCACCTGTAGGCGGTCTCGTCCCGCCAGAGATGAGTCCAATGAGGGTGGTGTCATCCGCGAACTTTAGGAGCTTGACGGACTGGTGACTGGAGGTGCAGCTGTTGGTGTACAGGGAGAACAGCAGAGGAGAGAACACAGCCTTGGGGAACCCGTGCTGGTGGTCCGGGAGCCTGAGACGTGTTTCCCCAGCCTCACGTGCTGCTTCCTGTCGGTCAGGAAGTCTGTGATCCACCTGCAGGTGGAGTCGGGCACGTGCAGCTGGGAGAGCTTGTCCTGCAGCAGGGACGGGATGATGGAATTGAAGGCAGAGCTAAAGTCCACAAACAGGATCCTGGCGTAGGTTCCTCGGGAGTCCAGATGCTGGAGGATGTAGTGAAGGGCCATGTTGACTGCATCGTCTACAGACCTGTTGGCTCTGTAGGCGAACTGCAGGGGGTCCAGGAGTGGGTCGGTGATGGTCTTGAGGTGTGACAGGACCAAGCGTTCACAGGACTTCATGACCACAGAGGTCAGGGCAACGGGCCTGTAGTCATTGAGTCCTGTGATCTTGGGTTTTTTGGGGGCGGGGATGATGGTGGAGGCCTTGAAGCAGGCTGGAACGTGGCATGTCTCCAGGGAGGTGTTGAAGATGTCGGTGAACACCGGAGACAGCTGGTCAGCACAGTGCTTCAGGGTGGAGGGGCAGGTCCGGGCCCGCTGCTGCGGGGTTCTGCTTTTTAAACAGCCTGTTGACGGCTCTCTCCAGGATGACGAGGGGCGTCGCTGAGTTGATGGAGGGTGCTCCAGAGGTGTGAGCCCCTGATGGGCTGGGGAGGGTGGGCTGATGGTCTGTGGCTTGTTGGTGGGGCTGTGTGGGATTGTCTCAGGACTGCTCCATTGTCTTTCAAAGCGGCAGTAGAACTCATTTAGCTCATCTGCCAGAAGCACATTGTTCATGGAGTGGGGTGATTTGGGCTTGTAGTTGGTGATCTGCCTGAGCCCTCTCCAGACAGAAGCAGAGTCGTTTGCTGAGAGCTGCTGTTGCAGTTTCTCAGAGTACAGTCGTTAGCATCTCTCACCGCCTTGCTAAACCTGTATTTGGACTCTGTGTACAGGTCCTTGTCCCCACTCCTGAATGCCTGGTCCTTCTGCAGTCTTAGCTTCCTGAGCTCCGCTGTGAACCAGGGTTTGTCGTTGTTATAACTCACCCTGGAGCTGGATGGAATACAGCTGTCCTCACAGAAGCTGATGTAGGAAGTTACAGCCTCTGTGTACTCATCCAGGCTGTTGGTAGCAGTCCTGAAGACATCCCAGTCAGTACAGTCAAAGCACGCCCGTAGATCCTCCAGAGCCTCACTGGTCCACTTCTTGAACTTCCTCACCACAGGTTTGCAGAGCTTTAGTCTCTGCCTGTATGAGGAATCAGATGAACCATGACGTGGTCAGAGTTTCCCAGTGCAGCTCGAGGACGGCGTGATAGGCCCTGCTGATTGTTGTGTAGCAGTGGTCCAGAATGCTCTTCTCTCTGGTAGGGCATTTAATTAACTGTCTATATTTAGGAGTTCGTGGCTGAGGTTTCCTTTGTTAAAATCCCAGTACAATAACTAAAGAGTCCGGGAAGGTCCGCTCCACACCGTATCTGTTCGGCGAGGGTCCGCTGTGCCATGTGCACGTTCCCGGCGGCATGTAAACTCCGGCCAGGATGAATGAAGCGAACTCACGGGGGAGTAGAAGGGTTTGCAGTGGATGATAAAGATTCCAGGTCCGGCGAACAGTGCTGTAGAATCACCGTACGTCGTTGCACCAGCCGTTGTTGAGGTAAAAGCAGATTCCTCCACCCTTTTTTACGGAGAGCTCCGTGGCCGGTCCGCCGGAACAGCTGGAAGCCAGCGAGCTGGAGCGCAGAGTCTGGTATCGAGCCACTAAGCCATGATTCCGTGAAACACAGAACGGAGGATGAGGAGAAGTCTCTGTCTCCCCACCAGCAGCTGGAGTTCGTCCAGTTTGTTGCACAGTGAGCGGACGTTGAGAGAAATATGCCCGCAGCGCTGTACGAGATCCCTTTTCGTAGCCGTACAAGCGCTCGAACGTTTCCTCTCCGCGGCGTTTCACCACGTGGGCGAAGGTGAGCACACCTTTTACAAAAATGTCCAGTAACTCCACAGAAGTTAAAAACGTTGGAAGTAAATCCGCTGGAGTTGTTCCCCTGATGATCAAGAGTTCTTCTCTAGTGAAAGAGCTCTGGGAATCCCAGCATAAAACAGTATTTAAAACGAAAACAATAAAAAACAACACACCGACCTTTCGCGGCGCCATCAGGATCAGCTCGCCGAACCTGGAACATCTGACGATCTCATGCCGTCCATTCTACCTTCCCCGGGAGTTCAGCTCGGTCATCACCACAGCCGCTCATTCCACCACAAGCGGACACCGACGTAGCACTATCGGACCTACATGATGTGTTATGTCGGCATCAGAACAAGTATCCCGACGCGGCTGTGGTGGTGGCTGGGGACTTTAATAGGGCAAACCTAAAAAAGTCATGCGAACTTTCACCAGCACATTACGTGTGCTACCAGAGGAAAGAACGTTGGACCACTGCTATACGCCATTCAAGAGAGGCTACAAGGCTGTCTCTCTCCTCCGTTCGGAAATCAGACCATGCCGCCATTTTTCTGCTTCCGGAGTATAAACAAAGGATCGCTGGAAGCGGTAGTGACGAGGCGTAATGCGGTGGTCTGACCAATCAGAGGCTGAGCTACAGGACGCCTGCGTGTTGTCGACTGGGACATGATCCAGTCCAGTTCCAGTGACGCCAGCGAGTTGGAAGTAGCAATGAGCCTTATAGCAACGCTAACGGACACCATCGTCCCCACGGTAAAAGTTAGGGTCTTTCCTAACCAAAAGCCGTGGGTTGATAGATCCATCCGTGAAGCTGTGAACGCCTGCTGCCTATAACTCCGGTCTTGTATCCGGCAACATGGACGAGTACAAGGCAGCGGTCTATGGACTGAGGAGGGCGGTGAAGGAAGCCAAGAGGAGGTACCGAGACAGAGTGGAATCACAGATGGAGCAGCGCAACACCAGGCGCCTATGGCAGGGGCTACGGACTATCACAAACTACCAGAGCAGACCCCGCGCTATGGTGAGTGCCGACGCATCAGCGGACGACCTGAACTCATTTTATGCACGGTTTGAGGCTAGCAACAACAGCGCTAGCTCGCGGCTAACAACAACACCGTTAAGCGTAGCCGAGGTGGGTTCTACCGCTGGGGATGAACACACACTCTCTGTGACCGAGCACAGTGTGAGGAGGGCTCTGTTGAGGGTGAACACCAGGAAAGCTGCAGGTCCAGATGGCATATCTGGGCGAGTACTGAAGACCTGTGCTAACCAGCTAGCTCCAGTGTTCACCACAATATTCAACCTCTCCTGGCTGAGTCCGTGGTCCCCGCCTGCTTCAAGAGATCCACTATTGTCCCTGTGCCCAAGAATGCTTCTCCAGCATGTATGAATGACTACCGACCGTGGCCCTCACCGGTGGTCATGAAATGCTGAGAGGCTGATAAAGGACTACATCTGCGCCTTCCTCCCTTCCTCCATGGACCCGCTGCAGTTTGCTTATCGCCCAAACAGATCCACGGATGATGCTGTCTCCCAGGTACTGCACCACTCTCTCATCTGGACAGCCAGAGGGGGCTATGTCAGACTGCTGTTCATTGATTATAGTTCAGCTTTCAACACCATAGTCCCTCCAGACTGGCCGGCAAGCTGATTGAGCTGGGACTGAACACCCCTGTGTGCTTGGATCCTGGACTTCCTGACCGCCAGGCCACAGGTGGTCAGGGTGGGCAGACACCTCAAATCCCTCACCCTGAACACAGGATCCCCCAGGGTTGCGTCCTCAGCCCCCTACTGTACTCCCTGTACACAAATGACTGTGTGGCCAGGTTCAGCTCCAACACCATCATCAAGTTTGCGGATGACACAGTGGTGGTGGGCCTGATCTCCGACAACGAGGAGAAGGCCTACCTGGAGGAAGTTGCTGATCTGTCACTCTGGTGCCAGGACAACAGCCTCATCATGAATGTTACCAAAACTAAGGAGCTGATTGTGGACTTTAGGAGGGCACAACAACAGAGGACGTACTCACCACTGGGGATTAACGGGACTACTGTGGAGAGGGTGAGCGGTAAAAATACCTGGGAGTCCACATCACCGAGGATCTGACATGGTCAACAAACACAGACACTCTGGTGAGAAAGGCAAGGCAGCGCCTCTACCACCTCAGGCAGCTGAGGAAATTTAAAGTTTCCCAGAGGATCCTTCAGTCCTTCTACTCTGGAGCTGTAGAGAGCGTCCTGACAGGAAGCATCACAGCCTGGTTTGGCAACTGCTCCGCTCAGGACAGGAAGGCTCTGCAGAGAGTAGTGCGTTCGGCTGAGCGCACTATTGGAACTACACTCCCACCCTGCAGGACTTGTACACCAGGAGGTGCAGAACCAGAGCCGCAGGATCATGAAGGATCCTCACCACCCCAACAACAGACTGTTTCAGCTGCTGCGGTCAGGCAGGCGCCTCCGTAGTCACGCTGCAAGAACAGAGAGACTGAGACGGAGTTTCTTTCCTCAGGCCATCAGGACTGTGAACTCCGACCTCACCAGGACCCCCACATAGACCCACACAACTGCCCCTCTTAGGCACACACACACACACACACACACACACACACTTACTGTAAATATTGTGTTGTTTTTTATTTGTAAATAGTGTGTACTTGTTGCCCTTGCACATTCCTGCTGAGCATTGCCACCTTCATTTCACTGCACACCCTGTGTGTGTATGTGACAAATAAAACATCTTGAATCTTGAATCTTGAATCTTGAATCTTAGAGTTTAATTTGCATTCTCAAATAGTGCTTTCACCTTACAAAAGAGCTGTGCTTTTATGCATAGTGCATTATGGGATCTGTATTTGTAATGTGTTACATCAGAGAAATATTATTTGATGTAAAGAAACATTTTACACTTCAATCCTTTCTACATCGAATCCAATTTGGGAAAAGAGTTTGCCAGAGTCCATTAAAAAATCCACTCAGTCACACAGGTTGCTGTTTACTTTAAAATGAGTGCTGAGCACGATAGCAGGTCACGGAAAAATAAATATCTGAAAGTGCCAATAACAGTCTCCACTTCTCCGTTGGCAGCTGTGTAAAATTCGGGCCTAAATGTAATCACATTTTCTTGCATTAACCACAGATATGGAGTAATAAAAGTGACAATATTCAACTTTATGGGTAGAAAATACACATGATTAATAGTGACTGGGCGAATGGTCAAAACCTTTACAAATAGAATTTCTTAGGAGAATTTCCCGATCAGTCAGCAGCTGAGCGTGCAACTGAAGTCAGCAGCGAGGTCCACCTGCTGCCTTTAGATGGAGGTTAAATAAAGCTGCAATGCACACAGTCAGAAATACACCTCTTCTCTTCAAATTCAAACTGTGCGATGATCACAGTCGTCTTGTTTCTAATTCCTGTGAGAAACCGGCTGTGACTCGTCTACAAATGTACTGTTCATCAATGCTTTCTCAGAAACCTTAACTGAGAAACCAAATCTGTCTGTTTCGGTCTTCATCCTGCCACATCACAGAGACCGTGATCGAGTGAATCAAACGTAATGCTTCTTTAGTTACCTTCTTATTGGATCTCAATCCTTTGTTACAACTTATCTTTTAGGTGCTGCTCTTCAAAACCGGCCTTGTCTGGGACAAATCAGTTGTTTAATATAGCCGGCAGCCATGCAGGGATTTGTATTCTTTTGAGCCATGTACCCAAGTCAGTAATTAAGCTTAAACAATAGCAGCGTCTCCAAATGAAAAACAAGCAAATGGTGATTCACAGCTTTATCTTGCTGCAAAATCCCTATTTTATCTCAACAACTCCTGGCATATTGGTGGCTAGGTGGAGGTGGGCAGCTTTTTAAGTGTGATAGATGGAGTTTAGTTTCAGGCTGCTGCTTCTTCTCTGACCCAGCTGTCCCCAGAGAGCCCGGGATGAGCCTGAGCCACAATATAGTTCTGCTGAAAAGCCTTTTGTTGTGGTTCAATCTGTATTCAGGAGGAGAGCAAACAGTCCACTATTACTCAATGATTTAAAAAGAAATGTTGTTGCATCATTTGTTGGCTTTGTAAAGTTTATTTAGGTTCAATTAACAATATTTTTTACAAAGATGGAGCATAAATGCAATATAATGTATCTCATGTCGGTGCCTTAAATATATGGCTCTTCTGCTTTGCTCTTGCACTCACAATTATACAAATATACTTCAGTAAAGTCATTTTAACGATCAGGTCATCTTGCTGCAATCTCGTATCAGAGCAATAAACAATCAGTTGGCTTTTGTTGTAAATCTTCCCTGGAACATAATAATTTGAGAAATGTTAATGATGATTTAACAAATAGAAACGGGTGTGTATTAAATATCCATCCTGACATTGACCTCGAACTGGACTCTTACTGCACCTCAGGAGGTGTCGTGTAAAATGCAACACAAATCAGACGTATCACATCCCTTCATTTCAGTCAATCGATGGACTCTACCTTTGTGTATGTAAGTATGTACTTAAAAGTGCAACAGTGTTGATGATTGTCCAAGAAGTACACATAATGCAGCCGCTTTTTGTCATGTGACTTGATCTAAGTGCAAACTGCTCTTGCGGTAATGAGTTTATTGATTCTAGAAACACTCTCATACAACTGTTGCCTTTCTGGACGATTGACAAACATCAAGAAGCTTCTAGTGTGCAGGTTCACATATAAACAGTCTGTCTTCCCAAGAAATACGACGGCACCAATTGTTTCAATTAATCTCCAACTATTGACAGACAATATCACCCTGTCAATAGTGGCATTAGATCAGAAAACACTCTGTTGATCATAGAGGACATGAACAAACTATTTATTTTGTGGTTTCATTTGGGGGACCTTTTGGATTTCGATCTACTCAATACGGAGCTTTAAAGCAGCCTTCGGTAGAAACATCTAGATCCCTTGAGGTTGCGAGCATGGCTTTACAGATGCCTGTTGGTCCAACATCTTTTTTTCAAAATAAAATATTAGTATTTTCATGGTGCTTTTGTTTAAATATATGTACATTTACCAACACATGTCCACAATGTTGCCAATACTCCTATGAAAGCCACTTGCCAGCTGAGTGGGATTTAAGGAGCTGGGAATCAAACTGCCAACCCGGTTAATAATGAACAACTTGCTTTACCAACTGGGTCACACCCACAACAAATGCTTGATGAATTACGATGATATTTGCTAGACATGCTTCCCAGAGGATGAATCCAAATGTGTGTAGTGATGCCTTGGGGCCACCAACAGGTCGGAATTGGTTACTTATCTTGCAAGTTAAGATATCTCTAAAACTAATGATTGAACATTTGCTGAGGGGATGCATCAATTTTAATTTTGACAACAAAGTGACCCCCTCAAAGTTAGTGCAGACGGTTTAACACTTAATCTTTTACACATCTAAAGGCTGATAGCAATTGCAAAATCATGCATTCTGATGTTACAAACAAGAATAGTGGAATCCAGCTAAACTACAGTGGACTCATGACTATTGCAAGGCAATCAGTGGCATTTATCCGTCACTTATAATCACCTTTATTGTGAAGCTATTTTCATTCTTGACACCTATACCTACGATACCCCAACATATATTCTTTTAAAATTCCTATCTTCCACCTTCACTGTAGAACCACTCAATTTGTAAAGAACTTTATGTCACCACAGGATAAATACTTAATATGGGTAACACCGTGGCCTTTTGTCCGGCACCTCTCTCGGGCCACACTTTACATTTATCGCACCAATATTGAAGATTTACCTCTTGTTTATCTATCCCCCTGCCTGGTGTAGAAAGCTTCACAGGGCCATTATGGTTATTACAATGACAGTTGTAGTTTGGTTCGAGTATGAAATCTCCGGTTTTGCATATCGAGCCACGAAAGGTCTGTGAGAATTTAAAGGGCAGCTTGGTCATAACAAGCACTGATCATCCACCAGTCGTCCATTCTCTGCATATTACCTCGTCACCACACTCCCACATAATATTTGTCTCGACAGCTTTCTATTATTATTCAGTATGATTTAAAATGATTTTCAGTGTGAGAAATTACCTGAGATTTTCACTTTGAGGTGAGACAATCAACTGTGTCTGTTTGCAGTGAGCTAGGTGTCTTAGCGGTTACAGAGATAGGGCATCTCTCGGATTGTGACAAACTAGGATTATCATAAAACCAGATGTGACAACATGATTGTTGTGATTTCAGACCTTATTCATACTTTGTTATCTCCCATAATCTAAAACAGTGTTACACAATAACCAAAGCATCATGTCCTCCCTGGTTTCTCTGTATCAGCACATTGCACCCTATCGATAAAAAAATAATTAGAAACATGAGAATTTGTTGAGATGTAAACCTCCCTATACTCTGTTTGAGTTATTTTGTACATAAACTCAAGGTTGCTGTCCATCATGTGCAGATAAACCAACCTTGTCTCCTTAAAATTATATTGTTATGTGAATACTCATTTATACTGACAAATTTGTCAGAAATAATATTTGTTTCCTGAATTATGTTCTCTGGCGTTCATTCCAGTAGGGGAAGTACTCTGCAAGGAATTGTGAGGTAGGATTGTCAGAATAGTGGGTACACAAAGGGCAGGACTGACACCGGGGACTCGTGCTTCATGTCACTGTTGACTTGGTTGATTAAACAAAGTGTTCAATCTTTACAGAGCTGTGAACATGAATAGTTTGAGATAGTTTGGAAATACACTTATTTACTTATTCACTAGTTAACCACTCATGGGTCTGTACGGTAAATATGTATTCACAAACTTAGCACAAGGACTGGAAACAGCCAAGAGAGGGCCTCAACATAGACATGAAAAAGTTGAACCATATTTTAGTTTCAATTAGCTAGAGAAATACAATGTTTTGTCAGAGATAATGTGTCTGATTGATTCAATTTCAACGTCGTTTTACTTACAAGATAATGTCTACAAATCATATCCAGAGTTACGGGCAGAATTACCGACCATGGATATATATTATTCTGACTCAAATGTATTCATTTTTGTATTTTTACCTCAATTCAAGATAGTTTTGGAGTTTGATTGCGGACGCATTCATCTGAGAAAAGAATGAATCTAATCCTCAATCATGTAAAAGTAGAAGTCAAAGATAGATAGATAGATAGATACTTTATTAATCCCCAAGGGGAAATTTGTCGTCACAGTAGCAGCACCAATAAACTAAACACACGAGAATAAAATATAAATATAAAATATAAAAAACAGGGATAAAAGATATAGATGTATACAAGTAAAATATAAAATACAAAATGAAGTATATATATATATATATGTATATAAAATGAAACATCTATGTGTATATATATACACACACACAAATATAATACAATGACTGTGCAAAGTATCCAAAGTAAAATATAAAATACAAAATAAAATATATATGTATATATATATATACACAATATATGCAAACACAATATAATATATTGTGAATATATATATATACATATATATTTTATGTTGTATTATGTATATCATGTGTCCTCCCATTGAGTCCAAATGCATCAAGAGTCTTCACGCCTGCACATGTTGACCTCATCACAGTTGTGTAGCAGAATGTGTCTCTCCAGTTTGCTTGTCGTGCACTGGCTGAAGGAGCCATTGCTGTTGCACAATCCTGAATAAGCTTCTGTTCACAGGTCCAACTCGGTATCCATGTTTTACTTTGACAGGGGAACTTTCAGACATAATACACATCAAACATATATTCTATACAAGAGCAAATGCACTACTAAAAGAATGAAAGATGTCTGAAACTAAATGGAAGTCCCCGGGAAGTGTTTTAGCTCTGTGTATGCACTTTGAAGGAAGCCACAAGGAAATTCAGATTCAATTGGGAGCCTCTGAAGAGGCAATGGGTTGGAAATAAAGTTGTCTGAGGTGCGTTCAAATGCTGGCTAGTCTCCGGATATGTGGTGAAAAAGTCAATAATGTAATGGTTTTATCCCTTAATGTCGTAGCTCTGTGACAAACATCCCAAACAGGCTCGTTCCCCGACAATCCTTGTGCAAGTATATGCATACAAAACTAATTGGGCATTAGAAGTGGAGCATGCAGTTCGCCTTCAGTTGTTCGTTTCCAGGGCAACTTTAACCTTTTTTTCTTGTGACTTTTTGTTTCAAGACATCGCGTAATCAACTCTTAAGCACTCTTTGCTACTTTCAATAAGGGAAATCAGTATTACCTGTGATTAAGTATTAATCCAATTTGAACATATTCATGATGCTCAAGTAGGAATTGATTAACAGCTTGTACTTTCTTTACAAAAAGTTAAAAATAATGGTCAGAACTTTTTAAATTTTTGTAACTGTGTCCAACTGTTTGTAATAATCTTTCAAAGTGATTGTTATGTGACGAAATGCCTCGGACATGATTGTAGTGATTGCAGTGTTTCCAAAAAGGTATCATTTATTGTTTGCTCTACTGATTCATAGTTTTAGTGTTAAAAGCCAAACAACGTTCAAAAATATAATAGATATATTCATTGTTCTGACACTTTGTGCTCCCAGCTTGAAAAGTGCGATACGATTTTGTTATTAATTTCCTGCGATGAGCAAACAGTTTGTCCATTTAAAGTCAGGTAAAGTACAATTTGATGTTTGTAAAAAATAATTGCCGTAAACATGTAAAAAGACTGAACTACATAGTACTGAATTGTTTTTTTGTGTTCAGGCTTACTGAGGGACGCCTCATAAACCAGCTTACATTTACGGTTGATATAGATGAGACATCTTGTGAAACTGTTGTTAACTTGTGAGCGCAGACATTGCCATAAGATTCCAAGAATGTTAATCCTAATATCCTGCATATTAGTGAATTCAGGGTACATGATTTGAACCTAAAATAGAGGAACCTCCATGCTGCAGCGCGCAGAGCTTCAGAGAGACGAGCTCAGGAGTCCCATCTGTGCAAAGCACTGGAACATGAGTGCATTCAGACTTCCTGTCAGCGTCTCAATAACGGCCGTTTAGTCGTGTTGAACCAGCCCACCTTTCTTTTAATTGCACCCTCAAACTTCAGTCGGTAACATCAGCTAATTTAACATATGGAAAATGATCCTAACACTGTGTTCATAAAAATAACCAACTAAATACCTTATGTAGGAGTACAAGTGCTTTCTGTTTTCTCACAGGCTGCATTAATGATGGATTGAAAAAAAGTTTCTTACATAATTCTTTATACCGTCTGAAAAGCATAAAATGGCATGCCTTTAAAGTTACATTCTTTATTGCTTATGTATATTTATATTTGTTGGATATTATTTTAGGCTATTCTGAAAATATAAGGAGGGAGACAGCTAGTCTGATTAATATTGAGGTTGTACAAGGTTAGTTTTTTTAAGACTTTTGTTTCTCTGGGGAAAAACAGATTTTACAGGCCGATTTGACTTAAGAATCTCCCACGTATTTCTCTTGTGTGCCCCTTTCAGGCTAACAGGATGTGCACTATTTTAAATGTAACTGGCTTCTCCGCACATCTTCCAGCCGCATGCAGCTGAGTCAGACGTCTGAAGGCTCAAGGACAGCGATCTTCCTATCGAATATAAGGGGCATTCTGACCCTGACAAGCACACAGTGTTGAAACCTTAGTCCGTTTGCACAATTACACTCAAATCAATAAGTGGGCTCCAGTCCCTTTGTGTATTTGAAATCTCTCTATATATTGAACCTTGTGCTGCTGAAGCTTTCTGCATTAATCTGACTGTTTGATTCAGACGTGTAATGGAAATGTTACTTTGTCCGATTTCATAATATTTCTAATGTGAATTAACTGTAAAAGTGACTCATTCAGAAATGAGACCAACGTGTCAAATTGCCATCACATTTATTCAAATAGGTGTGTGTCCGAAAGGGGCTCATGATGGTTTATCATACAGTCCTCTATGTGTCAACATAATAAGTAATATATACCTTCAAAATGTGATTACAGTGGTGTTTGAACAGGGGTTTCACTTGCGGGCCACACAATTCAGAATTATTCACGTATAAGGTTCCAGAGTTGCTTGACCTTGTGTCGCTCACAGATTCATGAGGCAGCACTTTGATTTAAACAGGTGGAAAGGCCCTTCTCCTGCCAGGGAAATGTAATCATGTCAGAGGGCCACCGGGTTATTGCACAAGACACTGTCACTGACGCCATAGGTCGCTTTTATGTCAGGGGGCTCGACAATATTAATTTTACTTTCACCTTATGTTCCGGGGAAAAGGCCGTGTGGAGATCCACAGCAATTTCCTGAGAGAACGTCACCAAAACCGAAGCATCCAAAACGTCGATGATAAGGTTATTTTATTTTTGGAAATATCTCTGAAGTGATCGAAATTCTTCTAACTTCTATTATGTATTCAGGATCTGTGCTCATCCTGCTTGAGAAATCTATGATAGAGACCTTGAGGTCTGGATCGTGGAATATGCCTACTACCAACTATGCCATGGCCTTGTTGAGACTCCGCCCAGTCTTCCTCGCTACCTCCATCTGCCTGATTGATCGTGGAATATGCTTACTACCAACTATTCACACACTCTGTCATATTCATTCATTGTGTTGTTACTGTGTTTTGATTTGTGTATAATGATTCCTTCTGTACACATTACATCTATTGCACCTGTGCATCCTGGAGAGGGATCCTCCTCTGTTGCTCTCCTGAAGGGTTCTTCCTTTTTTCCCCCGTGAAGTGTTGTTTGGGAGTTTTTCCTGATCCGATGTGAGGTTTTGGGACTGGGATGTCTATGTGTACAGATTGTAAAGCACTCTGAGACAAATTTGTAATATGTAAAAATGGGCTATACAAAGAAACTGAATTGAAAAATAAATGAATAGACCTTTATTCTGTTGACTAAGTTAATTAATATTTTTTAATATACTTTAAGTTCCATAATCAAAGTAACACTGATTTATTTCATTGAAACTGAACACATGCTCCCTATGAATCACCATTATTTCAATCTAACTGTTACTTATACAGGACTGTCTCAGAAAATTAGAATATTGTGATAAAGTTCTTTATTTTCTGTAATGCAATTTAAAAAAAAAAATGTCATGCATTCTGGATTCATTACAAATCAACTGAAATATTGCAAGCCTTTTATTCTTTTAATATTGCTGATTATGGCTTACAGCTTAAGAAAACTCTAAAATCCTATCTCATAAAATTTTAATATTTCCTCAGACCAAGTAAAAAAAAGATTTATAACAGCTGAGTGTTTGTCAAGGCTCAGGAAACCCTTGCAGGTGTTTCGAGTTAATTAGACAATTCAAGTGATTTGTTTAATACCCTACTAGTATACTTTTTCATGATATTCTAATATTTAGAGATAGGATATTTGAGTTTTCTTAAGCTGTAAGCCATAATCAGCAATATTAAAAGAATAAAAGGCTTGCAATATTTCAGTTGATTTGTAATGAATCCAGAATGCATGACATTTTTGTTTATTTAATTGCATTACAGAAAATAAAGAACTTCATCACAATATTCTAATTTTCTGAGACAGTCCTGTATATTCTTATATAATCAATATTTCAAATAATCAGAAACAGTTGTATTTCAAATTTATTTACGGTCCACAATTTGTGTGTGTGTGTGTGTGTGTGTGTATGTGTGTGTGTTTGTGTGGGTGTGTGCGCGCTCATGCTCAGACTATATTCAACCCCTTTGGTGGATGGCTGATTATCACACTCTGTGGCTTAAGTTCAGGGGGAGCAGCCGCGTTAAGTCCTTCAGAGTGAGCGAATGACGAGGGGGAAAGAGTCGGCATGGCCCAGAAAAATAACTGTAAGTTGATGTTCTGATTATGTTAATATCTTAACCCTTGTGTTGCCTTAGGGTCATTTTGACCCGAATTAATATTACACCCTCCCCCCGCCTATGGGTCATTTTGACCCGATTCAATGTTTCACCCTCCTGTTACCTTTATATTTACTAACATATTTTACCCGTTGGGTTCAATTTGACGCCAGCAATTAAAACCTCCAGAAAATTATTAGAATTAATATTGTTTTCCAAGTTTAAGTGTGAGGTACTCTATGTTTGTTTGTTGACTACCGAAAGAACACCGACATTAAACATTGAATGGGGTCAAATTAATCCTAAGGCGGGGGGAGGGTGTAATATTGATTCGGGTCAAAATGACCCTAAGGCAACACAAGGGTTAAACTGTTTTCAGTTGTCCAGTTGATGACAAACAAGAGCTCTAATGAGACAGGCCTTAAATGAATGGCACGACTAACATGCCTCGATAACGCATAACATATTTTCACTGAAAACCTGTTATTTGTTGCCTCGGTTTTTTCAACTTGTTTTGATTTTCAATTTTTTGAGACGTAATTATTGCCTCTCACCCTTGAAATCTTAAAAGAAACAATGCTCCAATCATTTCATAATGATTTTCACATCGGGTCGTCAAGTGCAAGTACCAGGTTTTACGCTCATGCGGGATAGAGCTAATTTAGAAACGAAAAGGTGTATATCCTGTAAAGAGGTGTAAGGATTATTATTATTTTCCTCCTCAACAGCAAGTTACGTGAGTGTTTTGAGCGTATTGGGAAATCCAGCAGGAATGTATTATTGCAACAAGAAGGCAGATTAGTCTCACTGAGCTCTCATTCTCTCTCTTTCCTTATGCCCCTGTTAAACATCCAGTTCAATTCTCCATCAGGGAATATAGGCCCTCGGATCAACATGTGGTCACGTCGCTCTTTTGCGACGGGAACATGTGTACCCGGCTTTCTTCAAGTCCATGAGCCACCCCGACCACATTGGAATTGCTCTGAGCATTTCCATGGCTGGTTAAGTCCTTGGAGGCAGCTCCTACTTCCAAGCTCTACTCTTCGGCAGTGCGTGGGCCGGCCTCATCGACTACTGCTGCCACGAGATCTACGACGGCTGCGTGGCGAGGAGGCTGCGCACAGACATGGCTGACATCGGAGCCAACTACCTTGAAAACCCCGATAACGGTTTCTGGGTGGCGGAGGCGGATGTCAGAGGCCGGTCCAAGGTGGTGGGGATGGTGGCAGTGACGGGGAAAGGGGGAGGGGAGGAAGGCGAGCGCTTCGATGAGCGCAACGGTGGACCCACGGGAGGAGGGGAGGAGTTCGCCCAAGACGCTGGTGACGGGAGTTACAGCGAGATGTCCCACTTGGTTGTGGTGTTTCCATGGCGGCGCAAAAACCTGGGTCCACAGCTCATGAGGAAGGCCCTTGATTTCTGCAAAGAGCGAGGATATGCCCGCCTCGTTCTGGACGTCAGCGAGCCACAGAAGGAAGCCATTTCCCTGGACCACAAATGTGGTTTTGTTCAAACTGCATCCCACAGCAACACACACGCTAATCGCTTGTTCTCCAAACTGGCCAGAATCAATGTGATGCGAATGGAGAAGTTCATTTGATGAACTTTAGACCTCGGCTGCTGGTACAACCCTCCACTGTACATTGAGAAAATATCAGTTAATTTATGCTTCTTGTCTCATTTAGTGCAAAACATATTTCCGTTTATATCTCCAGCTGGTTATCATGGTAGTTTTTAAAAATATACATTAAATGTGCTGTTTTTTAAACAAAGCAGAATTAATCACCTCAGTTTCCTCGTGTTTATTCTTGCCTTGATGTATTATGTATACACCTGCACCCCAAACAGTCGGTTTCCCACAAGCATGGAAAGCAATTAGCCAATCGGTTAGCTCCTGTGGTCGGATTCACATATAAACTGCACACCAAAGAACAATACATTTCATAATTCTGAAATTAATTATCAGTATTTAAACATAACAGACTGTATTCACATTCAATTATTGTTCTCATGTGTAATAAGAAGTACAAATAAATGTGAGAAAGGGGAAATTAAGTCATTTAGAAGCAGGAGAACTTTCTTTTTAAGCCTCTTTTCAGGGAGAAGCTGAATCCCTCCGCCTCGGGGGAATTAATGCCAGCTGACTTCTAAGACCTCACAACTCTTTCCTTAAAATACCAATGAAAACTGCAAAAGTACCAGGACACTGGAAGGTTTAAAATTCTTTGGAGCTGAAAGAGCTGTGTGAGTGTGTGTGTGTATGTGTGTGTGTGTGTGTGTGCCTGTGGGGGGAAGGGGGAGGCATTAAAAGAGGATAAAGAGTTGAGTATATATGCTTTCAGGTCATCGTGCAGAAGGCGAAGATTATCGACATGCTCCTAACTATAGAGAAAAAGCTTATGATGTGTGCGAGGAGGGCCTGGACACTCGAGGTTAAAGGGTCGTGGGAGTTATTCTTTTATGGTGAATTAAAAGGATAGTTAGCCGCCAATTCTGAATGTGAACAAGGAGCTTCCTGTCAATTGTACCGTCTCGTGCCAGCAGAATATCGTTTTAATAAACCTCTTAAAAGCCACAAGCATTGTGCAGCTTCAGCTAGAAAATGCAGATTATTGCCTCAGAAATCCCCCAAAAGGTGATTAGAATTTCCAAAATATTATCAGAGCCACACAGTACCTGCTTATCTTGGAGGAGTGTGTGTCCACGCTAAGCCTGTAAGGGGAAACATCAAGCAACCAGTGTGTGCAATGACAGGTGTGGTCTAAATGGGTTTCAAGAGGGTGTACTGTATGAATAGAGCAGGTTGGCACTGACACACACACACCTATACACACACACACACACACACAGATTCAACGGGCTTCGGGCATCAATCATTCCTGCTGAGTCCGTCAGGAAAAAGAATTAGGCCGATGGCCAGCAGGCAGGTGTTGAACTAGCCAGAGGGAAGATGAGCATTAATGCTGCCAACCTGATGTCATCCTCGCACAATTACCCGTGCAACTGGCCTCAAGGTAATGGCAGCTTGATTGTAATTCCTCTCATGCTTCACGGAGGAGTCAGTTGCCTTTTTAGAGGTATGTAAGAAGAAAACGCCTTGCAAACCCTCGGAAGATGAGTCAGAATTGCTGCAGCTACAGTTACTAGAATGTATTCACCTCTCTCTCTCACTCTCTCTCCCCCCCCCCCTCCCCTCTTAAGAAGTGTTAATGTTATACTGCCTCACAACAGTGAATCATAGTAGATTTGACATGGCATACGAGCTCCTTTTGTCAAACAAAGCTCTCTCTGTGTGAAAGTATTCACCCTGTCTAGTCATTAGCAGATTTTTTTTGCAGCAAATACAGCACATGTGAACACTGCAGCCCTCTACTGTGCTGTCCGGTTCCATGGGGAGCACGAGTGCACGGCCTTTTTCAAGTCAAGCCACACATTTTGAACTGTATTGAGATCTGGCTCGGATCGGTTTCAGTCCTGCCAGGATGTTGTCCTAGTTGTTTTTAAACCATTCCTGTGGAGCGCCATCATTTAAAAGGCGTGACCGTTAAAAGCCAAATGACTGCAGCATCGATGTTTCAGGTGTGCTTATTACAGTAAAGGGGGTTAATACAGTTACAGTAAATCACTATAGAGATGTATTTTCCCTTAAAGGGTGGTTTTCTGTTGATCAGTGGAAAAAAAGTAATGTGAATCTGTCATTCATTTATTATTGTAAAACAATAAAGCATGAACACTTTCAAGTGGGGTGGATAACTGTGACATTTTATTTTTGTATGGATGCATGCATAGACCAGCTGAGCTTACTTAATTATTGTTGTTTTAACACATCTTTCTGTTTTGTTTTTTGCTTGTGACATTCATACTTTCTTTCCATGCCTCCACGCCGGCAAGAGGCCGTATGTGTTTGGGCTGTCAGTCCGTCCATGTACGTATACCATGCTTCTGACATCAATATCTGAGGAACGCCATGAGGGAATTTCTTCAAACTTGCACTCACGGATGAAGTGATTTTATTTGATTGGTCAAAGGTCAAGGTCACTCTGATATTGCGGACCAATAGGGATGTAAACTGCAACTGGACAGGTTTAGCCAAGTCATATAACCGCAAAGCGGCAATTATAGTTTGGGTATAAAAAGGTATACAGGAAAAAAACGTAGAGGAACTTTATATCATTCTGTCTCATTATTGGACTAGAGGGCTTCCAAATGTAAGATAAAATGAGATTAATGAAACGGTCACACTCTCATCAAAGGATGAGCTCGGGAAATTCAATAGGAAAACATCTCTTCGTCCACTGCGTGTGTGTGTGTGTTTGTGTGTGTGTGCGTGTGTGTGGGGGGGGGGGGGTATCTGGGTGGGTGTGCGTGTGCATGTGTGTGTGCATGCGTGCAGGGATTATCTTGAGCATTCCTGCCCTTATACATTCTCACCATGAGGCAGCCTGTATTGTATTAATCTGACTGATCAAGATCGAGGCCTTGTAGTTTATCACAGGAAAAAGATGACACATCTTACGGAAAACTTGGATGACACTTGCGAAGTGATAACAAAACAAGTAATCAACTGAACAAACAACACCTGTATGTAAACCCGCCTGCCTATTTTTCTTTATTAAGACTTTTATTAAAAAAGCAACGATTATGGAGATTAATTGCACCCGGATACCAGTCGCCTCTGTGCTGTTGTCTCAAAGCCAGACGTAGATTTGTTTGGATCATACATCATCACATGCTCTTCACCTCCGCCTTGCATAATCACTGTTCGTCTTCTCCGTTGCACCACAGGAAGTTTCTTTTTGGCCAACGCTGCTGAACCGCCCTGCAAAGACCTGGCCAGTTACTTTCGTATTAGAACACCAGGAACTCAGGCGCACTGCACAAAATTCAATCCGCTGCATTTTCGAAACCCACCATTATGCAGAATGTGCACTTCCTTTTATTGAATAATGGGTCAATTATTTGCTGCATGGTTCAAGAATGAAAAATATGTTTTTCTATCAGAGCAGAGCATTGGACCCCAGTGCACGCTCTGAGACACTAGTAGAGTATGAACAACTAGATCCTTAAATTATAGCTTACATTACAACAGTGGAGCACGTATGAACCCATAATAAGAGTCTCATTATCATTCAAGGTTGAAAGTCAAATTATAGTGTTGAATATGGGATTAGATGTCGCTAATTTGTCGTGATTAAATATGTTTACATCCTGATGCACCTCTGCATCGTGGATAAATGTCCCAGACAATATCAGGCAGCGGCTCCACTGCAAGAGGACTGCTGGGATTTGGTCAAGGAAGTAATTGGACACAACAACATTTGCAAAATTGAACACAGCTGTTGTAATTAGGAGAATATGGGACAATCAATTGTTTCATGTTTCAGGCTCAGTGCTGAGTTAACCGCGATGACTGCTCTCCAATATGCAAGACAGTGTAATCCTCTTATGGTGTTCTTACAATGAGTCTGCAATATTTTAGGATAATGAAACCAGAGACTCTGATCTAAATCACAGTGAGAATTTATCATAGAATAAAAATGACTGAACAAAATACATTTGGAGGACCATTGTGTTGTATTAAGGGGGATTTATTGGCAGAAATTAAATATAATATTCATAATGATATTTTAATTAGTGTATAATCACCTAGAAGATGCTTTACTGTCTTGAATATATTTGTGTAAGACAAAGACACTTTTTCTTATTTTAAGGACAACGTTTTGAGGTTTGTTTGTGAAACTTTGTCTCATTTGGGCTTTTTTTCAGTGTTTTTTTTCTTTTGTTGAGCTTTAAGAAAAGGTTTGCTGAAGGGCTGCTGAACTTGAAATGTATCAGGGGTCAACGTTGTATGACACATACTAAACTGTACTGCAGCTGCCTTCATGATGCAGAAGAACATGTATGTGGTTTGTGAAATGTGATGCACTCTGTTGAGAGATGTTCAATATGGCTCTCAAAACCGACTTATTGGCTCAACTAGTAGATGGTGACGAGAAAGTAAAGCGCTGATTTTGAAACAAGATTTTAGATTTTTGTCCTCAGCATTAGTCCAAGTACGCTCAAAAGCCATTTTATAGTGAATACAATGAAATCCCCAGTCCCTAATAATTAGCATACTCTCCCTAACTAACAACATTTGACAAGCAAAAGCCATGATCCAATATATTTTATAAATTTATTATTTCTCACAATTTGCAGCATAATTCCATCATATCTCTGAACTTTCCAGAGGTATTGAAGGAAGTGCAAAAATAATCCCTGTAAAAAATGGGCAGCAGAAGTCATTAAAAACCAGCTTTGATTGATCTCCATATCAACAAAAGATCTGCGGAAGTTGGAAGACTGCTCTTTATCACACTTGTCCAAATGAGTCATGGATTGAGTTGTGCTGCTGTGAGGATATTGTGCCGTTGTATTGAGGTGAGGTGAGGATAATGCCTCAGTGGGGGGGTGATGAGAGTTGTGCTCCGAGCCACAGAAATAGACCAGTTATTGACTGTGATTTCACCTCGAGGGAATGATATCATACACGTCCGTCTCCCAGTTATAGAGCCCTTATTGCCGTATGTTACTGTAACGCCATACAGGCCATCTGTCTTCTCGTAATCTGACAGATTATGTATCTGTTAGCAGTGGTGTTGTTTGCATTAGCCACGATAGCATCAGTTCACCCTGTCCGTGATTCCAAGGTTGAAACCAAACCTCTGGTTCTTGCATATGAGTCAATTTACATATATGAATAATTACTGCAGATTTCAAAGAAGCTATTTAAGTGTCAAACTAAAGCCATTATTTTCTTGGATGTAGACGTTTTCTAAATTATGGGCTCGAATTGAGAGAACGGCGTAAATGTTTATAAATCTTTTTTTAAAAGCTGTTTGTCGGAAAGCTTTGTTTCCCTCAGCCGGGTGTCACTGGAGCTGAGGTGTGAGCTCCAAAGTGAATCGAATGGTCCTGATGCTGGGCATTGGCTGCTTTTGGAAGCTTAATAGGATATTTAATAGGCCCAGACAGAGAAACACAGTACATTTTTCATGAGGCTATTTCTCAGGTGTATTAGTGTTTGAACAAGCTGACACACCTACATGATATTTATTAACACGTGTTGGCAACGCTATCTTTCATGTGTTTCTGAGGATCAGTTTGGGTTGAACTGGTACTTCTGGAGCACAGGTCTCATATGGACTTCTCTCTAAATGAAACACAGACATACCTGCTGACAGAAAATTGGCAGTACATTTAGGTTATTGATAAATACCTCGTGGACTCTGTGGATAGATGGATTGATACATAAATAGATATATCGAGGTCTGCAGGATGTGAGGACATACTTATGTGACACGCGTTAACATTGTGGAATATACCGATAACAATATTACTTGTAATAAATAAACAAATACGAAAGTGTACTCAGTTTTCCCTTTTTCTGTATTTAGTATATTGCTAAAATACCACAAGTTGTTTGTTCAATAAAATTAATCAATGAGCATTCTTTTATTGAACAAATGAAACATTTGACTGAATACAAAAGTTTATAGAGTAAGTTGACAATATAAAAACAATATGAATACATCATTTTTTCTTATTTTTTGGTTGGCTGTAGGTTGATGTCAAAGTGATCTCTACATTCAGCTGTTGTGATCCCCTTGTTTGATGGTTTCTAGTTCAACATTCATATCGTATATAGAGTATTTCATATACTGTATGTTGACTCACAGCAGCTGATAAACGTGAAAAAGTGAACTCTGAAAAAGACCAAAGCGATGTGCAGGTAAGAAACCCGTTTACTTTATTAACAATGAAACAAACCTTAAACAGACTTCTGTTAAAAGTGAAACAGTTTGGATTGTTACATAGGAGCTATTTTTTTGGAGTTGTGTTTTCTCTATACTCTTCTTGCTGGTTTTAATTGGGCTTCAAAAGGCAATGTCACTCAGCACAAAACTAGATGTTCAACATTTAAATGTATGCACATCAATCAGGGGCTTTGACCAAAGTGCTGAATCCAACCACACACCTACCCGCCCCAACCATCTCCACATGCAGTGCACGTGCAGTACATTCATTTAGATGCACTACACCAGGGGTCTCAAACTCAACTTGCTTGGGGGCTGCTGGAGGTAGAGTCTGGGTGAAGCTGGCCCGCATCAAGTGTTAAAAGAAAAAATACAACTGATCCAATCTCATCTTTATTAATAACATATCAGAACATGATCGGTTGAAGGGGTTCGCGGACTTCATTTCGATGAAAGTGTCCGAAAATCGAACGCTGCATTTCCGCCATGAACGCCGCATTGCGGGTGGCTGGATGTCTCGCACTTCAGCTGGAGAAAGTATTCAAATGCGTACCAGTAAACCACATTAGCTGAAGAAAGTGTTTGACATTCGGAGGCGGTACTTCCGCGTTGAGCGGCCGTTCTACCGCGACGCTGCACTTATGCCGCCGAATTATGGGGGGCTGGATGTCACGCACTTCGGCTAGAGAAAGCGTCACCGTAAACTACTTTAGCCGAAGTGCGGGACATCCAGCTGCCCAGTTTGATTTACGCACACTTTCATCCGCATCCGCGAAACCCTCCGTAGAACGGCCGCTCGACATTCGGATGTGGTAATTCCGCATTGAGTGGCCGTCAAAATATCTTCCCGCCAGCCGCGAGTTTGAGACCCCTGCACTACACACATAATTAAGTTTCCTCATGAAACACAATTGGTAACACAATATTAGTAGTGTGGGGAGTTGGTGTGGGGAGTCAGTTAGCCTTGAGGACGTCACTTTTTGGTCACTGGGGATACCGTTAAACTAGCTGTTGATAGTAAATAACTCCAAAACCAAGGGCTGCCTGCTTGTTAAAACACAAGATCTGTTTTGTATTTCTATCCAGGATGAATACAAACGATGTGATAAGTTTGTAGGAAGGCTTTGAGCTTGCTTAATGACACCTTTGACGGACTGGGATGAGAAATGAAAGTCGTGTAAAGAATTACCTTGATGAGACAGACAAAAGCAGAGTTAAATAGAGAACAGAGAGAGAGTAAGCGTGGTCTGGGACTTTAAACAGAGCTCAAGTGTTTTCCAAGGTTGGCGCCACAGAAAATAAAATGCATCCTGCCTGCAGGCCCACATCTCACCATGCGGTTCACACTCTCTCCTGCGGGAATGGCTTTAGTTGGATTTTTAATTGTCCAACTCTGATTTCTAAATTAGTTTTTTTTCATCCCAAAACTAATAATAACAAAAGACACTGATGGATCTTGGGAGATTTGAATATGCGTATGGTGAGACAGATTGTCCACAACCACTCAGAGGGCTATAAGTAAATGAAAACACTTGTAAGACAATTAAATGACACAATCACACCACGGTCTTAATCAGTATTCGTGATAGCTTGAGCGTGAGTATCACATTCAATCATGTCTCATCGATAGCCTGTTTGCCGAATAATTAAAAAAGGTGAGAATTGTAAAGCCTGATGTTTCCTTCTACACTGTATATTGTTAAATTTAAAAAAGGGATTTGAAGTAGTATGCTGACGTGATACAGCAAGATACGATGATTTTCAGAAATATAAAACTGGAGTCTGCAAGTGAAGCAATTCTGACGGATACTGTGTCTTCAAATCACAACAATATATCTTCCTCTCGAAACTGGGTGAAAGCTCACCCATCCGTCCACCCCCACACAGACTCACTGTCACCTCTGGCTCACGCACACAAGCAGACTCCCCGACAAACCTTCATCCTTCATTTGCTGGCACCGTCTCAGTCCGCGTCCCTCTGTACACCTGAAACACAACACACTAATTTTGACCGAGCTACGCCACGAGGCGGCCTCTGCTGGGGCTTCGAGGTGAAAAGACATGATTATTACCCAAAGACAACATACTGAACAGCAGCTACAGAAGAGGATAGACAGATGGCCATTACCAAGTCTGTGTGATGCACCGAGACTGAGCAGTCTGCTGTGGATCTCTTGGTGTGTACCATCTCCAGGTTTGGCAGCAGAATCATATGCAAAGCCCTCGGAATAAACACATCCTCTCTTTCCGATCTCAGGAGACTTTATTGAAGCTGGATATTGTTTGTGATTCCTGCCAAATTGCCGGAAGGTTTCCCTCTCTTGCAGCTTGTTGTAACCCCGACACAGCACGGTCCCTGTGCAGTTATTCTTAGCCCATCATCAGATTCATGACTACAGAAAAAGCTGATGAGACAAAAATAAGCACCATCTGAGAGGCTTCGCATTACATTCTCAGGGTCAAACACACAGGGCACGATGTCTAGATCGTGCTTGCATCTTAGATGTGCTCACATGTTACAGCATGTATGATGTTTGATCAACGCAAGTCACCAAAAAACATATCGGCATTAGACAAGTTTCTGCAAACCACGGCATATGTTGAGTGTCGACGACTCATAAATACTTTTCACACCAGACTCGTATCACGCCTGAATACATGTCATTAATGTCATAAACGTGCATGTCATTAAAGTTGGGAAATGAATGTTGAGGCCAAAAAAAAATAATTGCTTCGTGGTTACAAAAATTAAAATGTGTTGCTTGTGTTAAAATGATGATGTCACAACATACTGGCACAACATAACCCCTGTAAAGAGATAACTCAACAAAGGTGTTTTTAAAAATAGATTTAAAGAGTTGGAGGAAGATTCATCTGGTTGTAGATGTTTTCTTTGACGGAGGTATGTGCTCCTGTGTGAATTGGGTTATGATGACTTGATGCTGTGATTAAAAAAAATATAGATTATATATTTTTTATATTTGTCTGTCACTATTTGATGTTGTATTGTCTGAAACTTTGTGTAACGTGCTACTGCTGCTGTCTTGGCCAGGACACTCTTGTAAAGGAGATTTTTAATCTCAATGAGGCATTTCTTCGTTAAATAAATAAAAATAATTACAAATAACAACGCGGTACAAGCGCAACAATGTTTCGTAACAAGCGCAACGTCAACGTTTAGTTTTGGTCTCCTGGGTGAAAGTCCTGTCCCATCCTTAACCCCTCCCATCCATTTTGAAATCACTTTCTCACTTGTAACTCTCACTAAATGAACTACACTAGTTGCTCATGCATGCCGTTTGTTGTGTGCCGTGTACTTGCTCTGACTGAATTTAATTATGTATCCGTTGTTTGAAGAAACATACAGTGCCATCCATTATCCTTCTCTGGCAACTGGGCTGTGTTTTCATTAACTGGTTCATTATCTGGCGAAACCGTGCTGAACTATGTCATGTCTTACTGATCCTTAGAATCTTGATAAAGATTATAAAATGATAAGACTAAGATGAAAACATATTCTTGATATTAGTATTTTGATAGAAATGAAAGCGTATCATGATTTAGGAAGAACATAATACAAATACATTACCAATATGACCTGAAAGGTTTTCCATGTCACTGAAGCATTTCTGTGAAAAATCCTTAAATATGGAAAACCATTAAGAAGATTAGGAGTCTACAGTCCAGCGAGCAACTCTGTGACGCTGTAGCCTCACTGGTGTTTTGAACTTAGTGCTGATGTTAATATGCTAAATGTTGACCAGCTTGTACATGATCCAGTCATTCATCATCTGGATGCCATGGACATCTGGACCTTCTATGACATTCTTTCTTTCAATCATTTTATTTTAAGTTTTTACAAGTGAATCATTACCAGACAACAAAAAAACAACAACAAATATATAAAAATTATGAACAATCAGACAAGGTCAAAAAAACACGGACAGAAATCGAACATAAATCATCATAAATCATCATCCTCCTTATTGAACCTTCTATAACAATTGTACAACAAATGTACAACATGCTCGCTACACAGGAAGCCAGACACATCGTCAACCAATGCTAAAAAGAAAAAGGGTCCTTCTATGACATTCTATTGAATCAGTTGTTGATGTATTTCAATCTGGAGGACCTATGGAACAATCGAACGTTAGACATTGCTCATAGAAATGTAGCCATTTATTTACTTTATAAGAACAATACAAATACATCTAAAGTTGATTTCTGTCACTTAAAATAATTGCTGTGAAAATGCCTCACATTTAGTGGGATAAAAGAACTGAGTCGAAATGCATTTCAGCAGTTTGAAATGATCTTGATCAAAGTTTCAGTTAAGAAATGACAATGAAAGCACATGAAGAGTCACTGTGGCCCAGAGTGGAACCGACGCACACTTTTATCTGGCCTCGTAAATATCTCTGCAGAGAGACACAAGGAAATGAACTCTCGACAGAACAGTAAATAACAGCGGTCAGTGTCAGACGAGAGCTGCATGCACACCGCTCTGCTCTTGACCTTGACGCGTTACTGTCAATTTTAAACATGTTTATACATATATATTACGCTGCTTTCTTAAACTAATACTGTTCTGTTGTTTTCCAAGTTAAGATATGTCACCAAGAACATGATTAACATGATAACTGATAATAGGTGATACAGAACAATTTATAAAATAAGGCTATAGTCCCACACATATACCCACTTCAAGCTGTTCGTCATTCAGCACTCGTGTCACAACGTCACACTGCAGCTCTGTCAGAGAAAGGCTCTCTGCTTAATAGTAAAGCAAGCTAATTGTTACCAACGTTATGTTTCGTATTGTGCAAGTCAAATCCTACTTGGGCTGCCGATTATAGTAATAATGATGTGAGTCATATCATGTGAGTTGGTGTTATTAGTCCCAGGGGGGAGGTTCTCTTTCTGTCTGCCTACTCTCCAGGGAACTAGTGGTTTAGGATGCATGCTGCTGTTGACCGACTCTCAGGCAGGGCGGATGATTGCTAATACCGAAGTCTAAACCCTGATCCTAGAGACGATAGAGTTCCCTACTCGCTAAAATAGTCCGCTGATATTGGTGTAGTAAACAGAAGGTAGTGGATGTTTGTGTGCTGTTTCCTGCACTCTAAGAGATAAGGTGCTATGGCCTGTTTCCTTTTTTTCTTGTTTAAACTCAGAATGTGTACTCACACTTGGAATTCAGTGCGTGGCACGTCGACAGCGAGGTTGATCTAAACTAAAGCAGGTGAGGGAAAGACACAGCAACCGTAGTTACCAAATTACAGATGCATATTAACCTTTTTTAGGAGTCACCCGGGCGATGCCTTCGATTGTCGTCCCAAGGGTGTTTTAGATTGAGATGCCATCACAAATGGAAGGAGGTATTCATGGTGGAAAGCTATTGGAGGGCGGAATGAGCCCTCCCAGTGACAGAGACATCTCAATGAGTGTTTTCAGAAAACAGCTGAGAAAAAAAGATGTTGGTCCACATAATTACTCACATTCGTAATTAATGTAGTTGTCAAACAAAAGACTCATATCAACTGGTCGGACCTTGTGAGGGTCTGCCTCGGTTCAGGCATTTCAATCCGCCCACCCCACGCGTTCGAGTCGACTGTTTTGTCTGACATTGAGACATGACATAGTGGTTTATAGATTAAAAATGGATTCACCAATAAATTCAGCAGGGGGAATAACAATTAACCAATCAGCACCAGGGGGGCTGCTATCACCGTTCTCAAGCTGTTGTCAACTGAGCACCGGAACCAAGAAGTATTAATAACAAGAATGTAGATCGCTCTTGATGCTGCTACAGGGTCTGTTCTAAATCCATACAAAAAATTGATAAATATATATTGTAACGGATCCCCGTATATCAATCGGCGTGAGACTTTACTGCTAGTGAACTTCTTTATTTCTTTTCTTCCGTTGTATAATCATGAACCAAAACTCTTGAATTAAAACCTCCTTGTCACCACCGTAAGAGCATTAGCCTCATACGGGTCCATTAAAACTGTCAAACTTTAAATAAAATGCGCATCCGTCCGTAACATTTAGCCGTACCGTCAAGTTTGTATATTAACACAAAATAAAGGTGCGCTTCCTTCTAACATTTCAAAATAAAAGTCAAATTTAGCTAAAAGCGGAAGTAAATTAAAACATATACAAAATCATTAAAACAATACAATATAAAAAGGCATACATCAAAACCAATAAAGCAGATACAAAATAAGGCAATCAACACAAAACAAAAACCTTTTAAGGGGTTATTTACATATATATATGGGAGAATTACACCAAAGATACCGTATAAGTGTTTATTGAGAAGCCTGTGGGTTTGACGAAGCATATTGCACACAACAGAAGGTACAATGTAATTGGACTGAATGTTACTTTGTGAAAGCCTGATTTTTAAGCCTTTTAGAAAACATAAGAGGTGAAAACCACAGGAACTGATAACAACAGCAGATGTTATTGGTTAATTGTGAATGAACACCAGTGTGGAACATGTTTGCTGGAAGTGGTCGCCTGTATTGAAGTGTTCCTTTACTTACCATCAAGATTAAAAAGAGCATAAAGCATAAAGAGAATCAAAACCATGAACCCCAATGAAGGAGACCGTTTTACAAAAAGTAAGTCTGATTATTATATTAATTTATACAATGGGAAAAAACTTGTTTCTGATTGGCTGCAGTGTCCATTAATTCCGTATTAATTCCTTATGAACTAGTTCTGGTTAAACTGTTTGTTTATTGTTCTCAATAAATGTGTTGGCTACATTAAATGATCAAAATAAACAACTTTGAATATCTTGTTCATAACACATTCATGTCCTCGTGCTCTAAACATCACAAGGTGGTGGTGACTGTTACATAAGCTGCAAGCAGTAAGTAACAACACCCCTCTGAAACTTACTTACACATCGGAGATTGTCTCTCACGTCCCAGTCGCTATTGAACGTGCTACTCCAGGCTGTAAAAAAGCCTGAAATATCCATGTCAGGGTAAACTGAAATGTAAGTGCCACACTATTAACCAGAATAAGAGTCTACAGTCAAGCTAGAAACTCTGCAGAGCCATAGGCGTTGAACTAAATGCTGATGTTAATAGGCTAAATATTGCCCAACTTGTACATGAGAAAAGTCGTGAGATAGAAATTGCTAATATAAATGGAGCTACAATGACAATGACAAACACGACGAATCATAGTGGCACGGAGCGGAACCGACACACTTTTTTTCTGGCTTCGTAAATATCCCTGCAGTGAGACAATGAACTCTCGGCAGAACACATGGTTTTGTATTTGTTCGTAAAAATGTCAATGTTGATGAGGGGACAAAGACATGGCTGGATAGCGAGCTAATCTTGTTAATCGAACTGTCAAATTGAATTTCTTCAACCGTACATAATGTTAGTGACTTTGAATCCTACGAGCATACCGCAGCCGAAGGGCGAGCAAAATAATAATCTCTCTTATCAAGTCGTATCGAAGGTATCTCAGTGCATAAGAACCTTACGGGATGCTACGGGGTAAATAATAAGCACACCCAGAAAAAGTAGAAGTACTTTATGATGGTTTCAGTTTTGGACAGACTTTGAATTACATTGTGGCTTTGAGGTAATCTCTCTTTGTGGGATGGGATGAGATTTTATGTCAAACTCGCCGTTGAATTACAGTTCAGCAGTTCAGTTTCATGGTGAAATCTGTGTTTTGGAGGTTATGTCATAGAAATCCTCTTCTAGGAATTTACAATTTTAGTAATCTATACATTTCTCTATCATTATTTAAGTCTATCCTCTTTTGAAACATAGACAACTATGTGTATTATCTACATATTCTCTGGTATAATAATAGAAAGGAATCCCAATTTCAGTTCAACTTTATTATTCGTAACCAGGTTTAGAAATGGGATCAGCAGGAGACACTGGCAAGCAAAGAGAATATCTATGGGTGAGCATCAAGCCTTTTGAAGAAGAACTGTTTCGATGGCTCTCGGTGTCTTTCAACATGATTCTCCTTGATGAGGCATCGAGAGATAAATAAGTCAAAATCAACAACTAAACTGTTCACAAAAGAAGGTAGTTCTTTTTCTATTCTTTTTGAAGCGGATATGAACGTGCATGATGAGTAAATCAGAGGTTTTGACAAACAAAAGCATCGTTCTTGTCAAACAACCTGAGCTTTAGAATTTCAGTTATTTTCCTTCGATTGAATTCTTCTTGTGGGGGAAACATTATTAATTGCATGGATTTGAGAAATGTTACAGCAATCAGGCTGCTTTTTAGCCTTTTCCCCATTGATTTTCAGAATGATTAAGAAGCACTTTGAGCTCTCAAACACAAGCCTGGGTAATTGCAAAGCATGAGTAATCTGTTCTTCAAATCCAAAGAAAATTTCTTTTTGTGGAGATGTTTGCTAAATACCCAGAACTATAGGAATTTACCAACCACTTTGACTCTGGATATACATTGTGAGATCCAGAATTATGTTCAGAAATAAGTTGAAATGTTAAATGTCGCAATAATGTTTGTATAAATATGAACGATGTTTTATGGGAGTTGCAAGACGTAAAGACAAAATGTATTTAATCTTCATATGTCCTTGCTAAGAAACTAGTATTAAATCATGTGATTTGTATGAAATGATACAGTTACTCACTGCAATCAGCTGAAGTTGAGTTGAAGTGTTGTGGACGTGCTAAATACGTCCCCTCACTCAGTCGACCGACTGCCATTAGGTCTGAGAAACCACTTTGAAAAACACTTGTAGAGCGAGATTTTCTTTTCTGTTGAAGCTTCTCTTGTGAGAATAAAATCTCCTCAAAATAAAGATGTAATCTCTCCTCTCTGCAAGTCAACATTAGTATTATGAATGCTGTATGGCACTGTTTATGGAGAAAGAGCAATAAGTTAAACCTCCACCTGGGTTTAGAACGGGTTTATTAGCAGCTGTTTAAAACATACATCAAATTATTAGGCTGCATCCCGTTTAGCTTCATATCAGTCTGAAAGGTCTTTTGCTGATTGGTCGATACTATTTGCTCAGATATCTATAGTCAGACTGTCTGTATATTGGTCTGGCTTTTCAGACTAGGAAATGCTTTAAATATTCACTCCCTTACCAACTTCCATGCTTATTGTCCATCAAATCCACTAATGCACTTTGGATTTGAGTCATTCTTGGGCTGCCATGTCAGTTAAGTACTTCCCCCTTTCCTTCCTTCTGGGTTTCAGAGGAGACAGATGACAGGACAATGGCAATTCATCTTCATCATGCCATCGGCATTACCATTAACACACAGTTCTTTGCCCTACATAATGCAGCTTGTCTCACTCACAAATGCGTTCAAAGGAAAAGTACAACATCCTGAGAGCTGGTCATGTCATCTGTGGTTAACGTCAGCAAGGCGTCGAGAAAGAGTTGATTGGAAAAAATCCGACATGTTTGTGTTTGGAATGAAATGACCGACGCAATCATGTTACCAAACATATTTAAAGTATCATTTTAAAGTATATGGAGCAGTGAATTATCCATAGAGTAGGATCATCTTATTTCTCAGGCGTGAAAAGTAAAAATCCAACATAGAATATTAATTTATTCTATGGGGAACGCCTTCGGTGGCGGCTTTACTCCCACTCTATTCCAGACGCCTCTCAGTGCACCAGCACTATACATAATCTGAGCTTTGTGTTTATTTGAAAGATTTGTTATCAATAGATGTTAGGAGGGTGCTTATTCTGCATGTTCCGTGTTTACTGACTAGGTTAATTACACTATTATCGTACCGCGATATCTGCCTTTCTATAAACTCCAGCTGGAATTAATGTGAATGTTGTGATTTAGCTCCTTTATTCTTGCTTTTCTCTTCCTGAGAAATGATTTGCCAAAATGTCTAGCTTCCCTTGCACTCAGTCCCTCTGGATACTGACAGCTGTCTGAATAACAAAGGCAGCAATGTGAGTAATGAACCGACTGAAATCTCATCAAATAGAGCGACTTTGAGCAAGCCCCTCTGACCCTAAACCCAGCCTCTGAGCCTCGCCAAATGAGCTCTTCATTTACTATTCATAAATCAGAATGAGGCCTGTTGCAAGCACATAGGTGCTCTGGAGAATTGCACTGCATGCAAACATGTTTTTGCAATCCTTAAGCTCAACAAATCCCCAATTCTGTTCCAAGCTTATTTGAATACAGCGCTCCCATATTCTGCCTCAGTGCACGGCGTGAAAGCACTGCTTTTAACTGCAGTTCTGTTTGATGCTCATGGAATTGTTTGGATCTCAGTTTAAACTGAGGTGGGATTCAGGTTTTCATGCATATCTTTTCATGTGAGGCAACACATGTTATTATTTAATGAGCCGTGCTTTGATATGTCTATAATGCACAAGTAATAACCTATTTAATTCCGATTTGTTTCTAAGACATGAACATATTTATTTATTATTAGTTATTTTCTATTTCTTGGGAGTTTTTCCTGATCCGATGTGAGGTCCTGGGACAGGGATGTCGTATGTGTACAGATTTTAAAGCCCTCTGAGGCAAATTTGTAATTTGTGATATTGGGCTATCCAAAATAAACTGAATTTAATTTATTTTATTTAAATAATGTGTCATTAGACACCTTTTGAAATAGACAATATTTCTTTTCTAGATTCTCCTGGAAACGTAGATGAAAATATTTTTAGACTGGATTAACAAATTTCTCTTCCAGTCATACAAATTATTATACATCATCGTATAAATCGATCGAGGTGAAACTATTTACAAAACATTATGTGTCTTATTTGTTTTTGTTTGTATGTCCTTTAAGTGTCCTTAAAACTCTGTTGCATTAAAGTTCAGGACAAGAGGTAGTGAGGTCAACGCTGCTACCCACCATTGTCCCGTTCTTTTGTGCTTGTCTCTTGTTGTGTAATGCAGCATCTTTCCTCCAGATGCATGGCGGCGTTTCCTTTCTCTAATAAAGAGGAAATCAAAGCCTTCAGATCTCACATTTGGCCTGGCACCTTCTCTAACAGTGAATGCTGCCACCAGCTGAATGTGTATCTCAGAGGAAAATTGCAACGCTTATTTTTTTTCAAGAGGTCAATTCTTGTCTGCTATGATCACAATGTCCTCTATCGACATGTGCCAGCGGCGAGACAAAATAACAGGAACACCATCACAAACAGCCTCAAGCATTGCCAACAGAATCAACACTTTCTTGCTACACAGTGTCAACAAAAACAGAGCATTATTGAAAAGCTGTTGTGTAAACAGTAGACATATTGTTACTATTGTCCCACATCAGTGTTGGAGTGAATGGAAACAATCATATCCTACTTGTGAGTGATGTCACATATTTTGCTACCTGAAGCAGGGAGCTGTCTATTCAGCACATTTGTTTACTTATTCAAGTAGTGACTGACGCCTGCAGGCATACCGAGGAAAAGATAATGAGGAATCAATACTTTTTAAACAACATTATGATTGTCAGTGTTGGGCTCGGTGGCTGTGCTTGAAGATGCCACATGTGCAACAAGAACAACGTCAATGCTCATGTCTGACACACTGTAAAGTCATACAGCAATGTCTTATTGTCATTTTAAGACACGTCTTTACTGTGAAACAGTTGCATGACGGTCACAGTTAGATTTAGGCAACAAAATCACTTAGGTTTATGAAGGAAAATCATCTTTAAAAAAGAAGAAGAAGGAAAACACGTCATGAATGTCGAAAAAGTCGGGACAGACGACATGGAGTACAAATGACAAGCAAACAGCAAGTCAGGCTATCTTATTGCATGAAAAATATTATACAAATTGTTGTGCCAATCATGCATAAAGTGGTAAATATGGACTGGGGACATTTATGAGGAGAGACTATATTATGGGATTGTGACGTCACCCATTGGTTTGTGGACTGCCGTTTTGAAGCTTCGAGTTTGGCGATTCGCCATCTTGGCTTTTTTGCAAACGATGAATGAAAGTTACTGCATTTGGAGTGTGGCGTGCCGTAGAGACGCCGTCATCAGCTCTGGTAGCGGCAGCAACCTGTCAATCACAGTCTACTTTACTGAATGAGAATCATGCTGAAACTAGTTGAGGCCATAACCTCACTTCTGGTTCCTCATCTCAAAGTTATTGTGTTATGAATTGGCTTTTGGTTAGACAAACGTCATCACGCCGACTCGTCCGCCTTCACAGCGTCATTGTGAACACTCATGGCTGTGTGACTGTTGTGGAGCTTTTTACTTCTTCCAATTGCATTCACGCTTCCAAAATAATATAAGTAGTGTTTGTTTTCTGAAGATTATTTTCCTAAACAAAACGTGTCATTATTATTCTCTTCTGCAAGAATCCAAATTCCAATGGGAAAACAATCCCATTTGGCTATTTGTGCACCAGTTTAATGCATTTCACTTTCAAATATAGCCGACACAATGTTAAACTGAATATTCCTGTATTTATTTCTAAATATATCACGGAAAATTATTAATATTGCAATGTTGTTTTTTTACAGTCCAATTAGTAAGTACAGTGGATAGTCTGCAATGCTAATATTTGAGGTTTATGTCAGATAAACACACTGCTTAATCTATTCCTTACATTTTTGTTCTGGTATTTGGGATTTGGGATTTTAATTTTAAGCACACAAAGTGCTAAATAAGATACAGCACATGCTCGTATATGTGTTTTTTTCTTTTTGTTTTGCCCTAATGTCCTTTTTTGGACAACTTTGAACACACCTGGAATACATGTATTGTTCTGTTTAGAGAAGGCTCATGTTTCCTTTACCTCGATTAATGCTGAGTTATGCTTCAGTACAGGGGTTATGTGTCCCTCCGGATGCAATCAAAGTGAACGGCGCTCTGCATATCTCGAACCAAGTGCTGGAAACAATCTGGGTAAAGTGATAGACTGTTTAAAGACGATACAGTCAATCACACCTCAATATTGTCCTCTGGAATGCCACGAGAAAGGTCAGATTTATGTTTGAAATTCAACACAACACACCTGCCACCATATAACTTTGAGGACAGGAACTTGTGCCACTAAAATCCTTTTTTCTGCAACAGCGTGGGGTTTTTCCCCCCCACAGCTACACAACCATAAAATCACCGAGTGTAAAGTTCTCGGGATGACCTTCTGTTCACTGTCTATTGATATGCATAAAGTCGTGAGATATGCAGTTTACTTAAAATGAATTTCTCGCCGTATCTTTCTTATCTTTCCTATCTCGTAAAGAGTCAATCTGTCAGAATGAACACACCCGGGAACAAATCAAGCTGCAGTGGCAGATAATCTCCCTGCAAATGATTTTGGAATCAGATTCATTAACAGAGGGTATTATTGCTTTTTCAAGCTTTTTTTTTTTCAAGCTTTTTCGAGATACAACACAAACATCAGAGAACATGATTTAACATATTTACACCACTTTAATTCTAAAGACATACCGAAATTCAGAAAAAGGCCATTATACGCATCTTTTCTGTCATTAATGGCACCATGTAGCAATTACTAATGACACAGATTGCATTTCTTTTTTATTCAGAATGTTTGACACTTTAGCTGGGAGTGTAAGACCCCAATGTATCCTGCACCCATACGACTGCGTGTGCATTGTATGTATTCCTGAACCAATTTAAACACCAACGTATAGTGGTGATACAATTTCATGGATAAGCATCAGTTAGTTATACATAATCTGTTCAGCTGTTTACTCTAAACTTCCCATCTAACTTGGGCGGAATTAGTATTTTGTGTGTAAAATATGGCCAAAATATGTTTTGATTATATTTCTTTGAAACTAACAGTTTTCTTTTCAGCTCTGAAACATCAGAAAACAAAGAAGAACAAGACGAAACATTTGTTCTATTATTGCAGCAAATATGAAGTGACAATACTGGCTTTGTTTCAACTCTTTGTTGCTGCTGGAAAATATTAGTTTTTCCATCAAAAACACTTTTCAAATTGCAGAAGTCCTTATTGTTTGCTGACTAATTACATTGTTTTTATACTGTCAACACACTGTAGATCATTAAAGGTTAAGATGTAAAATAGATCACAGAGAAATAATCTGCACTTATAGTCCAACCTTAAAATGTATGTTAGTATCAGCTTTATTTATCACATACTGTCATCTCCTGTTTGGAGGCTGAGTGGGCGATACTGCCTATTAATTTAAATTGAAATTAGAGAAAGAAAAAAATACAGTTTTACATTTCTAAATGATGAATATGTTCATTCATCTAAAAAATTAGTAAACGAAAGGTTACTTGTTTTGTTACTAATATGTATTATTGTCCTATTCATTTGTTTTGTCTCTTTGAATTAATGAAATTCAGCTACTAAGTGTTACCCTAAAAACTAATGTTGGTCCATAACAAATAAAAGCAACAAGAGCTCTGATTAGCAGACTGCCAAAGCTTATGGGATGCATGGCCAATGAAAACAAAAATCACTGTATATAAATCATAATTTGTATTCATGATTTATTACCATAATTCTTTATAACATTAATTGGAACATTTAATCAACATGACCCCACTTTATATAACCCATATATTTACATTTGCATCATTTAAATACAAAGTTATAACGTTATTACCTACTGACATTATTTTCATTTTAGACGCACAGTCCGGCTTCCTAAGTCATCCTGAGCCAAACGCTGTGACACAAACGGAAATTGATGTTGATCCAAAAATTATAGATTGTTTCAGTTAAAATAAATATAGTGTAATGATTAAATAAATTGTGCTTTAAAAAACTGAAGTGAATGTTTGCACTATTAATATGAGTGAGTGCCTTTTCAGCCCTGTTTCCTTGAACACTGATGTAGTGTGAAGTCTGAACTGTTGTCATTCCTACCTTTGTTATTCACACCAGAAAAGTACAAATTAACTAAATTGTTTCCACAAGAAAATGCCCCTAGGGCGACTTATCTGTCACTGACAAAAATATTTTAGCAAATAAAACGTGGCAACTTAGATTTGATCAGGCCGGTGAGGTTCTACCTGATGAGTAGGGATGAGAATTGATCGATTCCGATTCCGATCGATTTAAATTCTTATCACTTCGATCCTCGATTCTTCTTATCGATTCTCTTAATTCTCGATTTATTTCTTAAAATTATTCATTTTGAGTTTATTCACATTAACATTCTTTTATCTACACACACACACACAGTTTAAATACATATATTTATGCACATAAACAGTAATACATTAAAACTTACATAACTTAAATAAAAAAAAACATAACTTTAATAACTAAAAACTTAAATAAAATGTTAATTAAGTACAGTTTCCCTTCCTTTTTTTAAAGGGTATATTTACTGAATGAAACTAAAAATTGAAAAAAAAAATGCGTACCAAGTGTGCGCCATCAATTGATCAATTCATTCACATACCAAGTGTGCAAAATGTTGTAATCAAAAATAGCATCTCTTGTTTCTCTCTCAAGGTCTGCTTCTCAGGACTTCATGAGAACTCTCTCTCTCAGGATAGAGGAGAAGGAGGATGATGACTCTAAGAGATGACATGAGACGTGCAGAAGACTGTGACCGAGTGACAGCTGAGACCTCTGAACCGGTCTGACCGGTCTGACTTCTGAACCAGTCTGATACAATTTATCATCATGTTTATTGGATGGCAATTTAACACATGACACAAAAAAAAAAAGTTGAAACAATCGCTGAATTTGCTGAGCTGAATAAAGCCACATGAAGAGGGAGCGAACTGAGCTGACATGAAATGGGTGATTGACAAGCTAAGGTGTATGTAGCTAAAGCTAAGCTATATGCTAAGTTTAATAATGATATAATAATAATGCTAAGTTTAATTATGGGTAATATGCTTATAACGATAATTTAAAAACAACATACCTCCGATAATTAACACCGTTACGATCAAACATTTCTCAAAACTGGACTTTCAATCCAAACGTGGAGTGAAATGGAAATTCAAAATGTCAAAATCAGAATCAGGACAGATGAACCAAACAACTGACTCGAGACAACTAAAGGCAAAGGGCAACCACACAAATGCATGGTGGTGGTCTTTGTCGAGTTACCCTTGGACAGAAAGAGATGAAGCAGAAAACGTAAGCTGAGCTGCTGCTCGCTGAGTTGCTGCATCGTACACAACACATTCGGCCGTGCTGTGTTCAAATGCTTCTTCATATTTGTTTCCTCCCTCCGACGAAATAGATTTTGATTTGACACACGTTAAGTGTGGCGTAGTATTTTTTTGTCGTGTGAAATAGCAACTTTAGAGCGCGCTTCTTGCCCTTTGCCATGTTTGTTTGCTGCTCTGAAGAAAAAAAAAAGTTTGCGCAACAACACAGAGAGGAGGTTTAACCGAACCGTTAAAGGGCTTGGGGCTAACGATCCCAAACAATCGGTTCACTGGGAACCGGTTCTAAAACAGAACCGGTTCTCGATGCCCATCCCTACTGATGAGTGTGCAGATTAATGATTTCAATAAGCTCTCCAGAAAAGCCTCAGTAAGCTTTTCGGTTGATTTTACCAATGCAGCTTCCCACTGCACCAGCAGCACACATCGCAATAAGGCAGACAGTAACTCAGCTGTAGACTGGAAGGGGACAGCTTTCACATATCGTAAGTGCACATTGAGCTCAAGGGCAAGAACTAAGGAGTTTATTAATTCATCAGTTATCCCAGGCTCCCCAGTGGAAGATTTTTATGCTCACCAACAGTGACAGTTATCTGTTGTTGTTTTTTAAAATCTGCATGTTAACTAGTTAAAGTTCTAAGATGTCCCTTACACTTTATTAAGGTCCATAAACCACAAGCTGACTTGTGCAAGGTATATTGTAAATCCACAGATAGAAATTACATTTATAAACTATTCATTTTCAACAGCAATACAATTAGGGAGACACGTAGAGAGGCCCGAGTTGTGTTTTTTATCAACATAATGATAAATAATGTTTTTATTGATTTATCTGATATGTCACACAATGTGTGTCAATGTATTCTATATGTTTTCCTAACAATATCCACTTGTACTGCAACAACATCAGGGTGAGGTCGAGATTTTGGTTTAATGATGAAAGGGGCAACTAACCTTAAACCTGAACTAACAGGATTTTCTGGCCACTTGGGGGCAGCAGAAACAAACTGTAAACAATGACGTATTATTACATTCTAAGTGGGTGTGGCTTACTTTACCTTTTAGGAAGCAGTATAACATTTACAGATCAACAGATTCAAAGCAATATTAACATTTATTTAATCTAGTTCTGTTTGGGTCTCCACCAGCTCCTTGAAAGACCTGCCGCTAAATTCAGAATTGTCTATCTCTAGTTTGGTAGATGGAAACAAATTGTGTACAGTGAGTTTATCTTAGATGTTATGCTGAAAACAGCGGCCTGCTGCAACCGAAAACCATGTTGATGAGAGTTAACCGAAATGTTTAATGAGCAATTGAGCTGGAAACAAGTAGTCATGTGATCAATTGTTAATATGAAAATATTGTTTACAACCACTTTAACCAAGTTCTTCTGTTGCATGAACCGAGCCATACGTGAGACTCAAGATGTTCAGAGTCACAGTCCACGACAAAATAACTATGAATATAACATTGCCACGTAATTCAGGCGAGACGGAATTTTCCCCCAAAATGTATTTGGCAAAACTAATTGGAGGTTTATTCGTGTTATTTCTACAAGACACTGTTGACAGGCAAAGTAAACTGACCACCATAATTCGCTAAAAGCAACGTATCAATATCAGCAGCCTAAATAATCAGAAATATAGTCACATCTGGACTCTGATCTTCGATGGATGATGACACAACGGGCACAAACATGTAAAAAGTTCCCGCCACTCCTACATATGAGTAAGACCCCATGACTGAAACAGCAGACCACAGCAGCCAGTTGTTTGTCGGAGTCAGTTTGCGTCTCTTCGTAGTGGTTTTGTATCAATTTATGGTGGTTTGGTGCCTCTTCGCCTGTGTTGTTGTTTGTTTTTGTGTTTTGTATCTTTTTGTAGTCATTTTGTGTGTGTTTGTGGTCATTTTGTGGTGAATGTCCACCTCTCTTTAGTCATTTGGCAGCTTTGAAGTAGTTTGGAGTGTTTCAGTAACATTGTAGAAGCCCAGGGACCAAAAGGGTTGGGGGGGGCAGCAGGCTTATTCAATAATGCATCCATGTCTCTGATCACTAAATGCACTTTTCAATAAGCATTGACCTCCTTTTTTTTCCAAATGAACGTGTTCCATCAAGGCGTCGTCCCCATCATCACCACTTTACCTCAGAACAATGAGCTCCAGAGATGACGCACCCCAACACTTACGACGTGAATACTTTGGTGATGTCACACAAACGTTTACAGTTTACAACCAAAAGTCAGATATACTCGAATGCAACAGTTTCCATGATGCAAATCAGTATGCTAAATATATTCGCTAAGTCAAAATTGTAAAAGTACTTTTGTGATGTTGCAGCGTTTCTCTCTGAGGCTGCTTGAGTGACAGGAACATACAGTAGCAATAGGGAACATTTCAAGTCTCTTTCATCTTGACAGCGACTCGGCACATCCAGTGAATGTGAACGATTTCCAAAGTCATATTTCCTCTCTCTGTTCATATCCATTTCCATCCAATGTACGCAGCAGCAATGTTTTGATTATATAGAGACAAGACATTATTTTCTTTTCTTTTTACAGAGGGAACAGAAGAAAGCCAGAAAAAGTTGAGTATTGCCATCCACCAACTAGGTTTCCCTTCTCCAGCTTCAAGTAGACTTTGTCCTCTTTGTCTAGACAGAGCAGAACTCCATTGGTGGCCGCCTCACGAGTTACGTCTTTGTCACCCGCAAAGGCTGAGATGACTGGTTTCCCATTCAACATCAAGTTCACCTGGACAACAGAAACAACAATTAGCAATGGGAAAGGAAAAGGAATAGTTTGGAAAATACGTTTTTTTTGTTTAATTTACATCTTATACGTCACATATTGTGCCAATAAAGATGTAATAAACACTATGCAACTACTGATGAGAACACCCTTCATACTAAAGAAAAAGGTTTTAATAGCAGTTTATGTCTTTGGATAAAGAATTTAGTCTCATTCATGTGTATTTTATACAAGCAGAGAAAAAGTAGTCAAGAAAATCAAACAGCCATTTTTTTCATCAATAAGCCAAGTGTGTATGAAAATTTTTTTTTTATTAGTTTTATATTCTAGACATAGAATATTATATAAATTAGTTTTCTTGAGTGTATATTCACCTAAAAAAAAGAGTTTGTGTTTCCTTGTTAGTCGTTTATATCTATATACTGAGGTGGTCCTCTTCCACAAAACTGGCTGCCATGTTTCTTTATTAGCCCGGAATGGACAAACCAAACCTGGTCTCTCGATAGGGCTATTTGTGTTTTTGTAATTTTCCATAAACCACAGTTTAGAAGTGACTCAAAAGATGCCACTAATTCTATTTGCCCTTTTAGATTAATTATAAATAAGCAACAAATACAGAAATAATGAAAATCAATATCCCACAATAAACTTTCATATTAAAAGTGAATGTTGAGGTTAGATTGTTTATGTTTTGCCTCTATTAGTTTTAAAGTTGAATCAAATCAATACTGTTATATTGCTTTGAGGTATTGGGGAAGAGGTTGTTAAAATTAAATAGTGGGGGGGTTGAGGGGGTCTTTATTTTATTATGTAAAACATATGGTTCAACCTCTCCACTCTCCACACCAATTGTGTGCATACTGTTCCTCAGGAAGACATATTGTCTCACTCCAATACTTAGACATGTGTACAATAACCAAATAATGTGCACAGCTGTGTGAAATATACAAAAACAATACCTGTATGGTTTGGCTCTGGTACACTTTAATGACATGGAAGTTAAAACTGTAGATTCCTTTTCTTGGGGACAAAAATACTGATTCAAATGTGAAGTAGTTTCCTATATTCACAAAAACCTATGAGAAAGGAAGAAAAGATTTGACAACGGTGTTTATATAGGCAGTATTTTAACAATGTGTTTACTTAAATGGGGCTTTGGGATTAAATATGTCAATGCAGCACAGGATTCACTGTGGCTTTGAGGCTCGCCCCGACTCAGACACACAACTGAATCCAACACACATCAAAACATATTCAATGCAACCTTCCTGGATCTGCCCATAGCATTGCACTTTCCTACATACACAATGAACCAAAAATGATGCTTGATGACAGTTGTTATAAACAAATTAAGGTTTGGAGCAAAATCCGGATTTTTCATCCACTCTTTACACCGATATGAAGACATGTTTTTGAAAAGAATCGAACACTTCCTCAATGCTGCCTTTTCACATAACACATACAATAACCGCATAGATATTGGAGTGTTGAGAAATTAAAAGAAATTTTGCTGAAATGATCCATGCACCCTGAATAGGATGTCATCATTATTGAGAGGCACAGTCATATTAAATGTGCAGTATTTACAGAACAATTAAAACTTCCTTGGGTCATGATTCATGAGGGCAATAGGAGCTCCTTCAGTCCTCCTGTATACCTTCAGAGTCTCAAACACTTGGACCTCGCCCGTAAAAAAAACTAAACACCACTGCAACCTCAGCCACGACCTTTGACAAGTGTTGCTTTCATAGCAACAGCACGCACATGATGCACACCAATCAGATCACCAGCAGTGTGTTGACAGCGAACGATCATGTTATATAATTCAAATGAGATGGCAGAGGATCGGTTGAGTGATAGTCTTACTCTGCCCACCACTGTATGACTAATCGTGTCGCCTCATTTCATTTTATTCATTTATTTTGGAGAGTGGGGGCTAGGTAAATGCATGCGTGCGGGCGTGCGGGCGTGCGCGCGGGACGTTGTAGCTTGAGGCAAACTGATGCGGGCTCTGCGGGATGCCGGCTCTCAAACATGATCCAGTCACTTTCAAACCCGCCTGCGTGTGATGTGCACTTGTACGGGATCCACCTGCCGACTGCAACCAGCCTCAAACTAACCTCAGGGGGGCAGCTGTACACTTAACTGCAATTAAACGTTAATGCTCTGCAACACAGGTCAACACTTAGCTAAATGAAGGTGTACCGCAAAAAAAACAAAGGACTACATTAGACCATGTTTTGACAGAAATCATGGAAAGGATGTATTTCTAAGTTAAGCACTTTTTTTCACATTATTGTTCATAAAAATCGTCTTAACCTGGTCGAAGTAGATTATTCTCGTTTTGTTGCTCATCTCCGACGGTTCGTGGTTGTTGCTCCGGACTGCAGAGAAAGCCACATTGGAGTTGGCGGCGCGCACTGAGATGCCAAGCGGAGAGGACGAAGCCTTCCAGTCCATGGTCGGACTCGAGTCGCACACCACGAGACATTTCCCCTCCAGGACAATGGGCTCCGTGCCATTCTGAGCCCTCGCCACCCCAGAGATCACAGTCCAGCTGAGCACCAGTATGAGGGGGTTCGCCATGGTTATCTCTCTCTTTCTCTCTCTCTCTGTGGCAATGCCGATCCGAAAAGACAGACCGTCTCCTGCGCCACAAGTTTCCGAGTCCCTCCACTGGTCTCCGCCGCCGCAGACGTGTCTGACGCTGTGAAATTATCGTATTAGATCCAGATAAGTGCCATATCCAAGTGAGATATCAACGACAACAAAACCAGTCCGTAGAAGAAGGTCTCACCCTTTTTTTGCGATCAACAGGAAAACACAGATATCACCGATTGTTGTGTCTGCCTCTCATTTTCAGGTAGACTTGAAGCCACAAGTATATGTTTCAGAAAGAGCTGCTCCGGTGTGAGAGGCGAATCTCTCGATAGATCCATTGCCCTCACTCCCACTCCGACTAACGCGTCTGACACGCGGTTCCCCGCAATGATGTGCTTCTTGTGCGCGCCCAGCCATCCACTTTACGCACGCACATGTGGTAGAAGTTGTAATTAACCGTGCCTGCGAAATTTGTTAAAAGCTTATAATTATTTAATTGTCCATAAAATAGCTTCCACCTAATGTAGCTTTAGGCCTACATCAAATGTGTGCCTGTGGTAATAATGCTGAGAAGAAACACAAGTTCAGCTCTTACTTTATCTAAACAAGGAACAAATCCATACAATATAATTTCGCATCATTTCAGTCTGTAATCTAGAAGTACACTGTAAACCCGAATAAGTTAGTAGAACTCAAAAAATTTGAGGCAATATATCGCCTCAAATTTTTTGAGTTATATTTTATTTGATTTTGCAGAACTTAAAAAGTTTGATGACTTGCTACTTGTACCTTTTGATTACAGCTTAAATTAAAGTGTTAATTTAGCTCAACTCAATTATTTTCAGTTATTAGTACTTAAAATGTTCAAGTTTTCAAACCACTGGAATAAGTTCACAGAACTTAAAAATAACCAATAAAGTACAACCACACACCATTTCATGTTAACCAAACTCAATGTTTTCGAGTTCACATTAGTCAAATGTTTTGAATTTGTTTACTTAAAAAGATAAGACTCGAAACTTAATTTTTTTGTGGCAATTTATTGCCTCAATTACATTGAGTTTAACAAACTCAAAATTTAAGTCATGAACAGTATTTTCTTGCACTCACATTTAGCACACTGCAATATAAAAATAAATAATTTGAAAATATACTTTAATAAATTGTAGAGCTTAAACTTAGAGCTGGTGACATAAAACAATACCAACATTTTTTGTTATAGCGAAAAAACACTGCTCTTGGCTTCCTGAGTATATAGTGCGGCATTTTGGATTAAATACAACAGAACTGTTTCAGAACATTTTCAGGAAAAAAAGAAAAACTTCCATCTTTATAGTGGCTGATCATTTTAATTATTTGAATGAATATGGGCACAACAAATAAAACATTTCAACTTTGCAACCAAAGTTAAACTTCCAAAATAAATTGTATCTTTACGTTTAAAAGATAATGATGATCTTTACCGCTATAGTGGGTTAAATATTGTTGATAAATTGACATTAACAGGAAAGAAAGCATGAGGCATAAAAGAATTTAAATTTGTTTTATCTGCACAAAGATAACAACCGAGAACCATGACCTCTGCCTTTTTTCCTCCATAATACACAACACAATAACATACATGAACAGATCACATGATGGCGCTGCATTGCAAAGCTGCAAGGCGTGATCATAGAAGACCCTCCTCGCTCTCCTCTCTACTGACAACCCACCCATATCTACAGACTCTGCACCACCAATGCAACTAACGCACCCTCTGTCCCTCCTCTCTGGCCCTCCCTCTCCTATATCTCTCTCCTCAACTGACTGCTTCTCACTCATGCATCCTAACTCTGCGCAGACACTCTCCTCTCTTCCCTGTCTTCATCTCTTGATTCTCTTTGTCCTTTTAAGACGACGGTTCGGAAAGACAGTCCTCCCGGCTCTCTGGTTGTGGGTGGTTACCGGTGACTCGGTCTTGGCGCCACCTCTGGCAGGCGGCGGAAAGAAAATGGCGAATCGAATCAAGCGGAAGAACAACTCTTCTATCAATCTCTCCTCTCCTCCTTCTCTTCCTCTCGGCCGTGTGGTGTCGGGTCGGAGTGTGCCGAGAGCCACCCTGCGGCCAGCGAAAAAATGGCAAACCGCGAATCAGCGCGGAACTCTTCTCTTTCAATCTCTCCTCCTCCTTCTCTTCCTCTATCTCTGCAGCCAAAAGCTCGTTCTACCTGACCAAAATTCAGTCTTCCTTCTCTAACCCCAAAAACTATTCTCTATCTTTTCCAACCTCCTTGATCCCCTGTCCCCTCCTCCTTCCACCCTTTGCCGAGCCACTTTGTCGACTACTTTACAAACAAGATAGGCGACATCGCTCCTCCTTTACAAATCCATCTTCTATCACCTCACCAACACTAACTTCTTCATCCCCTCTTTCCTCTTTCACCCCCTGTCTCCCAATCAAGTTCTTAGCTTGGTGACCTCCGCCCGACCGACCACCTGCGCCCTTGACCCCGTCCGTCTCCCATTCTCCAGGCTATTGCTCCTGACCTTCTGACCTTCCTCACCCATCTTATTAACAGCTCCCTCTCAACTGGCTGTTTCCCTAACTCTCTGAAGGAGGCGAGTCAACCCTCTCCTGAAGAAACCCACGCTCGACCGTCTGAAGTCAGCAACTACAGACCGGTCTCTCTTCTTCCTTTTCTCTCCAAAACTCTGGGCGAGCTATCTTGAGCCAAGTGTCCTCCTATCTCCACAGTAACAACCTTCTTGACCCTCACCAGTCTGGATTCAAGGCCGGCCACTCGACAGAGACGGCCCTCCTTGCTGTCTCTGAGCAGCTTCACACTGCTAGAGCAGCCTCTCTCCTCTGTCCTTATCCTTCTCGACCTTTCTGCAGCATTTGACACGTGAACCACCAGATCCTGATCTCTTCTCTTCAGGACCTGGGGATCTCAGGCACTGCACTCGCTCTTTCTCTTCCTACCTTAAAGACCGCACCTACCGGGTAACTTGGAAGGATCTGTGTCTGATCCTTGTCCTCTCACTACTGGGGTTCCTCAAGGCTCCGTCCTGGGTCCCTCCTCTTCTCTCTGTACACAAATTCTCTCGGCTCTGTCATTCGTTCGCATGGCTTCTCCTACCATAGCTATGCTGATGACACCCAACTGATCTTCTCGTTTCCACCGTCCGAAACACGGGTGGCGGCACGAATCTCTGCCTGTCTGACTGACATCTCTCAGTGGATGTCTGCTCACCACCTGAAGATCAACCCTGACAAGACTGAGCTACTATTCCTTCAGGGAAAGGCTCCCCCACCCATGACCTGACTACCACCTTCAACAGCTCTGTGTTGGCCCCTACCCGGACTGCCAGGAACCTCGGGTGACACTCGACAGTCAACTCTCCTGACGGCCAACATCGCTGCGACAGCGTTCCTGTGGTACATGCTGCACATCATCAGGAGAATCGTCCTCTTCTTACTCAGAAGCGCGCGAGGTTCTGATCCAGGCTCTGGTCATTTCACGCCTCGACTACTGCAACTCCTCCTGGCTGGTCTACCTGCTAAGGCCATCCGACCCCTGCAGCTCATCCAGAATGCAGCAGCTCGACTGGTCTTCAGCCTCCCGAAATTCACCCACCACTCCGCTCCTCCGCTCTCTCCACTGGTTACGGTGGCTGCTCGCATCCGCTTCAAAACACTGGTCCTGGCGTGCCGTGCTCTGGGCGGATCGGGCCCGTCTACATCCGGGATATGGTCACACCGCACCCGGCACGTTCGCTCCGCTCGGCAACAGCCAATCGACTTGTGCCTCCTGCCTCGAGCTAATCACTCGAAATCCAGACTGTTTGCTGTCCTGGCTCCTCAGTGGTGGAACGGGCTCCCCACTGACATCAGGACAGCAGAAAGTCTCTACATCTTCCGTCGGAGACTGAAAACACACCTTTTCCGACTATATCTGGATTAAAACACAGATTAGCACTTCAGTGGCACTTAGATAGCACTTACTTATGGTACTTTTGTAGTTCGACTATGTTGAGGAAATGTTACTTCCTGTATTCTTGTTGTTCTTAGTTTGTACTCTAGGTTGAAATGCACTTATTGTAAGTCGCTTTGGATAAAAGCGTCTGCTAAATGACATGTAATGTAATGTAACATGTTGAACCTTTTATAATGGTATACCGCTGCAGCCTTCCGTTTTTAGGTCATCAAAACATTCTTGAGGGTCTGCAACTTCGGTGACAGTTTGCCACTTTCTAGGCCAAGTAAGATCTTTTGAATGAATTCAAAAGTCTTGGTAAGTGCTTTGGGGTAGCTGAGGTGTAGTGCATACATGAATCCAAAGACTACCAGGAAGGCATCGCCAAGTCTGGGGAGACTAACCATGACATCACTTTCAATAATCACAGAGATTTTCACAGGGTGGTAGTGAACTGCACTTGTGTTATTGTCACTGGTGACAGTAAGGAGGCCCACTGCAACCCCATCAAGCTCTGGCTCATCAGACTCGTCCTGAATGAATGAAAAAGAGATACCAATCACAAACTAACACATGGAACAGCACAGATGACATAATGTATCTTTCCTTAACCAAGTCCCAATGAAAACAAAGGCCTCTTTTACAAGGAGACCTGTGTCTCATTGTAAGAGAACAACATAAGATCCATGTTCTGCACACACAAATCAACCAAATTACCAGAGAATCCAAGTGGTGAGACTGAAACCAAGCTGAAGGACATTTACAGGAACATGTTTTACTGAACATCTTCTCACTTGCCAATACAGTTCCTTTGTAGTGAGGCGAAAACAGACTATATCCGAAAAGTGTATGGGTAGACTAAACAAAGGTAAGTCCTAAAAGATATTAGTATTTTGATGAACTGTTTACATCATGCACACGTAGAATCTGTTAGTGACTTAAGAAGACTCACTGTGCAGGTTCTGAAGAATCCAGATACATCCTCGCACAGATAGACAGGAAGGCCATGGAGAACAGTAAATACGTTTGGTGTGTATGTCCTGGTTTTCCTATTCAGATAAAAACACATTTGTACATTTAAAATAATCGATTCAGAACATATGGCCACAAATAACCTGTTCACATCTTTAATGCAATCAAACAAATGTCAAACACAGAGTGGACCAATTGCAAAATTCACAAAGCTCATTTGAGTCATTGAACCTGTTCGAAGTTCCACCGGTTCAACCTATGAAGTGTGTAATAATCTATTTACCTGTTCATCGTGGATTTGTAAAATTTCAGCCAGAGCATCTGCTGTCTTTCCAGTTCTTGATGCCTTCTGCCTAAATAAAGTCATTAGTCGTGGAAGATGGCGGTCAAGCTCAGCATAGAATCGGTTGGGCAGGTTCTGATTGGTTATCCTCTGGAACTCTGCATACAACTACATTGAAATAACAGCAACAAATAAAAAAACATTCAATTTGAAGAATCTAGCACATTTATTAAGCCGACAATAGCGGTCAAATGAATAAGAATCACAATTTTCACTTAAAGAGATGATCCATATTACCTCAGAAGATCTGATTCAAGTGGTCTACTATTTCCTGAGTAGCTGTGTTCGAGACATGAAGGATAGCCTGCATCTTTAGAAATAAAGCTAAATTTGTAAATTTGTTTTAAGTTGATTTCTTAGACTGCCAGTGTCACACTGATCACCGTTCCCCACTTCTCTGCTCTGGTCTGGGCATTCTTCATGCGAATCACTAGTTTCCTCAGAAATACTGGCTTGAAGAATATGGGGATCCTCACTGACAATATCAGTTTGAAAGTCAGATGCAAGACCTGCTTGGTGTTCTCTACTTTTATGAGAATTGAACAAGGAGTACACATTTGTGATATAGCTACAATCCTTATATGGGCATGTCACCGTGTCATGATTTTTCAAATGCTTTCTGAGATGACTGAAAACGGCTGAATTAGAAAAGGGTTGCTGAAATGTGCATAAGGGGCATTTGAATAACACAGGCCCCTGACTCTGCTCTGTACAACTGCTAGGTTGTGCTGTATGATATATTGATAAATGAGTACTCAGTGAATTAAGTGTCTGAAACGTGCAAATGCAATCGGTGTAGAGGCATGGAAGAGGGCTGATTCTGGAAAAGTGGCTGTGCTGCAGCCTACAGTGTCTAAATAACTGTATTCTGGAGGTGCAAGAAGCTGCGCACAACTTACACTTCCAGATTATTTTGGAACCAGCAACCTAAAAGGCAAATAAAAAAATGACAAAGTTTAGACCAACATCTAAAACTTTAATGAGAATTACTATTACTTACTAATTAATATAACAAGTTAATTACTATTAGCTTACCAAAACATGATCATGGACTACAGCTAACACTGCTTTAAAATGGCATGTTTTCCATTTTTGTATGCGATGTAAAACAAAAAGTAAATATTTGATTTGAAAGAACACTGACTAAAAAAGGACCGGTAACTGTTTCCCTATTCATCAGAGAAGAGAAGAAAATGAAAGACTGAGTTTTGAATGCTACTACAAACACATTATTTGCACAATTTTTCTCATTCTAAAAATATATAATGTGTGGTTCTCAACCTTTAAATGAGTCCAAAAATATGTTACTGGTTGGCCACCTTTTCAGAAATACTTTTTTTTTGTGGAGATAGGTTGATGCAAATGCTATGCCATAGTACAATTACTGTCAATTATTTCATTTTATTTCTTCAAACAAAATTTTTCTGTGCTGTTCTTTGATATTTCTTACTTAAGGACTCTTCCCACAACACGTTGTGATTCCCATGCAACAGCCTGTGAGGTCCTGACACCCAGGTTAGGAACCGCTGGTATAATGCACTGACAAACATAGTTGACAATACATAATTTGTTGGTGGCATATCTAAACATTTCATTTATGCAGCTTACATGAAAGTCTCAATAACACCACCGTAAAACACTATCTATCTAGGATTTTCCATACAGGGTCTAACAATAACGTGGTTTTTATTTGACGTGAACAAAAACAAAAGAAATGCCAGAGATGCGAGTGACGTGAATAGTCAAGCATAAACACCGGGCGCTCCCTGTGAACCAACAGAGAAGCACCGGAGATCACTGTCAAGTTACGTTAGCTAGCGTACGTTCGTTAGCCGCGATGTTCTCAGTCGAACAAGGTAGTCTAGTGGAACACCTCGTGCTCCTCCGCTGGTACGTCAAGTTACGTTAGCTTGCGCGAACCGACGTGCGTTAGCTAAAGTACCTTAGTACACGAGGAGCGTACGTTAGCCGCCACTTGTGTCTCTGAGCTCAAACCAGCCACTGCTGAAGTTGAGAGACAGACTCCGGGAGAGGACTGGAGTCTCGGCGAGTGAAGCAGACGTAGCTAGCTCGTAATGTCTCTCGCAAAGTCTAGGAAATTATTTAAAGTTTTAGTTTTTCGAGGTTTGGCAACTGGCTGATTGTAACATCATGTAACTAAACACATTACACATATCAACGTATATATAAAACACTTAAGATCTCACTCACCTTGAAAACAGTCCGAGTCGACGATGACACCACAGCCTCGCGAAAGTGCGAAAGGGTCCAGGACGAAAGTAAAGTAACGACTCATGAAATCCCCATAATGCACTTTGATAACGGCCAAAACACGTGATGACTCCAAGTTGATTTACACTACAAGTTGAATGTGAATTTTCAGCGTAACGTTTTATTTGTCGTTGATATGTTACTAGTTATTTTGTATTATCATGACAACTTCAATAGTCTTTTATGATACCGACTAAAAACAACTAAAAGGACATTTTACTGTGTATTTTACACTTTTATTGTATTTTAGCATGTGATTTAGGTTTCTTTTTAAATCATCCATATTTAAAACAATAGAAATAACAGGACTTTATCATTAGCAGCATATAATTACTAAATTCTATTACGTTGGGCGTACGTTATGTTTTACAAAATAGTTCCATTTAATAAAAAAATATTAGTTAAAATTACTCAAAAAGAAGAACATGTTACACCAACTTGACATATTTAAATTAGTAGAACTTTCTCTAAAACTTTGAGTATACACTACTTAATCTATTTGATTAATTTGGACGTTCGGGTTTACAGTGTATATAACTGAAACATATTTGCGTGTTTCTAGTTCCCAGACCTCCCGGTCCTCTGGCTGTGTTTCACTATAGTGACCGATCTCACATTGCACATGGGTTGGCAATCTTTCAGGAAAAATTTAACGCTCCACCATCCTGGTGTTTCACAGAAGTCAGTGAACATCATTGGTCATTTGGGTAGTTTCATAACATATAATTATCAAGTCATCCAAAGTGTCCTGTGATACTATATATACATTACATCAGATAATATATCATATTGGAGAACATCACCTCTGTCATTGTGTCACTTCCAACTCCCAATAAAACAAAAGATCAATACAACTGACCTTTCAAAGAGTTACATCATTTGGCACCCCCAGCAGCTTACACATCCACTTTGATAGAATATAGTTGTGAAGTGATATCAGCAAATTTGCATGACTATTTCTTGGGTCTGTAAATTATTTTGTGTGAGACAGAACTATAATTTAATATTATAGTTGTAGCTAGTTTAGCAGATGTGCAGGTGTTTAATTGAGGATGAGAATTGTTACACCGCAGCTATTTACTATGCAACTTCATTTAGCATATAGCCGAAAGTTTCAGTTGTAGTTTGGTTATATTTAGGTTATATTTATAATTAGAAAAAATATACATGGCCTACAGTTAACATACAAATACAAAATACCATGCTGCAATATACTCAGGTGCAATTAGCATTGGCTATGGACACCTGGCTATTCTGTCTGGGTGTAAATGAGTGTTTGCTAAAGACACCTGCATATGAATAGCATCTGCCTCGATCAGGACTCTTTCAAATAATTTTAATGAATTACTAAGTTAAAGTATTTCAGTCAGAGCATTCAGAGCAGCTAATGTCTAAAGCATATATATATAAAGATCATAGCTTCCAACAATAAATTAATGATGCATGTAGATTTAGCTTCGCAGCTCTTTCGAGGGGTTTACTCTGGAGATCTAGGACCACTTTAAACTCAACAAAACTAAATATATGAACTCAATTTAATTTAATAAATGAAATGAAGAACTATAAAGCACCCATGACTACAATATGAATGCAAATAAATAAAATACATATCTCCACCCAAGGTCCTCTTCCTCCCAGAGGTTCTCGGCTGCATCGTGTGACCTTTCCCCAGCTGTTGTCAAGACAAAATTATTAGATGAATAAATATTCACAAAACATTTAAAGAGGTACACTTGTTGACAAATACATAAATGAACACATAATAATGTTGGTGTATCTGCTCACAACTAGAGTGTGTTGTAGGCTGTTTAAGAGTGAAAGCATCCACATGTTTATTTGTCACACACATGTGCAGTGAAATGTAGTGTGGCATAAAGCACTGCTCAAAGAATAGAAAGATATACCACAGAAACGTTGTACTTAGCGGCTTCGTAAAGTGTACTTTGTGCTATTAAACTGAAATAAGCCTGAATCCTGAAAAGCACTTTTGGTGTGTGGGAAACATTTTCTTACTCATTAAATCTATGCTTATGAATGCAGCTTTTTGATATTTGTGGCTGAACAACAATTCATTAGTTCACTGTTGAAAGTTAAAACATTGTTGAATTTGAACCAGCCTACAACCAAAAGGGATCTGAATACAAGCATAAAAAAACAGCCTGTGCCTGCACACGAGGTGCCGTGTGTGTGAATAGTGTTTCTCACATTTAACTTGAACTTGTTCAGAGTGTACAGTTGGCTCGATATCAACAGATGTCAGGTGGTGGTTTACATGACATTACAACATATTGGAATAAAAACAGCTGATTAAATGTACTCTATCTATACCTAATACATCAATTACAATTATATATATGTATACATATATATATATATTTGTTTTTTGGATTGGATGTTTTAGATCCTTGAAAACAACGGAACAAATCCAGCTTCGATCATCACACACAATGTTTTGGACATCTATCCATCTGTGAATGGATGACTCCCTGACCTGAATAGATAGAGATAGATAGATAGATATATACTTTATTATTAATATAAATTTTATTAGCAATCAGTCAAGCAGCAGCAACAAAAAAAAAAAAAAAAAAAAAAAAAAAATAAGAAGGGTTGATGGGTGATCTGGCAAGAGATGAACTGTTGTATGAATCATAGCCGTCGGCATGAATTTCTGTAATCTCTCCTTGTGGCAGCGGCGTGAGGGAGGCGAGGAGAGAAAACCTCTGTCCTTGTGGAGGAGGTGGAGAGGGGGTGTGGGTTGTCCAATATGGAAGTTGATTTTTTCTTCTTCCTCTCTCCACCCACCCCCCCCTGTTCCAGCTGCTCCAGCGAGCCAGAGCCAGCCCTTCCCTCAGTTAAAGTTTGTTTTTAAAGCGGTGGTGTGTGCTGCCGTGCTGCCCCCAGCAGCACATGGCAGCACACCAGGCCACTGGCCACAGTAGAGAAACTCTCCAGCATCTGCTGCACACGTTGAAGGATCGCTGAAGGATCAAAGAAAGGACTCATCCCCTCTTGTAAACAGCGTGTTGGTTGGTTGGCCAGTTCAGTCGGCAGTTGGAGACGCCCAGGTACTTTGTACTCCCTCCCTCTCCCCATGTCCCCACCAGGACCCCACTCAGAGGAGGCTGTCGCCCCTTCCTCCTGAAGTCCACCACCATCTCTCTGGTCTTGGCCAGGTTCAGCCGCAGGTGGTTCTCATCGGCCCACTTTACAAAGCTGACATTTTGTGAGCTGTGTGTGACTGTGAAGCTCTGAGAGTCTAATGTTGGTCATGTCAATATGTTTCCATGACAATAGGGAGTTTTCAGAGGCGAGAGTACTGAACATTTTTTTCAACGTGATCAACACAGAAGATCATCTCAAGCATTCATGTGTCCCATGAGTTCAATGATTAGGAAACCGGTTACGGCAAAACAATCCGCAATTTTTGTTTGTGTGTGTTGAAACTATTGAACTCTTAGGATACTCTGAACATTTTATCATCTGAAAGGGACAAATAAAAAGACATTCAGACCTACTGCTGGGATGTGATAAAGAATTTTTTTTTAAATTGGTGGTCAAAAGCAGGAGTGTGTACTCTGCATATAACACACTGGCGATGTTATCCAGCCCTGTCGCACATAATGAGCTGCTTTGGTAATCTGTCTTGTATATATTTTTTACACTAATTGAACATAAATCCAAAGTAGAGCATGTGCCACTTTTTAAAGGAATACAATGGGCAATAGGCCACAGATAATCAGAGCGACACTGGCTGAGGCGGCCACTATTCTTCACAGGGAGATTTTACCACTCGCTTTTCTGAGAATCAACAACTTAAGAATGTATCTAGCTCGATATCTTGGCCTCTTTAGGGCAGCGCAAAAAGCTGTAACTACAACATTATCACTGCTTAAAGTTGACACATTAGCAAACAGTTGCTTATTTTAAATAACCAGCAAATATTTACTTTGTTGTCAAGTTGTTTCTGTCGTATGGATGTGAATGAATGTTGGTGGTGGTCGGAGGGGCCGTAGGCGCTGATTGGCAGCCACACTTCCGTCAGTCTGCCCCAGGGCAGCTGTGGCTACTGATGTAGCTCACCACCACCGGTATGACTGTGTGTGTGTATGACTACTGGACTCTGGACTCTGTAAAGCGACTTCGGGTGCCTTGAGAAGCGCTATATAAAATAAATGATTATTATTATTCTTATTATACTGCAGATACTGCAAATGTGAAACTTTTGTTTTCTTCTGCAAACATGTTGGAAAAGTGTGTTCTCCCAGGAGGGCGACTGATAATAACACCTTCACACCAACATCTTATTGTTTCAGCTTCTGGAGCTTTCCATAAGCGAACTACACATTTATGTCCAGTCGGCTACTTTAGGCTACGATATATATTAGAAAAATAGTCTTGATTAAAAAGTGATTCCTAAATGCAGCATTGGAATTGGTCAGTAACATTAGATTTTATGATCAAAGATTTGTTTTGGCTCTGTATCTCTGTATCTCTCTCTCTCTATGTCTCTCTGTATCTCTCTCTCTCCGCTTCTCCCTCTCTCTGCTAGAATGTTGTTTTGTGTGATAGAGTCTGCACCACAAGGAATAATGGACTAATGAATATAATATTAAGCACATAAAGAATAAGGCAAATCCTCTTTTCCACCACACATTCATGTGTAGCTGCACATGGAGCCTGTATCCCAGGAAGTAACCGACCCTGACATTAGGTCCCCGGTACACGGCTACTTTTCACCACTAGCTAGTTATTCTATATCCTTGTGAGAGTCTGTTGGCCAAATCACTTTTTCCACTGACGCATGTACATGATGAGTGCCTTGCTCAAAGAGCAGCAGTGTAAAACCTGAATGCATTTAAATTTGTTTAGGGTTGAAGGAGAACATGTAGTGCTGAATGGTTGAATCTTTGCATTGTAGCCTACAGTTAAATCCAATTTAACGTACAGCTGAAGAGAAATGTACGTCCAAAACGGGATTTGAAAAGTTCTCAATGTTTTACGTTTGAAACGATCCTGACATTCAGGGAAACGTGTAAATGAGTAAACAGTCAAATCAAAAGTATTATTTTTGTACCCATAAATCCCCAGTGATGACTTGAAGTACAAGAGAGCCCAAAGAAACGGAAATGTATTTTATGCTACAAGAAAGGTGCAGCATACAGATTGTTATGCATCGTGTTCCCTCAATGCATAACTGTGATATTTATGTGTAAGTAAAGCCAATTCCAAAGTAACAAAGAAAATGGAAACCTGTACAATATAAAGTGACTTTGAGTAGATTTTGTGTGCATGTTTAATGTGAAGTCACTTATCTCTTTTTAATTTCGAAAAACTGTACAAAAAACTGCCTTAATGATCCATCGAGCTACAATTCTGACAAATTGGAAATTAAAAAAATAATGAGATAAAATCTCCTGTTTTAATGGAAATAGGTTTCCAGCTAATGAATCCCTGTTTTCTGCTGATGCAACCTATTAATAACAATCAGTGGACTTTCCTTTTACAAGAAAATCAGAAACTTTTTTTGCCCTCTCAGCGGTGTGATTCTTTACAACCTCTCAGTTCAGTTAAACTATATAGGAATTATGCTGACAACTGATTAAAATGTCACACACAATCCCATGTATAACACATAAATCAGTTCTAAACATAGACTGAAAAGCTTTGTTTATACTCTGGTTGGGCGCCGTAGTTATGCTCTCTGCACTGTGCCCTGCAATATACTCCAACACAAACTAAATGTATTGTGAAGAATCAAAAAGACAACAGGTGTCAACCATAGATGTGCCCACAGACTGTAGGGGGAACTGGTAAAGGCCATAAACTATAACCTACACAACGGCGATGAGGGATTGAAATGATCTGTAAGCGTTATTGTGTTTGTACAAGCAGCCCTGTAAAGAAATAAGTCATGTATGAAGAAGAAAGAAGATGTATGACATGCATTGTAAGAAAACAAAGGTTTCTTACCATGTAAACAATATGATTTGGCTGCAAAATATATACTCAAATGAGTATTTAAAAGCAAATGTGCCTTCTGTGCATAATCCTGAGATATATATAGTGCTTTTATCAATTAACTTTTTGAGACAGTCATGTGATCGCATGCAGCAACCAGGGGCCGTGATTACCATTGGCTTGTGGACTAACGTGCGTCCTGCGCTTTATGGTCTACTTTACTCTAAATGGGACCATAAGTTACTAAATTAATCATTGTGTATTGAAGAAGACTTGAAACTATGGATTGAGACCACACACTTATGTTTACAATGTTTACTGAGGGAATAAATCAAGTGAGAAGTAAAGTCATTTTCTTCTCCACTTCCATACAATCAGACTTCTTTTTGCAACCAGAGGAGTCGCCCCCTGCTGGTCAGTAGAGATAATGCAAGTGTTAAGACATTTCTGCATGGCTTCACTCAACAGAACCGGAGGTTGCCGCTTGGATCGAGCCAGAGCTGAAAATATCCTTCTGTCTTTAGAGGAATGTTGTGTTTCTCGTCGTGGCCCAGGGGTACATGTTCCTTAATCACAGGCGGCCTCGGAGCTCTTCAGGAACACAGGAATAGGAAACGTCCCCAACCACAGCACAATTCAATTTTCAAAATAATCAGACATTCAAAGTACACCAGCCTTCAGCGGGCCTCCAAAGTGATGTTTTTGTTGTTGTTTCTCTGTCAGTAGACAGCTGTGTGTATCAGCGGCACATTTTAGCATGCATGTGTTTCTTACAACACACAAGTTGCAAATCCTCCATTAGTCTCAAAATAAATGTAATGTAATAAAAGTTCATCCAAATCAAACCAACTTCTGACATGAATGATATTCACAAAATTGATTTACACTGACATCCTATTGCCCAGGTGCATACGCTGTATACTTCATACTGCACTTCTATGCAATGAATAACATCCATAACTTATTGTAGAATAAGATATCTGTACACAGAATAAAAAATACAAACAGCTCCGAAAACTATAAACCTATGCATCATTTCACTTTTATTATATTACCACTAATATGGTAAAGATAATAAGGCCTGTTTGGTTTGTTTAATCAGCATATCTGCTGTCTCAGCGGTTTCTACTCTATACAGTTGTTTTATAACTCATAGACTTTCAGCATGGACCTCCTTGAATTCGTGGACAAAGTTAAAGATCAACCCAAAGAGCTCCTGAGAGTCTTGATCCGCCGGTTCACCGAATTTAACCTTGACAAGAAGAAAAGAAGATTAGTCACCAAAAAAATTTAAAAATTGTTTTCTGACAGCAACTACACATTATGAGACCTTTTGATGTTAATGAAAAATATTAAAATTCCTTTCATAAGTTAACTGGTGCCTGGGTCATGCAAATTCTTCACACAATGGTTTGAAATAATCACCTCAAATACATCCTCAGCATGCAATCCATTCTTTGAGTGCACTTATACGACAAGGAAGACATGCACTGCTGAATTAATACTTACCCTTAGGTGGTTTAGGATCGCTGGCAAAGAAATGTGTTCTTAATTCTCAAGTCAACCTTCATCAGAAACGGTCAAGGTGGCTAAGTGTATTTATTGGCTCATTGCATGCTGTTGAGTGTTGACTATGCAGGTTATAGCCAAGGCTCAAGCTATTCTTGACTTTTTATTATGTTAGGGTTGCCATTTTGGCAGTTTTTGTGTGATTTTTCTTTCTTTTTTGGGGGCAGCCATCCTTACTATAAACCCTTCTCTAACCCCATATAACCATTAGAGCACATATTAACAATGGTTCTGATGCTCAATTGTGAATTACACTTACTTACTACAGCCAACAGTTTACTAACTAGCAATAATGTACTAGCCATCTGGCATTCTGGGAACTTTGCATGCTGCTGATTGACAGCAATAATGTTTTTACGGGCCTTCCAACCCCATCTCTCTCCTTATTTGCTTTCTGTGTGTGCCTGAGCCAGTGCTGCATGTGTCTTCCAGTTAGACTTGTTCTTACACCATAGGCTCTGTGGTCGCCCACCGGCTGTTTAACAGTGGATAAATAGTTTTGAGCATCACAACCCCCGTCAAATGGTTTCGCTATAAGGAATTGATCAATTGCGTTGGATAACATTTGGAAAGTATCGATGAGCTGCTGGATAAAAAATAATAGTGTATCTCCACTGCACAAGTTGAAGAAACTGAAAAGAATAACTGGAATTGTATCTTGTATGATTTCATGTGACAAATAAATTGATTGATTGATTGATAACTCTGGAGTGATACCCCGAAGTAGCCACTAGTAATTCACAAGCTGGACAGTATTTTGCTAGCGATGCCAGTTGGTTTTGAGCTGAATTAAAGTTTCTACAGCCGCTACTGAAAGTCAGGATACAGTGACAAAATGTGTAAAGTGTTGTTGGTTGATGTTGGCATTCTCCATTTCAAAGCTAACTATTAGCTAGTGTGGCACATTGTTGGCACTGGAGGGGGACTGAAGAGAAGCAAGTCACTTGGGATGATGCATAAAGGTTACATCCTTTGGATTTAACCTTTTTATATATATATAACTGTGTTGTCTGATTTAGTCTAAACTTAGAAAACTGATGCTTGATGGCGTGCTGCTCCGGTATTTAATAGACGACAGAATGGACTAATAGGAATTTGCTCAAATTTGAAAAAGTACATTTCAAACACAATTGTTCGCAGTAAGAAGAATTATCTTATATATTCAGAAGGTTAAATATATGTCCACTGGTCCAACTATCATTTAAACGTGCAAGAATGATGGTACATTTTGTCACTGCTGCCTAATGGTTAAAAACAACTCATGGCCTGAAGGGGAAACTACAGTTAAAGGTCAAATTGTTCCATTTTAAAAGGCCACAGCCACTAAACCACTGGACCATTTTCAAAAATACATGGAGGAAGGATTTATGTTAAGACTAATAATAAATAACAATGAAATATTAAGGATTTATCTCAGTATCTTTCACTAAAGGAATAGTTTGACATTTTGGGAAATACGCTAACTTGGGTGAAGATGCCTTCCTCAGAGGATTGTCTGGTCTATACTCTCCAAGGTGTTTTTATGCTACAATGTCCAGTTTGAGTATGATAAACCAAACCAGTCTGTGGGGTAATTATTTTGGTAGATTATTAAATCATTAAATGACAGTTCCGCATGGCTTCACACAACAGAACCGGAGCTTGCCGCCTGATTGTGGTTGGATATCGTTTCCAATCTTACTTCTATTAGCTTTCTTGTTAATACATAGGTGAGGAGAAACCACTCATATGTATGTCACGACTGGAAACTTGAGAAAGCTGCACAATAAGCCAGGTCAAGGAACCAAACTACTTTCTTTGCAGAGGGCAATCATTTGATCCAGGAAGTCACCTATGCTAGCTGTTTCCCCTGTTTCCAGTCTTTATGAAAAGCTAAGCTAACCAGCTACTGGGCGTAACTTTATATTTACTGTCCAACTCTTCCTTTGAAAGCAAAGACATGTAGAAACCCTTACATTGCCCCTTGTTGATTTGTCTTTGAACATCTCCACCAGTCACAAAGGTGCGATGCAGATAAAGATATTTTGGAAAGGATGCTTCAGGGTTGAGACAATGTTGGGTGTAAAAACAAGGCTGTAAAACTGAGTCCGGAAAAGATATCCCCAGTATTTTGTGCACTCACTACAGAGCATTGACTGTGTTCAGTCCCCTCCCCCTCTGCTTACTCGTGTGTGTGAGTTGGGAAAAAGGTTTTCAGTACACGGGGATCTAATTGTGGGCTTAATATAACCCAATTCCCTACCAGTACCAAAACTCACAACACACACCGTAATATCTCAGTGCTCAAACACAGTGGGAAGGGTAATTGTACTCTCTATGATGATATATTGTCCATAGAGATATGGGAGAGGAGAGAGGAGAAGATAGGCATTGCTTTTGTTTTGATTGTTTTTGGTGGGTACTTATATATATATAATAAAAGACATAGCACCTGTTAAGATGTCAAAAGTAGGCTTGAGCTCGATGAACCTAATCGAACCAAGTCGGTGAGCAAATGAAATGTCCTCCTTTATAGACGATGTCATGAAAGAATACACAGGGACCAGCACCTCCACTAAATCTGAGATGTGTGACAGAGGAATTTTCTATCTGAGAGATATGATGTCAACACAAATGCCTTAAGTCAAGTCAACTTCTCAGAAAAACTCATAAGAATATACTAATGTTTGTTCTCAGAGTCCAGTCAAACCCACAGAGTACTTACATAATAGTGTAACTATGAATTAATTAATTGTAACATGTTACAAATATATTTAAAATGAGATCTCAAGAATTGCAAAAGGATTATTTCTAATATTAACTACTTTTCCACAAATGCAATAAACCAAAGAATGTTGTGGTTTGAGTCCTTATGGGCAAATACATTGTTAGATCATTCATTGATGTGACATCGCATATTCAAGGTTCAGGATAAAGAAATGATCCAAAGGAGTAAATATAGAGTATTTCAAGGCACCAACCCATTGATGTTTGCTGTTAAATGCCACTACAGATGCATTATTTCCCTGTGTTAGCCCTTAAGGACGCCTATCGGAGAGAAAAGTATCCTCAGAGACTTCTTCCTCGTGAAATGATGTACTCTACCAGTGTGTGGGTGGGGAGATACTGTTATATGACAAATAACTGAAGAGGGCCATCTAGACACAGAGAACTATCTGTCTGTGAAACTGGACAAAAAAAAGATTGAAATAATAACTCATGGATTACCAGTATGACAGAGTAGAGTCTCTTCATCTCCTCACATGTCTTCGTCAGTGCAGAGAGATCCATGTTATATTTTTCAATTGAAGCCTAGAGTATAAAGAAAAGCACAATGAAGTCCTGGTGAGTTTTTTCATCGGTTCAGTCAATCTTTGCTCAAACTGTCCTGCTATAGCTGCTGTGGGTCAACCGCTGCATAGCTTACATCGTGTTGTCCTCCCTGAGGGTCGGACCTCTTATGTTAATTTAATGGAGCCTTTTTTTATTTTCATGCCAATCTGTGATTGTCCAAAACAAAATGCTGCTTCAAGGGAGGACATCCACCCTTGGGGTCATTAGCAATTAACGACCAGAATACAATAGTGGCATTGCCTTGGTCCAATGTTTATTTTTATTTTTAATTATTCACCTCTGTATTGTATGTGATAAACTGGCAGTAATGTGATAACTTATAGTAGCATATTACAACATAAATTAAACCATGCAAATTGTGAACACATCATTTCAGAAATCCATTTAATTTCAGCTTAAATTACAACATTAAAAACATTTCTAAATAATTGCTGTTTCCTTTCTCATCGAGCGAGTTACTTGCATTAGCCAACGCAACATTTAGCTTGTTGTAGCATCCCTAAAGAATCTGTGTAGCGGTCTGTTGCCCATATCATGATAACTGCGGCAGCACGCTACTGCACGCCACCTTAGTCTCGCCGCGGGTCAGCCTGGACAACTGACAGCGAAGCCCGAGGCTGCGCCAGCGGGGCTGACCTCTCCATTCTCTCAGGCTGCCGCGCACCGGGCAGCCTAGTATGTTTGTATATTTATGTATGTATATATATATGTATATATATATATATATGTATGTATGTATATATATATATATATATATATATGTATATATGTATGTATGTATGTACAGTATGTATATATACATATATACATACATATATACATACATACATAGATACAGTACATATATACATACATATATACATACATACATATATACATATATATATACACACATATACATACACACATACACATACACACATACACACATACACACATATACACATACACACATAAACACATACACACACATACATACATATACATACACATATACACATATACACATACATACACACATACACACATACACATACATATACACATATACACATACATACATATACATATACACACACATACATACATACATACATATACACATATACACATACATACATATACATATGTATGTGTGCCTCCGGCCTCGCCGTCAGCTGTCCAAGCTCGACCCACGGCGGCACTAACGTGGCGTAGCCTATGACAGATTGCTGCAGTTTACTGAATGGCTTCAGGAAACACATTAGGCTACACACACATGGATCATTCCCATAAAGATCCTTCAGAGATACTTTTTGTAATAATAATAGTGCAGCAATGTGCCAATAGAGAAGAGAAGAAGAGCACTATTTGCTGAAGACAAAGCAGATTAGTAAACAAGAAGCAATGTAATCAATACTTTGTTTCCCAAGAAGACACATTGCTTTTTTTGTTTTTAAATATGAATGCATTGATAAATAATAAACACTACTTCACCTTCAGGTCTTTGGAGAAGATTGGGTGATGAACTCCAGCATTTATCTTCTTGTACGTTTTTTTATACTGAATGACTTTCTGCAGTTCATTCTTCAGGACTGAAGCAACACAGACACACACACACACACACACACACACACACACCCACACACCTTCGTTAACATCCATCATATTCAACCACTGAAACAAATAGCTGTTATAAATCAGATGCTGTCTCCGGTGTGATCCTGTGAAATGCCGTATTTGTGCTTGTAGCAACTGCTTGTAAGTCATCATCGAGACAATATGTTGTGTTGGGCTCATATATTTCCTTTGACAATGAGATCAGGTTGTTTCAACAAAGTAGATTAAAACTACAATTACAGAAATATCTAGTAAATGTGGCCTTGGCACATGAAAAGTAAGGGTCAGTATTACAGTGATCTCAGTAGTAAAATGTGATCTACTCACCATCTACTTCTGCGGTCAGGCCTTTGATGGAAGCTATCCAACCGAGAGAGAAACAAAAGCAGCGGAAAAGACAGAAAATACACATTTCAATCAACAGACCTACATTAAAAAATAACACACTGATTATTTTTTTTTCAATCAAATCTTGATTAGTAAATACCTCCTGGGACAGTTTCAAATTCTGCCAACTCCTGGGTAAAAGTGGCCAGGCTCGGTTCATGCAACATGATCTGTTCCACAAGGGCATGGAGCAAAGTGAACTTCCTGTCTTTCCCACGGAGCTGGGTGAGCTGGAGAGGGAGACAACACAGACTTGAGAAGAAGGGCCCGGCTTGTACACACCTGTACTTACCTGTCACACTGCACAATGACGTTCAAACAACATCTCCATTGTGTTGTGTTTTAATATCTTCAATAAAGATGTACCGAGGATTTTCTATTTTAAATAACTTTGCTTACACTTTGATTTGGAGGCCCCAGTCAAAGACCAATGTTAGGGCCCTTCTCCATTTTGCTTCACTAAATCAAATAGTTTTGTTACAAATGCAGGAACAGTTCTTTCCACAAGGAAATGGAAAAGCCAACCATTGGGCGAAAGTAGCCAGCTAGGAGACCGTGGTGGCCTTCGGCACATTGTTCTGCCACTATTCCATCATATTGATATATGATTTTTTTCTGAGTTTGCCTTCATGGTTGTAAACATATAGTGTCTTATTGTAAATGATAATCAGCCCTCTTGTGCATTTGAGCTATTATATTACTGAGCAGGAAGTTCTATGACATCAAATTTATTTTTATTTCATAAAAACAGGATTTGGAGCATCTGAAATTAATTTGCATGATTGATGATGAAAATAAAGCGTTCTAGGACATTTTAAACTTTAAAATTACATTGTCTCTACATTTTCATGTCAATAAAGAACATTTATAAAAGTGTTCATTCATTAAGCCCGGAAACATATGTGTTGCTTTATTAGAATAACAAATGAATGAGGCTATAATAATGTAGCTGACTGGACATTAGGATAAATATATTTCTGTCTTTTAAAGATTAGCATTTGTTTTAATGTTTTAAAAGAAAACATTAACAATCCCTTTGGTTGACCTCACTAACACCGTGATAGGCACTCAGTCTTTTTCTAGATTATATTGTTTACCTATTTAAGGCCCCAGCCAGTCTCCGAGGACTACATACTGTATACAAAACATGCACTAAGGGTTGACACTCAGAAAAGAGGAACATGAACCAAAAGATGACGTGGGCGACTGCGGTTCAGTGTTACCAGTTCCATCTTTCAATAAGAGCATCGGTGGATGCCCTTGAGCAAGACACTTAACCCCGAATTGCTCCGGTAGCTGTTCTACGGTGTATGATTATAAGTCGCTTTGGATAGAAGCATCAGCTAAATGTAATGTAATGATCTGAGATAACCTAGATGCATTTGTTTTTGGGAAGCAGTCAGCCATTAATTTGATGGGAGCCTGTCTCGAGCAGCAACAGTTTATTATTCTCAATTAGGCCTGGAAACATCTCTGTGGGAACAAGGCCGCTGCTTCATTAAAGTGAGCCGAGGACATTGCTCAGTGGGAAAGAGCCTTAATTATCAGCACAACAGTTAATACTCATGTCTCCAAAAAAGGTAAACATTTTCCCTTCAAATAAACCGGAAACCTGACTCAAACATTTGTGTCATGAAAAGTTCAGGATTGTGTACTTCTAAGTGATTTGGCCACGAATGGCCACACACTCTGTGCAGAGTTGAATGTATCCTGTGACGCCGGGTAGCAACATAGACACACACTCGTCAGAAGAACTGTTAAAGACCTGAGTGAACTTGTGCAAAAAAAAGAAAGTTGGAAAACAAGAGGCAGAGAAGCCCTGCTGTGTATATCAATGAGTAGTCTTATTAGCCTTGTGCAGCAACTCTATCAAAGGTCAGGTAACAGGGGTAGAGTCCTACTTTAGTTAAGGAGGAGAGGCAGAATCCCTTGGCCTTTCCCTTCCTGGTGTTCTCGTTGAGGTAATTGCCAATGGCGAGGAGGTACTCCAGCACGGAAACAAATGCCCTGCAGTTGTTCAGCTGCGCGCACATTCTGATCTTCTGGTTAATCAGCTGAAAGACAAACACAGAGGCACAAAGCAAAATCATTTGGTTCTGCAATCCAACCGCATGCAGGGACTTTCATTCATTGGGCCTGTAAGTGCTGGCAAAAATAACTCACAGCTTCAGTATTTTTACATTATCAAGAATAACAGCAATCACAACACCTCATCTGACCTCATACAATTAACAATCAGAGCTTTGTTGTTTGGCAAGATCATTATTTGGTATGCAATTGTGTCAAGTGCAAATATCCCTCCAGAATATCGCAGTTTCCCTGCCCAACCAGCGATGAACAGCTCCTGTTGAATATGGATAGAAATTATACCAAAAAGAAATGAAAATGGGATTTTAGGTGTTGCCAATGATGTGTTGGGGGAAAATAAGTTGATGCTGTGGGAATCATAGTCCTTGACAAAGAGTCAGCTCGTCCAAAAGCCAGCCAGCAACAACACTTCCACCATATGCTCCTGTTTTAAGAATAACTTCCCAAAACCTGAAAGTGGGACAGTATCGATTACACAGAAGAGAAAGTAGATATCCAGTGACATGCATCTACTAATTTAGCAGAGAACCATCTGTACCACTGCAGAAACCTATTATAATGTGTAATGAAACGGCTCAGCTCAACGTCATGTAACCTGCTTCTGATTTGGCATTGATGTTAAATCAAAAGCTACCGTGCAACTATGACAGAACAGTTTGTAAACACTATGTTGAAAGCAGAGGGTTACTTTAAAAACACAATGTGTAAGTTCCTCACTTATCTCCTGGAATATGACAACTACATAGAAAAAAAATAGTATTTGAGTGTTTTATATGAATATTCAAATTTTCTCTGTAAAATGCTTAAATATTTTGGATGATTAATCTTGGCCATAAATGCCTGAGCAAAAATGTGTCCAATCATATGTGGTTTGAGGCAACTAGCTAACCACTTTGGTCATGTAGCGCTTGTGGGTACATGGTCGTAGCTAGCAGAGCAATGTCATAGAAGTGATGTGTTGGCAGAAATGTTTGTAAAATCCAAAAGTGCTGTTGAAAACGCTTCTGTTAAAGCGTACTGTAACAACATGATCTTGTTCTAGTACATTTCCTAGGTCTGTGACTTCTTCGCAATCTGGTACCATTGTTATTTTGTGAGCTCATTTTACACTCAAAAAGACGTGACACAAAGGTTAGATTTCTGCTTTTTCAAAAATGTTTTTTAAAAATATTAACAAATGAAAAGACTTGAAGGATGAAAACCAACTGGTTGCATGTCAACTTCTCCACCTCTGTTATAAACCGGCGCATCCCCGCTTCCACGGGTGATAATGGGGCGAGGTGGAGGCCGGTCTGCAGCCCGGTGTCTCACGACAGCTCCATGAGCTGCTTTAGTGATCCAATCAGATCTGAAGGATTTGATTTAAATCCCTCTCGTGACTATATGCCAGCCACATTCTCCGTTTATCGCTGAAATACTTTACATTAAAGTAGCTAATAATACTTTTGTTTCTCATTTTGACTTCAGTTATAACAAAAGAAGGAGTTCAAACTGATAAAACTGTTAAGTATTCACTACTTTACATCACAGCTTCAGGGGTTGCCTCCCGATCTACTGCATCACTGGCTTTGGTTCTGTGTCTTTGCCTCTCCTATTTATATTTGGAAATGGTTGCAAACAGTTTAAAGAAGAAGCCAGGGCCACAATGCAGAAATCTAACCTGACAACTTGGCAGTGAGACGAAGCACCAACAAGCGCATCATGGGTGAGAAACATCCAGCCATGTGTGACTTCTCCTTTTCTCTTTTTAAAGAATCTATGTATGTCAGATGACGAGTAAATCCTCCTTAATGTTTTTGCCTTAAGAAGTCCATCATGTTAGAGAATCCAGTGATTCAGAGTTTTCTGCAATAGAGAGGGCCCTAACCTCTTCATGCGTCTTGTGATACGCTCCGGATTGTTTCTCAGATAACAACATATTTTTGCCACAGAGTACCGGCACGGAAATACCACGGTGTGATCAAAAATGAGCTTTTTTTGTAAATAAATCCAAGATGGAATGCAGCGGAAAGAGAAACAACATCAAAAAGAAAAAGTCGGGGGTAAATTGAAATTTAATGACATTGCTAATCTTTTTTTGTCGAGTCATCTTTCCAGCGCTCAATATGTTTCTCTCTGTGTTTTAGACAAAGAGAAAGTACTGCAAAAATCAATGGATTAAGGTGCCATAATCCTCATCCATTGTGTCTCTATGTTCTCAAACAGTCAGCAGACAAGAGATTAGGACTGAAGCACTGATGTAGGAAGGAACAGAGGCTTGAGAGAATTGCATACAAAAAATAAAAAGCCATGGGCTGGGAGGTGTACTGGTATACTGACTGCAGTATCACACGCTGCAGTCCTCGCTGCCGCTCTAAGAGTATTAACAATTAGTCTGTTACAGAGCACAGTTCGCCAAAACCAGCAGACACAGGAACAGCTTCTTCCCACCGGCCGTCACTGATGAACAGTCAGTCAGACACATCCCATATAGCACTATCACCACTTTCTTCTGCACTAACATCCCATTAGCACTATTGTTGTTTACAGTGGCGGGCCGTGGGCCTGGGGCCTGGGCCTTCAGTGAGGTCCTACACAGTCCCACCCGAATTAATCGATGCCATTGTTTTGAGGGCTCAATACGTCGATCGCGGCGTAGTATTGGTAGATCGCATGACATTAAAAATAATTAGCCCGCCCCCGTCATTTTCTCTATAGCACGTCTTTGTTCATTTATTAAACTAAACAGCCGTCTGATATTGATCGTATCTACACAACAGCATGTCATTTTCTCTCCTCTCTCTCGCGCGCGCGCTGTATGTGCGCGCGTCACGGGGGAAAAGAAGAAGAAAAAGTCACTTGCACTAGTTTGTTCACTAAACAGGGCATGTCGCAGCCAAAGCAGATTTCAAGTATGCCATTGTGGGTTGAAAAACAGCTTTGAGTCCGCGAATTAATTCCTATATCAAATTCAGTTTCCTAGTTCTGAGGTTTTGCATCTACCCTCCCATGCCCCCCTCCCAATCTCAATAATTAATAATCCAATCAAATCAAAGCCAGGCCTGCAGCTGGGCGCTCCTGCGTTTCGGGTTGCCTAGGCTGCCCTAGCAGGCTAACTCTAAAAACTGATTCATGACACAACATTGTCATTCCATTCATGATTCTACCAGCGCCGCAATGTTGATTCTGAAGGCCTAAGGGGAAGATTTAGCCCCTAGCCCTACACGATGGCTGAATATGATTGGATAAAAATAAAAACACATAAAGACCAGCCTCAAATCTCAACCTGGGGCAGCAGCAGCAACCAAGAGGAACGCTGAAAATTAGAGAAATAACTTACTCTGGGGAATCATTGAATACATATTTGTGGGAAAATATATTTAGAAAAAAATATATATTCTGATGATGTTTAGGCCAGCAGAGAAGGCCTTGCTGGCCCTGACGGCCCGCCACTGGTTGTTTATGTTGTTTTATATTGTACATACATTTTTGTTGCTATTCTGATGTCTTCAACGTCTCTTTTTATATTGATCCTGTTACATGTACGTACAATGAGAGTGTACAATGAAACCAGAGTCAAATTCCATGTATGTGCACATATACATGGCCAATAAAGCTGATTCTGATTCTGATGTTAATGTCCAGATACTCACTTTTTAACTGTATGTGTAAGGGTTAATGCAAATATATATATAATTAAATAGTAACTTTGTATATTTTCTTTATTACATTTTATCTGTATTCCTTTCTGAGTGCTTGCCTTTGAAGAGGGTCCAGCAGTTTGTTGAATTAAGTTAAATTCATGAATTTTTCCACAGCTATCCCTTGTGAGAAGCCCAAAGTGGATTTTCATTGGGTTTTTGATGAAGATAAAACGTTGTATTTTGTGCACCACCTACAGAAAAATGGGACTTGATTTGATTAAGATCCATCTTTTCTCCTCCTTCAAATTAAGAGAGGTGTCTTAAAGTGTCTCTCATGCCTTTCTCTTTTCAAGACTCTTACCTATCCAGCAAATAGAACAGAAACTACTTCAAACATAACATTGGAGGAAAATAAAGCTTGTTCTTTTCACTTAAGCCACGATGTATGTGAACATTATTTGCCTTATGGAATAAATTTGGTTTTAGCCTTTTTCATCTTGTGGGAAGGGAAGAGACTATAAAACAGCTCAACTTGTGATTCGACCTTTGATTTGGCTTCTCAGGTGATTGTGTAGACTCACGGGCTGAAGGTCGTTCATGCTGATCGGAAGCTCTCTCAGCGTCAGCAGCAGGTCGAGCTGTGTGCTCAGACAGGAGATGTTGCACATCTGTAGCAGAGAGAAGAGGAGAGTATAATGAGCTGTGAGTTTTCAGAGTGCAATTCCCCGCAATATCACACGACCAGGTGATAATTACAAATGATCTAAAAAGCAGCGCTGCGGCGAGATGAAGTCGTTGGGACGGCTGCAGCTTGTACTCACACGGGTCTTTGCCATACCTCAGGCAAAAGTGGAGTGCTGCGGGCCTGTCGACAGGCTGATTTAACAGAGAAACTGAAGGCTTGACACCTTGAGACGATTAGCTGAGCTGCCTCGACCTTTGAGTCGGTGCTAACCTCTAATAAATCACTCCGCATTTTCAGACCGTTTCGCTCATGCTCAGGAACCATCTCTCAAAAGCCAAAGGACACTTGGTCTGACGGAGAGGTTTTTGGATTAGTGTTTCGCAATCGAGAGCATGTTATCATTTGGCTATTTCTAAAAATGTATGTCATTCCCCACGTACTCGAGCCCTGGGTTTCTCATCTTGACACATTTTCCGACACATTTTAATTTCTAATGCAATCTTAACATATCATGCTGATTCCATGCCAAGGTATCAATTTAGATCCTCACTTCGGGGGAAAGAATGCTTTTTGAGTTTAAAAAGCTGCATTACCAGGACTATGACTCGGATCCAGGATCTCCCATCTCCACTAAATTTTTTAAAGATATACTTCTCTCTCCGCACAGCTTTTAAGTTCCAAGAGAAACCATGATGGGCAGGATTTAAGAACATACAATGACCTCACACACCGTATAGCGCAACACTCAGAGCATTCTTAGGGTTTGAATTATTTTAGTGCTTCCACACTAATATGCTTTTAGTTTTCTTTATTGGGAGAACATTTGTTTCCAGGTGTCACTCTTGTATTCTCTGCACACATCCTGAGAGGGAGGTCATTATTCAGAACTGTGAGACTGAAAATCAGACCATTTTCTACCATCTAAAACAAGACTTAAGAGTCCACAGCCGTGCTAGCATCTCTGTGAGGCTGTGCATTGGCACGGTGGTGCTCACACGCTGATGTTTAGCCGGTTTTGTTTTCCATGTTCATTAGTTCAGCGTGTTAGCATCCTAACATTTGCGGATTAGTATTAAACATAAAGTAAAGCTGAAACACTACTGGTTTGATGGTATTTAGTCGTAAACCAAAGTATTGGACAAATTGAAACTTCAATATAATGATGACACCAGATGAAAAGTCAGGATCGCCAACGGTATTACATTTCATCCTGACTTTGTGTACCCAACTTTATGGCAATCCATTCAGTAGTTCACTCAAATCTATCAGCAATCACATCAGAGAGTATGATTCATCCTCTGGATAGCATGAATGTCTGCAGAAAATGTGTATCCTTCAAATATTTGTTAGGATTTTTCTGTCCGGACCAAAGTGGTGAGTCACCCAACAGATCAACTGTCAGATGAACATTTCCAGTAGTGAAGCCACACCGCGAGCGTGACTAAAAAGCACCAATAGAAGTCACCAGCAGACACATACTGGTATTTTGAGGTAACACGACCAAGGTTGACTATTCTTTGTATCACGTGGAGGACACGTTGGTCTCTCAATGTCATAATGATGCTGAAGATTATGGAACTGTGATGATTTAGATAAAAATGTGTCAGCCCTTTAATTGTCTTTAATAATATAATGGGTGGAATTAAATGGGGGAAATTTCTGAAAATTGCTGAATTTTAAAAAGAAACTGAATCTAATCTAATCTTAAGAGTTTCAAATGATTTCAGTTGCTATTAAGTGCAATATTTAAATTCCTGCTTTAGTTGGTAGCAGTAAACACAACTATATGTTGTATTTGTAGTTACATTCAGCCTGACAGCAGTCTAGCAGAGAAGGCTCGTGCCTCCAGAAGTACAGGAAGCTTCCATCAGTGAAGCCTCCCTGTCTCTAACATATGAACGCCCTTATGACTGGTGTCAAATGTTCCTGAAAGGCACTGTGGGCTGATCCTGCTGTTCATCTGTTACCCCTCCTGCAGATTTCAGCCAACTACAAATGAATCAGATGACTGTTAGTCATGCTGGAAGGTGATAACCAGAGGAATGGTATAAGAGCTGGTCCTGGCACCCACAGTGTGTGTGAATGAGGAGGCAGGTGAATGTCTCCTCAACAAGCCCTTCTTAAAGAGCCGGCATGGTTCATGGTATCACAAATCCAATCCAAAGGAAATTACAATCTTAATTCTGGTCATCATATAGTTCTAGTTAATATGGGAAATGAAAAACTGTACCTCCATCATGTACTGGTCCACAATATGCAGCTCTGCCACAGGTCCTTTGTGAGATTTGTACATTTCCACATCAATCAATGTTGGGATGTACCTTAAACGTAAAAGCAAACATAACAGTATCGTTACGCTAAATGCCAAACTAGTAGACCCTATGCCAAACTTATTTCTCACGAAACCCACTCATTTAATTCGCTGTTATCATCAAAATGCTGATTAAATACTGATTAAAGAATACATTAAAAATAATCACACACAAAAAGGAAAAAATAAACGTATCGCTGTGAGAAAAGAGTGCTATATTTGTGTTTATGGATTGGATTTATACTGCATGAATACACAAATTAGGCTATACAAGTCAATACAATAATTATTTTATTGGAAGTACCTCTACACTTTTATATTAGTGAGAGTAGAATCCGGTGTGCGAAATATAGCAGGCATCTAATTAACACCTAAGGCCCCCTAGTTATGTTGAAAACTATTAATATAGACTGATAAATACATAAAACACATCAGTCGATAATTTGCTTGTGAATTTTAACACTTATACATAATTTGAACCCCGCTCATCTTGAAATTGGACTTCCCCCTCCCGTTATTTCTGTACGTTCTCAAACCTCAAACCAAAGGCATTCACTTTTTCATGAGCCGGGCTACGTGCCACTGGAGTAGCACCGGCCATTAATATTGCAGCACCTGTTGGGAGCCGTTCTTTCAAAATTGTATTCCTCAAGCCTGCGCCACAGCGCATTAAAATATATATTATATTTTCATGGAATAAATAAAATCCTCCACAAAGTACATTAGATCACTTTGCCTTCCAGGAGGTCAGCATCTAAAGCATCACTGACTAAACTGCAAGTAAGAGTCAGGAAGAGTTTTACCCATTTCAAATGTTATACTCCCAGGGGCATGTCAATAGTTTCCATCTCCACAAATATCCAGAGATAAAAAATGTATAAGTAAGCTGCTATGGTAAAAGGTTCTGGCATCTGCTCTTTAGTATTATTGTAAAGACGGCTGTGCAAACCTTTCACACCGGCCTGACCGTACTATGCACTCATGTCCCTCGATGATTTGCTAAGCTGCTAGTTTTTCAGAGGTTTTGTTTCTGTCAATGAAAACGCACGTCAACCGCCCATGAAGTTGGGCACAAAAAAGTAATTTACCTCTCGGCTTTAGTTGTGACACGATCAGGAATGAATACAAATCAGTGTTTTTTGGCACAAAGTCATACCTCCTCAGAGAGGCGATTTGCTCGTCAGACAGGCCTCCATCGTCCTCATTAACAATGAACAGTTTGTCCTTCAGCTCTCCCGTTTGCACTGGAAAACTTTTGAGGAAAATGTCTAGAAGAACAATAGATTGAAACATGTCAACACACGCAATAACAGTACATAAAGGCTTTTCTCTTGATGGATAGTCTTCTTATCCTGCAATGAAATGACAACAAAAAACAGTCTGAAAACAAAGGATCCTTTGCTTAATTACTTTCTCCAAAAATACCTCAGGGAAATGCACAATTTTGCATTCTATCCAGTCAAAGCTGATTTAATTTTTTTTTGCTATACGGAAAATGCCTCTGCATAATTCAGAAGCTGTGAGAAGCATTCATTCGGAGCCAGCTTCAGGAATCTCAAAACATGTATGTAAAATATGCTTGAGCCAGAGTCAGACCCTCGGGCATTGATCGGGAGAATCACATGCAACTTTCTTTCATTAAGTTGTGAAATTGTCAAGTAAAACAAGAAGTAACAGATCTTTGTGGTCAAACTTTTTCCGAAAGTGGAGCTTTGAATTTCTGGCACGGAAAACACTTCCCCTTAATTTTAAATACTTTGTAGAAACGTCAAATAAATACTTTGGCCTTGTGTAAAAATGCTTTTCTTGTCCATATTTATATGACAGGTTTTTATAGCAGAGTCGTGTCCATTCAACTGTCAGCAAGAACGCAGGTACGCATGCATTACCCAAGACGTCAAACTATTCCTATCTACCCATAAAGTCTGACTTCCAACATTTCCAATCTTACTGAATCCAAATTATAAAACTGATGGAAAATCTATTCATGACAAAGTGAATAAAATAATCCCGTTGAACAGTAAACAGTAATCAACGCGTCTCTAAATCCTTGACATTAAAGACCAGAGACAGTGTTTCTCTCACCTGTACCAACAAAGTATTCTGTGTCACAGTTGTTAATGAGCAAACACAACGTCAAATATCACAAACAATGTTGAGCACTACCAGCGGACTGAAGAGTGAGGGTTAGGCGCCTGGCCTCAAGACACACACAATCAAGGTGTTTGTTGATTGGCTCTCAGAGCATTTCCCCGGCACATTAGAGCATGGACATGGAGAGTGTATCCCACTGGCAGACACAGGTGTACCGTGAATTAGAAGTGCCACATTTAAAGTCATTAAATACGCTGCATGCACAGAGGCTCTCAAGGTATACAAAACAATAAAAACAAGGAATTTGGACACACAATCTTAACATAAATGCCCTGATCTGAACTGCATGATCATACAAATCACAATGGGTACCACCTAGAAATTGAAAGATTCACTCAACTACTGAACATAATTTTTCAATACTTAATATGACCTACGTAAGTAAACAAAACCATGATCGAGAATATTCACTATTTCTATATAGTTATTCTGAAGGCCATGTCATTGGGTCCAATTTCTCGTGAAATCAAAAGATTTCCAGCACGCAGGTTTACAAGATATTCCAGAGGGGGCTCCTGCTGCAGTAAAAGGAGAAGTATTCTGAAGAGAAACACTGCCTTTCTTATCGAGAACAAAACATCTACACACAATGAAAGTTCCTCTGAGTAAAGGTTTTTCTTTGGACTTGAGTATTTACATTTTATGCTACTTTATACTTCTGCTCTGCAACTTTTGAGAGGGAACATATTGTATTTCTGAATCCATATGCAATTATTTGACAACTATATTGACTAAATATTTATACAATTAGATTTTACATAAAACATGTTACATTTTCGCATTAAAAAAGTTTTTTTAAATTAAAAAATATTACATTGGCTCGCTTTTGGATTGTGACCCCCTTATAAAAAGATATATCACTCTCATCATATTTGTTAGCAGTTCTACTAGATGTCCCCACACATACACACACATATATATATATATATATATATATATATACATACATTTACACATATCCCCTCTAAACTTCTCAGATGGTTTAATTTGACCCCAAAAGGCTGTATTAAGAAGACTTGAAACTATAGCGATGGGGTTCATAAACGTACGTTCACAATGCTTACTGAGGTAATAAAGTCAAGTAAGAAGAAGGGTCATTATCTCATAGACTTCCATACAATCTGACTTCACCGCAGGCCTGGCTGAAAATGATACATGGCCGACTCTGTGAAGAGTAACCCATATGTAAAAATGAATGACTCAATGTACGCTACCGAAAACACAGCAATTCTTAGTTTCAGGTGATTGTACACTATAATGAAAACATATAGTTACTAATTAAATACAACATTTGTACTCATCGATTCTTATAGGGGACTTCTGTATGATTTGATGATTGTGGTGGCCGGTAGTGTTAGAGAATCCCACCACACAGATGTCCACACACCAACTTTGTATCTCTGTCTTTCATCTGCTCTGGAGGTAATTTTCTCAAGAATGCAATAAAAAATCAATACGAGCTACAATCTTGTTGACTAAAGTCTTTTGGATGTCTGTCGAGCACTTAAAATACTGTACATGATCATTACATTGATCATTACAGCTTTGTCCCATGGATTCTCTACTCAGCTGATGATCTTGCTTGCCCACAAGGATCAAGTTGATTCCCAGAGGAAACCACTTAATGCAGTACAATAGTAAAACAGCCACCTGCTCAAGCTTTCTTACTCAATCTGCCTCAGAGTGGAGCAGCAAATAACATCATGTTGTTAAAGTAATTGTGGACGCCGTAAGACTTCCAGCTTTATATATCACGCTAATGAACAGTTCTGAATGTGTTAATTGCTTGCAATATCTGATGGAGCTGTCTTGAAATAAAATAAAGAAGTAAAGATGTTGCATGAATACTGGCTCCCAGTGTAATGGATAAATAGCGTGGCAAAGAATGGAATATGAGCTGAGTAAACGGCACAAATGTCGGCAGGTTTGTGGTGATAAGCATGCAAACAAGTAGAGGGTGAGAGAGCATGTGTGGATGACGCCAATAGATAGAGAGAAAGAGCTCCTTTTAACCAATTTTTTTTCTTCTTTTTTTCTTCATATGTGGCTTAAATGAGATCTGAATCCTTGGGAGGGGGGGGTTCTTGTAAGGAAAATAGGAAGTCATCCCCCTTTTTTGGTTTGTATTATTTAAGAGAAAGCTCTTATTGATTGTCTATACCATACAATAGTTACTTGTATTGTACTTGAGTGTATGCTATACTTTATACTTATATGTCACTATAATTCAGAGGAAAATGTTGCTCCCCTGATTTTTCCTGATGTTACTGCCAAAAGATATTTTATATAGGCCTACACAAAAAATATATGCTTATAATAAATATAATAAAGTGTTACATGAATAGGCTAAGTAGTTTATACCATATTTAAAATTAGCTTCACCTTGGAAAGCTACAATCTAAAAATTATGTTTATGCGCTAATACAGCAGTAATAATATCCCAATAATTAAATATACAATAGTTTTAGCCATCTGGATTATGAACATTTTTACTTTTAATAGTTTAAGTACAGTTTTGGTGATAATATTTAGATGATATTTGCAATGTAATGGATCACTGCCTAACTGCGTTAATACGGCCAAAGTAGGAGACAGTCAATGCGTTTACATGATGGTATAATTTGAATTTTGCTTTTGTCAGTGCGTTTACATGCATTCGAATAACTGGCTTAGTCGGACTGAAATCGAATTATCCGTTTCATGTAAACACCTTTGTTCGACTATGTGCGGTCCGACTACGATCCGATTAACACCCCTGGATAACTCGATCCGATCCAGTTGATAATTCGACTATCGCGGCATGTAACGGTGAATTGGATTAGGAACTGGACTTTGCGTCTTTGCGCATGCTTGAGATCCCACCGCCCTCCTCCCTCCCATATCGTGACCCGGAAGTCGAAAGAGACGATAGGTTGTCACTGCCGGGAGCCTGGCCGGCAGAAAACAAACAAACAAACAACGCGATGGAGAACACAAGAGCCACCACACATTTCTGGACCGAAGAGCAGACAGAATTTATGCTTAACCTTGCTCTCTGTTCGCCATCTTTCTCGAAATGTTGATGTTGTTGTTGTTGGTAGTGGTGAAGAGGTCAAGCGGAAATGGCTGTATCACCACGAGTTGTAATGAAAACAGCGCCACCTATCGTATCGGAAATGACATGCTTTCGGCCAATGATTCGAATTACTCACTGCCAAAAGATAGCATAGTCCGACTAAAGCAAGATTCGAATTATACCATCATGTAAACGCACTGAGTCAGTCGAATCTGAGATCCCTTCATGGCAGGACAGGTAGATACGTGTTTGAAAATACAGACATATATGGACCTGCTGAACACGTTACGATCGTGTGGATCAAGATGGAATATTACATTAATTTTCGCATGGGGAGTTTATCACCCAAACCAGAGGATCAGCTGACTCGCTAGACTCCTGACCCCTGAGACGCGATGGTGTAACTAGTGCGTCCGGATAACATCCATCATGTCTCTCGGGGAAGAAACAATGCTTTTGCTGTTTGCTGTTGCCAACAACAACACCGGAGGGTGGTGCGCGAGCAGCTGCGGGAACCGAACATACCCCCCCCCCCCTCCCCCCCGCTTCAGGTTAACGGTCCAGCCTGCGCTCGAGCAGAGACTCGCGGCCTATCCGCGCTCCGGGCTCGTTGAGCGCTCCGTGCTGTCAGTCTCCCCGCTGATACTACTGGACGTCATCACGTCAAACAGCGCGCTCTTGTTGTATATTTTGCTGATCGAAATAAACTAAACTAAACTAAACTAAGGGGTTAAATAGGGCCCCATTTGTGAATCCCACAGAACCAAACCCACCCCGGGATGGGGTGTAGGAGTAATCACACGAGGTGATTCTCGCCAAACCGTCCCAACCCGTTGGGGAGGTAGGCGATTCATAATCAGACTCGCCTATGAATCGCTCCTCCCGTGTAGGCGATTCTGAATCGCCTAACGCCCACCGCTCCTGTGAGATTCACAAATCCCTGCTGCTTTGATGGAAATCACTTCTACTTATAGACTCTGGTTCGGTGCTCCGTGTCGTCACTAGCGACGTCACGGAACCAAAGCGCTTAGATGTCATGTGACAATGTTTCCATGGTGACGGACAAGGCCACGGTGTTACTCTTTTAGTAACACTACAAAAGCCAACAACAACACCGGAGGGTGGTGCGCGAGCAGCTGCGGGAACCGAACATGATACGATCGTGTGGATCAAGACGGAATATAACATTAATTTTCGCATGGGGAGTTTATCACTATTGGTCTTTAGACCGTTGAAGTAAAGCCTCAGATGTTGCCATTGCCATTTGCACCACTACTGGACATGGCAGTACACCTCCTTTTTATTTATTTTAAATATATATTACTTTTAGTAATATTTCATCTCTGAGCTCAATAAATATAACGGAATTAAAGTTTCCCCAGCAACAGAAAGAAATCCCTCATATTAGACAGACCACTCACTGGTATTTAAGACGCATATTTTGAGACGCATATTTTCTTTTCTAAAGCTTGCACCAGAAGGATGTACGGCCTCGGGTTGCCTGCAGGCTGTCGTCATTCAGCTCCTGCTCCTGACTCAAGTTTCCAGGTCAGGGCGGAGCACAAACTCAGAATGCTCGGATATTCTTTGTCAGGACAGGAAATCGCTGTGACAGTCGCTCAGATCCTGTATCCATATTTCATGAATATATGAACTAATTATGTTCCCGCTCTGCACACTCACACTGATTCCACTTCGCAGCCCACCACCACCACATCTGTATCACTTCACAGTGTCTGTGCCTGTTGGAGGAGATGTGAAAGGAAGTTTCTGAGTTCTCCCCTGGCTTGGGTCTTGAAATATCCAAGCCACGTGCACACAGTTAATCAAAAGCCATTAGAAGAGATGGAGAATATATTCCACTTCACAATAGCTCTGCAGATTACAAGAGAAGTCGTGGCAGAGCAGGATTGGTGACACACTGCCCCCTGCTGACAGACAGGAGGAACATGCACCTGCCATTGTGGCATTGTTTTAAAAGAGCTAAATGGCAGCATGAAGAGGCCCCTCAATAGTTATCGGGTCAGCTTCCTCTTAACTGAGCAAATAAAGTCTAATTAACATAAAAACTTCTTCTGCATATAACCTGGTTACTCTTTCTTCGTGGTGTTTCCTTCTGCTGGATTTCATTTCACACCACAACCACCAGAATGTCTTTTCATCGCAACATGAAATTACATGAATTAGGTCTATTTTGCTGGGTTAATTTAATCTGATCTATTGCTGCGGATAATATAGTGGCTTTACCTCAATACTTACAGTCACATATTCATTTTTGAGCTACTCACTGAAGTTGTGTGCAACTTTCTGGTTGAGCATAATATGCTGGGTATTGCTCGGCTCAGCCGCACGAGACTTCCCGGGATCTTTTAGGGCAAATTGCTTGTATAAGCACGATGTGTCGATTTCAATCCTCCCGGTGCATTCCTGAATCCAAAACGATTTTGCAATCTGCCAAGAAACAAATGAATTCAGGACTGAGACAACTCCATGATGAGAGGAAATCAATGTGAACAATACAAAAGAGCAACACTGGGGCAGCAATAACTTGACAGACAAAACAAATAATAATTTTCCAGCAATGGTGCAAGATGAGGACTAATGAAGTGAAGCCAAGTTAAAACTGACCTTTCAGTGTTTGCCACGATAATAAAAAATTGCATTTAAATGTGAACAAGTTCCACTGATTAGACATTTTGTACGCTTTCTAGGTAATTGTAAAAATAAAGTCATTTAGTTTTGATTAACTATCGCTTTAACTGTGACGGTTACCTTCTCTTTGCCGACTAGGTCCCAGTGGAAAGTCTTGGTAAGTGGTTTTCTTAAATTCATCGCAAATTGGACGGGTAAAGGTGGTGGGGGGGGAATCCTCAGAGGGGGAAGCCCTATTACAACTGGCGTGTCTGACTCCTGTTTAAGACACTCTGGGCCTGGGGAAGAGGGGGTGATGATAGGGTTGGAGGGTGACGGTTGAGGGAAAGTGGACGTCGATAAGGCCAAGACATCAGGGGAGGTTAGTGATGGGGCCGGAGGCGAAATATCAGGCAGGATGACATCAGTGTTCTTAGTGCTGAGAGGTTTAGCAACAGGCGTTGCATAATCTTCCGGATACGTCGTGTCACTGCCACCCAATTCATCGCTCGACTCAAGCTCTGGTTTGGTGTCCTCTGCGTATTCAGCTATGCTGAGATGTCGTACGCCCTTTATTTCCTCAAACGCGACTTCGTTCTTGGACTTCCTCTTCCAGTCTGAACACAGTTGGTCGATGGCCTGAACCCAAGCATCCCGCTCCATCTGGACAGATCCGGCGGCAGTTGTTTGATCTGAAGGGACCCGGAACCTGCAATAAATCAATAAAAGTTAACTTGACTTCCCGCATTAGCCGAGATGAACTGGTACCGAACGCTCAAGGCCTAGATTTCCTCACTCAAACAAAGCTGCATCATAATTGATAGAATATAAAGTAGAAGGGCTTTCAGAGAGCGCCAACCTCTGCCAAGGTCATGCGCTATATCTCTCGTAACGTCAACCTTAGGGGAAGATTTCTGCAGAATGCAGCAGGATTCAGCGGGATTCAGAGCCACTTCAGAATTCAATAATATTTGAATGCAACATGCAACATCTTTCCACAAAGTTATATGAAAATCGTGCCACGGTTTTTCCTCAAATCCTGCTCACAAACAACTGAAAACATAACCTCCTCACCAGAATGCTGACTGAAATCACACAAATTACACACTCTTCACTCACTGGTATTCATTTTTGTGGGTGATCAGTGTGAACGCGTCGGAGCTGTTCGGTTTCTGTACACTGGCGTCGCCGCCTGACAGATGAATCACGATGGACGAGGGCACCGGGGATGTCACCTCAGCGTCATCGGGGCCTCGCCGCCTGGAGGGGACCAGTGTTAGCTGATCTGGGTGAAGCTGGACCTCGTATCTGGGACCAAATGGAGAGGGTAATGTAAGCCACAACAACTGTACTCCTTGTGTATTATACTGTTCACAGATTTTTCATACATTGCTTTTGCAGTAAGTATATTTGAAATCCTTGTATTTTACTGTTCTGTGCTATCGTCCACCAATACTGGATTCAACACATCTGGATCAAAATATCCAACAACTTGTGGAATAGAGAAGTAATATTTACACTGTTTCTAAATGACATTTTACCTCGTCTGTCATTTCTGTCATTATTACTTCGTTAATTATTGTAGATGTATTTTTTTACCTTAACAAGCTTGCTGGTTCTGCCTGTTTCCAGGTTGTACACTGAGCAAACTGTGTGGCTCAAGCTTCATCGTATAAAGAGATGAGTGATACAAATACTGAATACGATATAATAATATAAATCTGCTCAACTTTAAGTAAGAAAGCAAATAAGCATATTTCAAACTACAGTATATCAAACTATATACATAACATTCTACCAGACGAAGTATAAATCAAATTAGAGTGTCTTAAATATCTCAGAATAATTATTTTATAGTGTGAGGACAAAAAAATGTCACAGTCCTGAATTTGTTTTCCAAGAGCAGCTTTACAGTAATAAGGACACATGCGTACTTCACCCATCTGAAAGACGCCAGGCCGCCCCGGTGCAGTAACAAGACGCCTTCCTGAAGCCTCTGTGATGCTTCAGGCTGCTCACGTGTTTCTGCATTGTCACTGTATATGTTCCCATAAATGATCTGATTCACAAGCTTCATCATCTGAGAATCAGAGGGGGGGGGGGAGTCCCAAGGTAAACATCGATAACAAAACAGAAAAGAACAACAATACTTTCCTCCTCATAGCACAATTAACAGCAGGGCAATATATGAATGTGATATCGATATTGTGAGACAAGATATCGTCTTGTATGTGGATATCATAATATGGCATAAGTGTTAAGGATGCATTACAGTAAAAGAATGTCATTTTCTGAAGACTGTTCTGGCTGTGCTATTATTTGCATTTCCCCCACTTAGTCATTATATCAACATCAGTGATGATTATTGATCAAAACTCTCATTTTGTACATATTTTGTAAAAGCACAATAACTTTGCAATAGAAATATCGAGGCATTTGGTAAACAGTATTGTTATTGTTAATTGTTCTCCATATCTCCCAGCTGTAGCAACTCATTTCATGGTAAATTACATGTTTAAGTGTACACACTAAGTATGAATTCACCTTGTGTTTGTCCTCTAGTGAAGTGGCCTCCAATTCATAATCATGATGTCCTTTAAAAAAAATGCTGAACTTCGAACCCACTCCATCGTCACAACTTTTGACAGTGTGGAAGGGAAGTTGTCGTTTGATGATGCCTTTCTCAATGCTGCACAGCATTTTGGTCTTGAAATCGATCTGTTTGTCACAAAGAAAGGGTTTTAGTTTGTGTCTTAGCGCACATCTAATGTAACGCAGTAAAAATGAGCATATACAGTACGGTCTTCTGAGTTTTGTAGCTATGCTCGCATTCTGGTCCACCCAGAAATATCTCAAAAACTTTTGGATGGATGTGAAAGTGTTTACAGACATTTGTGGTCCCCAGAGGATGAATCCTACTGGCTTTGTCCCCTGACTTGTCCTCTTCAAATTGGGTTCATATGTGCATGTGCACCCTCATGATGAATTGTAATCACTTTGATGATCAATTTGTTTTGTACAGTGCAGCGTGTTAGGTCATTTTAATTTGTCCAATACTTTGGTTTATGACCTTTACCGGCCAAACAAGGGGCATTCCAATCAGCCTCAGTTGTACTTTAGTACAATTTAGGGCAAATTAGAAAATGTTAGCGTATCAATACCCTTAAGTTATTAAAATGGTACACATTATACCTGCTATGCATCTTGTTAGCATTGGGTACGAGCATTTCAGCCTGCGGAACCTCAAAGCTGTACAAGTCTAGCTTCACAGACCTGCTAACATGGCTTAAAGATCATAATCATGATTGGATGTTGTTGATGTTTTAACTCACCTGAAGAACCCTCTTCTGCCATCTGTAGTGGCTGTGTTTGTGGACACTGAAGTTGTACTGTTTGGGTTGTGTTTCCTGCAACAGCAGCCAAAAACACAAATGTCAGACATGAATACCGAATGGAAATACGGAAGAAATAGCATCATCAGGACTCTATCCTTTGTCCTGCATCTGTTTGCTGCTCAGGCATAAAACAAACGGCTGCTACATTCCTTCAAAAGAAACAAAATGCACCTGGCTTAATTAAACTTACCACAGACCAATCGAGCAGGCTGAGCAGGTCATGAACAACAATATTTACAAAACAAGTTTTCTCCAGACTTCCTAAGTAGGTCATTAACAAACCAATACAAGTTGTAAATTATATCTTTGAACGTAGTACACGTCAATGAAGCGGAGAGCCAGATGAGACGACACAACATCGCAGATTTAAAAACTGCAACTAGACTTATTTGGTTCATTTTCACTGCTTTCATATTGTTTTCAGCAACTGTTTCCAGGGAAATAATGGAGAATTACGCCATACTCAAAATCAGGTTGACCCTAGAACTTCATGATCACAACCCTCCAACTTATGAGCAACTTGGTTTAAAATGCTCCTACCTCCTCAGCCACTGTCTTCGGCTTCAACGGCTTCCCATCCTGTTCCATCCTGGCCTGGTGCAGAGCATCCTCGATGGACAATTCTCCACGCTTCACCTTCATCATGATGCTTAGCTGCATCTCATTGCTCAACTAAAAGCACAACAAGGTACATTTTCTTTTTCTTTAAGAAATCATCTCTATTGTGAACAATTCTGGTTAGTATTTCCCAAATTACACATTGGGGGGGGGGACAAAAGCTAGCCCTTTTAAAGTGTGGTCGACAAACCAATCCTAGAGTGTTACTACTAAGTCATTTTCAAACCACCATTCGGGCTTAAAATGCTTTTTATATTTAGCTGTCATGCAGTATTTTTGCTTCAGCAATATTTCACTAAACCTTCTATTAATTATGTGTGGAGGTTGATAAGAGTGACCATATGTGTCAGGCTCAGAGGAAAGAGAAACCAGTGAGTTTCAAAGTACAATCAGCATCTGCTTAACAACATGACGTTACAGGAACATATTTCCTAACATTCTTCATTGTCTATCACAGTTCTGAGTAAAAAGATGGTTCGTTTTTGGGGAACTTCAAACTGTAAGGAAGTCAGGTTGAATTGAGGAAGTAAGACATGTTTGAGATAATCGCTTAAACCAAAACTGTATGTCCTCTTGCTGCACAGCCGACTTGCAGAAGCGATGATTGTAAACTTTCTTTGGTAAAGTAGGACTTGCCGCTAAAAGGACTTTCTGCTTGATGGTCGCTTGCTTGCTTCCTTGTACATGAATTTCCCAATTATAGGAACTGAAATCTTACCTTTGGCAAGTCATCGGTGTTTCGGTCCAATCTGGATGGATTGTCCTTCTTCTTTGATCCTAAATTTGGCATCATAACTGTTTTGTTTTCACAGGAAAATCCATGCGGCGTTGTCAGTCCATCAAACCGGCCCTCTTTTAAGGCAAAGATGTGAGAGATAATTTATTTTTATTTTGGTCCTGCAAGACCTAAAATAGAAATCTGCTTCTCTCACCGGTGGAAACCCGTGCTGTGATTTGTGTCAATATAGTTACGGCCACCCTCTTTCAGCTCAAGGTTCACTCCTTCGAGGTAGTCAGGCAGGTAGAGGCAGTTCGGCCACACCCACTGCAGAGCTACAAACATTTCCAGTCCGTTTACGTGTCTCCACTTGCAGGACAATGTGTCTTATCTGCTGCTCAACCGGTTTGACCCGGGAGAGAGCTGAGAAACCTGCAGACATTTCCATTACCACGAAACAATGCAATTAAATACAGTAATGCAATGTATGCCTCTCATGTATTCTAATGATAATGTAATTTCCTATACACATATGACATAATTGTAATCTACAGTTTTAATCATATTTTTATTGAAAAGTTTTTTATTATAGTGTTGATTAAAATTCCAATGTATCTTAAGTCTTCTTGAGTTTAGATATTTCTATTTATTTATAAATTGGCATTCGTTTTTATCCAAGTCATTTGCGCAGTTATATATCAACTTATTTCAATGTTAAGAGAAAATATCATCACATTTAACACAGATGTTCTGAAGGATGTCACCCCAAAAACAATGAACAAAAATTCTCAAAAGTAATTAAAATACTGCCTATAAAAGGGTATTTTAAATGCAAGGTGGTATTAAAGAATACAATTAAGAGGACAAAAAAAGACAATAATACAAGTAATAACTTAACAGGCAAGAAAATACATGTTAATAAAGATTGTATAAGTATCTGAGCACATGTATTACAATAGACACTATATGTACTTTCTAAACTCAACCCTCGAGGGTTCAAACGATGGACAAGACTCTTGTCCATCGTTTGGTCCCCAAACTTTTTCCTGTGAGGGCCACATAACTTTTCCCTTCTCTGATGGGGGCCGGGGTCAGTTTGTAACCGAAAAAGTGTGACGATTGCAGGGGTGCCTAAATGTAAACATGTATTCTTTTCCAGAAAGCCACACATAACCAAATATTAATAACCCTTTCCGGGATCTTCACAGAAAAAAAAGTCAGGAAATAAATAACACTATTTATGAAATAAATATGCACATACCCCTCTCTGGGTTCTTCACAGAAAAAAGTCAGGAAATAAATAACACTATTTGTGAAATAAATAATAACCAATTAACTAATAAATAATTCCGTTCTATTGACAGGGGCTAGTCTAGGATTCGCGTGGCCAGACTGGGGGGGGGAATCATAATGCCTCTCTGGTATTGTTCAGGGGGCCGGGCCAAATGTGGAGGCGGGCCATATCCGGCCCGCGGGCCTTAGTTTGGGGACCACAGGACAAGACGAATATGAAATATCCCCAAAACAATCAGTGAAGTGACAGGACCGAGGAACCAGAGCCTGCACGGTGTGGTCAACTTACCGGAAACCGTCAAGTAATAAACCGACACCGGAAATACCCTCGCGCAGCTCCGCCATCCGTGTCAGGTAGAAGAAGCGAGCAGACCGGGAGCAACACCGACAGGCTGCAGCTGCTGAAGAGCACCATGCCGCGGACACGATTCATAAACATGCAGCTGTTACTGATAATGGCCATGTCGGTGATCTATTTTTCGGTGAGCAATCTAATCGATGCATTTCGTTTTTATATAATATGATAAGTCGCACTTACACGTTATCGTCTGTCCGTGTGGTTGTTGGCTATAACTTTGAGCTCATTTGAAATAATTCTCTCTCCATTATTACTCAAATAAAAGTTATATTCTGCTTTGAAGGCCACGCCCTTTGACGCAGCTTGTCGGCTGAAAGTTACTTTCGCTTTCGTGTACCTCGCAGCGGGGACGAAATGCACACACTATTTAAATATTTACGTTTTAAATCTTGATTTCAAAGAAGATGCAGTGTAACAAACATTCAGTTCTCAGAGGTGACAGCTACGTTCCTCCACGTCTCGTTCCGTCTGCTCTGAGAGGAGGTGCAACATCCATGACGGACTGTGTTATTATATAAATATATTATATGTTACACTCTTACAGGGGATGGCCGGTGCTCAGCCCGCCTGTGATCCGCTCACTCAATATGAGCGGAATGGCGGGTGCTGCAAAATGTGTGCTCCAGGTATGTAAACAGAACTTTGTTTGCATAACTAAAATTGATCTAGGAACATGTTCCTTTTATTATTGCAGCCACACAGGCACTCGCTCACCGGGGGTTGAGTCATATTCACTGAGTAGGCTATATAGCTACAACATTAATAACAAGATGTACGATAAAACATAAACAATTCGGAGCCACGTAGTCTATATTAACATGTAATGGGTTGCAAAAGCCACTTGAGATATACACATTAAAGGAGTATGTAGAAGACAAAGATGGCAAAAGGCCACACATTTCAAAAAGAGCCTTGTTACTGATGCCAACATTTATTTTTGGTTTCTTTTTCACTTTGACCCATCCCAATGGCCACAGCACAGGAACAGAGATAGTTGAGTAATTTGGGAAATCCTCTTATTTGATTTCTCAGAACATCGATACCTCACTGCCGTCTGTTAGATGTTAGACTACATCCAGGTGGAGCTGAGACAGATGGTTGATTAATCTGGTATTAGACTTTTTGTGGAAAAATACATTTTAAGAGGTCACCTTGGGAGTCTGAGAATTAGGATTTAACACGCCATAAACAAAACGAATCCAGCAGATCTGCAGGGCAAACACGAGGAATTGCAATTTCTTGTATTTAGATTTTAGGCAGAGCCTGTTTTCAGTCTTTAAGCTAAGCTAAGCTAACTGTCCCCTGGCAGTAACTTTGTAGTTAACAGACTTTTTCTCTCAGTCAAAGCTCATTTCCCAACATTTCTAACGATTCCTTTCAGCCACATGCTGTCAGGTCTTTGTGACGGGGTGAGGCTCAGGCGCAGAGAGACAGGCTGGACGCAATATAAATAACAAAAAACGCACTCCTTAATGAGGCAAAACAGTTTACAAAAAAACAAGGTCCAAAAGGGGCAGGCAGAGGATCGTCGGTCAGGGCAGGCAGGGTCAACAGGCAGAACCAGATACGACAGACAGGACGATGGGAAAAAGACACAGAACTAGAGATGACAATCCGACAGCAGACAAGGGAAAGACTGACACAATATATAGGGGGGGAAACAGGTGTACGACATCAGACACTAACGAGACAAGAGTGGCTGAGGGCAGGTGCAGGGAATTAAACAATTAAGACAGAGGAGACATAGGAGACACGGAACACAGGAGAAACAGAACCAGGTGTTACACATGCCCCCATATGTACTGCATATATACGATAACACTGCCCAGGTGTTTTACTATAAACCACACTCTGTTTTTCAGGGACCAGGATGTCGTCCCTCAGGACTTGCCTGGATCCTCAGTGCACAGAATGTGGAGACAATGAGTATCGGGATACATACACAACTGAACCGAGGTGCCGACGTCAACCGTACTGTGACCCACGTAAGGACTAGACAGAAGTGCTGCTGGATATGAACCGATAGACATTAGTTTTGTTCTCGCACAATTTATAACCCGTGTCCATTCTACTTCCAGATAAAAACTTTGGTGCCATTGTCCATAAGAGCAAGAGCCAACGAAGCGCCTGTGAGTGTAAACTAGGATTCCACTGCTCGAGTGGGGAATGTATAACCTGTGTGCCACACGCGCTCTGTGAGCCGGGACACGGCGCTCGCTCCATAGGTACGACACGCCGCTTTGATTCACGTCGATTATTACTTTGTTTTGGCAATGTGCTGAATATGTCTCGCTCCGCTTTCAGGCAATCATACGCAGAACACAGTGTGTCAGAAATGCACAGAAGGCACATTTTCCGAAGACGAGTCATGGAACGGCGTCTGTGAGAAATGGACAGAGTGAGTGCAGGAAATATAATTAGACTTCCAAAGATGTCACACTTAGTTTAACATTTTATTCTCGGCTTGTTTATTTCAACAAACAAACCTTCGCGACAGCAATACCTTTTGGTCCTCGAGGCTGTTTCAGAGATAAATGTAAACATGGAAACGATTTCTCGTCATTTTAGTTTTTTGTTTTAGATTGGGCCCCCTCAATTTTCAAAGTCACGAAAGGAAACAATCAAGAAAATCTGCTTATTTGTGGATTTGTGCATTGAAAGAATTCAATGAAAAGATGAATTCCACTCTCATAGATGTATCCAACCCCTCCGCCATATTAATCAGTGTTTCTTAATTCTTATGTTTATGTTTTTATGCTAAGCCAACTAGCTGTCACTGTTTATTTGCTGGTCAGGTTAGTGAGTGGCAATCAAACTCTCTGTAGGAAAGCACATTTACCATAATGTCCTACAAGTAGGTGCTTCAACTTGTTTAGGTTGTAAACCTATATCGGATCTTTTTCTTCAAGATATCGTGTTTTTGTATTTTCTTGTATTTTAATCGTGGTTGTGATGACAGAAGTAGTGCCCACGGGTGATTGCTTATTCTCCATTAAGGAAGGTGGATACCACTCTAGTGGGGCTGTGATGAAATATATTAGCATAAGAGGATTCATCTGTAAACTGGGGCCATAGTATTGAGACTTTAGCGTGTTTTCGGGGAGCTGCCAGCAACGTTCATAAGTTATTGTCACTCTTCCCCAAACGTTTCCGTGTGTTTGAATGGGAGTTGAAGCTTCAGGACAAAGTAATCACCGGAATCTGAAACCAGGAATTCATCCTTTGACATTGTGAAATCCTTTGCAGATGTTTGGAGGGACACAGCGTTGAACAAAGCGGAACAGACGTATCTGACAACATCTGTGGTAAGTTTTGCGCAGGCGGGTAAATTACCAAAGTGTCTCACCTTTCGCTCTCCTGCCGTCTGCAGCTGTGTGGTTTGTGGCGTCTCGCTTAAAGCGAAACTGTGAAGGCGAAGTGATGAAAGAGCTCATAAATCTCTGTTGCTCTGTGGTTTTACGTGTGTTTAACAGCTTTCACCGACATGTTGTTCACACCAGATTCATGGCTAGACTCCACTGTGTTATAATGGCTAAATAACCACATTAAAAAAAAGTTATTTAGTTATTTTAATTAATTAAATACATTTAAAATAAGCATGGACTTAGGATAGGAATATATAAGCATTTTTGCTTCTACCTATACCTTTTCAGTATTTATGCTTTCTATATTATATATAATAATATTGTATTGCAATGATTGACTCAATAAAATACACAACAACAACATGAAAATCCTCTTTTCTTCACTCTTTCCTATGTGTACTTCCTCTGCTCCGGTATGAACATGTGGCACATATTAAAGTGTTTCAGTGATTTGCTGAAAAAAACCTTTCCTGTTTATCTAATGTTGTATTCTACTCTAATGATGTCATTATCCCATATTATTGGAGAACATCAAGTGTGAAAGTAACACTGCTGCAAGGATCAATATGTGGTTCATGGTTTTCTCTCTTTTTCTTGCAGAGGAAACCTCCCGGTCACATGCAGTTGTGTGTTCTGTGATTGTGTTTCTCTTTGTGGTTACATGTGCTTGTGGGTGTTGTCTATGTAAAGGTACGTTGTGCTTTAAATGTTCTCTTTTGTGACATTTTCAATGAGTTCCAAGTTTCAGTAATCCACTTACTGTACTCGTGTTCTATGTTTGTTTCCTGTGTTTGGTAAACCAGGGGATGCGAAAGGCAACGTGAAGGTAAATATGATTTTTATCCTCCAATGTTGACTGCAGTGAACTCACTGAATAACCAGCAAAACAATCCAAATGATTACATTCTCAAAAAGACAACTTACTGCAAATGATGTTGACCATTTTTTATTCTAAACCAAAGTTACTTTACCTCTCTGTTTTTCTGTTGAAATATGCAGACTATGCACAATTGTATTCGAAGATTGATACCTCTTTTGCTCGATAATTGTGAAGCTGTGACCAGAGGGTGGTTAGCTTCGCTTCACATGAAGACTAGAAGAAGGGGGAATAGCTATTCTCAATTTCTCACCAGTAAACTAGTTATGTGTTATTTATTTCAAACAAACAAAAACTGACGTTTGAAAACAATAAATTGTGTTTTGTGTACCAGGCAAAAACTGACTGACCAGCCAGTACAACTTAGTTTTACAGCCTTCCTGCTCAACGAAGCTAACTGAGTCATATGAATCTAAATTAAAAAAGCAAATAAAGGTAATTCCCAAAATGTCAGACTATGATTATGAACGACATTTGATTTGGTGTCTCCAGGATGAGAACGGGGCTATTCTTAATCCCATAACCTGATAAAGGGAAATGGCATATGCACAGTGGAGTAAGCTCCTAAATCCAGAGCATGTGAGCACACTGAGAAACTGTAACTTTAGATTTTTCTATGCCCACAATCTAAAATGTAATATTTCATGTTTCTTATGTTTCTACTTTACTCTCTTGTAGGTCTGTGTTGAATTATGTCTGGGAGACAAAAAGGAGCCACTGAGAGAAACCAAAGTGCTGATAACAAACCCAACTGATGCTATTGAGGAAGAGTCGCTGGTTCCTGACCGCCAGTCCTCTCAAGAGGAGGCTGATGTGAGGACACCGGAGGAAAACGAGGACGAGCTCAGCCAAGAGCTGTCAGAGCATTATGTTCTCACTGACAATGGAAACTTTTTGACTCAGGAGGATGGGAAGTCAGCCGTCCTTTCCCGAGAGGAATCTCAAACGCAGACTTTACAGACTGAAACCAGCTGCGGTCACTCCGATCGCTGGTGATAGCATGAACATAGGAATGTAACCTGTTGGGTTATTCTGCCCTATGTTGTACATAATTCCCCCCTTAAGATGTATATAGTGCCTTTTAAGTGTTAATCAATAAATGTAACTCATTTGATAATAATGTAGTGTAACCAATTTAGGAGGTAAATACTACTGTGTGTGTGTGTGTGTGTAGGAATGCACATTTTCTAAAATGACATACTTGTACAACATGGAAATCTTATATAAATTTTTTTTTTAAATTGAAGTCGGATTAAAAGGCCTGCCACTTCAATGTTGATCTATGGGAGTGTATTTGTCTTGGTATTTGTTAGTTAGTCTGTCATATGCAGGGGGGGGGGGGGGTTCCTTGGGGGATATTATGAGGAAGTATAATGTGTTTACATCTGTGTTGGAAATGCTACGTCCTGGAGTTTTAATGAGCTCTCATGATATCTAAGCGGATTTGTGGACTTTTATTCGTGACGGAAATGTGTTAATATGTTTAACGTGAAGGCCATGCGTGTCACTTGTACCATTTACTGAATCAGAAGACTGCCATGCACGGATTGTTTTGAACTCCCAGGCACAGCCCGGGCTGCAGTTCCACTTGATTTCCTCAGAGGGGCGCCAGAGGGCCACTGTGTCGACTGTAGAAACGTCAACTCATCTCGTGTCTCTATAGTGCCCCACTGCTGAAATATGGAATTACAAGGACTAGAAAAGTGTAATTAAGTACCATACCACTGTAAAAGTTCAATTCAGAAAGAGATAGTTTTATAAGTAGATCTTAGCATGTTGAAATGTTGTGATATTCTATTATTCATCTGTTTTCTTGTGAGAAAATGGGCTCAAACTAGAGCTAATCTGCCCTCTGTGTGTTCCTGTTTGTAGGGATTTGCATGAAGATGCGAGGCCAGAAGACAAGGGAGCAATGCTCCCGGGGGCTTTCTCATTATCCCCGGATTAACGAAGGTCCAACCCTTTGAATTTACACGGAAATCTGTGCAGCTGATAGTGAAGAATCTCTCTTCAGACTCTAAACGTAACTCAAACTTGAACAGACATGTGCGCCATCTGCTACTGCCTAATCTAACTCGTTTATAGTGTAGCCATACCTGAAGACATCAACATGCAGTCAAACAGGCATTAAAGAAAATTCGGACTGGATTTGCATCAAAGCGTAATAGCAGGGATTACCCATCAACAGTCTGACCAAAAGACTAATTTGGGTAGATTAAATAGATTTGGGTCTTGGGTTTGAAATGCAAAGTAAGGCCCAAACTCTCTTTGTACTCATCTAATTTACATGAATAAGCCATTTTCTCTTTTAGTCTTACATGAGAATCTAAAGTGATGTTGAAGAAAATGCAAACTTCTGTGTTAACCCTTAACACAAACTATGTTATATGTTGTTTTTTCACATTTTGTAGGTTTTCATATAAATGAGAAATGATAAGGTATTCAATTCCAATTAATTGAATGTGGCATTGCGGTGAAGTCAATATAGAACAGGAACAAAATGTATTTAGAAGCTGAACTTTATTTAAGCAAAAATAATTCTTCATGAATAGACAAAGGAAAAAATTTACACGCGTTGGCGATGGAAAAATACATCTACAATTTATTTACAACATATTTTAGTCTTTGGCCTCAAAACAGTTTTTTGTTTTACTGCAAACTTCAGGAATAATCAACCTGAAAGAAAGATTAAAGTGCATAGATGTGGAAAAGTGTCTCTTATGTGTGTCTACATACCCACTCAGACAACTTCATGAGTGGTGTAACATGACGGAACGAACAGTCCGTTTCTGGAGGCCCACTCAGCCCACAGTTTACCGGCCGGGTGGTAAATATTGTCCAGGGGTTTCCTGACAGTCTCCGAGGTGGCGGTCTCGGCCAAAGACCAAATTTTGGGTTTCTGACTGCCAATGTTTTCTTTACTCTCCAACGCGGAGAGCGTGTGATCGACATCACTCTTTTCAACTTTCTTAGCAAGTGCCAGTTTGCTGTCTTCGTGCTCGCTGTTTGGCTGCTGCGGCATCTCCAACCGCGCCTCCACGCACGCAGAGCTGTCCAACGCGCCGTCTTCGTGCTCATCGGTGTGTGCAGGGTCACTTTGAGGCTCTTCCTCGTCCAGATGACCGATCTGCATGGAACTGTCGGCATCGTCGCTCTCTCCCTCCTGCTCGTCATCCTCCTCGTCTGATTTCCCCTTACACGCCCAGCTGACCCTGTTCTCCTTCTTCAGGCGTCGCCTTGCGTTGGCGAACCAGGTGGAGACCTGCGTGAGGCTCATTTTAGTGATGATGGCGAGCATGATTTTCTCGCCCTTGGTCGGATACGGGTTCTTCAGGTGCTCGTTAAGCCAGGCCTTGAGTGCCCCGGTGCTCTCTCGGGTGGCCACTTTGGCGACCCTACCGGGGTCTTCGGCTACTCCAGGGCGATAAGGTGGATAGAAAGCCCCCCCTCGAGCCAGAAGCGCGTGATGGTAAGGAGAGGCGGCCTTCAAGTCGAACCCGTTGTTCTGGAAAACAGAGAGAAGGAACGTAAACGCAAGCAAAGGAATCTCGATTGTGCGCAATTACGCACGGATAGGGCGACCGTTGACCCAGAGGGCACTCTTCAATGCGTGTTCGTAGACCGAAATGTAAGAAAGGGGAAAACATCCTGAACTCATGGATTCCGGAAAAGTTTGTAGGCATCATGCTAACATAACTTAAGTATCACTCAGTGTGTGAGAGTAAAGACTCCATGTTGCCTTTTCTCAAATAGAGTCGTGAAGCTTCTCCAAGATCATATTTCACACACGTTTCTGCTTACAATGAGGTTATAATGATTCCACTTGAGCTTTTAAATTAAAGACTGAATCACTTTGTGAATGATGGACTCACCATGTGTGCGATGTGCCTGTGGTGTGGATAGGGTATGAAGTTGTATCCCTGTAGTCCAGAGTACGTTATTGGAATTCCGGCTGCCATCGCTGCCAGATGCTGAGCCTGTTGCTGCTGCAAACCCGGTGGGCATCCCAGCAGCGGGATCTGATATCCAGTCGGCATGCTGATGTTCCGCTCCAAGAAAAAGCTGCCAATTCCAGTTTGCGATGCGGGCATCTTTCCTGCGTCCCAGCTATTCGGGTTTGTGTGGCAATCCCTACTGGAACTATTTATATACACCCAGCTGCCAGCGTGTGTTCGCGAGGGGGAGGGGGTAGGGGGAGGTCCCACTGGTAGTGACTGACAGCTACGTTCAAAAGACCCACAGCTTTCACTCGCAACAAATCCCATCAAAGAAGCCCTCCACTGTTCCTTTTAGCGTGTTCGCGGAGAGGCTAAATATGTGCTGCGGATCGCAACACAAGAGTTGTTTTGTAGAGAACCGAAGTTTCAATTCAAATGCAACATTTTTCTTGGAGTGAATGAAGACTCAGAATTAACCATCAGCTGTGATAGAAATACACTGTTTAGGTTTTTTATAAGTGATCACAGTTCAAAATACAACTTTTTAAAGCTCATAAAACGAAGACTAAAAGTCAAACTAATTATATCGGTTAATTTCTTGGCTACACGAAGTTGTCTATGTTTAAGATTGAATCGTTTTATTTTACGTCTTTATTTTCCAGACACTTCCACCAGTTTGATGTGTGTTTAATGTGGAATTTAACACTTCGCACGTCTAGCACTAATTGCCGGAGAGCTTAGAAAATGAGCTGAATTCAGTTAACAACATCCTGCCAGTCTCTCCTGTCGCTCGTGACACTTCATCCCCTACAGATCTGTAGTTTTGTGAATTGAATTAACTCGGCCAATGACATTTAATTACGCGAATAAACAATCAAAGAACATTTTACGCACGTGTAAAAGTGTCACTATGACAGGTGTGTTCCATTCTCAAAAAGAAACCTCTCACAGTTATTTCATAAAATAATTGAATGTACCAAGTTATCATTTAGCCTGAGAAGCCTCATAGCCTTATCTTTTTATGTGTTCACATATTGGCTGAACCATGACAAGTTGTCCTCCTTCATGTCGGATGGCATTGTTTTGAATGGAGCGCAGCGTTTCAATGGGCCTAATTAAATGAGGTTAAGTAAAACAGGTGTTGACTAATGTATATGATAATTATGAGATAACAGATGCTAATGTATGTGTGTGTGTGGAGGGGGTTGTTGAAGATAAGAGGAGAAGATTACACTTCTTATTCCACTGTTGTCGCCCCCCTCACCCCCCTCCTCATGGCCTTCAAAAGAGCCACAGTTAAGCTCGGTGTTTGGGTTCAAGGGAGCTTCGCCTCTTTTATCTTGCATCATTTGTATTATTATATTAACTATATTAAGAAGCCTATAGTGCTGGTGGCAATACTGAGAAAAGTATAAAAATTAGAAAAAAGGGTGCAGTAATGACACCTAAAGCCACTTTACATACATTTTTTAATTATTGCCTTTTTTCTGTTTAGATTTTTATTTCTGTTTTTGTTTCAATTTTTACTCTAAACCCTAACATATATTTGTAATGCTCATATGAGTTGTAACCTTCCATCCGGCTCATGCGTTTGCCTCCAGTTTGTATTAACTATAACACTTTTCACTTGGCTTCTAAGTTGTTTTTTTTGCATTTGCCTTCTATGAAACTCCAATAACATATGTCCATTTCTATATGCTGATATGTGTGATATATGAGAACTGCTCCTTTCTTCATCATCATGCCTCGCTTATACTTTGTGACTTATTTTGAAGAAAGGCATTGTTAATAACACCTGCTTGTACATGTAAATTACAGACTTATGAATTAAAATCCAAAAAATATATTTACGCCTCACATGAGCATATAGTGTGCACATACACATATTTAACTAATCTGAGCATGTGCACGAGTCAAACTTTATAAAAGTTACACCAGTTGGTATTGTTCTTTCATAAAAATTAATATTTGAAACGGTTAAAAAGAATAACCTTGCCAATGTACTGGGGGGAAAGTTCAACAATGTTGTGGTGAATTGATTTCCTTGTTGCAGAAGTACGCCTACTAAGAATTTACTCTCAGTTGTCAGTTTATTAGTTACAGCTCGGTGAAAATCATGCAACGGTTTTACAAAAAAGTCTTCATGAAGGTTTTAATGTTGCAAAAACATATTTTAGAGATCTCTCGGTTGTGATGAAGTGTTGTGAAATACAATGACACATTGTAAATATTAAGTGAATCTTTTGTAAAAAATAGAATTAAAGTTCTGCAAGTACAATTTCTACAATTAAACATTATTATATTGTTTACTAATATGAAGAAACGTGAACATTTCTGTTTTGCTCTTAAAACAAAACCACTCCAACTTCTGAACTGATTGCACTGAACACTACATTTAACACAAAACAATGACATGCATCGCAATAAACATTACGATAATCGATTAGTGACAATACCTTTGTGTGCTTTTCCTGAGCATTACTGGAAGAAATGCTAAAACGATTTATAGAGTATTCTACTGTTTTGAATTAAATAATAAGTCAAGCATTACCAGTGAAATAAATCCTGCACATTAGCAAGTTCCAGCTTTTCAAATGGCAGGATTAGCTGTAAACAATAATAAATAATAATAATAATAAACTGAACATCTTTGGGTTTGGCACAGACAAAACAAAACATTTGAAGACGTAATTTGGGCATTTTTTCAACAATTGTTTGACATTTGTTCAAAAAAATAGCAGATTAATTGATAATCAATATAATCGTTTATATTGCTGACCTTGTTTTGTTTCTCCCACTATCAGAGGTGTTTGTAATATGCGTTTGCATGATTCAGAGTATAGCCTATGATGATGAAACTACACCGTGGTAAAGGTGCAGGGAAAGAAGGAATTTATTTGGGTTGGACCTAAAGTAAATTTGAACAAGAGCCACAATGGTGCAGCGAGAGTGCAAAGAGCAGGAGGCCTCAGTAGTCTACATCTCACAACACAAACAGCTCAGGGGCCTTTGTCCCTCTTGGAGAACTCCTTTTCATTCTCTTCCTCTTTTGGCAGCTCCGCCACAATGCAGGTGTTGGTCTGGCTCTGACAGGTTGAATTTGCGCCGTTTGCCGTGAGGATGTCGGTCGTTTGCAGGAGAGAGAAGTGACCAAATGGACGACGATTGTTCTCAGGACCCAAAGAGATACAGTACAAGATAGCAAAGAGGATGAAATGATCTCCATCCGTGATAAGAGAGTCATTCCTCTGTATTGAAATAGTGCTGCGGAGCTTCCTTTTATCTACAGATGCGGTGCATATTCCACATCACTCTCTGCAAAGAAAGGCCCTGGCTTCGGATGAAAACGCAGAACGACGGTACGAGGGGCTAATGAGCAGGTCAGGACAAAAGGTTTAGGTGTGACCTCAATTACAGACAATCCCCTACCTGCGAGGCGACAAAGGGACGAAACATGCAATCTGAATAAGTCATGGCGAGGTGTGAACAAGACTACAAAAGCCCAGAGAGAATCCGCAGAGTCTTCCACACCTCATGCTTGTTAGTTTATTTTTACTGCGCTAGATATGAAAGGGGAGAAAGTTGACAGACAGACTCATAGAAACTGAGCCGGAGGAGATGAAAGAATGAGTTTCATTCGTCAGAAGAAGAAAAAAAGAAGCGTTTTCAGATATTTTGACACAAAATGTAAATAGAGCCACATACAAATCGAAAGAAAGACTTAAAGCAAAACTTCGAGAAAGATATTTAAATCGTGAGAAGCATGGATAATCAATTGACAACAAATGCATAATAGTCTCCAGCCAGAACTCCCTAATGAGATTTTCCTGGGGCACCAACACAAATGGAGAGATGTAAGCAAAGTGTGAATGTTATCAAGCTCTCCCACCTCTTTACTCTCTGACCCCCTCTTCCCCAGACCCCCCTCCACTCTTTGTCCTTTGTCATTACTCTTATCAGGACCACTCTATCATTCTTTCAAAATAGTAGTGGCGCTGAAACCGCTTGCAAATGTAAGTATGTCTTTGTTTGGGGGCCGGGCCGCGGCCCGCCTCCCAGCTCCCTCCTGGGTGCAGCCTGATTGACGGCCCTCCGCTGGGTGAGTGACAGGCGGCGTTGGTCCGGTTGTGATGACCTGCGTGACAGCTGCTGCTGCTGCTGCTGCTGCTGCTGCTGCTGCTGCTGCTGCGTATGCACCCTGGATCGGGGTCCTGGTGGGTGAGTGCTGGGCCCCCAGGACCCCGCGGCTATAGAGCCCAGTTTGCTGGACGGAGCCCAGTGAGCTCGTTGTTCCAGATCAGCCGGTGAGCTCTCTGCACGTCTTCCTGCTCACGCAGCCGTACCGGTTATTCCTCACCGTCGCAGTGGCAGAGAGTGACTCCTGGATTGTTTTTAACATATCTAACATTATTTCCACACCTCAGTTGCGAGCTGTATGTAGATTTTAAGAATGGTAGGGGTGCCCTTTCTTCCTGCCTGGGTCACATTGGACTTTCTGAGTAGAAGAAGGTGACATTATAAATAATTGCTTATATTTCTTACAATTTCATTCTTCAGTAATAACGCTGCCCTCCCGTTTAGCAATTATAAGCATCATTCAAACAATGAATTCACAGTTTATAAAACACTATAATGTAGTTGGATGCAGACCAGGGAAAGATTTCCAACGTCTAGATACATTTTACATCACAACACCGTTTCACAAGACTGTCATTCAATATCTTTTCATGCACCAGCCTCCACTTATAGGTGGCCACAGTTATAATGGTTTACTAATACAATAATAAACACTTATATCAGCTTATAACTACATTATGGTGTCATAAACCATTTATTACATGTATAAATGAAAGCTACGGGATACTTAAATTATCCCTATGAACTTAAGAGCAGCAGTTTCTCCACCTACAGCATCCGTCTGTTATCTCTTTAAGAGGGGGGATATCCATGATATCTCTTAACGTTGTTGTATTTCCAGGGCAACAAATGTTTTCTCGAATCATTTTATCGAAAGTGTACGCAGAGTCTCCATACAGATGAACAAACTGAAGTTCATGCATCTATTATTTTCTCTCTTTGGCCTCACAGAGAGCAGCTAATGAGGTTATTGGGCATTTGTGACGTGACATCTACATTTTGGCCTATTTGTGAAACAATGGTAACAAGGAAGCCCGGGACATTGGGCTCTGTGTTTTCCAACTCAAAATAACAAAGCCAAGCAGCCGCTGGTGGGAGGCTGTGCTCTCATGGAAATGAGCAACTGAACCAACAATGTAGCGCCTAATCTCTTCAGAGAGAGGAATCAGTTACACAGCACTATGCACCCCTCAATGCTTTTCATTAGAGTCAGCGTGCTATAGAAACAGTCACTCCGCCGCCCCCCCCCTACTCTCACACAGACACACACATACATGCACACACACACAACCCTCGTGTGTAGCCACAGGCCCGACTCATACAAGCACGAGATACAAGGTAGCCCCCCAACAACAGAAGGGTGGAAATAAGTGGGGCAGAGGGTGGTATGGGGGTGCAAAGCCTCAAAGCATCGGATTAGAGTTAATGTGCCCTCCCTGGGTTATAATCTCTTCAGAGGGGGACTTTGTTTGAGGGGCTTGAGGGCAGTAAGATAAGTATCTATTACAGAAACTCCCTCTTATCCCCCAAACATCCTCGCTTCAAAAATGAAGCACAAAAACCACTTGCCTCTGTTCCCCTCTGTGTCGTCTGATATCCAAGACCCAGAAGCAAGTGCTGCCCTTTTCAGCTCATCAGGAATTAAGGTCTAAAGCCGTATGGAGAGTTAGCAGGCCCCATATTTACTCCATCTGTAGCCCACAGAGTCAGGTAGTTATAGTGAGATCAAAGGCGGCTTAAAAAACTAGGGTTATTGTATTGAAAGAAAGGCGGAAAAGCATTATCACAAGTTGTTCTTCTTCTCTGCTTCTCTGGAAGTTGATTTATTAGAAACACAATGACTTTCAGCTGTGTTCAAAGTGAACAATGCAGTCGCAAAAACGGCGTGAATGAGGAACAAAAGTACAAATATACTGTTTGATCTCAAATAAAGTTTAATATCAAAATAGCTTCATGATAAAAATAATGTGCAAAAGATGTAATGGAGGCAGTTCTTTTTTCTAGTCTAGATAATAAAATGTTATCTTTAAAAAAACACGACAATGGCACTGAAGTATGAACAAATAGTTACAACGAGCATCTTTTACAACAGAGAAAACAATGTCTGAAACTAGAGACCACACTGGTTGTTTTATTTGGAGCCCATGACTACAAATTGCAACAAACACTTTACTGCCAAAGATCTTTCAAAGCATAGTGTTACTGTTTAGACTAATGTGATTCCTTCCAAGAAGCTACTGTCTTACAGTTTGAAAATGTACTGGAAACTAGCTTGAAATAGCTCATTAATTAATAACAAAAAACATTAGCTTTGTTGCGGGGGCATTCATTCATGGATAAATATAGCGTTGCTGCCATGCAGCGCTGCATTCAAAAGCTACTTGGAAAAAACAAACAAAGAGCACAACAACACACACACTTGGTGACTCGCAATGCAACACAGCTGTTGGAGCTGCACAATCAATAATTGCATTGTCATAAGGGACAGTTCAACGAGGAGGGAGGAGGGTCAGAAAAGGGGGAGGGTCGTGTATTTGTCTTATGCTTGAAGAAGGCCACTCTGAGAGCAGATTTATATTTTATTCTCATGAGTTTCCCCTGCAGATTAATTGTATTGTTGAAGTCCAAAAAAATAGTAAAAATGCTGTCGAGGTTTATGCTGGTTAAACCAAGAAGGTTCCCCCCCCCCCCCTTCCCAATAACTTTGGTTCTGTCCCTTAGTTGACCCCTTAGTTGTGATTTTAGAATTATTAACTCAATACAAAATGAGAATTTTCACAATATAGTCTCTTTGCAAATTAAGTAAAATAAATAACTTCTGGTATGTTATAGAAAATGTTAAGCAAGTACAAATGATTTTTAATACCAAAACATACAAAAGAGTGTGCGCCTTAAAAAAAGAAAAGAAAAGATGAATCTGCTTATTTTAATAGATTTTAACTGCAGCCTCATCATCCTCACAGAGTGAAAGTGAATCTGGATCATCTGGACAACATCGCAGTTAAATTGTCTACTTGTAGTCTTTAACGCAAACAAAAGGCGGGCTTATAGATGTGGCCTGAGTTCATTTGAAATTGTAAGGCATAAGTAACATTTATCAACATTCATTCAAATGTAAAAACTTCAAGAAATACTTTTATGGGAAGCATAAATACTGCGTACACATAAAAGCAAAGCATCATCTTCAGCACCTCATATGTAATGTCAAAGCACATGTATTCAGTATACTGGGATGAGCTGTTGAGGTGTGATTGTGTCTTAAAGTATCGATATATGCCTTGTATGCGTTTAAAGTGTTGATGTATGTGTGTGCAAAACAAATACATACACATTACACTCCCATTGTATATACACACAGGTTAACATCACGTGTGTCAATATATATGCATGTAGGTTTAAGTGGACGCGTGAGTGTGGGACACCTGGCAGAGTCGTCTGTTCTTTCTCAGCGGGAGAATTTTCTGGGTCTGAATGGAGGAGGGACGAGCTGATGCGACGGCGTCCTCTCCTCCTCGATCGGCGCCAGCTCCTCGGCTGAGCCCCACTTTTTCTTGGAGTGAAACAACGATGCCAACTTCCTGTTCCTGTTCGGTTCTCTGGCCTGAGTGACTTGAAACGCTGAGATTCCACGAAACAAAAGAAAACATGATTAGGGAAAGCTTAAACTAAACTTATGAGATACAACATTCAAACATGACGGATAAATGTCTTTTTAGAAACGCTAGCGGAGGCTGGCTGTAGCCTCATGAAGCTGCATGGCTTCAAACCCAGTGACTTCTGGTTGTAGATGTTTTTGTTCAATATGGGACAGTAAAATAACTAATGGGGGTAGAAGTTGGTAGATGGATTTTGTTGGCAGAGCCAGGGGAGCCGTTTCCACCCGCCTCCATTCTTTATGCTAAGCTAAGCTAACCAGCTGCTGGCAGTATAGCGGTGCCATCAAAAGATAGATATGACAGTGGTATCAATCTTTTTCTTGTATTTGGTGGTACTGCTCTTTTCCTCTAACTTTAGCAGAGAAAAGATGTTTTAAAAAAAAGACCGAAACTGACTAACTTTTCTTTTAAACAAAAACAGCATTTTACTTTGTTTTACAAATGTATTCAAATTAAAATTTTGTAATTCAGTCGTAACAGACACAACAATTGAAAGACTTTATCTAACAGTGAACATTTCTCATGACGAAGAAATAAGAGCCCATGACTCATTTTCTCAACAAAATGCTGCAGTGCTGCCCTTTATATTTGTCACCAGGTGCTTCAGGATATGGCCAAACATAGAGAAGCATAGTACAAAATAAATAATAAATAAACACTAAACCATCAAAGTAAAACATTATGACATATTTATAGAAACCTAACACTTCAAACTAATTGTAGCTCAGCAGCGAAAGTCACTCACGCAGGTCGGAGTCTTCTTCTGAACCCTCTGGTTCTTTGATGTTCAGATAATGGCAGGCAAAATGGCCGCTGTTGTCCCTTAAGTTTTCTTTGGCCCCTGATGAGAAAAAAAAGTAATCTCTGAAAGCTGAGACTATAATCTGGGAAGGCAGCAGGTAGCTACTTCACTGACACCTTAAACCTAAAGCTTTCAGAGAGAATTCATAATCCACAGGTAAACAAAACTACTCATTGTCACTTTTAAACAGATTTTCTGTGCTCGTCTTTAAAAATCATGCATTTCACAGTAAATCAAGTCCATTTTCCAGTTGAGGTTGTTATATTTTTTTTCGTTGATATACAAATTAAATTCTTCAACTGTGTGTTTGATCTGTATACGTTTTTACCATATGTCACGATGAGCAGTTCTAGAATATGCCGATGACCATGTAACGCTGCGATGTGTAAAGGTGTATATCCCTGCAGACCAAAAACAAGAGCAGAACAAAAGTAAAACATGCATCATGACCTTCATAATTGTTCTCATTTTGGAGACAGTGTTGATGTGCTGGGGCATGCAAAACACACCCTGGACAGATTAGATAGACACCCCTTATTGACACATTAAAGGAGTTTAAATGAATTGACATTTTTGCTTTATGTTGAGTTCAGGTGTGGCAAAGTGCTGAAAGGGTTGAGTACCTACCCCCTTGGGTTTCCCATGCCCAAACACGGCCAACGAAAACAATGTGGGAACAAAATATACACATTAGCAAAGGTTATGGAAACATAAGATAATGATAAAAACATAATTGCTTGGTAATTTGCTGAAAATTGCATAGTTCTAGCGCCGTGCATGCTGGTAAATAGACGCACTGTTTTGGGAAACAATTAACATGACATGACATGATTTATTAGCGGAGTACTCCCGCAGCCCGACAACACGAGCTGCTGTGATACATTTGCACAGCTGGATCCTTTAGGAGCATGACATCACTGAAGGGCGCAGAAGAAGAAGCCAGCCGCCATGTTGGCGTCCCTTTGTTTCAAGGTCAAATCAAACCACTTACTGCACATGCCCATCACTTCCCGATTAAACGCCGGGATACTCACATGCTGCAAGAAAGAAGAATACCATGACGAAATCAGGGATGTTGCACGGAAAAGCAAAGTTCATTGCGGCCTGAAGTAAAGGGGTACTCAACATTATGTCAATATTTTATAAAAGCACCAATTGTCAACCATACAAGATTGTCGTAATATTGACGTTGAGGTGTTTGGTTAAAAGATTGTGATGTTTTATTTCCTCCATATCGCCCAGCCCCATTGTCCCATTTTGGGGACTTAAGGTGAAGACTTGGTTTACGGTTCGGGTTTAGGTTCGACGATGTTGGGGACTAAAAGTCAGGATATCTTGGCTTCTCCGTCTTACACAAATCCCTCTGATTTATTCATGTGTACTAAATAGTCATAGTGGCAGTTTAAAATCAGGATCTAAAAATGAAGAACCCTGCAATATGTATATTTTCTAAATGTATAATTACAAATGCACTCACCGATTTGATGTTGACATCAGCACCCGCGTCAGCCACCAGAGCGGCCATGTCCTCTTTGCCATGTTTGGCAGCCCAGTGCAGAGCCGTCTGTGTGCGACGAGGAGAGAGGAGTCGTTCATATTATGCACTTGCTCGACAATCTTCTGTACTGTTATTGTCAGGCACTGTAAATGCTTTCGCATGATCACACGTTGTCTAAGCTGAGCGGGCCAGCTTCTTATTGGCCATGTGAGGGCAGAAGGCCAGCTGTGCACAGAGGGGAGTGGACGGATGGAGGGATGGTGAGAAGGAGGGATGGAGAGATGGTTTCCTGCCATCTAACAGAGCCTAATTACAAAACAACACAGCACTGTGCCCACAGTTGGGGGGGCCCAGCCGCCTGTCACCCGGGGGAAGATTGATGATGTTAGTGTGACCTGCTGAGTGGAGACCCACCCAGACATCAGTGCACGACTGTCAGCACACGTCAGGGACTAAAACACGGGCCCCCGCAACACGACACCCACATGTCCACATGCAAAGATGTGAAAATAATAGACACATGTATGTGTACGACACACAGCGAAAACACACACGCAAACCACATCCACCTGTCGGACCAGAACTGTGATCTCCACAGTTTCCCCTCCACTCTTTAAGCAGCGTAATTATGGGCTATCAACAGGTGAAAGCGGAGCGTAGGTGCAGATGTTGGCTCAGTAGACACATCCAGCCCTTCTGAGTCTGACCCTTCACACAGGGAATCAAACAGGAACAATCAGAAGGAGATATTAACTGTGGATGGATGAAAACCTGATCACCTCAACCTTTTCTATCTTATGTCCTTGATTGGACGAGACGAAAACTACTTCCGTGGGCGACTGAAAAGTTGTCGAGACAAGAGATATTGATCCAATTGCAACAATGTTGAACTTTAAAAGTAAAGTGTGCCTGGACAACCGAACGGCTGTATGTTAAACAGAATTTTACCAAACAGTTGGAACAAGTTAATATCAACAAAACGTAAATATACATAACCTTTGAAATCTTTTGAAATTTGAAAAAAGAATCACACCGTGTTCAAAAATAATGTCCTGAATGAAAAGTCCGTCTCCTAAACTACATTAAATCAGCCTCTGACCTTAACGCTGCCCCTTGCGTAGTAGTATGAAATGTGCTGGTAAAAACAATCATAACTTTCACAGCAAAGCTGTTTGATTTCACAGCGTGCTGAAACAAAAACTGGTGTTTTTGTAATTTATGGTTAGCCCTAGCTTATGCCTCTCGTGGATTTCCATTATCTTCGTCTAAGATAATAGAAGCATCCGGGAAAAAACAAACTGTCAATCTTTAAAGAACACAAACTCTTTTAACAAAACTTACAGACGTTCTCAAACTATTTCCAAAATCCGCAGACTCTTCAAACTCAAAGATTATGATTTCAACCTGTTTCCCAAATTGTGTCTCTTCCCCCTAATCCAAACAAAGATACCAACTGGAAAAGGACATATGTCCTTGGTTTAATGTATTCAAAATGTAATTAGTTTTTTACTGGAGTTATATTTGTCTATATCGTTGTGTTTTCTTAATGTTCATCTATTGTACAAAAAAGTCATTCCTGAAACTGCTTTAAATGTGTTTCTCTTTTTACAGAATATTCTTTTCATCCACAAGGTTAGAAAACTCTTTGAGGATTCTGTAAATACCCTCAGAACAGCTGTATGCGTTGTGAAACGACATCACCGGGCATTTATTTGGCAGAGAAACAGATGTTTAGCCCTGTGAGTTTTGAATGGGATGAGAATACATCAGAGGCACAAACTGGCGCGAGCACGCTGCTCGGACAGCACACAGGTCCTTTTGTGTTTCGAAGCTACGCTGCTAATTGTGCTAATCGTAGCACAACAAGCCTGTCCAACAGCTGGCCAGAGAAAAATGTCTGCTTGTGTCCACCGAGGGAGCGATAGGTAGCTGCGCCTCGGAGTGTCGGGCGTCTGGGAGACAGATTGTGATGGATGCTGTCTGGCTCAAGTATCTCCCTCTCTTTTGTCTGTGCCCTGTCACATCTGAAGACAGATGGGCCCAACGGCTGCTTGAGTGGCGGCTCGGCGGGTCTCCCAGTGAGCAGGAGTGATGGACGAGGCCGAACAGGATGCAGCGTCTTCTCTTCCTTCGCCCCTCGATTCTGTTCCTGCCCACTGGGGCGGCCGCCTGTCCAATCACTCAGGGACGTCCCCGTCCCCGCCACGCGCTCCCCAGTGAGGGAAGTGGTGGTCAAAAGAGGACTCCCATCACCAGGCGACACAATGGCCAGTGGGCCTGACACTTGATGTGAAGGAGCGGCAGAGAGGAGTGATGGGCCAATGATGTACTTACAAACTGTGCGGCAGAGGAAGTTCGTCACAGCAGGAACGGCGGCCCGCGTCACGAGGAGAGCCGGGAGAGGAAAAGAGCGTTAGACTTCGGAGTGAGGCGGTGTTCGGCTTCGGTGAGATCGAGGGGCTTCTGACCTGGCTTCACTTTTAAGCAACTTCACGTTTTCTATGAGATCATCTGATCCCAACAAACATTTGGTCAGAACAGGAAACGCTTAAGTCCTCCCAGGATGGAGAGTAATCCCTTCAGTCCTGGCCAAACATGTGATTTAAAGCCTCGTTTTTTAAACACTTAACGCGACTTCTGTTGAGCAAAGCGAGGACATGACGTTATATTTGATCTGAATTCTAACTCCTGGTTTTAAAGACGGGTTCGTGTGAGTCTTGTGCTTCTTGGCATCTCCGCGCGTTACCTCTGGAAAGGCATCCACCTCCGCAGAACAGGGAAAGGCTGAGGGCTAAAGGGAACATCAAAGAGGCCTGAGGGGGACTTAGCACCTTCCCAGGGACACAACCGGCATTGTTCTACAATTAATCCCAGCCTGTTCTATTACTTTCAGATTATCTTTAAGTGGGTGAAGTCTTTGTGGGGCATTAAGTCTCTCCTTAATCCCCACCCCCCACATCTCCCTGCACTTCAATGGCGGCCATGCTATCTTGTCCGGGTGTGGATGGCAGAGGCTTAGAGCTGCTCTTAGAAGGTGGTCTGCCATGGTCACAGGACAGTGTGAGAACTGTGACACAGGGGAGGGACAACAAACATGAGCTCAAATCTCTTAAGCGCACAGGGAGACAAATAAGAGGATTTAGGTTGTCAGGGGGGCACAGGAGCTAAAAGCTATCTTTCATAATCCTTTTGATAGTGGACCTTTGAAATGCATGATCTGGATGTTTTAACACAGGGTTCTCTGAATACTATTAAGGGAAAAGTCTCGGCAGAGTGAGCATGTGAAAGTTACACAAGCAAAACATAGCAAGTCCGACAGTGAGTGTCATTGTGCATTCTGAACTACCCGATCACAGATGAAAGATCAAGAAACGTAGAGATAATAATATGGTCAGTTTGAAGGCCGGAGACAACAGGCTGCAGGAGGTGTTATAATGAAACTTACCCCCTGAGAAGGATGGTTGTCGTCGCAGTGTCGAGAGCCAAAGTGTGTCCAAATGAAAAGAAAAGACGCAAGAACAGAGTATTTGTTAATAACTACATCTACACCTCAACATGCAACATGTCACATTAAGTCTGGAGCTATTTATTTGATCAAAGAATCAGATACTCACTGAGGTAAAGTCCTGGTCGACCACCCGCAAACAGAAAAGACACAAAAGCATAAATTAGTGAAACCAAGTATCCAACGACTTGAAAGGTTTTTTTATTTAAAAAATGTGTCTACTTCCATGTTTGATCACTTTATTCGTCTTACATTAAAGGATTATTATTTGCAAAGTTTTGATCATGCCCAAAGTTATTGCTAAGATCTGGGAAAAGACTGGAAAGAAATAATTGAACCAAAGGAGTAACTTAAAGGTCCCTGTTGCACATTCCTGTTTACGGGAAGATTAGGAAAATTAGACTGAAGACAAATAAAAGTGCAAACAAAATAAATGTTCATATGAAATTATAAAACAAAAACACAGACTCCACATCATGCTGTTCTGTGTACGTACTGTTTGCGTGACACATTTGTAAATAGTAAGGAGACAGAAAGCTCCTCCCTCCACTGGACCAACGATCTGAGTGTTTAGACCGTAACAGCCGTGAAACAATTTATACAAATAATGTTTTTATTTCTCTTGTTTAGCCCTTTCTCCTCTCAATGCAGGTCCCTCGCTCACTCGTTGTTTAGCTCCCTCTACTCTCTTGTTCACATTCTTTGGATCGGCCTTACTTTTCAACTATCGGTTTCATGTCAATAAACATCATGAACAATGCCAGTGGCACTAGAGGCACCGAGTACTTTTGTATTTTGTGCATGGAGCTGTACACCCCATAAGTTCCTGGATCATTGGAAAGTGCTATCCCCTGGTGCCGGGACTTCTTTCTTACTTGAAGCGTTTGTGTAGTTTATTCCCAGATTGCTCTGCTTTGAAATACAGATGAAGGTCCAGAGTTGCATGTTGGTCATTCTCCAGAAATGGCCTTTATTCATCAACAGCTTTGACAGATTATCCAAATCAGTTTGTTTGGAGGTTAAACTGAAAGTGAACAAACCTGACATGTCAGTCAAAGTCACCTGTTGCACCTGTAATTAGTACAGTGGGTTAAAGTTGAGCCATGAGGTCGGTCTGTGAACTGGGTTGGGGGGGGGGGGGGGGTGGAGACGAGGATCACATCATGGACAGGCTGTGTTTTACAATGTTGCATTGGATACACTTTAGTAGGAATTAATGACCACATCTTGAGATGTACATGACGCATTTATTAGTGCAGCTCGCTCTCTGTCGCTCGCTAAAGAGCAACCAAGCGATCAGCCGGTTCCCAACAGGCACGGTTTGAATGGGCTCTCCACACATATATACAAAAACAGACCCAAACTGTATGAGTCCATTTAGGGTGGCGTTACCTTCTTGTTTGCCAGCGAGGGGTCCTGTCTGAGCAGATGGGAGAGGTCAGGGACTCGAGCACCTGCAGCGGAGTAGATCCACTCCTTCTCTATAGGATCCAGCTATATCACAGGGAGGGGAGGGAGAGCTCAGATGTGTGCACACACACACACACACACACACACACACACAACCTACTGTCCACATCCTGTTGTGGGCTCTATTGATAGTGCTTAAGCTACAAACCTCTAATCCATTTCCTACAAAAGACTGAGTCACAGCCAACTGACACAGTGGGAGACACCCATGATCACGTTGCACACAGTTCAGCAGTTTATGCTTCTACTTCTGTTATTGGTTTAAAGGGAAAGAGTGGTGACATTTCCAAGACCAAACCCTAACGATCGTCTATCAAATGTATCGCTTATAACTGCTCTAACCCCTTGTGATCAGGACATGGGAAGAGGAAGGAAAAGGACTCACAGCGACCGCAGCGGAGCCCATACTGCCCGTACACTCCTCGTCTGGCTCCGACTCGGACTGAAAGACACAAAAAGACACGACTATTACTCAGCTGCGACAAAACGCTAACTGTGCTGTATCAGTCAAAATGGTCACACAGCAAGATCATGCATCGCTGGGCGCACACACACACAAACACACACACACACACACACACACATCCATTTTCACGCACTGGTCACACTGCTGGGATGTTTCCCAGCTGACGAGACGTGACCGAAGGGTGTGAGACAGACAGAGAGGTAATGAGGCAGCGAGACAAAGGTGCCGGTTTCACACATAAGGGGTAATGAATAACAATCCAATTAACAATTAACCAAACAAAACAACACGCCTACAGTCAGGCCATGTGTTTGTGTCACTATTTTAGTCTCAAGAGAAAGAAGAAGAAGAAAATGAACACAGCCACCGAGCCGTTTATAGAAGTGTCCCTTTGGCTGATTCATGCGAGAGTTGAGAGGGTTTCTTTCTTTCTTTTCCATCGTCGTGATTGCTTTTTGTTCTCTGATCAAACTGAGACATGATGTTAAAACACTCGGCCCTTTCAAGTCTCTTTCACAAACTTCCACACGTCAGTGGACTGAACATGAAAAGTGGAGGTGTTGTATTTTTTCAGCCTATTCCAGTCTGGTGTGGCTGTTTTTAAAAACTTTTGGTGGAGAACATTAATAACTATAACAACATTGGGCCTGAAGGGGAACACTGATCAGCTACAAGAGCTCATAAGCTCTTTTTTTCTTCTTCATACATTTAGGTTTGTGATTCATCTGTTGATTATTTTTTCAATTATTCGTCAAGTCTTTGAATTATCAGAAAATACACAATTTCCTGTGGCTCAAGCTGATCTCTACAAGGTGTTGTCAGACCAAAACTCATAGATATTACATTTCCGATAACGTAAAACAGAGAAAATAATAGTCGATTCGGATGGGAATTTTTTTGGAGCAATTAGTAAATATATTTCGCCATATTTGTGTTCTGAAACCTCATTGCAAAACCAAGAATTTCAACCTGATTGTGGTGCTAGAGGAAAAGTCAGAATGTCACCACAGAGAATCAGGCGGACCACCATCTGTCCGACATTACTGTAGTCAAGTGACAATAAGCAAAATGAATTTATCTCAAATGCTAATCGCCCTCTGGCTGAAAGGAAAGTGTTGTCCTTCCTTAGCAGGGGACTGAAGCTATAGCTTAAATTCATGTCAATTACCTTGGATCCCCATGGTAACAGGTTTTCTTTTATTTAAATGCAACAGTTAAACATTTTTCTTCGACATGAATGCATAAAATAAACATTTGGATAAGGAATCCTAAAGTTTTTTATGTTTGAGTCTAAAAATAGACTTCTGTTCTCTTTCTGGAGGACAAACTACATCATGAAATTGAGACAACCATTTCAAAACTTCCTTAAATATCTTTGGTATTCATGCACTGCAATTTATTTATGCATGCATCCCAATACAGATATGTCAGGGCTCTAGTTTAAATCCATTGTAATTCAAACTGATTAAAACCAAACTTTAAAGGAACCAGAGTTTAGGTCGTCCTGCATTTGGGAGCAGGATATTACATGAGAGTAAAGCTTGCAGCCTCAGGTGTCGTGATTAGGAATAGTGTGTGAAAGCAGCCAGGTAGCTTCTCAATGGGGAACAACTGTCAACACACTGGGTGTCCTAAATACAAAGTTCAAAGGTGTCACTAATACCTTAAGCAAACACACTTAATCTGATTGCTGGTGCTATATTAACACACTTCCACATATTTCATCTGTCGATTGTGTCGGCCATCAAGGAGAGCCACATATCTTTCTCTGGGATAAATCTCAATCTCTTTAATGGGCACAAATGATTTGTATCTTTCTAATGAGTTTCAACATGTTGCTGCTTAACATAATAACAGAGAGCTTAATTTAAATGCAGAGTCTCCCCCATTGGGTCCTCCTCCCACTCACATTCAACACATACTGCAGTGGGTTACCAATGCAGGTGAGTTGCTTAGCACCACCTGGTGGGGAGCAGAGGAACCACGAGAGTGACCCGGAAGTCAGTTTTTCCCTCAGTGAACTTATTACATTATATACTGTACTGCATTTTGCAAGCTGTGCTCTTCCTCTGAGCATTAACATTAAAATGTAATAAAACAACATTTACAATTTATTTTCATCTTATAGTTTTTGAGGTTGAGGTTAATAATGAAAACTGTAAATCAAAAAGAAGCAAACTAGTGAGCGTATAGCTATACTACAAAGTCCTTATTTCCAAACCCATAAAGGTTTGAATAAGAAGAAAACAATGAAAATAGTGTTACTAGATTAGATTAAATTAGATTAGATTCAACTTTTTTGTCATTACACAAAGTACAAGTACTGGTGAAACGAAATGCAGTTAGCATCTAACCAGAAGTGCAAAGCAGAAGAGTGCAGAGTATGTGCAAATGGTAATATAAATATAGATAATAGTGCAGATGTGACATAGATATGTGATATGTGTAAAGTGCAGGTGAAGTACAGGTGGCAGTAGAGGTTATGAAGTTTTAGATGAGTTGGAGACATGATAAGATATAAATACTATGAATATGGACAACAATATTAAATAAATGAACAATGTACTAGTAAAGTATATGGCTTCAGTACCATTAAAAACAAAGCTCCAAAAAGCCATTTATGTCACAATTAAAATATAAACATAACGTAATCAAGCACTGATCAAATTATGCTAATTTCAATATTAGTTTACAGGCATCGGTACGGCCAACATCGGTCCTGTCTGATGTTCTAAATACTGTTTCACAGCTTTATCCTGTCTGGAATAAAACTCCCAAAAGGCAGTGAAACAGTGATCAAATAAGGTTGTTTATGCCGCTGTAAATCCGTCAGATACTCTCACGTAGTCCTTCAAATACCACTCGTCATCAGCAGCACTGCATCTCAATCAGCCAGATTGTCACCTTTGACCCTGAATCTTTGTCCAGCTCATCGTCCCCGTTGCTTTGTGCCGAGGGTTCCCGGGTTGGGATGGCAGGAAGTTGCAGAACATCGTGCTGCATGGAGGCTGTTCCTGTCTGCAGGAGTGGAGACATTATGGGCGATAAACTCAAACATGTAGCAGTTAGAGTGCTGGCTGAGGGCAACAGGCAGCATTAGCTCTACATTGCTTGCTCTGTTGTTGTCCCTTCCCTGCACCATCTGGGTGTGGATACATAATGGGGGGTTTTCTGTGCCTGTTTGAGCAAGTCATGTGCAAGAACATTAAACCAATAGCATAAAAGACATTTAATCGTTCAAATCTATGATTAAATGCTAACGTTTATTGCAGGAACAATATGTAAAAGTACTTCCAGAGGCTTCTTGTGCATTAAACCGGCACATAGTGTTTATTTTCACAACAGTCAAGTGCTTCCATGCATTAGTTTCAAAAGGCTCTGCCTTTTATGTAAAGACATAAGTCCTTTGACCTTCCCTTTGTTCTCACAGTAGCTAATTTCGATTTGCGTTTGAGTAACGGAGCTTTTTTCTGTTCCACAGTGCATCTCTGTGTAAACCGTCATTAAATACTGACACATAGATAGAAAAGGCGGAGGACACTCACAAAGATGGCCCTGTTTAGAAACAAATGTGTCATTGACATAAAGAGTAGACACTGTGTCCTGGCCGGGGCGATAGCAAATTCAGCAATTTGTATTTTCGCACCCGCAGTTGTTGCTTAATCTCATACCAGCTTGTCCAAATAGAAAAGACTGACATAGCGATCAGAATTTAAATTCACCTCTGCAGCAGCGTCGGGCTCTCCACGTGACATCAGCTCACGCTGTTGTTCCTTCTGGTGAGGCGAAGAAGTCGTGGCGTCCCACTGAACGGTGGCCGGAGCTCGGCCTGGGCTCCAACGTCTCTGTCCGTCCCCGTCTGTCCAGGGATGTTTGGCATCTCGCTCATGCAGCATTTGCCTATATTTCTTCTTTAGGACGAGATACTTTTCACCCTGTGATGATAAGCACAATTTGCCTTTGAAAAGTAGGAAGATAGTCACAGCCGTGTGGGTTACACTGTGTTTTCTTATGTATTCCTTGTAGGTACATGATGATGACAACTTGGAAAACACAACAATATTTGGATATTCATAGATTGTCTTTTGTAATGAAAAGGAAGCAACAGATGTGATCTCAAAAGTCAGGTTATTTACTCGGTACATAAAATGCGGTTGAACTAATTCTGGCCTTCAGTGGAACCAACTGTTCATGAACTTTGTTGATATGTAAAAATGCGTCATAAAAATAGTTTGTAGGAAAATTAAAACTGCAGCTGCTGTCCCTTGGGGGAAACCAGTCAGTACAAACAGTTCTGTAAAGACACCGATTGGACAACTCCTTTTTAAGTCATGATGGTTGAGCTGCAACGACAAGCTTTCATATCAGCGATACATTTGCCTGTTAATGCCACAGTGTTGACATGGAGCAGAGCTTTTTCCACAAAAGGTAAACATATTGTAATAGCTTACTCACATTCTCTGACTTCACCACAGCGATTCGGTCGATGATCAGCTTGAATTCCTCTCTGTATTTAGCTGCAGGGGGTAAAAATGGAGTTATGAAAAACTGAGAACTAAATATAGCTTCTAATTTCTTGCATTCAGTAAAACACAAACTCCAAAAACGGCAAAAATAAATTGCACAAACTCAACTCAGCTCTGACAGAATTAGATAGGAATAAAAAAAGAGTTTTAATGAAGTTTGATTTACAATAAAGTATATCCAACGGGTAGACAGTAATGGTGTCTGTTTACAAAAGATGTGTGCATGGTCAGTTACAGTCTTCTGATTTGTGTAAGAGGAATGAGACGGGAGGTTTTCTCCGGTATACGTCTGGCTGACCAAGCAAGATGCAGCTCACGTTGTAAAGAAACGGCTCCTTCAATGACAAACGCTGCACGCCAAGCGGGAGAGGAAAGAGGTCCCCCTCCAGCAAAGATCCAAACAGATCACAGTGCATCCCCAAAGGCAAAAACTTGAGTTACTTTAGACCTCCAGTACATGTTTCCCGTGGGCCGAACCAAACTAGAGTGGACAAGCTGATAGACACCATCAGATAAAGCTATCTTCCTTTGTTTACAGCAGTGAGCAGACCGTTATTAAGAGCTGACTGTGCAGATTATCAAGCAGCCGTGTCGGCTACACAAGCAAGGAATTTTCCAGGCGGAGGTATTCCATTCATGCATAGGTGTACACGGGCATGCAGCTCGGGAACAATTGAAGTGTTTCCTTTTCCTGATGTGGAAGGAAAGAACATTTGGAGTGAGAAAGATGCGCCGTTCACGCTCAACAACAACAGGAAATCTGTCTCAACAAAAGAATTCCTCGCACACCAAAGTGCGTAACATAGTATACGTGCCAGTTATTTATTAGCCAACGGTCTGCACAAACAAGCACCACACACACACACACACACACGTGTGCACGCACCCCCTCGTGACACCGCCACATTCCCACCCATGCCCCAGTTTTCCGATCTGATGAAAAGGCAACCCCATTAGAGGTCTACAGCCAGTCATGCATGTGGACTTAAATGTGATTAAAAGACTATCATCGCAATTACGACCTGGACATCTGCAACCACATGCTCCGACAGACTTCAAATGTCTGGGAAGCACTTTTGTAATTGGACAGACATGTCAGATGGCCGAGTATCAAGGCAGCTCTCTAAACCTCTGTCAACAACTGCGGCGCCGACATAGCATCTGGACGGTACTCGCAGCGGCAATGCAAGGTCACTTTGGATAATCATTCAGGGAGGTTCAAATATGTTTGTATGTCAGGCGGCTGGCAAAGGTAAAAGTACAGAATCGTTACAAGCTCATTATTTGTCTTCTGGGCCAAAGCTATTTGACGTTAGTCAGTGATGTGTGCTTTGTCTTTTCAGGGCTGCAATGGGACATGTGTTGAGTTGAACGAGCTCCATCTAATGCAAGCTTATTCAACAGACATGCATTTTGAGGAAATGAATGATACAAATAAAACAGTTACATTCATAAGCAGTAAAGCACAATATTGGAACCCATCCAAATTTGACAACCCAGTAATTAAGAGGCTGTTTGCCTCACTGTTGATCATTATTTGTAATGTGTAAGGCAAAATCAGGCTTGACTTCAATATTGCTTTCCAAACTTTATAAAAAACTAAATGAAACAAATGTGTTGATGTAAATTGAATGATTGTTAAATATAAATAAAATAATAAATTGTGCATGAGCAACTTGTTAAAAGAATCTTTTGAATTAACTGGAATTAAAATTCCAGTGTAAACCTTTTCAATGCAGCTACCAATAGGCCACAACCTAAACAATAAATACAATTCCAGTATATCATATATAATGTCAATACTAGTATACATAGAATTGATATGAATAGATCAGCTCCATTGTCAAGCTACCCAATTCAGCTATTTAAATCAGTATCGGTATCAATATAATTTTCGGTGCATCCATAGTACAAACATTAGCATTGCAAATTAAAATATTTTTTTAATAACCTGCTGTTTATTATCTCTTATTATAGAGTTGGTTTATAAGATAAGTCAAAATGACCATCCGATGTCTTGTTTTTTGTATCCGTTGTCCAACAACCCCAAATGTACTGTACAAACAATGAAAAGCATAAAATCCCATATTTGAGAACCTGTAACTATTAAAACAAGTAATGTTTGCTTTAAAAAATCCCGAAACAAAAAATAGACTAACAAAATAGCAGCCAATTGTCTGTCCATCAACTTATTGATTAATTGACTATCCATTGCAGCTCCAAGTGAAGTGATTGGACATATCAGAATCAGCTTTATTGGCTAACTATGTGCACACAGTCAAGGAATTTGTTTTCCGTTGCTCTGTTTACTTAAACAGAAACAGACATACAGCTAAAAACAAGGACAACAAATAAATAACAAGTAACTGCAAAACTCCGTTATGCTTTCGCTGAGAAATTCAGCATGTCATTGCTTTTTAATTAAACGTTGTATCTGTAACAGGACAATTCGGTTATTACTTCTTTTAGAAGTCAAATAGTGAGGCAATGAAGTGGGAAGGACAAGGTTATTATTCCATGGCTGTGATAGAGCTGGGTGTTAACACGTAACCCTAAAACATGTGTCCTAAAGAAGCCAAATATGAGAGAACTGTTGGTGTTTAGCAATGATTCAGAACGGTTGCATACGCATCTGTACAGTAGGAGGGTGGAGGGGAACAGCAGAGAGCCACACATTAAATATAGTATGACTGCTCAGGTAATCTCTAACAATCGTGAAAAAAATCAACAACGTGAACCTCCGCCTCATTTAGCAAAGGAGCCACAGCTGTGTCAGAGGAGACACCGGCCTGTGAGAATGGTGCGTTTGGTGATGGGTCCTGTGCTCGGTTACCAGGCAGCTGAACCTGGCCTGGGGGAGGAAATGACACAATTCCTGCTGAAACTGTAGATGTTTGGAGTTGTTTTTTAATGCGAACCAGATGTCTGCTGAACAACCAAAGGAACTAATGCAAACCCCCCTAAACTTCAAACCCCCGTTTGTCAACGCGGGCTGAATGCTGCGTTTAACGTTAAATACATGCGACCCTACTCGTCCAAGAATATGAGGGGTGGGGTGAATTACCATTCGTGCCATCTCACAGGATCGAGTAGTGACCGATGGCGCGCGACTTTACCATATGCCCCCCGCCCCCACAAACGTTTTGTATGTTTTGTACTCCGGTTTAATATTTGTTATCGAATTGAAACCACGAGACAACGACTCGCTACTTACCACGTAACTGCACGTCACTGTGGCCAATAAAGGGCTTAAACGTCTTCAGTATATCTGCGTTTTTGACTCTGCCTGAGCTGCCTCCGGTGGAGTAGAAATAATCCAGCAGCGACTCTTCCCTCACATCACTCATCTCAGCTCAGGGTTCACAAACGTCTCTATGGCGGCGACCTGGAGGAGTTTGTGTTGGAAAAGATGCGCTTAACTCTCGCGGAAGGATACTTTTCACACCGCCATAATGCAAAGTCCTCTTGGTTAATTTGTTGTAGTAACATTACATTATCTAAACTTCACTCCACCCAGCGGAGCAGCCCGCTGCTGCGCCTCCTCCCGTTAACCCTTTCAAGACCCCAGCATCTTATTTTTCTCTCTGCAACCAAAGCCTTAGGATGTAGTAATCTGCTATATAAAACAAAGATGGATCTAAAAGCGTGTGTGGGTCATACTCATTATTAAAAGTGACCGTGAACGTCTCATTTTCATGTAGTTCCTAACGAGAGCAATTTGATGGTAGGACATACCTATTAATATAGTTTTCTACATGAAATATATCCAGCAGTGGAGCAAGTGCTTAAATATGTTACGATAGTTAAAGTACTAATACAACCGTAAATTATAATTAACACGGTGTCGAAATAAAATTAAAAGTCCTGCATTCAAAAAGTGAATGGTATTGGCATCAAAATATACTTAAAGTGAAAGTATTCATTAAGCAGAACGTCCCATTTCTGAATAATATGTAGGCCCACTTTATTACTGGGTCATTAATGTGTATTTTACTCTAGTGTTGCAGCTGGTTTATATACTGTCACCATGAATTAAAGATAAGATGATATTAAAGGTAATACAAGTAAGAAGTGTAGTTCAGTAAAAAGTAATAAGGGGCATTACATAGAAATACTCAAGTACAAATGTGATATATATATACCCTTCTTTTTATCAGTGTGTGTAAGTATTGTTTATTTCATTGCTGATAATTTATGGACTTTTGATATGTGGAGAAACATATTTGTCAGGTGTGTTCAGACCAATAATTTGCAAATTTGTGGGGGAAAAAACCTCTAAATTACACAGCAGGAGTGCTCATGGATAACTTTAACGTGGCCTCATCTGACAATTGCCATGCATTTACACCTTTTTAGTAGATTACCTTGTAAAGCAAAACTTTTGGTATCTGAATAATCATTCAAACACTAAACAGCTCCATCCGTTAAACAGTTTTGGATTGTTGGTTATAAGAGACATTTGAAGATGTCACCTTGGAGTCTTCTTGGTCAGAGAATTTAAAATATTGTCATTATACATTTCATCATGTAACACATTTGCATCTGAATAAAACCTCAACTTTAACTGGACTTTGTATTTTTGTATCTTTATCTTACTCACCAAAGTGAGTAACATATAGTATACATGACAGTTATTTATTAGCCAAAGGTCTGCCTATTTTAGACATGGATTATCACAATTAGACAAATAGTTAAAGTACAGATATTGAACTGTGCATGATGGGTTGCAATTGTATGGTGGCTCTTGATAGCTCAACAAACTGAAAATTAAGATAAAACATGCAAATGGACACATTGGAAAGAAATCTGAAATCCAAAAACAGAATTTAATCCCAGCGCTTGGAAAAAGCACTCTTAGTAGAAAAGCTCACAACACGAAGGAAACTGATTACAGGGGACACAAAAATGATGCACATGGCATGGGTTGTGGTTCATGAAGTTATTGAAGTAAACTATCAATCATTGTGATCCCATGATTGAGATATGATAACAATGAATCACTTGGTTAAAAATAGATATTTGCAATATTATTTAAAAAATCTCAGTTATTTTCTTACACTGCTAACCATCTTGCCATCTTTAATGAAATCATAATCCCCAAACGGAAACCACAAGTGCTTTGGTGAAGACGTTTCCTAATTTGCTTTTGGTGTGTCTATTTACATGTGTTCTTTTTTTGCAGTGCGCTGAGCTCTCAGGGCCACCATACATTTGGATCAGGCGTTTTAAACTTGTAAACAGCCCCCGTTCCCAGCTTCACCACTTCCTGTGTGCACCAGTGATAATGGTGGAGAACCCAGTCAGTTCAGGTATAAGACACACAACACATTGTCAAATTAATTACGTGATTGTGCTGTAAATATTAAATGTGCTGGGCTTACACATTAATCCCTCTGTCTTCCTCGTATATGTTCTCTTTGAACGAGTTTCCATTTAATTTAGAAATGGGTGATTTGTATGTCATGTTTTAGGCTGCTGCTCTAAAAAGACAATATTGTAATTACAGTAAGCTTCTTATAAGCTGATACAATTATTGAGGTGAGGAGTTTATATTGTTGCGTGAAAGTGGGACCTTATGCTCCTTCAATTTATAAAACAACACAACCTTTACCGGGATAAAGACATTTGATCCTCTAGCATATGCCACGTATTTGTGAAATTAATTTATGCCAGAGAGCAGCTGGCAATACATTATCACCTTGCTACCTACTGTGAGGGGGAAAACAAGCAGAGGAGGCAGCCATCAACTGTGTCTAGGCATCCAAACAGCCCTGTGATGGAAAATATAGTCAGATATGTAAGTATTTAGCATAAAGAATGCCTTGTCATTAAGCCTGTCAAATACATGTAATGGAGTAAAAAGTACAATATTCCCGGAAACTATAAAGTAGTATAAAAGGGTCAAGTATGTGCACCCCGTTATTGATAGCAATAATTAAACACATGTAATTAGTTTCCATCACTGGAAGATGCAGAACTAGTGCAATAACTTGCAGGTGATGCTTTAAACCTTAAAAAGCCAGTTCAGTACATTACTTACTAGAGCAACACTAATAAATCAGACTGGCTGACGGTAGTTTATCGCAGTTGGAATGGCTGTCTATGTCGGCCGAGGACTGTGATACACAAATGCCAAACCGAGGTCATTTGGAACCAGTGTTTCCATTTTAACCCTCCTGTCGTCTTCGGGTCAATTTGACCCGATTCAATGTTTAATGTCGGTGTTCTTTCGGGAGTCAACAAACAAACATAAAGTACCTCACACTTAAACTTGGAAAACAATATTAATTCTAATAATTTTCTGGAGATTTTAATAGCTGGGGTCATATTGACCTCAAGGGTAAAATATGTTAGTAAATATAAAGGTAACAGGAGGGTGAAACATTGAATCGGGTCAAATTGACCCGAAGGCAACACAAGGGTTAAAGTCTGTTCACCAAGTTTCCAGAAGACCCCACTCCCCCCCCCCCCCCAACAGTAAAAAAAAAAGTTCAGTATACTTTAGTCACAATTCTTCAAGAAAAAAAATCTGCAGAATCCATTATAACATTGTTCATTGATGTTGTGTTACAAATGTAAAAGATGAGGATAGTTGATTGAGTTAGTGTTACCACCAGTTTTCAACTTATTGTGTTGGACGGTGATTTTTACATCCCACATATCTGGAGCTACTTGTCTGTTTATTGCTGTTTTCAGGGGTCAAAGAGAACAGAGAAGGGCCAGATGTTCTTGTGCACCATGTGAAGGTCAAGGCCACCAGTCTAATGGCCGCGTGTGGTACTGATCGAGGGCAGATGTTCACAGGGTTATCCATTCCATATGGCTGCCACTCGTCCGTGGGGCCTTTTCACAGGACGGCTCTTGTAAACACGCTTTAGTTTGCTGTTCTCTTTTTTTCTGGCCCTGTAAAACATGTCCTAAATCCAATCACCTAGACCCTCTACAGGGGATGATGTTGATGAATGGGAATGTGTAGTGGTTGTAGTGACCTATAAGCCCCTACTGAGATTACAGGCAGGCAACCAGCCAGCCAGGCCTGGCAAGGGCACCAGGAAGCAGCTAGAGCTTAAAGAGGGATTGTTTACATAGACAATGGTGTCTACCTGGTTTTAATCCATGGTCAAAAAGAGTACAGGGGATTGGTAGAGTTTAATAAATGAAAGTGCTCTTATAATCAGGATTTGCCAAAGTGCCCCTTTTGTGTTAATCGGACATTTTTTACAGCATGGTTGTTGACATCTGCCACAGCAGTTGGTGTTAACCCCATCTCTGCCCCATCTGTATGCACTCTACATGTCCACCAGACATCATGCAGAGAAGTGCACAGAACACACACGTCAACAAAATGGGAAAGTTGCACTTTATATATTAAAAAAACAACTCTCTCCGTTTCTCCAAAACAACATTGACCAGAATGTCTTTAAAGCTAAAAGCTGTAGTTTGGTTTAAATGCTCCAGAGAGGTACCGGGTATAAATAACCTCACATACCTGAAAATAATGGACTGGATGCAGCCGGCCTTCAGCCGACGATGGTATTACTTACTCAGGAAAGGCTAATAGAACAAGGATGTGTAATTACTCTATTGCTAAAATAGAAAGCTGCATTTTTAATAATTAAAGTCCAACATATCAGCGATAAAGCATAATAAAAGAGTTTTTAAATCAAGGATTACAACAGTAAATCCCAGCGGGCCAGATGTGGGAGCGGGAGGGGTCGCCTCATTCAGGGACCAGATTAAACAGAAAATCCCACAGGACCGCACTGTCTTTTCTCTGCAGTTTAGGGGCCTGTGTGGACTCAACATGCTGTAATCCACCAATTAGCTGATATAATCACCTGTAAATACACCTTGGCCATGATGTTGCCGCGGGCCATCAGGCCCCGCTCTGCTCTGCAGCACGTCCCACATGTGTTGGAAATACGCGGCAGATTTTAACTTTCTGGGAACCAGAGATAGACTCTCAAAAAACCAGAAAGACAGCTGGAACAGATGTGATCTGACTGGAAACTAAACTGTGCAGATGAATGCTGCACTATGACTTTCAAATTACTCTGACTCTTTTTATGACATACCAACGGGACACTAATGCCTTTTTTATAAAATACTATATTATGACTACAGATATCCAGACAACATGCCTATATTCTATGCTTTTTATGGCACTTTACACATTCTTGCACTCTTTTTAAATTTCATAAATCTATTTCTTATTTAATTTAGGCTTCTAGAGTTCCATTTCAAAGGAAAATATGGAACTTTTTTTATCCACGACATTTATCTCAAAGCCATAGTGAGTCGTTACTTTGCAGTTGAGGAATTTACATACACAAGCTAATATGATTAATACATTTATTAAAAGTGTAATAACTTAAACTCTAATAAATCTGTGGAAGGGCCATTCACTTCACAGCTGACCCAAAGCAACAGGTTCAGCTTCATATTGAGACGTACAAAGTAAAATGAATACTGTCAAAAGTGGTCACAAACCTTTTTGGTGTAATTTTTTTGCAACCCCCAATGATATTATTTCGCCACATGTGGTGCGTTACAAACATGAGACGAGAGCAGTACAACCAGTTCATGTAGTTTTAATGCTTAATGCCATTCAGATTCAGCTTTTCCCCACAAATCACTCCATTACAATGGATTAAACCATTAAATGAGGGATAAAGTATTTGAGCATTTTTATTCTGTAAGACACTTTAACATTATTCCTGAAAGAGGAAACACATCATTTGGTTCATAGCACAGTCATGGCTGGCAAGAAAAAAATATTAAGATTACATCAACAAAACAAATGTACAAATCATTGAAGCAAACAATATAAACAATATCTTATATATAAAACATAGCAGGCATAATAAATATTACACATTAACAAAAAACTAAACTAAAAGTAAACAGAGTTAACCTATTTGGTTTGGGCGATGTTTGGAACAAGGTGAATGTTGAGTGAATCTCCTGGAAAAAGCGTTGTTCTGATTCACGCATGACAGAATATAGAACCCAAACCTTTGTTGTTGTTAGCGTGCACAGGCAGTACTACAGTAAGTGTAGACCTCTTTTGTGTTCTTCCTATGACCACATTGTTGCTTGTGCTTCTTCAGTCAGTCTTTTTTTTTTTCTTCTTCTTCTTTTTTTTTTTCGGAACTCAACTCTCATTAGTTCAACATACCAAAACAGAAGAAGTCCATCTGAGGAATCAGATGATGGCTGTATTGGACCTCTCTGGTGGTTGGTAATCTACTGGCTACTTCCATCTTTGGGTGTGTTAGCATATTCACAGGAGATGGGGAATCAGTTATGGTTCAGTCAGGAATCGAGGACCGTGTGATCATTCGAACACAAGACAATCTTTCACACTTTCTCTCACATACACATACACACACACGCACACACACATACACACACACGCACACACACACACACACACGCAGACACAGACATTAAACAATAAGTTCAAATTCATTGTGTGACCAATTGTAAATTCACTCTTTAGTGATTCTTCTACTTAACATATAGCTGTGCAATTTTCATTTTTTTTTCTTTTGCTAAAGCAAACCAGGAGTAGTATAAATATTAGTCGGTGCAGGTTCTTTTTAGCCAGGTGTAGAGAGCATTTTCAAGACTTGGTGTTCCTCTCTTCGCCTCTCGTGACTGAGAAGATGCACAATCCCCCAGTCCACCTGAACATCCCAGCCCCTATAATGCTACTTCTGTTGCAAAGTGCAATCAGTTGTTGTCTCTTTGCCTCTCCCTTCCACTCAAGAAATTCGGAAAACCAATGCAACAGCAAAGAAAAACATTTTGTCGTGAAAGAAAATGGTACTGCCAGTGTCCAAAAAGAAACCAGAAGGGAGAGGGCAGCAAAAGAGAGAGTGCATTCGTGTCACAAGAAATTCAGTCCATCGAAGCAAAACACGTGTTGTTCCTTATTATGCCCACATGCCAGCCGTGTGAAAGAGTGGTTATACTTCCCTAGAAAGAGAAAAGACAAAATCCATAAACACATATTCCCTCCAGTAAGAACATGCTAAATCTAGAACCAAATTACAAGAATAATTCAACATTTTGGTCAATACAATTCTTGACTTCTTGCGAAGCTAACTAGAACTTGCTTCATCTCGGCTGTGCAGACATGAGTGATGTCGATCTTCTCCTCTAACTTGGCAAGAAAACTCATAGTACTCTCTTCTCAAGCAAATAAACTATTCCATTAAATGTAGTGAATGTATAAACGTATATTACGGAAGTCAGGACTTACGATGCAGTGAGTGTAGAGTTGAGGACAAGAGTGGTGCGGATCCGATACAGCTCAGCGAGCGTCAGCTTCTTGTGCTGCTGGGTCGGGGATTTCTTCTTTTTAAGTGACATCTCCCCCGAATCGCCGGTGGCCGTGGACTCGCTTTTCTTTTCGACGCAGGCAGACGGAGCCGTTTCCCCGTCTGAGCTGTTGCTTTGGGACTCGTCGCCCTCACTTGGTCTGGCGGGCGCTGCGTGGCCGTGCTGGGCCTCCGCCCTCCTCAGGGTGGCACAGAGTTTGTCAGAGGGCATGCTCAAGCCGTCTTCAGACTGGTCGAGGTCACTGGAAAACAGCTTCACGCAGGTTTGGCCTACCTCTATCAGGCTTTTACTGTGCGCCAGCGGTGATGTGTCCCTGCATTGTGATTGGTCCTGCGCCTTGGAGCTGTGTGTGTGTGGGGGGTACACAGGGATTTTACCATGGAGGCGCTGCAGTAGATTGTCCTCAGAGCGGGATAAAGCCAGATTGGAAAACCTCTGGAGGCAGTGGAGTCGTGACTGAATATGAGGCCGGCGGCGAGGTTTAGAGGCCTGGATCACTGACCGCTGGGACCCCAGTGAGGCAGAATCCTCCTCCTCTTCCTCTTCTTCTTCCTCGAATACTGTCTCTCCCTGCTCCGTCTCCTCGACCTCCCGGTCTCCCTCTTCCTCCTCTCCTTCACTTTGGCCGGGTTGAGGCAGAAGTCCTCTCAGGAGGGATTCAGGAGAGAGGGTGCCATAGGCGCTGTCCATGGAGAGAGAGCGGCACTGAGGGTCTAGCTCCTTGCCGCCAGGCCCCGCCTCCTGAATGTGCTCAGAATAAACACCGGAGTGAACTCTGTGGGTGCTCTTGGAATGTGACTGCTGGACCTCCAACGTGAGAGAGACATCAGAGTCGTTCTTACTGGTTCCCTGGAGGTTCATGTTTGGGGAAGGAAGCTCTTGGTGTTCGCCGGGGTCATCAATGTCCATCACTGACAGGGTCTCAGTCGAGCCATCTGATTGACTGAAAGGAAAGTTTTGGTCAATTTAGATCACAGTTAGGACCCAAATGCACTGAAAGCGATAAGCCTCATTTTTACGACTGTCAATTGATGCTCTTGTGGCACACAGAAGGCTTTTTAAAACGCAGACATTACAGAACGAGAGAGAGTCCTGCAGAGGACGTTTGCCATTTTAACCAATGAAAGTATTATTAATATTAGTCAATATATTTTTATTAGCTTTGGTCACTGGGTCCCAATCGGATGCTACAAGACCAGAGTCAGGGCGTTCCAGCAGTTTGACCGGCATCATCACGCTTTTGTAGCATGTTTGGTCATTTAAAAGAATAAGTGCACTTCAAAATGTGCACGTCAGACGCCTTTAATCTCACTACTTCCACAACGACAACAAACATTACAACTACTGCGTCAGTGACTGGATCAACTATTCGTTGGAGCTAAATGGGTAGCACTCTTTTTGGCACAACGTGTTGACTTGAACACTGTCGTACCTCGAGTTCTGCTGCTCTTTGTGCCCGAGGCATGGGGAGCTTGTGGTAGAGTTGCTGCTCTCATCTTCCTCCTCTTCTTCTTCTTCTTCGTCACCCTGTGAACTTCTCTTCTTTCTGTTCTGCTGCCGGAGGACCTCCTCGGTGCGAAGCTTCTGGAGCTGGTTCTGCAGGGTAATTATACAGGCACATTAAGTATGGAAAAACCACAACATTGTGTTCTGGAAATCTTATTTCCCAAATAAGATATGAACTGCCTCTCCAACCTGGACATTGCAGATTGCATCGATCCAGCTTCGCCCCTGGGTGGCGCTGTTGGCTTGGAAAGTGTAGGCTGCCACTGCACTTTTGAACTCATTGAGGTAGATTAGGATGAATGAGCCTACAGACAAAAAGCACAACAAAATACAATCAGCTTTATCTCGGCGCTAGTTTTCCAGTTTTACGACTGCAGTTGAATCCCAGTAGCAGTTAATGACCATAGATCAGTGGTCTCTAGTGGAGGAATGAAACTAGACACCGACTGTATGTAATGTGATGCATTGCTCTAGATTAAACTAAACAGTGTGTAAAGGAGTTTAAATGAAACTTACACATTAATGCAGCAGCAATACTAAACCAGAAATATAATTATAGAAAAACACTGCCAGGGAGTGTGATGTAGCTGATACTATTTTTACATAAATAAAGGATCTGGAGCCTTATTCTACCGCTGGTGGTCTGAGTTCTACATTATTATAGCTTCATGTTTAAGCCAACATCATTAAACCATTGATCTCATTGGTCAGCAAACAATTAATTAAATCTGAAATGTTTGCTGGTTATAACGTCTTAAATTTAAAGATTTGTACTTGTTTCATAACGTATTTTTTTTACTGACTAATTTGTTTATATCTTTTTAAAAATATGTCAGAAAAGTGTTTAAATTATGAATAATAAAATAATACGAGTTACATCCCAATATTCATCTGAGCACTCACCGGGGTCTTTGAGTTCCTTACAGACGACATTGTGAATGAGGAGAGGCTGCCGGATGATTTTGACTTTCTCAACTCTTTTCCCTGGCTTGGTGATCAGCAGCAGGTCGGTGAACAGGACACAATAAACTTCCATCTACAGAGGAGATAAACTCGTCTCAGGTCGGATCCAAACTCATTTGTTTTTCTTCCGATCAGTCAATCATTTGAATTGAAATATGAGGCAACTGTGACACAAAGTGAGAAACCAGTTGTTGAGTATAAAGACAGGAAGAGTCGGTCTTACCCGACTGTCTTTGCCCTCTTTCATCCTCAGAGCTCCTTCAAGATGCAGCTGTCGAGTCTCCTCCGGTGAAATTCCTCTCATGGGAGCCATGAGGTCGAAGCGGTTGTACTCCTTGAGGATCTGACAGGGAAAAGACAAAAAAAGTTACAATAAGTTTTATTCCTGTAAGCTTTTTTGAAGATGTGGGAGAGCACTGCAGGCCCCATAGATCGTTTCTTACCTTCTCCACCTCTTCACTGCTCCCCTCTACAGCCTCGTAGGAGTCGATACGAGCAGAGATGGTGGCCAGCTTCTGTTGTTCCTGACGCTGTCGCATTTGAGACTCCACGCTGTTGATGAAGCCCTCGACAGCAGCCACCTAGAGGGAGACCAGCACAGAAATACACTCAGACATGTTCCATCAGTGTAAATGAATGGAGCACCATATATAATCTATTTGTTTACATCCTTAGAGATTGGTGGTGGAACTATTCATATCTTTTAAATAATAATAATGCATTTTATTTATTTTGCGCTCTAAAAATGTACTCAAGGCACTTTACATGGTAAAAACCAAAAGAATCAGAATCATAAAACACGGGACGAGATGTTAAAACTGTCCATTGTGCCAATAGATGGTATGCACTCGCATGAGATTTATCATGATGTTGACAGAGTGGCATGGGAGGTTTATTTCTTAGACTGGGTTAAGATGTCAATTTTGGGACCCATCCTCAGTAGTGTGCCTTCGAATCAGTGGGTGTTTCGGCCTTTAATCACTAAACACCCTCATCATAGGTGGCCAGCTCAAGGGTGATCAAGCCGTAGCTTGTGTCCCATGCCCAATTAAGATTTTCCCATGGGACTATGCAAGGCAGGGGCGTCCTCTTCCCTGAGCCAGCCCTACAGCTGACCACATACCCCCATAATCCATTTGTATACATCCTTAGAGATTGGTGGTGGAACTATTCATATCTTTTAAATAATAATGCATTTTATTTATTTTCCGCTCTAAAAATTTACTCACGGCACTTTACATGGTAAAAACCAATAATGTAAACTAGAGATTAAAGTACACTGTAAAATATTCTGTTACTAAGTCCTGCATTGAATTTTTAAAATTGTTTTAATTTATGTTTTAATAAATTAAAAGTACTCGATGTAAAAAAAAAAGTCCCCTGCGACTGTTATATTATTATATATAATACTCAGGATTGTACTGTTGTAGTTGCATTGTAGAGATGGTATCGTACAAGGACCTCAGAATGTGCACATAAGTCCAGTACTTGATGAAATTGATCGTTGCTCTGCCCCACTGTCCTTACCATGCTGTTGACGATGTCCCGGGCCGACGGCTCGTCCGTCTTCTTGAGAACTCTCTTCAGGAGGAGTGGATATTTGGTCAGTCGCTGGTGAGGCTTCGCCAACATGTCGGGGAGCTTCTGGCGGTTACACTGCTTATGGGTCTCTACCCACTGAATAGAGCCACACAAACACAGCACAGCAAACAGTTAATGGGGCAGCAATGTGAAGACAGCTGAAGAGGAGTGTGTTGGACAGCATCTGGGATTAGCTTTCAGGCGAGAGAGCGGAGAGGACTGACCGTGACGTAGGTCCTGAAGAGCTCATTGTCCCTGAGGAGCGTACGCATGTTCTCCATGCAGCCCTCCTCCTCCATGCAGTAACGGATGTAGGGCTGGAACCTGGAGCCAAACTGAACACACAGGCAAACAAAGACATGCGTCAGAGATTTTACCAACATCGATACATGGACACACATATTAGTTACGCCTCAGCCTGAAGCCGACACTATTATGTTTTTATGGAATTAGTCATAGGAAAAGTTGCGTTGCCCGGTAAACTGGAACTAGAAAGGAATCGCAACAACCTGCTGTTAAAAAACAAACAATAAAGACTCATAAACATTTGGCTGTTCGTGAACAGTATATATTATTAAGTGTATGGTTATCAACACTGTTGTATTGTTAATATTCTTCTAAAACACAGGTTTACATTAATAAATGATACAGTTATGGAATAATTATTCAGATCCTGTAAGTAAAAGTAGCAAAGTACCACACTCTAAAACTATCCATTCAAGGCCCTGCATTCCAAACATTGAATTATTAAACGCAAAATGTACTGATATAAAAGTATCAACGCCATATTGTTGTTTTGGTCGAAGAGATTCGATCTGCAGCATTTCACCATTCGTATTAATTAATTAATTAATTAATAATGTAATCAGTTCTATTTTTGACTCGTCCGATAACCTTTGATTGCTTATTGGTTCCATATTATTGAGCGTTTTATCAATACAACACCACTTATATGCCAGCTTGTCTGTTTTCAGTGCTTTGTAGTAAAGTCCACAAGTGCATCATTCCTCTCTTTGTGGTACCTGTGGAGGTATTGAAACACAGTGTGATTGCAACTGACCGTCCGGAAACCGTGGTGAAGGTCGGTGGGGTCGAGCAGAGCCCGGGCCTGCCTGGCCTTCTCCAGGACTGGCAGCATGACCTGGTTCCACAGGGACGTGTGGAGTCGCAGTATCTCCTGGATGTTACTGAACAGCTTGGCGGGCTCCACCTCGGTCAACAGACCGCTTTCCTGCAGGTTCAGCAGCCCGCACAGGAACAGCTGCAGAAGGTGATCCAAAAGAAAATGAGTCATCAGACACACTGCTGACACAAAGCCTTTAAAGCCAAAGGTCGTCACGTCACACATCACAGGTTAAATCTCTTGCACTCCGTCTAGTGAGCAGTGATAAGAGTCTAGTCTTCAGCCCTAACACGCGGTTCATTGTGTGCTACCTATCTCTGGACAGACAGTCGTTCATCTTACACAACAGCCAGACTTTTATCAGGAGTCACGCACTTACATCAGTGATGACTCGGAGTTTCTTTATGTAGGTGGCCTCGGTATGCAGCAGCTCCCATATCGCCTCCTGCTGGTGGAACTGTCGCCTTGTCAATGTCTGCACACACAAACGCAGATCACGTTATTAAATAGAACAAATGTGGTCACAGAGTCACCCCATTATTACATTACATTATAATTTCCTTATATTGTATTTAGAGTGACACACATTTTGTCTGTAACATCATTCCTGTTAATATCAGGTCTAGTCTTTGGTCTTTTTCATATAGTAAGTCAAAAAATTGTCAGTCTGCCAAAATCCCATAAGCCAGAATCTTTGACCGTACATATACTCATTCAAAGGCCACAAAGGTTATTGTATGTTTAAGAATGTGAAACGTATTTTTAAAAATCATGAAAGTAAGAGAACCCTGTGGACACATAGGACGTGGTCACATGGTATATTGCCACTACGTTTGAAAGTGGAAGACACAGAACTCTGCTGTCCTTTATGCCATGATTTATGACAAAGGGTCCAGATTTACATTTCAATTGGAATTGAGGATGTGCTTATGCTTGCTCACTTATGATTATTCATGACGTAGAATGCAATTTAATCGACATGAACCGATGCATAAATGCAGCTTCGGTTTTGTTTGAGTTATCCTTTTTTAAAATGTTTATATTATGTTTTTACACTGTCAGCGCTGAGTGTACGTCCAGTACGAGGGACTGCGTGGGCGCTAAGCAGTGAGGTCTCGGTCCGGCTGCCCTGATTAGCCGTGTACACATTAACAGGTGTTCGTGTTATCGTGTACATTGCCGCACACAGCAGTGTCAGAGTAAATCGCTTCGGAAGCGTCATTCTGGGGAAACGGACATCAGTGCAATTGTGACAAAGACACATGATGAAGGAAGTAAGAGCTGAAGCAGGATGCCAGGATGGATGTAGTAATCAGCGGCCAGATGTATGTTATATTTCAATTTTCACTTGAAGATTCATTGTAAAAAATAAATTAAAAGATTTTTAAATGTTTATTGTTTAATTAACATTATGCTGATTGTCTTTGTCCCTTTCAGTTATTAATGGTGAATCAGGTTGTACCAATTATATGATAATAATCGATAGATGGGCAGACATATGTATTTTGTTTTACAATCTTTACATGAACAGTATTGAAATAAGGCACAATACTTTTTAAGTTTCATACAAAAGAGAACGAAGTCTTAAAATCACCATTACCATTTATTCCCGCTTAATTAATTGTTTCCCCCCCACAAGTGTGTGGACAGTCTGTGCTTTTCTTTACCCCCCCCCCCCAACACCCCCAACTGTGCGGCTGTACCTCCGAGTTGTCCAGTAACACCTGCCAGCTGTCCTCCAGGGACAGGTTGGTCTCCTCCTCCTCTTCCTCCCAGGAGTCCTGGTGGAAGGAGAGCTGCTGCGGCACCTTGGGCAGCCCGAACAACATGTAGGAGTGGAGCTTGCTCTGGAGCTGCTCCAGACGATCCGCCTCCTGTAATGAGACAGGAACGATTTAGAAAACCACCCTAATTAGCTTGAACTAGGTTACCAGCATGACAGCGAGAAGAGATGCAAAAAGAACTGTCCATTTCTGTCCTTTGTGTGCGGATTTATTGTTGTATTCAAACAGTAAGTGAAGATGAGTTCACAGATTTGCATATAAATCCTGTCCTTACCGGCGCCTTAATTCCTAAATCCAACAGTAGGTGCTATTCAGGCCATTGTTCAGTCTGGCAGGCCTTATGTAGTTATGAAAATGAGCTCTGTGCATTGAGACCACTCTCAACAATAGAGGACTAGGGAGAGGGGGCAAAAGCTACAACATCGTGGGTTATGATGGACCAGTGGTTTGTGGGCCATTTAAAACAAGTCCTGTTGTCTGTTGATTAATAGTCAGACATTGCACAGCAGTATTTTGGAGTAAGTGTCATCAAAGATTCACATTCCTTTTCATAGTTGTGTGAAAGAACTGGCAGTGGTTCATCCCTCCAAAATGGAAAGTGCAAGGGGTCCAGGTCCTGGTGAAGGATCTCTGGCCCTGAAGGGGTTAAGGGGGACGCTCGGGATGAATAGAGATGAGAGAGGCAGTGACAGGTGACTGACAGATACTGTCTCTATATGACATCTGCTACTGTGCAAGATGTGACCTCAGGAGGGGAGAGACAATGGGAACGTGTGTGCTTTATTTAAAGGAAAGTTTATATTTATTGTTGAAAACCTCAGCAGTTAAAAGGAAAGGCGTGACGATTTGGGATTTTGCGTTAAATAGTCAGCCGTTGAGGCGCTGGAAGGCAGATTTGTTAGTTTTGCACAGTGTGTCCTTGTTTCCCGTCTTTATGCTAAGATAAGTTGGCCAACTTCCAAAGAGTGAAACTATTCCTTTAAGTTTTTTATTTATTTTCATGAGCACATTTAAAAGAAATGTAATCAGCGTTTTATAGAATTGAGTGAGGCTTTTCCTCCACCTACTTATTTCCAGAGGAAAGTATGTGAGCCAACAACACAAGACGGGAAATTACCTCACCAAAACACGGGGGATATGACCTTCTGACCCCCTCCCACTGCTGCTCGCTACTGTTTTGTTTGCTTTTTAATGTGGTTTTTTTCAGAGACATGTCTGGGAAACAAGCTTGCCCCTCACAGCTTTTACAATATCTGCTTTACGGCCGAGAGAAAGTGCAGCGCACATCAGTCTTTATATTTCATGTGATGGTCTTTGTCTGATCAGCGTTACCTTGCCAAACGCTCCGGCGTTGGAGCTGAAGAAGCCGCTGAAGCGGCTGGCAGCGCGGTTCTTCCAGCTGTCGGCCCCGATGCCGGGCAGAGAGCCACCGGTCGATACCAGAGCATCCGGGGTGGGAATATTCGTTTCTCCCAAGTACTCAGTCATGTTCTTCCTCCGCCGAGACTGACCCTGCGAGGCAAAGAGCAACATTTAGACAGTGTAAAAAGAACAATTTAAAAACAGAAAATGAAAGGAGGAGTGATTTTAAAACCTCAAGGGCAAAGACAAAAGTTTCCAGGCTGATGGCTGGAAAGAGACAATGAAGGAAAGAGAGAAATATACAAAGACGGGACAAACAGGAAATCAGAGGGGAATTCTGTGCAAGGGATGACATCAGCGGGACCGTTAAAGCTACCCTAATGATCAGACACAAACAGGAGAGGGAAGGACTGCCACTTCCTCGCGGAGAAATCTCATTACATCACAAGTCGCAGGCGGGAGGTTGTTCCATGAGGACAGACGGCCCGAGTCTGGCCATTGTTCCCGCTCCATTGTTACCCTGTCAGCAGGCCCTGCCATGGACCCTCATTCATGCAATCTCTGTCCACTTTATGAGCACCAGCAAAGCAAACAAACAGGGGCCACCTCAGTATCAGAGGAAGCAGTTGTTTTTGCCGTTAGAGTGAGGAATCTGCTGGTGAGGAGTCGGCGAGATTCAGGCCACTGACCCCCCCCCCTTCAAACACAGTGACAAGGAACTTACATTCCAGGACACTGACACTGCTGCTGAAACTGACCGGCCATTCCAACCAAATTCTTTAACTGATCACCCCCCCACTCGCTATTTATAGAGCATCAAAAAAACAGGGAGAAAAAAAATCAAACTAAAACTGCAAAATGGAGGGGGACAGAAACAGGAGCACAGGCAGTCAAGCGATGGTTAAATGGAGACAAACGATGAATACAAAGTCTGGATAAACTTCTGAGGTTACGCATCCCAGTTCCCAGAAGTAAACAACTTCCATTACACTTCAGTTAAAGACTTATCAAAGTATATCAGCTTGTGGCATGTATATGTAAGAAAATGAAATGTAAACATTACGAACAGCACTGTTCACATTGTTCTGCATTGCACAGGTTCCCATTTTAGGAAGAACATGCCCAGACCTTTGTGAATCCACTTAAGTAAAGTAAAAGCCTACAAAGGGCCGATACAGAGTTGATTAACAGGATTGTAAATCGAAGTGGGGGGTCCTAAAGGTTTTCAGCTTAAAGTCCTTTTATTTATTTATTTTAGTGATGATGACCAAAGAGGAGAGGGATTTAACTGCAAATCGACATGTTGACTTTAAAACTAAAACTCGAGGGAAAGGGGAAATGAAAACAAAAGCTTGGAAGTTAAAGGAAAACAAGCTTGTACCCATTAAGGATTCTTTTTTGGGGGGAAATCCGGGCCAACTAGCCAAAGACACAGGTGTCAAGAAGTCTTCAGTCTGCATGGACCAACGGGGAAAGACTGAGCAAACTGAGGCCGGGTGAGATTCGTCTGTGTTTGAAGTATCAGTTTGTATTTACGTTATTTTTAGCATATCATAAATAAGATTCAACATAAACATTCTGCAGTTGCGGATAACAAAAGCAATCATCTCGATTATCAATTTAACGGGAAACCAGTTTCTCAAACACAACAACATGTCCAGGACGTTGAAAAATTAAACGATACAGGGATAGAAGCGCCCAACAGTTTCCCACCACAGTAACAGTGCTCACCATTAAAGCCAGAGGCATGTCAAAAGTAACAAAAACCATCTTAATCCTTCAATTGGATTCATGGATCGCAGCCCATTCTGGAACCAGCTGCTGCGCTCGCTCAACTTCTAGCCTCCTCTGTCTCTCTCCACATCCACCGTGAAAACACACATGTACACCGTCCGGACCTTTGGCGCTGAATCCGTCCGAGAAGCCGAGTGACAACTATGAACACCGCCACGGTATTATCCCCCCACCAAGACGCTGGTGTTGAACTTCGTTGGCTCTCGAAGGGCCCCGTTCCAGCTGACAGGGTCCGGGTTTGCGGTGTCTGGCTGTTGCGTCCTGCCGTGCCCGGCAGCAGCTCCTCTTTGAACCGGGACGTATCTGTGTCCTGTCCTGCTGGCCAAACAGTCAGTGGTTGCATTTCATATAGACACTGGCCTGAAGTCATAGCAACCAGGAGGATCCTGCCTCATTGTGTGGGGCAGGAAAGAGGAGGCAGGGCCCGGGGGAAAAAAAAAGAAAAAAGGGGAGGCTGATTTGAATATTTTGAGGCGGAGTCAGGGTGACAGATTGTGGGGAGCTCCCTCGTCCAAACGCACATCCTGGTGCTCTTTAGGCCAGTCTCAACAACTGACCAGGCATTACTTATGCAAGATTAGCTTTCCATCACAGCTGGTACCGGAATAAAATCAAGCAAATTACAGGGTAACTGTCAACAGAAGGGACGCGTCGTTCTCTACTCGCATTTGAAGTTGGGCCACTATTCTTTGTGCTATCTCAAATTACTGTTTTGCCTGGAGACCTTTGAACAATGCCACGCTGGCCAAAACAAGGAACAAGAAATTCCCCGGTAATGACCAAACGGGAAATTCCTTTTTGTTTACTTGCATGTTTCAGCACATTTAATAAACTGCGTATAAGGAAAAGCCAAACGACCCCTATAGGACCGGCAGAAAAGTCTGGTAACCGTGAAACAATTCAGTCAATCGACAGAAAATCAATCTGCAACCATTTCGCCGTTTGATATTTCATAAACTAAAGAACAAATTTAAAAAATACAAATTAATAGCTAAAGAAAATTGTAGTTTTGGAAGAAATATAACATTCTAGCAAAATTAATAGGACGATTGTATTCTTGGAGGTAATAAACTATTTACATCAGCCGAAGCAAAAACACCCTCATGGTAAACGCTGAGCCGCTCTGCTTCGTGTCTGCTGACCAAATTATGTTTACAAGGTTTCCCTTGTGCCTCCTGTGTAAACATGTCAGTCAGGACAGAGGGCAGCCTCATCTGGAGCTCTTTCGGTGACAAAGCTTCTCGCTCTTGGGACTGCGACTTGTGCACCGGGTCCCGTTGGGGCCAGTCACGTTAACGATATCAAGCCTTGTGTCCCCTCGCGGCCTTATCTTATCAGAGTGGTTTGTAGCATTAACCTTGGCCGGGAAAGGAGAAAATCTTTAAATGGGAAGGGATTGCATTAAAATAAGTGGTGACAAAGAAAGAGCAAAGAGACCCCCCACCCACTCCCTCCCCCTCTTCTCTTTCTGCCCTATGCTACTGCCTTTTTGTAAGTCAACTGATAACAACTCCCCTTGATCAGGTGGGTTGATTAACGATGAGAAAACGGCACGACACTGACCTTCCTGAGGGCCTGGACACACAAGCCATACAAGGTGCAACCACACAGACGACACACCAACACAAGGTGCAAACACACACACACGTTCATAACCAGGAAATAGAAACTAAAATAAACCCCCCGGTGGTCACCACGTGCTGCATGTTTCAAGGACGTTTCAGTTCCAATAAGGAAGACGTGATGCAACAGTGAGATAAAAACAAGCTCTCAGCCTGAGATGAGAGACGTGAGTTGTGAAGAAATAGATGAGGTCCCAGACACAATCACACTTCACCTTATTTACAAACAGACACATTTTGCATTTAGCAGATGAGAATAATGAAAACGAGAAATGTGATCATGGTCAAACCCTTTTGTGTCTGACATTAAATTAAGACAGTTTAAGCTTGTGAAACCAGCTTAAAGATACAACCGATGGATTTTTCCTTAAATCGATTCTTCGGTAAAATGTCAGAAAATAGTGGAAAAACCTCTGTTATCATTTCCCACAGTGCAAGATAAGGTATTGAGATGTATTCACAACTACTACAATATCTTCACTTTGCTCCCTCCTGTATGACGTAGAAAAGCTGCATATATGAAAAGCTAGAACCAACAAATGCTTGTTATTTTTGCTTTTAAAAAGAAACTACGACTATAGAAAAATGATTTATAAAAATAACAAATAATTGTTGGTCGCCTAATTTGTGCAGCTCTAAAACATACGATTGCCATTGCCGACAGAAGCAGCGAGTGACGCTATGTTGAAGCTTCGGCATCGTCTTAGCGCTGCGCGCAGACGTCTCACCTGACAGTCAGTCGCCGTTGGCTTGGTGTCAGCAGGAGGTGACTGAGGAATATCTGTGGCCACATGCAGCAGGTCCCAGCTGTGCCACGATGACAAACGACCAAAACGAACCATGTTTCCACACAAAAAATTCCCCAAAACCTCAGAGGTCTGAGTAAACAAAAGTAAAAGCACAGAGGTAATTCCAAAAGTCAAGAAGAATCCATTTCCAGGAAATCACAATTCAGACGAAACAATCCAGGCCGAGCAGAGAGAAGCATTGCAGATACTTCCCTGGCTGATCCTGCTGGGACTGTGTACCGCGGGCAAACGGTCACACAAATAACCATCATAAAAGGTGTGTGTTCACCCTGAAGTAATCTCCACCTTTAGGCATCAGGGGAAGTTCTTTGTCTTCCCACAAACACACACACACACACACACTCACCTCCTCAGCTTTCTGGAGCTCCTCCCACACCATATGGATTATAAATAATAGTCTCCCAGCAGCTCATATGATAGATAGATAGATAGATAGATAGATATATACTTTATTAATCCCCAAGGGGAAATTTGTCGTCACAGTAGCAGCACCAATAAACTAAACCCACGAGAATAAATATCATAAAATATAAAAAACAGGGATGAAAGATATAGATGTATACAAGTAAAATATAAAATACAAAATGAAGTATATATGTATATAAAATGAACATATGTATATATATATATATATACACACACACACAAACAAATATAATAAAATGACTGTGCAAAGTATACAAAGTAAAATATAAAATATATATGTATATATATATACGTAACATATATGCATACACAAATATAATACTAATGACTGCAGTGTAAAATTTAATTAAATATAGACAGAGTGTGCAAAATGCAAAGTGTGTGTAGTGTCATTGAAATGTGTGAAGTGCAGTTCAACAGTGTAAATATGAGTGTGTACAGTGATAATTATTATGTTATTATTAAAGTTATTGCACTCGGATCTGGCAAGAGGTGATCTGTTATAGAGCCTAATAGCCGTCGGCAGGAATGTTCTCCTGTATCCGTCCTTGTGGCAGCGGAGCGCGAGGAAACGTTTGGAGAAAGTACTCCTCTGCTACCTTATTACCTTAATTAGAGTCATCTTAAAAGGACAAGTTGGATTCAGCAGTTAGGTAACACAACACAACATATTCCTTATTATGATTTAGAAAGAAATGGCGATACAATATAATTTAGGAACGTGAAAAATGTTTGCATTAACAATTATTCTGTTGAGGTTTTTTTAAATTTATTGATTCAATACAAGATTGTGAAAAACAGCAGTTTCCCAAAGGTCAAAGTAAATGTCTTCATATGTCATGTTAAGTAGTTGCAGCTTAATTTTGTGGTAATTAATAATTGACTAACTGTTGCAGCTCTGATATACTAAAATGAATCTAGTTTGTACAGCATATACAAACATGTGTCGTGTTTATTGTATTATGGTCAAACTCATCTTGTTGTCATTCACAGACACTTTGCACTCTATTAACAAACTATACCGACTGCTGTATGGAACCACTCGTGTTTCAGTTCAATGAAGCCCCATGTGACCACATTGATTCAACCATTGTCATTGAAAGTGGCTCCGTGTTAATCGACAATTGACCCCGTTGTGAGCCATCGGAGAGGCCAGACAGTGAGAGAAGTGGAGGCCGTTGGGTGCGAGAGCCCGGCTGAGGAACAATCCCCACATTACCATCTACAGTCGTGTAATGCAGATGTGGAAAAAAGGAACATTCTGCATTAGCCAGATTGAAGTAGAGGAAATCAATGATAATTGTTCCTGCCGAATGCCACTTAGAGTAACAAGGTGCCACTCCTTTCATTGTCTCACCAGTTGAAATGTTGGCGTTCTACAACATCAGTGTCTTTGGCCCTGAAAGCTTTTTAGAGCCTTTGTCAGTGACTGACTGATGGTCCTCGTCTATTATGAAACAACACTATCTACCTCTTCCGTCTCGGGCATAACAAACTCCTCCACCCCCCGAGGCAAAGCCAGGAGTCTCGGCTTCTTTTCCAAACTACATTGGGGTTGCGACGAATGCTCATCATTGTCCTCTTCACCCGGAGATCATTGTTGCGATTTATGAATTCAGGAAGTACTGACAAAAATCCCCCGTTTTCACAATCAAAATATTCAGTTTACTTTCACATAACACAAAGAAAAGCAGCAAATCTTCCCACTTCAGAAGCTGAACATAAGATAATGTTTATTGACCATTTCGTCTCCTATAAAGCAATAAAGATACTCGTTAGATCAGCATTTTCAGAGAGGATGAGACATCTGAGTTCCAGTAAGAAGCCGTGGTCTGATCAACCATGTGTGGGCCACCTGGGCGAGGGTGTCTGATGACGTGTTCAGGAGCATTGAAGAGATTCTATCAGTCACTTTAACACACTTTTCCATCAAATCCAGTTTCTTTTAATTAAAAAAATACACACACAGAGACACATTTCAGTCCCATACATGTATTGAGGTTTAGAGTTGGGTATTTAAGGTTTTTCCTGCTGTGATGGAGTGACTGAGCACTGACACACATATGGAGGACCCATTACCCGATATCAACTAATTGGGAAAGCCAAACCCTCCAACTGTGATGTAATCCTGGTCAATCTCTGGATCAACTACTCTTACTGCAAGTTAAAACACGTTGCCCTGTTGCATGGGTGTTATGATGTTTAACTATATTAAGAGGCAGCGCTGCAGGGTTGACTCGCGACTTCAGTCTTGTTTTCAGCATTCAATGGCAACTGATGAGTTGTGAAAAGCTGACAGAGCGAGATCAATGAACTGTATGTGCTGACTGAACATCACAAGGTCCCAGACGGAGTTATCTTTATGACGACTGTAAAACTGGCAGTTTCTGTTCTCAGGAAAAGGAAAGGGAAGCAAGTGTGTGTTCCCAAAAGCTGCTGCAATACCGTCACCATAATGCAGATATTTTGTAAGTCCCATGTGTAAAAAATGTTTTTCCTTTTGCTCCAACCCAACGTCATATTGCTCTGAAAATGGACCAACAACTTCCAGAGCTCTGACCCTGGGGATAAATAACATCAACATACCAAACCGGTCAAATGAGATCCAGCTAATACAGCGTATTCAGGACAGTTTCCAATGAATGAACACTGCAGCAAGACACAACTACTGGGTGGATGTGGATCTCATGCTCTCAACAGTGTACAATACAGGATGTCGAATTGGTCTTTGATGTTATAAATGTGTTTTTCTAACCACCCACTGGGCCATGCAGGTTCAAAGTTGAACCTCTTTTAGATCAGTTGATACACTGCTGATATTGTATGGGGAAGCGGTGCTTTGTGGGAACTATCAGCAAGGTTGGAATGTGTCCTCGACCAATCGGAGAGCACGGCCGAGACTCCCCGCTGTAAAATAATCAATCTGGATCATCAAAGCTCTCTGCGGCCCATCACAATGCTGCCAGAGCCTATAAAATGTAGCATGCACGCAATAATAAACTTGATTGAAATACCCCGTGTAAACGAAAGAGTAACTCTGGACAGAAAAGGACAGGACTTGGCTGCGTCTCCTCTGAAGCCGCTGCCATGCCAGGCCGTGAATCCGGTCACCAGGCAAATATCTGAACTTCTTTGAGCAAAGGCCTCGATTCCATAAAAAGCAGGCACGCATGTTTTTTATATGGCGAGGGCCAAAGCTGCTGCCATGGAAACTCAAAGACTGCAGTCAGTGCTCACATGTCCAAGTAGAGCTTTTGTCCTCCAAATAGCTTTCATAAAATATGGGCTGCACCCAACACGGATCACAGGGTTTCTGCTGTTGAGTGTGTTAAAGGCAAAAGTATCCATTAGGCTTCAGTGAGCTCGGGCTCTCCGGCAGGAGACTCTCTTGAGGGTCCAAGATGGAGATAATTTATAAGTCACTCATACCATAGTTTTACAAAGACAGAGAAATGAGAAATGTAGGGCTGGAACTCACAAATATTTTCAGTTTCTGAATATTTTCTCAATCAACCAATCAATTATTTTTCTAAAAAATGCTTTCCAAGAGCCTTATTTGACGTATCCAAACAGCTTGTTTTGCCCGACCACAAGTCAAACCCCCAAATATATTTGTACTTTACTTTACTTTTATCATAAAAGACAGTAAACACTGACTTTGGAGACGCGGGAGGCAGTGAAGTTAACTTCAAGGTACTCTCCAAACTGTTGCAATAGAAATGGTCTTTGCATCAACACATGCATCTGCACAAAGTAATAGAATAATAACACCATCTGTATTGAAATTGGTTTCCTATAAGCGTCGCTTTCACTTTATAATTCTTTGTGCCACCGGGTTGCAATCTCCTGGGAAAATGAAGACTTATTTTACGGCGCAAACAAAGAAGATAGAGATTACGCCTTATAATTATGAAGGTTATAAAATAACAACACGCAGGCTCTGGAGTCTGAACCAAGACAGCAATCACTGTATTGCCTCCCACTCTGTTATAAAAGTTATAAAGTTATCTGTTGCCACTTTATGACATCAAAACATGTAAAATACAAAAGCCTAACGACAGGATGCGGCACGTCTCCACTAAAATGTTCTTTCTCTCCGTTTGTTCTTTTCAAGTTTCCACATCACACGTCATGTTTGGCTGCTTTGGAAATTTAGCGTAAAGACAATTTGAAAGTGAATCCGTCAAGCATCAAACTGACATTCACTTTGGAATCACTCAAGAACACTAATGGATGAATCGACTGATGGTCCCGAGATGTCTTTTGTAAGTGCGTGGAGCGACACCGCACAGTGAAACGGTCCAGACGGCACAAACAGTCAGAAACTAAATGTATTTCCCCAGATATCCAGCAGACCTTCATTCGAGCACACCACTGCCCCCTTGAGGTCTGCGCTCATCACTGACATCACTCTCAAGTCATTTCCTGGCAACGTTCCTTGAATGCATGACAGTGTTGCGTGTGTGTGGATGGCACAACAGATATAGGAAACAATTTGCCTCAGCAAGATACGGTCTGATACTGTATGACTAAAACTCTGCTTACCTCAGCAACCCCCCCCCATGTTTATGTCTCCGTTTGATGACTAACGTTGGTGACTTGCCGCAATAGATGGCAGGAGAATGCTTTAACCGCGCCTCTACCTGTTTCCCTAACCAAAGCAATGATGACATCAAGTTTTTCTACAGTGTGAGCACATACACACAATCACACTCACTTGTAAGTGGGTCTAGACTTGGCGTAAGCATGCTCAACAAACCAACGACTTGTTTCAAGCACGTAATAAAGCTCGGGCTTAAAGCCCACAGCTGAGCGAACGCCCAACTGAGTGTGAGAACACACACTCGCAGTTTAGTACAGCGAATCAGAAAGGGACAGAGAGATTGGTAGTCATCGATCCAGATCACATCCTGTGCTCATGAATGTTCTTAGTGCTGGAATATTTGCAGCTCTACTGCTGTACATGCACGTAGTTTGATGGATCAAGATTAATTAATCGAATCGGGAGGTTAGGTCAGTGAGAAGAAAGAATCTTACTTTTGCCTGAAATCAAGAGCTTCAGAATTGTACCATGTCACGGAGCCACAGCATGAACCTGATGACTGTCTGGCCCGTTTCCGTGCTACATGCTTGGCAATCTCGCGGATCAGGATCCTCAGCAGGCCACAGCCGGCCTCTCGGCGTCCCTCATCAGTAACAAAACAACCACTTCCCGTAGCTGCAGGAAGTGCTGAAGTAGGACATAGTGTCAACTCATCATATGACGTAGGGCAAAGAAAATATGTTTGTCCAAAAACCTCCACATTTATATTGCCACGTAGAGATGTGCAGATGACCATGGGGGTTTTTGCTAAATATTTACACAATGAGATTTTTGATAAATAATCATCAGTAAAGTGAATGTACTGACTAAGTGGGTAAAGACAAATTATCAAACAGGTAGAACATGGCAAGTAAAAAAGGGAAACACAGGAAAACACAAGCCGTATGCCATATGACAATATCACAAAATCTAAGATGATATCTAGTATATATATATATATTGATATCTTGCCTAGCCCCAACTTGAGGGTTCAGTCAGCACTAACTGGCAGGCAGGCGTGCACATACACGAGTGTGCACGCAAAGACACACACAGCTGGAAGAAGACTGAAGCGGAAATCCCAAAATACATTCCCAGGGTTCTGCTGAGCAGATAAAGGTAATACAATACGATGAGGTCAGATACTGGCCCAAAGCATCATGGGACTGAAGCAAGAAGATGTGAAGTTAGAGAAAATAGCAAATGGTGTGGCAAAACAGTGCAAGTCACTGAGTGGGTGTGGTTTAAAGCGCCGATGTATTTTGGTTTGATGAGTCGGAGAGACACGTATGAGAGCGTCCCATTAAACATATGTATTATCCTGTTCGGCCAGGTGCAACTCACCAACAGATCTACGATTTCTTTGCGTCCCAGAGATCCATGCTCCATCCTCTCGCTGGCTGGCGTGAGGATGTAGGGGCTCAGACCTCCAGAGGGCTTCATGTTGGGCAGACTAAGCGACCGCAAGTCCTTCACACCCTGCTCCACCTTCAGCTCGTCACCTAGCCGCGCTAGATTAAAAATTAATAAAAACACACACATAAGGAATTTAAGCGGTCGAGGAAAGAGAAACCTGTAAAACCCTCTGATCATTATTTATTTATGATCCGTTTGGTTTATCATCGTGCTCGAAATGTCAAGGTTTTTTCTTTAAGTTGAATCCTGAAACGTTGATAGGATAATAGAAATAAAATTGATATAGATATCAAAAACTTGTTCTTCCCCCCTGCAAATATAGAGCAACATTATTATTTATTCTGAGCTAGTCCAATATTAATTATTTTTCAGCTACCAACAAATATATTGAGTTGCTTGATACTTCCCTGTGTTCACTAGATAGTTGCCAACCTTGTTTGTATTTTCTTAGTAGCAGGAAATGGTTTATTTCATAAGAATCTTTCCATAGAAAACAATGCTTTGAGAGCACTATGAGTGAACAAACACATTTCGGGTGTAGGCTGAACAAACTAAATGAGTAATGATAATAATCAGATTATAACCCTCCTGTAGCTGAAGGGAAGAGCAATTATTTGTGTCATCATCTCAACGAACAACATATTTCAACTACAAGTACACATGTGATCATTACTCATTATAGCCGCGTTTCTATTTGATAAACCTAAGCGTTGAAATAGAGACGTGAATCAAGGTGCCGAACAATCCAGATTCTCAGAGGTCGATTTAATGAAAAGCTCTTAACCCTCCGACCACGAGCCTCGACAGCTGTGGACCTGCGTTTCAGGCTACATGTAACTCCAGATTGTGGTCAAGAGCTGCTCGTCGGGAGGGTGACAATTTCAAAAGAATCGCAATTAGTCATGGCATAGGAGCTCTTTTATGGAAGGTTTAAACGGGCCTTTGATCCTGAAAGTGCAGCCAGGCGAACTGCAGTGATCGCAGAACAGAGGCACCAGTCCCAGTTTCAACAGAAGCATCATGGAGTGTGGGGGGGGGGGGGGAGCTGTCAGAGATGTCATGCTGTCAAGATGTTAATGATGTTAGATGTTAAATTTATGGGAATCGCACTTCTGGAAAAAAGATTGAGCAGAACAGAGACATTGTTTCCAGCGTAGTTCTGATAACTGCGAAGGATACAGTCCACTCCTTTTTCCTCCTCGTCAGAAACAAGGGTGTGAGAGGAAACCGGCGTCCGCCATCTGTGCTGCTCAGTCATTGTTAAAGTTCACCAGAAATACACCGACGTACATGACTGAAAGGCTGCCTACCTTCTAAGAACAAAGTGAAACATCAACACTTTCTGTTGCTGCTGTTGTTAATTTAACAATTCATTGTTCTAGTCCATGGTGAGATTGTACAATAAATACAGTAGAATTACAAGTAAGTTAGAAAGCGCCAACAGGACTCATTTGCTAGCAATCGTGAGTCATTTTCAAGAAGAAAAAAAACCTGTTTGAGAGTGGGTGAACATTCACAGGAGCAAAAAAAACACAAGAACAATTTTGTCTCTCCATAATTCTCGAGTACTAAAGACATAAATGAGCCGAGCCGCAGTTCATCTCATTTGCATTAAGTGCAGCTAAATAAGATCTGATGCTGTTATTTTACACATGTTATGTCTGACTTCTCCCCGCTTTGATCCGGCGAGTCTCTCTCCCTAAATGCGTGTCCAATAACACTGTGCGTAAAAAGTGTGGCCATCCTTGCATATCCCTCCATGACTTATTATAATAATAATACATTTCATTTAATGGCACCTTTCATGGCACTTAAGGTCAACTTACGTGATGCAAGTTCCAACGAGATCAGCGACAAAAACACACAATAATCAAAATGGGTAGCATCTCATGAAGCTAAAGTGAGTACGCTAGTTTAGAAGATGGGTTTCCAGACTCCAGCAGAGGAAAGGGCATTATTGCAAGATGGGGTTGATTCTGTGCTGACATTAGTCGATGGGACCTGTGGTGTGTTTTTACCTTTGACTTTGAGGTAGTGTCCTCCAAAACGGTAGGCCTCAAAGTTGAGAGACAGCGGTGTGTTGGACTGATCCAGGAACAAGTCAACCCGAGACAGCTCGATGCCATTCCTCTCAAACACTGGACCTACAACCTCTCTGGTAACACATGGGCAGAAGAGGCTGTTAGTTATGGTTCATATCAAACCGTTGCTACATGTCGTGTTTCTCTTTCCCTCTTACCTCAGAGTTTTCTTTTTCATTGCAGGTACAATTTCCGTGGTTATGTCCACGTTGAGATCAAACTTAAGACTGAAGCACTCCTTACTGGGGTCCTGCAGAGGGAACAGACACACTGTTAGTTTACACAGGTGGTGCTGCAGCTCTGCTGCTCCGCCCCGGGCTGGTGCTGAACATGTGCTCTCAGCAGAGCCACAGGGGGGCTCCTCCTCACTGCGCTGCCCGACTCGGGCGCAGAGCAGTTTGGGAGTCGTCAACATGTTTTCAGCATTTCAGAGAATAAAGGGGGCTTCTCCATCGCTTATGAAAAGCCATACTTCTACAATAACTGAGCAGTGGTTTCATGGAGGGACTTTGTTACGTTTCACCCTGCAGCCCATGTGTCCGTGTGATTACTCACGTCAGTGTGTCGTCTCCGGGTCTTCTTTTTCACCAACTTCAACCCCCCTGTTTTACGCTCCCTGCAATACAGTTACACACAAATTATCAAACCCAACATAGGAGAAAATGCTTAAAGTGACCATCGTGACTTAAAAAGGAGATGTCTAACTGGCGTTCTGTGGTTGTAATATATCCTCCACTGAGAAGATGTCAAAGAGTTCTACCGGCATGCAGGAATACATTAAACCGAGCACGGTAATAATGGTTACCGACCCGCGGTCACCGTTGCCCTCATCCTCTTCCTCCAGGTCGGAGGGGGGGCTGGTGCGTGGGGGACAGGAGCGCGTGGACACGTTTCGAGCCAGGATGGAGGCTAAAAGGTGAAACAAAACTTCTGTTAGATTACAGCTACGGCAGCCTTTAATATCACGCTTTAACGGGTCGGTTCAACAAAATTAAATAGTTGTGTTTTTCTTTAATTTGTCGAGGTTTTGATATGTTGAGTTGATAAGGTGGGGAATTATATGTTTTGCAATATTCAGACACAAAAACTTGCGTTTGTCATTGAGATGAGGCGATGGGTAAAACATCACGAAGAGTGGGATGAACAAATACAGCAACAATGAAAGTCTACCTTGAGGTTGTAAGTCAAATCGGGGGTGCCGGTCAAAGTGCATGTTGTCTGTGTTCTCTGAATGGCTGCGTGAGTCACATGACTCGCACAGGTGAAGGGGGCTTTTGTGATTCAGGTCTTGGCAGTCTGGGTGGTGGCAAACCTAAAAGAGGAAACGGACGAGAAAAGAGGACAAGAGAAAGTCAGATGACATAACTGTTGAGAACACAAGGTGCCTGCATAAAAATAATAACACATTTTAAAAGTTAAAATAGCAAAACAGTCACACACACACACATTAAGAATAAGTATCTCGCTGCCTGACTATTGTTTCTGCCATGAGCACAGAGGCTGCCACCAGCATTCCTGAGGTTTTGCGACTCCCAGCTTCCCACCATCTGTCCCCCTCTGCGGGATGACAACTAATTGACTTAAAGTTAGTCTTTCACCTTGTGTGCTGATCTGGGACCAGCTTACCCTTATATAATCGAAAATTTGTATCCTCAGGGGAGAAACATAAAAATAAAAATAAACCACAGGTTGGTTCCTGGAAGACGTCCAGACCGCAGAGCTCCAAAAGCTCCAGAGCCGAGACGACGGGCAGCAGAAGGCTGAAGGATTAAGGATCTCTCCGTCTCGGCCCAGACAGACCGGACACCCAGCCCGCCGCCGTCCTCCCTCCCCTCGAGAGCCGCATGGGGCTCTCCCACATCGCATCACTCTGCCCTTTGCCACCCATCGCCATCACCCACACTCGGCTGCTCAGGAAGCGAGGATGTACGGGGAGATACAATGGAGATGCGGCTCGTGTACTTCCCGTCATTGTGTCCATGTCCTCCAGAGGAGCACTGTGTGTCTGTGCACAACGGGGGTTTGAGCGCAAGCAAGGGAGTCGAGCTTTCATGTCAACACAACATCTATAAATATGCAGGAGGTAGACGCCATGCGCTGACAAAACCCGGTTATAAAAGCCTGCTGAAGTTGCATATTCACTGCTGCACGCTTTAGCTGTACATAACAGAATACAAGTACAATAGAGTTACACAGATTTAAATATGAAATGACTCGGTGCCCACTCAGTGGTACTCTACCGTCACATTCTGCAGATCGGAGCAAGAGTCTCCCCCACTTCTGCAATCCGGCTCCATATCCATGCCAGGAGGCACCCAGGACCCAAATAAACATCCAAGGAGCCACCTAGTTCGCAATGCAGCGAGCCCCCGCGAGCCACGAGCTGCCTTATTAATCCACTCCTCTCAATGTCTAGCCAGGAATAATCTCAGATATTAAAAAAGGAGCAAATCGCAGGGAGAGAAGGAGGGAGGGATACGATTATGGGAGGGCGAGGAGTCACAGGAAAGATATAAACCCAAGGCAGGAAGGAAGGAAACAAGAAAAGGTCCATCCAGAAGGTTTTCAGAAGAACAAAGCCCCCCTAATCGTGCATCCTAATTGGTGCCTGTCAAAGCCATCTGACGGTCCTGCAGAGATTAAACAGCTCCGCTGTGAGCTCCGCAAGCTATGGCTCTTCTCCTCTTTTTCCCCTCTCTCCCTTCATTCTCTTCCTCTGCCACCAGCAGCACAAACTCCTCCCTTCCTGTCATGCACCCAGGGTCAGTACCCAGGCAGAGCCCCCAACCAGAACGAGGTTTAAAATAGAAAGAGGCAGCGGGGCGCAGACTGCGGTGCACGTGAAAAGCTCTCCTCCAGTTATTAGCTACTATAATTCATTCTCATTGTTAATGCTAATTTCTAACAGTTACAATAATGTTGAACTTACTAAGGGAATTGCTGAGATCCGAACACACGGTGGCACCATGAAGACATAGAGCGACATGGCAAGAAATAACGGCCACATTTGTGAAGTTGTAATCAGCCACCATTGCCCTCTAATTAACCAGACATAAGCATTCAGCCATGCTCGTGGCTGTGTGGTCGTCTGTGCCTTCTTTATTTCTGAAAGTCAGCTCCCGGCTCCGTCACTGACGTCGAGCAGAAGGTTGCTCCGTGAGCACCACTCTGCAGGATTGTTGATTTCGTCTCGATATGAAGTCTCGTCATGCTTTGTCATATGCTAGTGTCACACTTCATCACAGTCTAATCGTCATAATGTGAAATAAAGTGATAATGTTGATCCTTGTTCGTCGATATTAAAATTTGGGGTCTGATTCACTGATCTCTGATAATGCTACATTGTCAACAACAAATCGGTGTTGAAATCAACAGAAGAGCTGGTTGGGGTTGGCAGCAGCAGCAGCGTATGCATGGCGGTTACATTACGCTATATTAGGGTGCAGAAAGGCTGAGTTCAATAAAAATTAGTATTGGGAAAAAAAGTAATCATAACGTTGTCATGTGTTCAAATGAAATCTTGTACAATTCAGTTTTCACAGCAATATAAATTCCATATTAGAGAGAGAAATGTTTACCTGGTGAACTTCTTAACACTAGTAAACTGCTAATTCCAACAATAAAAATACAATCTTTAATTTTCTAATCATCTTAAATTGTTTTTTTAATACAAATAAGCACAATCGACGACTTTAACACAGTAAAAGGAAAACATTTAGAACTCTTAATTACTTAGTTTTGAGACAGTTGAACACCAGCTGCTATAACAACAACAAAAATAACAGCAAAATAAAAAACGATCTATATCGGCCCATAAAAATCATCAACAATGAGCAATTGGTATCGGCCCCCCAAATAACGTGATCAGGGCATTTGAAAACATATTTCTATTTGTGCTGATCTGATCCGTGACTTAGAACCGTGACAAGATCTAAACTATGAGTTTTATTATCCGTTGTAACCATAGTGAATCTGTTGGATGGTGGCGATGACAGAAGTTATATTCTCAGTACACCACCAGGGATATTATCAGCGCCGGCAGCTTGTCTCCTATTCACTCTCATCTGACGACCGCAGACAAACTGTACTTTTGGCACGGCGTCACGGCAATCCATCCGATATTTGTTGAGAAATGCCAGTCTGGAACAAGAAGTGTTGTACTTTCTGGAAACACAGTGAGGTCGTGTTTAGTCTTGTGCTCTCTGCGCAATTTCTCTGGTAATTTCTCAATCGTTGCCGTTGATGACGTTCAGCGACTTGCAGGTATGGAGGAGTGAAGTGTCTCACCTCTGACTGAGTCACTGCTCAACGACCACGCTGCCAAACAGACCGCTCCACGGCGGAGGCAAACAAGTCACAGAAATCTGTTACAACATCGCCCCCTTTGCCTCTCTGAAGTCGACGCCAACGCATGCGCTCGCATTTTCGTGCAGCGGAGTCAAATGTCGCGTCGCACAGAGGTGGCATGTTCTCCGGGAGGTGTGTAGACCGACAGCCAGGCCGGAGAAATATACGAGCAAATCGGACGCCATATTTGGACAATCACCCGGAAAGGTATAAGCCTTCCTCGCTATCAAGTTGGGGTGATTACATTCCTGCTGCAAACATATCTGACGCTTTAGCCAAGACAAACGAGTACATCACAGGTTGAAGAAAAGGCTCAAAGAGACCAAATGGAAAAAGCTTGTAATCTTATATTCATGACTGATAAATCCAAAAATAACTGTTTCATATGTGCAAGAGGGATTTTTGCAATACTGAACATTCCGAACAATGAGATGGATGATTGATACTTGGGTATGAGGATGACCTGACTTTCATTCTCTGTCCGTTTCTGGATCTGGAGTCAGTTTTCCCAACACATCAAAGTGGAGGAGGAGTGTGCGAGTAAAGCCGACTGGAAGAGAATGTGACCGTGCAGGACAGCTGACGAGAGGCCACGCGTGTCTCCTGACGAGTGTATGCGAATGTGTGCGAGAGAAATGTGTCATGTGAGTGTGTGTGTGTGTGTGTCGCGTGTGTCCACCCCACTCCCCACATGACTGCTCTCAGATCTGGCTGGATTAGAGGGGAGGTTCGGGGGGGGGAGTGACTGTAGATGAAACACTGCACACACTTGCATCCCCCGACTCAACAGCTGAGAACACACACACCAGCCACTCAGCAGTCCTTCGTTTTGGCTTAGCACATCCAACGCCACGTGGCACCTGCTTATGCCCCCTTGTCTCCACACATCCTGCAAACACGCCAACACTGCCACACACACACACACACACCAACACTCAGACATGGACTTACAAACGCAGGCATGCCCGCTGCAAGGCCGTGTCATCCACGAACCGCACACCGGTCGCTCAGCTGTAGGAAAGCTGTTCTTTAGAGGAAGATGACTGGAGTCTTCTGAGGTGAATCAGGATTATTACCTTTCACACCTAATCCTTCCAACACTGGCACGCAACATGTGAAGGAAACGCACTTCAAAGCACTTGCTGCAACACTGACTTCACACAGCTGAAGATAAAGTCATTAAACTGGGAAGCGGCTGCATTAACTTTCGATGCAAATGTTTTAGACACGATTTCTAATTATGGCCAGATCCTGTCTGGCAGTTAAAATGCGTCTGCGACATCCGCAACCAGTCACAATCGTGCCTCCCGAGAACAATTTGTAATGCGTTTGGACGGCTTGCCAAAATCCTCGCTGGAAGGTTGGAAAAATCTGTGGGTAATCAGTCCTGGTGTGGGGAATTGAATGACGCATTGGAATTATATGACCGGAGAGAAATTCTTACCCAGATTGCAGATCTAACTCGATGTGGAACAAGACCCTTTCATAACTTGGGCTGCTTTGAAGAGCAGAGCGTGACTCTGCTCAGTAACGATCCCTCGCTCTCCAATAAACAGCCCTGATCGAACCTCCCGCCTGATTGCGGCCGCACTCGGCCCTCCTCCGGAACAGCTCGTGCTGCCAGAGCACATGCAGCACTTATGTAACAGGGTGCATCACCGTGTGCATGCGTGTGTTGTTTTAAAGAGCAAAAAGAGGATATTCGAGCCGGAGGCGATAGTTTATCTCACAGTCAAGTGTCGTGGTGTACATTCAGGGAGACAATAGGCTCTTCTTGTTTTGTTGTGTAAAGCTCGAGTTGGACGTCAACAGCATTTTAGGTGTATGTGAATCCCGAGGTTTAATTTCAACATTTTCAAGGAACTTAAACTCAAAGATTCAGTTCAGATGAGTATCGCCGTTTGCTGGCTGAGAAGCTATAAACACTAAACGTTTTAGTGATTTTAGCAACAACCTGAAAACGAGATGAGAAACACAAAATATGGAATAATTATTAAATGTATTGGAATACATTAAAAATAACAGCTGTATCCTGTTCCAAATAGCGGAGATGATGTTATTCTCCCGATATTGCCATGATGCAGTCAGCTAGATTATTTTTCTGGGGAAGAGGAACCTCTACGTTTGTTTAATTAAAACTACAACAACAAAAAACATTTCACTCAAGGTCTGAGGTTTCTTTTGACTCAAACTTTGGCCGAGTGGAGACCCATTTGGGACCATCTTCTAATGTGCAGATGACGGTTCCCAATGGTTCCCTTAAAGGAGCTCACAAAAGGTGAGCTGTATGCTCTATTGGAAGAAGGGCTGTGCCCAATACTTTAAAGCTTCAAAGTTTCATTCACACCGTCAACATTCAAGTTTTAAAATCAAAATGTTTCTGCACGGTTGCAGATGAATTAGTATCATACTAATTTTAGACTTGTGTGATCCAGATATTTACAAAAACGATATGCTCTCAACATATTTTTATCGAAAGAAATCTTCCGCTTCAATTCATATTTGTTGGCGTTTAAAAACCCTTCAAAAACAAAAACAACATTTTCACTGCAGTCAAAAAACAGTTTACTCTCCTGATGACACCTTAAATTGGCTGGTCTAGAAGCATACATTACATTTCTATAACAATAATAACAAAAATCTATCTTTTTCAGCTTCAGAACAAATTACGTAGGGTCCTTTTCATAATGTTGTCAAACATTTATTATACCAATACGAGTCCGTCATACTCCCACAATACTGGACTACTTTAAAATACCATGACTTCACTAGAAGAAAGAAACAATTTAAAATAGGATCCAGGTTGAACAATATCAAAGTCGCCCCTTTAACAAATCTGGATATCGATCGGACAGACTATGAATGAGAGGACGGGTGGGCCTGGCTATAAAATAGTGGTGCCAACACCCATAGAGCGAACTCTCTGTCACTGTTCAAAACGGCCATCATCTTCCTGTGAAATCAAAGCAAACCTGAATCCCTACAAAGCAGCTTGGTTAATCTTGGGGAAAATGGAGAAGAACACCGTTTGGTTGGGTTGAGCTCAAACCGTATTGTTTGGGCCAACCTTCTGTCCGAAACTGAGGTCTCATTGCCTTGAACAGGGTGACATCCAGGTACACTGTTTCATTAGACGGGACAACTTTAATGTGTACCATCATCACTCCACTCCCAGAGAAAAGGCTGCTTTAAAAAAGGTCCTGTCCTGACACGAAAGTCATCCCTGATTTGGCAACTGGTTGAAACCCTCCGAAGCAGTAATCAGACATGAGAGGCAGGAGGAATCGGCTTCAAGTCAACATCCCGCCCCATTTCTTTCTTTCAAAATCCCCACTGGTCTTTTTATGTTTTCTCTCTCAGACAGAAAAACACACCAAAAACGCATCTCAATAAACACACCTATGCCCGCAAATAATTGGTGATTACCAGACGAGGCCGAGTCATGCACAGTCTTGTTCAAATAGCCTGAATTCAGTCAAACATCCAGACAGACTTTGGTCAGACCGGCTCATACCATTCTACAACATCAAACCTCCCAAAGATAACCAAAAAAGTCAGACATATGAACACATCATCAGTGGTTCATCGTCTACGACTGAAAGAAAGATAACCACTGTCTCATTGTCACACACAAGTACACTAATGCCGACCTTTGATCTGTGCATACATCAACACAGTACACAGTGCAGAGACTAAACAAACACTGGCGCAGCTCACCATGTCTAACACAAATAAAGAAAAATATTCCATCTTTACTTGTCGTAAAATAAAAAAGAGATTTACGTTGGAAGAAACAATCATTATGAGGCTGTAACTGATTTTTTAAATTTCATTACAGATTTTTCTCGGAGTTGTTTTCAAATTGGTAGATTATTAATGTATCTTTTAATAAAGAGGTGTCATCTTCAAATTGATTATGATAATTTTTGTTTAAAAATCCAAAATGGATTACTATCAGAATGATATGAGCCAAGAAAAAAAAAATACAGAACCAAACATTGTCGAAGCTAGAAACCTACAAAGATTCAGTTATTATTTGCCAAAAATGCAGAATAATACAATTGTTGATGTTGATCTTGAAGCTGTTTGAAGTTATTAAACTGCTGCAAGAGTCAAATAAGTTTAGAAAATAATATCACTGTTTAACAACCTTTGAGAACAGGAACACACCCATTCGCTACTCAACCTTCCTGCACACAACTGGGCTGTCACAACATTTAGTAGTTCTTAACTGCACCAAACAATCCAATATCGACTGCATTAAGCATGATTGATTGTGAAAGAAAGAATAATTAAATGCCTGCAGAGTGCTCTCCTTCCAGCTGAGCTGACAGACCGAGCCAGGTCAAACCCTGCTTCCTGTTATCCTTTTCTGAGGAGCCCGTTTTCATTGAGCTCCCGATAGAAGAGCACAGGACCCCATAGGGCCCCCCTGTGTGTGCCTGTTGAGGGCCTGCTCTCCTAAACATTATGCAGCGTTGCCATTAGCCGTGGCCCAGTCGGTGGGATTGAAACCAGCGCCCAGTAAGGCTACAGGGGATCAAAGGGGGAGCCTGGGCAGGCCTGGCCCCAGAGTCTGATTTATTTTTCAATAAATAAACGCTGCATCTGTTGAGTGGCAAGGGAGAGAGCCGCCGACGCTCGCTCGCTTTCTTCTGCCGCCATCTGTCCTCTGGCCGGGCTGTGAAGCGGAGGAGGAGAGCCAGGGCCTTTTTTATTTTTTTTACAGCGGCTGTTATGCAACCAGGCTGCCTGCTTCTCTGCGAGCCTGTTCCCCATTAACCCAACTCATTGTGGTGCTGCAGAGCTGTGACGCCTTCGCACCCATTTAGATTTACTCAAACAGAGGCACTTGTTGCGTTTTCATCCTCTCAGGATGGAGCAAAAAGTGTGTGTATGTGTGTCAAGTGAGTTCATCAAAAGGATCCACAGTGATAAGCGTGGGATGAGGAGGGGTGTTTAACAGGATGATGTCATGCAAGGAGAGCAGGTGTGTATATACAGTGTTTTTCCTGCAGAGAAAATTTGGGCGCGCGCCTAAGCCGTTTTCCCGAACGCCTATGACAAATCCCGAGCGCCTAAGGCAAAAAAAGTCCGCGATGGAGAAAAAAAAAAAAAAAAACCTGTGTTCATCACGTGCATGTCAGCGAATATGTTCTCAATAGTATGTTTCAAGTCGGCTACAGCCGAACCCTCGTTCTGTTTTGATCAATAGTAATCGAGTTGATAAGCGTGTCTTCTTGTCTGATCAATACGCAACTGTGAGGTGAATGGACAGAGCGGCCAGCTGCTGGTCACTCAACAGCCCGACGTGCACCAATACACCTGGACTATTGTCAATAGGGATGCACCGATCTGATCGGCGCCGATCCATATCGGCCGATATTACCATTATCGGTTTTGATCGGCGTTCTCAAAACGGCCGATCAAACTTGGCCGATCAGATGACATAAAATCTGCGAGAACTATCAGACGTTTCAATCGCGGCGCACCGCAACGGAGACGATGCGCCCGGCGAGGGCCGGCAGAGGACAGAGGTCCACGACCACGAGGGGATCCTCACCACCGAGCGGCGTCTCCGTCCCCCGAGTTGAATCACTGGGTCAACTCAGCCGACTCTCACATGTCTGAGCCCCTATAGACTGATGTTGACGGTAAACACATTCGATCGGGAGCACGCGAGGGTTTTGATAAAGTTAGCAGAAGGATTTATGTGACAACATCCGGTTTTGCAAAGTTAGCGGAAAGAACCACGTGAAACAACATCCGTTTATCAAAATAAGATGTCGACAAATCATACACAAGTAAACAATGAACTGATTTTGTATGTTTAGAGATCGTTTCTGAGATTTAGTTTAAATTATGCTAACATTAAAACATTTTTACTGTACCAAGGAAGAGTTTATAAAAATAAGTCAGACTTTTGTATGTTAAAAAAAGTCCTGTAAATAGATTTCCCCAAGAGTTCCAGGAAATGAATGATGCAGATGTGTTCCATACATATCTGAAATCCCCTACAATAGCAATCAAACAATTTTAATGTATCAATTAGGACATTTTTCAAAGTAAAAGTCCTAAATGTTTAAAGAAATCTGTAATTTCTTTAATGTTTGAGGTGCTTTATATATGTATTTCCTCATAGTCCTAGGCAATAATGCTACACCATAAATAGAATGCTTCAATCGACACCGTGATCGGTATTATCGGATCGGCAGATACTGATTTCAGTGATCGGCACCAAAAAACCTGATCGGTGCATCTCTAATTGTCAATCTATTAGCCTATCTATTTTAGCAAAATGATTTCCTCAAGCATTGCCTCCATTATTTATGGGATTTTTTTTAACAAAAAATACATAGATGTCTGCTAATTACGGTGATATAGCAACAACATTTGGGAGCACCGAAGACCCATTTTGACCCAGGAAAAACCCTGTATATATATATATTACAGGACTGTCTCAGAAAATTAGAATATTGTGATGAAGTTCTTTATTTTCTGTAATGCAATAAAAAAAACAAAAATGTCATGCATTCTGGATTCATTACAAATCAACTGAAATATCGCAAGCCTTTTATTCTGATTTATTGCTGATTATGGCTTACAGCTTAAGAAAACTCAAATATCCTATCTCTAAATATTAGAATATCATGAAAAAGTATACTAGTAGGGTATTAAACAAATCACTTGAATTGTCTAATTAACTCGAAACACCTGCAAGGGTTTCCTGAGCCTTGACAAACACTCAGCTGTTATAAATCTTTTTTTTTACTTGGTCTGAGGAAATATTAAAATTTTATGAGATAGGATTTTAGAGTTTTCTTAAGCTGTAAGCCATAATCAGCAATATTAAAAGAATAAAAGGCTTGCAATATTTCAGTTGATTTGTAATGAATCCAGAATGCATGACATTTTTGTTTTTTAAATTGCATTACAGAAAATAAAGAACTTTATCACAATATTCTAATTTTCTGAGACAGTCCTGTATATCCCCATAAGGAATACAGGATATTAAGGATCACTTCTAAACTTTGCTCGGACCTGGAAATAAAGCCAGAAACGCGAGCAGACAGATGAGCATTCCGTAATAACTGTTGATATCTCTGGCGTGGCATTTGTGTCGTTTACAATAATAGCAATGACGGATTCACCGGTCAAAACGAAGAGCGATTTCTGAAACAATGGGACTTTGATTTCCCACAAAGTTAACAAAAGCCTTATCTCTCTCTCTAGCTGGCAACGGTCAATTCTGTGAGCTGAAGCGACGGCTGTCACATGAAGGTTTCAGATCATCGAGCTAGTCGAGTTTCCACAAACGTTGGAAATGAGAAACTAGGAGTCTGGATATACACATGAAGGCCATGTACAAGCTATATGCCTGAAGTCACACGCGCCCAGGCAAAAAACTAAATCAGCATCTTGTTGTTACAGTTGCTAAGCCCTGATTGGACAGTCACGATTCAGGGAAGGGTGTCCAATGGCCAACATTTAAGTCAGTCCACCAAAACGATGTATTTTAGGATCACAATTAAAGTGAGTGCAACCGTAATGGTGGTAATGAACCGCCACAAGAAGCCTGCGTAAAAACACTGGAAGTTGAATATTTAAACTGCGGCGGGGATGAACTACTAACAGCTTTCCCAGCTCTCATTAATGAACTTGTCAAATGTTATTATTACAAACAGCAAATCCAAGTTGTGATGAAACTGTGATAAAATGGTATTAACCATAAAGACATATCAAGACTTTAGATCAGTTTGTGTGACTCATTTACTTGGCTAGTTATTGGACAGTCCATAGACTTCAGACAGTGGAACTCTGCACAACATTTCATAATAACATCCGTGTTCGCACAGTGACACATGAAGAAAGATGGGGCAGGTTTTCCAGAGATTACACAATTTTGTAAAATTGAGACGAAATGGAGCCATTATCAACACACTGACGTCAACAACAAACAACACACTCAGGAACAAACATGTTCACAGGAGATACAGTAATGCGTGAAGGAGACTATGCATTCCAGTGAAATGTAGGTTTCAACATGCAGCCAGTGTTTGCCCATGAACAATATTACCTCCTCGTCTTCAACAACTCATTTTCCTATTGGACTCACTGGATATGGTTGGAATTTCTTTCTTTTTTTTTGTTCCACTGAATTCAAGCATACATTGAAACTGCAACAGCTACTGCCAAAAGGAAATTATTTTCTCAGTGTCTTTGTATGTTTCATCTAGAAGAATCTTAAAACAAAAGTTAAAGTTTTCTTTGATTGTTTTCAAGCAAAAAAATACTTCCGACCCCAAACCCGCGCAGCAGAGTCAAATATTTACACATGCCACTGTCACGGTGTCGTCACTGAGGGAAGAAATCCCACGCAAGTTGCCTCTTAAGGAGAGGAACAACACCAAATCCTCTTAACACGGAAGAACTAAACACAGCCAACACTATTAAATTCAGGGTGATCAATGCGATTACGTGAGAAAAGCACCACTCACCAGCAGCTGGTCTCTTTCTGCTCTAACAAAGTCAAGTATACTGACTGCTGTCTCGGGCAATCTTGGCTGGACTGTGACGCAACCAGCCTTCCTATCCATAGCTTCAGGGCAGAAGAGAAAGAGAGATAGACATGAGGGCGGTGAACAAGACCAAAAAAAGAGGAAGAGGGGGGAAACTGGGTATTCCAACGTAATTTAGGATTAATTTTTAAACCGCTTCCAATTTGATATAAAGTATATGGAAAGGGGAGAAGTCTGGTGGGTGCCAGGGGGTACGACTGGTCTGGTAATATAAGAAGCAGATGTCAAATATGCAGACAAAAGAGGAAAAACAGATTACTGCTATGCACAGATGTGAATGTGCGCTCCCTTCACAGCCTCACACCGACAGAAAACGTCCAAACGAAAGAACAATATTCATCTATTTTGACAAGGAATTAATCCTGTCATAATTGAAGCAAAAATGCTTGAATGTTTGCTAACTTTAGATAATGTGCTGCTTTTCCTCGTCTTAGAAGCATCCCAAATAGCTTTGGGTTTTGGACTGTTTGTTGAACAGAACAAGACATTTGATGAAGTCATCTTGAGTTCATATATATATATATACACATATATACATATCAATGATGAAAACAATGGACGATTGCAAACCTATTTTAGTTCGTCTATTCTTTGCTTTCACATAATTAATTAGCAAACTACAACACATGCTAATGGTTCTCCTGGAACACAATCTCAGCACTTCATAGATTATTTAATAATAATGTTGTCACACAAGACTCCCAAGAGAAAGGTTGTTCTTTACACTATGTTTACCTACCATAGAAAACTCCACTTCGCAGGGTAGACGACCCCTTTGGCTTTCAGCAGAACAACCAATCAATATCTCCAGCAGACAGCAGGTGGTGACAGTTGAAGTCCCAACCTGGATCGAGCTCGCTCTGTAGTCCCTCAGATTAGTGTGCGTGCGTGCCTCAGAGAGTTTCAAAATAATCCTGACATTCGGGGTTAAAAAGCGGAGTGATAGACGGCGGCGGGATCGAATGAACGTGTCAGAGCGAAGAGGCTCACTCTCCGTTTACTACAGTAGTCCTCTGGGAGGACACGCACACACACACACACACACACACACACACGTACGCACACGCGCAGAAAATCATCAACCACGCCTATCTGCTCGATCACACCCCCACAAGCACACACACATCCTGGCTGACTCATGTAAAACTGAGCCCTTTTTTTCTTCAGTATTACCAAAGTTTTCCATCTGCGTTTCAGCTGATGGAGCCGTAAACCACACTCCGTGAGCAACAGTCTACTTCATGTCTCATTCGTGCCTCTTGTAAACTCTCCTGCCGGATTTAGTTCAGAGTTTCTTCCAAAGTGACCAGGAGTGGGAAGTAAATGTGTTCAAGTCCCACCAGCACACAGGCAACATTACAATACATAAACTGACAAAACCAGCTCCTGATACATTTAGAAACAAAACAGAAGGAAACACAGGTTAGTTTTCATATTTTCCTTTTAAAATCAGAGGAGGAATAAAGAAAAATGACCCGATATTCCATTTTTAGTGGCGACACAATAAGTTGATAAATTGATCAGTCCATTAGAAATCCACAGAATTCACTTGTTATAACGCCCCACTGTGTAATGTCGTCTGGGGCTCTCGGGGAGCTTATTCACATCCGAGAAAAATAACCTCGATGTCACAGTGATGTCATTCGGGTTATCTCACAGGTACCCTTAGGCTGATGTTTGGAGACTTAACATAAATCACCGAAGGCCCATGTTTAAAGCTGCAATGATTAGGAGATAAAGAGAGAATAAAATCAGTTAATCCATGAATTGTCATTTTCAAGAAGAGCATTAACTGATTATTTTAATAACAGCACATGATAGTATATGATAGGACATGAAATATCTTTTGGGATTCTTAGTTGGATAAAAAAAAAAAAACTAAGGAAAATCACTTTTAGATTGAAGACGTCCGTGGTTACCAAACTCGAAAGGTCTAATGAATAGACGCCAGTGAGTATGTTTTGAATGTTTTGATTATGGGGAAAGCAGGTTAGCGTTTTTAAATCGAATCTTTCTGAATCAAAAGTCATCAAATCTCTCCTAAATCCACCTACTTTGTGGAGAAGTCATACTCGACTGCTGAAATACCCCTTGAGCAAACCATTCTCCGGTTTCAGATTCTAAAATGAAAGGATTTGCCATTTCTTCTGCAATCGGCACATGAATCAAAAATGAAAATAATCATGAGACGCAGTCCTTGTGTGGTGTGTGGGAGAGTGCCGTGCTGTGTAGGAGTGTGATGTAAGAGCAAGAATGATTTATGGTCTCATGTTCTGTTGCAGCCTCCTGCGCTGACCGCGAACACTAAGCCCACTCCTCTCTGTTCTTTTGTCATTCAGGTCAATCCAAGATGAACCGTGTTTAAATCCCCCGCAATTAGCTAGCTCACAAAAACAATTCAAGCCCCTGAGGCTGGGGGGACGCATGTTTGGAGAAAAATAAGGGGGGGCGGGGGGAAAGGTTTTAATGCCCAAACCCCTCCTCTCCTTGTCCTGTCTCTTCAAAACAAGGCGACCTGTTGAATCCACGTCTACCCCGGCGCCCCCCCACGGTCAGCCTTAATTAGGGGAGGCTATATTTTAAAAAAAATGGACAGCAGCGATGCAATTATCTTCAAGGATTAGACCCCACTGGCACTGCCATTGTTGGGGGGCTGAAAAGGCCTGACCTTCCACTGATGCGTGACCTTGGCATTACCCTCAATAACCATACGCTGTGAATTCTCTCATGTCTTCAAGAGAGCAGTTAAATAAAGAGGGAGGAAACAAAGGGAACTGAGAGTGTGAAGATAACAAGGATGAGCAAGTTGGTGACAGGGGAAAAGAAGTACAGAAAAATAGAAAATAATGAAAGCCAAATATTTCACCCGTGATGCTGCCGCTGCAAGTTCCACGCTCTCGTGGCTGGCTCCAGTTGAGAGTGACTTGGAGAACACGCTTCCACCGCCATAATCACACGTTCTGAATCGGAGATTTTACAAAGCTTATCATCGCCTCTGAAACTAAGCAGTGCAGACTGCCGTTCTCACAGCATTTCATTGAGCTGCGGTTGTTTACGTTCCCAAAACACACCGAGCAAACCAACAATTAGTGGGGTTTGCCATGGGAGGACTTCTTCGCATGCAAGGGATTTAGGGGGGTTGTTTTCTCAATCCACCTCCTCACTGGGGGCCTTCGCTTAAGTCTTTAAAATCCCGGCTATATTGGTGGGCCAATACGAGGCCGTTTCCATCGGAGCGTCAGTCAGGTACCCTCTTCCTGTTATTCCCCCGTCTGCCGCGATGCTGCTTCCTGACTGGGATGTTCCTGGGGGGGGGGGGTTGAACTGGCGTCACTGTTCCACCTCCCTAACTTAGTGCGTGTGCTCTCCTGACGGGACATTGTGTGTCTGGACACACGTAAGTCAGAGTCCAGTTTGTCCGTTATTGACGGATGCCTGTCAAACTGACTTATTTTCCCACTGAAACTGGCAGACATCCTCCACATGTCAGTGGCATTACATAATAGTTGGGTGTCAGCATTTGATCATGAAAGTCAGTGGGGCATCTTACAACAAAGTAAAAATATCATGCGTTGTTCTACACGTGACCGATGAATAGACTTCAGAGCGACACGGAGTAGGATTTGCTGAACAGCAGCCACTGTGGCAATTAGAGGATACATTACAAGTCTCTTCAATCAGTTCCCTTAAAGGTATCCTAATCTATATTTGATATTTACAATTGATGACAGAGCTTTGTGTCGTAAAACACCTATCAGCAGAAAGACAAACGGTGAGTATTTGGAAACTAAAAGAGACAGATATTTTCATCAAGAGTTGGTAGAGACCAAAATCTCTTAAAAAAAAAAATAGAGTACCGGTAAGTATTGTGCTGGCATTTGTCAGATAAACACAAGCGTGACTCCAAGTGAATGTTAGTCACTTTGTTTGTTCATATGTTTACTACATCAACAAACGTGTTGATTTATTGATTTACTTTTGAGATGAAACCATGAAAATGTTTATCAGTGGTGAAATACACCAATCTCAGTAAACTGACTCACTAAAAATAATAATTGGACCCCAACAGGAAGAACAACAATGTGTGAATATGCAAGAGACGGCCAGTAAGTCTGATCTAGAGGTACTTTTTCCACCAAATGAAACACTTGCAGAGAAGAAGTGGCCTGGACTCACCTTTTTTCTGTGTGCACAGAATAACAGTTAGTAATCATTTTTTAATGCAATTTTGATTTCACATCTGCTTCATTTTCTGAAAAACACTATGAAGTTGTTGTAATAAAAGATAATGAACCCACATTTTTTAAGTCTGTCTAGCAGCAGAACATCTGCCAACCGAGCTGCTGCTGTGTGTGACCGAGTAGAAATGAAGCGAGTAATTAAATGCTGGGGGGGGGGGGGGGGAGATGCTGGCTCACCCTTCCCTAAATAATCAAATTAACACCCGAGTATCTCAACAATCAGCGTCATGTTGAAAAGTGAGTCGGTAACTCTTCCTCAGCTTCCCTAGTGTCTAAATGAATCCAGAGCCATCAGAGCATTGCAGACTACCATTTCCATTCGTGGTTTGCATTACTTCTGAAAGTAAACTTTCCAAGAACTTTACAGTTGTAGCTGAGGTCACGTCCTGTTTTTCCAGAACACCAATTTAGGGACTGTAGTCTGCAGTCATTCACGTGACTAAAGTGCAACACAAGCTGTTAGGAAAACTGATAAAGACGGTATGTTCTTGTTCTGAAATAAAACAATTTGCAAAACTTATTTTTCAAGACGATTTAAACAGTTGCAAAGAGAGAAAAAGGCGAATAGAAGGGACCATAACATAATCCTCAAACTAATCTCAAGAAGGATGAAAAGGAGAGACTGGATAATTAAGAGCATGCATACAGCCGCTTTAAAGTGCGCTACGTGCAGAGTGACTGGTTGCAGGATGAGTCAATCCCTGCGGGCTGAAGGACGGACCACAATCACACAGGTGGGAAGGTGCAACTGCAAGACACACACCATTTAAGTCATCTCTACCACCTAATACACTGCCCCCCCATCAGCCTCTTGACATACAGAAAGTGGGCATGCAGCCCAATAAGAGTGTTTACTGAGCAGCCTTCGCAGGTCCTTGTCAATTTCAGTTAGGTGAGATTTTCTGCTAAGCAGGTCAGTGGAAAGGAAAGCCGGGTGAGTGAGTGAGTGAAGCCAGTGTGTCTGTATTTGAAAGACAGCAACAACTGGTGGGAAACTATATGTATTTTTTTAAAGGGCCAACGGGTGAATGATTCATCAACCAGTAATAATGCGATTCTGTACGTGGTATATGACACGGGTGTGTCTGTGCTTGTCTGACTAATACGATATAACTCCCCTGAAAACTTACTCATAATATGTGACTGAATGGGACACAATAGAGGGAGAAAAAAGAAGAAGAGCGAGGCTGAAAGGCAACCAAAAAACACAACGCGGGCGGAGGGCGAGGACCGAGTGACGGCATCAGACACTCAAGTCAGGAAGGTGGCCATCGAAATGTAGCACACATCTTAACATAGTTTCCAGAAAGAAAATGATAGATGACATCATTAAAAGACAGTCAAATCTCAAAAGGTAGGGAAAAAAAGGGTTTAAATAGGGCATTTATGTTTCATGTCGTAATTTGAGCATGGTTAGTCATTTTATCAGTCTAAAAAGATCAATTTCCGTGTATCTGCATTTCCATGGCACCTTGTTGTCCATGTTTTCTAAATCGATACATTTACTTTCCAATCTTTGCGTGTAAAAACCTTCTTACAATGCTGCAGCTGTTTTCCCATAATTTCAGCTGTTTCCACTCATTTTAGTTTTTTATTGAAAATGTGCAGAAAAACAGGTGGTTGGAAATTCACTTTCAGAGAGAGAGAGAGAGAGGGGGGGGGGGGGGGATAATAAAAGTTAAAGCCAGCTGACTGAAACTTCTTTCATCCTTTCTGTCTCTGTCAAATCCAGAGACTCTTCACATTATCCCTGTGCCTCCAGCTGTTTGGGCAGGGAGGGGACCGTTGCCAAGACGACCCACACCTTTCAGCTCGTCTTGTCTGGTCCTGTTTTGTCAAAGCTGAGAGAAGGAGGGAGGGAAATGAAGAAGACAAGCGATAGAGGCAAAGAGGAGGGAAGGGGGGGGCAAGCAATCAGGGATCATAAGCCTGTCTCTGGGAGTCTGGATCCAGGGAGCAAGCTTAGACTAGCATTGAGCGCTAACCAACATCATCTGAAGTGGATCTAACCAACCAAGCCAAGAGCTAAGTCTGGATTGGACGTCATCTTCCAGTTGAACACCGCCAGGCTGATTTTAAATCCTAGTGACTTGCAGAAACCCACAGCAAAGTATCCAAAGAGACCAGTAAGCCTTCTTGGAAGCACATGCGTCAGGCCAAAGCCTTCGAGTAACCTTTCGATAGTTGTCGTGTTATGTGGTGACGGCGCTGAGCTCCGGCAGCACAAGCACAGAGGGTGACACCTGGTGCGATTTCAGTAAATTATGGTGCAGGTGAAGTCATTGGGTTGCAGTCCAGTCATGCTGCGACTAGAAGAGACGCAGCCCCACCAGGAGCTGATCTATGCAGTGGGAGACCAAAGGCAGGCTTGTCTGGGAATTAAATGGATTCAAAGCATTGCAGGACCGGCCTGAGATTCTCTCGCTGTCTGTCTGTGTTTGTGTCTGCGCTTTGTCCTGCTGCTAAGCCAACAGCCTATCAAAGACGGCATCCGTAGCACTTTGAAGAAGAAGAACAAACTCTGAAAAAACATATAACTTTTAGATTTCACTTTAAGAGTACATAATTCCTTCTGAACCCGTTGAGTGGGTGGAGTGGGCAAAAGTTATATTTATATTCCAACAAATTTGTTTTTAATGTGCCTCTCACTTGTGCAGCAAATGCATAGTATGTGAGCTCTGGAGGAGACGAAGCAATAGATGAATGCACTGTAGGTGAGGTTTGCCATTACATTGCCCCCTGCTGTTTGAAGACTGAAACGGGCAATGCATGTTTAACTAGTCTTGAGCAACAGCAACAAGATTGAGCCAAATGAGAAATAAGCATAAAAGACAATTACACTGCACACACTTCTTTATAGTCTGGAAACGGCCAAACTCTCATGACTCAGCCCTCAAAAGTACTAAAAGCAAAACACATATTAGCAATGGTGCATCTTGGGATATCCCCTCTTTACCAGGACAGAACAGATCATTGTGGGGACTAGCGATGCATATATGGGATACAAGGAGAGTGAATATTTGACATGTATCGGGCGGCCGGACACAACTCCAAATGCTTTTTATCTGCTGGATGCCTACATGGGTAAACATTTGCTACCAAAAGCTTTACAACTTGTTTTGTCGCTCACTTAATTGCCAAACAAATAAACTTAGACAACATGTACACACATTCAATTTTAGAAAGGCATATATTTTGCCATGTTACACCACCGAAAAACAAAAATTATGCTACCGAAGCCGGGTAAGTTTGAAAACTTAAATAAACGTAAATGTGGACGGACGTAAATGGAGAAGTTTGAGATTGATGGCGTAGACACGCCCCTATCGCATGATCCTTTTCCGGAAGAATAACAGCCAGGTATACCCGTGACTTGTTTCAATATAACGGATTACAAGCATTACTGGCCTTGCTCTCTAGCTAGCAGCTGTTGTGCAGCTACATTCTGTATTGTATAATGCTCGTCTCGGTTTGCGGCTTTGAGGAAGGTGTGCTGTTCACAAAGAAACGGTAAACCAACTAAAGCATCCATGCTCTCCAGTATGGCTGGCACTTCAGCCACCAGGCAGAGCGACAAGTTTCAAAAACAATGCTGAAACGCCCGTGTGGCCGTAGATCATTTTAATACCCCAGTATTAAACGGAAACATACGAGTGTGGATGTAACCTCAGCTTGCATCAACTTAATTGCATTTGACAATTTATTACATTTGAAGAGCAGTTATATTTTGGAAGAAATATGTTTAATCATGTCAAATCTTTCAATTGTGAGAATCCATGTTAGACAGATTAAATTATTGCTTAAAGGTCTAATTGAGGTAAAACTATTTTTGTCCCCCTCCATCTTGCCGTCTGTCCATCTATCCCGGTCCACACTGGGATACAAAAGTCTTTCCCTAATCTCCTTATATAACATCAACACTGACCCTGACCAGGTGGCGTCAGACATGCTTTGTCCCACACGACCTTCCCCCGTGGGCCACGGATAGATAACGTTACCTTCTGCCTCATTCACAACTCTGCAAACAAATCTTTTCAAAAAAATGGAGGAAAGTTGTTAAGTGAGAGTTGGTAGAAAGGCTCTCAGGAAAAGTGGGTTGGAGACTCAATACTGTGAGGAGCAAGGAAAGGATAGTGCCGGTTAAGCTCTTTGGCTCGCTCTTCTACCCCCACTTTATTATTCTCAGTTGCCTTGGAGAAAAACTAGATGTAACCATCTCTCTCATTCCTCATGCTGGCTGAATGCATTTTTCTCCATGTCATTTTTACCTTTTCATTAATTCCACTAAAAAGGTGCGAGAAGGGGACAACTTCTTGATCATAGGGGAAATCTGTCTAATGCTCAACACTGTGTGTGTGTGTGTGGGGGGGGGGGGTTGACAAACCAAAACAGCCAAGAGGCCGACAGAGAGCCCAGACACTGTCGTTTTTTCCTCTGGCCAGACTCCCATTTTCAGAAACCAGTGGCTTCAAAGGAATAATTCATTTCACAGTCTAGTGGCCAGACACAGAGCCCCGACATTCCCGCCCCTTTTGACACGCAAAAGAAGAAGAAGAAGAAGCAGCTTTGCCGCTCGGTTTCACCTCCACTGTGTCTCAATGCAATAACTTCTGGCTCCGCCCAGCGCGAATCAACAGCTCCGTGGGTCCAAAGGGAGTTATGGGGACAATGTAAGGATCCGCACATCTTAATCCTATTCATTTTGTTATCCTGGTAAAGTGACACTAAAACGCCTTTTGAGGTGACCTTATGGCTTTGCTTTTCAAAACGCTGGCCATGTAATTGCACAAGTCTTGCAAATAACTGGGATGAATGTAATTGCCCTCTGACGTCTCTTTCGCTCGGACCACATCATTTATCGATGCCTCCAAAAAGCAATACAAATCCTTGTTGTAAAAAACTAAAATCGTTTAGTCGGTTTTAGGAACGACGTCGACCGGGTTAGGGTCGGAATGGATCATGGTTTGGGTTAAAATAACTACGTGGTTAAGATTAGCTGATGTTTGTCATCGTGGTTACAATAATAACCGCTTGGCTCGGGAGCCATTATGGTCACGGTTAAAAGAAACCAACGTTGCCTGTCGGTAAGAAACAGGAAACGAGCGGAAGTCGGACGTTTTGTTAACCCCTTCAACCACACTGACCTCCTCTCTCTGCAGACCTTGTGGCGCTATAGAAACAAAAAGCACATTTTTTTACCATTACCTAAACAATTAAATCAAGCAATCACCACAACTGTGTATGTATGGATATGAGGAGGGAGCCTAGAGAACAGTGTGGCTGCTTTAACATCTCTAAAACAAATAGATAGTAGTCCAAATAGATAATAGTCCAAATAGAAAGTAGAAAGCACAGGAGAGATGCTAATAGAACATACATCGGTGTTGTCCGTCAAGATATTGTTGTCATACAAAACATTTAAAAAGTGCTCGGAACGCTTTTTCCTCGAAACGATGGGACGAAGCGCTACCCAGCACCGTGTGGCCAATTTTCGGCCAAATAAAAGCCCCATATGGGCACAGGCCCTACTGTAGAATATGTGTGGGCTAAACACTCTAATCTCCAATTCAGCATATTATAACAAAATACGGCTTCAAGATTATCAATGCACATTATGCTAAATGTAGGCCAACATGGAGGCTTTCTTTGCCTGTTTTCAGAGACATTTGTTTGACAGGTGAAGAAAGATTTGATACAAAATAGACTCTACAAGATGCCTTGATACCCATCATGTATTTTCAAAATGAATAGGGGAAAAGAATAGTTATGAGATTTGGAAGTGAAATATTCAGGTTTCAGTATCGTCTTTGACCATATAATAATAATAATTCATTATATTTGTAAAGCGCTTTTCAATGACCCAAAGACGCTGACAGAAAATGCAAAGCAAAAGAACAGATAAGAATGGGCAACATATAGAGACAAAATAGAACAGAACAACAAAACACAGTAGTCAGGGAAAAATAGAAGCAAAGCGGAGGGTTTGGGGAAAGGAGGTGGTTAAGGGTAGGGGAGGTCATACGCTCGGGAGAAGAGGTAGGTTTTAAGGCGGGATTTGAAGGTGGTAAGTGAAGGTGAGTCTCTGACAGGCTGGGGCAGGGAGTTCCAGAGACGAGGTGCAACTCGAGAGAAGGCTCGATCACCAAAGTGTTTGAGTTTGGACGGAGGAATTTATGTGTTTTGAAAACGGGCATGGTTCCCCATTATGTGCACTACATATTTAAAATGTAGACATGAAGACACGAAAGATAAGGCGACTGACTTTACTGAAATCAGAGTCCTTCTCATAGTTGACCTGGCAGGTTTAAGGGTTTACGGTCTTACCTTGGAGGCCCTCCGGCGCTCAGGACACTCAGGGTGCTGGCACACCACCCAGTCTTCCTCCTGGACGGGCTTGTCATCTGAAACAGAACACAAAGTCAATGAAAAACATCTCTCTTTATCACTAGAAACACCAAAAGCAGCCACCCAGCCAGCTACACGTCCAATAACACACCTGCCTTGGTAAAGCTGTAAAAACATAATGTAGACACGAAGACTGAAGTCAGTGCCTGTGTTTATAGAAGGACGGAGTAAGAGAGTGACTAGGAGACACAAAAAACACTCTAATGCAGGAATAGAGAGCAAAAGGCCATGAATGAAAAAGGAGAAGCCTGGTTAAAGAGATTTCTTGAAGGAAAAGTAAACAAAGGGAAACAAAAAGATGGCGGGGCGTGTTGTTGGGAGGAGATCAGAGAGAAACGAATAACGACCAGCGAGACAGGAAGACAACGAAGCGAAGAGAGGAAGCCCCAGTCTGTCCTTTGGAGGAAAGTGAACTCATCGTGGGGAAGCTTGCTGTCCTCCACCATAACAAATCACCATTGTCAAATAAACCTCTAAAATTCTACTGCACTCGTTGGCCAAAACTGCATTAAAAAAGGTATGATAAAAGGCAGTGTTTACTTCCACATCTTCCCCATGTACACACGCGATAAAGATATCATAACAGAGCCCCGATTGTTATCGTACTGCCGAATGAGAAAAACGGGGAATACACGCGGAGGAAGGCGAAAGTAAGAGCCGGGAAGGGGATCCGAAAGAGCTGGAGGGAGACGGGAGAGGTGCTTAAAGAGTCACCAGGTTCTGGACACGACAGGCCTTTGTAGCTAAACCTTTCCAGCAAGCTCAGATAACGTGTTCATTGTAATGTCAGCGCTCCCTATTTGGCCGAGCCACACATGATATATCATGACTGAACCATTAGTAATAGAGATGGGCTGCTGCAAGAAAATGAAGTCACTCGGGGGCGAAACTTTAAGGCCAATAATTTCAACATGAAACGAAATGGCGAAACGGCGAAGGGCCCTCTGCGGGCCCGAGCTGGCGTACGGGAGAAAGAAAAAAAAGGTGACCTCGAGTCATCCACGTGGCTACATCTACACGCACAGGTCAGGGGTGCTTGTGGGGGAGAGGGGGAAAACACTGTAATTGGTGCATACCACAGAGCCCATGGGTTCCCCACTGGGATGGGAAGGGTCAACCTGCCTGCAGGGAATTTGCTCAATGGGAGTAAAACCAAGAGTCCTAGCAGCTGTGCTTGCTGGTTGTCAGGGAGGATTCATCCTCTGTGGACCATGAATGTCTGTACCCAATTGCATACGGTCAAGCAACGCTGTCAGCAGAGCTGGAAGAAAAGTCAGAAGCGGTTCATCAACTTAATCTTAAATCAATGTCCAATTCCATGTACTACTTTAAACACATTCACCAATCAGTGATACCAATATGACCAGGACAATTAAAAATGTAGATAGAACATGTATTGTATACTCTGTTCTGAAGAGAAATAAACAATTCTTGGTTCCGGGAATAAAATATATAAAAGAGGTTTTGTGTTAATCCATTCAGTTGAATAAGTGAAAACATTTGACCTGCAAGTAAAGTCAGGATAGTTCACCCTCTGTGGACCATGAATGTCGGGCTGGGCATATTTTGATAAGGATATATATATATAATAATATTGCACAATTCCAAGTAATTCAAGAGATAAATATGAGTACATCCACATGGTAATTATGTATCCTGCTGTGTGCTGTTTAATACTGGACAACTTAAGTGTTTTCTCCTTTACTCAAGAATTGTAGAGCAAAGTAATACAGAAAAGTGAGAAATTAGAGTTAGTACGCACTTATTATTATTATTTAGACAACATAATTGTGTATCACTAAATGTTGATGTATGACTATTGTTTGTTTGTATTTTGTTTGTTTGTATTTTTTATTCAGTCAATCAAATCAAATACAATACAATATTATCCTATATAAAAAAAAAAAAATACAAAAGAGAGAGACTGAAAAGGTATAGGTAGAAGAAAAAAAATGCTTATAAATTCCTATCCTAAATCACGATATGATTCCATTGAATGACAATAGAACACCATATTGAATAATTGCCCAGCCCTCCATTACAGTTCCACATTTTCTTTAAACTAAATTTCTTGTTTAAACTTCCACCAGCTTCTGGTAAAAAGAGAAAAGAAAGTCTCTCCCCTGCGTCTGTGCCGTACTGGGAGCAGGACGAGAGGTACCGACTGTGGCCAGCGGGCCTCAAGATAACGGCCCCCTCGGGGTTTACAAGCCTCTCGTTTTCATGGAGTGTTTCCTAAAGAGGCAGAACCGTCTTTTCCACAGCGAGACTTCAGGCGGCTTCCATCCATCAGCTGGACAGAAGCAAACACATGCTTACGTTGCTCTGTATCTGCGGTACGAGTAAATAAGCAGCTTTTTGCTGACAAGTTTGCGATGTAAACTTTAGCTGATGTCAATGTTGTACCGGCAGCCTTTGCTTCAAAGTGGCCACAAAATAGATCACGCTTAATATTTGATGTCAATGTTTTGGAGATTAATAGTTTAAATCTGCTTTTTTTTACAAATTTGGAACCGGATCGAAAAGAACCAGCAGTCAGGATTCAACCCCGACTGCCACAAAACAAAATTGTTTTGAAATGTCAAAACTCAAAATGCTGTGTATACGCTCAACAATGTCTATACACGCGGCTTGTGTTCCAGTATTTGTTGAATCCATTGTCAGCGAGATGTGTGGGAGCATGTTGCATTGGGCACTCGATGGAGAGATTGTGGAACTGTCAAATTCATCTTACTCAAAGTGACAATACCATGATGACAAATCTGATGAGTCATCTTTTTAGCTTTTCATGCCAAAGACGCAGTGGAGGCATCGCACATGAAAACTTGGGTTACGTTACTTTACACCTAACGATTCAAACTTTTTTTTAAAAAACTGACTGACATTAAATCCACGGTCCTAAACTCAAGCCTCTTCTTAGCCCCTTCAAACTCTTCGCCCTCTGTACTGCTTGATCATCACGCTGGAAATCCCTTCATCATCTGCAGAAGCTCCGTCTTCTTTCCTACTTGCTCATGACTTGCTGACTCTCCTGCCGTCTCCCTCTCTCTGATGAACTGGAATTTCTGAGCTCAGCACTGCTGATTAACACACACACACACATTAACGAGACAGTGGAGCATCCCATCATTGCAGCTCCCTGCTGGCTTGCTCGCCACAGAGATAGACACTGCCTGGGGGCAAAGACCCATTAGGCAGCCATAAATAAGCCAGGGCGGCATCAAGTTCGAAATGGTTTACACTCGAACAAACAACATGTACCAAGTATTCCAACTTGTCAATCACCACTTCCTCAGTTTGGAACCATAACGCAAGTATGAACGTGGTTTTGAAGTGGAAAATGGTCGAGATTCTTGTATTTTCTTTTATTTTACGGTGAAAATGCTCACTTGTGTGTTACAAAGGAATCAATGAACTTTGACATCAAGTAGCCTATTTATAGCCATCACATATCTATTCTAGACACTTTTGCAGGAGAGTGATTCATATGAATTTCCAGGAAAAATATAAAAGGTCAGCTGGGGAAAACGTTTATTTCAACCCCCTTATTGAGGCTAATTAGCCAACAAGCTTTATAAGATTTAAAAAAATACCAGAAACCGTTGTAACAAAACTGACTGTCGTCGACCTGTTGTCTGAAGCCGAGGAAGCATCGTTATGTTGGATTTTGGGTGTTAAATCTGTCGCAATATGATTGGCATCTGCACACACCCATTATACTATACTAAAATAAACTTCACGTGAGCAGTGATTTCAACCTGTACATTTTGATGTGGGCTAAAGATATGCACACTTTGGGTCTGAGATGGATTCCAATATTAAATCTATTTTCGCTGCATCCTGACTGTCATATTCTAGAACGCCATATTTAGTCGGTGAGATGCCGAGTCGAGCGCATGTTTCTATGAGGAATGTCAGGAACGCTTCACTGCTTTCCGTTTGATGAGATCTCATGGTGGGACAATTTCACATCATGCTTTTAGCCTCTCGACCTCAAATGCTACAAGCAACTCCTTGCCAGGAGATAATTATGAAAAGCCTCGTAAGACACACACACACACACACACACACACACAGATGGCAGGCAGAATGGCATACGGACTAGGAGAATTGGCAAATCTACAGCCATATCAACACATGCCTAGGTGGTAGACAGATATAAAGGAAACAGATATGGAATGAGTAGACAAGAAGGCAAGTTGGGATGGAGAGTCTGGTTAATAGATGGACAGCTCTATATGCCTGAGCAAGAAGGGAGGGACAAATAAGTCGCTGTAACAAAGGTCATATCTACTTTTACGTCTTTATGCTAAGCCAACTGCCTCCTGGCTGTGGCTCCATATTGAAAGGACGGATAAGGGAGAGAATGACGTCAATCTCCTCATCTTCAACTTGGAAAGGCAGCAAGGCTGAGAGACAAGGATGTAGACAGCAAGGTGACTTGCGTCAACAGTCCGTTCAGTCCATTGTGACAAGTTAAAGAACACAAACGTTTGTGTTTCTTTATGCTCATCTTTTTGGAAAAGTTCCTGAATGTGTTGCAACGAAACTTATTTATATCTCTCAAATCGCACTTGGTGTATAACGGCACGTAAAAAGGCTCCGTTGGGTGAATACAGAGCCAAACCTTTCCTACTGAAACCCTGAAGTATTCCTCCACAGGTGGATGAGTCTGGGCCCAGCAAGTGCACGATGACGCACCAGCAAGTTGCAGCTCCTGCTTAATGTTGTTTTTACCCCCATAGAGGTTAAATCAAACACATGTGCATCACACACTCCCTTCATCTTTCTCCCTCCTCCACCACATCTGAGCAAACCCGAGATATAAAACTGAAAACCACAGAACAACATTTGGAAACTGTTCCAGAGGGATGGAGGAACCGTCAACACTTTTTAAATGTATAAGATGGAGGAAAACAAATAATATCCATTTCACTCTGCGGATCTCTTTTTGGAACTATTTAATGAAAGAAATGCAGCGTTCAAGTCTTTTCAAGCAAATCTGCTTTCTATAGGACGGTAACATTAAAAGGTGGAACTTAATACCCTGTCACCATAATTAAGAGGGGTCATGAGGGGATTACTGCATATCTTGAATTTTTCTAGGGCATTATTGCCAGAGTACAGTAATTGGCCAAGCTGATTATTATATAATAGCCTGGCCTTTTTTGTCAGACTATTCTTTTTATGGGATTTTCTGGAGCTAAAGTTCTGCAGTTACTGGAACCTGTAGAAATTCCAGTGGAATTTGTGTTATTTTGAGACTGGCCAAATTAGTTGCCATCAAATAATCTCATTTTGTTCTTTTAGGTTTTTATTAGCCATCAAAAGAACATCTTGATGATTACGAACAGAGCACCATGCAAGATGCAGACTTGTAGTCGTTAGTGAGCCCTTATGGTAGTAAAACTAATATATTGCTAAAGCATTTCACCATTATCAGATTATTAAGACAGTATGCATAATGATCAGGCGAGATGATATTTGGGAATGTCGGCAGACCTGAGGCTCAAATGAGAAAATGAACGTCTTCTCATTATCCTGCTATATGTATTGCCAGTGAATGATGATACAGCGCTAACATTTGCAAACGCTGGTGGGCCTATAATTCAGTATTATCGTTTTGTCCGAACAAAATATTCCTGTAAAACGTACATACGAAAAGCAGCAAAACTTCTGATTTGTGAAGCTGGAACTAGAAGTGGTCTTCAAATCAAAAAGAAATTTCTACTGCTGGAAAAACTGATTGACTGATTTCAGCTTGAAAAAATAAAAAGTTCTACTTGTTGACACGCACACAGTATTTTTACATGCAACACTGCAGTTCCATGTTGTTCGAAGACAGAGAAAGCAGGAGTGACTCTCTAAGGCAAGAGAAGTAAGTTTTGGGACCGATTCCAAAAACCGACTGTTGTGTTTTGGAGAAACGAAAAAGTATCTTTAAGCTGAGAAGCTCCAAATGTTTTCAGAAATAATGCCTAATTACAGATTCGGTGACAAGGTAAGGATCAAAGCCTCACTGTTCCTTGTGTGGCATTCCTCTTTTCGGCCGATGCCAAACAAGTCTGCCTCAGCAGGCACCGTCTTTAAGCTGACCAGAAAGTAGCCGGATTTCCAGGAGGCGGGCTGGCAGAGAGAAGAGGATGAAGAACATTCCTCCGGCCCTGTGTTATCACTTCCCCTTCACTAATGGCATGAATCGGGCAGCAGAGCGGAAACCAAGTGCCCCTGTGCCACGTCAAAAAAAAAGCACAGAGGAGGAGACAGGGAAGCGTTTCAGCTCAGCTATGCACTTCTTCCGTGGTAAATATTTCATCTGTGGAGCCGGTCTCATCCGTTCTTTCCCTCTCGTCTCTCTCATGTGAGGCCGCCTTCATGCCAGGTCTCTGAGTGCTTTCCACGGAAGAACAGAGCAATGGAAACAAATAAAAAATATTTTCATGATGGCGCTTAAATCCAAGTGAGCCAGATCATCAGTTTGCAAACAGGTTACATACGACAATGTGAAGTAGTGTCTGATGCATGCCACACATGTCGTGGTGGAGCAGCCGGGTTCAGAGCCACACACAGGGGGGTTTCCCCGTTACGCTGAGTCATACAATTATAATCATGTTCTCCAAGGTCAAACTGAACCACGATGATAGCCTGTTGCGGGCTCCCAACCATGAAAGCAGTGATGCTTGCAGCTCTCTGTGCCAGATTGGTGCTTTTGTAATTAAATGCCGACAATCAGCATGCTCACAGGTTCACACTGAACATGCTGACATTATAAAACACACAAGGTCAGAGGATCAACACAGTTCTTACAATTTATCCTGAGGTCAACATGAATTTCTGACCACAAACGTCACGGCAATCCATTAAATAGTAATGCCATTTATTTCCCTAAAAGCCAAACATTTTTAACCACATGATGGTGCCACAGATGAAGTCAGGTGATCATCCTCTCAGGACCATGAATGTCTGTACAAAGAGGTTTGGGTGGTTTAGTAACGGATATATTTTCAGGTTAGAGCAGTGCAAATCGGCTCTCATCACAGGTTGGGTTAAAAGAAAAAAGACCTGCGCATCACTAGTCATCCAATCAGTAAAATTTCAAAAGGAGGACAAATGTCTGCAAATAATTCATATTTTAAATGTATAGTATGTTCTGCTCTGAAGGGAAACAATTTCATGATAGGTTGAAATTCAAGCACGTATGCATTCGGGTTATGTACACCGAATTCTACATCAACAAATTCTACTTGTCAATAAAGAATATGATCTTATCTTTGACCTATCTTTTATTTATAAGCCACTCCCCAGCCTCCGGTTTCATTGCGAGGAAACAAACACAAACCCACCGCTTTAGTCAGGTGACCCTCACAGTACCCCAGCTTACCACAGAGATCATGGATGACGTCCAGGGACGAGGACCAGGAGTAGCGCTCCATTCCCACTTGAGCGAGGGAGGGTGGCAGGGCCTCCAGCTCGTAAGCGCCACGCTTCTTCCAGTACAGGAACATTACGAGTTCTTCAACCAGCTATTTGGTCATTGAGATATACTCTAAAATGTTCAAACCCGCCTTTGACCCCGCCAGGAGTCATAACAATCAGAACTTCTGCAGACAATCGAAACAGCCTTCTCATCAACCATCTTTATCACATAAAACTAGCCAGATGTACTCAACTTTAAACTCTGCTAACTGCCAATATGTTCATCCCCACCTGCACAATTACCTCATCCAGCTATAAGCCACAAAACACTTTCCTTTGAACCTTCTGTCCAAGTCTGATTCAAGGCGGCTTCCATGTAAGCCCATCTCCAGAGGCCCATATTACTCATTCTAACCCCGGAATAAACTTCGAAGCTGCCATCCAGGTTTTAACAGTCAAGTTTTAAGCAGGTAACAGTTGCCTCTCTACATTAATGTCAAATGCCTTTTCCTGTTGACACTGGAGAATTGGTAATCGTCCACTAATCATCCACTGAAAGCCACCGAGCAATTGCTGCCAAGCCCAGAATGCTGCTCTTTTCTAATCCAGTTAAGAGAGCCAGACTTACAGACAGCCAACAGCTAAAAGGTGTTGCAAACGCATCTCCAGCAGCAAGTCAAATGTCCTCTGCTGTTGCCTTCCCCGAGCCTCGACCCATGGCAGACTGTACACAACTGTACACAACTTGAATGTGGGGCCAGCTGCTCATGTTAAAGCCCTGTGTAGGATCTCCTGGCAATTGGGGGGATTTCTGCCCACTCCATCAGACAAGTGATGTATTCATGCAGAGGTGAGTTGCATGCTGGGACGGGCAGTCTGGGCCAATGACTTTTGGACTGGGTGACACAAAGATCTCATTTAAACCTCCTCCTACATCCAAGAGTGGACTTTCTTTATGTTTTGCGCAAACTGTAAAAGGCGGACATTTCTCTGCATTGATTAGTGCCCGCGCCTTTTATGTCTCCTGGAAGATTTATTCCTTTTTTTATGAATGCATCAGCTCTGTGGTGCCGGAGCTCAGTTATTACTGGGGAGGTACAATGCACACACTGGCCTCTTGGAAAATGCGAAAGACCAAATGACTAAAAGGAGTCCCGGTATGACATTCTTATCTTAGACAAGGCGCCTGCTTAAAAGCCGGTGCACTGCTATTATGCATCTAAAATGGGAGAAGGAACACTGTGAGAATGTGCTGCACCGGCCGGGGAAGGGAAGGACGTTGTCACACACAACGACCCACATGTCCAATTTTGGGATAAGAAATTAGAGGGTAGGATGGGAGCCGGTTTGCTGCTCAGCTGTGGGCTTTGCAGACATATGGTAATAATCTGAAGCAGCTTTAAGCACATGGCTTCGCTTTTAATGAAGAGAGCGCCCGAGCAGCATGAGAACTGCGCTGCAAATACGAGGGCCAATTTCCACCGACTGCTTAAACAAAAGAGGTACCAGACCGCCTCGCTTTCATCATCGGCCATCAGAAGGCCTGAAAGTACCTGCTACTATTAGGGTACTGCTGTGTATTGTTTTTTTATCTGATCTCTTGGCTCATGAAAATAAATCAATTTCATGAATTTAGGAATGGACACCAACCTGCTGGCCCAGGGTGCACGTTGTGACGCGGTTTGGGCCCGGTCATCCGTTAGAGAGCCAAGTCTAAAAATCACAACCAGGATGTAAGCAGTTGAAGTGTTTCCACCATCAATATAAAGATTCCAGAGTTCTGAATACCGATCCGGTTTGAATATGTCCTCTCCTCTTAAAAAAGGGGCACCATAATAAAGTGGGGGCCCTGTGAGAGAAAGATTAATGTAAAGAATGGTCCCAATTAAAAGCAACAGAGGTGGAGATTTTTCTGACTTGATACCTCCCTCGTATGGGTCATGCTCCAAAAAAACACTGGTTCCTACATGTTCCATAATGCAACTCAATCTGATAAATATAACCTCCCTTCATCCGAAATAAACACCCTCGTGTTTTGAAACTGACACGGCCCGTCTATAATGCAGTCCTCCCGAGATGACATCATCCGGGTAATCTTTTCAAACCTTTGAACGCTGCTCCAGAACCGAAGACATTTAGGAGGAGTTCTCATCATGAAGACTAAACTAAAAATCCACATGTACAATTGCTGGAGTAACCCTTTAAATGCCTGTGTGTTACAAATCATTTGTAATCACACCAGTATGGGACACTTAAGTCCCCTAAAACTAAAGAAAAATGAAGATTTAGCATCATGCACACAGCTGCATAACTTGGATCAGATAACAGAGTTAACTTTTTCCGAATATGGCATCCAGCAGCTTCGGGCAAACATCCTCTCTCTCGCTCTCGATTCCAGATCCGAGGCATGCGTCCCTCAACAGTACAATCCTGAACACCAGCCCGTAGCCTCCTTTCTGCTGGCATTGGACAACGGTTCACCAGGGAAGATACATATTCACTGCAAAGATGATGGGAGGAGCAGCTCAGCTCTCATTAGGTTAGAGAAAGGCTCCAGGACATTAAAAGGAAAGGTTTATCGTTTTGGGAAAAACACATCTCTCATTTCTATGCGGTGTATCTAAAGCAGCAGCCGGGAGACGGTTGACTTGGATGTGAGGGTAATGTCTCGCATGGCTAGACAGCAGTATCAAACATGTCATCTAACTCTTGGCCAGAAGTGAATGAACATATTTTCCAACAATTTCAGTAATACAGCGTAGGTTTGCCAGTAAACACAACCGGAAAAATGCGGGGGGAAAAACACATTTGAGCTCTTTATTGCAAATTGTTCCTTCACTGAGGATAATGATGACAAAAGCAAAAAAACTGCCTCAAGTATCTTGACTTGTTTTTTAGTTTCAGACAGAAATAGAGCGCAGAGACAGAATGAATGTGCGTCTTAATAGAATCACACACTCACTGAAGTATTAATGGTGTGTTGAGAAATGAGTGTGTGAGCTGGTGCAGGACGACAAGACTGTAAATGAGCCTGTTAGAGTGTGTGTGCTGTGAGGAGGGAAAAGTGTGTGAGCCAGAGTGTTGACAGAGGGAGTGAAGTTGAGGGCTTGTGCGTGCCCATAAGGAGGAGGTTTGGGTTTATATTTAGTAAGTTGGCCCATGAAATGGGCCGAGGTTAACCCTTCACCGGCAAGTTTAAGACTTCTGTGTGAAAGAGAAAATGCAGAAGATTCATTTGAGTTTCATCGAAGAGAGACACTCTAAAAGCGTCCTCCAGCCAGACTGTAACCGAGATGCAGATGCAGACAACCGGCAATAAGTACAGCCTGTGCCTGATGATTTACTCATCTCCATAACTACCATCTTGCAAGACTAAAGACGAAAGTGTATTAGTGTGGATGCAGCCCAAGAGTCTCCAGCCGTGCTCGCAGCTCGGTGAGGTTGCTTTGATCTCAATGGTAATGTCAGCAGGCTGGCGCGCTCACAACACGCGGATGTTCAGCAGGTCGATCGTTCATCTGCATCTATTTTCATAATCCTGTTCATTAAAATACATTGAAGACAAGAGCCAAAACGCAAAAATGTGTGAGTTTTGCAGTGTTGGTCAAACCAAATGAAACGGTGGAACAGGTCACCTCGGGCTGACTGAGAAAGTGTGATTGCGTCGTTTTTTTCAAACCCAATGATGATTTGCATTAGTTGTGCAGGTAATTGGTGATAAAGTTCAATATTGGTCAAGTTAAACATGTCGACCGGATGATGAATCTGTAAACACACATACAAGTTTACCACAGTTGAAATAAAATCCTCCACAAGTTGTTGAGATATTTCAGTGTTGGAAAGCAACTCAATGGCGTGCGACAACCAGCACGATGTCACGCAGCTACATCCAAGATGGTTGTGTGGTGCCTGAATTACAATATAATACAATCTAAAAGAAACAGGTGCAACAGATTATATCTTATCATGTATTTTAATGATAAAACAAACCGATGCATCCACCAGCAGAAACGCGCAGCGGGGGGAGGGTGTGCAGGACCATCGATGCCGAGTGAACTCCTACGAGGCATCGTGTCATTTAACCGTCCATCCTCAAACCAGCAGGGAGTAACAACCACTCTTCAACTTGTTGATAGAAATAATCCCATAATTTGAACAATCTGGTTTAAATTGCACTGGGGGCTGCTGTTGAGAAGCCAATAACAGAGTCAACAGGAATCAAAAACACTTATTCCCCTAAAAGTACAGTTATTGTCATGTGGAGGACGTAAACAGCCATTTAGCCAGAGTGGAGGTTGCGAGTGTGGAAGGACACATTCAGAGATAAACATTCACCGCTGTGCTTCCTAAGTTAAAGAAGGTGTGTGACCTTCACATGGCCCCTCTAATTATCATCTGCACAGTATGAAGCGGAGCCGCTCGCTGTTGGTCTATTTACATCACGAAGGGTGAGTAATTAGTTTGACTTTAGGCCAAATGTAAAGTCAAACACTGACCAACGACCAAATAAACAAGCGTTGACGTGGTCAAAGGGATTCTGTACGCAAATTAAATAGTCTGTTCTCCGTCTGATGCAAAACATCAGAGAAGGACAGAAGAGGCCAAAAGCCCTCGGAGCAACAACAAAGTAGGAGGACGACATCGGAAATCTAAACACTAAAAACATGTCTACTGTTGTGAAGCAATGTTCCACAATAATGAGAATAAACAGTGATTCAAAGTGCCGCAAATGAGTGGAATAAGAGCCGATGATTTAAGGAGGACAGTCCCGGCTTCTGTTTACTGTCAGCCATTTCAAGTGTTCTGGGAGAGAGAGAGAGAGAGAGGGATGGTGGGAGGACTGGCCTCCAGCTGTGAGCACATCCGTGACAATGATTTGATCTGGGACTAGAAACTGCTCCACAGAGAAGTGATGTGTGGAAGGCCACAACACCTGATACTAAACCTGTATTGAGATAATCACCTCTTCTTAGGGAGCCCTATTGAAAGGAATAGTTTGACAATTTAGATGTTGCAGCTCGTGACTATAGACAAACGGAAATAGTGTATTCATGCACAAATACTGCACTCGTATAATCTGCAATCAAAATGATTTGCTCGAGTTGGTGAATTTAAAAAGGAATTAACTGAATTTGGGCCGGAGATCAAAATGTCCCATTTTCACGAAAGACTAAACCGTTTTGGTTTTTAACCATAGTACACGCCTCAGAGTGGTAGGTTCAATACTAATCACTTCATTGATCTACAGATCATAAATATTGTGGCAGATTTCTCAAAAGGCGATTACGTCTTTGCCCACTTGTTTTTGTCTGACCAACACTCGAAAACTCCAAAGGGTACAGTTTGACATGAAATAGTTTGACATGAAATAGGTAGTGATCTTGTTGTGTCCATGACCTTTTGTACTCTTTGCTGTGTTCATTGTGGTGCAATAAAATGACCACTGGAGAGTCATGACGGAGCCTGCCCCGCTTCTGACATCATATTCAGTGCAGGGCCTTCATGAAAAGAAATTAAGATCGTTGTGCATAAATGTTACAATGAGTTGCAACATTTCACATGAAGCTGGGGTAATTATCTCGGTCCAGTTGAAGAGAAAAGAGTAAGAAAAAATAAGAAAAGCTGAATAAAAGCTGTGACCCCAGAGCGCCCGTCAGGAAAAGGCAGAAATGCAAAGCGTGGAAAAGAGAAAGGAAATCACAACCGGGGGAAAAAAATAAACACAACAATGGAGAGACGGTCTGAAAAATGAAGTTTGAACGGCACACGCCACGAGCCAGGCGACAAACATCAACACACACACATGCCACAACATGGCACATGCACCAGAATTACACCAGTCTAGTCAGGTTCAAATGTTGGAGCAGGAAGAATAAACAATCCAACGGCTCCCTCTGAGCTCTGCAGTTGTTTTTCCGCAATTCTGCTAAAGAAAACTCACCAAAAGTTCCATTTAGTGGCTCCTCTGGAGCTTTCCATCATATCCCATGACCTTCATCAGCAGAATGGAGTTTGTCCAGTGGTAATGGAATTGTAAATGTTCACATGTCCGTTTTTCCAAGAACTTCCTGGGCAAACTGCGTCAGCTGATGAAAGTCACGTGACGCAATCTAAAATGCCAGAGCAGCTACTATATGGAGCGTTTGGATCATGTGATTGGATTAAAAACTCCAGAGCAGCTAGTGAATGGACCTGGTGGTGTGATTGATCACTTGACTGTGGCATTAATCTGCAGCAATAAATAACACAAAGGAAATAAACAGAGCCGGGATTCAAATGCCAAAGATTAAGTGCTTAGCTCGTAAATAAACAAACAAAACCACATTCATGAAATGATTGATTTGATTAAGCCAGAATTTCATGTAACCTTTCCACAGATGTCCTATTTTTTTTACGACGACCGACATTTTTACATCCTAATAATTCATCTAAAGAGATTTCTCGTCTGTGTTTTTGTTTTTCGGTGGTGGACAGAGACCAGACAAGACATCTGGTCCCAGATTAGACGAGTGTGTTTAAGGCAGGTTTATGACTCCGGTGGCCGGGAACCTTGAAGGGTTCCAGACTCAACCAATTACGGCCGCTAACTCCATGCTGACTTCTTACTGTATGAACCCATGACCTGCCAGCGATGCCCACATTACACATGTAAAGCTCACCGGAGCTATACACAAAAAAAAAAAACGTGGAGCTTCCTGGATGTAGAGCTGAAAGAGATTAGTCACAGAATATCAACCTGCAACTACGTTGATCATTCTTTCACCATCTAGGAGATTTTTCCAACTTCTCAAATGTGATAAAAGTATTGTGTGTACTACTCTCTATTATGGCAAACTCTTTCTCTTTAGTTTGTGTTTGGGACACAAGCCTAGGAACGCCTTAATATTGCAAATGTTACTTTGATGTGAATTATGAGCTGCATGGGGAAAGAGGGCGCTGAAAGCACAGATGGCAGGCCTGGGGGGAGACACAATAAATAGTGTTGGTTGGTGATTTACAAGAGCTAATATCTATCATCTGAGTGTACGGTGAGATGCACCAAGACCCTTCATCATGAGGGGGAACTTCAGATCACAGTGTACTGGTCCTCCTCTGATTAAAAGTGCCCTGCCTCCAGCTGGGATAATTGCTCAGGTCCTGCAGTAACTTTTATGATTAGTGGGGGGTGGGGGAGCATTAAACAAAGTCTGGTGCCTGAGGATCAAAGTCATGCCCGTGTGCCTAAGAAGCAACTTAGAGCATTACACAATGTGTTTCTTACAAAGCATGCAGGGAACGAATGGACTTGTTAAACCGCTAGCGTGAGAAAAGGGAGAACAATATCCATGCGTTGTACTCACTGAGTCGTAATCTGAGACCGAGCCAGCTCCTCGGTGGAGATTTGTGCAGAACTGAATTCATGGTCCACTTGTTCCGCACCATCTATACATGCAGTTCCTCGGGAGAAAGAACAATTTGGGAAAAGATGTCTCTCCCCCCCTGCACCAACAAAAGCTCCTCGCAGGTCCGTCCGCCGGCGTGTGTCGGTCTCGCTGCTTATCCCCTCGCGATGTTTAAGTCGTCTCCTCTAGTCTGAAGGCATTCTCAAGCTCCTCCATGTCTGCGCTCACGCTCCTCCAAAAAAAAAGAAAAGGTGCCTCCGCCGGGTTTATGTCTGTGGTCGGCGGCGAGAAACAAAGCTGCAACTCCCACCGCTGGGTTTTTGGGGGGGGGGGGGGGGGAATGCGCGGAAACGAGGGGGCACAAAAGCCTCCACGAAGAGACAACACCGGGTCTCACAACCGGTGAGGCGCAGCTACAAGTCTGGAGTCCGCGCCGAACTGTAAATAACCGGTTGTTAGCGCGCACGCATGCGAGAGAACAGGAGAAGAAGAAAAAAGAGAAATGTCCTCGTCGGACGTCTGTCGGTGGAGCTCGCTCGGTGCAGGAAAGGGATTGCAAGAAAGAGGAGAAGAAAACCTGCGTGACTGTATTTAAAGAAGCCAAACTGTGGATGGAGATCCTTCCAGTAACTTTACACAACGGGCCGTTGAAGTTGACCACATGTCGTGGGCTGCTTCGTCTCGCCGCCCTCCCCGGATCCACCTCGGGCTCTCCATTCATTCACACGAGCCCACTCCACAAAAGACTCGCCGCCGTGTCCCCTCCCCCAGTGGCGCAATGTGGCCGCTAGAGGCGCCAGAGAGCCGCTGACAACACGGCTACTATCGGGCCCCCCGACCAGATGTCATCGAGTCTCTGGGAGATTTTATACAGAGAAAAGTTATATCTTAAAATAAGTAACCAAGAGGATATTTACATATTAGCCCCCCCAAAAAATTGAAATGAATGCATTTCAAGAACAATGTTGAAGTACTTGAAAGCTAGAATGTTAGTTGTAGGCTACTCGTTTAGCCACTCCACTAAAATTGTTTGATAATGTTAGAAATTTCGATAATCCAAAATGTAATGTCATTTTGGATTACAATTAATGTTTCTATTTACCAGGAGAAATTCTAACAATTCCACAGCAGATTAAGTGAAATGAGCCCCATATTTAACTGATATAGTGTAACATGCACAAATAATGTTGCATTATTATGTGTAATTCTGCATAGTGCAGAATGTATATTGTGTACTTTGAGTAACATTGTATTGATGCTCATTTGGGACTTTCACTTGGAACAGGGTATTTCTACACTCGAAGGGAGCTTCTCATTTATAAATGACAGCTGTTGGCTTTGTGGGTTGAGATCTTATGATAACATATTGTAACTGTAGCTAGCTAGTGTTAGATAAGGCTATCACTCGACAACTGGTCTCCAGATAGGGTATATCTGCTAGCTAGTTAAATTCAGTACAAATAAAATAAAATATGAAAGTTAACAACAAAAAATTTAATGGCTACAAACTTGCTATAATGCTAACAGACTGAGGCCGAGCTTCCTTATCGGTCTATGGTCAATGTAGAATGCAGTACTACAGTATTATTTATACAAATGCAATTTATTCTATAATATTTTAACAATATTACTTGAGCAAGCATCCGATTAGATTGATGGTTAGAGGGGAATTTTCAAACACTGTGCTTTACGTTTTTGCAAGAGAAAATTATTTCAAGTAATAGGTTACTTTGACAAATCAGAAAACAAGATCACAAGAGCTAAGCTGGAGTCGCTTGAGTGTAAACTTCTCCAAATAAAGAGAATGATGAGTGGCTAAAATTATTCCAATGGTATACACTGCAACTAGGGAACATATATATAAAAGTACTTGCAAAAAGGAATAAATTGGGACACACGTGGAATGTGTTTACATTTACATCTGTGAAATTGTCGGTGCTATTGGCTCTCATGTTCCAGTTCCAGTCAAAGGTGTTTTTGTAACCTGCTCTGTACAATACATAATGACATTCCCCTTGCCTTTGTAAATACTGCTTTAGCAGGTTAGGGAGTCGGGAACCTGGGAATATGCATTACAAATATTCATTCTCAACTAACATTCAACTTGAAGAGGAACCCTTGCACATCACAATGTAGTTTTACATTATTTATTATTTTATGAAAATTAGATTACCACACAGCAAAACTGGGTTTCTACACAATGCACAAACCGTGGGAGAGATTGGGGGTGAAAAGATCCCCAGCAGCTCATTTTGGTCCAGAGAATGGTCATGGCATTACAGTATGTTTGTGTATTTTGTGTAGTTTATCTACTTGAGTGCATTTTTTTAACTGATTCTGTTGATTTGAGCGATTGTAATGACAAAGTCCCTCTTCATTGTTACTTTACCCAGCACTATTGTCGTTGAATTTTGTTGAATTGTTTGTCTGGTAGGGAGGATGTAACATATTATTTCAGATTTATACATGACTGACTGTTGTCCGGTGTCCTTGATACTTTCATGGCTTTAAACAGATATGTTTAACTCCACAATAAAAGACAAAGCTTGGTTTAATAATAATAATATCCTTTCAAAATATATATTTTCTATTAATCAATGAATCCGGTTTTTGTACAAAACTAGTGCTAACGACTTGCTCTACTTAACCCTTGTGTTGCCTTCGGGTCAATTTGACCCGATTCAATGTTTAATGTCGGTGTTCTTTCGGGAGTCAACAAACAAACATAAAGTACCTCACACTTAAACTTGGAAAACAATATTAATTCTAATAATTTTCTGGAGATTTTAATAGCTGGGGTCATATTGACCTCAAGGGTAAAATGTTAGTAAATATAAAGGTAACAGGAGGGTTAAACATTGAATCGGGTCAAATTGACCCGAAGGCGACAGGAGGGTGAAACATTGAATCGGGTCAAATTGACCCGAAGGCAACACAAGGGTTAATTGACATACTAACTTTCCCTCAGCAGCATTTAGTAAATCCAAAAAGTCCACGGCGTTTGCTTAGTTGTTATTAAATAAACAATTTAAATATGTAATCAATGCATTTCACAGATGCGGCTTGTCATTTTTGCTCATTCAGGGTCATGTTGACCATCTAGTCAGTGTCACCTCTACAGTGGGATTTCTCTTTGGTTTGCATGAGGTCTATGGGGAAAAAACAACAAAGACAAAACAATGATGCAGCTAAAATGCAGCTATGTTGTGTTTGTGCGCTCCCACCCTCAATAAAGAGGCGGGGAACTGCGAACAAAGAAACACGAGGGGGCAGCGAGGGGATGTTAAAACAGCCCACTTAACAAATGATCAATTCTTCTCTGTGCGAGTGGATGTTTATGACCGAGTGGTTCTTCCAGCCCCGGTCACATCATTGAAAAGATCCGTCTACATCAGTGGTCCCCAAACTACAGCCCGCGGGCCGGATCCGGTCCGCCTCCCATTTGGACCGGCCCCCTGAACAATACCAGAGACGCGTTCCGATTTATTATTTTTTTCACCTGGCCCGCTGCCGTTGAGATTGCAGTGAGACGCGGAAAAAATGTGAAGTGGTGCTCTTCGCAATATAACATCTTTGATGGACGTGTCACGTCTCGGCCAATCAGCGTTCAGATGTCGACAGCGTGTGGGAAGTTAGGTTAGCTTGAATGTTAGTCCGCTACATCTGCTGCTGTCACGCTGCACGGTGTAGCGATACTAACAAAGTACCCGTACGTTAAAAACGATATGATTTAGCATAATTTTAGTATCGATACTTCATTAAAAGAGCGATCAGAGTTCACGCGCTGCTCCGCTCCGTGCGCCCCGCCCCGAAAATGTGCTGTTGTTTATCGCAACATCTCAACATACATGTGCTGCCCCCTTAAGGTCCAAAATGTAACACCAAGAAAGAAAATGGTCCCTACATTTGATCCCTTATATCCCACATGGGCCTCCATAGGAAGACAGAAACATGTCGCATTTACAAAACGTATCGAGTGACCCAAGATAACGGGACCACTTCTGTATCCCTTTAATAACACAATGTACAGCAGTTAATGTGAAGTTAACCCACAATACAAAGAGTAACTTTTGTTAATCCTCCCACTGGCATTAAAGCACAACACTGACAAAATGGGCTTCATAATCAAACAAAACGTCAGGTGAAATATTGCTGCTTCACTGCCCACCCTGTTAATGTTATCCAATAATGCAATTATCATAAATTAAAGAACTACTGTCTGAATCTGCTTGGTCTCGCCCTTGAGACTGCACACGGTAATAACATGATTTTCATATCGTTTCTTTGAAATAACACTTGGAAACAAGAAAACCACAAAGTCTTAATAAACGGGGTTTCTCATTTAATATCTGGCAGGTTGTTGTATTCATTTGCAGCTTTGGAATGCCAACTACACAATAAAAAGACATCAAAGACCAACTGCAAGTACAAAGTGTGATATTATTATCCATGTGACATAAAACACAGACACTTCTTCACAGTCATCTAATATCTACGTACAGTAGGAGGTTGCAAGTCCAGCAACTTGAAAGCAGCAATCTGCAGAGTCTGTAACACTGGCTGTTCCGTCAGACTGAAACTTGAGGGGGAAAAAAAACTGTCCATCACAACCTCAGTTCTGTACATTCAAAGGCCAATCTGGACTGGTGTGGCGTGAGACACCAGTCAAGAAGGTAAACAGCAATGCAGCGTCGGAAATGTCATTTTGGCCCAAGGTGACTGGGTCGTGTTAGTCCCTTGAAGACTCGCAGCTTTCCTGCACCAGTGAGATCGAAACTGTAGTCTGTAGTGACGTAGGGCATCTCCCCTTCGAAGCCAGGCTGAAACGGAGACGAGAGGTACCACGAGTAAGCTTTAAATGTCCCTTTCGATGTCAAAGCCGGGCAAATGACGGTCTTTTCAGGGTAAAGTGTTATGAAACAACAGAGCAGGCTTCTGACCTGTGTGGTGAGGATGCAGGAAGGCAGCAATACCGCGCCCAACAGGAGACAATTGACCTTACGTAGGATGGAGGGAGCTACAGGCGTCAGCAAAAAGTACAGACCTCGCCCGATGTCGATGCCTCGAAGCACACCTGGAACACGTTAGCAAGTCAATTCATTGATCAATTGGAGCATTTCGAGTAAACGGTTAAGAGCCTTCACCTCCACCCTAATGTTCGGTTTGGCGTTCCCGGGACCCCAGGTGTTTTTCCACCGTGATGCTTTTTGACTTGTGCCAGTCTGAAGAGAACTGCTTTTAAATTGATGTCCGCCACAGAAAATGTTCAGATTTTTGGGATTAGTTTGTTCATCAGTGGTCTCAGAGCTGTCGGAGTTGTAACTGACCCCAACTAAATGACATACAAAATTCATCTTTGCGATATTTTTTTTTGTCCACATATAGCCTATATAAACATATAAAACGTGAAATGTGTGTTTATTTGGTGTAAACTTCATGGTAATTTCAGTATTTGAGCATTTATTCAAATGTGCTCAATTGTCGTCACTGGAAAAGCGTACGACTTCCCTACGTTTATGGGTGCTGACAAGTTAGACCGGACAGCTTTAAAGTTACTAGAAATATATTATTTTTTACACATAAAACAGTTATGTCTGTGGAATGAAAAACAATAAGGAATATTTTTAAAAAACAACAGTGAAAGGATTTGATCATTCATAACACAGGCCAGGCAGATGCGTACCGAAGCCCACACATGGGCAGATGGGAGCCTTGGACAGCAGGACTGGACCTCCCCTGCTGGAGACCTTCTCCCCCAGGCAGCAGAGACCCACCAGACTCGCATTGGCAGCATAAAACATGTGACTGGGCGCAACCTCACAATGGAGCACACCTAAAGCCACTGCTGTGTTGGGCACCTATGAGCCAGAGGGGGAGCGGTTACTTTCTTATAAAACACAGGGAAGACACAGCTTAGCACATAGCCTTGCACAGGCCAGCAAACGTTCCCTGCTTTTAGTATTCAAGCTCAGCGAATCAGTTTTTAGCTCTGGTTTTATGTTTCAGACATGAGCGCCATGATCCTCCAACGAATCTGTGATTCGACATCACTCAAATCTCAGTGCATACATGAAAAAGTGAAAGTGAAAAAGAAAACATTTAGTATCTAAACAATGAGAATTCCAAAGCTTACAGTATAACCTTGAATGACAAAAAATGAATGAGACAATAGTTTGAGTAAAAGAATAAACATTTACGTCTTTTCATTTAAGGCGCGTTCACTTGCAGCGCGAGAAATGTGCGAGTATGAGACCGTATGCCGGCTTATATTTCGAGCGTCATTCTTTTAAAAGCATATTCATTATTTAAACCTCAGCGTAAATGCAGAATATTAAAATAACTAATTTCCAGGACTTTTCCAAAACTGTGGGGATTTTTTTTTCTCCAGGGATTTTCCAGGCCTGGAAATAACCATTTACAAATTACATTACATTTAGCTGACACTTTTATCCAAAGAGACTTACAATCCTGTTACATTCATACACTGTAGACGCAACTACAGGGAACAATTCAGGGTTAAGTGTCTTGCTCAAGGACACATCGACTAGGGCGGGGATTGAACCTCCAACCCCCTGATTGAAAGACGGAGCTGCTAACCACTGACCCGTAGTCGCCCAAATTCCATGACTCTTCCAGGTTTTCCATGAGCGTACGAACCCTGTATAAGTTATCATTTGCATTCGCGAAGACGATGACGATAACGGCATCTCGACTCACGTACCTGGTATGGGGTGAGGCTGTGTAGAGGTTTAATTGGTCCGTTGTCAGGAGACTGCAGCTGACTCAGGTAGGCCAGCAATGACAGCTCTCTGTGCTCATTAGTACGCTGGTGTTTTCTGTCAAATACAATGCAGACAGAACATGATGTCATCACAATGTTTTGCATGTAAATGCCAACACTGGTTGATGATGATGGCGGACTTACGCTGTTCCTTGGCGGCCCACTCCTTGAAACTCAGATTCTAAAATGAGGTGAGTGAAACTTCTGGGGGGACTGTTGCTCTCCGTGATCTCGGCCAGAGCGGTCTGGGCCGGTGGGCGCGTTTGGCAGCCGTGTGCCGTCTTCATGAACTCCGGAGTGACGGCGGGGCACTGGTTGGTACCGCCATGACTGAGTTGGATGACATGCGAGACTGGGAGGAAGCGGATCATGTCCACTAGCAGCTGAAATCCAAATCCTGTGGACAGCCACAAAACAAGCGCGCGTTCAGAAACTGATTACAGCGAGTATAGTTCTTCATATTCTGTCACAGAGGGTAGTTTGAGCTGACCTTTGACCCAGCCCATGGTGTTGATAATGATGGGAGTCACTCTGGTCCGGGACCGTCTACACCACAAGGATTTAAGGGATTCCAGGTAGCGTTCTAAGTCTGTCTCGCATGACGGATGGCCATAGTAGATCATGTGCTCTGGTGGAGACTGATGAGTGAAAGGAGGACCTGGAAAATAACTCTGGTTAGTCTACTAATCCCACATGGAGAGAACAGTTCAGATACATAATGAAAGAACCGTTTCACGCTTTGGAAAATATTATTATTAGTCTTTTTGTCAGGAAAATATGGAATATGGCGCTACAGCCAAGAAAGAGTCCGGCACCAAACCCCATAACCATATTACTTTTTAATTAGTAAGTTTCTTATGAGCTGGAAGGCGGAATTTGTTCTGGTTCGATGGAGCGAGAAAGCAAACACGCTTATGTCCCAAAATATTTCTTTTAACCCTTGTGTTGCCTTAGGGTCATTTTGACCCGAATCAATATTACACCCTCCCCCCGCCTTAGGCTTAATTTGACCCCATTCAATGTTTAATGTCGGTGTTCTTTCGGTAGTCAACAAACAAACATAAAGTGCCTCACACTTAAACTTGGAAAACAATATTAATTCTAATAATTTTCTGGAGGTTTTAATTGCTGGCGTCAAATTGAACCCAAAGGGTAAAATATGTTAGTAAATATAAAGGTAACAGGAGGGTGAAACATTGAATCGGGTCAAAATGACCCAAAGGCGGGGGGAGGGTGTAATATTGAGTCGGGTCAAAATGACCCTAAGGCAACACAAGGGTTAAACACTTTGACTTCAATACATAATAAAAGGATACTTTGAACCATGCGTCTGTCATGTAAATGTTTCACAACATAACATCCCTAATGTTTCCGAGATTTATTTTCACTCTTGCAGTTTATGTAAATGAGAAAAGCTGACAAGTAAAGCACTCAAGCCGTTGCTGAACAATGCAATTCTGTTAAAGTGATTTATAGCATTTTCCAGAATTCCCAGTGTAAAGAGGATTAAAAACATACCCAGAAGTGGTCCTCTGACAGTCGACAAAGACAGGCAACCAGCGGGAGTGAACTCGGTTTGGCCGAGGTCACCTTCCAAATAATCGACACTCGCAGTGCTACAGACACACAATTAGTTATATATGAAAAACATTCAAACATACCATCTCAAAACAGACTTCACCTTCAAAGAAATAGTGTTAACATGTCTCAAGGCCGAGACCTAGCTAGAGTACTATAACACTGAGGACTACTTTGATGTAAAAAAAAAAAAAAAAAAAAAGAGAGGCAGTAATGACCTCAAGGCATTTTATGTCTCATCACACAAAAATCATAAGTATATGAAACACCAGATCACGCTAAATCTAACATATCAATATGAAAAATGTTATCTAAATAAGAATGACAACTTACTGATTTAGTAGGTTATTGATGAGGGTGCGGATGAACGTTGATTTGCCCACATTCTTGGTACCACAAACAAGGATGACCGCACAACCATCCATTTCTCCTATGAATGACAACCATGACGTCATCCTATCAATTTTATAATTAAACAATATATTTCTAGTTTATGTCTGTCAGTAAACAAGCATTAAGTGAACAGAAGTTAAAAACAGACTTTAACTTCTTACTGCTTACACGTTTTCTGAGAAATGTATCAGTGATCTTTATGAAGTTCAACAACATACTTTTAATTTCTCTGTGTGCATTTAAACTTTTGAAGACATGAGGCCAATATATGTAAAGTCGCTTGTCTAAAAGGTGCTTACCTCTGCATGCGCTGACAACCGTGTTAAGGCCATCTCTGAAGCTCTTTGACATTGTCAGGCCCTCGATGGCTTTGCCGAGGGGAATCATACCCAGACCATTGAGTGGAGTGTCGAGAACAGCTGACATGAGTTCACTCTACAAGTAGAAAAGCTTCTGTTAGACATGTGCAAGACTGACGTTTTAAAATGACCTATACAACAAAAATGCAGCCTATTTCTTCATCGTCTCCTGATTACAGCTCGATTACAAACTCAATATAGTTTAACTTTTTGTGATTTTGTAAATATTGATAAGAGCTTAATGTACAAATATCCGTGAACTCACTATCAGGGGGCTGAACAATTCACTAAGATCTGTGAAGCTTGACAGAAAGCGTGTCATAGGCGTCTCCATGGGCTCCAGTAGGATGATGGATGAGTGTGATGTAACCTTTTTGAGCAACTTCTTCCATGATGCTGCGAGACACACATTTAAAAAAGGGTTTAAGAAAAAAATTAACACATTAGCATTGTGTCACAAAATAATTCTTAAACTCAAACATGCAAAAATGAATATACAATGATTACATAACTCTCTTATAGCAGAATAGCCTTTTTATGCATTTACCTAGTTGCAGATATTTTTTGAGAATGGGTAATGCCTCCGTTGTTTCATCTCTGGTCTGGTCAGAGCTTTCCAGAGCTCTAATGGTCAGTGGACAATGTGAGGCTGGGGAGAAGAGTGGATAGGACTGTTGGCCTTCTTCAATGGTGAACCCCATCACTTCTACTCGTCCATAAAGACAAGTCAAAAGGCACTTCCCACGGAAACACAGGGTCTGCAGGTGAGTAAATGTAATGCTCAGTCAAATAAATGGATAAAACATGAGTCAAAAACATCGAGTCATAACTGTTCTCAGATCTTTATGAAAATATCCCGGAGCATACCTGATCCTTCTGCATAACAAGTACTGCATGGTTTTGTCGATCATCTCTCTCTGCACAGTGATGGAGAGACTCTGCCTCCATTCTCCCCAAGCTTACATCTTCCATGTCAGCCGAGGTCTCCACACCGTTCCTATGAATGGACTTGGAATACTTCTTCCATTCCTCTGAGTTATTTGACTTGTCGTTCATTCTTAACACTGAACCTCCATTAGCATGTGCGTGAGATTTCTTTGATCCAGACTGAGGGTTGTGTTTCTTTGCGTCAACGATAGGCTTAGCCTTACTTTTCAATCTCTTGATGGTGGGCTTTTTCTTCACAAATGCCTGGTGCTCCTTTGCCATTCTGATGAGAACAGGACTGGAGATGGGGTCTGAGGAACTGACTGGAGGCCGGCACCTTTTCCCCCTCACATCCTTCCACTTCAGAGATTTTGCTTGGCCCTTGACCCATTTGGATTTATTCACCTTCATGATCTTGTATTCAACTATTGTTCATGTGGGTGCTGATGTAAAACAGAAGCTGCAAAGACAGAGGCAAGCAAATTAGCATCGGAAAGGACAAATGTCACGAAGGCGTTATTTCCACGAACAAGGAAAATTACCATTTACTAAATAACTGATTTGGTTAAAGCGTTACTGGTTAAGACATTTAACTTAATACAAATGCTAATAACAAACAGTATTTTAATACCACCTTTCACACATGAAATGCAGCTCAAAAAGCTATACAATAAAGTGCAGTGTTTCATTAAATGCACCCAAGTTACGCCAGTTGCCACTGACAATAACGTCACTATTTGTGAAACTAAATCAGCTCGCTCGATCTTGCAGCAAATCGAAGGCAGTTTGAAGCTAAGCTAACCACGCTGCAACGTAACACGAGCCAATGTTCGCTTTCACGGAATACTTCTTACAATGCATGTTAGTTTGTCAACATGTGAGGCTGATCAATGAATACACACACAACCTGCATGCACACATTACTAAGAGGAACTAGCTGTCAGACAACAATGACATTTAAACGACGTGAAGTTACCTGACAGCTATGCTAACTGTTCGCTAAGATGGAGAATACTTACCCCTGCTTGTGAAAAAAAACCACACGGAACAGTAGAGATGATTCTTAGTTTTCTTATTAAATAGAGAACATTTATGATGGGTTAAAATGAAGCCAAAGAGCTAGTTCTCTGTTACTAAGGCAGTGCTAATAGGCTACCTTAACGTTACATGTGTGAGCCACTCACAGGCGTCGCGTCCGGCTGGTCGACTATGGTTTAACACGGAGTTTTATTATTTACGTTTGTGTTATAAGGCAAAACTACTACATTGTATTTTGCCTATTCACATACAGATATTAATTGATAAAAGTGAATGTAGCTTTAAGTAATCATCATAAAGCGAGCTATATTGTGTTACCGGTGTGCATTTGGATGTTTAATAATGGACAACAAGTACCTTTCCCTGGATTTCGGTCGCGTAAACAGCGTCACATCCACTTCCTTCGACAGTTTTTAGGGCCCTACAAGAAACGAAAACGAAGCATGTAGCGGCTTTGCTACGTTTCAACCTATTCGCAGTGCATTCGAAGCAGGTGCATCTTAAAAGTATAAGAGGTAAATAATCAGTTTTCGTCGATCTGGCAGATGTGAGTCTCAGAGTGCAGCTGTCAGGTGCGTACCTCGCTAAGGGATCGTCTTAAAATGTGTGCAAGGAAATAAACGTTGAGGTGCGTAACTTGGGTAGGTCGTGGTTTGCAAATGTTTAATTTCAATCAGTGTCAACATCACACAAATGAGCAGTCTAGGAAAATATAGCTCGACGAGAAAACTTAATTTATAGAATCAATATATTGAATGTAGTTATCACTGACGCACATGTAATTTAGTTATCTTAACTTGTAAAACGAGGAAACTTAACCTCATGCAAGTGATGTCAATCTCTTCAAAATAATCAAACCCTTATTTGAAAAGGTTCAGGTTACAGGTATGCCCTGTTATTTGGTCATTTCAATTGCACTCTGTACAAGTTCACGTATTTCTGGCGTTATAGATGTGAAATTTTCAGTATTAGAATGATTGTTACTTCTCATACATATATGGCCCCTAACGTTATTAGGGTCCATTGCGTGCATTTGGGATTTGCACCGTTGATATTTCATATGTTATAGTCTATATTTTCACTATATATTTTACTCTCTCCTACTTTGTATTGCAACAGCTAAACGACCATTTCCCTTGGGAAAAATAAAGTTAGATCTTATATTAATTTGTCTTAACTTACGTCTGGCAATACAATGCAACCAACGATTATTTTCAATATTGATTAGACCTATTTCATTGGACCATCAGTTAAAAACTCAGAGATATTCTGTTATGTATAAGGCAAACGATATGAATACAAAATTAATGAATAACTAAAATAATTGTTATGTTAGTTCTGTTAATTGACTAATTGAATAGTTGAGCTCTAAGAGAATAGATATACAGCAACAACCAGGACATTAAGCTAACAGAGATGAAAAAACACACAATAAACAGCTATGTAATGTCCAGGAAAATTAAGCTAAATAGATTATTTTTTTAGACAGTGGTCGCTGTTTGCAGCCCTAATCTAAACTGTGTCTGTGCATTGTGTATTGAAGGTTACAAATAGCAAGTAAAGTGACTTTATATAAATACAGAATAATGTTCCTTGTGTCTCATTCAGCAGCAGACTTCAGTGAAACCGCAGGGATGCCTGCAGCAGAGAGCAACCATGCACTGCGTGTCCTGTCCTCCCTGAACCAGCAGAGGGCACTCGGGAGGTTTTGTGATGCTGTGTTAAATGTCGGAGGCGGGGTGGTCCACTTGGCCCATCGCAACATCCTCGCCTGTTTCAGTGAACTGTTCCAACAGTCCAACATGCCCGCTGCATCGTGCATGGAGTTCTTGCTGCAGGAGTGTCCCAGCGACGGCCTGGAGCTGCTCCTCAACTTTGTCTACACCGGAGAGCTGAAGTTGGAACCCGACAACCTCGAGAAGGTGCAGCATGCAGCGGCCAGCCTGTGTGTGCCAGAAGCACTCACCCTCTGTCAGCAGTTTAAGGAAACCTCTGTGGATCCTGTGCCTTTCAAGCGCAAAAGAGGCAGACCTAGAAAGTGTCCATCAGATACGACCCCTTACTGTTCAGTCAAAGAAGAGAACTTGCTTACAATCACAAAAGTTGAGTCCAGCTGTGATACTGCCACAGCCAATTGTAGCACTGCGACCACCACCACCACCACCACCACCACCCGCTCTGGTCGTGTAGTGAAGGGCCCCACGCGACTGGTGACTGTGCAGGGTCCCACCACAGATGTTACAGCCCCTGAAAAAGTCAGCAAGAAGGCTCTGCTTATTCCCATGGAGACAGAAAGAGGTGATGATGTCGAGGGGAACAAAAACCCAGATCAGTCAACTGGTAAAACTGAGGTAAAAAAAAATGTGCTCCACGTAACTGCAAGTGCGAATGATGACACTTTTTTTGACACTTGAATTTTGCTATTTGCAGATTGACATAAATGACAACGGCGTTAGCCAGCGATTGGAGGCAGAAGAAGAAGAAGAGGACGATATGGGGGATTTTGAGGGGATCGCTGAGGACACAGATGAGGAGTATGTTCCGGTTGAGAAGCCGATTTCCTCAGCCCCGTCAACATCAACGGCACGGAAGTGCAAAGTCCAGAGTAAAACGGACCAACACGAGAATGGTGAGGCTGTGGAAGAAGACTCCAAGAAGGATTCCGTGCAGTGTCCCGTCTGCGAAAAATCCTTCAAGAGCAAATACTATCTTAAAGTCCACAACAGGTATACAAACGTGGGTATTTTCACTTCAAACAACTGTTGGAAGAATAGCCACCAATGTCTCTCCTTCCGCAGGCGGCACACAGGGGAGAGGCCCTTTGGGTGCCTCAAGTGTGGGAAGAGGTACTTCAGGAAGGAGAATCTTCTGCTCCATGAGATCAGAGACTGTGCCAAGGTACAGGTGAGTATCTCTGAACTCTGTCTTCAATATCAAGTTTGATCCTAGAAAGTGTTTTAAACCTTATTTTCTTTGTGCTGTGTGTTAAAATGACAGACGTACACCTGCGTGACATGCTCTTCAACATTTAACGGAAAAGAAGAGCTACGTTTGCACGTCGTGTCCCACACAGGAGATATGCCCCACAAGGTAATAAACACAGAGCAAGCATATGGGGTCAGATCAGTCTGAATAATTACAAATGCACACAGAGAGACTCACACATGCAAACACACAGATTCACAAATGCACACAGAACGATTCACAAATACCTTCTGATGCAAATAAATGAGGATTTATAGAAATGTAAAAGAAAAAACCCAAATATGCGGAGATAAGCCCCGCCCCTCTAAGGCAGGAATGAAGCGAATGACGCTCATGTGATTGGTTGAAAATGAGGGCGACGTCTGTTGGCTACAGATAGTTCTATTCTTTTTTTAAACGCATTTACGGATTGAGCCGGCAGGGGAGTCTCAAACATCTGTGCACAAATGTGTAGCGATCCACAAACAAATAGACAAATCCACATAGTAATGCAGAAATATATTTGTGATTTTTCTTTTACATTTATATGAATCGTAATTTATTTACATGTGCATTGGAATATATTTTTGAATTGTTCTCTGCGTATTTGTGTGTCTCTTTGCATTCATTTGCAATTATTGAGACTGATCTGACCCCATACAAGCACAGCATCATTACATTAAATCTAAAATGAATTTTTACAAATATTATTCACATGGTGTCATTTTTTTCAGTGTTCAACGTGTCCTGAACAATTTATGCACAAGAAAAACTTGTCAATGCACATGATGAAGGTCCATGGTCATCCCAAACCACATGCAGTACGTTGTCTTGACTGCATTTCAACGAGACCATTACCTACTGGTGATGTACCGACAGGAAAGAGTGATTTTATGCTTCTTACTTATTTTAAAAAACTTTTCAGTGTCCTCAGTGCCCCAAAACCTTCTTAACCCGGACAGAGCTGCGTGTGCACGAATCAGCCAAACATCGAGGCGAAAAGCCGTTCGTGTGCGAGGAATGTGGCCATCGAGCCTCGAGTCGGAATGGCCTGCAGATGCATATTAAAGCCATTCACAGGTACGGGAACATGTCTGGTGTTATCACAGTACAGGTACCCAACAGCTCTATACCACATGCCTATTAAATAACATTTGATCAAATTAGTTTTCAACTGTGATCGCATTTGTGCAGAATGTCTGAGTGTCTTTTTCTGTTTTGTTTTTCAGGAACGAGCGCCCCTTTGTCTGTAACGTATGTGGCCATGCATTCTCACAGAAGAACAACCTGAACATGCATCTGCGTATACACAGTGGTGAGAGGCCCTACCAATGCCACCTGTGTGGCAAAACCTTCAGGACGCAAGGTACCAGCCATCCTGCCGCCTTCATCACTGTGAACACAACGATGCTGGAATAAACATCCCATAAATCCACAAAGAGAATATAAAACAAATGGGAATTGTAGTTACACTATTTAGAGCATGATTACATGATTATCCACCAATTTCAATATCTTTTTTTGTGTTGCAGTCAATTTAGTTTTTGACAGACCTTGAAACTCCCTGGGTTAGATTAACAAATATAAATAATGTGTGTGTGTATATATATTTATAAATATGAATGTATGTGTATATATATATATAAATGATATATGTGCGTTTGTGTGTATTGTATGAATCAATTTTGTCTTTTTAATACCAGCCAGTCTAGATAAACACCACCGGACACACACTGGCGAGCGTCCTTTTAGCTGTGATGTGTGTGAGCAACGCTTCACGGAGAAAGGCGCCCTCGTCCGCCACAAGGCCAGCAAACACGAGGAGGGCCGTCCCCACTGTTGCCAGATATGTGGCAAAACCTTCAAAGGTAAGATATATATATATATATACATATACAGGACTGTCTCAGAAAATTAGAATATTGTGATAAAGTTCTTTATTTTCTGTAATGCAATTAAAAAAACAAAAATGTCATGCATTCTGGATTCATTACAAATCAACTGAAATATTGCAAGCCTTTTATTCTTTTAATATTGCTGATTATGGTTTACAGCTTAAGAAAACTCTAAAATCCTATCTCATAAAATTTGAATATTTCCTCAGACCAAGTAAAAAAAAAGATTTATAACAGCAAAACAAAATCAAACATTTGAAAATGTGTTTCCAGGTGTTTCGAGTTAATTAGACGATTCAAGTGATTTGTTTAATACCCTACTAGTATACTTTTTCATGATATTCTAATATTTAGAGATAGGATATTTGAGTTTTCTTAAGCTGTAAGCCATAATCAGCAATATTAAAAGAATAAAAGGCTTGCAATATTTCAGTTGATTTGTAATGAATCCAGAATGCATGACATTTTTGTTTTTTTAATTGCATTACAGAAAATAAAGAACTTTATCACAATATTCTAATTTTCTGAGACAGTCCTGTATGCAGTGGCGGGCCGTGCATTTTCTACCTAGGCCTTCAATGCTGTCTTACTACAGCTGAACAACCTAATGTAAGATTAGTTCACCATGTATTTATGTATGTACATGTGTATATCAGAGAACCCTACCCAGATCCTCAAGTAGGCTTGAGACCAGTGCTTGAGCCTGCTCTTTCTATCTATCTAAATTTCCATGATTAAACATTTTGTGAAAACTGTGTATACATGAAAAAGTGAGATCAAGCAATATCAAATGTAAATGCATGAGTTATGGTGGGTAATATGACCTCTCTATGAGCACTCACTAACGTGTTCCTCTTGTGGTGTTTGCCTCGATCAGCGAGAGAGCAACTTCGTGTTCACCTGCGCCGCCATAAGGGCATGAGGAAGTTTGAGTGCATCGACTGCGGCTACAAGTTTACCCGACAGGTAGGCTTCCTAGAAGGGCTTTAAACGATTATTCACACCTTTGGTAACTCTTATTCTGCGACACACTAGTTTATACTATTGCAGAAGATGGAGAACAACATAAAATATTCAGATTCGAGAGGCTATTTTGGTTAAAGGCCTTACCGTTGCTAACACTGTATCATGTATCTCTGGTTAAAAGATCATTTTGAAGTAATTAATTTATCACTTTCTTGATAAAATATGGGCGTATATGGGTATCCAAGTTTTTAATTCTTATTTATTTTGGTCATTTGTGTATTTAATGTTCTTATTATGTGGAGGTTTCTTTTAAGTTTGAAATCCATTAAGAAAATGTACATCCAAAAACAAAACGAAAATCCTTCAGTTCACAAAAAGTCCAATCGGTGTTTGTCTTGAAAATTACAAATATTAATATTGAATTATTAATAGTCTGTTCATTGACGAATACATTTATTGACTGATTTTGACCCTCACATCTCTATGACGCTTCCTCTTCCAGGCACACCTGCGACGACACATTCAAATCCACAAACGCACTGAGAACTACAACCCCCGGCAGAGAAAACTGAGGAACGTCATCGTGCAGGAAGTGGACGGCGAGAACGAAGCAACGAAGGAAGCGCAAGACGCGCTGATCCTAGAGGAGACCGCCGACGGACAGGAAGTCACAAGCGTGGAGAACGACTCTGGGACGGGCCTCACGTCGAGTTGCATAGTGAGTGTGATGATGGAGTCCAGCAGCGCGGTCACGGAGGAGGAGGCGGAGGGGGCGTCCGGCCAGAACCTGGGGCACGTCGAGGCGGTGGAGTGCTTCTCTGTGCCAGACGTCTTGCAGCAAACGCCGCTGGTCGCCGAGGCGTACGAGTCCACGATGGATATGGTAGAAATGGTCGAGAAGATACCAGAGACGGAGACCTGAGGACTGCAAGACCAGAGACGGTGTGCAACCTGCTCAGAGTGGACGTTACTGTGGAGACCGCTTGAGAAGCAGCTCCTTGTGATGGACGGACGTTTGGTCTGACGGTTCCAAAGATGATTGACAGTCGGCGACTGCCATCTTTACAACCACGCAAGAGAAGAAGAGCGGCAAATAATGGTAGTCGACTGTAAATGAGCTGCATGCGGGTGAAGGATGCATGAATGTGAAACGGTGTCTTTTTTTGATTGAGCCCCCTTTTATCAATGAGCCCACTGCAGTCAGCCTCTGGAACATCTGTAATAAACTGTTATTGTGGGAAATATACTGACTGCCTTAACGGTGAGATCGCTGCCACTCACATGTCTGTTCATACAAATGTTCAACAGTCGCGCCTTAATTGGAATGAAGACACTGAAAGTTATTTTATTTGTTCAAATTATGTATATAAATAAATAATTGGAATGAAAACACTGCACAAGTTATATATATATTTTTGGTGTACACATTAGCTTCCTCTTGCTATTTATAAAAAATATGTTCACACTCAGCTGCAACTACTGTCTATTGTTTATAAGAAGTTCATTAGTAACCTGCTAAGAGCTCATCAAATGGGACTCCAGCCTGCAGTTTAATTTACGGGAACCAAATTGTAAACATTTTACAAACATAGTATGTGAGGTTACAAAATTGTTTTAACATCAAACGTATGAAAACTCAGACAATGATAAAAACGATGCATAAACAATACCATAAAACCACTAAAGCGACATTACATGATAACAGATTGAGATTCTTTTACACTTCCAGTTACTGGCGACCCGTCGCCCACATTTACGAAGCATTACTTTCTTCATGCAACTGAAAGGCGACGACATCTTGAGCAACCACAGCAAATATATCTTTAAATAAACATACAAAACAATGAAATGTCCGTAAATACAATTATTAAGGAAAATTCTTCATGCAGCTTTGACCGGTGGTTAAACATGCTGATGGAGTCCGGTTAAAGAGTCAGGAGTGACGCGAGGAGATGCCTAATTATCGCTAGCAGCAGAATATCCACCCCGGTATACATTACCACATGCAACACTTCTGAAATCCCGTGACACTTAAGAGTCCAAGATATTTCCATCCATCTCATCAAGCCATTTTTCTGTTTAGTAGTCCGGCACCAAATGCCTTTTTTAACATTTCAAGCTTCTATTTTAGTTTTTAAAATGGCGCTTCCACATTCTGTCGTCATAATAATAATAATTTATCTCAAGGCATGTCAACATCCAAGTCAAGGCATACAGAGTCCCAGAGTCCACAGTCATCAGTCAGTCACACACACACGTGGTCGGCCATCAGCCATACATCAGGGGGCAGACTGACGGAAAGCAGCCAATCAATCACCTCGGCCCCCTCCCGCCACCACCACACACCACACACTCATTCCAAACCCCCTGACGGTGCATGTCTTATGGATGGTGGGGAACCGAGAGGACCCGGAGGAAACGGAAACCAGACACGAGGAAACATGCAAACCACACAGAAAGGACCTTGGAACGAACGACCGGATTCAACCTCAGGACCTTCTTGCTGTGAGGCGACAGTGCTAACCACTGCGCCACCGTGCTGTCATGTTTTATGACGATTGTATTGTTGTTGTCAAACTAATGTAATTTCTCGCTGTCCAAACAGCTGCATGCCCCTTTGTGTTTGGCATGCGGGAGAGCGTACCTCTTTTTGACTCCAGGGAAAATGACAACAAATATGGATAGAATTTCAATTCAATTGTAACACTTGGACTTAATGCTCTGGAGTTATAATATTAGTGTTGCATAATCTTTATCTGCAACTGTGAAGACAATACGGGGTTTAACACAACGAATAGACGCAAAAAAAATAAACAGCTGCGCGGCATTCGAATGTTGATTTCAAATGAAAATGTCCTCGTTATGAACGAAGCTCTGAAGCTTCAAACTCTCCTGTACGGCCCTACTTTTTTGTCAATTGTGATAACTGTCGTTTTTGGAATGTCAACAGATTATTGCTGTTTCTGAACAAATATTACAGGACACAAACACTTTGCTAGTTGGCGCCTGTGTGCTGCTCTTAGGGAAACAACCACAGCAGCTACCAATCAGTCACGTGTTCTTGTTCTGCTCTCTGTCGTCGGGGGAAAGTTATAAACCCGTCACTGCTTTATGGACCAACATGAAGCAAGGAAGACTCTGCACTAGAAGAAAATATACTTTTTACACAAAGGTGCATGAATGCAGTATTGAAAGTGTCTATTTTGGTTTTAAAAGACAAAAAGACGTCCAGGAAGAAGCTGCCAGTATGCAACCTCCCACGCATGTAACTTCCCAAAATCGACCATCCAACATTCCCACGCCATGATTGTTTAGCCGTGTTGAGGTACTCTCTTTTTTGACTATTGTTGTCACTTTTCATGTCAACAAACAAGTGCAGCACAGGGAATGCTTTTCCAAAAAAAGAGTGTCAACGTTATCCCCATACCTCATTTTGATGGCCAAGAAGTGGAGCTGTTCAGAACAACAAAAGAACACTGGATCTCCAACATGGTCAGACAGCACATCCTACAAACTAATTCTGATTGAGCCCAACCCGACCCTGAGGACTAACTCACTTCAAATTGAAGGTGGGTGTTTCCCTTAACTTTAGAATACATTCGGGGCCGTCTCTCCCACAGTGAGAACCACCGGGCCTTTCACCTGGCATCACATACCACCTTTATGCTGACGACATCCAGCTGCTTTGCTCTTTTAAACCGGAGCATATGCAGTCCCTCAGCATCCTGATGGAGTGTTTAGCCGCCATCGGGGGTTGGATGGCTAACAACCTCCTGCAGTTAAATGCAACCAAGACCGAGGTGTTGGTCATCGCCTCCGATGGCACCAGAGCCAGGGTACTAGAACATCTGGGCCCTCTCAAAAATAATGTCCACCCAACCATCAAAAACCTCGGTATTCATTTTGACCAGGCAATGCTGCTGGATAAACACGTCATGACTCTGAGTCGCAATTGCTTTTTCCACCTGCGAAACATCGCAAAATTGCGTTCCATCATCGCCCACTCTGAGATGGAAATGGCTATACATGCCTTTGTATCCTCCAGACTGGATTATTGCAACTCACTGTTCACCTGTCTAAACCAGGCATCCATAAACCGCCTCCAACTGGTTCAAAATGCAGCTGCCAGATTACTCACCAGGTCAAAGAAATCGTGTCACATTACCCCTATACTGGCTGCCCTACACTGGTTACCAATCCAGTACAGGATCCAGTACAAAGTTCTCTTTACCTTTAAGTCCATACACGGCCTCGCCCCCAGTTATATACATGACCTCATCATACAGCACACCCCCAGCCGGTCCTTACGGTCAGCTGACCAGGGGCTCCTGGCAGTGCCGCACAGGATTAAAAACAAAAGGCGATCGGTCCTTTGCTGCAGTGGCCCCACGCCTGTGGAACACACTTCCGCAGGTGTTGAGAGCAGCTCAGTCCGAAAATAGCTTCAGAAATCAGCTAAAACACATCTCTACAAACAGGCATTTCTGGGTTAGGTTTCTGTGTGTTATCGGTTTTCTGCTCTCTATGTTTAATTTATTGTTTGTTGGTTTCTTCTACTGCGTTTGTGACTGCTCAAAAGTCTTGTGTACTGGAGGTAATGCACCTGCAATTTGTAATGTAGCACTGGCTTCTGCACCTTGCTGCTATGCTTAACATGATGATATTGATGATGTTGTACTGTTTTTATTGTTTTTATTGTAAAGCACTCTGTGTATTCGTACTGCGAAGGGCGCTATATAAATAAACTTTTACTTACTTACTTACTTACTTTCCCTCACCCAGTCAATAGACAAACAGATTGAAATATGGAACAGGCTTTTCTCGGTCCCACCTCAGCGTGCTGGGTTCACATCCCGGTTCTGGTTCTGGTTGATGTTGTTGTTGAGATTGTGCAGCGCTTGGTGGCGATGGTGCCGATGCAGGTGGATGACGTTCGACTCGGGTATCTCGGTGAGTTCAAATGCACTGGACACTTGGGGCATGAACTGGCGGAATATGCTGACGCTGCCGTGCCAGAAGGTGGGCTGAGGGAGCCGACCGGCAAGAGTCCATGAGCGGGTGGTCGGGTCGAACGCCTCCACCACGTCCGACAGCTCAAAGGTATTGTCATAACCACCGGACACGTACAGCTTACCGCCCAGGGCCGCCACGCTGCCTCCAACGTGCACCTGGACAAAAGAAACAGGATCAAGAACATTTCGTTTTAAATACATTTGGGAGCCTCACAAATTACAAGAAGGGAGTTAAAAAGGTAAGAATATACTGCATTTACTCTTTAAAAAATAGAATATATGGGAATAAATAACTAGGGAAGGTATTCAATACCTGTAAAATGCCACTATTCTTTATACCCAATCCAACAATACAAGTAGGTGATTAAAATGTGTTTAAAAATATATTAAGCTCTATACTCTTCCTTTAAATACACATTGCTCTAGATCAATCATTGCGTGGACAAAATATGAATACACACAAGGAAAATTGCTAATGTTTTGGATGGAAGAAAAATAAATATGTTTATGAATAAATATGCCAACCCCAAAACAAAAAGTACAATTTATGAGTTAAAAAATAAGTTACAGGTACTCTTTCCACTCCACTGATTGGAAGTTGAAGGATAATTCTAAAGCTTTACATTTATTTGTACACACACTGTGAATTATTCATCCAAACTAAGTTGTACTTCTTGCTATAAGTTGGGCTCATAACCAGGCAGTAATCATTTTTAAGTAATCATACTGAAGTAATTAAAAAGAGCCCAAATTCATCTAGCCCCTTTACGGTTTTCAGAAAAGTTTGATCAATTAGTGACAAACTGCAACAGATGTTATGTTTGTGTGTTTCTGGTCACCTCTGGATTTACTGGAGTGTTGCTGACACCTCTGTTCACAAGAACTGTTCGAGAACATAACACACAGACAAGAGGTACGTGTGAAATACAAACCTGGGTCATCGGACTAATTTTGTCCCACTCGCTCTTTTGAGGATTATAAACATCGACCTCGGCTGAGTCATCCCTATGAATAGAAGCACAGCAAAGTCAAGCCGCTGCTAAATCAATCATGACTTCAAATGTACTCTGAGTACAGCAACCACGATGTATCATGACAATGACTCATATCCTAAATATAGAAGTAGTCTTTCTGTCAGCGAGACCTAATGGTATTTGACTCTTAACTAACCTGACCTCACGATTAGTGGAATTTTGTTTTCTCATTTCTCACAGCAGGAAAGAAGACAAACATGTGCAGAGCAACATAACGACTGTTTACTAGGTGAATTAGTAATGCCTTCATCAGTGTTCTCAGATCCACTTATGTATTAAAAGTATAAGTGCTTGTTCTGTAGGAAATCTGCTGCTGTCACATATTATTATAAATGACATCATCATTACTAATGCATCAATGTGTAAGCAGTAACAGTTGTGTCAGGTCAAAGTGGAACTAGCTTTAGAAGGTTTTGTCCAGTGGTTCCAAACCGAGTCGTTGGCCACATCCAAAAAGTAATAAAAACAACAACATATATTTGGATTATCTTTTCTCTAATCTTTGCTTTTTTGTGACATATCGAGGAGTTTTACCTCATTCGGCCATTGATAGCGTGTCATATAAATTCAAAGTATTTTAGAAGTTAAGAGGGGAATTGTCTCTTTTCGGTGGCTCTGGACTACACACTGATGTTTTTGTAAAAACGTTGGCAACATCTCATTAGTGTGTTGTACTAACTTATCGTTTTAAATCATAATCTTAGAAATGACTTGGTAATTTAAGTTATAAATGTGGAATAAAAAGTTAGATGTTTCTCTCTGAAACGTAGTGGACTAGAAGTATGAAGTAGCATAAAACGGAAATACCCAAGTAAAGGACAAGAACCTCAACATTGTATTGAAGTAAATGATCTCAGTCACTTTCCACCACTAGTGTTACATGTAGTATCTGGACCACTGTACATCTCCCACGGACACGCTATAATAGTTTACTAAATAATCAATTAAACTATAATGATTTAGATTAAGTGTCTAATTGTCACTTTTCTCCTCACCTGATAAAGTACAGGAGGCTTTTGAGGGTTACAGTTTTCGGGGTGAAGGACCAAGTGGGCAGCTGTCCACAGCTGACCACTGCCCAGCGGTTGGCGTCCGGATCATAGCTCTGGATGGTCATGGTCTCCTCCCCAGTCAGAGAGCCGATGGCATACAGGCGCCCGTTGCACGTGGTGGTGGAGCAGTTGTCCATGGCGTGCAGCATGGGTGGTAAGGCCTCCCAGCAGTCCAGAGCGTGGTCGTAGCGCTCGGTGCTGTCCGACGCCACCACGTAGAGCTGACCTTTCATCACGCAAGAGCTGTGGTACTCGCGGGGCTTCAGCATGGGCGCCGCCTCCGTCCACTCGTTGACGCTGGACTTGTAGCGCCACACGCCGTCGTAGAGACGAGAGCCATCGGAGCCACCTGGAGGACACAGACATGGTGTCTCCATGGTTAACATGCATCAAGGATTTCTCTTTGCGTCATGGTGCACGATAACCGCAAATAACAATGTACTGCAAAGGAAAACATCAGATATATTTAAATTAGGGCTGTGAAACGATTAAAAATTTTAATCGGGTTAATCACAGGTTTTTGTGGATTAATCATGATTAATCACATATTACCGATATTCTCGGTATATTTTGTGAGAACATAGAGATTTATGACAAAAGACGGATATATACATTTATACATTCTTCTATACAATGGTGCTGCAACTCAGCAGTTATTTAGCAGTTTTCTTCCATATGGAACATTAATACATCTTCATCCTAAACAGAATGTTTAACCCTCCTGTTACCTTTCGGGTCAATTTGACCCCATTCAATGTTTAATGTCGGTGTTCTTTGGGGTCAATTTGACCCCAGGCTGTTTTTCACTGTGTCAAACATATCAGAAATATCAACTTTTTTATTTATTTAAAGGGCTATTTAGGTAGTCAACAAACAAACATAAAGTACCTCACACTTAAACTTGTGAAACAATATTAATTCTAATAATTTTCTGGAGGTTTTAATTGCTGGGGTCAAATTGACCCCGAGGGTAAAATATGTTCGTAAATGTAAAGGTAACAGGAGGGTTAAACAGAGCATTTTTCTTGTTTGTCAACCATTAACTCCACCATGATACAATCTAAAGGTGGACAGATTGACAAGTGACTTTTTTTGCTCGGTCCCGATGCGCGCACGGAGCTCTGTGGCGCGCCAGACGGAGATCTATAAGTGTTAACGCAACGTGTAGAGACAGAAATGACATGCTGCTGTGGAGATACGATCAACAACAGACGTTTAGTTTAATAAAAGAACAAAGACGTGCTATAGAGAACATGTCAGGGGCGGGCCAATCTCTTTAATGTCATGCGATCTACCGACACTACGCCGCGATCGACTGGCAGGTCGCGATCGACGTGTTGAGACCCTGATCTACAGGAAGTAAAAGTCGTACCAAGGTTTCCGTAGGTGAACCTGCGGAAGGATCATTACCGATGAACAGACCGTCTGCATGAGAGCGGACAGAGTTCAGATTGAAGTGGTGTATTGGAAGCTCATTTTGCAAGTGACTTTTTTTTCGTCCCAACGACCAACAACAGACGGATTGGAAGCTCATTCTGCGCATGCGTTAAGAGTTAATAAAAATAACTAGTTAAACCTGAAATTGGATTAACTGAGTTAACGCGTTATTTTTCACAGCACTAATTTAAATCCTTCAGGAAGTGGGATGAACTGCAACGCTGCCCCAAAATCAAAGATTGTATATTTCAAGCTATGTTGTTGTCCTTAACGTTTGATTGCTTTAACGTCTCATCTCGATGTAAATGTTGATTGCACAATGTAGCAATCTGGTTGTCTTTTAGACAGTGGCACCAACAATACCAACCCTTGGAAACGCTAAGGGGGTTAAATAAAAAAAAGTTTTAAAAAAAGCTTAATGTACCATCTCAACTATTGACTTAGATGTGACACCAGTCATATTACATTAAATCATTTGAGATGACTTGAATCAAAGGTTCTAAAATCAAATCTAAATCTACCTGTCGACATTATGTAACCATCTGCAGGATTGAGCAAACACGGCTAAGTTAGTTTTCTTGCAGGAGATTGGAGCTCTGAAACACGAGGAGGATGAGGATGAGGATGAAAACACTTCTGCTGTCCTGGCAGCACACCATGTCCTGCCTCACACTGCCTTGGTCACACGGGGAGACACAAACCAAAGAGCCGGCGGTTTATTTATACAAGCACAGCCTGACGGCCATTTCATAAGATGGAGCGGGAATGGAAATCTACTGAGTGGAGCGCTCACACCGCAGGGAATGTGATACACACAGCGACTGTAACCACTGCACACCGTCTGTGGTTTGTCCTTCAGTTACAGGAACACCAGATAAAGATGAACTCTGACTTCAAGATGGAGAACATCCTCCTCTGTGCTACATTTATACATAAACATTTTCTATACTCTAGAATACTATATTCATTTTCTCAATGCAAATTCCCATACATTATTGTGACGGCTCTCGGGCCATCACCCGTGGGTTTCGCCCAAAAGCACCAAGGATTACCAGACCGCAACGACGAGCTTCCGTTCGGTAACATATTTTATTTGTATCACACAGCAGACTCACTCTCCTGCTCCACTCTCACCTGAGAGCTTTTATGAGGGCGGCCTCGGCTGCTGACTGATTGCCAATCACCAGCAGCCGAGGCCAAATTGGAGACAGCTGCCACAATTATATTTCTCATGCAAGACCTCAGTATTGTAAAGTGCAAAAAAAAAAAGGTGTTTGAACATCTCGGAATGACTTACCTGTGACATATATATCGTTTCCGAGGGCGGAGATGCTGTATCCTCCTCCGAGGTGGTCCGGAAACTCGGCCAGGTAGCGCCACTGTCCGGTCTGGGGGTTGTAACAGTCCACTGTGACCAGCTCATCGCAGTCCTGGTCGCAGCCCCCGACCACCACCAGGATCTCGGCCAGCCCCGTGGACGGCCGCGGCCGCATCCGGTGGCTGGGTCTGTCGTGGCGGTCGTACTCGCAGGACTGGAAGCTACGAGCCTCGTTGACCATGCGAAGGCAGGTGGGCGACAGGTAGACGAGCGGGTCGCTCTCCACGTGGGCCAACAGGAAGAACCTCCTGACGAAGGGGAGCCGCACCTGCTGCAGGAGCTCGGGCCAGTAGTGCAGCCTCCGCTGGAGGTCGGACTTCACCCAGCACAAGGCTATTTGATAGACGGCCTCCTCCTTGTCGATGCAAAGTTTATCGTCGGACAGAAACTCAAGCAGGCGCTTCCACGGCAACCGGTTAAAGTCTGTCAATTTAGCCAGCTCCATGATGTTTTGGAGGACAAAGCGGCGAGCGCTCGACGCCAGCTCTCGGCAAGCGTAGGCCTCCGCAAAGTCCTGGATCTCCAAGCAGTTGGAGACATCGAGCCGCTGCCCCAGAAAAGCACAGCAGCCCTCCTTGACGGAGGGGAACTGAAACAGATCTGCCGTCTTGAGCAGGACGTCCACATTGTCCTGCGTGATGGTGACCCGTCCCGTGTAGCAGAAATCCACCAGCTGGCCTAAAAGCTCCGCTGACACCTCATGTAGAACGACCCGGTCCATAACGCTCTCCTTTAATGTTCCCGCGAACATCGCTCGAAAGTAGGTGCTGGCAGCGGCCAGCACAGTGCGGTGGCAGTGGAACTCACGGCCCTCGGCACACAGAGTCACGTCGAAAAACTTCCGTTCAGCGCGGAGTTCGTGGATTCCCCGAAGCAGGTTGAAGGCATGGGCCGTGTCGAAGAAAGACAGGGTGGACGGTTGTGTCTGCAAGACTGGCTTTTCCATCTTTTCTCCTCTCTCTGGGTGTCTCAGTATCCGGTGGTTGTGGTCAGAATTGTTTTTGTCTAAGACAGAAATACACCAGAAACAGACGTCAAATTCCAACCCATCGCATGTTACATTATACACACCATGTAGGGCTGCCACTAAAAAGTACTTTCAATCTCAATTATTGCGCTGATTATGTGTCAGTACATACACGTATACATATACACATACATATATATATATATACACATACCATTCCTAAAGTCTTCTTTTTTGACTGAGCAACAATCCAAGACCAAAAGATATTCAGTTTACAACCACATGATATCATGAAAAGTAAAAAAACCTTACAATTGAGGACCTGGAACAAGGGAATTTAGGCTTTTAAAAATAAAATAAAATCCATACACAGTGGCGTTTGAAGGGGAAGGATGACCTTTAAACATTTGTAAAAGGTTTCAGAAAGAAAAAGGAACAAAAGCAAAGAGAATGCCTGATTTGACATTTCCAAAACCTCAACGCCAGATGAAACATTGCAATACATCACAAATTCAGTTAACTCCACTGATAAATTTCGGTTATTTCAGAAACTATACAACTAAACATGCAAGTATTGTAACAGCCCTCTGAATTATTCTCCGAATAAACCCTAAAAACAGTTCTTACTCCTACCTGATGAGCCCCTCTCGGCACGTTTCGTCTATAAAACACGACGGCAGAGCTCAGCACGACTCTGGACTCTCTTGAGAAGATACAGAGCTTGCTTGTGCTCAAGGGCTATAAATAAACCAGCAGTGTCCATTTACAGGCATGGGTTGAAGGGGGGTTTAGGGAGAACACCTAACAAACAGGCTGTGGGCTGATGCTCTGGGGAGAGTGTGAGCACCCCCACTGGTATGTCCATGTGGTCGAAGTGAGTGGCCTTTGAGAGAGGAGCCAGCTGAGCTCAGGCCTCATCACCACCTTCCGGAAAGCAGTACCCCAAAACACAGAGCTCGCTGTCATCGGATTCTGCAGCCAGGTTACCAGAGTAGCCACAGCAGCACAGGCCTGCTCTGATCACAGCCGACAAACAGGAACAGGGACGGTGCGAGTCTCAACACCTATACTTTCATGAATAGTAAAATGTTAAAGTTATACATTTACAGTTGGCTACGAGATCCAGCTGTATTTTAGTTTCCAATGCCAGTTAGTGAATGCTAGACTTTCGCTCACTTTATGATCTGGATAGATCCACAAATTCATTGGAAAGAAAGAAAAAGAAAGTCCCCTTAATGGAATGTGGGGAACGTTTTCTATTCTATTAAATTTCTACAAACCAAAAATAAACTGCTCATGAATGTTGATATCAGAAACATATTTACAGTTGACTACAATATTAAATATAATATAATAGTCAATATGGAGTTACCCGCTTTGTTGCATTTATATTTTTGTCCCGAGATCGGAAATGTCGGACAGAATGTGGATTGTTTTCATTCCCATGCAAATATAGACAATTTAAACATTTTTGTTTTAAGTATCTAATCTTGACCCTGGAGAAGGTGTTAATATATTTCTTCAATCACTCCTGCCTGAAGTGACTTTACTTTGACATCATACGAGTTATTCACTCCAGTGAAATCACCAGGAGAAAAAGAAATAACAGCTGGTACAAAAACAAACACAAGGTGCTACCGAGTCAGTAGGAGCCGACATTAAAGGCATATCTAATTCTCGTGAATACTTTGAGATAGTCATCCCTTCTCAAGATACACAAGTATCTCCTTACAGAGACTTGTTTAAAGGTTGGAATAAAGCCCCCGGTGCTCTGGCCAAATGGACTAAACACACATTCCACATGAGGGTTCAACAATGCACCGGTGCACATAGTGCAGCTCTGTGACGAGCAGACTGCTCTCCTGAAGGGCAGACAGGACCTCTACTCCCAGACCGGCACTGACAAAACACCCAACTTCTGTGGAAGTGATTGTCTTGAAACCTCCGGTCAGGTGTGTGTGGAAGTGCGGCATACAAATTACATGATTTCAGGAAACTCTAACGAGGGAGGTGTCAATCAAGTGCAGCCCTAATTAGGCAAGTGACAACACCTGTGTGGGTGGACTATTGACAAGCTTTAAGGCCACATTTACACATAGCCGGGTATTTACAGAAACGAATATTTCTGCCCCTCCGTTTTCAAAAATAACGTTGTACACACAAGGTCGTTTTCAAAAAAGTTTCTGTTTATATGAACCCGCATAAATACGCCCCCGGGCGCCATCATAACTATGCCAAACCTGTCGTCGGCAGTGTAACGAGAAAGATAAAGACATGCAAACCAATCAGAATTCTCAAAACCAACAACAACTACGAAAAACACGACCAACTTCCTTTTCCTTTAGAGAGTAAATATGGCGCGAGGTTCATTTGTATGGACAGACAGCGAAGTGGAGCTGCTGCTTCGAGTCGCCTTAGATTATAAGGCAATTAAAGCACTCGATAATGTGGATTGGGAATCATGCCAAACTAAATATAGGGATATGTTGGCATTGTTCTTAGAACAGTACCCGTCCGAGACCTCCGAGGAGTATCCTCATGTCAAGGAGGAAATAACTCGGGCGCACCTGACAACGAAAATGAAGGCAGCCAGAGGAAAGCACCGGAATGCAGTCGACACTGGACGTAGGAGCGGCCAAACTAATTGTAAACATAGGACGCTCACATTAATGACGTGAAGCATTTTTAGTCGCATACTGTGACGTTTGACAACCTAAAACTCCGTTTGACTTAGTTCACACGCAAACACAAAAACTGAGTTTTCAGAAATCTCCACTTTGGCCGGAGTTTTTAGATATGATCGTTTTCCGTGATAAAACCTCCGTTTTTGTGTAAATGAAAGGCCAAAACGCATGAAAATATATGCGTTTTCCCATCGTGTAAACGGGGTCTAAGTTGGAGCGGATAATGGCATTTCTTTACATAGACGTCTTGAGCTTTCCTTTACCCAGTTGTGAATATTTCTCACTCCCACTGCCCTCTGTTACAAATACTGAAGAAGTAAAGTAATTTAACTATCACATCTGGTCTTTATCTAATTATGTTAGCCGCTAAAAAAAATATATTTTACAACTAGGGCTGTGAAACGATTAACATTTTTAATCGGATTAATCACAGGTTTTTGTGGATTAATCATGATTAATCACATATTACCGATATTCTCGGTATATTTTGTGAGAACATAGAGATTTATGACAAAAGACGGATATATACATTTATACATTCTTCTATACAATGGTGCTGCAACTCAGCAGTTATTTAGCAGTTTTCTTCCATATGGAACATGAATACATCTTCATCCTAAACAGAATGTTTAACCCTCCTGTTACCTTTCGGGTCAATTTGACCCCATTCAATGTTTAATGTCGGTGTTCTTTGGTGTCAATTTGACCCCAGGCTGTTTTTCACTGTGTCAAACATATCAGAAATATCAACTTTTTTATTTATTTAAAGGGCTATTTAGGTAGTCAACAAACAAACATAAAGTACCTCACACTTAAACTTGGGAAACAATATTAATTCTAATAATTTTCTGGAGGTTTTAATTGCTGGGGTCAAATTGACCCGAGGGTAAAATATGTTAGTAAATGTAAAGGTAACAGGAGGGTTAAACAGAGCATTTTTCTCTTGTTTGTCAACCATTAACTCCACCATGATACAATCTAAAGGTGGACAGATTGACAAGTGACTTTTTTTGCTCGGTCCCGATGCCGGCGCACGGAGCTCTGTGGCGCGCCAGACGGAGATCGATAAGTGTTAACGCAACGCGAAGAGACAGAGATGACATGCTGCTGTGGAGATACGATCAACAACAGACGTTTAGTTTAATAAAAGAACAAAGACGTGCTATAGAGAACATGTCAGGGGGCGGGCCAATCTTTTTAATGTCATGCGATCTACCGACACTACGCCGCGATCGACTGGCAGGTCGCGATCGACGTGTTGAGACCCCTGATCTACAGGAAGTAGAAGTCGTAACAGGTTTCCGGAGGTGAACCTGCGGAAGGATCATTACCGATGAACAGACCGTCTGCATGAGAGCGGACAGAGTTCAGATTGAAGTGGTGTATTGGAAGCTCATTTTGCAAGTGACTTTTTTTTCGTCCCGACGACCAACAACAGACGGATTGGAAGCTCATTCTGCGCATGCGTTAAGAGTTAATAAAAATAACTAGTTAAACCTGAAATTGGATTAACTGAGTTAATGCGTTATTTTTCACAGCACTATTTACAACACATCATCACAAATAGTAAAGCCATGACTCAGCTTTGTACTTTCAAGTCAGAAGTTTTGAGCAACTTAGGATCGGCGTGTTTACTAACCAGATCCAAGAATAGACGACAGACATTTATGTTTTCAAATGAAGGGAGAGAGGGAAGGTGAGTGGGATGGAATTAATAGATGTGTGGAAACAATTTCACTGCTATGACCACCACAGAGAGACCAGTCAGCGTCTCTTTCATCTCGTATTATAACAGAGTTAACAGCCCGCGGTGCAATGCTATTAGTCAGAGGACTTTAGTAGCACCGTGGACAAAACTTTGGAGGGTGGTGTGTTATTTTCTATTGCTTAACATGGTTGATGAGAAGATCTTCATCTATTCCTGTACTTGGGAACCATGTTATTGTATTTGGAGACAGACAAATAATCAGAACTACTGTAAATAGAAACTGACTAAGTGAACCTACTGAGTCAGGGTTGAAACCAGGAATAAGATTCAGACTCTATGACTAGCTATGCTAGCGTAAGCATGATGCTAAGATGCTCAAAATGACATGGTCAGCATGCGAGCACTCGCTAATTAGCACCAAACACAAATCATATCCTAATAGACTGATGGGGAATGTCGTACATTTTATTTTAGCCAGCAGATATTCTGTCCGAAACAAAATTATTTCACAAACTACATTTCAACCTGGTGATGGCGCCAGAGGAAAACTTGAAGGATTGACAAAAACAAACTACAAGTAATGCTTCTGAGGATATCAATGGATGAACCAAATGTTATGGCATCAATAGATGGTAAGGAATTTCACAAAGACTACAGAGGCCATGGCGAAGTAAAGTCAGTAGGATTCTTCCTCCAAAATATGAATATCTGAACCAAACCACAGACCAAGATAGAGAGTAAAAATACAAAAGGGAAACAAAAAACCAAACAATGCAACAATCACAACATCATCTTGTATAAGCAAACTTTGAACACTGCAATCTAGGAAAAAAGTGCTTAATTGTCACTGTCCCACAGCCACATAAAACTATGAGGCTTCAACAAGTACATCATGTTTATGTTTATTCAGGAGCTGTTCTGCGAGTGTGAACAGGGTCAATCAAAAACAGACTCAGTTTTCATGGAAACGTTTGCAGTGTGTTCTGCATCTCTTGGTTTGAATGCTGGCGTTGCCCCTTCCTGGTACCAGCGTGCAATTACCACCAACCACAATTTACATAGAAGCATTCACATTGTTTTGCGTTCTTTTTCATCTCGGTATCGGTCATCGTAACAGGAGAACAGTTATACTGGTTTCAGAATCACCTTGGCTATTCATATTTAATATCTTAGTTTGCGAGTGTCAGGCGGTCTAGTACGTGACAGAATATGAACAGAGGTGCATAACCTGGAGGGCTCTTTTCTGCAACAGTGCTCAGCTGTGCAGTAGGGGCGAGATCCCCCTAGCGACGCTGGCACTCAGTGGCACTTGCCAGTAGTTGCCAGCAGTTGCCAGCAGATGCCACTACTAGTCAAAAAGTGCCACTACTAGTTAAAAAGTGCCACTACTAGTTAAAAAGTGCCAGCAGACGGAGGGTCGGCCGCAGTGACGAGTCTGCGACGATTTAGTGACAAGCTTCACTGAAGTGCCCGGACAGCGGAAGAAATCACTTTCATGATCACAAAATGGAGGAGCTGCGGTTTAGCTAGATAGATAGATAGCTAAAATAGCTAGATACACAGATGGATGTGTGTGTATATATATATATAAAAGACACTAATTAATATATATATATATTAATTAGTGTCTTTTTGTAGACACTTACTGACAATATGCAATAAGATAGTGCTGTACATTACTGCTGTACTATATTTAATATTGTTTTGCTACTACTACGTTTCACTTCGTAATCTATTACACTTATATACCATGATATTGTAACGTCTCGGACGTTATGGCACTGATGACACGGAGACGGGACGATGTTATTAATCCTCCCTTTATTGGGCATCCACCAACACAGACAGTGTGCTCCTCTCAGTTTAGCAGCTCGAACGTCAACAACAACGGTTCCTGTCAACCACCCTTAACTCCCGTTTTCCGACAGGTTAACCCCGCCTCCCCTCTACTCCGCCAATCACAGGCACGCCCCCTCGACCAGCACGCACGGTGCCACACTGTGATTGACAGCCACTTCACAGGGTCGCTACAATATATTACGAAGTGAAACGTAGTAGAAGCAAAACAATATTAAATATAGTACAGCAGTAATGTACAGCACTATCGCATATTGTAAGTAAGTGTCTACAAAAAGACAATATATATATATATACAATATATATATATACATATATTCATCTGTGTATCTAGCTATTTTAGCTAGCTATCTATCTATCTAGCTAAACCGCAGCTCCTCCATTCTGTGATCATGAAAGTGATTTATTCCGCTGTCCGGGCACTTCAGTGGAGCTTGTCACTGAGTCGTCGCAGACTCGTCAATGCGCAGACATGCCTCAGACGCGCCTGGCCGACCCTCCGTCTGCTGGCACTTTTTGACTAGCTGTGGCACCTTTTAACTAGTAGTGGCACTTTTTAACTAGTAGTGGCACTTTTTGACTAGCTGCGGCATCTGCTGGCAACTGCTGGCAAGTGTCACTGAGTGCCAGTGCTTAAACTTTAGACTAACAGTGGCATCTCCTCAAAGGAGAATTTCATGGAGGTATAACAGTATGACATGGTAAACAAATTAATTATATATTTTTTATTATTAAAGAAAGGCGGGTACATTATACATATCATGGTATATAAGTGTTATATATTACGAAGTGAAACGTAGTAGTAGCAAAACAATATTCAATATAGTACAGCAGTATTGTACAGCAATATCGTATTGCATATTGTAAGTAAGTCTAAAAAAATACATTATCTATGCAAGTCTGTGGCACTTGCCACAGACTTGCCACTGAGGTGCCACTGAGGTGCCAGTGAGTTGTCGCTGAGTACTGGCACCGAGCGGCACTTGCCACAGACTTGCCACTGAGGTGCCAGTGAGTTGCCATTGAGGTGCCAGTGAGTTGCCATTGAGTTGTCGGTGCCAGTGATTGCACTCGCCCTCTCTCCAGCTGTGTGTGATGAACACAGCAGCCAGTGGGCTCACCACACTGAGACAGCTGCTCTCACTGTGGTCGGTCCAGGCAGCCACCAGAGGGCACTTCTCCATGAAAAGGCAACCAGACCACACCACACCACCCTCACTCACTCACTCACTCATAGCAGCCCCCCCCCCACCCCCCTCCCGAGGATCCAATCCAAATCACAAATAGACAGCCCTACCCTTCACATAAAAAAAACTGCAAATATGTGAAAACAATGTTTTTCTAAATATTCTTGATTGCTGAGATCCAGGTTGCTCATACAGTTCAGTAACAGCTCAAAACAACAGATTATACTGGATTATAGGCCAGTTTATTAAAATATGTTCTTCTTTCTTCAGATGTGTTTCATTGACGATAAAGTGAGAATTGGTAGATTCCTGTAAAGAATTGTGCATTCTGTTGAATTGTGTAATTTTATGATATTAAATACTAGGATATATATATATATATATGGTGGGTGATATGACCTATATATATATATATATAGGTCATATCACCCACCATAACTCATGCATTTACATTTGATATTGCTTGATATGCAACTACATTTGACAGGGAAATATTGGCAATATTTTACTCCATTGCATTTTTCACAGCGATAGTTACTTAGCAGCATATGATTTTATGATTTTTTGGCACATATGATCAATTTATAAAATATGATGTATTGCTACAGATTAAACAACCCAACACTTACATAAAGTTATTACAATTTAGCGCCACCTTTACGATAAAATCCAAGCAAATTACAATTCTACTTGAATGACAATTTATCAGTAATATACTCTAGAATAATAGTATTTAAATAACATGCTGTATATTGTGAAAATGCATTTTGCATGATGAGTACTTTCACTGTTTTCGCTGCTAATAGTTATGTTCTTTCACTTGAGTAAAATGTTGTATGCAGGACTCTTTACTTGGATGGCCCTGATGAAAATACAAGAGGAGACACGCTGGTCTTACAGTAAATTGTTCTATCTTTATACTACAAGTGTTGCAGGAGTTTTAACCTCGTCAGACATTTTCCATTCCCCATGCACGTTGGAAGAAGGTGAAGTTGTGCCAGAAACCTCTTGGCTTCTACAGGACTTTTACTTGCGATATAATTTTAATACGGCTGAACTGCTCCTTTTAAGTAAAAGCTGTTTTCTCTATGTTCCACTGATGTCTGGCTGAAGTGTCCTTGAATTCAGTGAACCCCTACCAGGTCAAGTAGTACTTTTTATGACTGAGCTCACAGTCCTGCTACTGCTAAGTGAATACAGATGCACATTATCAATTAATCTTGTACTGGGAAAGCAGGACAAAGGAAATATTAGTGCCACCCAGAAGGCTTGTTTCATTATAAAACCACAGGGGATTATTACAAATACTAATGTGCTCATTTGTCTGTCCCTACATTCTTCTAATTCCTGCTCCTGTAACAAGAGTTATACTTAGAGGTTACAATCAGTGGAGGAAGAAGTATTCGGGCCTTTAATATAAACATAGTTAGTTACAAGTAGAGGTCCAGCATTCAATCTCTTCCTTATATAACAGTGCAAAAGTATCATCATAAAAGTATACTTAAAGTGCCAAAATCAGAATATAATATTAGCATGGTTCATTTCAGAATAACATACATCATATTACTGGATAATAAACATAATGTATGTGTTACGGGTGATTAACAAATATACTGCTGGGTATCTTAACTTTAATAGAAAATGTATTCTATTGATTTCGCGTTAGACTTTGTATTCATAATATAAATCTGCAAATTCACTATAGCTAATGAACATATGCGGTAGAGTAAAAAGTACAATATTTCCCCAAAGATTAGCTAGTGGAGTAGAAGTAGAAATACAATAGAAGTACTCGAGTAAAGTAGTTGCACGGACCTCAAACGTGTACTGAAGCACAGTACTTGAGTACATGTAGTAAATAGTAATATACTTAGTTACATCCAACCACTTGTTATAATACACATTTGCATCACTGCTGCAGCCATACAAGTCCACATTATTGAGCACAGCGAGGCCTCAGTCAGAGAAAACAAGTTCTCCTCTCAAAGCCATGTTTGGCCCGAGATAATATTTAAATGCTGCAGGTTCATGCTCGATCATAACTCAGATTTTAAAAAGGCCCAAAGTCCCCCCCCCCCACACACACACACGCGCGCACACACGAAGTGTAAGTAAAAGCTATTTATTATCAACTTCTCGGTATAACTAGGCGTTAATTGACATTTCGCATAACTTGTCGACTTCATTTAAAGACACATGTGTAAGTGCGATATGCGGTAATTTCATTCCTTTAATGAGAGCGTAGTCTCGATGCTAAACATGATCTAGAAGCACTAACATGTCTTCCAATTCACAGCACCAGAACATGAAAGGCACGTTAAGTTAACAAATTGCCCGTAACGTTATTTCCCTGACGAATATAATAAGTTTACGTAACGTTACCGTATTGTCAATCTGTCCTCTGCTTGGAAGAAAGCAAGCGTAAAAAGCATGCTAACTCGGTTTCAGTCGACTTACCGCTATCTGTCCTCTCCTGATGTTAATACATGTGAAGATAATTACGAGTTAATACCGTATAAATCGAGCTGCCTGATGCCGTGAGTCTTGTCGGCCGCCCTGCGCCATGATACCCTCAGCTGGAAAGAAATGTTGCCTTCACGTGGTGTCGGAATTATTGCACTTCGCGCGGCAGACCATCACACGCTCGACAGTCTTTGGTCAGCGATCGAAGTTAAAGTAAACGACAACGACGCACTTGTTGTAAAAGTAGGTTATATTGGGAATTGTAGGTATGTGATAGTAATTTCACTATTTGTTCAGGTTTGAAATAGACTCTGCCGACATATTCATTATTTTACATTTCTCAACGATGTTAAATAAAACACCCAACTATTACTACGACTACTACTACGACTACTACAATAATACAAATATAAATTCAAAAGAAACGATAACAAACAACCATGAAGATGCGAATAATACGAATTGCCAAATATTCAATTCAAATCGGAGCATTACATTGCATATAGTGAATCATTTAGTTTCAGACCAAAAATACACCAACTATACTCTGCGTGTCTTTACTGACAGGCGGACGCTTAGAACTAGTTCTTGAACGCAACAAGTTCAGCAAATATTTTAAATGGCAAGGATTGCCAAAATGCACCCTCAATTGAACCAACGACTCCCACTAAATGACATAGCATTGAAAATATTTAATTGTGAGCACTGAGCACTGATTAATGAAATCACCCTGAAGGCATATATGGCAATACTGCCATTGCTCCACTGATTTCAAGGTCAAGATAAGCTTCAGGGCTGGTTTCAATAGCTGCCGCCCATGGGTTTAAAACATTGCTACTATTTAAAAAAAAGTATTATTCATCAAATGTTTGAATTTGTTTTGATATATCTTATTCAACATAAATAAGTTAAATTAATTAAAAACTTTTCAATTTGACTGAAGGATTATGTGTTAAGTTATCGATAAAATATATTGTTTAAGGTCTTCCAAGAAAAAAGACTAACAAATGTGTTCATGACAAGGTTCCCAACAAACCGAATGCATTTATGGGAGCCTCTTTTCCTGCTCCCTGCTCGCCAACATAATTGTTTTTCATCATGAAACACAATTATGTTAGGCTTTATAATGAAATATTATCACACGATAATGACTTAGTATCTCCAAATAATTAAACACATTCTCACAATGATGACTGAGTATCTCAAAATGACAATTGAAATAAATAACCGTATTTTGGAGGTACAAAGTCATTATTTTAAGAAAGCTCTTTATAATGACCCACAGGATCTTTTTTAATCATTACATTGTCAGAAATGTTCTGCCATATTCACATGGGACCCTAATGTTAGCAGTATTTAAAGAGAAACATCATGTTATGTGACTCGTTTCAGAGAGGTTGGAGTTGTCTGAAAAAATCGAACCATTTTGTAATTGTATGGCGAACTCTGGTGGCAGTGCTTGAGAATAAACCAAAGGGTCAACACATGGTCAAAAGCAGACGTAAGAGGTTCTGACATGTCAAGGTTGGAAAAAAAGGTATACAAAATGAATGGCTGATTTCTATATCGCTGCTTCGTTCTCAGTATCTTGGTAATGGCTCACTGCCACATGAAAGGAGAGATCAGTCCACATCTCACTCTACATGTTCATCAGATCAGGGAATTGTAGATCTTTTAGTTTGAGAAATAGCTGCAAGAAAAAATCTTCTAAGGCTGCTCTGCTAAAGCTATAGTGTTTCCTTAATGGCAGTTTAATTATTAGGTATATAAATCCCCAAGCTTACTCTATTTAAATGTTCTTAGACTCACAAGCTTTGAACGATTTTTGGCTTTAAAGTTAATCCAAGTCATCTTTTGAACAATGCTGTGTTTGAAAAAAGTCCCGCGTGACGAGTGAGATGAAATTATAATTCAAAAGTCTGAGCATTAAATAATGAAATCCCACAGTCGTCCACGATTCCTCTGAGTGTTTGCCATCTTCTGTCATCTTTTTAATTAAAAGTATCATCAACATGTTCCTTCTCTCACTGCACTTATTTGGAAATAAAGATTTGCTTGAAGGAGTATCTATACATAAACCATTATTTGAGCAAATACACATTGTACATGAGATGTATTGGGCTTAAGTAAACATTGGATATATACATATAAACAATGTATGAGAGAACGTTAAGTCTGAGCCTAAACTAACAGAACTGTCACCAAATACAAAGATGAAATTCAGTTGACTCTCATCTGAATACAAAATTAATCCATCAAGTTCTCCCGGTTGTTTTTTATTATCCGTCAGAACACTGACAGTGAAGATCCCCGAAGGCTAACACACTTTGTGTTTCAATAAAATGCCTAATATTCAGTCCACGGAGGACAAATGTACTGTTAACCACCTTCACCGCTCATTCTGCTGGAGGGGGATTACGAGAAGGCAAAAAAAGAGATGATGGCTCAGAGATAAATTTAAAATGTAAAATAAAGAGTGAAATACCCTTTCCGTTGCAATTAGGAGTGACCTTCTGTTTAAAGTTTCCAGGCCTCATTTTGTCCTTCAGGTATTGTAGACATGCTGATGGACATCTTACAAAGGGGTCGCAGTGACATTGCACAAAGGCTGCTAAATTAGCTACTCAGAGAGTTTCTTCTAACAACTGAAACTGACATTTTATATCACTAAGGTGAGATTTAGTAATTAAATTCTCACTATGACACTTTATTTTCTTCCTAAGAGGGAGCAGGAATGCCATTTAGCCTTTAGCCAAAACATATATATATAGTTTAAAGACATTATACGACTTTTTTGGGCAGCGGAATACTTATATTTGCTTTCTTGCTGATAAGAACATGATGATTGATGCCTTGCTTTAGAATAATTATGAAGCTACAGCCAGAAGCTGGTTAGCTTAGCTTAGCATAAATACTGAAAACTGGGGGTAATGGCTAGCCTACAAAAAGTAACACAATCTGCCTACCAGCACCTCTGGCTCAACGTGTTATAGCTTGTTTGTTTAATCAGGTCAAAAAGCTAAGTGTAAAAACAACGTGGTTTTACAAGCGGTTATATGTTGAACGACTTTGTGCGTTGCATTTACACCCACATTAAATAACTTGTTCAGGCCTCTTGATGGCAGCTTTGAACACAACACTGACAACACATCTTCATCTTCTAGTTGATCGAGAAACGTTGTCATTAAACAGTTGCTTATATAACATTTAATTACATACTTTTCTGTTTTCCGTAGACAAGTCAGTGTGGTCAAAGCAAATTAAATGTTCATGGATGTCTTCACAAAGCCTCTGCATATAGGCTACCCACTGATAAAGGAATTCATTATATACTTACTCGTGGATGCAGAAAGTATAATTTTGACATCATTATAATAATTATCTGTGGGTCTGAAGCAATAAGTGACACTTTTCATATACACAGTCATTTGAACATTTGTGGTGATAAAATCTATTGATAATATCAGCTTTAAACTGTAATCATTATCATTCACCAGAGCAGTGCTACTGTCAAAAATAAGCACCCTTTAGTCTGATCCTGCAGACAGAACGGAGACATGTCCTAATTTGTGGCCCCACCTTATTGGCAAATATTGTCAAAACTATGGAAAGAAATTCTACTATCAGCCCAAGATGTACCGCTTCCATGTTTCTCCAAGAACAAGTGATGCATGAACACAAAGGTTTATTTAAAGATTACTGTTTGCACCCGTTCAGTCACTAGATGGAGACATTCTATAATATTTACGTTTTAGCAACACTTAACATATGTTGACCCAATGACTCCCAGGGAAAAAAAATATCTCCCTCATTATTACGAAATAATAATGAGAACAATAGGATCTTGAGACTATAATGCTTCTGGGTATTCTTGACTAAATAAGCACTGGATGTAAACAAAACTTTGCTTCGATAAAATAATTCACTTCGAGGGATTATATTTTAGGAGTGACAAGACTTCCTGTTTACATGAGACCAGCTAAAATAGTAATCTCTACAGACGGTTCATTTAAAGTTTACATGCTATAATATTATTTCCAATTATTACAAACAAGTTCTTTGTTTTATGGATACATGTTAATGCAGTTCTGAGTGGCCAACATATGATAATAATAATATGACTGATGTTACTAAATTAACAAAATCACTGACATGTTTTGAGATTAGAGGTATAATATGTTGTCCTTAGTGAAAAGGGATTCTTAATCTCCAAATTTAAATCATTAATACACAGGTCATACGTGTCATATTGTATATTACCTCTTCATTCCAGGTCATAACCAATTAGCAGTGATGTCAATTCAATTCAATTCCTTTTATTTTATGTAGCCCAATATCACAAATCACAAATTTGCCTCAGAGGACTTTACAATCTGTACATATACGACATCCCTGTCCCAGGACCTCACATTGGATCAGAAAAAACTCCCAACAAATAGAAAAACCCTTTCAGGGGGGAAAAAAGCAAAGAAACCTTCAGGAGAGCAACAGAGGAGGATCCCTCTCCCCGTATGGACAGATGCAACAGATGTCATGTGTACAGAAGGAATCATTACAGAGTTACAACACATTCAATGAGTATTACAGAGTGTATGAATATTTCGTAGAAGGCATGGACCACGATCCAGACCTCCATGATCCATCAGGCAGATGGAGGTAGAGTGGAGGAGTGGGCGGGGCATCAGCAGGGCCATGGCATCAGACCCAGCCAGGTCCAATGGACCCAACGAGACGTCACAAGGACTCCGGGGAGGAAGCAGAGTTAATAATGGGCAATTGAGAGATGAAAAGTCATCCATAAGTAGAGAGAGAAGAGGAGATAGGTACTCAGTGCATCCTAAACGTCCCCCGGCAGCTATAAGCCTATAGCAGCATATCAAGGGGCTGGACCAGGTGAACCTGATTCAGCCCTAACTATAAGCTCTGTCAAAGAGGAAAGTCTTCAGTCTACTCTTAAATGAGGTGACTGTGTCTGCCTCCCGGACTGAAGGTGGAAGCTGGTTCCATAAAAGAGGAGCTTGATAACTAAAGGGCCGAGAAAAATAACTTCCGTTTTGTCAACGTTTAACATCAGGAAGTTGCAAGTCATCCATGTTTTATGTATTTAAGACATGCTTGAAATTTAGTGAGCTATGTCAGTATTTAGTAACAACTAATATCTGCAGAAGATGTGATTTGTGTTTTGTTTTAATGATGTGTAAGTTAGCCATTAAATAAGTACTTTTAACTGAGTTTGAGTTGGACAACAGACTAATTTTCTGTCGCTAAATACAAAACAATACATTATAGTAATTTTAAAGTGCTTTTAGTTTGAATCGTGAGCACAAGGAATTAAGCGGTCTCAGATTTTGAAAAGCTCTTTGGTAAATAATGAAATAGGGAATAACCGTAGTCACATCCAGGCATCGTTTGAAGTTGATTTTAAAGTGCATAATTCATCAAGACATCAATTACCCAGTCAATCAACTCATTTCCGCAGTATTTCTCGCTTCAGGCTTAGAAAGAGACAAACACTCGGCTAATAAAGCCCTTTTATGGTGCACCAGTAAATCGAGTGGACAGCAGTTACATCCATAACACTGATGGTTATTAAACATGTGTTGTTGTGATGCTCAGTTGCATATTTAAGGGAACAGCACAGTCGCTGTGTAAATTATTGATATGACAACCTGCAGCTTTGAATGAAAAAGTGAAAGAAAACCTCAATAAAGAAGTTATGTCGACCTGAAGTCTGAGAGAAGCAGAATAATAACAGAGAAAGTGCTGATGGAGGGAGAAAACGGAGAAGTTTGAAAACAAAGCTGACTTGCACATACAGTTTGTTTAGCATGTAGGACAGTTATGCAACAGAATATGACAATAACAGCCTTCTTATGTTGAATCTTGATGACAAAAGGTCAAGATGCACTTTGGTTAATTTAATTCCAAAGGTATTGTTGCACGGCGGTGCCTCTCCATGTGGTGATTGATGGCTTTGATGGGTCCCGATAATAGCACATCCTGGGCTTTGTGAAAGAGTAGGTGTGTTATTTGTTGATCTGAATGTCGGGGAGAAGCAAAACACAGAGGTGGCATGAAATATTGAACAAACTCATATTTATTGTGCTCCGTACACAGAGGCAGGATGCTGCTGGGGCTTGGTCCGCAACGCCTTGGATAATTAAAGGGTTTAAAAATGTCTCTTTATATGCATATTTTTTTGTTCATGAATTCAAAACTGCAATATTATTTATTATCTTTATTTGAAGGGTTATTTATGATTCTTCACAGTGCTTGCAAAATGTACCTGAGGGCATATTTATTTCAGCTGTGACATTGAATGATTGCAGTTTGGATGGAGTAGTAGTTTAGGAGGTTGCTACACTGGGACCCCACCATTGATGTATGTATTTATAATTAGGATGATTATGTGATGTATCTTAGAATAACAAATGAATTGCGTTCCTCAGGCAAAATTACAATATCTTTTTTTTTTGTATAAATGCTACTTCACAGCTTCCCATTGCATCTTGCTACATATGCAACTCAATTCACGGTGTCCTTTACATATTTGTCAACACCATGAAGTTTGTTTATACAATTGAATGTCTTCCTGCTGCCATAATGTATATCATGTAGTGATGTAAATCTGTGTAATGGACTCCCCCATTGCTCAAAGGTCATCCACGCGAGGCACTTTTTTTTTCACCATATCATATATGACATCTTTCAATCAGGCTTCACTATGTGTGTGCCCATATTATTTTTGCACAAATTCCTTGTCAAACATTTGGTGTTCACTATTACTATTAATAGTTACCGATTTCGAGGTCGGTTCATCTGGTTGTAGATGTTTTCTTTGATTGAGGTATATGTGCACCTGTGTGAACTGGGTTATGATGACTTGAGTCTTAGTTTGGGTTTTATTCTTGCTGTGATAAAAAAATATAAAAATGAATCTTTCATTTTCTTATATTGTCTGTCACTGTTTTATGTTGTATTGTCTGAAACTTAGTGTAATGTGCTGCTGTCTTGGCCAGGACACTCTTGTAAAGGAGATTTTCAATCTCACTGAGGCATTTACTGGTTGAATAAAATAAAAATAAAATTAACGCATATGTAAAACAGGATTATAGCCAAATTGGGGCAGCGTTCTCTTTTTTTTCACCCAGTCGCTGTTAAAGGATTCCAACTCTCTGGGTGCTGAGCAATTCTGTCCAATGTACTTCAGAATGAAACAAAATTGCAAAGCATAACCATAACAATAATTATTGCGGCCAATAATAATTCGGTCTATATGCAGTTTACATTCATGTCTTTTCAAAATGTCATCCCTCATCATTATATCCTGTTAGACATTCATGTGAAATTGGCCTAATTGGCATATGAATTATGTGAGGTAAGAGTGACCTTAAACCACCAAATTCTAATCAGTTCATCCTCATGTCCATGTGGATGTTTGTGTCGGATGTAATGAAATTCCCTCACAGGCGTTTCTGAGATATCACAATCACGAGAATGGGATGGACAGGAGGTCACCATGATTTTGGCCTTTGCCCCCCCCCCCCCCCAAATCGAATCTTTTCATCTGTGAGTCCAAATAGACGTTTGTGCCAAATTTGAAGAACCCCCCCCCCCCCCCCCCAGGCATTCTTGAGGTATTGCGTTCATGAGAATGGGAGAAACAGTTGGACAACCCAAAAACACAATACCTGCTTTTTAGTGATGATAAATGCAGCTGATTGAATTGTGTTTTTCCCCGTGTTTACGCAAAATGAATTGCATAGTTAGGGGAAATGTTTAGCACTCAGTCATCAGTCTTTGCTGTGCTGTGTTTGAAGTTGCATATTACAGTGTATCTTATCAGTAAAGCAGGTTTATTTTCTGTTGCTGATGCATTCACTGGGGGAAAGAAGAATTTAGCGTTGGTTTATTGTGATTGATAATCTCTGAAGGCATGATTATCTGCTTGCCTGGTGCTCACAGCCTACATGATCATCTGCAGTTTAATCCAATCATGTGCTCCCGATGAGTGGGACACTACTTGAGTATTCCCCCTCTGTTTGCACATCTGCTCCAAAAAATATCAAAAATATTGTTGGAATTTGACAATTCTTCACTTTTCTCTGTGCGTTTGCAAGACAATCTCCCAACAGCCTGTCTCAATTTTTTTAAAGTAAATATGACAGAGTTTTTGCCTCCATTACATAGGCCATCAAAGTGCCTCAATGGAAGTTTGGACGCCATTTATCCTGCTGAAAAATATATTGTTCGGAGATTCCGAGACAGCATTTTTCTAAGACATCAGCAAACTGTTCCTGTGGTTTCATCCATCTTTATACCAGTCTCCACTTTCGCACAATAAATACTAAGTTACTTCCCTCCCACTGCTGAGGACTCCATATAAATCCATCTGCTAGTTTAGTTTGCCTCCAAACAACAATTAATCATGCTGTCACACAATCTCTGCATGAGTGCTAGATGGCTCAGGGCTACAAGGCACAAAGTGACACAGTCAAACAAAATAGCAGGGGATGTTAAGTACCCTCTTATGTACATAACAATGATTAGAATTATCACTGTGATCCAGCAATAGAGAATTGGAGTACTCAAAGGCAACTTTAGCCAGTCAGTTAGCTATCCTTCAGGGCTCGTATAATTCATCAGGAACAAACTGTCCTACTCCAACAATGTCTTGAACAGAAATTCAATAAGCCAAAGTGTATCACAGAAAAATAATCACAAATGTGAAGTGACACTTTATGATTATGACAGCAATTGAAATAAAGCATTGGATAATGCTATATTTGGCTTTACATTTGTCTCTATATATTATCTTATTCTTACTCAGTATATGACTGATCTTTACCCTCCCAAATAATCTTCAGTCAATCTGCCAGTTTCCCCTCATTTCTCAGTCTGCTGCCCCTTCACAGTGTGTACACAGGAAGTGACACCAACACAGTCGCATCCCGGCTGACAAAACTGTTCACTTTCGTACCATTTGCTGAAAATAATAAGACATTAAACCTTGGCTGGGCTGGGGAGCCTTATGCTGCTCGCAGTCTGTCTTCGAAGAGCGGCTTTGCTTCCTTCTCGCTAAAGGCGCTTAGATTTTGGGGCTCCTGCCTCCTGCCACATTTCTGAGGCAGCTGTGTTATTATGGATGGAGATTACCGAGTGTTGGTGGGCAGAAGACGACCTCAACTGATCATTAGGGAAACAAAGAGCACTGCATCTTAAGGGTTGCTGCAGGATTGCTGCTTCAACACAATAACTCTATAAATAGTGTGATGTCTTTAGAGGTCGGGATCGGCTTGTGAGGCGTGGGTGCACAAATCAAGACAACCAACGGTGGTTTCTAACTCAAAATACTGTATTCAGATTCTTTTTAGCAAAAGGTCAACTTAATTCTAGTAGAAAGCCGCTACACACAACTATCTTCAGTTTACTTCTGGTTCATTGTCTTTAAGTTAACGTAACATAAAAACTCTCTTTCTTCTTGTTCCCTCCTGTCCTCTGTTCTCTCTCACACCAGTTCCTCCAGGGTAATCAGCAAGCGCTCTTTCAGCTGGGCAGCTGCCTTGGCCCCGGCTGCCCTGCTACCTATGGGAGTTGTAGTCAGTTAATCAGATGCCATGATTGGTTGTAGTCTCTGCTTTAATCACTGGGAGGGGATGTATCTCCCATTGATGACACTCCCTCTTATTTCATTACAAGAGATAAACCTTTTACCTCAAAAAGGTATCGATTTGTCGGGAAAATGTAATGTTTTATAGAGGAGTTTTTTTAACAAGGCTGCTACCGAAAAGGAAGGCTGTTGCACCGAAAATGAATCTTTCTAAAAAAAAATCCAGAAAATCTAAACCTAATTCAAGATCAGGGTGCAACCTCTGGAGCTAAAAAATCAGGCCAATACGCAAGTGTCTTTAACCTGCATTCTTTCTAATGGCCAGCAGGGGTTGACTCCTCGCAAAATATGTCTGATTCAGAAAATGACCCTACTTCTTAATTGATTTATTGTCTCATGAAACATTGTGAACACAAGTTTCCCAACTCAATCGCTAGTTTTAAGTCTTCTTCAACACAGCATGGTGTATATTTTGTAAATGATAGTCCCCTTTAGAGTAAAGACGACAATAAAGCATATTTGCTTTAGGGTGTGACTACCTTGTGATCGACAGTTTGCTATGAGGCATTGTCTGGCCTGGGTGCTGTCTGTGTGTCTTTCTTAGAACTTTAACCCTTTCATAGTGCGTTTTCTTTTCATGCACTTTTCATGCACAGTTTGGTTGCCTAAAAATGTCTTAGTTCAGTTGCACTTCAACCGCTTCAACAAAAAGAAATAATGAGCTTGAGGCTTCAAAATCATACCCTTCAAATGATTAGGTGATGTCACTCCATCCACTTGAAAATATAAAGCTACATATAAAGCTACACGACATGGTGTATGATTAACTCAATGTGTCGAAGGGCTGCAGCTTCAGAGAAAAGACTTTCAATCAAATAAACGTTTCTGACTTATTAAAACAACCTACGCGTAAAGGCACTTTATGATTTTGTCCATATCTTTTGATCTTGGTCCCATTTAATTATTTTTCGTTGTAACATAAGTCATCTTCTTTTTTCCACATAAAAAGGAAATTTGTGATTTACCCCAGGATAACTCACCCCCGAATTTCTAGGTCAGAACTTTAGCTCTATATTTGATCTTTCTTATATATTGACATTTCATTTAATTTGGTACTTTATCATTCCATGTTTCTGTAACAGTTTAGCTCCACACCTTCCTTTTTGTATTCGTTGTTTTCATCCTGTCTCACTAACTATCATGTCATTCCAGATCCTGCTTCCCATCTTGTCAGTCCAACTCCCTTCACCTGCCTCTGATCGCTCCCTCGTTAGTCCCTCATTACCTTCACCTGGTCTTCATGCCCATCTCACCTGTTGCCCATTCCCTAATTAGTCCCTGTCTACTTAGGTCCCCTCACTTGCCCTCTGCCAGATTGTCTTGTGTTTTTCCGACCAAGCCCTCGAGCATTCCACAGTGTGTTTAATTATTCTGTCTGATATGTTCCTGACGACGCTCTCAGTAAAGGATCTTTATTTGCATTATCTGTCTCCTGAGTCGTGCATTTGGGTCCACCCTAATCCCCCGGGACAGTTTCTTTGGGAAGAAACATTTCAATCCAAGATTGGCCATACCGGGGAACTATCACTGTGCTTTGTGGGTTATCCCGTATACTACTAATGTTTAAGTGTAACTCAAAGTTTTGAAAGAGTTGTTTTTGGCAATGCTGGTTTAGAAAAATATAAATTGTGAAATGATAGCCAAAATGTTGCATGAAAGAAGACTAAACTGCAAAGCAAGACGTTGATATAACAGTTGTTGTTCAACCTCTGTTTCTAGGTTTAGCCATGATTACTTTTCTTTGTATTTTTATCTTTATTTCCTGCCGTGTACTGTTTGTTTGTGACAGCAAAGCTGTATCAAGACAAATATCTTTTTCCATATCTTTGTGACTGACAACTAAGATAACATACTCAATCAGGCAAATTGCCCCGTGTTGCACCTCCTGTGATTATTTTCGGCCCCTCACATTTTTCAATTGAAATAGAAAAGTGTTTTCTCAATATGTGACAACACTCAAGGCTTTGTTTATCTGCACACCGCTCCACAGCCATTCTATGATTCTGACTGAATGATGTCATGCTCGGAGATATTACAATACATTTTGTGAGTTGCCTTAATAAGTATGTGAGCTACATTTCACGTTTCTGACACATTTCTAATCAAGCATTGAAGTATTCCTTTCATATAACCCCTTCACTTTAAATAATGAAACCTTTGTGCATCCCTGGGTTCAGTTGCCGTGGTGACGAGATCACATTTCCTCCTGTACAAGCTCATTTACTCGATCATCTCCTGGCTGTGTTTCTGCACCTGCTCAATTTAAAGCAGTCAATGTCTTAAATTACTAACACACCAATCGGACCACCTCTATTGTGCAAATTATACAGCAAAATGTTTTAACATATTTTTCTTGCTTAAAATGTCTTAAATAATGGAAGTATTTGAAGAAAAAAAAAAATCTGTCTAAAAATTCAATTCAATTGAGTTCATTTTGTATAGCCCAACATCACAAATTACAAAAGTTTTCCTCAGAGGGATTTACAATCTGTACGCTCACATCTGATCAGAAAAAACTCCCCAAAAAAACGTGAAAAAAACTTTCACTGGGAAAAAAGTGTAGAAACTTTCAGCAAAGCACCAGAGGAGGATCCCTCTACCCAGATGGACAGAAGCAATAGATGCCATGTGTACATAATGAGCAGCGTTACATAGTTACAACACATTCATTTCAAGAAATATGACAGAAATTCAGAATAACGAATAGCAGGCATGGACCACGATCCAGATTTCCACAATCCATGTAAACAGAAGGAGGAAGAGAGGAGGGGCATCAGCAAGGCCATGGCAGGGGGCAGGGTCACAGAGGCAGGAGGCAGAGCAGGGCAGGAAGCAGGAGGCATCATGAAAGAGGCGGGGCCAATGAGGTATGAGGCCAGGCCCTTGAGCAAGGAGGCACGGAGCTCAGTGTATCCTAAAACACATATAGTTGCATATGGCAACAAGTTAATTTGACGACGTGGCTTTAAGCTGAATCAAGCTAACATGCTCACATTGCTAACATGCTGACGTCAGGCAGAAACACTGTTTACCATTTCATCTGTCATAGTTCAACATGTTTGAATATCCTAATGAGAATAAAACACAACGTATGGTGTGCTAAGTGCTGGATGAAATACAAGTTTGACTTTATGATTGCTCTCGAAGAAAAGTTAAGGTATCACATAAGTTATTACATTTCAACCTTTATCTTTGCTATATTTCATTGCTATCCACACAACAGTTGTCAAGACATTTAAAATAAATCCACATTTGAGAACCTCATGTTGGCTCTAGAAAAAAGGTCAGAGACTCATAAAATACATCGGCAGGTGAATTTCTAGAAAGAATTGCGCCAATTCATAGATGTTCTAAGTATTTCAGTGGATAAGTAAACAGTTTGAAAATTCATGGGCATCATCAAAATAATCCAGGCACCATCGTAATCTTTACCCAATTTAATGGGAATCCATCCAATTGTTGTCAAGACATTTAAAATAAAATACAAAAATAAAATCTTAAGCTCTTGGTGGCACGAGAGGAAACGCCAGAAGATAACCAAAGTCAGTCATATTAATCCTCTGGGGACCATGTTTACTTTGCTAATTGCAGGCAGTCGACGCAACAGTTCTTGAGGTATTTCAGTCTGGATCAAAGTGGTCAACCAACTACCCGACTAACAGACTATAATAATTACACACTCTTCCACCAGGCAACATTTTCCCATGACTGACTCACACAGAGGATTCAGTCATTTCTCCCATCCTGAGTAGTTTTTGGCCGTGGCTTGTAAACACGCTGTCGTTGGCAGAGCAGCACGTCTCCCAAACCTCGGGCAAGAAGGTTGAATCTAAACAAGCTTGAGTGACAAGATGATGCTTAGCTAAAACATATCACAAGGATATATACATATCGTGAGTCTTCTCAAGGTTAACAGGATCCAAAGCCATGGTCGGGTACAGTGTCAACATGTTGATGTTAAGCAGGTCCAATATTTTATCAAGTTTACAGTCTTAGTCTAACATTTGGTTATTGGGCTTTTGGGAATGTCATTAGTTTTGCAGGTCATAAACAGGTAGAAAGTAAAGTGATCACCAAAGTTATTACAATTAATCCCGAGTGAAGCATGAATGTCTGTACCAACCAAAATTCTGCGACTGCATGATTCCTCTCCATTACCATCTCAGCCACTCATGTCTCGACAGCTGACCCTGAATAGGATGAGCGGTTACCTCAAGGTGTCATTCGTAGACAGGAACGAGTTCAAGACGGGTCACAGACGTCATGTGAGTTACTCCTGTATGTGCATGTTATCTGTCGGTGTATAAGCCGACAGTCCTTTGAGCTGACTTGGACGTGCAACTTGTATGGGATTTCAACCGGGCTCCTTCTTGCAAGAATAAATGATTGATGATTTTACACAAGGTGTTGAGTAACACTTTTTCTAACAAGTAGATGTGGAGATATTTCAGATATTTGGGTCAGAAAAAAAAAACTTGAATTAACTGCTGCCCTCAATATAAAATTCAGGGGCATTGATATAACAAAGTCTGCATGAGATCAGGTCACAAAGCCCTAACCCTACTGAAGTAATTATCTTAACCCAGACCATGACGTGTTCATAAACCTAACTTTTAATTTGTTTGTGCCTACAACTAATTAAACCTTAACCATAGCGTTGTCATGGGATACATCTCCCCCTCAATGTAAATTAAAATGAAAATAAAGCTTATATGTGAATGCATGAAAGCAGCTCTGGTGAGGTGATTTTTGCATATACAAAATAAATAAAATACATGAAACAATTTGCTTCTTTACAAGTCTTTTATTGTCAGATGCACAGAATGACACAGGGTCAGACTGGGCACTGAAATTCTTAGGACAAGGCACCACACAACAACTACCATAGCATAACATAATATAACATAACATAACATGACATACACTCTGTACAAGTACTCTGAACGTAATACTAACATATATACATATAACATATAATACACATATAGTAACATATAATACACTAAACTACAGACAAATGGGAGTAGCAGGTAGTGAAAGCAGGTAGTGCAATAAAAAGTGTAAGTACAAGCAGTGATCTGAAAGTGACAGTGTATGTAAAGTGACGAGTGCAAAAGTGTTGGGTGCAGTGATACACTTGCCTGTCTTTAAGGTTCTAACTCTCCAAGCAGATCCTTTCTTCTACATCTCTCTCGCTTTCTGAAACAAAGAGAATGCATCAAAGACATCATTAATCCTCTGCGTCTTCATTTGCAATAAGATCTGAGGAGTAGCACTCTGCTACAATAATCTACTGTCCACACTGGAGAAAGTGCTGCTGCAGTACCTGCAATCTGTCAGTGTATGTTTGTTTGGATATTAACGTTAAAGGAATGCACTGACAGAGATGACCTTACCAACAGGTAGAATGTTTCATCTCCAGTTCATAGCTGACCCACACAGTTAACAATCTGGGAATAATATTGGATCCCTCTCTTACATTTGCAAACGGCCTTACTCCAGCTTCGTAAATTAGTCCGAATACGTCTAATTTGTTCAAAATCAAACACTGAAATCCTCAAACATGCCTTCATTACATCTAGGATGGACTATGGTAGTGCAGCAGTTCAGGTCCAGAACGCAGGTCTAAGAAGCCTGAACATATAACAAAGATACTAATGCATTGATCCATGCAAGATCTGATTTCAGAATCTTACTTCTGACCAATAGGGCTGCAAATGGACTGATAAAAATGCTTTTGGTAGTTGAGCCTTTCCCAACCAAACTCCACTTTTTTGGAAAAATCTCCCACTGCACATTTGGGAGGTGAGCTCTGTTGATACTTTACTAAATCCAGGCTGAAAACACCTCTAGTTTTTGTTACCTCCGTTTTTTTCTGTTTTTAAAATTGTTCTCACATTAACATTATAACCCTGTGTATGTGTATGTGTGTGTGTATGTGTGTGTACTTTAACTTGCAATATTTTTTTACATTTTTTTTATTTCCTGCTGTCTTGTTAAGTGTACAAACTCTCTGGGTAATGGGCACTTAAAATACACTAACGCTGTAGTTGATGAGTAAGCTCATGCTGTACAGTGTACACAGAGTGTACTGCATACAAATTAACAACTCAATAGTTTGACTATTTTTCCTGAGTCTGCACCTTCAGCACTAATCTATAAGCAGAAGGCCATTAGCTTAGCTTATTTTAGCATAAAGGCAGGAAGCAGGAGGAGGAAACAGTTAGCCTGGCTCGATACACAAAAAAAAAAACTGTGGTTTTACGGATAGTTACGTTTGTCAAAGCATTAGCTTTACCATTTTAAATTAAAACATTTTTTATTTTGTCCTTGCGAATCAAACAATGCCATACTAAATCCAAATTAAGCTGGTGTTGTCAAAGGTCATCTTGTTCTGAGCCAGGGAAGATCCGAGCTATTTGGCACGGAGGTAGGCGGGGTGGCGTTCGTCTGCATTCAGGCTTCTGCCTGGTGCCCACGCAGCAGTAACATGGAGATGTATGCTGCTTTGTGATTTGATTACAAACGGGGGTAAATGTACTATCATAAATGTGATAGTCTATTACAACCTGATACTGAATAGTAAAAAGCTGATAGCATTTACTTGCCTTGGGATTGATATGCATGACAGCGGATGCTGAGAATAGACCTTTTTGGGCTCTTCTGCTCTGTGCTGACAGCAGCTCAATTAAAAAGCTCATCTCAATGACATTCAGGACAAGGTTGGATAAGATACTGCTCTGCGAATAATTGACCTGGACGCAGAATAATTACGATGATCCCTATGCATAGTATACGTCATGTCACTCTCGTTCATCACTGTGCCGTGTGCTCAGACTTATGCAAAAAACGTGATGTGGCTCTATACGTATTTTGAGCCGCCTTTGAGGGCTTAATAGAAATAGCATGTGTCGATTTCATTGTAAAACCCACAGACATGTGTAATATTCATTGGAAAACCCATTTGTTCACAGATCATCGCTTCATCTGTTGTATTGTGTCTTCAGAGCACCATACATCAAATCCTGTTTATACAATTTAAGACTGTTACTAATGAGCTTATATAAGTCAAAATAGAAATATCTCTCTCGTTGCCCCACAGCTGGGTAGGGAGTCTTTTGATTAACACATCGTGACAACGAAACACACATACACACACACACACACACACACACACACACACACACAGGGATACACCTACACACTGTAACTACTATACTGTTGAAATCCTGCCACCGTGGCCCTCAGGAGGAGTTTGTTGAAGTGTTGATGTTGATTAGCATATAGCTTTGAGCGAGCCAGCCCTTTGTCATGCATTTGCCATGATGAATCAAGTTCAACATCTGCAGCCACCGGGCTGTCACCACAGAAAGATTAGCCACAGATGAAGTTGATTTGCATATCAAACCGAGGATCTCATGTGCCACAACCCCCTCATTTGCTGTGAAAAATATGCCCACACCTGTTTTAAAATGATCGATAGGACCATCACAGCCCTCCTCATTTATTTATAGCGTATAGGCAGAATCCCTAATGACAGTAGACTCAAATTTTATAATTCTTCTGGAATATTAGTACTATTTAAAATGAGCTCTCTCAGCAGTTTTCTTGATTATCGCTTTAATTCACCATCAATTACAGACGGCCTCTATTTGTTCTTTTTAAATCCCTTTTATAACTGTGAAGATCTAAATTATTGAGAGATGAAAACACATTTATATGAGAGACACTATTTTGTGTTCTTTTTAACTGCTTTGTAAATAATTAACAAAGAGGACAAGATGTACTGGGCAATTAAATCGGAGCTGTTTAATCAATGTTTTATTCTATTTAACTTGGACACAGAAATAGTGGATACTGTTCCGACTTGTATTTGTTGATACTGTAATACGTTCAGACTTTTTTCAGCTTTGTGACAATGCATTTTCCAGCAGGTTTTTAATTAGGTAATTTATCTTAAGAAATAGAAGAATTTTCTTAATCCATCAGTTTCACAAATATTCACATTCTTGGTCACCAAATTTGGAAATAAATGGTTTTCGATTGCCTCTGAGATGTAATGAATTACAACTATAAAGTAGCATAAAATGGAAATACTTAACCAAAGTAAAATACAACAAGCACCTGGCATTCGTATTTACTTAACCCTTGTGTTGCCTTCGGGTCAATTTGACCCGATTCAATGTTTCACCCTCCTGTCACCTTCGGGTCAATTTGACCCGATTCAATGTTTAATATGTTTTATAACCTCTGTTGATGTTATTCTGCTGACTTCCACTGGGTGTTTTTTTCGAACTGCAAAATTATAGATTATTCACCTTAGCCTACCATTTGTTTTATAATGTGAAGTATATCTCAAGCTGTAACATATAGATAGGATGATGTAAAGAAGAAGAACACACAAAAAAACCTCTAAATAACATGAAAGGAGGAAGAACTGCTACACCGCAGGTCTATTTCCTTCCACTAATAAAGCTGTTACGTTGGTAGTGTTTGCTGCACTGGAAAGACATCTAAGCACCACCAAATTGAATGCAGGGTCCGTGTACGTTTTGTTAGTTTGTTTTTTCGTTTCATTCAAAATACGGAATACGGAAATAACGTGGTTTTTTGTATTCCGTTTGAAACCAGAAACGGAAAACCACTTTCGTATTCCGTTTCTGTCTGAAACCAAAAACGACAGAACGGAAGTGCTTAAAATGAAAGTCAAAATAAAAGCCAGTGATATATATTCGTATTTACAGTGTTCTATGATGCAAACACATAGCAGGGTAACGTTAGAAGAATATTAATTAATCAATATAAATAATAAATAAATAAACCTAATAATGTAATATTTATATTGACTAATTAATATTCTTCTAGCGTTACCCTGCTATGTGTTTGCATCGTTAACATATCCAGGTTGAATTCTTTATTCTTTATATTGACTAATGAATATTCTTCTAACGTTACCCTGCTATGTGTTTGCATCATAGAACACTGTATATACGAATACATATCACTGGCTTATTTTGAATTTCATTTTAAGCACTTCCGTTCTATCGTTTTTGGATTCAAACGACGGAAACGAAATACAGAAGTGAACAAAACACGTTATTTCCGGATTCCGTATTTTGAATGAAACGAAAATACAAACGAACAAAACGTACACGGACCAGTGAGCCTTTGACTAAAACTCATTGGTTGAGAGCTGATGACCTCACTGTGTGACATCAACGATGCCGCTTTGATCCCATCAAACTGCTCACTCCAAAGAGAGCTGACGTCGTTAGTGACATTACACAGGTTCAGAGAGCAGGACGAGACGCCCAACGCAGGGACAGAAGAATCGCTTCAACTTGGACGTCAGAACTGTGGCGGGCCAGGCACCGGTTAAACTTTTAACTGCAACGATCTTTTTCCCTTTCGTTTCAGTGTTGAGAGCAGGACGAATGACTCTCCTTGCAGAGACTGGACGCGGTCTGCATTTTGTCCCTTTCGTTTCAGGTTCTGATAGAGCAGGGACAGAAGATCACTAATAAGTAGATCAAGTGAAATTATTTTTATAAAATATATCAAGTTACTACATGTTATAATACATTTGTTAGAAAATGTATGTTTTTAGTTACAGGAAAAGCCATTCAATTGACAAATTGAACGTGCACATTAATGTGTTTGCATCGTTAAAATATCCTCGTTTAATTATTTATTCTTTATATTGATTAATTAATATTCTTCGAACGTTAATACGAATATGTATCACTGGCTTTTATTTTGACTTTCATTTTAAGCACTTCCGTTCTGTCGTTTTTGGTTTCAGACGGCAGAAACGAAATACGGAGGTGGTATTCTGTTTTTCCGTTTTTGGTTTCAGACGGAAAACGAAAAAACCACGTGATTTCCGTATTCCGTATTTGGAATGAAACAAAAAAACAAACTAACAAAACATACACGGACCATGCAGGTATACCGTGGACCTGTTTGCATTAACTATACCGCGGGGCAAATGAAGGGGGCGAGTCCATATCAAGTGCAGCAGGAGCAGAGAGGTAATTGACTCTTTTGAAAACCCGCAGCCAGAAACTATTTATTTGCCTGTTAATCAGGATCGGCCAAGAAGAGCAGATCCAATCTCCAGTAACAGGAAGTGCAGTCGACCCCCAGACCCAACCTTTGAGGGGAAATGCAGGATGGGGGCGATAAGCTCCAATTATCGAAGCTATCTGGGAACAATAGCCCACCAGCGTAGGCAGCGTCGTATTTACGCCCTGGTTTAACTACATTAAGGAAGGGAGTCAACCGAGATCTGCTTGAACTCAATATCTCTTTGTAATTATAAAGGCATGACATCATTTCTCTGATGCCTAATTCATTACAGGGTTTATGAAATTACTTTAATTAATGTTTTAGAACATAATTAAGGGATAAGGTAAGGCAAGTTCACATATAGTTCAATATAATGTACTAGAAAAGTCAATTAGCTTTCTTTTTTTCTCGCCTGGGGCTTTTGCCCGTCTTTACAGCCTTGATTTGAAAAATAAACACTTTTAAATGTTCACTTAGTCTAATGATCAGATATGACTAAATTAATTTGAATTGAATCCTCAGAGGTTTATGATAAAACAGCGAAGGGGAATCAGCTGCTAGAGATGTACTGAGCTTCATTAGCTACAGTGTCCCAACAGATTTGGCGGTGGGGGACTGACAGTGAGGGACTGACGGTGGGGGCACTGGAGGTGGGGGGACTGACGGTGGGGGACTGATGGTGGGGGACTGGAGGTGGGGGGACTGACGGTGAGGGCACTGGAGGTGGGGGGACTGACGGTGGGGGACTGACGGTGGGGGCACTGGAGGTGGGGGACTGTAGGTGGGGGACTGACGGTGGGGGACTGACGGTGGGGGCACTGGAGGTGGGGGACTGTAGGTGGGGGACTGTAGGTGGGGGACTGTAGGTGGGGGACTGACGGTGGGGACTGACGGTGGGGGACTGGAGGTGGGGGACTGTAGGTGGGGGACTGGAGGTGGGGGACTGAGGTGGGGGACTGGAGGTGGGGGACTGTAGGTGGGGGACTGACGGTGGGGTGACTGTAGGTGGGGGGACTGGCGGTGGGGGACTGGAGGTGGGGGGACTGACGGGGGGGGACTGCCGGAGGGGGACTGGAGGTGGGGGACTGAGGTGGGGGACTGTAGGTGGGGGGACTGTAGGTGGGGGGACTGGAGGTGGGGGGACTGACGGTGGGGGACTGACGGTGGGGGACTGGAGGTGGGGGGACTGACGGTGGGGGGACTGTAGGTGGGGGGACACCATCATCAAGTTTGCGGATGACACAGTGGTGGTGGGCCTGATCTCCGACAACGACGAGAAGGCCTACCTGGAGGAAGTTGCTGATCTGTCACTGGTGCCAGGACAACAGCCTCATCATGAATGTCACCAAAACTAAGGAGCTGATTGTGGACTTTAGGAGGGTACAACAACAGAGGACGTACTCACCACTGGGGATTAACGGGACTACTGTGGAGAGGGTGAGCGGGTATAAATACCTGGGAGTCCACATCACCGAGGATCTGACATGGTCAACAAACACAGACACTCTGGTGAGAAAGGCAAGGCAGCGCCTACCACCTCAGGCAGCTGAGGAAATTTAAAGTTTCCCAGAGGATCCTTCAGTCCTTCTACTCTGAGCTGTAGAGAGCGTCCTGACAGGAAGCATCACAGCCTGGTTTGGCAACTGCTCCGCTCAGGACAGGAAGGCTCTGCAGAGAGTAGTGCGTCGGCTGAGCGCACTATTGAACTACACTCCCACCCTGCAGGACTTGTACACCAGGAGGTGCAGAACCAGAGCCGGCAGGATCATGAAGGATCCTCACCACCCCAACAACAGACTGTTTCAGCTGCTGCGGTCAGGCAGGCGCCTCCGTAGTCACGCTGCAAGAACAGAGAGACTGAGACGGAGTTTCTTTCCTCAGGCCATCAGGACTGTGAACTCCGACCACCAGGACCCCACATAGACCCACACAACTGCCCCTCTTAGGCACACACACACACACACTTACTGTAAATATTGTGTTGTTTTTTATTTGTAAATAGTGTTTACTTGTTGCCCTTGCACATTCCTGCTGAGCATTGCCACTTTCATTTCACTGCACACCCTGTGTGTGTATGTGACAAATAAAACATCTTGAATCTTGAATCTTGACTGTAGGTGGGGGGACTGACGGTGGGGGACTGACGGTGGGGGACTGACGAGGGGGGCACTGGAGGTGGGGGGACTGACGGTGGTGGGACTGGAGGTGCGGGGACTGACGGTGGTGGGACTGGAGGTGGGGGACTGGAGGTGGGGGGACTGACGGTGGGGGACTGGAGGTGGGGGGACTGACGGTGGTGGGACTGGATGTGGGGGGACTGGAGGTGCGGGGACTAGAGGTGGGGGACTGGAGGTGGGGGACTGAGGTGGGGGACTGGAGGTGGGGGACTAGAGGTGGGGGACTGGAGGTGGGGGACTGGAGGTGGGGGACTGAGGTGGGGGACTGGAGGTGGGGGACTGAGGTGGGGGACTGGAGGTGGGGGACTGGAGGTGAGGGACTGGAGGTGGGGACTGGAGGTGGGGGACTGAGGTGGGGACTGGAGGTGGGGGACTGGAGGTGGGGACTGGAGGTGGGGGACTGGAGGTGGGGACTGGAGGTGGGGACTGGAGGTGGGGGACTGGAGGTGGGGGACTGGAGGTGGGGGACTGGAGGTGGGGGACTGGAGGTGGGGGACTGGAGGTGGGGGACTGGAGGTGGGGGACTGACGGTGGGGACTGGAGGTGGGGACTGGAGGTGGGGGACTGGAGGTGGGGGACTGGAGGTGGGGGACTGGAGGTGGGGGACTGGAGGTGGGGGACTGAGGTGGGGGACTGGAGGTGGGGGACTGGAGGTGGGGGACTGGAGGTGGGGGACTGGAGGTGGGGACTGGAGGTGGGGGACTGAGGTGGGGGACTGGAGGTGGGGGACTGGAGGTGGGGGACTGGAGGTGGGGGACTGGAGGTGGGGGACTGGAGGTGGGGGACTGGAGGTGGGGGACTGGAGGTGGGGGACTGGCGGTGGGGGACTGGAGGTGGGGGACTGGAGGTGGGGGACTGGCGGTGAGGGACTTGAGGTGGGGGACTGGAGGTGGTTGGACTGGCGGTGGGGGACTGGCGGTGAGGGACTGGAGGTGAGGGACTGGGACTGGAGGTGGGGGACTGGAGGTGGGGGGACTGGAGGTGGTTGGACTGGAGGTGGGGGACTGGAGGTGAGGGACTGGAGGTGGGGGACTGGAGGTGGGGGACTGGAGGTGGGGGGACTGGAGGTGGGGGACTGGAGGTGGGGGACTGGAGGTGGGGGGACTGTAGGTGGGGGACTGGAGGTGGGGGACTGGAGGTGGGGGACTGGAGGTGGGGGACTGGAGGTGGGGGACTGGAGGTGGGGGACTGGAGGTGCGGGGACTAGAGGTGGGGGACTGGAGGTGGGGGACTGGAGGTGGGGGACTGGAGGTGGGGGACTGGAGGTGGGGGACTGGAGGTGGGGACTGGAGGTGGGGGACTGGAGGTGGGGGACTGAGGTGGGGACTGGAGGTGGGGGACTGGAGGTGGGGGACTGGAGGTGGGGGACTGGAGGTGGGGACTGGAGGTGGGGGACTGGGTGGGGACTGGAGGTGGGGACTGGAGGTGGGGGACTGGAGGTGGGGGACTGGAGGTGGGGGACTGGAGGTGGGGGACTGGAGGTGGGGGACTGGAGGTGGGGGACTGGAGGTGGGGGACTGGAGGGGGACTGGAGGTGGGGGACTGGAGGTGGGGGACTGGAGGTGGGGGACTGGAGGTGGGGGACTGGAGGTGGGGACTGGAGGTGGGGGACTGGAGGTGGGGGACTGGCGGTGAGGGACTGGAGGTGGGGGACTGGAGGTGGGGGACTGGAGGTGGGGGGACTGGAGGTGAGGGACTGGAGGTGGGGGACTGGAGGTGGGGGACTGAGGTGGGGGACTGGAGGTGGGGGACTGGAGGTGGGGGACTGGAGGTGGGGACTGGAGGTGGGGACTGGAGTGGGGGACTGGAGGTGGGGGACTGGAGGTGGGGGACTGGAGGTGGGGGACTGGAGGTGGGGGACTGGAGGTGGGGGACTGGAGGTGGGGGACTGGAGGTGGGGGACTGGAGGTGGGGGACTGGAGGTGGGGGACTGGCGGTGCGGGGACTGCAGGTGGGGGACTGGCGGTGGTGGGACTGGAGGTGGGGGACTGGAGGTGGGGGGACTGGAGGTGGGGGACTGGCGGTGGGGGACTGGAGGTGGGGGACTGGAGGTGGTTGGACTGGAGGTGGGGGACTGGAGGTGGGGGGACTGGAGGTGGGGGACTGGAGGTGGGGGACTGGAGGTGGGGGACTGGAGGTGGGGGACTGGAGGTGGGGGACTGGAGGTGGGGGACTGGAGGTGGGGGACTGGAGGTGGGGGACTGAGGTGGGGGACTGGAGGTGGGGGACTGGAGGTGGGGGACTGGAGGTGGGGGACTGGAGGTGGGGGGACTGGAGGTGGGGGACTGGAGGTGGGGGGACTGGAGGTGGGGGACTGACGGTGGGGGGACTGGAGGTGCGGGGACTGGAGGTGGGGGACTGGAGGTGGGGGGACTAGAGGTGGGGGACTGGAGGTGGGGGACTGGAGGTGGGGGACTGGAGGTGGGGGACTGGAGGTGGGGGACTGGAGGTGGGGGACTGGAGGTGGGGGACTGGAGGTGGGGGACTGGAGGTGGGGGACTGAGGTGGGGGACTGGAGGTGGGGGACTGGAGGTGGGGGACTAGAGGTGGGGACTGGAGGTGGGGGACTGGAGGTGGGGGACTGGAGGTGGGGGACTGGAGGTGGGGGACTGGAGGTGGGGGACTGGAGGTGGGGGACTGGAGGTGGGGGACTGGAGGTGGGGGACTGGAGGTGGGGGACTGGAGGTGGGGGACTGGAGGTGGGGGACTGGAGGTGGGGGACTGGAGGTGGGGGACTGGAGGTGGGGGACTGGAGGTGGGGGACTGGAGGTGGGGGACTGGAGGTGGGGGACTGGAGGTGGGGGACTGGAGGTGGGGGACTGGAGGTGGGGGACTGGAGGTGGGGGACTGGAGGTGGTGGGACTGGAGGTGGGGGACTGGAGGTGGGGGACTGGAGGTGGGGGACTGGAGGTGGGGGGACTGACGGTGGTGGGACTGGAGGTGGGGGACTGGAGGTGGGGGGACTAGAGGTGGTTGGACTGGAGGTGGGGGGACTGGAGGTGGGGGACTGGAGGTGGGGGACTGGAGGTGGGGGACTGGAGGTGGGGCACTGGAGGTGGGGGACTGGTGGTGGGGGACTGGAGGTGGGGGACTGGAGGTGGGGGACTGGAGGTGGGGGACTGGAGGTGGGGGACTGGAGGTGGGGGACTGGAGGTGGGGGACTGGAGGTGGGGGACTGGAGGTGGGGGACTGGAGGTGGGGGACTGGAGGTGGGGGACTGGAGGTGGGGGACTGGAGGTGGGGGACTGGAGGTGGGGGACTGGAGGTGGGGGACTGGAGGTGGGGGACTGAGGTGGGGGACTGGAGGTGGGGGACTGGAGGTGGGGGACTGGAGGTGGGGGACTGGAGGTGGGGGACTGGAGGTGGGGGACTGGAGGTGGGGGACTGGAGGTGGGGGACTGGAGGTGGGGGACTGGAGGTGGGGGACTGAGGTGGGGGACTGGAGGTGGGGGACTGGAGGTGGGGGACTGGAGGTGGGGGACTGGAGGTGGGGGACTGGAGGTGGGGGACTGGAGGTGGGGGACTGGAGGTGGGGGACTGGAGGTGGGGGACTGGAGGTGGGGGACTGGAGGTGGGGGACTGGAGGTGGGGGACTGGAGGTGGGGGACTGGAGGTGGGGGACTGGAGGTGGGGGACTGGAGGTGGGGACTGGAGGTGGGGACTGGAGGTGGGGGACTGGAGGTGGGGACTGGAGGTGGGGGACTGGAGGTGGGGGACTGGAGGTGGGGGACTGGAGGTGGGGGACTGGAGGTGGGGGACTGGAGGTGGGGACTGGAGGTGGGGGACTGGAGGTGGGGGACTGGAGGTGGGGGACTGGAGGTGGGGGACTGGAGGTGGGGGACTGGAGGTGGGGGACTGGAGGTGGGGGACTGGAGGTGGGGGACTGGAGGTGGGGGACTGGAGGTGGGGGACTGGAGGTGGGGGACTGGAGGTGGGGGACTGGAGGTGGGGGACTGGAGGTGGGGGACTGGAGGTGGGGGACTGGAGGTGGGGACTGAGGTGGGGGACTGGAGGTGGGGGACTGGAGGTGGGGGACTGGAGGTGGGGGACTGGAGGTGGGGACTGGAGGTGGGGGACTGGAGGTGGGGGACTGGAGTGGGGGACTGAGGTGGGGGACTGGAGGTGGGGGACTGGAGGTGGGGGACTGGAGGTGGGGGACTGGAGGTGGGGGACTGGAGGTGGGGGACTGGAGGTGGGGGACTGGAGGTGGGGGACTGGAGGTGGGGGACTGGAGGTGGGGGACTGGAGGTGGGGGACTGGAGGTGGGGGACTGGAGGTGGGGGACTGGAGGTGGGGGACTGGAGGTGGGGGACTGGAGGTGGGGGACTGGAGGTGGGGGACTGAGGTGGGGGACTGGAGGTGGGGGACTGGAGGTGGGGGACTGGAGGTGGGGGACTGGAGGTGGGGGACTGGAGGTGGGGGACTGGAGGTGGGGGACTGGAGGTGGGGGACTGGAGGTGGGGGACTGGAGGTGGGGGACTGGAGGTGGGGGACTGGAGGTGGGGGACTGGAGGTGGGGACTGGAGGTGGGGGACTGGAGGTGGGGGACTGGAGGTGGGGGACTGGAGGTGGGGACTGGAGGTGGGGGACTGGAGGTGGGGGACTGGAGGTGGGGACTGGAGGTGGGGGACTGGAGGTGGGGGACTGGAGGTGGGGGACTGGAGGTGGGGGGACTGGAGGTGGGGGGACTGGAGGTGGGGGGACTGGAGGTGGTTGGACTGGAGGTGGTTGGACTGGAGGTGGGGGACTGGAGGTGGGGGACTGGAGGTGGGGGGACTGGAGGTGGGGGACTGGAGGTGGGGGACTGGAGGTGTGGGTCTGGCGGTGGTGGGTCTGGAGGTGGGGACTGGAGGTGGGGGACTGGAGGTGGGGGACTGGAGGTGGGGGACTGGAGGTGGGGACTGGAGGTGGGGGACTGGAGGTGGGGGACTGGAGGTGGGGGACTGGAGGTGGGGGACTGGAGGTGGGGGACTGGAGGTGGGGACTGGAGGTGGGGGACTGGAGGTGGGGACTGGAGGTGGGGGACTGGAGGTGGGGACTGGAGGTGGGGACTGGAGGTGGGGGACTGGAGGTGGGGACTGGAGGTGGGGGACTGGAGGTGGGGACTGGAGGTGGGGGACTGGAGGTGGGGGACTGGAGGTGGGGACTGGAGGTGGGGACTGAGGTGGGGACTGGAGGTGGGGGACTGGCGGTGGGGGGACTGGAGGTGGGGGACTGGCGGTGGGGGACTGGCGGTGAGGGACTTGAGGTGGGGGACTGGAGGTGGTTGGACTGGAGGTGGGGGGCTGGCGGTGGGGACTGGAGGTGAGGGACTGAGGTGGGGGACTGGAGGTGGGGGACTGGAGGTGGGGACTGAGGTGGGGACTGGAGGTGGGGACTGGAGGTGGTTGGACTGGCGGTGGGGGACTGGCGGTGAGGGACTGGAGGTGAGGGACTGACGGTGAGGGACTGGAGGTGGGGGGACTGGCGGTGGGGGACTGGAGGTGGGGGACTGGAGGTGGGGGGACTGGAGGTGAGGGACTGGAGGTGGGGGACTGGAGGTGGGAGCAGTGAGAGCTGGCAAGTCACAGGTGGTTCAGCTCGCTGTGGAATTCATCACAGGAGACATTTTGACCTGCAGGGACCAGAAGAGCCACTCAAACTGTGAGAAAAACAAGCCCAGTGGTCGTTATGTATTTGTTTTTAGATTGTAAACACTGACGCCCCCTGAGTCCTGTTGCCTCGCTACTGTGTGTGTCTTGACGGGTCACCATCATGTTCCTCAGTTATTTGAGCCTGCCTGCCCAGACGCTGCTGTGTCGATCGCCTCACACTTCACCAAGCAGACACACAATGATACGCACCTCACATTGACCACTGCATTCATGACTTTCCCACCTCATAGGGTGCTTAAATCAATTTCTTTTTGTATTGCTAAGTTTGGCCTACATCTCCCTCCTTTGAAAGAGAGAAAAGGAGCAGTGGCAGCAGTAAAGTCAGCTGGAGGGTGGGGTGTTGGAGCGATGTGGAAACAGAGGGATTAAGACACGAGAGGAGGAGGAGGGGATGGGGGGGGGGGGGGGTCTTAGACTCTTGTTAGCTGTTGTGTTTCTTGGTGACTTGCTTTTTGTAGCATGTATGTGATGCAACAATTCTGTCCTATCACCTGGGGACAAATGTGATTCATTAAGTCCTCACACATTATTGCGCACACACATTCATGCACTTAACAATCTTGGCCCTGCCCACACACACACACACACACATTATATATTTACACATTCATATGTAAATGTGTGTATATATATGTACATACACTGGAGCGTGTTTGTGAGTGAACACACTTGAGACGCCGTGGACGGGGACGAGTTGGATTCATCTTCTTCAGGCTGGGCTGCTGCTGCTGCTGCGTGTGTGTGTGTGTGTGGGTGTGTTAGTCCCCTTGGATGAGCACACACACGGCTGAGGATGCAGCTGGGACCATGAGTTCTGACCGAGAGGAGTATGACATGGTCTGTCAGAAAGCTGTGACCCTAATTGTTGACCTTTGCCTGCACAACAGCTCACTGTTGGATCAAGACACCTGTAAGGATTACCTCTTCCTGTTGTCCAGCCACAGCTCTGACCGCAAAGAACTGGGTAAGGAATATAATGAACTCCTGATCTATATTGGGTGAAAGGAAGCTGCCTTTCTGTTGTGCTTTGTAAGAATGCATGTCTTACCTCAGAAGAAAGCTCATTTTAAAGGAGTTGGTGTTGCTTTACCTGCATTTGAGTGTAAAGGCTGCAATCTGCTCATGTAGTTGTACCTCTTTTCCCTTTTGTTTACCATGTGCGATCATAGATGGTTACTCAGACAGAGCTTCGACTGAGTCATTCATTCCTTATGTGACCCAAGGCAAAAGGGGAACAATAGGAATATAAAACCAACTCACATTGGATCCCCAGTTTACTCCAGAGAGCAGAGCTCCGATATTGTTATTACATTCGATAAGTCTTCAGGCTGACTAATGCCAGCTGATGCTGTCTTGACCATTAATGCTTGTAAAGAAAAGAGAAGAGAAACAAACAAACCTTTTTCGAAATGTATGTTGCTGGACTGTTGTTGAGCTTAATCTGCCCTGCAAAGTTTCAACATCCTCAATCTGATTTTGTATTTATTCATGAGGGATGATTTACACATCTGTTGCTTTGGCACTTGTAAAGGGCTTCAACCTCTGAAAAGGAATAATCTCTCTTGTTGATGAAGCAGCTCCACTCAGGGTTCTTTCAAGCTCTGCATGCTTTAATTTGTTATGGGTGTTCTAGTTGTGAAAAGGTGTTGTTAAATCAGGGAAATATTGTCTGAACTGTCTTGAAGCAGAGGACACTTGTACATGTAGTGTTATATTGCACATAACACCGTTCAAGACATGATCAAAGGGCATGTGAAGACATGTGAGCAGGTGTCCCTGAGCTCTGACAGTGTACAGGGTTTATGGATATAGCTGAGCGTAAACATAAAATAAATTCTGTGTACAATTTTTTTTAAAGCACTTTATTTTTGTCAGGAAAATTGGATTTAGAATACCAATGCAGAATATCAGGACATTTGATTTCATGCCAATAACATGATCTGTTGCATATTGGATATCAGTTACTACAATTTTTAATTATTTGCAAATCCAGCTAATTTTGTATTTCTTCTTCAAACGAATTTCTTGAACTAATTTCAAGAAAGAGGAAATATCATTTGCGGTTGCTTTTTCAGGGATGGGTCCCTGTTCACAGCGTGCATGTCACACCAATCCTGACCAAATCCACTGTCAACTCACATCATTCTCAGTGGAAGAATTGAACGTACATCACAGTGCCACTGGCATCCACTACTGAGCTGTAAGGACTTTAAATGCCACTGCATGTTATGCAGCCTTTGATGGAAATTATTTCTGCCACATGGAAGCTAAACAAGCTGCTTCCCGTTGGAGGATGTGTAGGTTGGGGGTGGGGGGTTGTACGAAATGTCATCGTCTTTATTGTTCTTTCCTACAATTACGATGTGGTTGTAGCAAGCAGTGTTTAACAGATATATAGATAAAAGGTGCACGATACGAGATTGGGAGCATTTCTATTTCTAAGGGTCTCAACATGGTAGCGGTCAGCTTGCTACCCACAGCTAACGGTGCTAACAGCGCTACCTGTGCAAATATCAGCAAAAGTGCCTGCAGAGCCAACAGCGTACCTAAAGGGGGAGCTGAGGGGTTGGTGGTACGTTTCCATGACGATGCTGTCAGTCAGGACGGTGTTATCAGTGGAAACGGCTGAACAGTGCAGAGGAATTTAAAAGTCACAACTAGAGTTTTACCCATCAAGATGGTACCGGTACATTACATTTTGGGTCAGAGCCCGAGGACTGTTCAGTAAAAGATCCAAATGCTTTTTTCATCAACGATGACGATCAATCACTCTGTCATCTGTTTAACCCTTCATAGGGTTGAAAATACTTTGAAATTCAAAATGTCAACACTACAGTGCTATTGGAGGACATAACAATACTGTTTTAATGTGACATAACAATATTTATATTGTTTTTAAGGTAGAAAATCAACATCAACGAAGTTATCATTTATGGTTCCCCGCCTGATAAAGGGTTAACTTATTTGCTTTTAAATCTTTATTTTAATCCTAAAACTCTGTCTTGTTAATATTACAGACATGTCTGAGCTAACCAAAATTCCTCAACTAATTAATGGAATGGCCTTGGCCTTATACACTGTATCCACTTTCTATACACTGTATACACCTTTAATACACTGTATACACATTCATTTTATTTGAACATTTTCATTTCCTTTGTTATTTAAATTCTTAAATCTAATATGTCCTGCCCTGCTATTTTATTGTATTGTATTGTATATATTGTCAACATGTTTGCTGCTGCTTCAAAGAAATTTGCCCCCGGGGATGATTAAAGTACATATCTTTTATCATCTTATTTGGGCGCTTAACCCACAATGGGCTCGGGCAATATTGGAAACGGTGTTTGTTAAAGGCAAAAACAGAACAATAAATAAACTAGAGACCATTTTGCAATGGGATCACACATTCGGCGTTTCTCAATTCAAAGTACACGAGTACAGACTTGTGTTCTTTTGGAGTCTGGACTTGGGAGTCCAGACTCCGGAGGACGGTCTTTCTGCGATTGGAACAGCAGCTGACTTGATGACGTCACCACATCAGCTGTTCTTGCTCCTGAGTTTACTCTATTTATTCACTGTAAATTATTTTTTACAGTCAAATAAACAAAACATCCTAAAATGACATTCCGTGACTCAACAACAGTAGTATTTATAAAAAGTCAACTGTCAGTTGTTTATTTTCTCCTCCGCTATTGTTTCCGGTTGCTGGTGAAATGCATTCTGGGATATCTGCTGGCCAAAGTACGCACAAGTCTCCTCTGATGCATCCTCCGGAAAGTGGGACGATCAAGTCACATCCGGGTGTTTTGACCGTGCTTTGCGAGAAGCGAACTTTGAATTGGAACATGTACTCGGGCTGAGACTGATGACGAGTCACGAGGACACAAGTAGAGGAAAGTACGCACAAGTACACATATTGAGAAACGCCGAAACTGTGACATCAAATCCGGCTTGGGGCGTAAAGGGGGAGGGCCAATGGCCCCTTACCCTCTTTTGGCACCCTAGATCAAATCACACCCACCTGACAACTTATTGATATCTCTTTTATTATGTTTAATTTGCAAAGTGTGATTCATGCTTCAGTTTCTCATGACTCTAATTACTCGCCTCAAGATGCTGTTCTCACATTTGACATATGTTCGTGACAAACACAACGACGCATTCTTATGCTTCCATTCGTGTTTTTTTGTCAGAAATACAGTATGTGTACAGTGTGTGCATTTTCAGATCCATTGGCAATCACCTTCTTCTCAGCTTTGAAGAACAATTTGAAGGTATAAAATCAATAAGATCCCATTAATGTTGAGATCATGCAGTTGTTATACATCTGCAACTATCCTGCTCACAGCAGCAGAGCCATTTTACGTGAGTAGATATTCCCATGTGAACTCCCCGCTGTTGACTGAGCATCCTACACTAGTTTCGAATCGATTATGATAAAATAAGAATGACTAATTAGAAAGCCTGGGACTTCAACTCCCTTGTGCCGGTGCGGCTTTTGTCTTTATTGACCAATTTGTAGAAACTTGAGTTGGCTGATTGTATTTGAATCAAGGACACGCAGCGCAATACTTTTTCATGGAGATAAATAGGAGCTCGGCTCAGCGTCTCACACTCTTCTGAGCTAACATTTCCCACTAATCAGCCGCCTGTCTAAGATATCGATATTCACTCCTGAGTGCTGATACAAGTAAGACACCATCTCCCTTAAGCCTGTGTAGCTCCTGAACTGCTGGGTGCATTTATAACCCACCTTCCACTCCCTCCCCCAAACGAACACAACACTCACCCTCATTATAAATTCCCCTTTCATTATCAGCTGCAGCTTCAGGTGTGTGGGCTTTGAATTGATGAGGCTTATTTTTGTTCACGTTGTTTCACGCACGCCCATCTCATCTTGAGGTTTATTAAACGAGACCCTGGCTGGCAGAGTACATTAGCATCAGCAGATCATTCATTTAGTTCCCACTAGTGTCCACTCTTTCTATGGCCATGGTATTTGCAGGGACGGATGCTGCATTGCAGGTTCAATCTAAAACAGAAAAACAAGAACATCAAATTAACTGCACTGTGGAGATTAGAACCCCATTCGAACCACTGTGCCTTTCAATAATTAATACCGAGTGTCTCCTCTCTCTGTATTTTATTGATACAACATTTCACTGTGGACCACAAAAGAACAGTGAAGACACTGTTCCTGTTGTGGAAGATAACGCTCAGAAAAATGTCTGTCATGAAAAGACCAAATGCCAAGTCTCAAAGGCTTGTGTGATTAATACTGTCATTATTACAATAATGAAACACATGTTGGTATTTTTGCATCTTATGGCATTTTAAGTAAGGTGGGCAGGGACGTAGATCCAATATGCAGAATTAGGTATTTATTATTTATCCAGCCGTCATGCTTTCTTTGCACCTTAACTCAAGTGTAAGGGTATAATATGATCCAGGTGGTTCAAATCAAACGGATACAGTCGAATAGGGTCAGTGAGCCGGTTCAGTACAACCAGCAAAGTAGAACACATTTTTCATTAAAGTTAATGCGCTAAAGATAAAGGTCAAACAGTGGCTTGAATACCAATCAGTCTATGAACAGCATTATAAAAAGGAACACCTTCATCTCTTTCTCCAAGGGCTTCTCTGGCTTTTCCTCCCCCCACAGTTTCATTTTGAAGCTCAACAGCAACTGGCATGCCCCTGAAGGTGCGACTTTCCAGTGATGTTATCTGCTCCCCAGTAGAACAGCTGTGGAACTATCGTGACTGTGAATCCATCCCTATGAATAGATATTAAAAATACTTTGTCCTCGAGACCGTAATAGTGAAGACAACGCCATGCTAGGCTGTAGCTCTGTGTCAGTGTTCTAGAGGACAGTGTTGTCTCTCCTCGGCTTTCCCCAACGAAACGCATCAGCGTCATTAATGACAAAAGTATTAGAAGGAAGAGTCATGTGGAAACCTGCTGTGTGTTACCCAGGCCAGCAGGCAAGGCCTCTGCTGAGCTATTGAGCAGTAGCATTGCTTTATTTATTGATTCACAGCAAGCAGAGTGGTGAGAGCCTCACAGGGCGGTGAGACACAACAGAGCATGAGAATTATTTATTCTTTTGCTTGGAGCACAACATTATGCTACATATACTCACCATCCCCCTCAGTTGCCTATTTGCAGTAGACAATAAAAACAAAGCCATATTTAATACCAAAAAAACTAAACAAATGTCCTTGATTTTAGAAAGTTTTAAAGTTTGATAATAGCAGGCTTTTCATTTCTTTCGAGCAAATGACCAAGTTTACAGTAAATGAGTATATAACATGTGGGATAGTCCGTCCACGTTGGACAGGGTGGGAGGGCTGTTTGTGTCCCGTATAAAATAAAGTTACATCAGGCCCTCAGGCACATGACTCGTAATTTATTCGTTTGGAACTAAACAATACTAAGTTACAATGCAATACATCAATTTATAATATTTTGTAATACGTGAACTACTACCAAGCTGAGCTATGTGAAAACATAACTCTGTGAAGGGATCTTAAATAAGCACCGTTTGCGACATGCATAATATCGAAGCTAAAAGTTGAGGCAACAACGTCCAGGGAAAAAAAGACCCCAAAAAAATCCAATAAGAAGCAATGCTATTGTTATCTTAAATTATCTTATAGTTGCATCCGAGACAGCTTCACACGCTGGACGAATTGTTTGCTTTGAATTGTAGGCTTTGAATTTGGGGGTGAATATACTGTAGGTTAGATTTCCACTGTGAGCTAGTTCGTTGGACATGCTAACATTTGCAGCACGTAAAACACAAGGGATAGAAAGTTTTAGAGTTTTCTCTTGACCAAACCTGTAAGAATGGATTGTACAAATATCTCCAGCACACACCACACAGTTCCGTAGCCCTACGGTATTTTGTAGAAAAGAAATTGGATCTTAGTCTTTTGTTTTGCCTGATGTCAAGCTCTTCTCATTTCCCTCTTTCCTAACGAAGCCTCTTGTACTTTCTTCCGTCTCAGAGTTTCACTGGCTGGTTTCGGTTCAAGTTGTCGTTTTGTCATCGTGGCTGCTGTCACAGTGAAAGGTTTCGGGCCTCCGGGGGCCGACGCTTCTGTCACGCTCACAGGGTTGATGGTGTAGAATCAGATGTGAGGCCCGCACACTTCATCACACACATTATTGTGCAGTCTTCGAGGGTGATATCACTCAATGGAATCTTAACTGAGATCTATAAATACATAACAAACACTGGCTTGGACCTGCAGATTGGACTGATTTTTTGGTTTACCTTAAGGCCTTTACACAAATGAAGAAACAACACAAAAATTCAAAACGTACATGTGCACCGCAACAGCTTTACACTATGACGATACGTCAGTATTGAGTTTACCGGTTGCTACACTACACCCAAATGGCCCAACAAAAATCTATCAACGCGGCTCTAAATATGTCAGATCAATACTACATATGTCAGATCTATACTATTTGTAATAATAGGAGGGAATGGGGAGCCTGTTTTAAGGCCGAATTGTTTTTTTCTAAGAAGCTATATGGTGTATTTTTAATCCCAGAACACATACTATCAAAAGAGTGTCTCCGTATCAAACACTGTGTCAATGTTGTGTTCACATCTTGTGCTGCCAGGTGGCAAGAAAGCAATTCATGCTGCGATTAATAACAGAAAAGCTGAATCTGCTTTCCCAACCTCATCTGTTACATCATTTTACAAAGATCTTTTTTTTCCATTAAAATGTAAACAAGAATACTGGAACCTTTTTTCCTGTACAATCTGAAACAATACTGCGTAAGAGCCCTTCAATAAATTAAGGGTCCTGTGTCAGAGGTGTTTAATCAACTGTAGCTGTAGTAGCTTGTGGTGTTGTACGATTCTGAAAAGTATTTATCGTGTTTTAATCCACTGTGAGTTATTTGACCTGCACAAAGATGTAAAAGAAATCACTTTAAAAAGTAAATGTTTGTCAAAATAGTTGAAGCTGTAAAATGTATGAATGAACAAATGAATGAACTCTCTATTTCTTATAATATAACTGAAACCGGTTTCTATTGCGAAAAAATATCCCCATCCGGTGATAATGATATTGATTTCATCAACGTCATCATCATCATCATCATCATCAAGCTTTATTGTTAGGATATTATAAGGTACGTTATTGCTTTTTAAATGACAAAGATGACCATTTAAAAATGAATCAAATACTTTGTTATTTGTGCTGATACACAGCGAGTTTTCTTCAGCTGAGTTGCTTTGCTTGCATCTGGTTGCTATGATACGGAATATCCGCAGAAGTAAAAGTGCTGGAACAAACCTGTACTCGCTCTCGATGAAGGGAAGGATAGAGGATGGGCCCGTCACTGTATGTTGGTTCACTTCTCCTCCATTGTTGTTGTTCAGCCCCCGTAGTCCATGGAGGAAGTGACAGCCGGTGTTGATGGTATTTGGTATTGCGGTGACAATGAAAATTGAGGCATACTACGTCAACATTTTTTAACTCCTGGCAACCAGGGGAAAAAAAGCAAATGTGCGGCCCTCAGCGGAGGACAGGTGCTCAGTGTCTCTTCACGCTGCTGTCGTGTGTGGCACAGGGAATTTATGGAAAGAATCCAAAAATAAAAAACCATAAACCATGCGGTTGGCTTGTCAAAAGCGGTATTGTGACAGCCCTGCATAATAGGCTATACCAAATATATTGCTGCAAACTACATACCATTAAGTAATACAGGGGCACAAAATAGAAGTTTGGGGGAGAAACCTAGAAGTTATTGTCATATAATGTATTTACAATTACTGTATATCACCAAAACTGGTGCTTTTGGAAAGTCTCCGATGAAATTTACGCTACTGAAACCACATTGTTCATATATGTTCAGGGGTACTCACCAATGCTGGAAGCTCAAATCTTGACAATGTACATATCTGGGAAAGACTAGTTTACTGCAGAGGCAATTTAGTCAACTATAATGCTCTTTGGATTGTCTGCAGCACAATGCAAAATAAATGCTTTTGTTTTTCATGACTTGAAAGGCTCGGCTGAATATTCACAAGTACTATACCCCATAGATACATGGATAGTTCATTTTCATTTCCTCTAAAATTGTTCCCTCCTACTAGTATTTTATTGGTATCCTATTCATACAATTAAATTACACTGTAAATCGCTGGCTGTGTAATAAAGCGTTAACAGATCTTTTTCTCCTCAACTAAATATATTCCACCAGGGAAGATTACATAAATCTCATTATATAAATCACATTTACATAATTTAATGATTAAACCATAAATACTCAGATGCATCTTCTTTACGTGGAGTGACATTGTGAAAGGACTTGACGAGTGTCAGAATAACACACATGAGGTCCAGTCTCAAGGAGGGTGTGAGGCGTTTCATCGGTTGCCTCTGGTGGAGTATACAAGATATTTTCTTTCTCCTATAAGTGTAACTAGCCACAGGCTTTGACAAGATAATGAGGTGGAGTTCTACTTAAAATTGTATCCACTAATTAGATAGAGACGTTGCTGCGCACATGAACGGCTAATTTAAATACAAATACCAATGCTTGAGGGGCAAACCGAGGGTGTAATATGTATGCAGCGCTGCATCGTTTTACACTAAGATGCCAAGATAGTACCAAATTCTGGCGCTATTTGTTATGACAATGATTGAAGATGTTTTTCTCAGCTTTTGTTGTTTTTGGCCAAAAGGGACGAGGACCACTTTAGATAGAAATAGCCCACTATAGAATGTGTAGAATACCTTTTTTAGGGTGTAGAGTAGACAGGATGCTTTTGTCTGTGTTCGTGAGCAGCCGGAAAATGTGTTAGTCATAGTGCACCTAGAACATATGGTGCCTTAGGCCCTCCGTCGCTTCAGAGTGTATCGCTCCCATTTCCTGGAATCTCTTGCTGCTTCCTACATTTTGTGTTTTCACTTATACAGCCATTAACCATTAACAATCCCCCGAGGAAACATGACCCACAAGAAGTACAATCAGAGGCGATGGGAGATAAAGGAAGGACACACTGAATAACAGCCTCATGACAAAAGACCAGGAGGCATAGAAAAGTGTCGTCTTGCATGTCAATATAAGTGTCGGTTGTGTATGCAGTTGGCCGATCAAGAGGCTTTTGAGCAACGTGGTGTTCACGTTTTTTTTAAACTATGGTAGATTTTTTTTACATTTTTTAAAACTAAACTGGAAAAAAAGAGCGTTGCAATTTAAGGTTTGCTGTGACATTTTATCCGATGATTATATAAGCGCCTTAAACAAAGTAGCTGATGTCAAGTCTGAAATGATGTTTCCTAAGCTGACAAGAATTGATGCAATGACCTTAGAGATTGTCACCACTGGAAAATTGCTCCACGGTTTCACTGGGAAATATTGTCGATGTGGAAATAGTCAAGTGTCTCTGTTGCAACTATTGTAATCACTAATATTACATCAGAGGAACAACTCCAGACTGCGGAACAGGGGATCAGATAAGAAGAGTTCTTGGAGGAAATCGCACGGAAAAAAGCTTCCTCTATGTTGTAAACAGTTAAACATACAATCGATTTAATTTGTGTCTATCAGTAGTTATAATCACCTCAATACACAATGTTCCATTATTCATCAACAGACGCGTACATTTGCATAATTCATTTATCTGTTAGATGCAGTAAAAAATATCCAGATATAGATTCTGTTCTGAGACTAAATTAATCCAAATTCATTCATTCAGAGACAAGTTTTACCCAGAAGGAAACAATGTGACAAGAAATACAAGTGGAACTTTTCATAAAATATGTGAATAATTCTATCAGATTAGAAAACAGGTGAGTTCCAACTTGTGTCTGTCTGTGGACTGATTTTGGAGCACTGCAATAATAATAGTTTCTTAGAATGTTTCCCTGAAAAGCATGTATTTTATTCTGTTTTACTGGATACATTTGGGATTATTTTCAGCTGAATTCAAAAAAGGCCATGCAATTCAACACATATAAAGAAGAAAGTTTCCAATAATAATGAAATATATATATATAGAGAGAGAAAGAGAGAGAGAGAGAGAGATCTGTATACATCTATTTATATATATAGAGATGCACACACACATATATATATATATATATATATATATATACGTACATACACACATACAACAAACACCATTTGCTTTAAAACTCAACCAACTAAGTAGCTTGCACTATATTCCAATTATAAATACCAAATGACATTGTTATTTCCAGGAATATTTCCAGGATTCTTCAGATTTTATTTACATAATAAAAACTTTGAAAATAGCTACTCTAGCATTTTAATTATTTCCACGTCTCGAAAAATATTATGATTTTAATACTAATCCTTTTCAGTTCCATGACAAGTAGTCGTAGCCGTTGTTTTATCAGTGTTGTAATTGTCTGTGGTTAATTATTTCCTGAGTAGAATTAATTTTGTAACAGGTGCAATGTGTTGGGAGAGTGACTGGAGCGAGTCACCTCAATTTACAAGCTATCAGTATAGTGACCTGGGGGTCACTTTCCTCGATGTAAATAAGTTTTACAAATGAAAATGCATGCCCAGGGAGATCTTTGAAAAGCTAATCCCCAGCCAAGTGTGTAATTAAGAATGTGTAAGGGAATGCGATACATGCGTGTGACATGACAGTGAAGCAGCAGACTGTGTCAACAGTGTGCAAATTAATCACCTGTCACTGGCTGTTAATGACCAAACAGTCGCTAACACCTCCCTTGAGCCAGGTATCGATGAAGATAGAGAAGAGGACCATAGAGAGGTATAGGCCCGTCCCTTTCTGGAGGAACACTATGAGACTTTATTTTAGTATAAATATGTAGGTAGACAACGGCGAGGGACAAATACTGTTAGAACTGTGCCATGAATTACACATTTGCTGTTTGTTCATTTAAAAGATCCTTTTGTCTGGGAAGAAAGTCTCGTCTTTGTTGTTTTCAAAGGCCACCATAGTGATCGTGATTGATGATGAAGTTGACACACGTTATATGTATAATTCATGGCCAAAGGATATTTTTTTAAAGAATTTGAAAAATGTGTGTCTCTCTCCATTGACTACTGTTGTTTATTCTGAAAAAAGGTCCCACGGGGTACACCAGAAAGGGAAAAACGTCACCTAGTTGTGAATGAAGCATCTTCATAAAATGACAACAAATGTTCATCCAATGCGCAGGAAGTTGAGGATTGCAATACACCGTGGATTTGCATTTCAAAATGTCTCACTAAAGCTGGGGGGAGTAGTGGAGGTTCGGCGCCTCAGCCATAAAAGACCCTTTACAGCGGTGGATCCATATCACATCACTGTATTATCATAACATTATCCTCACTATATTGCAGCAGAAATAGCACACGTTCCTAACGGGTTTGTTTCTGAGAAACTACCCGAGTCAGCAATCTGTGCTGCATTATCAGCTTCTAGTCTACCCGTCTATTGTTTTTCGTAGATGCAACCAGTCACACTGAAGTAAATGAGGTAAAAAAGCTATTTTGACACAGCAATGTGACAATGTGTTGGTTCATTTCTTACATTTTATTTATATTATTATAAGAATCTATCAAATGACAAAATGAAAACATGTGAGGAATACAAATTTAAAAAGGAATGCAATGTCAATGTGAACTTAATAGAAAGTTATTTCTGATTGAATAATAAGTTTGCACTGATTTACTTTTTACTTGTTTGTATCTGGCCATAACAGTGCAATGCAATGTCATAATATCTACTATTTGTCACAAGACATGCACACTATGCCATCTAAAGTGACTACGTAGTATAATATCCTTGATATCTTGTCCTTAATGGTAAAAAATACCTGCACTTTGAACAGTTTATTGTCATTCCTTTAATGGATTTTGAATTATTTTTAAAGCAGTACCTTTTTTGGATAAATGCAGTTGCATATCTATACAACCAGCTTGCAGATACATATGAGCTTTTATTTTGAGTCCTCTTTTTGGCTTCCTGACAATGAAAGTCCAATATTCTCTCTTCTCCCCCTACCTACATGTGCCATGTGAACTATCCTCAGTCTAGATAAAAACAGGTCATACATGAGTGTTTTCCCATAATTATACAGCTGATATGATTGAATTCTTTTTTCTTTCAAGGACACACTTCACGTACATTTACTGTGGACCCACAGCCCTCATGGTGAGAGGCCAGGCTCCACATCGTAATGGCTCTCCAACACCTTATAGAATGCAAAGGTGTAATCTTTGCAACTGACAGGAAGGCGCAGTATCGGTGGCATTTGGCCACAACTGAAGTGAAAATGTGTCAGAATTGGAGAGCTACGCTGCATTCAGAGTGGAGTAGGTCAGTCTGAGAGGACATGGAAACACTCTCCCAGGAGTTCAAACCTCTCGAAAGAGAAGTTCTCTAATATCCGACTTGATCGAGCACAGATGCGGCTCAGCAAAGCGTTTCTGTCCTTAACATGGGATCAGTACTGGAAAAATACCTATCTATCCAAATATAGCACACATTTTAAACAAAATTTCAGAAAATCTGCAAAGGAAAGCAGGTCAGTAGGAAAGTCGTTGACCTGTAAAACCCCGGCTGACTGCCCCTGCAGGTTTGTCTCCAGCAGCGCCAGAACCAGCGGGCACCTAAAGCCATCACTCTCCTCAACATCCCAGTTCCTCTTTCCTCCCGACTGCCCAACACGCATCACTGCCTCACGCCCAGCCTCCCCCCCCCCCCCCCCACACACACACGATGGACTGTGCAACACAAGCAGAGTAGCTTTATTCAGCATGCTTGTTATTCTAACACAGTATATGTAGCTTAGTGTAGCATTATATCTTTCTTAACTGTATATCAATCTTGTAGTCTTTCTTTAACTTTTGAACTTAACTTTTTACCTTTCTTTTCTCTCTCTCCCTCTCTCTCTCTTTCTCCTTATTTTTTAGGAAAAAGGCACCAGTCCAACCCCAAATGTTAAATAAATGTCAATTTGAAAATTTCAAAAGTGTTGTAATATGCATTAATGTCTGTTTGACGTATTCACTAGAGGAAGGTCTCTTCATTGCTCTCCACAGGTTTCCATTTCCTGCTGCTTTTTGCTTTATAACATTTCTAAACCAAATACTGTATTGAACTTTCTATTCCTTTCCTGTGAACTAAATTTTAGTTACTTTGCATATTCAGAATCAATCAAAGTATGATGCATCAATAAAAGGCTGAGCTAAAACTATATTGATCCTGGTGAATTTCAAAAGTCGGCGGCATATAAAATAAATAAAATGTTTTCCACATTAACTACTACAACAATTTATCTTAAATAATGTACACATCAACCTATCAATAATTATACTCCAGAAATATATTGAATGTGACATTCTTCAAAATGAGTACTTGTATTTTTAAGTATACTTTGCATACTGTTGTACTTTTTTTTAAAGTAACATATTGAATGCAGGACATTTTATACACTGTGGTACTGCTATGTTTGGCTTATGGGGATATTTGAGCAGAATTGCAATATACATACCAATATGAATGTTTACATTAGTGTATAATCACCTGAAAATAATAATAGATGCGTTTTTGTTACAGTATCCCAGAAGGGACAAACCGAACCCAAGCTCTGAATCTATCCGGCCACCGTAGTTCATACACACTCATACACACTCTTCACACTTCAGTTGGTTACAATCTGCAACCTCAACGCTCGATGTTGCGAGTACTTTCTTTCCAACTTCTCCATAATCACAGCAAACCATCACAAAAAGACCAATATATGCTGGGCTAACACATATGATATCTCGAAAAGTAATAAATAAATGTGGTACCAGAGGGAAAGGGAATTGAGCCCATGGCCATATCTGTTCCTTCATTAAAGAAGCAGGAGAGCGCCTCCATTCCCTGATGCTCTCACATCTGCACCTCTTGAGTCTCTCCTGTAACCTTCTTCCCATCCTTTCCAACTTAATGCTCAGTTCCTGGTCAGCCTTGCTGTTTCATGGGAGGATTTCAAGGGTCTGTATTAAATCTCCTCTGGTGGATACCCGAGTGAATTTTGATTTTGATTTTGATTCTCGAAGCATTACTCCTGGGAAGACATTCCTCCAGCTTGAGCTCAGCTTCCTTTGAACTCTACTTAGATTTTCTCGCTGAGCCACCAGCCAGAAGCAAATCGAATGTGTTGTTGAGGCCGTAGAGGACCGGGAGCTCATGCAGTATGGTTCATTAGAAAGATGAAGAGAATACCCAGACAACACACCTTGAACATGAAACTAAGTTGACCCCGGCAGATCCTCTTTACGTTCTAAGTATTGTACATTATACATGTGGTTATAGATAGCAACAGAGTTGAGTACAATAACAGTTATGAAAAGTTATTATTGGTACTGCCATCCAAAGCAGGAGTCTTGGACTCACGAAGATCTGAGCTGCTAAATTAACTTATTTTACAAACAAGAAAATGTATACTAATCAATTAAATTGACATATACACATGTTAAATAGTTGATGAATGAGACCAAATTAACACATTTGAGTAGGTAACAGGCTCTTATTGTTTCCCTCTCATGTGAAACACATTTTATGTGGTTAAAATATGCCTTTATGATTAATGTGTGTGTGAATGGCTCTTAAGTCTTAATTAATACATTTGTTAATTATTTCCCTTCCCTTATTTTATTTATATATATATATTATAGTTATGCCCATCTGATTACTATGTTAGCAAGCCCTGGCCTGTAACAAAATAATGATGTTATTATTCTTTTGAAAAAACAATAAAACTTCATTATTAAAAAAAGGAAGATGAACTGTGCTGAGTGCATCCCTGGTGAAGATTCACCCTGTTCTGTATGTATTCAGGCCATTGCGTTCTCCACACTCACAGGCAGCAAGAGACCATTTGAGTGTCTGTGAACAAGCATCCAAGAAGGGTTGTTGACCCACAAGAATACTTTTGAGATTCAAATACAAGTAAATATAGTCGGTCCTTCAATATAAAGTAAAGAACCATCAAGTTTGGTCAAAATCTGACAAGCAGTGTTGTAATTATGCCCAAATCATGCAAATATAGTTGTATTTGTACTCCACTTAAGAGTACTGAAAGAGGGAACAATGTAACAGAAGTGTCTGTTTGTGAACAAGGATTAAGGGCTTTAGTTTCAATTCCACAAGGCACAAAACACAGACAAGGCTGTTCAAGTACATCAGATCTCTTCTTTCAGCAGCCCTTCAAAAGCATCCTGTGATATGGCACGCTGACATGTTCATGATGAAGACAGCGATAAGGCCTGGAAGAGCCACAAAAGATTCCCCCAAAAGTATATTTAGTCTATTGTGTGTCATTGTGCAAGAGGTAAGAACTAGTAATGGGGGGGGGATCTGAAATTAAACCAGCATGAGAGCAGAAATGGTGCTTCTGACTATTCCCTGCACAAGACATGTCAATTTACTTGAAGGCCAATAATTAAGCAATCAAAAAAAGCCCCTGTGCAAAATGTGATATTTTTCATTAAGTTAAAGCTCAGCAGGAGAGCACAGACCATTTAGTAATAGTGGATTCAGTGTGACAAAATACAAAATAAAACCAAATTTAAATTGTTGTAAAAAGCTGGTGTTATTCAGGTGATTAGTGGGAACAACAGTTTTTAACATTTTAAATAAAAAAGGGAAGTTTAGACGAATGGATTCGTGGAGGATTAAGCATCCTGGGGTCCAACTAAAAAATAACTAATTAGGACTGAATAATATAACATGTCTGTGTCCTAGAAGTGAACTAAATGTTCTTTATAGGGATACAACAGAGCATGCAGGTTTAGGTTTTTGATTAGAGTACTGACCTAGAAAGTGTTTCAAGAAAAATATTCTAAGAAACATCATGGGAGGAGCGATCAAAGATGAGTTAACTCAGTGTTCGAACACGGGGGAGCCACCAGGGGTTTAGCATCCCAAAAGGAGACCTGAGCTCCCTCAGAAGCAAGAAAACTGAGAGCTGTGGTGCGTTTGAGATCAGCATTTATAATGCAAAAATGAATTACATGAGAAATATTGGTTGAATGAATGAAGACCTTACTTTACTTCCCATCACGCACCTTTGTGCTGCAGGTTTTTCCTTCATGTCAGCAACAAAAAACAAGACTTCAGAACGGATCAGATGTAGAAAACCCTGCTGTGGCGATTTTCAGCATCTTTCAACTGGAGATGTTGGAAAAATGTAAAAGTACAAGTTAAGCACAGATGCATCAGTGTGTAAGTAGAAATTTAACCAAACTACTTTCTGTTACGTAATCTATCCTGGTGGTTCCCAAAGGTTGTGAGATGATTTAAAGGAACAGAGTGTCACATTTAGGAGGATGAATTAGCAGAAATGGAAGATAATATAACAACTGACCTGAAACTAAGAACAGTTACGTGTTATTTAGCCTTAAAAAAGCCATTTATATCTACAAAGGGAGCAGATCGTCTTCCACAGAGTATGTAATCTAGGGCTGGGTGCAGATGCTAAATCAACCTGTTCCCATTTGGACGGCCCTTTTAGTTATTCACCACACAATGCTGCCTTTCTTCTGTGGCAGCAAGCATGTCAAATCCACAACCGGCAGTTTTGAAAAGGGAAGCCAAAAATGAAGCGTCTTATGTCTGCATTCTTTCAAATGACCAGCAGGGGGCGATTTCTCTGGTTGCAAATAACGCTACTTCTCGCTTGCTTTATTACCCCAATAAATATTGTAAATTAGTGCATGGTCTAAATCGCTACTTTCATACAGCAGGAGGTTTATTCAGTAAATTATTGTCCCATTTAATGTAAAATAGATGATAAACCAGGGTACGCTTTAGGGCTTGGCTACCTTGTGATTGAAAGGTTGCTATAACAACATTGTGCGGCCTGAGGGTTTGCGTGTTTTCATCTTAGAAATGTAACCCTTCTACAGTGTGTGTTTTCAGTTCGTTAACATTGTAATTCTGGTGGCCTATCAAGACAGCGGCGGTCAAATTGCCGAACTTGAAGCTTCAAAACCGCAGTCCACAAAGTGCTTGTCCACTGCTTGACATCCTGGGGACTACGTCCTCTTCTTCTATACAGTCCATGATAAAATCGCACCATGGTGACCTTTTTCTCTGCATAACAAGCCTAGACAAAGAATAATTTGTTTCTGCTCACTATGGTGGTGCTTCAGCTGCTCCTGAGACAACCCTTGACGCCATCTTCAACATCATCATTGTCGGCTAAGAGGACGAACTGCTATTCACACTAAAATGGAATAGAAGCCTTTATTGTCATTGTAAAGAAATACAATTAAATTGGAAGAACTACTCCTGATTAGTGCAATTAAAAACCACCACAAAACAAATCCTACGGCCCAGTTTAAGACACTGTCCTTAAGTCTGGTGTTCCTTGCTTGAGGGTCCTTTAGCGCCTGTTGGAGGGCAACAGGTCAAGCCAGTGGATCCAGGATAAAAAGAGTCCTTAAGAATGTGTTGGATGTGAGTTGGAGATGTCTTCCAGGCAGGGCAACCGATAATCATCTGTGTGGTTTTGATGACCCTCTGAAGTGCTTTTCTGTGTGCTAATAAATGACCATATTGGACAATTGCAGAAGTACTGGAGGAAGACAAGAAGTATGATTTGAGAAAGCCAATAACTACACCTCAGTTTCGTATATCGCCATCTTGGATTACGGCCGTCGCCATTTTCCGCAATCAGTGAACAGATATTTGGACGGTAGAGAAGTGATCTCATGTTTGCCTTCGATGATTTCTCGCTGTCGTCCAGGGCAGACCTTTGCATTTATAAATACAGAATCTCTGGGACTAATGTTGATTCTGATGCTAATGTTTCACCTTTTATGTTGTTTACCCATATAGTGGCATAAAGGTGTGAGGCAACGCTAACTCAGACCGTCTGCTCTACCAAGACCGACTTTAAGGTTGTTTTTGTCATAAGTTTTCTGTCATGAGCAAAAAAGTAAGGATTTTAGACAAGATTGATTTCAGAAAGCTTTTCGAACCCCATCAGAAGCATCAAACAATCCTGTGTGGAACGGTGCAGGGGGTGCTAAGTTACTCTTGAGTGCATATGACATATGTCCTCACTGCTGTTCCCCTCAGCTTTATGATGCATCTTAACGTCTTCCAGCTCAGCGTTCTAGTTTTATGGTTTGCAACTTTACTGTTTAGGTTCACCATCAATCTCGTTTCTAGTAACTGCTGTATGTAGCGGTTTTCAGTGAAACCACTCTGATGATGCCCCTCTACCTGAGTGGCTCCATGTGTATTGGAGCATCGGGAAGCAAAAGAGCAAGATATTTCCCCACAGGGGTTGTTGAAGGAAAGAAGAAGAGCAAATATTGGACATACATTTTTCAGGTGGCCAGAAACGTGATTCTAAATGAACGCTAATGTAATTCTGAATCTGGTGTGTAAATAGAAAGTGATTGTTAACACACAGGTTTCTTGCTTCTCATGAAAATGAATTAATGGCCATGAAAATGAATTAATGGCCATGAAAATGAATTAATCATGCTCTAAGAAGTCTGAGACTGAAATGTTGACCTTTAATTGTCTTGCTGTAATTAGTCAGATTTCAACAATATAGTAGATGAGAATGTGGAGCACGTTTGAATTTATTGACTGGACTTACCAAAATCTAATTTGGCCATAAATTACTTTAGTCCAAGTTCAGTCAAAATGTCCATATTTAGTCCAAATGAGGCGGTTTATGGCAAAGATTTTATGTCAAGGTTGACAATTCTGATCGTTAATGACATCAACCTAATCCTTAACATCCCTCTATACAGAAAGAGAAATGTAGTACAGCATTTTTCCACCTGCTCATTCACATTGTGCTCAGCTACATCCTGGCATTTGTTTGGCTAAGACTCATGAGCAGGCTACCTTTAGCTGAGGCATCACCATCCCTCCGCTTACCCCCATCAATGACCCATCAAGGAAGTCCTGCCTCTGTCAGCCGATTGTCATGCTACTCGCCTCTTATAACCCAATCGGTCATGCATTGTTAATGTTTCAAGGATATTGTTGTGTATGCTATTTGAAGCAGCTGCATCACAGGAAACTGAGTGATATGATTCGACTATGGGTGCATCTTTGTCTTTGATATTAGATTTAAAAAATTGGGTGGAGGGGGTGGGGGGGGGGTTATCTCACACGACTACGACACACACTTGATTAGATTGTAATTGTTAAAGAAATGAAGGGATGGCGCTGTAAGTCTAAATCACATGAAGCTTCTTAGCAGGATGTGCAGCATGTTGAAGTGGTTGGTGATGAAATTCATAATTCGACAGACAAAACTGTTTACTCATGCAAGTCTTACTGACACTGATCTGGGACATCAATAAGTTATTCATCAACCGTTTTTTAATCTTTCCCAGCACACAGATCCAAAATATACACTTGAACATTGCAAATGCACCGACAATGGTACAGGAAGTGGATATAGTGACTTACTGGGTTGTGGATGACGGTTTTGAAGCCTTGAGTTTGGCATCACCATCTCGGTTTTTGGCCGTCGCAATCCTGTTTTTTTGCAATAAGAAATTACACACAAGAAACATTTTTAGGCAAGTAAAATGTTACAATAACTGTCATAAACCAAACACACTGTGAAAGGATTAAAGTTCTCCCAGTACTCCCAGACCTGACAACATTGTGGTAGCAAGTTAGCAACCCCTCGATCCCAGTGAGCTCGCACTAAAGCGTGACATTCTTTATCGTCTATTTCACCCTAAATGAGACCATCATTTAATAATTGTACATCATTCTGTGTTGAAGAAGAGTTGAAAATAGCGATTGAGATCATTAACTCATGTTTACTTGTAAATCAGTGAGAAGTAGGTTTATTTTCTCACTCCTTTTTGCAAGCAGAAGAGTCGCCCCCTGCTGGCCATTAGAAATCACTTTTCAGAACTGGAGGTTGCCGTTGGAATGACCATCAATAAAAATGCATAAAATTACACGAGAAAATACAATGTTTTTTTAGATGTATTTTCTGATCTTACAAACTGTATCGCGCTCCTCCAAAACCACAAATGTGTTTTATCATCTACTTTGACTTGGTTCAGTTTTGTGAGATGGCTTTGTTACATAAACATCAAGATGCATTGTGTTTCATACACTTGCTTAAAAGAAAGAAGCTTTCTTCCTTCTGTGGAAACTGCACCAGAGTTCTGATTATTTGCAGCGTAAAATACGAATTAAGGGCAAGCCAATATATTGCGCTGTCTAGTTTTAAAACATTCTGCAGGTGTATTTCAGAGAAATAAATAATGCATTTGAACCCTTTCAGCTAACAGAACTGCGCTGTTCATGTTATCCAGTACACACTTTCTAGGATCTCAATTTTGAACGCTTGCCAACTGAACCGTATCATACACGCACACGTTCAACGCTCCAAATGCAATTTATTTCTATCTACTACGTCAGTGTTGCGCATCCGATCGATTTCAAGGTGTTCCCGCAGTCAGAGAAGCATCCGCTGCGAACCACAGCCTGTTGAGGAGCTGATGCTAATCTAGATAGAAGGAAGACTTGGGGGTTGCACTTTCTTTCCCCACGCCTCCTTCTCTCGCTCTGTTGAAGATGGTACTGATTGTGCTGCAATATGTCGCATTGACCACGGCCAAGACTGCCGACTGAGGCGCAATGTCACCCCTGCTTATTTAATCAGTGGTGTATGCCTCTTGAAGCGGTGCGTGGATGTACATGTGTTCATCACACCAGCTTACCGCAAGCTCTCTCGACACAGAACAAAGCAACGGCTTGCATGTGTTGCTCTTCAAAAAAACGCTTTCTTTTTGATCCCTCGTGACGCATTCTCCTAATGCCATTCTCTCTAGAAATAAAACAACTCTTTGAATGTGTTCTCTGGACATCTATTCAAAGAAAGCTTTGATATTCATGAGGATGCGCTCATGTATATTCATTCTCCTAAACTTATGCGTGTTTCCTTTCTTTTGCTGCATTGCCCCTGCTTTTTAAGGCAGCAAACAACATTTCTTTGCTGGGTTTCTCTCTTTTTCTATTTTTCTTTCACTACATGTTTACTGCAACAGAAGTTCAAGTGGCTTGTGGTCGTTTTAGCACAACAGGGTTGAAGTGAGAAGCTATTGAGCTTGTTTGACTGGGCTGGGTGACGGATATGCCCCTAGACATTTGCACTACAGTATCCTGCTGACTTGCTTGCTCTCACTGCCATAGAAACTGGGTTCCTGAGTGCAGTGGAGGCTCATTCTGCTCTGGAGCAAGCAAGGAAGAGGATCGGAAGGAGAGAGTAAGGGGGAGAAGAAGAAGAAAAAAGAGACAGAGAGAAAAAGAGAAACAGAGGGTGGGAGAAGTGAAGAGAGAGAGAGAGAGAGGAAAAGTGAGACACACTGTCACTGGTGAGTACACAGCTGTCACAGCAGATTGAATCAGGGGTTCAAATCTGTTGCTTTGAGCGTCTTTTTTCCTTCTTTGTTCGCTTTTGACGATTGATTTCACTGCTGTGCTGTTAGACAGGTTGCAGGTTGCCAGTTTGTTGGCGGATGTGAGCGGGAGAGACGCACGTCGCTTCGCTCAAAGATGCAGAGGACAGATGCAGAGCAGCCGTAGCTTTTCATTTGCATATCAGTCATGAATTCTGTTGTACTCTCTCAACTGGGAATCTTTAACTAATATTTACTTTTGAATAATACATGCCAGGATAAAACTACTTCTCTTTTTGAGGCAGCCTTTCCTGACTATATCATCTTCTATCATTTATGAAGCATCGTTTTAATATTTTATAAGAGTGAATGTCTGCAGCTGCACTTTCCACCTCTATCTTACACAACTCTGCCCATCATACTGCTGTCTGAACCCGGGTTCAAATTAGCGAGATATTGACCTATTATTTCCACATCCTTTTAGTTTTTTGGATCTAATTGTTTTTCGTGCTATAAAGTTTCAAGTGCTTTCATCATTTTGATTGTAAAAAGAAATGCTAGTTCAAGTTATTGCAGGCAAATACACCCACATGGCAGAGGCGAAGAGACTGGCTCAGCTGCACAATGTGAAGCCGGATCACTGCTTTGTGCATGTTTTCTATTTGTGTCTCTGTCTTCTTCAGTTTGCACATGCTTGTGTGTGTCCCTCCCCCCCACACACACACACACACACCCCTTCCTCCTCCTTGCTCTTGCTGTGTTTGATCAACGTGCATCATGACACTTTGATGAAGCGCCAGAGCTTTGGGTCTAATACAAACGGAGAGATACAGCAGGATACCCTGCGCTCCATGTCAGCCTGAGTGCGGGGGAAATTGTAATATTCTGATCATCATTTTCTAAATTTTTTCACTTCGGATTCAAAGTACGTCAGATGTGTTAATAAGCAGAGATTCTTGCCACGAACAGATCAGGGAATACCGTTGGAAACGTTTTCTACAACAATGTCCAACCTGTTATGTGGAGTTAATCCCGTCAGTGTTTATGTTCATCTCTGCGGTTCCTCGGATCCCCTGGCTCCCTTCACCTGTTCCTCCAGTGCAGTTGTATATGGGTTTCCTCCCCCTCCTGCAGCAGCAGCTTTGGGAGAAAACTGAATTAAACAAATCCAACCAGCCTTATCAGTTTTCTGCTGGTTCCTGCCATGACTGGATCCCGGTGTCCCTTCCTGGCAAGCCGTATTTATGGTGTATATGTGTGTGCTTGTGGATGTGTTTGATGGCTCTGCCCTGGATGAGCTACAATGCGCAAATGACCAATTGCCTCCCTGCATTCATGCGAGTGTGTGTGTGTGTGTGTGTGTGTGTGTGTGCGGCATTGACATGATTGTGTGTGATCAGGTCAGGATAGCTACAGGGGTTGTTTTATTGTTCTTTGTGAGAGGATTCAGGGATTCTGGCATTTGTTTCTCTGGTGACATGATTTATGACTTCTTGTTAACATGTCACGTAAAATGTCCCTGAGAGGGAGCTTGGTCCGCGAACAATAGTGCACACCGGTGTGACAAATCCATAAAGCACACATGTGGGAAAGCATGTATGCATTGCGGTTTGAGATAGTGCTGAGCTCTCTGACGGCCCCCTCCGGACATAATTTGTTTCAATACAATAGAAAATCGGGCAGAATTTTGACAGCCTTGTGGCCCGGATCAATACCCCAGTCATCTATGAGGGAAAACACTATTGCTCTTGTACAACAAGAGGATGTGCTACCCTGATAATGATTGCTCTTGTTTAGAGGAAGCAGAAGGAAGCTAATGTGCGATAAAGCACATTAGAGGAATAATCCTGGTCATGGGGGGGCCAAATGTTGCATCTCTGAATTGTTAGAGAGGGGAAAAGCTCTGCGGAGCAAAGCTGCTACTGAATTGCAAATGGCTGTTTAGCGATGAGGGCTCATTTCCGATTGCTTTTGGGCAAAATACCCAGATTGATCATCTTAACAAATCTTTAATTCACCATCTATCTTATGTCCCGGTCTGGAACTGGTGACGCATGCTAACTCAGCGACGCTGTGAACTCAATGAACATGGCCGACCACCTTAACTTAGACCGAGTGTGGATACACTTCACCAAAGGAAACTCACAACAAGTGGGAGGAAACAACAAGTCCCCTGCTTTTATCTATCACCTGTACGTGATGTTTAAGTACAACATTGTGGCAGATAACTTCTCCTGAGCCAACCGCCGGTGTTACACTGTATGCTGGGCCCATTCAATTGACGTGTGGCAGTGCTTTAACGATTTTGCCTTCACACAATGTTAAATCTGTGATTTATTGAGTTGATATTTGATAAATAATAAATATTATTTCCACTCTGTTTAATTTAATTCTGCAGCTGCAGCAAATCCCAACAGAAGACATTTTCTTTCGCAGAAAAAAACAAAAATGAATAATGTCAAAGTTAATGAATGTCACTGAGCAGTGACAAAACATCTGGTAAACACCAGTTTTCGGTAATTTAAGATTATGCAATCACATTGCTCATTTAGAGTGGGTGGCCAATACTCCATTATCATAATAGTTTTTCTATCGTATAAGATAAGTCTTTCACAAAGCGATGGGCTTGTTACCTCCTAATATTAAGCAGTGACCCCCCCAGTTATAAATTGGGACCTCTAAACTTGTATTACTGTCTCATTTTAATTAATTTAATCTTGGTTTATAACAAAAAACTGAATAGAGTTTTTTCTTTTCATATCTTATCCCATTATGCATCTAATTAACCCCTCAGATGTATCCTAAGACCCATTGTAGAGGTCTTGACCACAACATGAAACATAAACTAATTAAACAAGAGAATATTAGGCATTTTTACTCGAAAAATTTACACAAACTATTATTCAATTATCGAAATAGCTAAATTCATTTCTCCTCACTAAAGTTGTCATCATTTCCCAAAATACAAACTCCCTAAAAAGAGCTGTATAAAATGCTATCAAAATCCATCCCTATTAGCAAAAAACATTGTCATAGCTTCTCTTCTAAGGGAAATTCATAATTTCCATTTCTATCTGGCAAGAAAATAAGTATAATCGAAAAAAATAGCATGACATCCAAAGAAATTATGAGTGGCAGCAAGCTTAAAAGCCCTCATTCCATGAAGCTGTAGGCCTTGCTTCTTACTTGTATTCACATTGCAGCTATAAAGCAAAGCGTTCATCACAATCTGATGTTGTTGTTGAACACTGATCTCTTCCCCAAAACACCACCAGCTGAAATACAACCAAAACACCCTAAAGGCACTCTTTCACACTTTTTATCCTGTGCAAAAGAGTATAAATTTAGGTTTCATCCACACAAAAAGTCAATATAAACAGTTTCAGCGTTGGAGGTTGGGTCCCAGATTTTATTTACAAGAGAGAAAAAGTGCTTCAATGATTTTAGTTTGGGAGCTAAATTAAACATACCACTGAAAATATGGGAAACAGAACGAATCAATGAATAATGTATTGCTTCTCTGCAAATGTAGAGTAGTACTCTAGGTTCCGATTCAAACTAAAAAATGCAAAACAATATTGAGAGCGTCTGAGACTGAATCTGACGATAGGATTCAGCTGCTGAAGCCCTGAAAGATGTAGAGCATTGCTGGGGTTCCTTTAAGCCTGACAACGCTCCCCTCTTGGTGAAACGACATCTGCCCACCAATTTCATTATATCAGTTGAACTATAATGCATCATGAGGCGACCAGCTTCTGAGCACGTGGTACACAACGTCAAGGCCCGGCTTGTATTCAACGGAGTCAGGGTGATGGATGTGTCATTTCCTCACGCTGACTGGTTGTTTGCCCCCATCATCGGGGCCCAGAGGTCGAAGGTCAGGTCAAATCCAAGGCCTGCCTGCCTCCACAAACTAAAATCTGATGTGGCTGCATTTCTTTTAACTGCATGGGGGGTTTACAGGACATATTTTGATGTGTCATTGACAATTAAACTTGGGATAGATTGGTGAAATAGGAAGACAGAGGTTAGAGTTTCACACGTTTTGGGAAATAGGTATGTTAAAATGTATTTCACTTTCGGGGATCAAGAAAGTATGTTTACTTCTTCTAAATCTGGAGCATAAAGACTGGAAACTATTTTTTTTAATGATGCAACTAGAGGTATTTCCTAAAATATCTTTAAAATACTGATTCTACTCTTACTAAAAACAACAATAATACAACACATATTAGTTTGACATATAATCCATACATACTTCATTGCCTCATTCTGTTTTGTAAACACACTGTTTTAAATATCCATTCCTCTTCTAGCCTCTGGTAAACAATCAAATATTTTAATAGGCTCTTAAGAATATGCCAAAACATATTACCATTTCAATTATGTTTCTCCCACATATTTCCCTTAAACTTAATCAGAGACATTAAAAAGCTAAAGCATCTTCCCACTCGCTCCACATCACTCACACCTTCTCGATACACATGACAGGGTGGCTGCTAACCCTGTATATTTGTCATGATTAACAATGCAATATTTCAGGGCAATGGAGCATTTAGAGTGGAGCCAAAGCTTCCATCGAGCACTACCGGGCGCTCATAACCTCTGCCAGTAATGGATGTAGCACATCCATTTAAAATCCCTGGTGATGAAAATTACTGAGATTGAAAATGAGTTTACGTTATTTTTTACAAGGGGCCAGATCGCTGCCGGTTAGTTTTATTGTGATGCCTCTGGAAATTAAAACATCCATATAGTGGCATGCAGGAAGCACGGGCTGAATCGATAACTTTTCCACTCTTGTAAAGTTGGACATTTTCAACCTTTATTGTTCAATAGCATCATGCAGTCCACCTGCTCCGCTGGTCTCATGAGAACTTGTATTCTACAGATTCTGACGCGGTCTGGTTGATGATATCCTTTTTTCCTCCACATCTAATATAAAACAAATCATACGACTTCGGATTGGACATAATACTTATAGCTCTCGGTACGGTAAAGATTCATCAGCTACATGATGATGGGACAAGGAGGATACAAGGCTGTGGCGGATGGTTCGATTCAGTTTATTTGTATAGCCCATTTTCACAAATTACAAATTTGTCTCAGAGTGCTTTACAATCTGGACACAGACATCCCAGTCCCAAAACCTCACATCGGATCAGGAAAAACTCCCAAATAACCCTTCACGGGGAAAAAAAGGAAAGAAACCTTCAGGAGAGCAACAGAGGAGGATCCCTCTCCAGGATGGACAGGTGCAATAGATGTAATGTGTACAGAAGGAATCATTATACACAAATTAAAACACAGTAACAACACAATCAATGAATATGACAGAGTGTATGAATAGTTGGTAGTACGCATATTCCACGATGAAGACCTCCACGATCCATCAGGCAGATGGAGGTAGAGAGGAGGAGTGGGCGGAGTCTCAACAGTGGGCGGAGTCTCAGCAGGGCCATGGCATAGTTGGTAGTAGGAATATTCCACGATCCAGACCTCGATGATCCATCAGGCAGATAGGATTTATGACGTCAAAAGGACTCCGGGGAGAAAGCAGAGTTAGTAATGTGCAATAGAGAGATGAAAATTCATCCATAAGTAGAGAGAGAAGAGGAGATAGGTGCTCAGTGCATCCTAAACGTCCCCCAGCAGCTATAAGCCTATAGCAGCATATCAAGGGGCTGGACCAGGTGAACCTGATTCAGCCCTAATGCATCAGGCCGGATGCAGTAGCACCACTTGTGAGGTGTCATGTTGGGGCTGGACCCTCTGTCTGAACCCAACGTCACGCTCCAGGGAAGGATGAAGCCGGACCGGTGTCTCAGCCCAGCATGCTGATTGGAAGTCAGACTATATTGGACAATTCTGCATTTTAGGATTTACTTCCATTAAGATGATTCATGTTCATGGTCCATTTTCTAGATAAAGTGGTGACCCTGAACACATCACCACGACCAAGTCATGTTTGACGTGCATGCAGGGAACTGGATACCACATGTTTTTGTTGCTTTATCTTACCAACAATACTTTCTTGACTTTAGCCATATTGTAGATGTACATACACGCACATTTATGTATAAGATAAGATAATCCTTTATTAGTCCCACAGCGGGGAACTTTGCAGGATTACAGTAGCATAGTGGATAGTACAAACAAACAAACAAGAGACATAAATCAACAACAAGATCAAAACAAGTATAATGAATATGTATCAAACAGTAAAGGCATAATAAATAAGTAGAACACTTTTTTTTTAAAATACAGATATGATATAGTCGGACTGAATGGTTGATATAAAAAACATATTTCTAGTTACTGTGTGGATAATTGCTCAGTAATCTTCTGTAAGAGCTGTGCACTGTGGTTTAATGTGTACTAATCTGAGTGAAACGGGAGTAAATATCAGCAGCGGATTATGACACACACTCTGTATTTCTGGCATGTGCAGAGTGTCATTGTGAGGCAGGAACATGTGACCATGTCCCTTTTGCACATGCAGTCTATCCCTAAAATGTTCTGGAACATTGTCTTCATGGGGTCAAGTGTGAATGGTAGCAATGATCTAAATTCAGGGAAATCGGTGTCGCCAAGATTCCCACCTCAATACATACCTAGCAGCATTTTAGGGAAAAATGTTGGTTTGGATGATTGACTTGATTTGACTTGTCGGACACACTTGGAAATTGAATACATTACAACGACATTCGCACACGACAAAAACAGCTCCTGAAAGCCATTGTTCCTCAAGAATGCTCATGATGCCCCATCTCGTTTTCTTCTGTTGAGTTGTATGGTGGTTGACATCCATGTATGTCGCATTACCGCTATCAAGCTGGACTGTCTCTTGACTGATCTATTCCGACATTGACATGCTGTGTAAAAAAACGCAAGCTGGAAATGTTCCTGAATAAAAATGTGAAAATCCTAAGGCAAAGTTTATCCTAATAATTTAACGTGAACTATGTGTGTAAGAGAATTTACAGTGTGGCTCATTGATGTGGAAATTAGAACTTTAGTCAACAATTGAGCTTTAGGGCACAGCAAAATACTAATATGTATATCATGTAATGGTTGTTTACTTCATGAGGATGAATAAGTAGATTTCACACCAGTTGATGCGTTTTCATTTCGGTAAACAAGACAAATCTAAAGCGTCTCATGGGCAAAACACATGATTGGATGTTTTTGCAAAAAAACTGGGCTGAGCAAATTGGGCTCAGCATAGCTTGAAATAATATTGTATACTTCATATCAAGCACATTACACTACATTTCATTTAGCTGATGCTTTTATCCAAACCAACTTAAATTCGTACACCGTAACAGCTACAGGGAGCAGTTCTGGGTTTAGTCACTTAGTGTCTTGCTCAAGGACACATGAACTCGGGTGGGGATTGAACCACCGATCCTCTGAATTATATTTTCTTCTAAACTAATCACAATTTTTAATCTTGTTACCTATTTTGTTCTGTTGGTTATACATTACTAATGCAAAAGACTATTTAACAGAATATAAAAAAACCTTCAAAACGTATCTAAACACATATTTACCAATTCAAATGACTTAAATTCTTTGTATTTGTTTCTTGAAGCAAATTATACATTTTAAAATGCTGTTCAATGCCAATAGTTAGTACATTTCTAAACATAAAAGACACAACTTTGAGATAAATGGTTTAATTTAGCACCATAATGTAATAAATCAATGTTGAATTTGAGGTTTGCCTCAGTCCTGATGAGTAATGGATTGATTTTGCAGTCTATCTCTCATAAGTAATGTTAACTGCAGAACATCTACAGCTCCAAATCGTTCTATTTTATCATTTTAATGTTCTCTTGAACAGGCCTCTGAAGCTCTGCAATCTATTTTAATATTTGCTCTCTGCAAACAGCCCCCATGAGGAAAGGGAACCTGGCTGGCTGTAAGCTGTGTGACAGAGATAGGGGGCTCCTGGTCAACAAGCAGGTTAATTGTGTGAGAGCACCAGATGTTAATGCTGGACTGAACTCAACAATCACATTTCCACAGGAGGCTCCCCCGTGGCCTCCGATTGGTCGCAAAACACAACAATCAAATGAAACTTGACAATGCAGAAAATGTGATTTGGCCCAAATCAATACAATGTTGTAGTTAATTTAATGTTCTAATCTGTATGGATGGATTATAAACAGATTGAACTGTTTAGAGGATTAGATGATGTGCAGGAAAGGAGAGAATGCACTTTAATTTAACTTCACACTTGTGGAGGAAATAACAGCTTTCTGAAAGTGTCTCCTAGGTGGATTATTGAGTGTGAAAGACGGCACCTTGTATGAACCCTCTGAGGTCAATGAGCAAACTCAGGTCATTGTGTAGTGAACAAAAGGAGTCTATTCTATGCCTTTTGGGTGACAATATATGTATATATGTATATTTATATATACATATATACATATATGTGCGTATATATGTATTGTGATGTCTTGAGAGGACGGGATCGTGAGGTGAGGCGTGGGTACACAAATCAAGACGACAGGCGAGGGTTTCTTTGACTAAAAGTTTTTGTAATTAGATTCTTCTTAACAAAAAGGTCAACTTAACGCCAACAAAAGTCGTTGTACAAAACAAACATAAGTGCTTCAGTCCTCTCCTGGTTCATTGTCTTTAACATAATATCAGAACTCTCCTGAGCTCCTATCCTGTCTTCACCCTCACACCAGCTTCCCACAGGCTCATCAGCCTCATCCCTTTCAGCTGTGCAGCAGCCTTGGCCCACCTGCACTGCTGAGTGGGAATTGTAGTTTTTTACACTGGATGTCATGCTGGTTGTAGTCCCTGCTGCAACCACCGGGAAGGAATGTACCTCCCATTAATCACCATTCCTCTTATGACATCACAATATATATACACACACATGTATATATATATATATGTATATACACACACACATATACCTCTCTCTCTCTATGTATATATATAAATATATATGTGCGTGCGTATATATGTATCTATCTATATATATATATTAGGGCTGTCAATCGATTAAAAAAAAGTAACTAATTAATCGCACATTTTGAAATTTATTAATCGCGATTAATCGCGATTAAAAGTTTTTTTTCTTCTTTTTAAAGACAAAACTTCACACAGAGCTGTGTTTTCAAAGAGGCTCCTACCTATAAAGTGCCAGCGAGGTATTTAATATCGTGGATGATAAATTGTTTCTTCAGTGAAACATCCAGATTAGTAAAAAAAAAAAAGTATATTGAGACCCCATTGGTCCTGTCATCTTTAACACTGAACAGCAGCAGAACCAGTGGCCTTGGTAACTGACTGACATTCAAATATGTCACATTCACCCTCTGGAGGCTGGGCTCATTTTCTCCATTTTACAAAAAAATGTAAATTCACCTTTTAAAGGCGTTTGCATGTGACACATACCCCCACGTGTTATACATCAAACATTCCAGAACAATCTCAGCTCTATATATTGAGGCACATTGTCCTCGCGCCGTGTTCTCTGGTTCTCTGACTGACAGGTTGCTAATGAACTTCACCTGTGAGGTGGGAGGTCCTTTGTGATTTACTGAGTGTTCATTGGTTGTTGTTTTCGCAAAATGTTGACAGACAAACGGATTGACAAATCACGTTGAAGGTTTCGTGTGACGAGTTCTTTCCGCGCCGCGTCACCCGACACGTCGCCCCTCCGTTCCTCTGTGTATCAGAGGGGGGCGGGGAGAAGGGAGCAGGAGGAAACCCGACTGATTCATCCACGAGTTAAACTGATTTATGCTCCTTATTTTCGCGGAGAAATAATTGTTTTAAAAACGGAAACAGTGTTAAACCGCACTGCCGCGATTTGACACTCAGGGGAGTGTAAAAACTTCAACGAACACCGGAAGTAAACAAAGTTGCGTTAATTGCGTTAAAATATTTAGTGCGTTAAATTATGTCGCATAGATTAACGCGTTAACGCTGACAGCCCTAATATATATATATATCAATATATATCTCTATACATAGATAGACAAAACTAAAAGATAGAGGACAGAATGAGGAAGTGCACCAACGCTAACTCATTTATGGGTTTTAGGGCTCATTCCTGCAGCACTTTATTTCGTCAATAATTTAATTAATTGTGTTGAGTAAAGATGAATATGGTTATGACTTTGCATTAAAGCAACACAAGCTGTCCTTCAGGGCCTCCATCCTTCAGCTGTCTCCGAGTTTGAACATTTTCACTATGGCAGTTTTCTGAAAGACCGTTTCTCTGTTGCACATTTTGGCATAAAGGTTGGTGAAAACACCAACGTTATTGTTATTTTTTTTAACATATTTCCACTCGACAGTCTGTCTTGGCCTTGCATGTAGGAGCTTTCAACGAGACTGAATTATTGAGCTGATAAACAAGGGCAAGAAAAGGTGCCGCCCCCAAATCATTTGTCTGGATTGTTGCATTTGATATATTACATAATAATGTTATGCCTAAGGCTGAGTTCACATACAAAGTTATTGTGTCTTTAAAAGCTTCTGTCACGTTTATCTTTATTGCCAATGCAGTTTGATACTCTGAGTGGAAGTTCACTCTGCAATGAAATACAATGTTTAGTAAACTGGAGGAAACATTGTTATTCATCCCTATACTTTCAGTGTTTAATGAGCATTTCAAATCATTAAAACTTGTTTACAGACCCCTTTTCTTCACACATATTACTTTTTAATTAAAGCAATCAATTATAAGTAATTAGTTGCTAAATAGTCAGAATAAATACTGTAAGCATGATTTTTAAGGGTAATATAGAGAAATCCTCAATAAATATAGCATCTTTTCCCCATCGAGGTGTGGCGTAAAAGTATAATGTTTTTCTCCGTGGACTCGAAGTCTTCACGCCTCCGCCTGATCTGCTGCTGTCTAAACTCCTCTTCGCATGTGGTGGGGCTTTAGGATTTAGGGATCTGGGGAATTATGGGATTTTCTGAATGCTCTGAAAAAGACACCCTGGAATACAGGAATCTAAAAATGGCTGAAGAACTCACATCAAGATTAGAGCGTGTTATAGCGAAAGAAGACAGTACACCACTGACAGCTTTGGAACAAGTGTGTTTTGGAAACGTTTTCAATTTATTGAGATAGTAGTAAACTACAAAGTCTACTTTATGCTTTTTTTCCAATTTCATGAAATGTCATTGCCTGTATAAAGTGTACTTTTCAAAATATTTTTTTCTGGATATTGTAACCATTAATAAGTCCACTGCACATGAATGTCTTACACTGAAATGTGTATGACTTTGGAAAGATATTGCTATGTTAAACATTTGAATGTCACAAGGAATAAAAGATATCACAGAAAGTGATCTTAACTTTCTCTGATGTACCCCGTACATCACTGCTTGCAGCTTCAATTCATATTATTATATGTGAAGTGACAATAAGTGAGACGACATCTCAATGTGGGGAAGGTGGGAACAAATATCTATATGCAATACTTTTACCAACATAATTGACAATGGCTTTTCTCTTTTTCTTTTGTAACAGACAGTGAGGGATAAGTTGAGAGTTGTTCTGTGTCTGTTCTCCTGGCAATAAAATAAAAATACATCTGACTATTTGCTGTAATTGAGTGCAGAATTAAGAGCCTTTTTCTTTCTGTTGAGTAGCTGAAATAACTTCCATTTAGTTATTTTGGTAGTTTAATGGAAAAAGTAAATGAGTCGCTTGTTACAGCATAAGAGCATTTAAAGCCAAACTTAGCCAATCATCCAAAAACAGAGACATCCATAATGTTCTAAACTGGGTGCACATTAGTGAACTCAGCAGCACCCTGTAATTCTGCTGTTTGATGAAATGACTGTGAAACGAGTGCCAAAAAAATACGACTGGAGGAGATAAACGGCTGACATTGCTGGAGTCAGGGATCGAACTCTGCGACCTCTCCTCCACACTTTATGGACTTACATCTGAACTCTTATCCGACACACATGAGCCAGTCTTGATTGTTTCAAGAAATCTAGAAACCAAAAACACAAACTACATAATGCTGCACTCTAATAATTACTGTACAGTCCCTTACAGGATATGAAAATAAAACCACTGCCTTCAACTTAGAGTAGTAAAGTCTATAAAGGTTGTGCCTGTGTAATACTAAACACAGTATTGTGACGTCTCTATGTACCGTCTTCAGTTGAATGGACTTTTTCTACCGAAGGTAAATCATTTCAAAACGGCAAACAGAGAGAGTGCATATTGTCTCTAATGACCGGGTTTCTATGGAAACCAGGTTAGATTAAAAGCACATCCAAAAAAAAGAAAAGCCCCAAGGCTTCACTTTACTCTTCGAATCGACTTCAAAACAAACCGTAATTTAATTTGTGCACCTTGAGAAACACCTGATGATGTCGAGCCGAGCCCTGTTGTGGTGAGACGAGCAGCATGAATAAGTAACTTCCTAACCGAATCAAACAGAGAGCCGACTGAAACGTACAAAGTGGCAACGGGGAGAGTCGAGCATTCGCCACTCACTCCACTGGCTCCCTGTCTCATTCCCGATTCACGACAAAGTCCCACTACTCATCCATAAATGCAGAAATAGACATGCACCTACCGACCTACAAGAACTCATTACTCCCCAAACCTCCACCCGCTCTCTCAGATTTACAGCTCGCTCCTCCGGGTCCCCAACACCAAGCTCCGCTCCATGGCCGACCGGGCCTCCTGCTCAGCAGCGCCCCGCTTATGGAACAGTCTCCCTGACCACCTGAGGGCAACACAGACACTGGACTCTTTTAAGACTGGCCTAAAACACTTTGTATTCAGGAAGGCTTTCATGTCTTTTTGTTGAGTTTTACGACTTGCTTCAAATATTAATTTTTTATTGTAGTTTTAACCATGTTCTGGCTCTGTGGCCCTCTGAGATTCTTGGATGACGAGTGCCTTACAAATGGAATCCATTACTACTAACGAGCCACCGGTTGCCTGCTGCAGAACTCATGGTTGTGGTGGTGGGAAAGGGTGAGCATGTCACGACGTCTTTTAAAGCAGTCGACATGTCACTGCGTCCACGCAAGTCACCCAACTCAGAGGTCATACCCTGGATATATTTAGTTTTTAAAAAAATGTAAACCTATCTTTCACTTCCTTGCCCTTTGCACCTGGCTGTAAAACCCACCTGGAGGAGCCTTACGGTGAGCTCCAGTCCGCCTCCGAAGAATTGATTGAGAAAGGGATCTTCGACATGAAAGGAACCGAAAATACCCTTTTGATTGACTGCAGGATAGTGGTAGTCCACACTCCTTCATTGCGTGGGTGTGATCATTAATAGTGTGCTAAACCCTGAGGTCAGTCGAGTCTCACGCTGTCAGATCCACGGGGACTAATATGTTCACACAGCTCTGCTCCATTCCCCATCTGTCTGGAGAGGAAGAACAATGGCTTCTCAACCACTCTCCGTTCTCTCACACGCTCTCGCTTTCCGTCTCACTGTCGCTGCATCATTAGCTCTCTGCATACAGTACATCTCGCCTTCGTAACACTAGAAGGAAAGAACAGGAATGAGGAATTAACACTTCTATTTGTGCGGTCATGATGGTAGAAATGACTGACTGGGCTGTAGGCATCGCGGCGCTGGAGTTCTCTCATTAACCTTCTCACACCAAACTAGACTGATCACATTTTTTTATCTTAGACATCATCATATGGTAGAAATGCAAATCCCGGTGGTAGCTTTTTTTATACACTTTAATCAATTATGGTATCTGTCAATCAGAGTGCAAAAGTAAAAGTGTGAAGTGACTCATATCTGCAAGTCAGCCCACATTTAAGTGCTAGTTTGGTGTTCGAGGTTTTAATAGTGCAAGGTTCACTTCACGCACAAATAGTGCTCGAGGTGAAAGAGGCAGGTGCATGCCGATATTCTAAAAACAACAGGAAGTTGGTTACGGTAGTTTGGACCACTGATTTGGCAACACAATCAGCAGTTGGAGAAGCAGCGGATGCTGCGACACAAAATTATGGCACTTAAAAAACCCTTTGTGCTCGTTTGCTGCAATTTACATAAACATTTGCACTGCTTCTCTGAGTCATAACTCAAAACACTCAGGCAGAACTCCTATCATTTTAGATTCAACGTAATGTACTCTTTTGGTGTAGCTCATTATCCCAATTCCTGCTTAGGAATAACAGAAAAGACGCTCCTTGTAATTTTAGAACTACTAGCCTGAGTTAAAACGCACCTTGTTTTAAAATTGTCTTCAGTATTAAAATAATCAAGAGACAGTTTTCCAGATATTCATGGTCATTTCAAACAGAAACTGCTAATAGCCCATTTTAGATATTTTGAAATGGTGTCAATTAGCCAAAATGAAAACAAATACAGAACTAGTTTGCACACAGCATAACCTACTGAATTAATTGCAACATTATACTTCCTGTTTCCACCCACCAAAGTATTAGTGTTCTCAAAGTTAAAGTATTGTTATCTACCAAATAGAAGTAAGATAATGAATAGACTTGATTAAATCTGAGGGGGACCCACAGTAACACACTTTAAACAATAAATAATCGCTGCTTCAGTGGGTTCTTTACTTGGAGAGTGTACAAAAAAAAGAGCTGAAAAAGCCAAAGTCACATAATGAAATACACATTTTTGCCCTGTCAATGCATTTTGTAGCGAAAGATTGTCAGCATGGGTATTTGTATTTCAGTACCACAGCGCTTCAATTTGCCGTGACGACGGATGAAGACTCTGCGAGCGACAGTCCAAGCAAGACGAGGCTTTGTGGGAAGCTGTGTGAAATTTCAGATGACAAGGAGAGGCCAGGGCTGTGGACAGCTGAGAAATCCTCCTCAGGCAGAAATCCTCGAGACATGAAATCCTGTCCACCACTTGGCTGAGCTATAAATTCTTCTTGGTGTATTAAGATCTTAATTTGTGGATTGATAGTCTTTCTATTGTAGTTTGATGAACTATAACTTAGAGACAAACGCAGTAATTTGTCAGACAACTATTATGGTTACTTGAGTGTTAATTAATGAGAATTTGTGACACAATTTGATGAACTAGAGGTAGAATTATTATTATCCTTCTGCTGCAATGCAAATTATTGAAGTGACACAGACCAAGTGAACATTTTATCTTATTAGATACAACAGATGTTGACAAACAATCAATCAATAGCTTTTATTGAAGTTATTTAAAATAATAAGATTGTATCGTGACATTAGTATCTTGATAATGTCGTATTGTTAAATAAAAACCACCTGAGAGGTTTAGAGAGGAGATTTCTCTTTGGGGAACAACTCATAGACAAGGGACCTTACTTTTGAATAAGGTGTCATAAAGCAAAACTATCTGATTTAATGTTTAGCATTGTGTTGTATTTCAGAACGTATCATATGGTGAATCTTTTGGTATTATTTAATAGTTATCTTAAAGCAACTAGTTTCCATAAATTTCAGTACAATAATTGACTCAGAAATGTAGTGGACATATTTAAAAACTATACTTAAGTTACATTCCACCACTGCTGATACTTTAAGTACATTTAGCTGAAAATACGTTTTAATTCACTATAGAGTACTATACCGCTGTGCTATTTCTACCTTCACTTAAGTAATACTTGTGACATGGTTTTCCATTAACAAGTCACATGTTTTCTCGACAAACCCACCCTTACCTGCAGGTTTCAGCTTTTGTCGATGCTCATATTTTGCGGAAGTGAGGAAAGCTTGAGCCGAGTGAATATTAGTTCAAGAGCCAATTCGATGTGCCTTCAAGCAGCTTCCTGTTATCTCTGGAGTGTTGTGTGCAGACGGGAGTTATGGGATCCTCTGAGAGGCCACAGAGACGCTGCTCATTGTGAGTTATTGTAGATAAATTCGAGCAATCAGGGTCCTTGGAAAAGAAATACTCACAAGAAAATGTAAAAGAATAGAATTAAATCCTGGCCTTAAATCAAGAAAGGAGCGACTGGCAGGTGTCCCACAGTGCAATACCCAGAGATACAGGACTGTACGTTTTCTGTATTTGCTCTTTTCCCTTTCGTTCCCTGTGAAGAGTGCTTTTCAGCATTCTTGGTACGTCTCCAAGTCTTTGTATGCTGCCTTTTCCCCAGGAAGCAGATTCGAAATGCTGCAAAATAAATAAGGTTGACTTTGCAAGGTTCCTTTCATCTGTTTTATAGTTATAAATCCATGAGGGAAGGTGCCTGAAACCATTTGATTGGCTGAATCAAATTGATTATGTGTTTCTTGTTCTAGTATTCGTCAGACTATAACCACTTTTACCTCAAATGTCAAATAGAATCATCTTTGTCTGTGTGCGTGAGTGCATTGTCACATTTCAATTATGTTTGCATAAAATATGGTCTCCTTAACCCTGGGCCGAACTGAAGACTAATGGACGTTACTTAAATATTTATGAAACACATGACTCAGAGAACTTGTCTCACTGTCGTTAGGACATGATTCATATGTCGCAATATCTGTGTTTTTTTGGTAAGACTAATAATAGACCGTTTCTCTCTTTCCCTCCTCTCTTCCCCTTGTAATCACCATCTGTTTGTCCATATTGTGTGATGCTCTGTTCGGGGTTCCCGTGGCTCGCCAGCAGGTGCTTCGTTTGGCCTCTTCCTCTGTGTGTTTGTGATCTGCGGCCTGGCTCTGCTGGGCCTTCTCACATTCATCTCTTGGAAGCTGTGCCGTGTGCCTTGGCGAACTAAGGCCCATTTCCCCGGTCCATCCCTCGCCCCGGCCTGTGACCTAGAGGACTGCCCGCTCCAGCCACCTCTCTGTCTGCCCAGCCCCCAGCAGCCACCGGTCACCATGGCGACAGAGAAGGTGAAGGACCCCATGGGTTCAACGGGTTTCCTGGAGGCAGCAGTAAAGATAAGCCGTACATCTCCCGACATCCCCACCGATGTGCAGCTCTCCATGAGGGAGCACTTCCTGCGCCGCACGCAGCGCATGCAGAGACAAGCCACTGAGCCGGCTTCCTCGACTCGGTTAGTCATCATATACACGCATTTAAGACTTGGTGCTGTGATTATTACTCTGTAAATATGCTTTGAGATATTAACAAGCATGCATGCATGCTTATGTCGGCTGAAGTCCATAAATGCAACATGAAAGAAAGGAATAATATGCAAATCAAAAGGCACCTCAATGCTAGTAGATTATAAGTAAGTGACAACATACATTTAATGCATCAGTAATGAGGGTAGAAATTGTTTATCTCAGCAGTTTGATATCTAATTTTATTAAATATTGTAGATTGTGTTGCCTCTGAGTGATCTCTTTGTAAGTCATACTGGTTAGGCTAATTATATGTGATTGTTCTTTCATTAGAATGAAGACAATAGAGGAGTGAGAAAAAAACATGTTGCTGTAGTAATAGGAGCAGAACTAAACGTTTTCATCATGTTAATACGACAACATCCGGAGCCCAATCTCCTTATTCTACAGCTAAAACATCAAATAAAGCATGCTTATTTGTCCTTAGAGTAAAGCAGAGACATTTCCATTTTGGGTCCCGACACAGCAAAGCACAAATGACACCCTGGTCGTAATATTGCTCTTGTTGATATTTCACACATTTAGAGAGCGGTTTCATCTTGAGTTTAATTTCTAGATTTCACATTTGAGTGTATTTTTACATTCCTCATACAAAAGAACAGACAAGTGCAAAGCACCTTTTAACAGTGTCTGATGCAAATCAGATTTATTCAGATGTTGTATTCCTAGCATATAACAACACTGACAATGGCATGAGAATAGTAAGCTAGCTTTCTAGGAAAATTGTTTTCATACATTTAAAACACAGGCCACAAGCCACTAGTTATTTTTTTTTCAAACTGGAAATAACTCAGGTAGCCGATAGATGTTGTCTTTGATCAATTACAACTATAATAGAAGAAGTCAGGTGATGGAGATGACACAATACCAGTGAGAGTTCACTTTAGTGTGTCTGGGCATTTGCATTCAAAACCTCCCTCCATTGAATTCAAAACCTCAAAGTTTAAGATTTTCCTGCTCGTCTTCACTACAGCTCTTCAAAACATCACACAAGTCATTCCTTTGTCAGTCACCCATCCTTTCTTTCTTCTTGTCCTTTCTGTCCCTGCAGGCACAATTCATTCAAAAGACACCTGCCCAGGCAGATGCAGGCAAGCAGTCTAGACCTGGGAAATGACTATGTAGCCGACAATGATGAAAAGCCAACCGGCATCGGCCGCATTCAGCCAGAGCTCTACCAGCAGAAGGCCCTGGAATCAGAGGATTCATCCAAGAACAGCAGCAGCAAAAACTGTGGCAGGATTAACTTCTCTCTCAAGTACGACTACGAGAACGAGGCCCTCATAGTCAACATCCTCAGGGCATCAGACCTACCTGCCAAGGACTTATGTGGCACTTCTGACCCTTACGTGAAGGTCTACCTGCTGCCCGACCGCAAGAAGTTCCAGACTCGCGTCCACCGGAAGACGCTGAACCCCTCATTCGATGAGAGCTTCCAGTTTCCTGTGCCTTACGATGAGCTAGCGATCAGGAAGCTCCACATGAGCGTCTTTGACTTTGACCGGTTTTCAAGGCATGATATGATCGGTGAGGTGGTGCTGGAGAACTTGTTTGAGACATCGGACCTCTCCAGGGAGACGGACATATGGAGGGACATCCAATATGCCACCAGTGTAAGAATCTATTGAATGTACCGTTTCTTCTAGATTCTGTATTAAATTACTTATTGTTCTAAAAGTGACAGTAAGTACTGTGCATGTAGAATGTACATTCTATATTTAAAATTAGTGGTATTTTATAGATATTTTAGATCCAGTGTTTCATACATTTGTGGCGGCACATGCAGCATTTGGAAAGTGTTGAGAAAAGACATTTCAGAAGCAGGTCTGTTTCTGCTCACAGTCACTCTGTTGTGCTTCTGCCACTGTATAACGTAACGTAACATCATACATTGATAGGCTCGCAGGCAGTGGGTTGTTTGTAACTTAGGCTACCTTAAATTGGCATCCGCAGCTGGCTCAAGCTCAGGTCTGGATTAGATCATTTAAGGGGTGTTCAAAGACTTCTTGTTTGGTTGTTGGTCCAAACAGAACATTTGGAGTTACTCGGCTTGAAAGTTCTCAGCAAAAGACAAGCAGGCAAACATTTGCAGGCTCTCAGTCCAACAGTAGCTCCACAAAGCTACCAGCTAGCCAACAAAAACAAACGAAAGTGGTGTTAGTGTGATTTAGTTGAGCTGTTTGTTGTGATGCTTTACTGTGAATAGCCCAACTGTATCAGAGCAATGAGACCGTAGTCGCTGAGTGTAGCTATTCATCACTCCTCCCCTCCCCTCTCATCTACGTTCAACTTCAACTAGACCTTTTGCATCTTGCGCTGTTGCACATGATTCAAAGTCTGTGCGTTTAGAGATGCTCACATGTTGGATGTGGCTCAAAATGGCCCAAAATGTCTAATTTGCACTATTTTTAGGCCAATAGTTGAATAAACTGCATTCCCTCATCTGAATTTATTTTCTGTCACTAAGCAGCATTTCAGCATCTTCAAGAAAATATATTTTAACAAGGAATTTATTACATCAAATTCAAACAATAAAAAGATGATTTAGAGACCTTTGTCCGACCACATTGTATGAGAGCCGTAAAGGTAATTGAGTTCATTTAAATCCTGGCTACAGCACTGTAATGCGTATATAATAGCAAATGCATTAAAACAAATTAGATATCTACTTCCATTTTATATTCTACAAAACAGTCACTTATTACAATACAGAAAGGGACCGGCTGTAATTACAAGGCATTAACATTTCAATCACTAAATTATATTTCTGACTTACAGCTCACTTATGCAATTAATTTGGCTTTGTTCAAGATGTCCAGTGGCCATTCCAGAAACAAAGTGTTCACGCTGGCACCATGTTAGGCACTTTACAGCCCTCATCCCTTTATCACCTCCACAGAGCCCTCTAATCTGAGAGTTTTTCCTCCTCCAGTTGTTGAACTTGAGCTTCTTCAAGGGTTGTTCAATAATATCAACAGTATTGCTTCGGAGGCAGAAAAACAGGCGGCTCTCTCCTTAGCACACACACTTTATTGAACCACCAAATGATTTCATGACAAAATCCCTTGCCTTAAATTAAAGATTGGCAACATAAAAGATGCACAGATGGCAGAAAACAAGCATGAAGTACAATGTAAAGGAAGTTGTGTTGAAGATTAAGATGCTGCTTTACAAACACTGTTTACTCTCAGTGAGAGGAAGAGACTCCCGTTTTTAGCAGAGTTAAAAGAGCCAGCAGCTTTCCTCAGTTCATAGATCAAGGAGAGATAGTCATCAATATCACCCACTTGGAATTACGAAAGAAACAGAGTCCAGAGGGGACCGGTTAACACATTGACTTCGATCTGAATACATTATTTCTAGGAAGATGTTAACATGCTAATCAGTGTTGGAGGGAATCTTTTAACACGTAGAAGTTCCCAAAGAACAAGACAGTCATTCTTTGCAATAAGGCGTCCAGAGTGTATAATTAATAAAGCAATACAAATGCAAATACAGTCAGGGAATAATATGTAATTGGCTGCTCGAAGCTGAATGCTAATGTCGCTGTGCGAACATGCTGATGGTGAGCAATTAAGTGTTGACTGTCTTTGAGTCTAAAAATGCTGATGTTTGCTAAACAGCTCTAAACTCCACAGGCAGTTTTGTACAAAATGAAACTTTGACCCGATGGTGGGGCTAGATCCATGACAATCCATCCAGGTGTCGACATATTTCACTCGTAACTTCAAATGATGCTAGTTAGCACCAAACACAAAATACCATATCAGTACCATTTTGTAAGCAATACAGTTATAAACCAAAGCGTTATACACTATTTATATTTCGACCTGATGATGATGACGCTAGATGTTAACTTAAGATATCACCCAATATATTAGAATTCATTCAGACGGGTACATGATCATCCATGTAGTACATTTCAAGGCAAGCTATCCAATAGTCGAGATATCCAACTATCATCCAAACATATCAACCTCATGGTGGCGCTAGAGTGAAAATCAGCGCATCCCCAGATTCATTGGCATACATCATCTTGGAGCCACAAATGTCTGCATGAAATTTAGTGCCAATCCACCTGTAAGATAGTGAGATATTTCACTGGACAATTGTAGCGCTATGAGGAAAATCCTGATCTTCTGGTGAACATCAATTGTTTTTATATTATATTATATTATTTTAATATATATATAATTAGAGATATTGATATTTCAGTCAGCATCAGAGTGATGGACTGGCCTGACAACCGATCGACAGACTAACATCAATCGAACTTAGGCGCCAGCGTGGCTAAAATATGATTAACGCAAGAACATATGATACAAACTGGCAGCAAAACAGCCCGGGTTTTCTCCAAGGACAATCAAAGCGTCGCATTATACTTTTACAGCACTTGACATTTCTGCTGCGCTCTCACATTTTGGCTGAACCCTTCACACCCTTCAAACGAAATCCCTCACTTCCACAGCAGTGAAAGCCAAATTGCAGCTTGTATGTGTGAGGAGATGTTAAGACTGCAGCGCTCAGACGTACGTGTTGGAATTTGCTAATCAGTCGGGCTCTCAACAAAGCTTGTTCATACTGTTCAGGCGTCTGTGTGACCCTAATTCTGTGCATAGGATGGGGCTAAGAACTCACATGAGCCAGAAAACAGGACTCTCATCCGCTTAGTAGGGACGTATACAGTATAGTGTCTGAGCTAATATTTTTGTGGGCAGGTTGTTCTTGCCTCAAAAGTAATTTAAAATATACCAAATATTCTAACAAGAAGGATCTTGTTGATTTAATTATCTTAAAAAGAACATTCTGGGCATTTACTCATTGATTATGTGGGAAACTGAGCTGTAAATTTGATTTCCTCTCGGTTTTTGTTTTAATTTTCTGTTGATCAAATCCACTTGTCTGAGTTACTCAGGAAGTCGTCCAGGAGTTCAGAATTATCCCAACTTATTCCAAGGAGACACTTACAGCTAAATAACCTCAATAACTTTAAGTGGACCCGTTTTTCAGCCTACTATTCTCACTTTAATTGCTCTGTAATGCCGATGATAAGACCTGTGGCACCTTTCACTTTCATTTATTTTTTTAGTCACAGGTTAAGAAGATTACGAAGGAAACACTCAAGAGGAGATTTTATGTTTTAATTAGGATTATTTCTGATTACATTTTTTCTGACAAATTTACAATAAGGTCATCAAGAAGTTAAATATAAAGACTGGAAGCAAAGGTATGCAGCTAGCCTGGCTATCTTCAAGGCTAAAGTGCAACTGAAATTTAATTGCATTTATTTGTCGAATAGAGAAGAAGAAAAAAGAAGAAACCAGAAAGGGAGAAAATTCACTTTCATATTTTAAGAAGAAACCAGAAAGGGAGAAAATTCACTTTCATATTTTTTTGTTTCATGATGGCACCACGTAGTTTAGCATCAGATTAAATAGCCAATACAATCCTGGATAGGGCATTAACATCAGTGTTATATAAAAAGCAGAGCAGACGGTCACGCTGAGCCACACAGAAGCTCACTACACAGGACACGATAGCTTTTCTGCTTAAGTCTCCTTCTTGTCCAACTCACAGACAAGAACACATCTCATGTCCTGCACATCTCATGTCCTTACAGCGTACAAACAAACATCCACCAGAGGACAGTTCACTGCTAAAGTCAGTTTGTAGGCTAGACAGCTAAATCAAGAACAATATCAAATAGCATATAAATGCACCTTCAAATGTTGTCACTTTGGCCTGTTTAAAGGCTGATGTGGCCCTTACTCTTAATTACCCGACAACATGTCCCCAGCGCTGTAACATTGGCTCTCCAGATGCCAACTCGCTGCTGTCAATCAAACCCAGACACCCCCTTCAAGCCGGCTGAGACGAAAAGGAGCATGTCTGAGGTTTTCAAAGAGATCTTTTTTTCTTATTTTGAAAAGTAAAAGAAATCTGTCAAAAAAATTATCTACTAAATGTGATTTCAGCATCTCTAAAACTAATTGGTGACATTATTTAACTTTTTACAAAACATCACAACTAGAAATTAAAAAAATAACCGTAGCTTATTAGCTGGGTTGCACAATGATCGAAAAAAGAGCTTCCCGCCTCAACGATTACGGCATCTCTTCTGCGCCTGATTTAAAAACAAAGCTGTTGTTACCAAGCAAAGAACTCATAATGGGTTATTTTTCAAGCTGAAAATGCAGAGAGAAGTTGCCTTATTTATTCTTGAGACATCTTTGTGTGTAGTCTGAGCTCTAATTAGCCATTGTACTAGTCTCCACTGTGAGAATACGGTTGTATTACTGGTAGTGACAAGAGGCAACCATAAGTTTCTTTGCTGCTACAAAATATATACCAACTAATCATTTATAATATATTATTAAAGGTTAAGCTCTCCGCTGTAAATAAAGTAGTTGAAATCATGAGCTCTGCATTTACAAACTGTATATTTAAAGTGGCAAGCACAGGAATGCATCAATAATTCTAATGTATATAATATAATAATTATTCTGCATAATGAGTGCTTTTACTTTTGGTACTTTAAGTATATTTCAATGCTAATGCTTTTCGGAGTGTCACACTGTAGTTTTACTTTGTAAGTAAAATATATCGTAGGCCTACTTCCTCCACCCGTGGTCTTCACTGGTGTGCTCTCGCGTTTCATCAATTCCAGAAACTTAAGGATGAGACTCTTTTTATGAAATACTCTGGATCAAAAGATCTGTGTGAAACTGAAAGAGACTTTTTGCTTGTGTGTGTGCTTTTCACAGGAAAGTGTTGACCTTGGGGAGATCATGTTCTCACTATGCTACCTGCCCACCGCAGGCAGACTCACTCTCACTGTCATCAAGTGCAGGAACCTCAAGGCCATGGACATTACTGGATATTCAGGTGTGTTTAAGTATGTGTGTGTGTTGTGTGTGTATGTTTGTGTCTGTGAATATATGTGGTGGTGCATGCATTTGTGTAGATTACTTACAGCTGCGGTGGCTCAACATGAATCAATTGACAATCCAATTGTAAGCGTGTCAGATAATAGTGAAGAAACGGAGTTGCCCGTCTAGCGTTGTGCTGTTTTTTTCAGCGGTTAATAAAATTCCACACTTGCAATATTAAGACATTGTCAGCAAATAGTTGCAGGCAGTCTGTTTTCCATTCCACTTTTTCTCACAGTACTTATATCACTTGTAAAATGTTTCATATATTGTGCATTAAGCACACAGGGTTCAGTGGTGGTTCGGAGTGAATGTGGCATTTTCTTTCTCTTATTATCTTACTTTCTTTCTCTGATTTAAATTATTTGAATCTGTATTCTAAACCTGCCGCTATCAAATTGTGCCTTCTTGCATACTAGACTGAAAATCAATCACTCTTGATTTAAGTTTATAGATTTTGGGCTCGTTTAATGACTGAAGCGTGGCGTAATGGATCATACGAGGCGATCTGTTACTGACGGATAAAGATTTAAATCAGCATTCATCAGGAAGCTTTCTAAATCATGCTGTTTAAGCTATCCATATCCTCTCACCCTCGGTGGTTACACAAGCCATTGACTCATCTACTTTTATGCACATTACCGATGCCATGTCCCCCAGCTTTCATGCTTAAGTAGAAATCACGAAAACACACACACACATACACACACACACTGGGGGATGAAATATGCCACTGATGGCTCCATCTTCACGGACATCGTTGGCATGTTTTGGCAGCCAAGGCAAACATTTGTAAAACATCTGTTTGTCGCTCTGGCAGTTTCTTTTCAACTGTCGGCTTCGTTGAAACATGATAACATTTCCATTATCAGCAGTTTCCGTTTGGATAGAATCCCTTATTTGATGTCCTTCCTCTTTTCCCGTCACCGCCATTAGATCCCTACGTCAAGGTGTCGCTAATATGTGACGGGAGACGTTTGAAAAAGAAGAAGACAAGCATAAAGAAGAACACTTTGAATCCCACCTACAATGAGGCCATCATCTTTGACATCCCACCAGACAGCATGGACCATGTCAGCCTCCACATCTCTGTCATGGACTACGACTTGTACGTATACAAACCAAACCCTCAATCTAATTTGAAACGAACAGATCAGGACAATACATGAAATGTTAGAAAATATAGTCCCTGCTACTCAAAAATCTATTTGCTTATTGTTTACACACCTGGAGGTTTTGCCTTCAGGGGTCTGAGAAGTCAGTTTTCATATTCACATTACAAAAGATTTGAATTGTATTTGTGAAGCTTGAACTACCCAGTGCAGACACACTAAAAAGTGTTCTTTCAGTGATGTAACAGACAGCTTATGTTTAATAGTTAAAGGCACAATGAGCAGGATGTCCCTTAAAAAAAAAACAATGTTGACTCATACAAGAATAATCCCTCTAAATCATGACTAAAAAAACACCCAGCCCCCTGCCTGTATTTTAATTGTGTTTCTGGGCATCAGCCTCTATAACAACCAGGTGGAAACAACCGGTTCAAGTGCAGCCAATGCATGAGTATCTTAAACCTGCATTCTCTCTACTGGCCAGCAGGTGATGACTCATCTGGTTGTAAAAAGAAGTCACATTGTATAAAAGTCAAGGAGAAAATGACCCTACTTCTCACTAGATGTATTAACTCAGTTCAAATTGGAAACAGTTTATGAACTCAATTGCTAGTTTCAAAATCTTCTTCACGACAGCATATAGTTCACTTCGTAAATGATGGTACCATTTAGAGTAAAATAGACAATACAGTAGGTATGCTTTAGGATGTGGCTACCTTGTGATTGACAGGTTGCTACGAGGGCCATATACACCATCTCTCCCATAGCATCACTCCTCTACAATCCAAATATGGTCACTTCCGTTCACTGGTTGCAAAAAAAGAAGAAGATTGGGACACCCACAATCCCAGAACGGGAAGGCTTCAAATCTTCGAAGCTTAAAAAACGTGAGGCTTCCAAATCGCAGTCCACAAACCAATGGGTGATGTCACAACGACTATAGCCACTTGTTATATACAGTATATGATAAACACGTAGAAACCAGCTGCCAGACTGTAAGCACACATGAAAGAGGAAACGCAAAAAATGGTGGACACAAGGCAGAATAAATAAAAAGTGGACTCGTTCAAGATCAAGATCGGATCTGGGTTTGGCTTTCAGAGCTGGGGAGGAGGAGCCAACTTTTAATGTTGTGTTTACAAACCACAACCGACAAATCTCATTGTGTCTATAAACTTAAAAGAAGCAATATTTGCATTTTCATGGATTCTTGTGTGTGGAAAAAAACAGCTCAGACATAAATTATCATTAATGTGGTTATTATATTAGGCCTGTAGGGGATCATTAATACAAAGCAATTAACTATTCCTCACTTTCAAATTAGAGTCAATGAAATTGTCGGTCTTCAGTAAAAGAGTAGTGCACTACAATACCCTTTTAGTATGTGAAGCTATAGCAGGAAATGGAAAAAGGGAAGAAATGCACGCAGTGAAGACGGCTGACAGAATGAGAGCATGCATGTTAAAGGTCAGTCTGTTGTTTATTGTGTCGTATAAAAGGACAAGACACCTTTTAGAAACCTTGTATTTTCTTTCTGCCTGCTTTCTTGCCAGAATTAAATAAGGCTGTTCCAATAACAGGGGATTTCAATTTCACTTCAGGCACTGTTGATGGAGCAAAAATCTCCTTCCTAAGATGAGTCAATTCTAGTGCCACAGAGACAATCACCTACTTCACTGTATGAAATCGGCAGATTCAGATCTCCATTTATTACAAAAATGCCCTTCTTGCAATTCGGGGTAAAACATGTGATGTATGAGATGTCTTGTCAGGTTAAGTCAGATGTATTCATCCAGTACGTGTGTGTGTGTCCCCAGGGTAGGTCATAATGAGATCATTGGTGTGATGAGGGTTGGCTGCCATGCCGAGGGACTTGGCAGAGACCACTGGAACGAAATGCTGGCTTATCCACGCAAGCCCATTGCACACTGGCACCCCCTGCTGGAGTCCAAGAAGTCTGAGAAGGAGGTCGGTTCCGGACTGGAGTCCCTTTTAAACGAATGGTCAACATGTAGCATGAGGAATCAGGAGATGAGATAGTCATTTCCGACAGAGGGCAGTTTCAGGGCGGCATAAACATACAGCGTGTCACGTTTAAGGAACAATTGCATTCTGGTGGTAATTATTGTAACCTGACTGCTTACTTATTTAATTAACAGTTGCAGCAGCAACAATGGCGGCCAACCAGCTTGTGGTGCCAATTAAGAGAGGTGCGTCCAAAATGTGACTCTTTCTCACTTAGGACTCAGTGAAATCTGAACACACAGACATGATAAACAAATATATTATAGGCTATATGATTATGTTTACACAACTTACTCTTTCCGATGTCCATCGCTAGTAAACGTCCATAAATCTGCGTAGAAAACACGGGAAAAAAGCGGCTCCTTGAATAGTTCAAATGTTCTTCAATATAGAATATTGCCCGGCGATAGTCGTCTGAATACGTACATCGGTGAGTGAGTTGCAAACAAAAACAGCTCAAAGCTAATTCGGAATACTAATAGTGGTGTCAAGGGTCTACAACATAAACAAAACGTGGCTCAGGTTGTAGCCATAATTCGCACACACACATACTTTATACTTCCTGTTTACATCTTCTGAAGCATTATGGGAATCCATGAGAAGTACATTTATATATCGGCTTCTATATATCTAATATGTCCTTTTTCAATTTGTTCCTTTATTTGTTGACTAATGTGTTCTCTTTTCTGCATTTATTTTTAGATGCGCTTATTTTTGGTGCTTATTTTTTCTGCTGATGTTTTTGTTATTATAAAAATCCAAGACAGAGCTGTTAATAAAACCACGCCTGTGTTAGAAATGAGATGTAATGAGGGTATCTTGCCAGTATATTAATTATTCAATCCGTCTACCTTGCATCAGTACTTTCAGTCTCTTATGTGTTATTTTGTGGAGTGTGTGGATTCAAAAGTTTGGACTCAAACAATTATGTTTCTGTACCCTCGTAAATCAGAATATTAAATGCGAAAAGTCCTGTAAAGAAAAAGAAGAATATACTGTACATCGATATCTATATTGATCCGATGTGAGGTCCTGGGACAGGGATGTCATTAATCATTTTCATTTTCATTTGTATTCTGCAGTGGAAGGCGAGAACAGACAGCTTTGACAGTCAAGGCTCCTGCCCTTCACCGAGGCCCCCGGCTAGTCCCTGAGCAGAGCAACCAGTGACCCAGCAGCCCAGAAGGGGGTTTCCTCCCTGCTGCTGATCCACTTCCTGTCTGTCTGATTGAGCAGAACACAGCCCCACTGTCACTCCCTCTCTCTCTCTCTCTCTCTCTCTCTCTCTCTCTCTCTCACTGTCCCTCCCTTCCCCTCAAGTCTTGTCCCAGAGCACTCCCAAGAACTGATCGAGGACCATCGTCAAGTCAGTTAGTTGTGTGAAGTGCAGTCTTTTGGGGTTTTAGGGTTTGAAATGTGGTTTTTGGGATGAACCAGAGCTGCTATTGTTGTCCTCAGAAGAGATTGGCTGGACATCCAGTCTGCAGACGTCCTTCCTATTGAGCTGTCCGAGCTGAGTTGAGTGAATCTTGGTGTCCTCACATGGAGATTTGTTAGAGGCTCAAGACTTAACAGAGACTCTTTGACAGAAAAACTTGGACATCAGATATTGCTCCATGGGAGCAGTAGAAGTTTCACAGGGAAGGCATCCTCTAGGGTAGAAATCGAGACTTAAACTTTATCTGAAGCTATTTAAAATATGTCTAGATTTCTCTCATTTAATTTTAGAGTGCTGTATTAGCAGAAAAAAACCATTACTGAACTGTAGCATTTTGGAACTATTAGATGTAAAACCACTCCATTCGTCATTATTGTTTATGAAGAGCAAAACTGAAATAAATGTCAAAGGTCCAGCTAGGTTCACTGTACTTCCAGTGTCATCTAGAACATAATCAACTATCTGAGAAGAGGTTGGATCAGCAGTTAACATTCTTAACTTCTCAACTTTAGTGTGAATTCTCAAGCAGCCAAGACAAGAAGTTGTAAGAAAAGAAGAAATAACATCATGTACATCATGGTGTTGACATCAGAGCAAATTGACTGCAGTGTTAAGCTGTACGTGTTTCAATTACCTGACAAAGGCACTGATGGTTATTGAACACCAACTAGAAAGATAATGCATAAAAGCATTAACAGAAACAAGCTTTTTCTCAATGGAGCTCTGTAAACAGGGAACTTGTGAGCACACTTAACACACCCTTACCTCCTTTTCTGTTTAATGTTTGCTTTGGAGCAATCTCACGCTTTTCTTCCAGATGAAAACTCAAAACCACTCATGTTTTCCTTCAGACAAACACTGTTAAAAAGCACTTCTTTGTCTCTCTTGTTCTTTTTTTTTTAACAGGGTTTTGTGGATGTGTTATAGTTTCATGTACAGCGGCCGTCTGCCGGTTGCCGTTTGTATGTTGTTGTTTTTTTAAGCAGAAAACCAGAAAATATATAATTAAAATGTAAAGATTAAAAAAAAAATACTGGCATTTTGAATATATTAAGCTTTGGTGGTGGTGATAATTGAAAATAACCTAAAGTCTGAAAAAGGTAAACATAATTGTCTTTTGAACTCGGGAACATGCAACTTTCTTGATGTTTGTCATTAATCATACTGTTGTACAGGAAGTGCGTCTGTTTTAATTTGCCATTCAGAATTGTTGATCTGCAACATGTGGATAATGGATTTTACTTGTGTAGATATTTGACGTGATTAAGAAAAAGACTGCAGCACCGCTGTTGTATCAGATATTTTTGCACCAGTATAATTCTTCTATTGGGTCCCTGAATAGTATTTCCTCTCTTTACAATAATTAGATGTTGTAATCGAATAAAATATGCACAGCATTTCAGTTAAGGGTACGATAACTGTTGTATAACTGATGCTACATCTGCTCAGATGAAAAACAGTAAAGCATCAAAAGATTTTAATTAAAATATTACATAATGGAGGTTCCATGTCTTTGCAATGAGAATAAAACAATCATTTGGTTTCTACTTTCAGGATTTTCCTCCAGTTTACCCTCTAGTAGTAGGAGTAGTTTTGTTTTGCTGTAATTGGCAAGCAGATAACATCAGTACATTCGGGCCAGGAAATGTTAAGCTACGGAATCAAATGTGATATCAGGCAGGAAACATTAACAGAATGAGGCCCATTTTCTGAATAGCGGTCGTATGATCTCAAACAGCAACTTAAATCAGATATGTTAAAAAAAATTGTCTGTGGCTCATAATGGTCTAGACTTCTGGTGCCTCATTCAGCGAAAAAGGACAAGTGATATTACAGCTCTAACTTACGATGACCAGGATATTTATCACAGAGTTTGGAAAATTGGGGGCCAGACATCAAGACATGAGCAGATTCATTCAGCAGACCCAGCCGGATCTGTTTTAGCCATTTCCTTCATGGGTACGTGTTCCCAGAGAGAGCTGTTTAGTACCTCAGTGTGTGTGTGTTTGTGAGACGGCAGTGCGGGGGGGGCAGCGGCGGCTGGTGAATTTTGGGGGCGGGGGGGGGGGGCTCAGTTGGGCGACGCGGTTTAAATAGCACTCAACAATGTGAAGAAAAGAGGTTTTGAGTAGAATATTGTAAAAAAACAAAGCTTTATTTAAAGAAAACACCGTGCTCAACACTGTCCAAAAACAACTATCAACACACTGTAACTTTGGGCATGAGAGGTTCAGAACAGCTTTAACCCTTGTGTTGCCTTAGGGTCATTTTGACCCGAATCAATATTACACCCTCCCCCCGCCTCAGGATTAATTTGACCCCATTCAATGTTTAATGTCGGTGTTCTTTCGGTAGTCAACAAACAAACATAAAGTGCTTCACACTTAAACTTGGAAAACAATATTAATTCTAATAATTTTCTGGAGGTTTTAATTGCTGGCGTCAAATTGAACCCAAAGGGTAAAATATGTTAGTAAATATAAAGGTAACAGGAGGGTGAAACATTGAATTGGGTCAAAATGACCCAAAGGCGGGGGGAGGGTGTAATATTGATTCGGGTCAAAATGACCCTAAGGCAACACAAGGGTTAAGAAACATTGGGTTGGGTTTCAGAGGTTTGCAAAATAAAAGAGTTTCACCCTCACATGAAAGAGGTTCAGAGCAGAATAGAGTCAGAAAGAGATCACATGTTACATTGGGTGTTTGACAGAGTAGACCCACTACTGTAAAGACAAGTAGCCTCCTCTCTTTAAAGTTGGCAAACTTCTCAATAACTCTCTGGTTAAAGTCAATCATGTCTGTAACCAGCCTGTTTCCATTATTCTTGAGGGAATGTGTCTGTTTTTCAGAACTTCTTCGTTGTGTTTTTGATGCCAGTTTGGTTTCCTTCTGCTGCTCTGCTCTGCAAACAGGGTTAGCTTCATGCTGCTAGCTAGTTAGCTCCATGCTCTTAGCTAGATAACTGCGGCAAGATTCATGCTTTACACTTGTCTGAAGCTCTGTAGATCCCTCACCCCGTTGTAGTCCAGAGAGTTTCAGTCCCAGGACTTTGGAACAACAGACAGGGGAAACTAAAGAGCGCATTACTCACTGAGCCTCCAGCTAACAGCTCCGTTAGCGACCTGCTCCTGTAGCTCCGTGGAGCTCTCTGGCTGAGGGAACGATACCGGTCTCTGATTTGCCGAATAGTCCAGTCACGTGACATAAGAAACTATGTCATTGGCCAGGGCGCACATTTTTGTGCCCCAAGATTCACGTTTCATCCGCCAATGAGAAGCCGTCCTTGCCGAAACGACCGTGAAATGTTTGCTCGCTGCCGCGCACACACGTTGGGCCGGCGGCCCGAAAATGGGGAGGGGCTTCTCTCCGTGAGGATGAGTGGCGATATGTTATTTATGTCACATTTAACTTAAGTGGTTGTTGACAGGCTGACGGTCTCCCACACACATTTAGCGCGTCAACACGGTATATTTGCTATTTAAATGATTTGGTATATAATGTTTTTTGACAGGATATATTATATTTTGTTCTTCTTTTTTTTTCATCTCAAAATTTTAAGAGGGGCGGCGCCCTAGCGCCCTCTATGGACGCACCGCCACTGGCGGGGGGGTAGCTGGTGGGTGGACGGGTCAGCGTCTACTCCAGAGCGGCGTCATTTCTCTAATTGGCACTTGTAGCGAGTATGAGTCGGTGGATTGTTGTTCATGCTTGTTGTAATCCAGTATCGCACAGACAACACTCTACGACAGTTTGACATTTGCTCTCATTCACATTATTTTGATTGTAAAATTGATCCCTAATGGCATTATTCATAGATTTCTAATATCATATTTTAGTGTTGAAACAATGTGTTTTAAACATGTGCTTTACAAAGGTCATATTTATTTGAAAATGTGGTGTGTTTTCATAGTAGAAGAAACCTGTTAAATCAATTGCCTCAGTTTATGGAGTCTTTCAAGACCTGCTAGCTTTGCCTACTATTGTAATGTTTCTTGATATAATCTTGTATCCCTTCCAACTGTTATGATAGCACTGAATTTCCAATTTTTTATTGAACATTTTGTATTTGTAATAACGGAAATGTTTGGGGAAATGTTCTGGTGACTGAAATTAACAGTTGTTAGTTGAGACCACTCTATTATGAGTTCCTAGATCATTATCAAGACTTTCAATAAGAGTAAACTGAACTATCAGACATTATTTCAGTCATAAATTGTTTCATTCTTTTGTTTTAACAAGTCTGAAAATCAACAGCAGTTTGTTGTTGTTGTTTTATCTCCCACGAGGTGTAATGTGTTATCAGTTCTGTGTGATATGATTCTCTATTCTTTGATTAAAAGATTTATGCAAAAATGGTCTCCATGCTGTGAGTTTTGGAGCAATACAACACAACATATAATAACAGCACAGCGAGGGGCTGAACAAGCAGGAGTAGGCACAAAGGAAATGAGATTTTGTCCAATCAAATGGTCAAATTAAATGCAAAGCAGACCTCCCAGCCCCTTAGTGGCATATTTCTTTCTGTATATATTACACAAGAAAGATAATCAAATGAATAAATAATACTTCAAAGGCTATTTCCTTTGCTCAAACATGTGAGATGTTATGGGTGTGCCGTCTTCACTCGACCACGCTGCTGAAAGACTGATGGCACAGCAAGTGTAAATGTACGGCTCCTATTTTTTCTCATTATCTTTGAAAACACGACACTACTTCCCTGCTGTCACACCAGGAGTTTTGTTTTCATGGTCAGTCTGTAAATGATTTGGTAGCCGTCGTCCCAGGCGTAGAGTTGTTGTTCCTCCGGGTTGTATTTCAGACTGGCGTGGGCCCCGTACCTCCTGGGAAAGTAGATCAGAGGGGCCTCCTCGCTGCTGACCATGTCGTTGACATCAAAAAGGCACTGGATTCGGGAGCGGCTGGCCAGGCGTGTGTTGTAAACCACGTAGACAGTCCCACAGACTACGAAAGCCGCCTCTGCGTTCTCCCGTGGGCACCGGGTGTCCCATATGTGTTCTATATCGAGCGAGTCGCGGTCCATCTTTGCAAGGTGGATGTTCGGTTCACTGTCACTGGTCGCGTACAACAGCCAGAGGCCTTCATCATCTGCTGCTAGGTCTGCAACCGTTTCTGGATTGAGGTTGTAGACAGGGGCGTGGCTCTCCACGGGGAACATGGCGGCGTCTGTCACCGAGCCAGTCAGCAGGTCATATTTGACCACCTGCACGTCAGCGTCCTCCTCCTGCTGTATGTAATACAAATAGCCATCGTAGACGGTGCTGCCAGGACCTCTCCAGTCAGAGGGAAGCCGGATATGTCGGCTGCCGGTGACGCCAGGAGAGCTGGAAAAGTCTCGTACGGAGTCGAACTGGAAGAGGTTGTCCCCGGATGTCCCGTTAAAGACGTACACCTTGGACGACCTGGGGTCTCTGGTCCACATGCCTTTGGGACCGCCAACTCTCTTCAGGATCTTCACTGATCGGATGCCAGAGATGATTTCCACACAGTCTGCAATAAAACACAAAGAGAATAGTTTGACAAACGGTTAATTCAGATCAATATCCAGTGATTTTGTTTCACATAAGGAGACATTTTATTTACTAGCGAGGAGAAGCTTGGAGTACAACACACACAGAAGGAGAGCAACTTCTTTATCTTCTCAGGAAGACATTACGCCACAATATCTGTGTACAAAAAATAGTTCTTTGAACAATGTATTCTCGTGGGAGTCCTCTGATATAATCAGCTTCATTAAAAAGTTTCTGCAGATTCATAAAAAGGCTGAATTTTGAGGTTATAAGGAACACAAAACATTTAGGATATTTCCAAAGGATATAACTGTGAAGCAACACATATATTTGAATCAACATGTGATGACAGTTGGGTTGTAAGCTAATGTATCCAGGGCACAGACAATCAAGATCTCGTAATAAATAAAACCTAACAATGTTTTGCTGGTTTTTAATTCAGTCGTGAATGTTGTGTTACATATTTAAGGCTATAAAACCTCTCAAGAGAAAACAACAGGGGAGAACTGCATGTTGCATTCAGATGTTGCACCATAGCTCAATTACATATACAGGACTGTCTCAGAAAATTAGAATATTGTGATGAAGTTCTTTATTTTCTGTAATGCAATTAAAAAAACAAAAATGTCATGCATTCTGGATTCATTACAAATCAACTGAAATATTGCAAGCCTTTTATTCTTTTAATATTGCTGATTATGGTTTACAGCTTAAGAAAACTCTAAAATCCTATCTCATAAAATTTTAATATTTCCTCAGACCAAGTTAAAAAAAAGATTTATAACAGCTGAGTGTTTGTCAAGGCTCAGGAAACCCTTGCAGGTGTTTCGAGTTAATTAGACAATTCAAGTGATTTGTTTAATACCCTACTAGTATACTTTTTCATGATATTCTAATATTTAGAGATAGGATATTTGAGTTTTCTTAAGCTGTAAGCCATAATCAGCAATATTAAAAGAATAAAAGGCTTGCAATATTTCAGTTGATTTGTAATGAATCCAGAATGCATGACATTTTTGTTTTTTTAATTGCATTGCAGAAAATAAAGAACTTCATCACAATATTCTAATTTTCTGAGACAGTCCTGTATATCTATTGTGAAAAAAATTATATTAAAAATAGATATTTTACAGTGTGAAGTTAATAAAATTGTAATAATTTAGAATTCTATCTCCCAGCAGGCACGAGGATATTTCTGTAAAGTTACATTCCTGAGATGAAATGTGTATTTGCAACCTACTGTAACATTAGGAAAACATCAAGCAGCCATGCAGCAGTGAATATCTGGCTCTCCAGATCAAAGGAAAGAACAAACAGTGAGGGAAATTAGGCACAAAGTTATATGTAATGAGAGGAGGAATGGGTACAGCACATAGAGAGCCCCCCCCCCCAATGCATCCTGGAGCGAAATTAACACTGTACTCACACATCTGAAATGGGTCGCTGCAACGCTGTAAAGCGATTTGGGTCACTTGAACATTTACAATGGTTCACTGTGTTCAGAGCGAACATGAGCTCGGAGAGTAACACCGCTGACCTCAGGGCAGCTTCCTGTCCCTCCTCTCCACAGAGACACAGCTCCAGATGCACACAGAAACTAATAGAGGAGCCTTTGCTCCGCATTGATTTGATTGACTATGACGGGCATTATGATTCTGAACGTGATGAAACTAGATCATTCTTAAATATATGTGTTATTGATTGTCTTAAGTCAGTGTGAATAATGAAGACATCTGTTTTCATTTGGTTTTGCAAGAATAATCGGTGTGTAGAAATGGTACGAAAGGAATTTAATGATCCTTCTATTTGCCTTTGGAACTAAATCAAAATATTGATCTTTTGATTCAAGGAGCCAAGTATAGTGAAGCAGAGCGGCAGCCATGAGCTAGCCTGTTAGCCACGCTCACATGCACTAACAGGCACGCTCACTCGGCCGACCCGGCCATTGAATCAAAATACAAACAAGCTCTGATTACAACACACACGTAGGGAGAATTACTTAATTATCTGCTCAGGTTACTGAGGTTACATTTATACCTTTACATAGCAATTTGTTGTTTGCTGCTATATTAATGCTCTGTATATCATAGCCTATGCAGAACGTCTGATGATTTTTCACGTCACGCTTTGAAAAAGGGTTATAGGCCTACGTTCCTGTATTACAAAGAAACAATGAGCGTCACAGCCTTATTTGGAGCAGCACACCTTGGGATCTGAAGATTATAAAGACAAATGCTGTGCTCAACCAGCGCATGCAGTGGAGTAGCGCTGCTGAATTCAATGAGTTGCATCAGGCCACATTTCTCCTGGAAAACATTCTGCCCACTGACTCTATGCACTTCGTTTAAATGACTTGTAACAGCAATGTGTTTGTTTCCCATTTTCCAGAGGCAACTGGTCTAGAGAGACTGTGGTGTGATGTGAACGCACAAACCATATATACATATATATATATATATTAGTGCTGTGAAAAATAACGCGTTAACGCGTTATGATTAAATAGTTAATTTTTTTAACGCATTTAACGCATGCGCAGAATGAGCTTCCAATACGTCTGTTGTTGGTCGTCTCTAACCAGCAGCATGTCATTTTGTCTCTACGTGTCGCGTTAACACGACTCCGATCTCCGTCTCGCGCCCCCCGCCCCCCTCCTCGTCACCAACTCTTTTCGGCTCGCACGCGGCAGAGCTCAGCCGCGATGCGCGCACACTGGTGAGCAAGTTATGTGCACCACTGTGTATAAATCCGTCTTTTGTCATAAATCTTCATGTTCTTACAAAAATATACCGAGAATATCCGTAATATGTGATTAATCATGATTAATCCACAGAAACCTGTGATTAACCTGATTAAAATTTGTAATCGTTTCACAGCCCTAATATATATATATATATATATATATATATATGGTTCTTTGAAATAAGTTTTTTTGAGAAATCATAGGTTAGGGCACTTATAAGCTTGATAGCTTCAGCCTCGACCCTTTCGGTCAGCCACTTTCTTCTTTTGTTGAATTCTGATTGTTGTATATTTTGCTGATCGAAATAAACTAAACTAAAATAAACTAAACTAAACTAAGGGGTTAAATAAGGGCCCCATTTGTGAATCCCACAGAACCAAACCCACCCCGGGATGGGGTGTAGGAGTAATCACACGAGGTGATTCTCGCCAAACCGTCCCACCCCGTTGGGGAGGTCGGCGATTCATAATCAGACTCGCCTATGAATCGCTCCTCCCGTGTAGGCGATTCTGAATCGCCTATCGCCCACCGCTCCTGTGAGATTCACAAATCCCTGCTGCTTTGCTGGAAATCACTTCTACTTACAGACTCTGGTTCGGGGCTCCGTGACGTCACTAGCACCAAAGCGCTTAGATGTCACGTGACAATGTTTCCATGGTGACGGACAAGGTCGCGGAGATCGAAGGCACTGACAAGAAGTGACTTGATAGCTGGTCACTGTCTGTGATATGCTGGTCTAACTTGTTTGTTTAAGACAAGAATGAAGGCGCCAGTCATGGAAAAACCCGCTACTGCCCCTACTGGCGAACACAAGTATCGCCCTGCAGCCACTTCAGGTGAAAGCAGGATAAGGAGGTGAAATAAGGGTGCCACTTATGTATATATGTACTTATGTGTGTGCATATATATGTATGTGTGAATGTATATATATATATAATATATATATTTACATATGTATATGTACACTTTTTTTGTTTGTATATATATATTTATAAAGAGCTCAGCCGCGATGCGCGCACACTGGTGAGCAAGTTATGTGCACCCCTGTGTATGAATGTATATATCCGTCTTTTGTCATAAATCTTCATGTTCTCACAAAAATATACCGAGAATATCCGTAATATGTGATTAATCATGATTAATCCACAGAAACCTGTGATTAACCTGATTAAAATTTGTAATCGTTTCACAGCCCTAATATATATATATATATATATATATATGGTTCTTTGAAATAAGTTTTTTTGAGAAATCATAGGTTAGGGCACTTATAAGCTTGATAGCTTCAGCCTCGACCCTTTCGGTCAGCTATTTTGTTCTTTTGTTGAATTCTGATTGTTGTATATTTTGCTGATCGAAATAAACTAAACTAAACTAAAATAAAATAAAATAAACTAAACTAAGGGGTTAAATAAGGGCCCCATTTGTGAATCCCACAGAACCAAACCCACCCCGGGATGGGGTGTAGGAGTAATCACACGAGGTGATTCTCGCCAAACCGTCCCACCCCGTTGGGGAGGTCGGCGATTCATAATCATACTCGCCTATGAATCGCTCCTCCCGTGTAGGCGATTCTGAATCGCCTATCGCCCACCGCTCCTGTGAGATTCACAAATCCCTGCTGCTTTGCTGGAAATCACTTCTGCTTATAGACTCTGGTTCGGGGCTCCGTGACGTCACTAGCACCAAAGCGCTTAGATGTCACGTGACAATGTTTCCATGGTGACGGACAAGGTCGCGGAGATCGAAGGCACTGACAAGAAGTGACTTGATAGCTGGTCACTGTCTGTGATATGCTGGTCTAACTTGTTTGTTTAAGACAAGAATGACGGCGCCAGTCATGGCAAAACCCGCTACTGCCCCTACTGGCGAACACGAGTATCGCCCTGCAGCCACTTCAGGTGAAAGCAGGATAAGGAGGTGAAATAAGGATGATGGGGGCAAGGTACTAACACACTGCAATACAATAACAATTCTCATAACAATATTTGCCCTTAAAATATCCAGGGTGCCATTCATGTAAATATATACTTATGTGTGGGCATATATATGTATGTGTGAATGTATATATATATATATATATTTACATATGTCTATATATATATACATATGAATATGTACACATATTTTTGTGTGTATATATATATATTTATGTAAATATATACATATTACCCCCCCCCCCCCCCCCGTCAACAACTCCTCACACTGGTGAGCAAGTTATGTGCACCCCTGTGTATAAATGTATATATCCGTCTTTTGTCATGAATCTTTATGTTCTCACAAAAATATTCCGAGAATATCGGTAATATGTGATTAATCATGATTAATCCACAGAAACCTGTGATTAACCTGATTAAAATTTGTAATCGTTTCACAGCCCTAATATATATATATATATATATATATGTATATATTTATATCCCATAGGTTCTGCTCGGTGCCAGAGCTCCCTCGTGAATGGAAATTAAAGATCAAACGCAGCCATCCCATGGAGCCCGTTTGGCATAAGTGTGTATGTACTTCTCTGCAGCTCACCAGAGACACTGGAGTGCAGCTCTTCCCAGTCTTTATCTTCCTCATCTTCCTCTTCCTCTTTCTCTCCTCTGCTCTCCTTCAGCCTCCAGGCTCCCTGCTCTACCACCTTGTCTGCCTTATTGGAACAGGCCCGAGGGGAAGTCTGGATCTCCACGCAGTCCACCTCTCGCTCCACCCGGTCCACACGGACTGCAGCTCCTTCCAGGTCTTTGAACATCACGCTGTGCTGTCCTCTCATACCGTCCATCGTCTCCGCAGTTAGCTTTTTGAAATCCAGCAGCTCTGTGTGGTAGCGATGGGATTGTTCATGCCACAACTGCATGCCATCCTACCAGACGAGAGCAGAGCAAAACAAATGTTGAAGTAAAGTGTGAGAATAAACTGTAGGATGAGTTTTTTGTCTTGGTTTTCTCTTAAGCTAAGGTGATGGCTGAAGCTCTGTGTGGTTTTACAGTGATGCTTAGAGCTAAATACTAATATCAACATATTAACAGTCACAATGAGGATGCCAACAGGCTGATATGTGGCTGGTACAATGTGACCTGGACTTACTTTAGTGTTCTAGCGTTCCAATATTTCACTTTCATGAAATAGAATACAGTTTCTCAGTGTGCGATTGGCACCGTCATGGTGACAGATAAATTATTTAGAGCAAGATTTAATAACAGGCGGTCTCCTCCGCCACAGATTCATTTTCTTCCTTTGCTTGCTGTGGGCCTGTGGTGAAATGGAAATGAGAGTTCAATGAAAACATATTTGATGAATTGCCGTGTTCATATCAATGCAGAAGTTGAACCGGCATATTGGAATTGAGACTGGAGGGAAACCATAGGGGGTTGAAGATAGTGGGATTTAGCTGTAAATAGAATGCGGATAACAGCTTTAAGATTGTCATTTTTGCATTGCATCCGCATTGAGGATGAAAGAAAAAAAATTTGACATTGAAAATATACGGCAAAAGAATAAATTACAATAATTATTTAAATGAGATGAAATCCCACACCGAGGCAACCAGTAATCCTCTGGCATTTCATATCATAAGCCCACAAAAGTCTTACACACACTTTGCTGTCTCATAACCTCACTTTACAAACACAAAAGTGAACTCTCAGCAATGTGATTCCTTCCCTGAGGCACTTTGTTGTAACACAGCCCATTCTACCTCAGCAGAACACATCTTTCCTTGATGATGTTGGGATGTTTCACACCAAGGCAGCAAAGGTTGAGCTTGTTCTCATTGCCGATGTGTCATTGTTGGACAGAAGCTGCACGTTACACGCATTGATTCCTTCAGAGGCCCCTGTGAAGTTGACGAGCTGGGCACAGATTGCATTAATTGGACTGCATTAGTTGATACATTCAATTCACATCGGAGGAAGTGATCAGGAACGTATATCAACTTGTATTTCTGAATTCTAATAATTGTTTGTTCAGACGTCTCAGTGCGTCAATTTAAAAAATAAATGTGTTATTCTCTTACTTCTCTCACTATTATGTACCAAAGATACAGAGGGAAATTGTAGGCACAGTCCGTACTTGGCAATAAGACCTTCTTTTGATTCAGGGACATCTTTTCTGTCACTCAACTTGTGGAAAACTACAGTATATTGAACAAGTGTCAGTAATTTAAAGTAGTATTGATTCTTACCTCAATGGCCAACAACCTGTTCTCCAGATAATCCATCAGCCCCTGGTAGTAATACTGGGCTCCAGTGAAAGTCCAGGCGGTGGAAACAAGGAGGACAAACACCAGCTTCATTGTGAGCCGAGAAATGGGGACAGCCGAGTTTCTTTGTTTGTCCAGAGTTTAGATGCTTCTTCAGGTTTTACCTCCCAGGTCTGTCCTCAGAGCTTCACACAACCTATAACACACTTTGTAGACAGTGTAACTGCATGTGCAAAGACGGGAGAAGGATTGAGTCCAAGTAAAAGGCCGCTCTGAGAGTTCCCAATTCTTTGACCGCTCTCACTTTGCTGGAATGTTTTCACAAACTCTCAGGGAGGAGCCTTGTGCCTCTTACCCCTCTATGTCTTCAAAAAGTGAATTTGCTTGCTCCACTCGACCCTGTGGACATTCTGTAGGCTATACTGTACTGTTACTTCTTGCAAAGTTTAAACTAACTTAATAACAGCAGGGATACAGTCTGGATTCTGCAATTAAATTAGTTATGGTGCCTGTCAAGGCCGGTAAGTAGCCTACAGACAAAATAGCAGACAGCAACAGTTCAAGGATTTATTGATTTATTATTTATTCATGGCAAGCCCAAACAGAGTTGTAAAGAGTCCACGGGAAAGTTCTGGCAGGTACTCAGGGACATCCAGATCTAGGTCAAGGTCAAGATCCAGGGTGCATTGTTCAAAGGGACGGCCAGAGAAGCACAACCTTGCAATATTGACAATCTGGATGGGAATGGGAGAACAATGGCACGGTTATATACTGCAAGACTAACGAGGGAAATTGGAAACAGGTGAGCAGGTGGGCAGGGAAGTCGGGAAACATGTAGGCATCGAGTGGACAGGTAGAGAAGGGCAATGAAAGGGTTTGGGGCAGTGGGAAAAGCCATTGTGTTATTTTGGACAACGCACAATACAAATTGTTGCAACCTCAGGTTATATAAGGGCATTGTGTTTGTGTATTACATGCTTTAACCTCACCCTCTCTCTCTGGTGAACCCTTGGTAACCCTGAGTTGCAGGTGAGCCTCTCCGATGGAAGGTATCTGAAGGTATCTCATTTTCTGTCAGAGCTTTCTGTGCTTCACTGCGTACATTAAGGTGTTAAAAGACAAAGTAACAGAGTCACAGCACTTCCTTTGCTGCTGAAAAAGTCAATAAAGTATATAAAACATACAAAAAAGATGAAAAGACCATCATCTTCGCCATCATCACATTGGAACAAAAAAACACACAATGAGGTAATTAGATAAAGAGAGAGTTTCAAAAATGCTATTTCATCAAGAAAATGTGTTTTCAGTGGAACGCAAATTGTAGAACTTGTACCAAATTGCATTTGTTTGAAAGTTAAGAGAATTTGAAGGAATTTGCATGGGCAAGTTTGCTCCATTAAACAAGAGTCAGACATCTATGACTTCACCAGTTCCCGGGGTGGATCCGCCTTATTGGTTTCAAACATACAGCCCCGCTCACACATTGACAGCTAGAAGTCAATAACACTTTGCTTCTTGGAAGGAGATTGCTTTTCTTCGGTGCGCGAAAACAGCGTCTCTTGTAGATCATCAGTGCAGGGTCAGTATGAGGGTTTGATTACATAGTGATCACACTGACTGACAATGCCTGACCTTTCAACCCAGGAGCAGTGAGAAACTTTTTTTCTTGACTCCATGTATCCCCCAGACATGGACAGATTATGAGTCTACGGGCCCCTGGATGCATGACACAGCCCACCTGTCCGACACAGGAGCAAGACACTCAATCTTAAAGACACACAACATGGCTACAATTGATGCAGCAGCATTAAGGGTCTCTTCTTAGAGATTTCGGTCTCCGTTTAGACGTGTTGCGTCTCTTTGTGGCCATTGAGTGTGTCTTTGTAGATATTTTGTGTCTCGTTGTTTGTGGTCGTTAACAGTGACTTCAGGCAGAGGCTCTGGTCCAGGAGCCCCGTGCCCTTTACGTGGTAGACCTGTTCACTACCTTCTGACTATGTAGGTCGCCGCTCCGCTTGCCCCAGCCCTCTTTCTACAGTCAGAGATGTTTGGGTTTAAGGCTGGCAGCTTGTTGCTGTATCATCATAGTTTGATTAAGGGCCGGTGCCAGGTACTCATGCAGCCCACTGACTGTCTCATCATTCTTTTCTTTGATTGTCTCTTGGCCTCTATCATCTAATAGTCCTGAACTGAGCCACACACCCCCTGTCTATTTTTATGCCAACAGACAGCAGACTGGCCTGTGAGTGTCGTCATGGTAACAAAGTGCCATACAGTTGCATTTATAAATCAAAATGGGCAACCTGGAGTTTGATCTAATCTGGAAAACATTGCCTGTCTGGACCTGGCAGGCGAGAGCATTGACAGTCCTGGCTGTAAAATTGTGTGTGTGTGTGTGTGTGTGTGTGTGTGTGTGTGTGTGTGTGTGTGTGTGTGTGTGTGTGTGTGTGTGTGTGTGTGTGTGTGTGTGTGTGTGTGTGTGTGTGTTGTATGCTCGAGAGGTTGTTTCCATAGTTCAATCGTAGATCTTGATTGATGTAAGTAATTACAGTAATTTATGCCTTTGCTTCTCCATTTTGTTCCATCAATGAAGAAGCATGTGTCCCATCCTGCCAGCCACCCTGTGGGGATTTGTAATCTATTATTAATTACTGGCCTAATTTCTCCATTGACAAGTATAACGTGATCAAAGGGCAGAGCGTCATTCAGGATTAATTATGTTCTTCTAAACATCGACATATTGCAGTCTCATAACCTTTGAGCTGGAGGCTGGAGCACAGTGAAGAGCTGGAACTGTAGCTCACACATTTTCAGGGTGGGACTCTTTGATTACATTTATTCAGGGAACAGAAGAGAGAAATGTCCTTTGGCACTGCAAGCTTTAATAACGCTGTCGTGCATGGTTCTTTTGCAGAAATGACCACCAGATGGCAGCATCTCTCTTTATGGGAAAACATCAACGGTGAAACGTGAACTGTGGATGGAAGCAGTGTTCAGAAATTTAAAAAAAAATACTTATATCATTTTACATAAAGGTACAAAAGTATCATCAACAAAATGTATTAAAAGTTTTAAAAGTAAAAACTTGTCCCACAGAAAAATAACACGTATTACTAAATTTCACATAATATATTGATAATACAGAGTAAATAATATTCGAGTTGGAGCTAATTGTAATAGATAAATAGCTTTACTTTAGATGCAGTCAGGTAACCGTGGGGGAAGGGTCAAAAGGGTCACAAGATACATCTGAGTGGGTGAGTTAAAAAAACTCAAACATTTGGGACTTTTCTTTAATCTTTTCATAATAGTAATGTAGGGGAAAAAATGTCTCTTTGATGGTCCTGCTAACAGACAATAGACATCTGAAAGGTGTCAAGAGGCCCCAACTAGACAGGAATGTTGGGAACTAATGTTTTAATCGTCCGGCATGTTTTGTATTTGTTATGCTTTTCCAGTGCAAAATTAATCCAAAAGTAAGCTATAGTAACTGTATATATTCCCTATATATTGTAGTGAAGTAGAAGTAGTAAGTACCAGGAAATGGAAATAGGCCTACTCAAGTAAACCACAGTTATCCCCCAAATTGTACTTAAGTACAGTTTTTGAGTTGATGTTCTGACTTTCCACCATTGAGTTTGTTGGGCTTCATTGAGGTTTGGATCAGAAATGTCTTCATCATTTGAAGTTCCACTGCTTTAAGTGTTTTAAGTAAATGGAAAATCACAAATATAAACAGAGAGGTCAAATTCCTTGGGAGACCTTTTATGTCATTATGTCATTAAGTATCGAAATGATAATATAAAATGTAAGTCAGTTTTTCAAGTTCTCAAAAGGGGCTTAAAGAATATGAATTAGGGGTAAAATATCTACCTGAACATTGAACGTTTTTGTTTAAGTAATATATGCCAAGAGATAGATTATCATGAAGTGCAAACTTAAAGTTAAATACAATTATAAATATTTTAATATTTAATATGTAGCATTGATAAACACATGAAACAATTAATAATTATGTATAACACACTATACTGAAGCTGAGTACAGTTATAAGGACATTAATATGTTTAAACAGTGTTTAAACAATTATAATTTCTCTTATATTACAAATAGTACATATTATTACCACTGTTTGACTTAATTGTCTTTCATTATCTGTTTAGGCAGCAGCTTCCATGCATGGATGCCCACAGGAAGGTTGTGGATGTTGATGAATACATTAATAAACAGAACTGTCATAAATGCTGAATAGTGGGGTCAAAGTGTCACCCCTAATTTAAAAATGCCCCAGACTTTGACGATGGTTTTTCGTATTTGTGTGTCTACACGCATGCGTTTCTGTGTGTTAGTGTGTGTGTGCGCCGGGGATCTCGTGTAATCTCACACGTTTGCCTTCACACCAGGCGTCAGCAGCCACCCATAAAAACCTCCTTTCCTCTGCAACTGAACAAAAAGCCAAACACCCGTTAAAGGCAATGTTCTTTATTACCCTTTCGTATTGATTGAGAGAAAACTTAGCAGCCCGGTGCCAGGTCGTATAAAAGTGCAGACTGAATGGGTGAAGCAACGTAAATCCTTTAGTCGCTTGTAAATAGCTTTAATACACCCGAGGCGCCAAATCACTTGACCTGCGTTAGCCCTGCCACTTGGAGGCTTTCTGGCTGGCTGAGCAGTGTGGAGCCAGCCCCTCTCCTCCCATTCTCTGGTTGTCAGTCCAGGTAATAATCAAGGCCTTATTAGTGACACGCTTGCTCTGCCAGGCTTCGTGGCATCTCCCGTATTTAATCAGCCGCTGAGAGTCACATTCCAGATAAACATATCTTCTCCCTTTTCTTCTCCTTTTGATTGGAAGAACATGCAGTGTTCTTGAAAAGTGTCTCGCTTGCTGGGACGACACACCAACTTTTGGAAACATCCACGGAGCATCAGTGAGTCATGTTAGTACCAGGTATTGTGAAATGGTTTGAGATGTGTCCAAGCCAGATCCCAATGAGGTATGCATCAAGTACACACAGTACACAGGTGTGTCTTGTTTTAATTCATTGCACACAGCGGGCATCTTGAGAGGAAGATATTTCCCAACATATCTAAAGTTGGCCTTGCGCTATAATGAAAACTGTCTCTCAACTTGAATGAATTTCTTGCTGCCCTGACAGCCGACATGCACTTGCTTGGGTTGCTGAGCAGAAGAGTGCCTGAGGGGCTGAGGACAGCTGCTCAGAGGGTGCAAACTCTTGACAAAAGCAGCATTTATCCATGGTGGGCACTGCAATGGGACCTTGACCGCTGGAAATAAAGACACAGTATGTGAGAGAATATCCAAGGAAATGCCGTCACAGCCAGCCACAGCTGTTAGCCATACTGCTTCTTGGTCTAGACGAGAGGTCGGCAACCTTTTTTCATTTGAAGTGCATAATAAGAATGTTCTTGTTAATCAGAGTTTACACTACATCAATATATATATATATATATATATATATATATATATATATATGTATATATGTACGAGAGCACTGTACATCTACATCTGAGTTGAAGTCGTTGACCCTACCAAGCTTCAATTTGTATAGGACCTTTGTAGTCTTCCGACCACTCAAAGCGCTGTACACTACACACACACACACACACACACACACTCATACGCTGATGGGAGAGGCTCGCATGCAAAGTGCCATCTGATCATCAGCTCCCTCAACTAGTTGACACTCACACATCGATAGCACTACCTGCTCTAGCTCTGTGCCACAGGCACACTTAACCGACCAAACCCCATACAGGCACGCCAGCAAATATCACAAGCCATAAAGGTCTTTAACAAAAACAACGTCTGCTCGGTCCATGTCTTTGGTTGATTCTTACTCTCACAGTGTTGAAGAGCAGGCAGCAGGGAAATGACCCAAATGCACATCAGGCAGGAGGATTCAAAGAAAAACATTTTAATAAAAAAAACAGATAACTAAAGGCAAAGGTGAGAGCAGAGCTCACGAGGCACAGGTAAAACTCATGAGGACAATCACAAAAGTGGGAAAACGAATAACGGCAGAAAGTAAAACAAGAAGTGGATTAAACTTAAAATAAATCAGGAAACTGACAAGACTATGACATATATAGAGCTTGTTTATCAAATCCCTATTAACTTCTGCATGCGCTCTTTGGGAAATTGGGAACCTGCAGGCCTTCAACATACTGCACTGTGTATATTGGAGATACTGGTGCTAAGTGTTTTGGTCACATGGAATAGAGTTCCACAGCTGTCAGGAGTACTTGGAGTTTTATTCAATACAACACAATCATGTGCCATGTAAAAATCTGATTATTTTGCCACCACGCTCCACCAACCCCTCCTCAAGAGCCGCATGCCTGCCAAGCTTGTCTACATGACATGTTTCGGCATTGTTCTGTGCCTCTGGAGCTGAGTGAGGAAACATAGCGGGAGGAGGGCTCGTGCATACCATTATCTCACAAAGCACTCATTACAGGAGTATCTCCCATATCCCCTATACCAGCAAAACATGTCACCTCACGCTCTACGCCTCATTCTGAACACCGCAGCACTCAAATCCAACACTTCTTTGGCACAGGGCTGCACTCAACCCATGACTCACTTGAGTGAAATGTCTCAAACTTTAAGGTTGCCAAATTATGAAGTGAACAGAAATGTATGCATGGGGTTTGGCCTCCTCTGCCCGTAAACATAGGGAGGGGTGACTCAGCCACTTGCAACCCACCTGCAAGACCCTTTTTAATCAAAACTAACCATAATGTTTTGCCACCATACATCATGAGTACATGTATTTTATGTCAACACCAGAGCAATACAAATGAGGTAATAGTCTGCAGATGAACATTAAATTACAGTTATAATTGCTCAAGTGCATCATGTATGCTCTAAACAACATGTTTCTACACTGAGTATTGCATAAACACCTGATCCCGGTAGTTATCTTTGTGAAAATCATCACATTATCTGCTGTTGTAAATGGGGCATTCTTCTTTTATATGATAATTACATGTTCGGTGACTCCATGTCTGGATTAGTCAAAGTATGAATGCATCCATGAGATTCATCAATAGTTGCTCTGTAATTATCGTGCAACACTTATGAAAGGAGAAATTAACCATAACATACATTGCTTCATGTTAGGTTCAAGCCTGTGATCGCACTGAAAAGAAACTGCAATTAGCTACAGTATAGTGCTGCAAGATGGAAACGATTTAGCAGTTCCTAGACCTCAATTAAATTAAATCAAATGTTGGAGGAAGCCCATCAGGTATTTGTTCATCAGGCCATCATCTCGAGGTCATACCTTACCCGAAAACCAGTGTCATAATCAGAGCATCACGACAGACTGGAGCGGGGCTCAGGAGAAATGGACTTGTCAGCAGCTGTTTCAGTCTGTTGCGCGGTGTGGAAAAGCTCTGTCATGGCCTACCTAATGGTAATTGTTTGGAGCGGTGAGAGCCCCACCGTCTTGTCTGCATGCTGGTTTCTGCAGTTATGGGGAAAATATTTTTCTGAGATTTCACATCTTTTTCACATTTACATAGCTTAACTTCATTTTGTGTTACAAAACATAGGGATGCAAATTGGAGACAAAGGCAAGTAAGGGCCTGTATGGATATTAACAGGGGTGAGGTGGGGGTCAGAAAAGGGGCAGGGTTATGTATGGCAGAGGTATAAATAACAATATCAATAATAGTGTCAAAATGATCTGTTTCAAGGAACATTCCTGAATTCCACAGTTATGATCCAAATATACTTGAAGTAACAACAATTAAAGTACCCACTGTGCAGAATGGCCCATTTCTGAAAAATATGTATTAGCTGAATTAGGATTAGTGATGCATTAATGTGTTAATGCTGTAGTTGGTAAAGGTGGGGCTAATTTATTTAATGATGTTTCTTATATAGCTACTGTTGAGTAGCTTAACCTATAATAATATCCCGTAATTTATTAGTTGTTTTATATGTTATATTAATAACCTATATCTGCAAAGTAAATGTTGTGGTGTAAAAAGTAGAATGAAATAGAAATGATCAAATTAAGCACGGCACAATTGTAGCCTACCTAAGTAAAGTTTACTTGAGAAAATGTGAACAAAAATACATTTAATAATTATTTTTCAACTTTTGTTAGTCAATAAAGTTGAAAAGTATTATGTTTCTACTCAATACTAATACTAAAAACAAACAACTGCTTTTTTTCTTAACAAAACAATTCATAGTGAATGTGGAAAGTAAACATCATTTGAGTTTACAGCTATTGAGATGAGTATTACTGTAATGTTAAAAAAAGATGAATCTATTCATTATTGGTGCTTTTTTATGTTGAAGGATGATGTCGCAGTTTTGGGAGAGGAAGACAACGGGAGAGTCCAAATACATTATTAGTAACAACTCTGTGGAGTTTCAGCACCTTTTCACACCCTAAAAATATACATCCAGTCCCCAAGGCAGCAGGAAAGGTGAGGAAAGAGGAATATTGGGGAGACAGAGAGAGAAAAAGAGAGAAGAAAGTGTTGGAAAAGAGAGAGAGAGAGAGAGAGAGAGAGAGAGAGAAAGATTGCGTCTCAGACAGACTGTCTGGCTGCACCGGGATCTTCAGCACTCAGCATCATATGATTCTGGGGTCAGAGGTTATCCCCACTGATGAATATCGGGCCGAGCCTCGTCTCCCTCCCAAAAGAAAGGGAGTTGTTTTCACTCCCTGGGTCTGGAAAGTTTATTTCAAGAATCCATCCTGCCAGCACGAGACTGTAAACCTGTCTCAAGGCAGAAGAGTTACGTCCACAAATATTACTTTTTTAACGGTTTTATTGCCCTGCCAAAACATTCAAGGATGCTCTTTCTCATTCAAATGTAGCTAATCACACAGCAGTGGGAGAAAGAAGGTACATACAGTGAGCTAGTGCCTATATTTAATAGGGAAACATACATCCCCAGGATTTTGACAGGATTTGGAAGATTATAGTTTGCAGTCTGTGAACTGTGTGAAAGTACACTGCTGTTTTGTGTTCATCCTTTCATACTGAATACCTCTTCCCACATGTCATCTCATTATATCCCTGCATCTTAAGGTGGTAATACACCAGCTTTTTAGGCGACAGTCTTACCAACAGGCAATAAAAAGTTAAATACTCAGTACATATCTGATTATTTCCTCGGAAGGACTTATTATTAAGTTATTTTTGTCCTTACAGTTATTCTGTGTGTCTTCATCGTTCTCATAAATGTGCGCGCTCTATTATGAATAATAACAGGGTATTTTAAATAATACTGTCGGCAGGATTTCTACTAAAAGCTTCTGGGAGATTATAGCTGCCCAAGAGTGACAAGTGTGATATATGAGATCACACATGTGAACAAATGGATGGCAGACGCCTGGGCATTCATGAGCCTCCTGGATCAGCCCCCGCCAGGATATACACAATCGTTTGACAGTCTAGATTTGTGTACTGAAAAACCACACCGGCTCTCCCTGCAGAGTGAGAGAGGGCTCGTCTGACACTGGCGGAGGTGTTTCCGAGAGTCAAGCTGCAGAGGAAGGAGCGGGTAGACGTTCAAATGGCTTGTCCCTCAAGAGCCGGCAAGGGCAGCAACGCCATCATCACCCATGAATGGATTCACCCAAACCGAAGGCGAATGTATGTGGTGGGTGTTAGCGAGGCATCATGGTGTGGCCATGTTTGAGATTTACAGTTAACACGCTAACAAGACTGGGATAGAGAAGAGAGAGAGAAAGAAACGGTTATAAAGGCACGAGATCAAAAACATCTTGTTTCTCGTTAACTTGCTGCTGTCAATCACAGAAATTAGATCAGCGAACAACTTTTCCCAATTTTTTCTGCTTTCATATTTTTTTAAGCTGTGCCTCCATTTGACATGTAATCACTTATTGAACTCAAAGTGTGAGGCTTGTTACAGAGCTTTTACACCACAGTGGTGGAATGTAACAAAATGCATTTTCTGTACAAAATGTGAGGCACTTGTACCTGTATTTTTTTTTCGGGCCACTTTCCACTTCTACTTCACTCCATTTTAAAGGGAAATGCTGTATTTCACGGCTTTAAAAAACACAAAACATTTGAATAACTTTCACTAACATCCACTCACAGATGAGCAGTACAATCTGACTGATGGAAGATTGTTTGTGAATATAGTAAATGAAAGCAGCTGACTGATTTTTGGGGGACACTTTCTTTGGATTTGAAATGAATCCATAAGCATCGTACAATATGTGGAGAATCAGTGTTAACGACTGATTGTCTGAAATCACATTTCAAGGTAAGACACTGATTTCTGTTACGAAAATGTTAAATGAATTAAACAAAATAAGGTGTATAGTTGTGCAGTTATTGGTCTAAACACGCAAGTAGCAGTGACACCAATCATGTACCTCCTGCTTCATCACTCTGGGGCCCCTCAGCCTTATCACTGCAAGACCTTATCTTATCCACTTCATCAACCTCCGACTCATCCCTCAGAACTGAGCTACTGGCACACAACATGACCAGGTCTGATGTTTTTATTCCCAGGAGCCCCCACGTCTGAGTCAACTCAGCTGCTCCGCCCTGCTCTATCCTCTGCTATCACTATGCACTCTGGGAAAAGATAATGAGGGATATTTACCCTTATTAGTGTCAATAGTTCTATGTAAGGCCTTATTATCTCATATGGAGAGGCATGTATTAAACTTGATGTCTGACATGTATTTTCATAACAACTGAGCTTAGTGCTGCTGTAGCACAAGGAAGCCTGAGAACAAACTGCTATAAAAGGAGGTTTTAGGAATTGTAAGTTTAAACAGATGGATATTAGCAGGCTGACAAAAAGCTCATGATTTAATGAAGACACTTGCCTCACAAATCTTCTCATGTTCATAACTAAGTAAAATCTGAACACACATTCATGATCCACATCCTTAAATGTAGTTCGACTTACTCTTTCTGAGAATATTATTATCGCCGATGCAAATAAATTATATCTGCTAAGAAATCATAGAAGTAAAGGTGAACCTTAGCTTTTGAGTCCAGAATTTTGTTTTGTTTTCTTCAATACCAGAGCAACCCCTGGTTTCATCCGAAACAAAATCCAAGTGTAAAAAAGTTGCACAGAGCCGTCTGTGTTTCCACCTGTTTCTAGTCATCATGTTAAGCTAAGCAAACTATTGCCTCGCTGTCGCCTTATATTTAACAGACAGGAATGAGAGTGGTATCAAATCTTCTCATCTGACTGTCGGCAAAAAAATAATCTAATGACGCATTTCCCAACATGTCAAACTATTCCTTGAAACACACACAAGCAGTGTAGAGAAGCAGGAGAAAAGTCAGACAAAGCAGGTTCCAAATAACCACAATAGGTCTTGGGTCTGCTTGTGCAATTGTCCCTAATTATGACAATGATTCAAGGGAGCTCCACATTCCAGTGCCTCTTATGGTTTAGCTGCTATGTGTCTTGGAGCCTGTGGAGCCATTAACACGATACCAATCTCACCAATGGCTCCAGTTTGGGTCTCCCATGGGCTCCTGAATGCAACCTGTCCAATTCGAGGAGATCCAAACATCCACCCTAACCCTCCCATTCCTCTACACTCACACACTTTTCCCCCAAGGAGGTGGGCATCAGGACAAACAATCAATGCCAATGACAGATCCACGTCAGACAGAGTGTAATTATGGGAACAGCATTCTGAGAGATACCGTGTCATTAAAACCCACCGTCTCCAGTGCAACGACAACGGACTCTTTCCTGCTGCCTGTCCATGCTGTGAGGTGTGTGTGTGTGTGTGTGTGTGTGTGTGTGTGTGTGTGCGTGTTGTCAAGCTGGACCAGTGTTTCTAATGTATCCCTTGTCCTCATTTAACTTTTTGTGTAATTGCACCAGAGGTTGCTGAGTGAACCTCTAAAGGTGCAGAGATGTAGACATGACAGAGACATGAGACAAAACCTTTTTAGGGGCCATGTGTGATTGAGGGAAGACTCAATTGCACATGACAGCCGCAATTTGAGAACTAAATTGCTAAAAGTACTTACATAGTTGCTGTCTGATTCTGAAACCGCCCAGACACCATTAATGCAAGATTACTCAGATGAAGAAATGACACATTCAAGGGATACAGAAAAGTGGCCATGGCATTAAATTTGCAAAGGTATATTAGAATAATGTGCTGCAGGCATAGTGTAAATACATAATCTGTGTGCTTCTTCTTCTGGGAAAGTTGCGGAGCCAAACAACAAAGAGGCAGACATTACACTACACCCCGAAAATAAATGTGGATACATATCTGTTTCTTTTCATTTAAAGTCCACAAGATGACACAGATGACACCTAATCTATGAAATACAGTGTTCACCAGTGGTGAGGCACTCAGATATTTTACTTAAGAAAAAGTGATACCACAAGATATAAATACCCTGTTACAAGTAAAAGCCCTGCATTCAAAACAGTATTAATATTAAAAAATACACTGTGAATCACCCACCGACATATTATTCTTAGCTGCTAGCAACACTTTTCTGCCCCATAAAGCTCAAATTTATTTAATCTGAAATTATGACATTGGTTTTCCAATCCAAAAAGTATAGAAATACGATATGTTTAAAAAATATATATATTTAATCAAACCGCAGTGACTGCACTTCAAGCTAGCTAAAGCAAGCTGGATGAGGTAACCACAGTGTACCTGTGCTGAATCTAATTTACTCACTTTGTCCTGCCTTTGTGTTGAAATAACAAACAAAAGTAAAACACCTGTTGCACCAACCTCTTAATAATGCACCCACAAATAATTTGGTTTATCATAGTGGAGAAAAAAAGAAACACTTGGTTGATTTATCCAACTAAATTATACTCGCTAAGCAGTGTAGTCCTAACTTCCATTTCAATAGCTGACTCCAGTAGAATTCATGTGTTGTGTGTTAAATGTTGAACACTTATGCTGTGTTCACACCAATGATTTACTCTCGTGAGTTTATTCGCCCGACTATTTGTGGTTTATTTGAGTCATTCGCTTCATTCGCACGAGACGTGCCAGAGAAGGGCCGTGGCTTATCTCCGTGGCTTTATTTCATTTCCGCCATCCACTATGGAAGAAATAATAACACATTCTGCTTTATACTTGTTATGGAAATCCTACACACATCGGAACATCAAACGTCCTCGTGTTTGGGTTCATAACATCACCCGTAGGCACACACAGCTGAGTGAATTTCACCGACTAAGTCTGAATGACTTCCTCTTTCAGCGCAACTAGAGTAGCAGCAGCCATTTAGATTCACCAACGCCAGGACGTCAGTGATGACGGGCGTAGCATCTCAATGCTGATTTGGCTTTCGCAACTCAGTGTCAGGCAAATTTTTCCCTTGGCGTTACTAGCGTCATACACGCCGCTCGGCGAAAAAGTGCTTTATTCGCATCAATTCGCCTCTGTGCATTGACTTTGCATGGAGTCTACTCTCACGAAAAATGTGCAAAGCTTTTGGTGTGAACGCAGCATGAGGGGCAGCATATACATGCTCTAAACAACCCACTGACATATTTTTACTTTTTAACCCTCCTGTTACCTTTATATTTACTATATTATTACATACTTGTGAATATGACCCCAATATTAAAAAATCCAGAAAATTATTAAATTAATATTGTTTTTTTGTTTTTTGTGTGTGGTACTTTATGTTTTGTTGTTTGTTCGAAGAACCACCGACATTAAACATTGAATCGGGTCAAATTGACCCGAAGGCGACAGGAGGGTTAAATATTGAATCGGGTCAAAATGACCCGAAGGCAACACAAGGGTTAAAGTGTTAACAGGAATTTAGACGGTTATTCATTACACATCCAGCACTTACACAGTAGTTGCTAACTGCAGGTAGTGTGCAGTTCGTTCACATGAAAAATGTTGTTAGGCTCAGTAGCGCTTAAATCTTTCATGTACTCATGTGTAGCTCAGTGGGGTAAGAGGGCCGTCCTGCAACCCCAAGGTTGTAGGTTTGATCCCCGCTCTCCCCATTAGTTGCAAGTCGAAGTGTCCTTGAGCAAGGCACTGAACCCCCAGTTGCTTCCTGGGTGCATCACTGCAGCCCACTGCTCCTTAATAATAACTAAGGATGGGTTAAATGCAGAGAACTAATTTCCCCTTGGGGATTAATAAAAGTGTATATTTAAAAAAAAAAAATGTCCATTGTCTAATATGAAAATATTGATTATGGCTACTTTAATGAGTTAGCTATAAAAGAAGTGTTATGCTGGAATAGGATTTTTTTCATTACCTAGAAATCTCAAATCTGTACCTCTCAATGGCTGGTCATGTCTAGATGGTAACCCGCCATTTGCGAAACTCTGGCGAGATGGTTGAGGTCATAGGCATTGACCTCAAAAGGTCACGGTTTGGATCGGCCATCGGGTGGCAAGTCTGGCGAAAGTTTTCGAGAGTTTTTGTAAATCCAGGATAACCATCTTGGCACGAGGCTTATAACAGATCTGTAAAACATGAGTACATTATTTATCTAACATAAGTAAGATCATTAATTGCAGCTGATAAAGGCTTTATAGAATGTCCTGTGGTAGAAAGTTGTATCCACAAACATAAATACATTTAATCTTAGTGTGAAAAAAACCTCAAGTAATAAGCTCCACTGCATTGTATTTATCTTTCATCTTTTTCTCCACTTGGGATGGTATCACAGCAACAGGTTTGTTGAGGGCCGCCTCGGTATCAGCAGGACTCGGACTGCTTGGCTTTGTTTGGAGTAACTTAGGCTACTGTGAAAAAATCCAAGGCATGCTAAAACATAATACAAAGGAGCCTGGCATCCCTAAGTGAGAGTCTCACTGTCTGTTCCTCTCTGCAGGTAGCCATGTTTGGAAGTGCTGACAAACAGAGAAGAAAGACAGAATGCATAGGGTCCAGGCCGGTGGCTGGCTTCTTGCCAAAATGTCACATCCTCCTCATAATCAGGCTCCAACTCTGGACACCTCTTATAAACACGCTTGACTCGAGTGTTTTCAGAAAACTGCTCCACTTTTAATAATAAAGAGAAGGGATTTGGCTTGACTCTCCTGCTTTATATACATTTTGAATTTGTAAACAAAGCATAATGTATTGTGTCACATTTATCTCCAGTGTCCCTTTACCTTAGGGATGCCTGTACACACAGGGATTTGCTTAAAGCAGTCACTCAATGAGTCAGTCACTAAGGTAGAGGAATCTCATAATTAAGGCCTCATTAAATCGACACAACTATGTTGGTTTACTGGGCAGACAGAAACCTCACAGATTCACAATGGGTCTATTCATAATACATCACTTTTCTGAAGGAAAAGAGAAAGGCAGTTGCTCTTAGCATTTCGGCAGATGTAATTGCAATCACTCAACTTGTCTGATGCTGATAATGGGGCAATGGGAAATTCCTGTCAGAGTCGTGGCGCAGGGTGGTTTCGCAACCACTTTGGCAGGCTCTGTGTTCCACTGCAGGGCAGCGAATGCGTTACGGCATGCTCACATAGCTGTCATTAAACACATTTTGGAAAGAAAAAAAAACACAAGACAATCAAAACTCGCAAGCGTGTGCCATTCTCCGGCTTCTTGAGCATTGAAAGGCAAAGATTATGTAAACGTATATTGTCTGTCATCCCTGCACTGTTAAACACGTTGAAAGAGTCCAGTTAAAGAAAAAGGGGAAAGTGAATATGTTTTTAGCAATCATATTATATACATATACACTATAACTTCTGGCTGAGCTATTTTCAACATCTTTATTTTGATTTGTCATTTTCAAAACATTTCTCTTGACTTGTAGTTTATGTGAAAATGAAGCTGTTGGAAAGAAATACAAATTAACTGGTACCTAAAGATGTTTAGGTTCACTTAAAAGTTAAAAAAGGATTGTTTGTTTTTCAAATTCTGGCTTTTCAGCAAGCAGACCATTTCTTTCTGAACTGTGTGCTGCAGTAGGTGGCTGAAATAGCACGTGGGTGCAACATTCTTGTGGTTGGTTCTTGGGTACAGTATGTGACACTTGGCATCTCAGCAATGCTTCCATGAGAAGCCTCTATTATAAGGCATTCATGCAATGACGCTAACAGGCTTATTTTACTGGCTGGATAAGCATTTGTGCAATAAAGGCCTTCAGTTCCCTTGAAACATGATCCTAAAAGACACACAGAGGGTCCCATTTCAAGATACTGTAGTAATATTTCACAGGTAGTCCTGAATTCATTTGGCAGTCTGCCAGTTTTTGCAAAGGTATTTGAGGTATTCTGGGTATTTTGCAATTCAAATGACGCCAAAGAAAGAAAAAAAATGTTTAACTCCTAAGGATGCTTTCATAAAATTAATATACTGATATACTGAAAAAGAAGAGCAAGTTCTGATAGCAATTCAATATAATTTAGATATTACTTCCCTCCATTGAGAAAATTATAATAATTTGACCATCATTAATATGTGTAGAGACAGAAGGCAACTTTAAAAAAGTGTTATTACAAATTACAGCATAGTATGGGTAATAGAAAAATAGCAAAAGATATAATTGTATCTTTGCAATAATCTGTGGTTTCACAAGAGTCCACAAGAGTGTCAATCAACAAGTGATTCGTACATTTCCTCAAACATAAATACCATATACAATTTCAATGCTTTCCAATGTTACTGGTGTAGTATTTATTATAAATTACAAACATCTATCAAGAAAATAATAAAATACAGTAAATAATAAACAGATAATAAATGAAAACACAAATCCGACTGTAAAAATAATCTTACAGTTAAAAAAAAGAAGTTATCCTTGGTTAAAAGGTGGATCTCAATTTGTCTGGCAAATTTTAACAAGACTAAAAGGTATATTCACATTATCGTGGAAAAACAGCTTTGGCACGCGCCTCCTCCATTATTGTGGTGTGTTGTGAAAGCTCTGTGAGGATGTCTGCGGTTTGCAGAAAGTTGTGGGCGAAGCCGATCGCTGTGAACCACTGCTGGACCTGAAAGACCAAATTCCTTTTGTTTTTTTTCTTTGGCAGCTATTGGGTTTTCCCCAAAATAATGTACAGACTTTTAGGTATTCTATTATCTTAAATGGCTTGAAAAGTGTTGAAGGTTTACATCTGGCTAAGAACCTGTACAGCACCAATGGGAGTCACGGAGTGTTCATTGTTGTACCGACCAACGCGGACCGCGAGACCCTTGTTCTTCTGTTGTCATGTGAATTTGCCTTTATAGTCTACAGCCATGCTAGCGGCTCTATACGGGACAATGGTTCTTAAATCCTTACATCAATTCATTGTCATTGTTTTTATATTTGAGGTACTTGTTAAATGTTAATGTTGCTACTCTGTTCACTTTAATGTATTTTTATATTTATCTTGTTATTTGTATATTACATGTAGGCCTATGTACGATGAGAGCGTACGTGTAACCGGAGTCAAATTCCATGTATGTGCACACATACATGAAAAGCTGATTCTGACCAGCGTGCTAATATGCTCACAATGTGCAATGCTAACATGCTGATGTTAAGCAGGTAAAATGTTTACCATCTTGTATCAGCATGCTAACATCAGTTATATATCTTCCTGAGGGAGACATGAATGTGCGTAGCGACTTTGAAGCCAATCCATCCAACAATTACAATATTTCGCTAAAAATCACAAATGTCAACCTCATGGTGAGGAAACACGAAAGTGGATCACCAAAGTCAGGAGCATTTATTCTCATGGGACCATGAAAGTCCATGCAAAATGTCTTGGAAATTCATTAAAAAGTTCTTGAGAGACTTTGGTCTGAACCAAAATGGTGGGCCCAACGTCCGACACTGCTACGCCGCTAGCATGGCGAAAATATGCAAATAGTTGCGTTACGAAACATGTCATTATATAAGTGGGACAAGATCTTGTGGCTTGTATTCTGTCTATTGAGCATATTTCCATTGTCCAGTGTACTCACAGTCTATGTACCATATACCATATATAAATGTGAGATTCAATCCATGATAAAAATACAACTATAGTTAATGAGTGTGTACATAATACATCATGTAGACTGAAAACATCAACATGTCAGTGTACATCAAACGTCTTCCAATGTCTATCCAGAGAACATTAAAAACATTGATATTTGGTTTCCCGCAAAAGGTCTTCAACGAACTCCAACAAACACACTGTAACAGACATATTCACTGTTTTTTTGTGGGGGTATTTCTTTTTTCGGTGAAGCAACAGGCATCCAAGTTCTTACGGGAAGTGTCAGTGATGCACTGTGAAAAACAAAACTCAGTCCTTGAGTTCTTCACACTGTCCCTTCACCATCCGACAAGCGGTCAAGTCCATGTCAGCCTCATTTCCTTCCTTTAAATCTCCTCTGTGGTTTGATGATGTGTGATGGTGCTCAAAAGCAGTCCATTGGATAAAAAAGAAAAGAAAACTGCAGCAGTGGATGGCTTGGACGATACCCTGCTCATGAGTGAGGCTATACACCAAGCAGCATACCCATAAAATCGGACCCGTTCTGTATTGTGATGGAAGCGCCTGCTGCGTTATCCACAAATATGGAGGTGTACTGCCCGGCCTGCAAAGGAATATATATAACATTGATGCAGGAAAGATTTTCACAAAAACAGATATTTAATGTGTGTGTGTTTCTTGGTGCGCGGCTCACCTGTAGCTCCAGTAGGCCCTGCACGCTGACAGTGAATATCTTGCTGTTACTTTCTAATCCAACAATCATCTCCAGTGAGCTGCAATCATATTTGAAAAGGACATTTCTGAATAAATACTGGGTTTTCAACCATTTGTGTAGAATCTGCAAAACTCAAATCCTTGTTTAAGTACAACATGTCTTATTTCAAAGGAATTGTGAGATCTAGAAGAATATTGATACCACTGTCTACAAACATATAAAGCTACCATCAGGAGCCAGATAAATTGGATTAGAACAAACACAGGAAACAAGGGAAAACAGCTATCCTGGTTCATACAAACATGACAGTGGAATACTTTTTTTTTTTTTTATCTTACTTGTTAACTAGAAAGAGAATACGCTTATTTCCCTTAATGTCAATAGTTCTATTTCACAATTCAGTGCCATCGGAGTCCGTACAGATGGTTGTAGCATCGCCACAGGCTTTAACCACACTGAGAGCACTGGCTTCTGTTAAGTGGAAAATGCTAAATTTCTATGGTAAATCAATCATGTTTGTCTTCACATTCTCTGCATTTTCATGTGTGGGAGGGTGAGACTGGCTGGGGCTTTGGATAAAAAAGCCAAGGACTCTTTTGGGTTTGGTAACCCATCATAATAATATTATGTATATGTTCCCCTCATTGGACCAAGCTAGAAGGGAGGCTGTGGAGCTCTGCAGAGGCCAGGGGAGACTTTAGGGAGCAATCCATTTCTGCAGTTTGCACTGATTTTATGTAAATAGAAATGTTGAAATATTGGAAAAAACTTTCCCCAACTGGATTTGTAATGTTTCGCCATGTAAAAACACTTTATCAGATACTTCATTTTCATTCTCCCATATCCCAAACAAAGGTATTTTACTACTGTGCTGCTGAATATAGCAGTCTGTCGAAAGAGTCAAAGGTGAGTCTATAAAGATTTGTTAGGCGACAGGAACGAGGGGTCTAAGGACATTTTCTTTAAAAGACCTGCTCTGCTTTTATACAGGAAATGCCAAACCGGTTCCACACAAATTGTAACAGACAACACCTTTAACAGCTCATAAATTCTGGTGATAGTTAAGCGTTAAATGCCAATAAAATATTGTAGTTACAGGGAAAGTAAACAATTTGTTATAACAAAAACATAGAGAATGCAAAGTGTGGTTGTTGTAGTCCGATTAATTTATTCACAAGAGCAATTTTATTATTACTTGTATCGGTTATAAGTGGTATGACGGACAATCATGTGTTACAGCCATAATAAATTAAAACCACAAGGATACAATCTATTGAGTTAACTAAGAGTGTTAGGTAGAGTATATTTGATTCAGCATATTTAGTAATCAGGGTGTGTATATGCGCACTAGTATGCTGGTTATGATAAGGTTTTTTGAATTTCCCAGTTTTCAGAAACGTGGTTAAGGCCTTACCAGATACCAGATGTATCATGTTCAAAGTAAACATCAAATCTGGAATAAAATCAAAAGCTAGTGTGCATGTGGGAACTCAATGGTAAAAACAACAACAAAAAGTACAGACAAGTAAAGAATACCTACGTGTATCTGTGGCAGAGTGATTCGATGCAGATCAGCACCCGAACATTGTCTCTGGCCTTTAGCTGACTCTTGCTCCTCTTCACCTCATTGTGGTCTGTAAGGAGACAAAATGTTTACAATCATATAAAGATATTGACTCAAGCTTTGCTTACAAAATATATATTCTTCTTGAAATGACCATTCACTGAAATCCTACCCCTGAACATGGATTGTCCAATCCCTGTAAATAGAAACAACCAGTCTGTCTAGCTTTGGATTTCTCCACATCCTGAAGCTATTATGAGGCTTTAATTGAGTTTATAAAGAGTTTAAATGGTGGTGTGTTTTATTAGCCTCTAGAAAAGCAAAAACTCAAGCGCAAAAGTGTAAGGAATGGATTAAACTGTGCGTTAACCTTACCGGCCACTTCTGCATTAAATTGAGGCTCAGGCTAATATTAGTGGTCCTGTTCTGCTCTTTATTGGATTTGGGGAAGTTTACACGCCAGTCAACATTACCAGAGTTAGTGTTACATTTGCCAGACACATTGGTTAGTCCTCATACTAAAGACCTTTTCTCTTGAAAGTGAAAACATGAACATGGAAGCCGTTTTCATATCACACTTACAATACTATGACTTACTAGCTCTATACTGTAATAAAACAAACAAAGCTGTTTCTAAATCTCCATATCTTGTAAATTAATGATTAATACGTGAAGATATTGACATGCAATTTTAGGTTCAGTCATTTGGCACAATATCATGTATGTAGCCCTCAAGTGGACGTTGAAGACCATTTTAATGATTTTTCTTTTAAAACGAGTCAGCTGGAAATATTAAAGAATCAGCCATAGACTGCATATTGAACCAACGTTAGCTTAATTTGCTAGCTAGCTACATACTTGATTTATACAGACAACAATCATGGGACTGTTTGAGAGACTTCATTTCCATATATACTGTAATATTAGATTCAAGGTAGTGACTGGTTTACCAATGTGGACATTAGCAGAGAACTGGTAGATCCCAGTGATGGGAGCTGTGAATCTTCCAGTGGACTGGTCCATTCCTGACCCTCTGAGGAAAGCTCCTTTGGCTGGTGGCTGAAAGCACAGAAAAAGTTGATTAATATGTTCACAGAGAGTTCACCTACAGAACAGTAGGCAGTGTCTTGCTCAAGAGTACTTCAGCAAGGACAATCCTAAAGGACTCGTTCCACCAGCATTTTCAAAAAAGAAGTAAATTAATTTCAACTGAATCAGAGATCTTTTTATATTGTTGAGTTTGACTTTGGGGAATTTGTTTCTTTGATTATTACCGAGAGGGAACAGAGAGACATTAGACCTGCAAGTTGTCCCGATGTCACCAAGCTTATAGAACCACAACATTTTAATCCTGTGCCCCCTTGTGTCCTCCGTCAATATCCTTCGCTTAACTTCTGACTCCTCAAAAGCATGTGAAATATCCTTTCCAAAGCTATAGTTAAGACACCTATTCAAACATAGTGCTGTGTTAGCATGTTAAATAGTTCGGCAAAGCTTAATCCTCCCTCCTCCAGCCTTGTCAGCCCATCCCAACAGGGCATAGTTCTTCCACGACAGCATGCCGTTTCAAACAGTGTCTATTTTTGTCCTCTCCACACTTTATTCCAAGTAGGAGACAGAGTGCCTTTTGTACGCCGCCCAAAGAGTGATGTGTAGAATTGAAAAAGTAGATATTTGACCAAAGAGCCAGTCGGAGTTTCAGAGTGGCAGTGCATGCCTTGCCAGTGCCAGTTACCAGTGGGGGGATGATCCTCTCATAATTCCCCCACATGCAAACTAGGCAATGATTACCAAACACTAGCTCTTTCAAACACAGTTAAGACAGAGAAGCAAATGGGTCAGAAACAAAGCCTTTGACCATGCAGCGGAGGATTAGCCCAACATGTTCTTGTTCAGCCATGCACACGGAGCGAGGCTGAACCAGTTCATAAACATTAACTTGGTTTAAAACAAACATACTGTCTGAAAGTTCTGGAGCTCCACCAGAGTCTTCTTGTCGACCACCACAGGTCCCTTGAGCTTGCAGTGGAAAGCCTCCTCTATTCGCCGGTAGGAGGTCCCCTCCAGGGTGAGGAGAGCTGTAGGTAGCTGGCTGGGGCTGGTTTGTCTCTCCAAAGCTGCTGTTCTCCTCTCTGTAGCCTCTGACAGAAGGAGTCAACATTGATTGTCAAACTATTCGTTCATGATAATGTGACGACAAAACATTATTATGGACATAAAACTGTGCAAATCCAAATGTTTACTGTTAATATATATAGGTCCTCTCTGAAAACTAAGGAAAGGTGAAGTGAAATGTTTCTGGGCTGGACAAGCAACATGTTCCTACCTTTAATCATGTCTTTGAAGTCCTGGAGAAGAACTTCTTGGGTCACTTCAGCTCCAGGAGACCCAGGAGGTCCCTGGGGGCCAGGAGGACCTGGGGGACCAGGTGGGCCCGGCTAGTGGAGGACAGATGAACAAAACATTGTCATGCCTCAAACTTGATCTGAAAATAATGGAATTGTCTCTTATTTACCCATTACTGAAGTTAAAACAAAATACCAGTAATGTATATGAATTCAGTACATTCATTATCAATCAAGTATTTGTTTGCAAAACCTGCAAAACACAGTCCAACTATTGGGTTTACCAGGGGTCGTTTGCGTTTGCGACACTTTCCAGGGAAGTTGCCAACCGGTCTTTTGACAAAGTCCATCCATGATCCCAATGGATCCACTCGCTGGTTGTCAGAAACCTGCAAGACAAAAAATAATGAAATAATTGGCCAATATGAGTATTAACAGAAACAAAATACAAAATATTAAGGAGCACACATTTCATTCACAGTGGCAGTTCAAGCCACCACATTGTTCTTGTTAAATAATTACAGCTATTACAAATGTGCCATTTACCAGACTTATATATTTTATTTCGAAATGACGTTGCCCAAATGAGGCATGATGCAACGGTTGGTCCCGTCGAAACTAAATCCAATGAGTCAGTATTTCTTCCTTTAAAACCATCATTGGAAAATCTTGCCTGAAGATACAATTGAATGCTGCCAGACACCCAAGAAGGTCACACAGGGAAATCTCTCTTTCTGTCTCTCCTGCCCAGACGACTGCTACTCCTTAAAAGAGCCGTCTAAGTTTAGCCACTATTCTTCTCTGAAAGCTTTACCTTATGCTTATTATTTTTTCCCAGATAATTCACTCAGTTGCCACGTCAGTTCTTATTTGCCCAATGAGCTTGGACAAATGTAAACAAACCTTGATTTTTCTTTCAGCACATGAAAATTTCCATGAGCACTCTGGTGAAAAATGAGGCTGCCCTGTGTACGTGTGATGTAGATTCTGTGGATTGCAGACCTCAATTACTGTAGTTTATAACAACATGTCAAAATGGCCAACACTATATCCATCACCAAAAGACATACTAGTATTTTATTGTATTAATACTGCTCGTTTGAGTCATGTAATGATGGAAAATTGAAGAGACAAGATAACCAATGTATATACAGTATATGTACCACGGCGATTAATGATTTAAGATTGTTAGTCTGTTTCTTAATGCGCAATCTTATCTATAACAACTCATTTATAACAAATTACTGTATAGGAGACTGGGATCTGTTACGGAGATAAGAAACACAGTCCAAGAAGACCTCTGGAAGCAGCATTTGTATGCACAGAGCTACAACTGGTGTGTTTTCTTTTCAGTAAAATGTGAAGCTGAAAGAATTCCAGCTTGAATTTTACCCTAACCCTTTCCCAAATGTCAAGTGTCTTGAGTTGAGATAGAAGAGGAGATAAAGAAGCGCCATGGAGGTGAGCTGCCTGAAATGGAATTTGTTTAGGGTTGGCAGCGGGACACGGATCACTTATCTACAAAACCAACATGACCCTTTCTTCACTGTTAAAGACTTGCCTCTTGTTCCACCACAACAAAGTTACTCCCCGCTTGTCTTTTTATTATACTGTAATACATGTATTTTTCTATATTTTGGATTTTCAGTAGTCTCTCCTTTCCTCTCTGACTTTTTTTCTTTGACAGCAGTCAAAATAAACAACTTAACATGCCCTGCGCTGTCTGCAGGTTGGATCGTTCTGTGTTTTTGTTGTGATTATGAGGTTTGGAAAGAGATAAAAGAAAGAGAAGGACACTTTTACACTACTCAACTGTTTCCATAAAAGTGGCCGCCTATCGGATAAACTGCTTTTTCCTATGACATGTTAATTTTTCATATTCATTAACATACTAGTTCTGAAAGCTTTATAGGAATAGTTTTATATTTTGAGAAATACTTAAATATTTTGGCAACATGGACGCACAACAGATTGGTATGGGTAACCTGTTATCAAATAGCTACTTATTTACACATCTAGCAGTTACAGAGCAATATTATAAGTCATTAGAGTCACGTTTGTTTCCATCCAATAAATATGAGTCCAACATTGAAGCAGTTTTTGGTCCCCACGAACTACTGATGGGAATGTCTCGCTCTTTCACTTTTTCTAGTAAAGTAGAAGATCAATACCAGCCTCACATTTGTCTTTTCAATATGAAGCTATAGCTAGAAGCTAGTTAGCTTAGCACAAAGACCATAAACAGGGGGATACAGCTAGTCTGGCTCTAACAAAGGGTATGAAAATCGGCCTGTCAGCACCTCTATCATCACACAATGTGTAAAAAGGTCAAATTGTGGTTTTACAGGTGTAATGTTTTGGACTCTTTCTTGGAAAAATGTTGAATTGTTCCTTTAACATACCTTCCTGTAAGCTTAAACAAATATTAATATGTTGAAAACTGGGGGCTGCGGTAGTGATGTGGTTGTACTAGTAGGCCTATATTTTCACTGGAATTGATTGTAAAACTGTGAATCATCACCTCAGAATGATAAACAAGACACCCACCCAAATATAAGAGCCAATGGGCACTAATTCAAAGAGATGTCAAAGCTCAAGATAAGTTATTGTGTTTATATCAATGTCATAGATCATTGTCTTGCTTTTACAGGGATATGAAACGGTGCAAGTTGCTCACACATGTGACTTATACTTACACATCTTAGCTATTCCCTACACAATAATAAAAAAGATGGGATATCATTGCCAGGAAATCAGCCTTCCTCTGAGCTTGTTATCCTCTTTAACACACGCCATTGTAATTAAACCGTTAAAACCATGCCCTCAAGGATTTTCTGTGCTCAAGGAAGAAAGGTATTATTATCCTCAACTCTGAGCAATAAAATAACAAAATCACTGTATAAATAATCTTAACATCAGTATAAGGAATGCGCAACTCTTTCCATGAAAACAGATTGTGTTTTTATTTTCAGCATGTGCACTGTCAAAGCGTAACATACACCATGTATATTGACAGCTGGGAAGCTGGGATGGCTCACAAAACTTGCCAAAAGAAAATCTGATTCATTGTATGCAGGTGAATCTCTGTCTCAACTGAGAACATCAAAGATTGCAAACATGCAGACTTGAAAAACATGACTCGATGACACAGAACAATCTGTCAGAAGCGTTCAATCACTCGCTGCTCTTGACTGTGGGGTAAAGTAAACTATGGATTCCCTCGCGTAGCTTTGTATCAGCACGTACAACTGGTGAACAAAGTGGGGAGGGAGCCGGTCCAGGTATCAGTCTGAGAGCTGATGAAGAACACCAGGCCTCTGGCTTTGATCACCGCTGATGTGCGAGTGCCTCAAAGTGGCCTCGTCTGTCAGCGGTTGTGAGCGCACGCCTTTCCAGCACAGACCGAGGGAATGTGTCAGGTATTCTGTCTAAAGGTGAGAAACTTTAAATCTTCTAGACAGTGTTTATCCTCGTTGATGGGGCTCGAAATCATGACACATTACTAAGGCTTCAGATCTTAAGAATGGGACGCATTGTGTCCAGGGTTTGGAAGACGTTTTCACATCCTAATAAGAATAAGTACAAGCCAGGAATTCATCATTGTATATGAATTACAGAGACGTAGTATCAGCAAAATGTACTTAAAGTGGCAATGATCGCAAATGATAGCTTGTTATACGGTAAGTGAGCTGACCATTGTGCAACGACAATGGAGAGGGGATCAAGCTTTTGTTTTAGCCGGTAGCTATCAGTAGCTCTCAGGAGCGATCCCCAGTTACCAAAGACTATCAATGTTGAAATGGCAGATACATGTAAGAGTGGGATCTCTGTCCCCGATATTCCTTTAACTTCTGTGTATACCGGTAGGTAGCTTAGTCCAGTGGCTCCCAACCTGGGAGTCCTGTCCCTTCAAGGGTCACAAGATAAATCTGAGGGGTCATGAGATGATTAATGGGGTAGAGGAAAAGAAAGGAAAAAAAGTTCTGGAACACAAATGTGCATGCATTTTTAAAAATCATTTTCATTACTATAATTTTTCCTCAATACTCTAGAACACTTAAGATATCAAAATATCTAAATACTGCTTTGGTATGACTGCTAACAGCTCATAGACATTTGAAACATAAGAGACCTTAAACTGCACATTTTTTTCCGAAGGTTCATGAGCAAAGAGGGTTGTTAATATGAAACAATGTACTGTATTTTACAAGCTTATTACATGTTTGTTTTTTATTTAAAATAAAAAAGTGTCTAACTGTCAAATGTAAATAATATAAGTAAGAAGTACTATATTTGCCCTTTTGAAGTATAAAGTAGCAGAAAATAGAAAAACAAATACCTAAATTTTTTACTTATTCTCCCCTGCTTTATTGTCTACCAATGGCTCAGACTAAAAGTGAGTGGTTTGTTTCATTAACTCACAGCAGTGAATTTTGAATTTCTGAGATCAATTAGTGAATCAGTTGTACTCATTGTTGATCATTCACAGAGGCCCTGTGAGATTGTATCCCCTTAAAAAAGATACATTTACATTTGTTTATTATGTGCACAGCTCCAAGTGTGTTTGTCATGTAATTTGGGGAAAATCAGGTTGAATTTATTTGAAGCAATAAAATGGAAAATATTTCCCTGGGGCAGCATGCCACCAAAAACACAAAGACAACTGTTAAAACATGTCTCTGGTGCTGAAACTAGATACGGAAACTCCATTCCATTGCAGGCAGCTCCTGAATTCTTCCATTTGAACTTATCTTCTTCTTTTTTACGCAATATCTGTTTTTCTACCTGCTAGCACACTCCAGACGACATGAAACTTTTTGCTGCTGATAAAAACTGTTGCACCGGCGGCTTTCAAGTTGGACAGGATGATGGAGAGCCTTCTTTAATCCCTTGTTTTTACATCCCTGTACTGCTCCATGTGCAGTCATCCATGCATGGGTGGACCGGCCCAACGCTGGGCCGATCCCACCTCGGGAGGCAGGGATCCCCAGGCTGTGTGAGATGAGGGGATCCTGGTTACCTGCGTGCATCCCAGTCGCCATGCATCCACCCCCGTGTTCGCCCCCCGCTGCACTTCACAGAAACAGATTGCCTCGAGGATTTATCGCCTAAGAGCTAAATACAGTTAGGCATGCAATGTTGACTCTGTTCTCTTCTCACTGTGTTATTACTCAATTGGCAAGCACCGTGTGCAAAACACAATTACTCCATCACACTATGAGCATGCTGTTATTAGTTTAACAAATGCTGAAGGAACACTATTTGAAAGTATAAATCAAATATAGTTACTAAATAATAATATAGTTGAACATGCTTCTCATATTACGGTCTGATTTTTACGTCACTGTTGTCCCAACAAAGGTGTGTATACATTTATGATGTGTGAGCGAAAGTGAATAAATTTGTGTTTATACTGAAGAGATCAGCCGAGACAATCTTGGCTTCCTCTTGATATAGAAAAACAAAACAATATAAGCTGAAAGACTTTGAACACTGTGTTTAGCTTTGAAATGGGAGGGCTCATTTTCCCTGTGGTAGGTAAGATGAGCTGATGGAAAGCGCTGGTGATCCAGATCCATCTCAGGTACACAGGTTTGCCCCGTGGCTTGACTGTGTGGGCAGAACATTTCCGGTAAAAAGTCATTAGGATCCTCCTCCGTTTATATGATTCCTTTGTGACTGTCCTTTATGTTACATAAATGCTCACTGTAAATGGTGCATTTTTCTTTTATTACTTCAATTATGCAACACATTTGCCCTCTGTAGTCTTACCACTAGTTAGAGGAATATACTAGGTGGAAACACAGGGTTAAGGGGTATTAACTGCAACACTGATGTATATGTGCATTTTAATCAGAATATATGATAGATGCCAAACAACTAGAAAATACTGTGTATATATATATATATATATATATATATATATATATATATATATATATAGAGGAAGGAATAGTTCAACATTTTGGTAAATACACTTATTTACTCTCTTGACAAATTGATGAGAAGATCACCACTCTCATGTTTGTATTGTAAATATGAGGATAGCAGCAGACATGGAGCTCAGCATAGCATAACAACTAAAAACAAAGTTAGCTCTGTGTCAGAAGGTCACAACATGTGTCTCCTCGAACCTCTTCAAAAAAAACTAAGTGTAAAAACAACACCACCCCCAAGATATTGTTACCTTTTGGAAAGATCTAGGTTAGCAGTTTCCATATTCCGCTGTTTATGCTAAACTAAGCATCTGCTGACTTGCTAGAGAAAGTTGTATACATTGTAGTTGAATAAGTGTATTTCACAAAATATCAAACTACTCGATTAATAGTACTGGGAAAAGGTTAAAGCTAAATATTTAACATGTAATCCCTCTTATGTTCTTTTTAGGGCTGTCAATCGATTAAAATAAATTAACTAATTAATCGCACATTTTTTAATTCATTAATCGCGATTAAAAGTTTGTTTTCTTCTTTTTAAAGACAAAACTTCACACAGAGCTGTGTTTTCAAAGAGGCTCCTACCTATAAAGTGCAGCGAGGTATTTAATATTGTGGATGATAAATTGTTTCTTCAGTGAAACATCCAGATTAGTAAAAAAAAAGAAGTATATTGAGACCCCATTGGTCCTGTCATCTTTAACATTGAACAGCAGCAGAACCAGTGGCCTTGGTAACTGACTGACATACAAATATGTCACGTTCACCCTCTGGAGGCTGGGGGCATTTTATACATTTTACAAAAAAATGTAAATTCACCTTTTAAAGGCGTTTTCATATGACACATCCCCACGTGTTATACATCAAACATTCCAGAACAATCTCATCTCTATACAATGAGTCACAATTGTCCTCGCGCCGTGTTCGCTGGCTTCTGACTGACAGGTTGCTAATGAGCCTCATCTGTGTGGTGGGAGGTCCTTGTGATTTACTGAGTGTTCATTGGTTGTTTTTTTCGCAAAATGTTGACAGACAAACGGATTGACCAATCACGGTGAAGGTTTCGTGTGACGAGTTCTTTCCGCGCCGCGTCACCCGACACGTCGCCCCTCTGTTCCTCTGTGTATCAGAGGGGGAGACGGGAGGAAGGAGGAGCAGGAGGAAACCCGACTGATTCATCCACGAGTTTAAACTGATTTCTGCTCCTTATTTTCGCGGAGAAATAATAGTTTTTAAAATGGAAACAGTGTCAAACCGCACTGCCGCGGTTTGAAATTCAGGGGAGTAAAAAAACTTCAACGAACACCGGAAGTAAACAAAGTTGCGTTAATTGCGTTAAAATATTTTAGTGCGTTAACGCGGCCAAATTAATCGCATAGATTAACGCGTTAATGCTGACAGCCCTAGTTATTTTCCTTATCCAACTGCCTATTATTTGCATGGTAATCTGAAATAACATTCTCATTTGTTAACAAAGTTAAATGTATGTCTTATGTAGATTAATAGTTGTTTTTACTTTTTACAACCATAGCTGACCAGTCAGCCAAATGTACTGTTAACTGTAGCAATATTTCTGAAATCATGGTTTCAGTAACACGGCCAGCACATGATAAGAATCAGGCACGATTACAAGGATTTCTATAAATCTGGCATCAATCTGAAGCCAAGTGAAACAAAATCCAAATAAAAGTATTTCTATGTCTGTGTGGTAAAAACTAGAACCACTCTCTTCATGAGATCATTTTAATGTTGAATTAACTTTTAAGTCCAACATATTAAAGGAGAGTTCACTGTCATACAACAAAGGCTGTATAGAAAGTGCATGAGAGGTGTGAGAAGTACCGAACTGTGGGATTTGGTCTTGTCTCGTATGTGTACGTTGATCCAAAAGGTCCCACACACTGCTGCATTAATCATCACTGGGGATGAGAGAGAGGAAACAAAAACCCTCGCCTCGGGCTAAACCCAGCCATTACTCAACACGCCAGGCGTGATGTTTGACTTGACTCCCTCAATTACAGCCATCACAGATCCCTCACTGTTCTCAACAATCACAGATTCCTCTCATCTTTGGTAGAGGAGAGCAACAGGGCTTACATACGTGCACCTTTGACATCTTGCTCTAAAACTGTACAGCGTGCTGGTTCACAGAGATCACAGTTGTTTGAAATGTTCTTCACTTAACATCTCATTAAAAAAATTCCAGTCACAGCACAACTCCACACCTCAGTATTGTGATCACTTTCAAATGGAAAATCTCCTGAGGAATGCAGTGTACGGCTGCACGCTGCCAGCAGCCCACACACGGGAATGGTCAGATAGAAAGCAAATGCCATCATAAGAACTGTTTGCACTGTTTCCACAGGGCACAAGGGAAAACATGTAAATGTGGAGTGTAAATGTTTGGCTTTTTAGAGAACACAAATTTCTTGCCAAGACAGCCCCAATGGAGAAGTTGGTTTCTCCGGGGCCTAACAGATGTGTAATAGAATAAACTTACAAACTACCCAAGGAAATAAAGCTTACCGCTTTTCATGGTGTGTGGCATCCTTTTTCTTGAACAGAAACCTGGTTCGGGTGGCGACAACAAATGTGACCTTGAATATATAACCACTTCCACAGATGTCAAGCTTGACGCTCAGGTTCTCATCAGAGGTGACAATGTTTGGCAAAGACACTATTTGGCATAACACTGCGTCTTAAGAGTGATTATGTCATTACCCTCTGATTGTGGGAGATGAGATGAAAAGAATGTTAGAGAGGGAGGCACAAGGGGCTAATCCTCACCGAGGTGTTCTCTTTCAGGACCCTTTCGATGGGGCTTTGTGAAAGGCTTACACGGCATGCTGCCCCAGATTTTGGGGCCGCACCGCCCCTATCGGATGTCCCAGACACAGCGGAGTCAGACTAGGCCTGTGAATGACAGAATCAATGGGCTGGGAACAACATCGCCAAAGGTCTTTAAATATCTGCCCACCTAACTTTCCCAGGAGTTACATCATGGCAGCGGGCCTATTAGGGACCTCGGGGGAAATAGTGTTTGTGAAGACACCCGTCTCCCTGTGGGACGAGGCAGAGGAGGGAAACCACAGTGGGGTGCAATCTTCAGCAGGCTTGAGGGTTGACACAAGGTCATCCTTCATAGCCTCTGCTTTTACAGGGCGAACCAAGTCAAATAAACACCACCAGGCCACAACCACCTACAATGTGTTCTTAAAGATACAAAGGAGACCTCACTGGGGGGGGCGAGGTTATGGTTAGGATTCCAGAGACTGGCGGCTGGTAGGAGCTGAAGGCTGGTATATGTGAGGGCAGTGGGAGTTATATGAACATGCCAACATAATGGGTGGGCTGAAAGCAAAACAAATAGCTTGTTGGAAACTCTCACAAATATGCAACACCAGCAGCAATAAAGCAATAAATAAGAGTCATGGGCCAACGGTTGCTCCTGAAAATTAAATTGTACCACTGTTTCTGATGTAAACAACATTTGTCTTCAGTTACAGACTACTTTCTTCTTGTGTGACATTTTCTGTGGATCACAGCAATTCCCAATCATCTTCAGTTTTTCTGTTTATCACTTAATTTCCTGCTGCAGAAACAGCATTTATAATGATCTTATCTCAACTGATTGAATCTTATCTTTTCTCCTTCTGCCTGATACATGAATCTTTCCTCCATCTCGATTTGTTCACTAATGAATGGAGTATTGGTGGAAGACACCCGCAGCGTGCACTAATTGATGCATTGATCAGCCTTTAGATGTCCACATTCCTGGCATACCTCCGGAAGTCATCCATTTAGTGTTTCACACATTTTGGTCCGTCTGACTGTCTGAAGCTTGACCTGCAGGGCACACCTGTCTTGCCCTAGCTTTTACCTTTGCTACGATTTATTTGCCTTGCATATTACCTGCACTGACAAGAAAGCTGCACAAATCTGCAGATTATCTTTAAATTGTATATGCACTACTGTTTTTCTTGATGCATTATCATAAGAAAATAGCTCATGAATGTAATAGAATGTATAAAAAGTTAAAATATGAATAAAAAAATGTTTACATTACATTTTTACATTTAAATTGAATCCTTACCGTGACGCTTCCACCGACCTCTTCACTGTTGGAAAAAGTAGCATTGTAGGTCTCTGTGTGTTGTGGGGTGCCCTCCTTTGGCTTCTTTCTCTCCTTCTTGGCATCCACCCCATCCAGGAGGACACACTGAGTCCAAAACACTGCAGCCACCACGGCCAGAGGCCCAGCCCCACACCGCATCTTCACCCTGGTTTTCAAATCAGCACCAGAATCCCTGCAGAAACAGCCTGGATCTTCTGTGGAGGACTCAGCCGTGAAGGATTAGACAGAAACGGGGGATGCCCACAAGGCTCACAAACACAAAGTTCCAACGGGGGGAAGGAGACTGGAGGAATGCAGCTTCAGGGACTCCCTGTCCAAGAGACTATCAGTCTGACTGCTGCCGCCGTTGCTCCTCTCTTGATGAGCTCTCAGCCAGCGCAACGTTGCAGGGGCACTGTTAACTCTAGCCAGAGAGCTAGGAGGCTTACTCAACTATGAAATGTGTCAAGCAGAAAGGTCCAAGGGAATGACAGATCGGCGCAGATCTGACAGCAAATAAACCCATTAGTGAGATTGTTCACGCTTTCTGCTCTGTTGGTGGGTGAGGTGTAGAGGGGTGTGGGTGGGGGGATCAGGGGGGGGAAAGAAGAGGCAGTGAGGAGGGGCGTCCAAAGCTGAGGGTGGGCTGTGGGGGCTAGGGATGGATAGCAATATTCTCTTTCCCACCCCCCGCTCTCTCCTGCTGTTTCTCACGCTGTGCAGTGGATCCAGTCTCCGGCAGAGTCGTGTGGCTGCTGAAAAAGCCGCAAGATCCACAAACAATGGGCTCTCATCAGAAGATGCGCTTCAGGGTTCAACTGTCTGTCCGCAAACCCTGCGCAAGGGATGCAGAGTGAACTAAGCCCAAGAGTAGATGAAGAAGGTCCAGTTTTTCCTTTTCTCCTCACTGATATAATAAAACATAAAACTCTACAGGTTACTCTTCTGCTTCTGTCTGACACAACTCATGTGCCAGCATGTCATCAAGTCCAAGGCCACGTGGAACTTTCACGTCAGACAGCAGTGACTTGTTGTGTGGTAGGTCCCTTTCTGCCTCTGCACTCCCTGTACTTCTGGTCTCAGTTGCTGCTTTGCTCTGACTGAGCTCACAGGACGGCTCACAGTTAAGTTTTTATCATCACCCTTTCTCCCTCCCGCTTCTCCTTCTCCTTCTCCCCCTCTCTCTGTCCCTGTCTCTCTCACACTGTTTTTCTCTGTTTCTCTCCCCTGCTACTATTGGCAACCTTACTAGCTTATTCAGCTCTGTTTTATCTCATAGATGAAATGTTCAAGCTGAAGAGGTTCTTTGGCAGACACATTATGTGTGTGTGATGAGTATCTAGTTGTGTGTCTGTCGAAGTGTGTTTGTCATTTTGGCTCAATATTAGACTACTCCACCGAAGCCCTTTGTTTACATCCCAAGAAAGAGAAATGTGCTTTTTTGTGACCTCAAGTCATTATCTGGTGAAATCTGCTGCTTACAAACCTGCCAAAGTACCCCTGACTGTGCCAAGTACAACAGTGCATATGTTTGTTTTATTCCGTTTATATTTTCAGACAGAAGTCTCACTTTTCTGAATGCTCCATTAGAAAAAAATCTGAATACGTACTTATATTTCAAGTACTGTCATTTGCAGGTTCCAATAAATAACAAGACTGACGTGACAAATTGCTGGTCTGGATATTCCTACAATCAGCACATTGTCAAAAAGGAATCCAGCCCTCTCATAGTCGTATTAGAACAAATAACATGTATTAGCTACAAGATTTTTTTTTTTTTTACTTGCATGCGTTTAGACCGATTTTGCCTCGACTTGATATTAATACATTTTAACACAGCGCCATCCAGAGGGAGCAGCCAGCAGTACAAACAACTAACCAGTACCTTTCCAGTATGGCTTCATGCTGGTGCCATCCTTGTTCCTGTATCCGCTGGCACGTCTGTCTGAAAACGTAGCAGCCGACGGCATCAAGCTCGTCACAGGCAAACGAAACAAACCGGAAATGTAATATGTCTGCCTTCAAATTAAAAGAAATACATTTAGATTGCGTGTATTAAATTTTAAAAAACGTAGTAAATTTTCAAAACCATACGACTATTTTTTTAAATATATCTCATGTTTTCATATTTGATACTTTGCTATTTTATATAATTAAATGTATTTATTTTCAGCCAATTCACATTTTATTCATTGAGTGTATCCCATTATGAATGCATTTTGTTTTATCCATTAACGTTACCTGTTATTTGAACCATTATCCATTACTTTTATCTAATTAATTATTCATCATCTTCATTAACATGCATCAGTTGCTATCTATTTTAACAACTGTTCCAACTTCCAACACTGGCAATGAACTTTATAGCTTTCCAGATTTCATAGAGGGACTAAATATAAACATTTATTTCTTTTAATCTATGTTGTCAAATTAGTTGAGCCAACTTACTCCAACATGTCACCACCTGGAAACTGGAGAAGCTACTCAGGATTGTACCTTGAAAGCGCTGCCCGGAAGTTATACTTGTGAATACTTTTAGCTTAACAAATACAAAAAAATAAAAAGTCCTAGCAACGTTAGCAACTCGTCAGTGACCAGTTCAGCTGACAACCTGAGTGAATTAACTGGAACATTCTAGAGAGAGAGACAACCATTAAAGCCCGACTGGATACCCCAGGGAGCTTTTAGACCGGGTCGTCGCACATTTTGGAGTCGGGGGTGTTTGGGAAGGCCACGTGTACAGGAACTGGAGTCTGACAGCCTGCCTGGAAACCACTGCGGCTCTGTTTGACTCGGACGTCAAGCTATCGCTAGCCAGCTGGTAAGGTCGCCTCCTTCCGCTGCCTGCTCGCCGTCGCCATTGACACAATGTTGTTATTTCAGCCAGCGTCAATTTTAACAATGTGTTATCGGAGTTAGCTTTCTTGTGTTAGCTGCTTAGCTAACAGGCAACTGCGTTCTCAATCGAATGATGTGACGAGTCGAAAATACACAGATATTCACGTTCAGGGGCAGACGGTTTTTAACTTTATTATTATTTACCAGCATGGAATTACAATAGAAAAACATAATACAGTGGAAATGTGAATGCGTACGGGTTAACAACTAAATAATCGTAACTGGTGGTGCTTTCAGAGTAACTAAGTGGTCCACACCATAGCTTGACATAACGCGTTCTTGAACGCAGCATTCAGGTTGAGACCGTGTGCTTGATGACGCACATGCAGACTGTTTGCTGTCCTGGCTCCTCAGTGGTGGAACGAGCTCCCCACTGACATCAGGACAGCAGAAAGTCTCTACATCTTCCGTCGGAGACTGAAAACACTCCTTTTCCGACTATATCTGGATTAAAACACAGATTTGCACTTCAGTGGCACTTAAACACCACTTACTTATGGTACTTTTGTAGTTCGACTATGTTGAGGAAATGTTACTTCCTGTATTCTTGTTGTTCTTAGTTTGTACTCTAGGTTGAAATGCACTTATTGTAAGTCGCTTTGGATAAAAGCGTCTGCTAAATGACATGTAATTTAAAAATAATGTTGTCTTTCATTTTCACAGTTAGTTCACTTACTTCTGTATTTCTAGAGGCAATCATGACTGTTTGGAGGAAACTGTGGTGCAGACACCTCCTGGCAGTGTCTCTGCTTTTCTATTTCCTGCTCCACACCATGGATGTGCACGCACGGCCAGCCAACATGTCAAAGTCTCCAGCCAGCAAGGACGACAACGAGATTCTCCCCGCAGACCATCTGAATGGAGTGAAGATGGAGATGGACGGCCACCTCAATAAGGATTTCCACCAGGAGGTTTTCCTGGGTAAAGAGATTGAGGAGTTTGAGGAGGACTCTGAGCCAAGGAGGAACAGGAAGAAGCTGATTGACATTTTTACGAAGTAAGACATACTCTTCATATTTTATATCAGACAGGAGCTCCAGCATACTGGAATTGGTTGTGTGAGCCTCACTGCTGAACAGCGACCAGGTTCTTCTGAAGTCGGTGTCTAGAGACTGGCAAAGAGGGGCGTAAACCTTCTGAAGGTGTGTCACAACACAGAGTTGCAAAACATACAGAATGTGAGCGGGAATTGACTATTGTGAAACCCCAATATTTACTGCACATCCTGTTGCTTAAAATCCAGATGAGGAAGGAAAAAAATAAAAGTTTCACTCAAGAACACACATGAGGCAATACATCAGAATACCTGCATTTGAAGTTGGAATGCACTGAAGCTAAAGAACAAGTTATGCTCATATTTCTCTCCATAGTATAACTTTCCAAGGCAAGCTGCTATTAGAGCAGAGAATGTTGCCAAAAGAAAAAGGCCCCTCAATATTTTAATTTTATCCTTCAACATAACTCCACACTGCCCCCTCCTGCTTCCCTTATATTACCTTAAATGGAATAGACATGTCAGCATTAAACATGTATTAGTACTTGGCCAGTTTGAACAAAAGCACAAGCCACACATGTGATATGGGTCAGTACGAATGATGGTTTACACTTGCTAGTTTAATGACCGTAAATGTTAATAAATAAGCTATATTTTATATTCTATCCTCACAGAGTTGATTTCAACAAGGACAAGAGTGTAAGCGCCAAGGAGATGCAGCGCTGGATTATGGAGAAAACCGAGGAGCACTTTCAGGAGGCCATGATCGAGAACAAGAACAGTTTCCGCGCTGTTGACCCAGACCGTGACGGTGAGAGACGGAGAGCCTGCGTCGCAGCCACTTGTAATTCAAAGCCTGCTGTTTTCATACCCTTTCAGGCTTGTGGCCTGGGGGTCGTGTTGCAACAGTGTTTCGTAAACTAATTAGTATTTTCTATTTCTTAATACATGCTTCGTCCATAGGTCATGTGACATGGGATGAATACAGAGTTAAATTTCTGGCCAGCAAAGGTTTCAATGAAAAGGAAATTGTTGAGAAAATAAAGAATAATGAAGATCTGAAACTGGATGAGGAAAGTAAGTATAGAACGATGTGGAGTATGTTGGAATATCCCAGAATGAGTGCTGCACAAATGTCAATGTAATGTTGTCATCGTTGCAGCTCAGGAGGTTCTGGAAAGCCTGAAGGACCGCTGGTTTCAGGCCGACAACCCTCCAGCCGACCAGCTGCTGAATGAGCAGGAGTTCCTGTCTTTCCTTCATCCCGAGCACAGCAGAGGCATGCTCAAATACATGGTCAAGGAGATTGTGCGCGACTTGGGTACATTTTCCTTTCCCAATACCTGAATCATGAGCATATGTGTGAACTATTTATTTAAACCACTTGTAAGCAGTGGAAGCAAATTGAAGACAAGTCTGCCATGTTTCACCTTTTAAGTTAAACTGCAGTTTATTTGCAAATCCAGTAGACGCATAGCAGCAATATTACTAGGAGACCAATAGTGAAAGGCATGTTAGCTCAGGTTATATTTTCACTCGTTTCACTGCATTTGCTCGTCTCAAACTTCATCCTGTCAGAATGTTGCTGAGCAGTTAACGCTCAGTGGGATTTTGGAGCTTTGTAGAAACCCAAACTGTTCTGTGTCAATTTCTAGTATTAAAACATTGTTTATAGCAGCTTTATTTTAAAGATATTTAAGATGGCACTTGACATGTTGCATTTTGAAATGTCTCTTCTGCGACGACCTTAATCTCCTGAGCTGACCTGGTTTGGTACCGATGCGTCAAAAGCCCATTACTGATACATTTTCATTGAAGCATTGTGACGAGCATTACTAAACATGTTATTAATCTGCAAATATCTAATCTTTTTATATAATACATATAACAGTGGATCTTTTTTTTTTAAATAAGCATTATGCTGTGATGGGCACTATTACGAAAATGTATTTAACACATTCAGGGTTAAAAAAAGTTAAATGTTCATTGTTGCTTTGCTGCAGACCAGGATGGTGACAAGAGATTGACGTTGTCGGAGTTCATCTCTCTGCCTGTGGGCACCGTGGAGAACCAGCAGGCGCAGGACATCGATGATGACTGGGTTCGAGAGAGGAAGACGGAGTTTGAAGACGTCATTGATCTAGACCGTGATGGCATCGTAACCATGGACGAGTTGGAGGTGAGCAATGAAACGGCTTTATATATATATCATACCTGCAAACTTGTCACCTTTCGGTGAAATTCACCGTTTTGAAATCAAAATAGGTCATCCGAGTGAATCGTGTAGATCCGAAGAGTTTTTGTTTCGGGACGGGGTCAACTGGCCGGCCGGCGTTTATGAGATTGGAGTGAGACACGGAGAATATGTGATGTGGTGCTCTTCGCATTAAAACATCTTTGATGGGACGTGTCGCGTCTCGGCCAATCAGCGTTCAGATGTCTTCAGCGTTTAGGGGGTTCAGGTTAGCTTGAATGTCAGCCCGCTCCATCTGCTGCTGTCACGCTGCACGGTGTCGCGATACTAACAAAGTACCCGTACGTTAAACACGATGTGATTTAGCATATTTTTTGTATCAATACTTCATTAAAAGAGCGCGCGATCAAAGCGCAAGCACACGCTGCTCCGTGTCAAGCTGTCTGCACGCAATGCGCTGCGCTCACAGCGAGTGGCATCAAGTGGCGGAGCTTTTTAGACTTAAAGTCTTCAGCTTTTAAAAAAAAGAAGAAAAAGCTGATTCCAGAAGTGAAATGTTTAAGTTCTTTGTCTCCAAGGCTGTCTGCCTTGGAGACAGCCTTGGAGACAAAGTTCTGTAACTCTACAGCTGCTCATCCTGATGAACTGTGTATCATCTGGTCAGATACTGACTAAAGGCCTCATAGTGTATAATCAATGCTATGATGGAACCATGTAGTTTCATTAATATCTGGCTGTATTAATACTAATAATACTGCCATTTGTTAAGTATTGAAAAAGTTGGTAAAAAGTGAACCATACAGATGTTTTATTTATTACTATTATAGATAAATATACCGGTATCGTATTTATGGTATCATATTGTTTTTATGGTATTGTATTGAATTCTGGTATCATGATATTTATGGCAGGTATCGTATAGAAGTTATAATGTTAGTGACAACCAGGTAGAGGCAGAACAGACTCGGGGAACAGAGTCATGGCTCAGCAGAGCTCACGAGTCCTTGTTGTTCAGGCCAAAGAAAGGGAAGTTGGTTTATGAATGACTCAAACCATATGATATATAATGACAATGCATATTTTGTATTACTATCATTATATCATTTATAATATTTCTACTTCATACATTTTGTTGCAAAACTACCAAAGTTCAGCTAAAAATATTATTAGATTATTCAATTAGTTGCTTAAGAGAAGAAGAAGAAAAATGTGTTGATAATAATTTCACTTTAAATAATTAAAAAACATTTTATGGTTCCAGCTTCTTAAATTTGAAGATGTGCTGCTTTTCCATTTTTCCTAATTTGAATGATTTTAAAATAGTGTTATACTTGTGTTCGCCAGTAGGGGGCGGTAGCGGGTTTTGCCATGACTGGTGCCGCAATTCTTGTCTTAAACAAACAAGTTAGACCAGCGTAACACAGACAGTGACGCAGCTGTTGATGCGAGTCTCTGTTTACTGGTGAGAAACGTACATAAGCACCATATATATATATATATTAATGTTATGTTCGCTCGCTTTTATATTTTGACAGTTATTAACTGTAGAAGTTAAAGTGAATACAGTTAATTAAGATGAGCGCCGTTTAGCTAGCAACACTGGTCTGCTGGCCTGAGAATTACATTGTTCCATGAACGAGTAGATAGTTACATGTTGTGTCTCGTGACAGATACAAACAGTCGTATGCATACACAACATGTCCATGCATATACAGTTTAAACAGGTTTCCCGGTGGAAGTCACTTCTTGTCAGTGCCTTCGATCTCCGTGACCTTGTCCGTCACCATGGAAACGTTGTCACATGACATGTAAGGACTCTGGTTCTGTGCTGTGACGTCGCTAGTGACGTCACGGAGCACCGAACCAGAGTCTGTAAATAGAGTGATTTCCAGCAGGAATTCAGTCTGTGGTTCTCACAGAAACCCCCCCACCCCTTCTCCATTCAGCCACTTCCCGGGGTGGGGGCCTCTGATGGGACATCACAGACAGGGTGGGTGGGAAGGTTTATTATATCTTATATTGTATTGGATAAAAGAGGAACAAAAGGAATTAATTTCTTACATAATTTAGAAATTAAAGAAATTAAAAAAGTGTTCAAGTGCACAAAATTCAGGAAGTTACTTGATTTGTAAAATAGTGTAACGTGGGACTTGTTAACCTTGTGATTGTCGCTCAAGTCGGCCGTAGAGATTTCTCTGAATGGGCCTCGCTCCTATTCACACCTGGGCCCATGCAAAATAAATATTACTGAATATCTTAAGGTGTGGCGGCCATCTTACCGGGTTCACCGTCATCTTTCAAGGTGTTGTCACTATTCTATTAATATATATATATACACGCACATCTATTATATTCTTATTAGAAGTGTTTGTGGGCATTGACTTAGTCAGAGCAGAGGACCCCGACTCCGTTGTCACCTTTTTCACCCCTCTTGAGTTTGCAGGTATGATATATATTTACATACATTTTTGAAGTAATGTCCTAGAATTATATTGATAAGAAATTAAAAGATTAAATTTAAACTTGATCACCGCCGACTTTCTTCCGCCTTCCTTTTCTCGTCTTGTGTGTCGTACAGGAGTACATGGATCCAATGAACGAGCACAACGCTTTGAACGAGGCCAAGCAGATGATCGCCGTCGCCGATGAAAACCAGAATCATAATTTGGAGCTGGACGAGATTCTTAAGTATAGCGAATACTTCACGGGCAGCAAGCTCATGGATTATGCCAGAAATGTTCACGAGGAGTTCTGAGGCCATACTTTCCCTCAGTCCTCTCGGCAAAGCAGGGCGGCATCCTCCATCTGCGCCAGGGACAAGCTAGACGAGGGGGGGGCGGGACTAACGATAAGATGTTCCAGTGTGCAATTCTGTGTTTTTAAAGCCTCAACAGCCTCTTTCACTGCTGACGCCGATTTAAAACATCCGTCCTTCAACCCTGGACTGATGGCCAGCCATCAACGTTAACATGATCTGCCTTCTTTGTGCAATTGGACTGTTGGGATGTTCAGCTCCAAATGTATGTGTGTGATATTGTGAAATGTGTGTATATGAGGAATTTCAACCCCGACTATAGAGTGTCGTTCCCGGTGCAGCGGTGACGTCACCTTTTGTTCTGCAGGATCTGTCTTTTTAGCTGGCGTTTTATGTATACAGTGTAAATATATATTAATTGTCCCATACCAATGCCTCTGGCAAGAGATACAAGCTGATAAATTATATTAAATGCTGCTACAAGAAGAAGAAAATATCCTTTTAGAGATATATAATTATATGGTGACGCACACCCGATTTCGCCCAAATTAAAAGGTGATTTAGTCTTTCGTTGCGTACACTCCCACTTTCTGTTTATAGAGACTATCCGTCCGACTTACAACTGGGTAACAAATAGTAGAAGCATAAAATGGGCATTGATCTTTCTTTAACAATTATTATATGAGAACAATGTGCCTTTTCCCCCTGCAGACATTTTGACTTATTGAAGGAAAAGCACAGGTGTGAGCGTACTTCACCTGTCAAGTCCAAACGTCTCCTCTGTAAAGGCAAATTGTTCTGATCTCTTATTTATTTGACTAGTATCATTTGGATCGGCTGCATCTCTGAACTTTGTGTTTTTGGCTAATTGCTGTCAGACGGTGGTCTTTGTGTGACGGCTCGCTCTTCATCGTATTTACCTGTAATCATGGACAAACAACGGCATAACATTCCCTACATCTGTGGACTGTTTGAATCCTGCTCCAGTCTTGGATTGTAAAATAAGATTTAAGATAACAATGTGACACAGCTTTATAAAATGTATTGCAAAAGTACTGGGAATAAATATTTCTTAGCAATTAATTAGCACCTGGGTTCTTGGTCTTAAGTGTTATTTTCAGGGATGCAAATAATTACTTCAAATACAGATTAATCACTAAATCAACAAAATAGATGGGATGTAGGAACAAGAATCACATTTGATTTATTTAAATCTAATTAACTGCTTTATATGTGGGTGGTAAATAATGAATATATTATTTATTAGTTTTGTATTAATCTAAATCTGTAATTGTAAATTGTCAAATACATGTTAAATAAAAAACTAAAGTTTCTTCATGAAATATAGTGGATAACCTCCAGTGCAGTACAAATAACGTGTGGTAAGATGGGGAAATAAAACTGTCACAATACGTCCAATCAAATGCCCCTTAATTAAATAAAATAACTCCAGATAACAGAACTAGAAGGGATTTGGCTGAAGGTCGAATACGAGTGGAAATAGAAGCCAGGAGACTTATCTTAAAGACAAAGAAGTCTACGGCTAACGCCAAGAAGTTTCATCCAAGTTTTTCTTTTCTTTAGCAAACTGGATGAGACTGGTGGCCTCCTAGCCACTCCTCTCTCGTTGACCCACATGCATCCTTTCTTTTGTTAGTCTCCTTTATCACCTCGGCTTCCTTTCCTGTCGAGGTCAAAGAGGGAAAATCTTTACTGGTTCTTTTGACCGTTTGTCTTCTGATAGTAACGCACGTTTAAACTAAATTGTGCCAGTTGACTTGGAAACTTCAATCTCAAGTCGATCAACAAAAAAATTATTTTCAACTACTTTTGACAATAGATTAATTTCAATGCATTGGCTTCTCAAACTGAGGATTTTCTATATTATAATTAAAAAAAATAATATCTTGAGTGTTGGTCAGTCATTGTTTTCTGAAATTCTTTAGACCAAATGATATAAATACAGCCCTGAATCCTGAATCCAGCAATGAATATGGACATTTGTGAAGATTCTTCAGTTCCAGTCATCCATGAGTCCAAATGTCTGTTTTGAGTATCTTTATTGCGTATATAATACGGTTTAAGGTTCATTGTGTGTTCTATGTAATGCAGCAGGGTTGTAATAAAAAACATTTCACTAAACCAATGATTTGTTGAGAAGCAGTTATGTACTGAACATCAATTCAGATTTTTGATAAATCGTTTCAGATTTAGTTATTCACAATTCAAATGCATAACTGGGAATTTTACAATTGCATTCCAAATGGCTTTGACATGAGTGTGATATCCAATCACGCTTTTACTTCAGACATCACTTCACAAGACAATAGCTTTGACATTTTCCCAATTTCATTTGTGTGTTTTGTCCAAATGTAACTAAACATTAATAATCCATCAGCTGCAGTCTTTACGAACCTCTCCTGAATGTTACTCCAAGTCAGACACATGCAACCTTAAGAATAACTTTCACGATAAAAATGACGACAGTTCCCCTTTAAATAATGTACTGACTCAATCGCAATATTAAACATAGAAATATAATAATAGGTCTATGGCCAGCAGTAAAACAGCTAACATGGAAAACAGTGAGAGCACAGTGACACATTATTATTATACACAGTATAGCGTACTTTTTTTTTTTTTTAAACCGCTAAAAAACACACAGACACACAGAAATTAAAACATACAAGTTCTTACTTCTAACAATTGACTTAAGTAAGGCGATTGTGTAAATATAAATATATTAAAGCTGATACTCATGTACTGGAGCGCAGAACCAACACTACAATAAATGTGTCACTGCTTACATACGTACAGGCTGCGGTTTGTCGCCGTTAACCTGCTGTATGCGGAAAGAAAACACTCCAAAAGGTGGAATGGATATTAAAATATAAATACATGACGTGATTATTTTCCGGAAAATAATCACTGAAAGTTGTAAATAATTAGGACTGGACAATAAAGGAAAGTTAAAAAGCCTAATCACAGATGCCCGTGATGAGCGTGTGCTCGTCTCGAGTCTCGGTCTTCATTTGGTCGACGCGCCGCGTTCTTCTCACAGGAAGGGATACTGGTTGAGTTGTTGCTGGTAAGTAGCGGCGTGGTGGAAAGGCTGCCCTCCCAGCTGCTGTTGGTGGTGGTTGCCGTACTGTCCCGGAGTCGAGCCTCCCAGGGCCAGGCTGCCGCTCTTTTGGAGCAGCGCCAGGGAAGAGTAAGCTCCGCCCTCCCTGCCGTGGCGGGACGAGCCTCCCTGCATCTGGTCCACAGCGTGAGACACGGAGGCCAGGGCGGCGGAGGCCGGGTAGGCGTACAGGTTTGGGGTGGCGCTGAACAGGGTGTTCTCGTGCAGCCGGAACGACGAGTGGGACGAGACGGGGGGGGGGTATGTGGGCTGTCGCCTGAGGGAACTGCTGCTTCCTGTTGGATCGTGGGATGATGACATCACAGACTGCTGGACCTGAAACAGAGAACGGGTCATAAATACCCTCAGTAAAAGTAAAATAAATAGAACTACTGGGAGTAATCAGGTGCAGCCAATGCAGTAGAATATGAATATATACAAGTATAGCATGGCGGTAGTATGAAGTAGTAAGATAAGTAGAAACATTACATAAGATAAGCCTATAGCTGCATTCATGCCAACAACTGGACTGCTGTGTTGCAGTCGAGAATGCTGGGATACGCTTCAGAAGCAGCACGATTGCCTCACGTTGAGTTCCAGTGAGTAACCTCAACATGCTCGCAATGGGAAACAAGCACTGTGGGAATAACCGGAATTCCTAACACAAATGTTGGTTATTGGGACAGAGACAGACTCGTTCTGGTTCCACCTTGCTGAGCAGACACAAGCTACATTTATAAGCGGTTACCTGACTCAGATTGAGAGGCTGAGATCTGCTGGACGCGGCCCGTTGATGGCGATCGTTGTTGGAATCTCCGGCCCGACTGGAATGCTGAGTCTTGGCTTTCCCAGAGCCACTTGTAGCGTGATCTACGAGTGCAAAACCAGGCAGAATATTGTCAGCACTTGGAAGAAAATAGATTACAGCTGCTTGAATCCAAATGGATCAGTTTAACCTGTCAACTCTTTGATGGAACAAGGTTGATTTTTCTGAGCCAAGTTGAGCAAAGAGTTCTTCCCATATCTATTTCCGAATATTACACTTTATTGTAGACCTCGACAATGGCAGCAGACCAGATCCACTCCTTCTGTTCCTTTCACAATAAGGAATAGACATCATATTTGTGTCTCACGGGGTGATGTGCGAAGGCCTTAAGAGCTGAAGTGGATCCACATCTCGTGATGTAAAACATCATGTAAGTCTATAAACACTTGAGGATCTCTGCTCTGGAGGACCTGGAGCTGCCGGGGCTCTGTGGGTTGCGCTCTCCCCCGGCTGGCTCTTCACAGAGGGCATGATGACGGCCAACGACTTGGTGGGCTGCGAGGTCGTCTTGGAGCTCAGGGGGCTGCTGTTGGAGGAGTCGGAGTCGTGCACAGTCACACAGCTGATCACGTTGGTCCTCTGGCTCGTTCCAGAGCTACAGGAGGGAACAAGAGAGGTCGTCAAAAATAAACATTTCAGCAAATCTAAAAAAACGCATCTCAAGCCAAACAGAAATGGAAACGAGCTCACCAGGCAGCAGAGAGCTTCCGGTCATCGTCGTCTTCTGAGTCGCTGTGGATGGTGATGATGCTGACGGCAGGGCTCGGCGTGTCCGAGATGACGATGGGCTGAGACTGGTCTCCGGCAAAAGCAGAAGCGTTGTGGACCGCCGTGGTGGCCGGCGACACAGGCCTGCAGGGGAAGAAGATGCTCCATCACACTCTTATTATCGCAAAGGCAGCAGACACCTACTTGAGTGGCTTTCAATGTTGTTTATAGCTTCAACCTGCTTAACAAAACCTTTCATTCTCATGTGAAATTGTAATATATCCTTATTAAATAAAGTATACACTGCTGGAGCATCTAAAAGGATCACAATAGGTTTCATTTGGCAGAGGCTAAGGTGCTGTTAATCTATATATCTATTGTCAGAAAATACCACGCAATGACCAAAACCACCAACGTGGTCGTCTGTCCTTCAATACATTCCAACCGTCTGCGGCTCTCAGCCAGCAGGACTGTGTGTTTGACAGAGAGAAGTAAATATTCTATTTGTTTGGGACATTTTGTTCTCTCGTATTTACAGAAGTAGAAGTATTTACAGATCACTGAATAATGCAACAGTGTGACAACAACAGTGTGTTTGGAATAGTTTTTTTTTTAAACAACAGAGCTCTATGGCACAGAGGAAGAAGACATGTCAGGCTTCGGCAACACAGACACACTTACTGTGTCTCAATGTTAGTTTTGGTGGAGTCATGGGAAACACATTTTTCACAATTCCCGGTCGGTAGATTAAAGCTTCAATCAGCCCTGCTGTCTTTGAACATGTGGTCAGGAGAAGCCAGGGATCAAACCACCAACACCACAATGTATAGAAGACCTGCCCCCCCCCCCCCCACCGAAAGAATGCGAACGTGTGAGATTGTGAGAGTGTACCTGGCTTTGCTCTCGGCATGTCGAGCCTTTGACCTCTTTCCCTGTTGGGATCTTGAGTGAGCAGCTCCTGAGTTGTGGCCTTGGGAGGCAGCGTGACGGCCAACACCGGAGTCCTGCTGGCTGAGGCCATCGTATTGGCTTCCATGACGACCCCTATGGAAACGAAGAACGCGCTCAACTTGTACTTACATTTGAAACTTTACATTTCATCGGAATATTAGACTGACCTGAAGCTCTGCTTGTCATCACAGCGTAAAGACACAGAGTCCCGTCACACTGAACTCACCTCCAGCCAGAAGCCTGTTGGCTGTCGGCTACCGGGGCGCCCATGGGTGCCTCCGGCAACACTTCCTGCCCAGGGTTGTGGATGGCCATGCCTTGCATCTGCTGCCATGTGGAAGGGATGAGGATCTGCTGTGTGCCAGCCGGCCAGCCCTGCTGTGTGCACACACATACGTCAAATTAATTCAGAATATATATATATATTGCATTTGAAATAGTGAGCAGTGAGTCATTAAGAAGAGAACAAAGTGCAGTGTCGTGACTGTAATGAAATAGAAGTCAGAGTTATTTTCTTGGAGTCACACTGAAATAAATGCATCATGAGCACATGCAGTTAGCAGACAAACAACAACGTTCCCATGGCGGTTATGCAACAAGACATCCAGCAGACTCTAACACCACCATCTCAATCTTGTGTCCAGAGTTATTTCCTGCGCAAAGAGATCAGAAACAAACGTGTTAAAAAGAGTCTTAAGAAGCAGAAAATACCAGATAAAGCTTCAAGAAAGAGAATGAAAACACACGTCAGGTTCTGTTATTGCTGTGACATATTCCGTGTGACTGTGGGTCAGTGGTTAGCAGGTCAGTCTTTCAATCAGGGGGTTGGTGCCCTCGTCGATGTGCCCTTGAGCAAGACACTTAATCCTGGATTGTTCCCTGTCGCTGTGTCCACGTTGTATGAATGTCACATGATTGTAAGTCGCTTTGGATAAAAGCGTCAGCTCAATGGCATGTGATGTATAAGCCTAAATTAACGTTGCAATAATCTGTTAAAGGGGCAGTGCGTAGGATTTGGTGGCGTCTAGCGGTGTGGTTGGAGATTGCAACAGATACCCCTCCACTCACTCCTCCACGACCAAGACTCGGGTAACGTGAGCCGCCGAGTGCAAAGACGTGGCGGCATTGTGCGTCTGATGAAGAACTCTGCCGATGCCCACAATCGTCTTCTCCTTTGACGTTCCTCTAACTGACGGAGCTAAAGAGTGGCGGAGGCACAAGTATTGATATAAAAATAGACGTTTAAGGGCGTTTATATATCCATTTGACTGTGGCACTGGAAATGTTCCACAATGATTGAGATTTTAAACAACTACCCAAAGCGTATGTGCTGCACTATAACTTTCTGTTTTAGTTGTGAATTTAGTGCATCTGGCCCCTCAAGCTGCACGCACAAACCCGACTGGTGAGCTGCACATGCATCCCAGGTTCTGCTGCATACCGCTGACACACATGTGCTTGGAAGAAGAGAAAGAAGAGGTTTCAACCAGTTGCGATGATAGTGCTTTACCGGCATTGAGGCCTTCTGATCCAGGAAGTCACAAAGGCTCGCACCCTTGCAGCCAACTGGCAACCGGACCGAGCCGAGAGGCGACATTCCCGCCACTGAGGCGTACAGGCTGCCTATCAGCAGGGGGCCGAGGGAGGCCTAGGAGGAGGTGTGAGGGGTGGTGTTATGGCATTTAAACAGACTGAGAGAACACATTTGGAGCTGCTCCATATTCTATTGTATCCTGAAGAAGAGGGAGTCCTTGCTTTGGATCAAGAGCTTTCAGTTACACACCAGAACAAGAGTACTGGGATTCTTAATCATAGCGAGAGGCTCTGTTTTGAGAAGAGAGTGGAAAGGAGTACAAACAAACAGACAGACACACATAACCAACCAGATGTACACAAACCAAAGCACATCTGTCTCCCAGTTGATCAAATTCCTGGATTGGCTAAGTTCCATAGAGGACGAATCTCTCTGCAGGGCTCAATACATACGTTTTTGGCTGGAAATATGGGTGCCTTTTTGTTATTCACCTTATATTTAGAGTAAATAAGATACTCTGCAGTTAAATGCCGTGCTCGTCTTGCCCAGTGCAATACATGTTGCTTTGTTACATTCCACCACGGACATGGTCAACTCCAGCGAAGCCCAACCTCGAGTGGTCATGAAGTGGTTCCTACCTGTGCCAGCATGCCGGGCTGGATGTGAAGAGACTGGGATGACTGGTTCTGAGGAACTAAGGGTACAGAGTTGTCCATCCTCACTGGATAACTCGAGGGCTTATTGGATGTCTGAAGACCTGTAAGGAAAAGATGGAGGATGAAAGAATGTTAGGGATTGTTAAGTCAGCAGCAAAAAAAAATATTCATGAAAGGTTTCTTTTCTTTAGTGGCTGGTAGGTCAAAACATTAGTCGATACAATTTATTTGTTAAAGCTCAATGCTTTCTTACCCTGGATGGTGGGAGGGCAAACTATGAGTGTTTGCTGGAAGGGCTCAGTCTGGGCGCAGAGCTGCGTGGGTCTGGTCTGCAGCGGGGTCAGGCCCGGGATGTTTATGGTGGCCTGTTGGTAGAGGCCAGGCTGGTAGTTCAGCAAAGGGACGTTACTGCTCAGGGACAGGGACTGGCCCCCCGTTGAGGCCATCTGCAACACAATGCATCACAACATGAAGAAAACATGGTCAGCAATGCCTAAAAAGAGAAGTTCAGGAAATCCAGGAGCCTGAATGCAATGAACAACGATAAAGTTCATGGTTCCAGAGATGATGTCAAAGTCAATGCCCTTACCATATTGTTTTAAAATCGGTGCACTTAAACAGTTTTAGAGCAAAAGAAAATATGTGCGGCTCAGTTAAATCAATTGAAATGAATGACTGAAACATAACAGTTAGACATTAATGCAGATTGATTGGATTGAATCCTCTGTGTCTTCTATATGAAGCCTGAAGTAATCAGTTGGGCAGAAATGATAGTATAATTTTGGACATTTCAAATAAAGATAATAAAAAATCCGATTCTATGCGAAGAAATGAGCACATTGACAGAGCAGATACAGGCCATCACTTTACAAAGCTACGGATACAACAAACTACAACTAGTAATAAAAAGGAGCATAAAGAATAACTTAATGAAGACCACGATGAGCCTGAGGCAGATCAGAGATATTCCCACCTGATTGTGCTGGTTCAGTTGGCTACTGAAGGTGACAGTGAGGTTGGTGGCTGCACTTGGCGTGTTGTTGCTGGCGAATATATTTTTGCCATTATCAAACGCGCTGCATCTGCGTTTGCAGATATCCATATTTTGGAAGCAGGACTTCACACTGTAATATATATATATATATATATAAATTTAAATTGTTACAAAAGAGCAAAGATGGAATCTTGAAAACTAACTGGGATGCTGAACCACAGCCTGAACTTACTGTGAGCTGTGGGGGAAGTGCAGCAGGTGTGTCATGGTGACAAAGGGGTGGTTGAGCGTCTTCATGGGTGTGATCCGCTTGTCTGCGTCTAGCGTCAGCATCTTTTTCAGCAGGTCTATGAACTCCCGCCTGTCGGCCTTCTCCGCCAGGATGTCAGTGCCCTCCAGGTTTGTCATGTTCACCTGCGGAACGACAGGAAGTCTGGCTTTGTCAAACTGCATCCTGGTACACCCAACGACATCACATCCAAGTTCATGGAGTAGTAAAAGTGCTAACTGACACACTCATGACTTATTTGCCTATACATACAGTGTCCCAACTTTTCACCTTTTAAATGACCAGTTCTAGCAGCAATATTACTGTAACCTACAGGTGCTTATCTGAAAATAACTGGCTCCGCCCTCACCTGCATCATATCATCCAGACAGTTGAAGATGTATTTCCGTGCCTCTTTTGACTTGATGCCCATCTCTGCCTCGTACTCGGCAGGTGTCTGCACAAAAATAAGCGTAAATACAGCAAAGCCTCAGGATACTATGACCGCAGACCACGGCCACGGTAGATACAAAATAAATAACAACGATTCCGATTTTCTTTGATGATCTAGATTTGATAAAAAGTATTGTGTAAGGACTATATTTAATAGAAATCTGACTATATTTGACTTTTTTTCACAACCGTCCTAAAAATGTATTTGAATCGTCCCAAGAACGAGTGTAAATTGATAGAAACTGTCTCAGAAATGTCCGTCTCTGCAGGGTCCCTTACTTTGAGTCTCCAGAGGGGGTAGCTTGAGTCGGGGGCTCGGTTGAAAAAGCGGCTGGTCTTGGTTCCGGCACTCAGCAGGTACTCCGCAGGAAGACCCTGGGTCTGGGAAACGTAACGAATCTGAACGAGAAAATTGAAAAAGAAAAGAAGAAAAAAGTTGATGGTTGGAGACAGCATGTGACCTCTACTGCTCAGCAGCAGTTTATAAAGTTATCATCAAAAGAGCCAAATCTGTCTCTGAACGACATCTTGTTGGATGATATGCAAACACTGTTGTCACTCTCACATGCAGGGCACTGCACGGCCAGACTCCTTCATATGTGGCTGAACTACTTCGCCCATTTTCAACAGCCCGCAATCTCAGATCTAACCTCAAACATGTTCTGTCCCTCCCTCATACTCGCCTTAAAACTCGTGGTGACTGAGCTCTTGAGGCAGTAGCACAAACGCTGTGGAACGCTCTGCCTGCACCCCGAAGGTTTGCAGATTCAATAGTGTCATTTAAACTCAATCTCAAAACAAACCTGTTTACACTGGCATTTGGTTAAATGACATATTCTATGGCCTGATTTTTATCTTTTTTGTTTATTTATTTTTCTTATGTTTTTTACTGCACCATCTTTTACTTTGCACTTTTACCGGTTCAAATGTTTTGGCCCCTGTTATTGCCAATGTGTTTTAATTGACTACTATACTGCACTTTGAGACCCTTTGTCTGTGATAAGTGCAATATGAATAAACTTTACTCACTTATTCTAGTAAACTCTCAAGTGTCCACAAATGTGTTTTGTGATTGTTGAACTGTTCAGTGACAAAAGATCTATTAGTATTTAAACACATTCGTCTTGATGCACAGACTGAACAAGTGACAGCTGGTGCTGTAGCAAAACATATGTATTTATTTAGTATTAAATACAAACTTTCAACCTTGTGGTTAAAGGAGGACCTTTTAGATATCATTATTATTAGTCAATGCATCTAGCTGTGTACATTTTTTGTGTGTTACCTACTTCATCAGATTATGTGATATGTCAATATCAAAAGACGCACACAAAGGAAATAGTACATCTCTTCTAAAACCACAGTGTCATTTTTACCCAATTCAGTTTTTAGATATTAAATGTCAATTTGTGAGCTTTCTCTCTCATTTCTTTTCTCTTTGGAGACAGCCACGCTAGCTGTTTTCTCCTGTAACCGGTCTTTATGCTAAGATACACAAACAGGATGTAGATTGACAAAATAATATACATGTGAGTTTAGAGTAGACCTAGTTGGGCTGTATAGCTGACCTGATCATACTCGGAGGCACCAGGATAAAGGGGCCATCCCAGAAACAGCTCAGCCATGACACATCCCAATGACCACATGTCGATGGCCTCACAGAAAGGAAGGCCCAGAATGATCTCTGGAGCTCTGCAAGCACATCAGAAAGTGCAAATGACAGAACCACAGCAGGTCATTTATATGTTATGCAAAGCTCTCCCTTCACAGTTGAGGCTGATGAACTCACCTGTAGTATCGTGACTGCAGGTACGTGGAGCAAACCGCTGTGGACACGTGGCTGGCGGAGCCAAAATCGATGACTTTCACTCTGTACGGCTGCCTCGAAGGGTCGACTAACATAATGTTTTCGGGCTTCAGGTCGGCGTGGATCAAACCGAGGCTCTTCAGCTTCATCAGCGCCGTGGCGACCTGTTGCAGAATCGGCCGAATGCACTTGAGCAGCAGCGGACTGAACTTGCTGTGCTTCAGGAAGTCGTAGAGGTTCTGCTCCAGCATCTCAAACACAAGGCACGTGTGGTTCTTGTGCTGGAAACACTCGTATGAGCGGACAAAGTTGAACTCATCTGCATTCTCTGTGCTCAGCCTGCTTAGGATACTCACCTACAGGGAGGAAGATGAAGATGTTGTGTTCATTAATAGACAAATAATTAAGAAAACACCAGCTAACCATGTTTCGGATTTTAACCCTTTGGACCCTCGGAATTTATTGAGTGACACTCCTTTCATTTAAAGGCTTTTAGCAAATTCACAACATATTTTAAGCTGTTTAGTCAAAAACAACATACTCACTTCAATTTGACCTTGCCGAGCATAAGAGGGATGGTTCTTCAAGATCTTAATTGCCACTATCTCGTTGGTTCCCCGCTTCCAGCATTTTGCCACCTGGCCGAAGGTGCCGCGTCCCAGGAACTCAAGCACCTCGTAGCTGTTGGACATCGAGCACAGAATCTCATGCTGGACCAGCTGGTAGTCTCCCTCGCTGTGGGAGTTGCTGCTCTTTGTGGGAGAAGTGGACTGTGCTATGGACTGAGCTGTGGTGGTTCCCCCTCCGCCACCAGTGCAGTTGGAGACCATGGGGGCCGAGAGCTCCTCCAGTATCTGGACGCTGTCGCTGCTGTCCACCTCCTCGCTCTTCCGCTTCAAGCTGTACTGCTTGTGGTGGAGGTCGCACGGCTGGGTGGAGGACTCTGCGTCCTTGATGCGACGGCTGGAGGAGAAAGACGAGGAAGAGGGAGGTCCACGAACACTGCCCGTGCTGTCTGCCGCACGCACCACCGTCTGCTCCCTGGAGCCGGCTGTCGGTGGGTGCACCTGGTTGGTGTTGTACACCGGGTTGAAGTAGGAGCCAGAAGTGGAGGGTGCAGCTCCCTGGGTGGAGCTCTGCTGGTAGTACGCATCGTCTGCCAGCTGGTTGGACCCATCCACGGCCGCGTTCTCAACTTTGAGCCTCTTTGAACGAGAGTAGGCACTGGAGGACACGGAGGGAGAGGAGAACACCTGGAGCTGCGACGCCATGTCTGCAGATTAAAGATCAGCAGCAACCATCACTATGATATCTAAACATGTTTTGAAGACAAGACGTTGCCATGGTTGGACTTATGAGTTTATTGAAGATGATACAAAGAAGATATGAAAGGGACTTAGATCTGCAACAATTAAGTTGACATACAATCAATGCATAACTATATTGATAATGAAGCAAAAATGCTTCCTAAATATGAGATGATTTAGTAGAAAAATGACAGACACCTCTAAGTCAGAGTAGTTCAGTAAGAATAGAATACATTTTACCAGAAGTGTACGAACAAAGTGTAAATATACCGTCATTCCCACTTTAACCAACAATTCCTATGTATAGTATAATTTAAAACACTCATATACAACTATTTATTACTTTACTTTACTTACTTATATCTTACATTATTGTGTACGTTTATATGTAATTGTATATATTCCTTGTAAAAACGACATAGTTTTAACTTTTAATGCTTCCTTTAGTGACACTTTAGTTACGCTTGTTCTATTTTAAAATGACATTCTAATTCACTTTTGAATATATATATAGTGAATGTGTGTGTAGCATAGAGGGGGCTGCAACTACATTACATTGTGAAATCCTTTATTCTATAACAATTAGAAGTCCCTCAATTATATTTTAGCTAAACAATATTTGAAATGGAAATAATACATGTGGTGTCTTAATTAAACGGATTATGTTTAAAACATCCAGACAACAGCTATTTCCAACCTTTACAAGCCTCTACAATGTTGGAGCTAGATTAACGAATTAGGTAATTGAATAATCAATAAACTAGTAATAACGGTCCCTAGAGTAATGAGTAATGACCCTTATCTCTTGAGCTACCTGCCTTGGCCCACCTTGATCACACATTAGGGGTCATTTGTTGTGTGCTTTTGGCTCCTGCCCCCCATCAAGTGCCACTGCGATTTAAACATTTTTTTTTAAAGGTGATTCAATCTGGACTGGTAGTAGCAACGCGTTGTCTATTCGCGAGTGACAATACCTGTATTTGGTGACTGAACACACCGACGCCGATCTGACATTTACGGCCTCATCGTCACCTGCTCCCCGGGCTCCGTGTGGCGCTGCGGCGGATCCGCGGGAGCCGTTGGCCGCCCGCCGGAGCGGGAGGACCGAGGGCTGAGCTAAGAGCTAACGTTAGCTAGCGAGCTGCGGGCATCCTGGTCACATCTGACTCGAAGTCGCAGTCACATCGCATGAGAAATAACAATGTGCATAATGTCACCGGACATGTCAGACGTCATCATAATGGTCACTTTCGACTGCACCGGGGCTCCATCGTCGTCTCGCCGTACTTTCTACCGAGAAGACGTAACGGTGAGACGACGCGGACGTAAACGGACGAAGTGATCCAGCCAAAGATCGTCTCTGAGTCGCGTCATGTTTCACTCGGTACTGAAACACTGCACCGACGTTTCAATCAAGTTTTAAGATAGGAATCAGTTCACGTGTAGTTTAATCCGTAGACAAGGCTGTTATGCAACGTTATCAAGTTGCTTCAATTGTTATAAGTACTAGTAGAATATGTCCGATGTATGCTATTTTATACTTATAGGGGGCATGTTGTGGAAGGGTGAAATTATTAAAAGTCTTACTAAAGTAAAAGTGCAAACGTATTAGCGTTGTCAAAATACACTTAAAGGGGACATATTATGAAAATTCCACTTTTTTAGTGCTTCTATACGTTAATTTGGGTATCTGGCATGTCTCCCAACACAAAAACGCTGTAAAAAAATAACTCACGCGGCTTGTTGCGGTTCCTCTGTATCAGAAACCATATGCTTGAGTGCGTCAAATGGGATCACCACCAATGTCTACGTAGATTTTGAAGCACGCCCATGTAGGGAGTCTGGCTACATGGCCTTGGACCGCCCCCCACCACAACTTTGCAGGTAAAGTTTATTTGAAAGTTGTGATATTGTGGGCAACATAAAAAGCTATGTCATATCTTATACATATCCATATGCAACTCACCAAGAACAATTCTTAATATGTTGGACACCCTATTGATATCATTGTTATTTTGAATTCTATATATGTGTACCTTCATGTTCTGCAAATGCTGCACAAGAATATCACTCAAGATAAATTGTTGACATTGATGTTAAAAAATACAATAAGGTTTAGAAAGTAGAATATAACACGGTGTGTGTAATAAGTAACCCTGGATCATCATAACTATCTCCTGACATTAAAACTTTAGATCGACTAGTATTTTACTTCTCATTCAGGATGTCAGGATTTTTTGACTCGCTGATCTCATGTATGAACACTGGTGGGCGCTGTTGTTTCATCTACACCGAGATGTGATATAACACGTGACACAGAACTCTTACTGCAGACAATGTTTATTTTTCTGTATCCCTGTTCATTTTGATATATTACCATTGATTTAGCTTCTACAGCATGTATACAGTAACATAAGCACTGCATTTCATAGTGGTACATTTAAACAAAAATATTATGAAGACTACACCAGCATAGTCCATTCAACAAAAAAGAAGAAAATAACTGAAATTAACAAAATATTGTTTCATCAAGAGAAATAACAGTGCGATTTCAAGATTGTTGATGATGACTAATGATGATATGAAACTTCATACAATGTAACTGAATTCAAGTTTAGGTATGAAATATAATGTGAATATATGCATGCATAACACACACATACAAAGAGGATATATGTATATATATATATATATATTTATATATATATAAATTCCTTCGATTGAATCAGACATGTTGATCAGATAATGAAACCGATGCAGCAAACAAAGAAAGAAAATAAACAACACAAGTGCTTTATCCAAAAGGTTTCATTTAACACTGTATAAAAGCAATGCTATATTTATGAAGAAAAAACAGCATTTAAGGAGGACAAGACCAGCTAATCCTTATTTCGAAATAAATGGTTTAACTAAAAACAGCACAAGACTCTTGCAGATATAATGCAGCTATTGTAAAAAATGTAATGAGAATGAATAACAGCATCAAAATTGCATGGTTTTCTTTACATGAATGCACTTCACAGGTGGTTTTCTCTGTGAAATAAATCAGCAACTGTTTTTTTTAAGCGTGATCCTTTTTCCATCAGGTATAGGTTTAATTGTGATGTTGAACTGATGCGACCCCAAATGTGACTATATACTTTATGGAAAGTGGCTTTTGCACTTGTATACAATCTTGCTCTTCTCCAGACGCTTATTGACAGACTATCTGAAAGAGTGCCGGAAATGCACACTCCTTCGCTTCAGCTTCTCCGGGTTGTGGGACGCCATGTGGGAAAATTCTCGGAAGATGTCGAGGTATGTGGCATCCCCTGATGAGGAAAAGAGGAAAAATATAAATGCCTCTTCAGCCTTTTGAACAGTCAAAACATCCTTTACACACGAGTTATGAATACAACCAATGAGAGAAAACAGAAAGCAGAGGAGTTAAGACAAAGGCCCATGCATGAAAGGAAGGGCGGAAAAAGGGCCGCGGCTCCATGAAGCTTCCCTCTTTTAACTTTCCGAATTCTGAGCCTTTACTTTTCTCGTGGCCATGGTTACCGCTGAATCCACAGGCATAACAAAAGCAGTTGAAGTCTTTTGTGTCCCATGAGAGCGTCCAGGCTTGGCTAATTAAAAAAAGGGAGAATGAACATTCCTGGCTTTTCCCTGTTTGTGTGAGAAAGGGAAGGAGAAATCTCAGCATAAAAGCCTAATAAGAGATGTATTTTAGTGACACTTTATTTCAAGTTTCCATTTTGAGGTGTATGACACTATATACGCTAATGTAGTTGAAAGTATTTTTTACGTATTTATTAATGTATTTCCGAACAACGATAATGTCTCCTATATGACTCATGTGTAGCAGGCGAAAGTGAACAAGTACCAGTGGTGGCAAAAGTAGAAATGTTAAATGCTCTGACAGTAAAAGTCAAAAGTATTGGCAGCAAAATATACTAAAAGCACCAAGTATTCATTATGAACAATGGCCTATTTCAGAATAATGTATATTATGATTCATAAGTGGGTATGAAAAACACTGATAAAGACTTCAAATGTTCTTATAACTACCAACAACATTATAGTGTTTTAAACCATGTATTGATATCTATATACTGCTTGTAAATAATAATACAAATATGCATTTGAAACCCATGTGTTAATCCCGTTCCATGCAGCTACAAACTCTTTTAATATTCTGGTTAAATAAATGTTATAACATCATGCTTAGAAAATCAGTCAGAATTGGTTAATGCTGTTAGATGTGGTGAAAGACTGTCAAAGCAAAGAAGAAAGAAGCAAAGGGAGAGGTTAGCTTTTAGTCACATCTTTAATTAATTTTTTTCATTTTAGAAGACACTGGAAGGACGTATTAAACACGAGTCAAAACCAAACACAGATAGCAGTTAGTGTTAATATGCACAGGTATATTCAGAGGCACAGTCTTCAAAGAAATTGTACAGTTAACAGTCAGAGACAGAAGAAAAACAAGAAAGTTAAAAATGGCATGTTAGAAGCAAGCAGTTAAAGTGTTAATAGTTTTTAGTTTATACACACAACAGTCAACAGACACATCGTACTGTACAACACAATATTCTTCAATGGCTTGATGCAAATCATTGTTTGGTCATAGATGACATCAGCTGCTTCCTGTTTTTGTCAGCTACCACATTAACTACTGTACACAATAAGAAAAGGCTGGATTTTCAAAGTGCTTTGAATCTATCACTGACAATCAAAAAGGGGGAGTGAGCTGCTCTTGCATAATTTTGAAAAATATATGTTACTGCTAAGTTTTACTGCTACGGGCTCCGACCTGTGTGTGACTCAAGTTAGAACCTGTATGAAAACTAATGGCGGGGAAGGTGGTTTTTTTCTTCTTCTTTTTGCTGGGTGGTCTTACGTCACTTCATAAATCAATTTAAACGGGTGAAATTAATAGTGGCACGTTCAATACATTTCAATGGAATTACATCTCTATGCTTGAGTTAAATATATACCTTGAATACATCTTCAATAAACTGTGATCATATTTTGAGAAATCAATCTAACAAGCTTTCCAAGTGGAAGTTTAGAGTTTTTTGTTTCGTCTTTTTAGTCTAAAACTCTTTTTGCTTTAGTGAAAAGAAAACAGAAATCTCAAGGAGCTATTGAGACAAACATGGTGCGACCATGTTCCTGGCTAGCTCTCTAGTGGTTATCGCTCTAGCTGCAGTAGTTCATCAACAAGTTCCTGTAACTAAGTATGTCATGAACATACACTCTTGATTTTTGTCTCCACTTTCTGGCGTCACTGTGCCTTTACTTCATAATTTCCTCTCAACAAATATTGAATAACTTCAAATCAAATGTATGCTATGGCTGGATAATTAGTAAAGATTGCACATTATGTATCTAAAGCTTACGCCATTTTCACCAACCAGCAGTTTCCTTCACTTTGTTCAACAATATAAGAGTCCTGCATTAAAGGTAAAAGTAATATAATGCATTTATAGCATAAACCAACCTGTTCTACTGATGGCTGAAGCAAAACATATTACGGTGACTGATCACACCCAGCTGAACGCAAAGAAATGTGCGTCAGAAATGTGCTTTGTTGCACCTGTAACCAAACCCGACCGTGATGTCACAGGGTCCTAGAGGACACTCTGCACCACGGCAACAAGGTTAGAAGTTATACTAACGGCAGTCAGCAAGAACTAGATTTTTAGGGGGCGTTATGCTAAAATGTTAAAGAAAAATAAAGAAAACTCTTGCTGGCACTCTGAAAAACTGTCAATGGCCTTTGGTTTGAACTAAACACCAACAGTCCATAGCACCTATCAAAGACAAGCAACATCTTTGGGAAAAATATTGTTCTTTCAGCTAATTTTGCCGAAGATAACGTATAAAGAAACGCAGTAGTTAGTCTCATACCGGCCGGTTTAATGCGATAACCAACAGTTTCCGGATCGCTGCGATTTACTGTTAGCTACCAGGAAAGTCAAACATAAAGTACTCCTCAGACCTGACATCATTTTAGGGCATAAATGGGATCATTAGAAACAGTTTTGGGCAGCAGCCAGGTCGCCATTTTCATTGTCATCAAGCTTTTTGCACTAACCAGCCTATGAAAGACATTGAGAGATGGGTGTTCAGTTTGTCATACCATGCATTTTTTTGTCAGTATATATAACATGGATATCAACATTATTTAACAATACTAAATGTCAAATATTCACATACACTGGGCACAGAAGTAACCAAAAGAAACAGGGCTGAAGAAGACCTGGCAACAGCCACCCATGCACTACAAACAAAGAACAAATATAATATCGGCCTAGCTGTGATGCATTAGAATACCATAAATAAACATTTTAACATACAAATAGTCTATATGCCGTAATACATGTTGGGTTATTTTGATTTATAAAACAAAAAGTCCATCTCTTACTGCAGTTTGTACTGCAGAATTACTCCAAGAGATTATATATCATGAAACTTTAGAGAATTGGCTCTCTTTCTCATAATGAGAATATAATACTGGCGCTATATGCGTGTGTGAGTGCTCGGCAAATTAAATCGAACAAAATATATCCAGCTTAAAAAAATATCATCTCCATTGCTGTTAAACAGAATACAAAAAAATAAAGATTATCTGTACTGAAATAATCATTGCACTATTGCTCTGGAAGTTTCATCATAAATAAAAACAAAAGCATTCAAACTTATTTTGACAAAGAAAATTCAAAAAGAAGGGAAGGTACAGCGAAATAAGAGCAAAAACTAAATCAAGGTTGGTAAGAAAAAGTGCATAATTTGGCTTTTAATCAAACATAAAAGCTTTACTTGATCAATCTCACGATCAATACAGAGAAATTATACTTCTAATGTGATCACTTACTCTCAGTCACAGTTATCACAGCCTCACAGTTTCCCCTTAAGACTCTCACAGTTTTAATATTCTCCATATTTCACCAGAAGTGTACGGACAACAGATCCTCAGGTTATTAAAAAAGCTCAAATTTACTTAAACAGGCAATTGGCTGCACCAGTCTGTACTAAACAATTTGGCATTAATCACCGACTCATCTGTTCTACAAATACTGTGGAGAGTCCCCAAGTGGGACCCGCTGGTTCCGGAAGAAATAATTCCCATTTTAAATGTTTCTCCTTTAGGGTTAGTATGGAGGGCATGACCTCGTTGCACTTGGTTGTGAATGTTGGGAACAAAAGTATTCACCATAGCTGCTGGATTTCTTTTCTTTTTTAAAGTGAGTTTGCAAATTTGTTGTAAAGCTCAGTGATTGGATGTTTCTTTCTGAAATGCACTGTGGGACTCATAGTATACGTCGACGCACAGTATTTTTATTTACACAAGCTCTTGTATCTTCAACCTTTCATGCTGTTTTTTATTCTTCCGTACTAATGATTTAATCATGCTGATGCAAGCCGTAGAAAAAGTAAACTAACATTATCTATGGGAACACTTTAGGGGACTTTTACTTCCGGAACAGTGCCTGAAATAACTCTTTCCAAATTATCAATAGGATAACAACTCAGTCTCATGATGAACTTAAATGTAGAATGGTTGGGACAAATGAGCTGTGGCTGGTCTTTGGTTCAGAGCACCTTGTACCCTCAAAAACCTCAAAATAAAAAGGGCAAAGTTGTTCCTGAATACTTGCTTCACAATAGTGCTGCTGGATAATCTATGAAACGTGTGAGTGGTTAACCTTCACTGGCAGTGATTTCTCAACTCTGCTGACTGACCAGCGCCGGATGAAGCTCATCACCAGCAGGTGAAATCTGACATCATTAAAGTAGGTTAATACCGAGTTATTGTGTGATCCTGAGTGAGCAGCAGACTGTGCTGGGGAGATTAATTATTCAGACCTTTCTGATTTAGAAAATAAGTTATTTCGGTGGTGAGAAAACAAGTGGAGGAAACAAGTTTGAAGCCCCCGACTCGTCTCTACCAGTCAGTCGTGTGTGTACTGGCACCCCCTGCACTGGTCTTCCTGTATTTTTATTGTTTTACTTCTAGCACTCTGCTATATTGAGACAGATAAACTCCTGAATGCATCTCTTGTACTGCTGCTCAGTGGGGCTGCTGATTGGGTAATGACCTGGCTGTCCAAAAGGTCCCTCCGACTCCCGCATCTCCTCATTCATCCTCGCCAGACGCAGCCTTTAGGAAAGAAGGAAATGGTTTTAAAAATTCATCAAAGCTGGAGAATGAATTAAAAACCGTATGGATAGTTTGTACATAAATGAACATACAGTGTGACTATATCTGCATTGGCTTGCTGCACAGCTATACTCAAAGGGTCCTGGCCATCCTCATCCCCGTCGTTCTGTGTCGCTCCCCGTTTTAGGAATAAACACACCTGCCTGAAAACACCAGAGAAACAAGGATCAATCACAGCAAACACGCATCCAATCAGATTGTCATGTTCATACGTCTAGCTCACTGACAAAGAAGAGGCAGTTGTTGTAGGCAATGGGCCACAGGCCAGAACATCTTTATATCCTTATCCTAAATCTCTCGTACTTTTTTTGCACCAAACTGGATGCACAAAACTATTTTAACAGTAAGAAACTGGTCGTAAATCTCTACATTCAACTGAATGAATGCCAGCTGTTCATGAGGATGTGCACGTTTATAAGACTTGTTCATGAGCATAATCAATTCTCCCTAAACCGGCCATATGAGGCTGTCTGTGCCGCTCCGTTGGTGAGCAGGTTTCAGTCACAAAAATGTTCCCAAATAGCAAAAAGAAGAATGAGCTGACAGATTATTCTGATAGAATATGAACAAAAAAGCTACAGCACCAATAACGTAATATTAGGCATAATATGGGAATGATTTGACATTAAGTTAGATGCTATACAAAGCATGGCACGTGGTCAAGTCGACATGACGGTCACATTAGAGATATTAGACAAGATGATATTATATCCTACAGAAGGTGTTGTTACACTTTTCGACGACCTTTCTAAAAACACGGAGGCAACTCAACTGTATTGGTTGCTGTCCTGACAAATGGCTATAAAATCCAAAATAACTCAGTAAACTGATAATCCATGATGTATATTACAGCCCGCAGTATACAGCTACTTTCAGCCTTGTGTCTCACCCCGTGTGTCCCAGATATGTGGCATGATGCAAGGGGCCCCTCCCTCTCGCATCCCTCTGGTTGACGTCAGCAGCGTTCTGCAGCAGGAACTCGCAGGCAATCAACGAACCCTGAAATAAAACAACACAACACCGTCAATGAATTACTGCTATTCATTTTTGGCAGAAAGGGGTACTCAAAAATGGATATCATCAACTTCCCAGCTGCAGTTCACCTACATTTGATTATGGAATAATGAATCTATTTGATTTATTCTAGTTAGGCCAGGCCACAGAGCTTTGCTTTGATTATTTTTGCCTACCGGAATATTATTTTGTCTTTGTAAGTGAGGATCTGTTGCAGATTTAGACCGGCTCTCTCCAACCTCAGTATGAACTAAATAACAAGAGCACTTTACATGCGTGTTTCAAGTCGCTGTAACCGACGCAGAAACAATGATGTTCTCAATCTGCTTGCTGCTCTCTGTCGGTTTTAAAAGATGTTATTAGACGTCAGAGATTAATTAGAAAAATACATAGAAAGGTCAAATAAAAATGTCAGAAAAACACGATCTAGAATAACTTTACAATTTTTTTTTGTAGTGTTACAGTACAGATGTCATTTCACGACAAAAACCTTTAGCTCTTTTGGTCTCTAGTATGGGTCAAGTTCCAAAAAGTATTTCAGTACAAGCGGAGATAAACCTGACGTCATCACTTTGACATCATCAGGAATATTGTCACAGACTTGACAAAGATCCTCCAGACCTCAAACAACCGTTTCCACAGGTTAATACGTTGCCCATCATGTCTTCAAGTCTTTTTATTGTGTTACTAAAACAATAAATGCGATGCACAAACTGGATGCCTCCGACGTGACTCGTGTCCGTCTCCGCTCACTCGGCTGACTCACCCCGCTCACGGCCTGTATGAGGGGCGTCTTTCCTTCGTCTTCGTCGTTGACCAAATTGACATCTGCCCCGTGGGCTAGTGCTCCAGCCATGACAGGCAGGTTGCGGGCTTTCGAGGCCTTGCAGAGCAGCGCTCCGGGATGAAGGTCCCTTCTGTCCTCCGGGTCCGATGTCTCCGGCTCGACTTCCGGCTCAGCTTCACCGCTCGAGTCCTCCGACGCCTCGCACTCTGAGGACAGCGTGTAGAGACGGAGAACTTGAGTCGTGCGACATTAATTTCCCACTGTGCTGTACACAATACTCAAGCGACCGTCTGACTTACCCTCTGTGACGCTATCCACCACTGAACCAAACACCAGGATGTCCGTGCTTCCATCTGTGCTGCCTCCTAACCCGCTGTCACTGCTTAGGCCTGCCGGACCAGGAGAGGCCAGAGCAAGGACACATTAGTTACCGCCGTCTCTTTCTGGCTGGTCAGTATTGTTTAAAAAAGGCACAAGAATCATGCAAAACAGAGACTTGTTTCGAGCATCTTACAGCCTCTAATGAAAGTCTTGGGAGTTGCCTGTGAACAGTGAATACATTGACTTGTTCTTTTGGGAACAGTCAAAATAATGAGTCGCTTACTTCGAGGCCCAGATCCTGTGTCAAAGTAGGAGAATAGAGAGTCCAGCTCATCAGGACAAAACAGGGAGTCTCGTCTGAACTTAGCAGCTGCTGTGAGACAACAACAAAAAAGAAGGTTATTTAGTCTAATATATTGGAGCACAGTTGTTGGACCACGATTTATACATAGCCCTAGTTTGTGCCTCTTATTTGTCAACATTACATTCAAGTCACAGCATTAGACTTCCAATTTATCCTAAAACAATCACTAATAATCTGAAAAACCTATCAGGCTATTTTATAACACTCACACCGTTCTGTCCACAAATCGTCATCGTATAGCTTTAGATTCAGTGTGTTGTTCAATTTTTGGAAATTGGCTTAAAAGAATGCTGAATTAGCAAATAGAAGTCCCTGTTTGTCATGTACTCAGGCATGGACAGACATGTCAGATTGGATCACCTTGATACTGAACAACACTGAATAACATGATGACTGGGGGCTAGCCAAGGGGGAGTTACAATTATTGTCTTTTTCCTTTGATTTCTTTGTAAATGTATGGATGTTTATTCATGATAGACTTCATGGACAATTATGTATTATTATGTATCTATGTGTTCGGATTTGACCAAGATATGACGAAAAGGAGTATTAATACTATTATTATACAAAATGTGTGCTACAAGCATTTAATAAGCCTCCCTGAGCTGTGTGACACCACTGCCTCTGCTCCAATTGCATCCCTAAATCACATTCAACTTACATTTGGAAAGCTTCTGATCAATACCAATAAAGCTCACATTCAACTCTATACATTCCATACAAACTGAGCAAGGAGATACAGCATCTCTGCCTAGAAAAATCAGGCTGTTAGGGCTTTGAGCAGGGCTCAGAGTTTAAAGCCATCGTAAATTAACCACGAGAAAGCTCCATCCCTGACAGATCCAGTAACGTACCTGAGGAGAGGGTGGCCGGGGAGGTGGTTCCAGGCTCTCGTCGGTACCTTCGATGTGTTTTAGGTACCATGGTGGCGCTGTTGTGGCGCCGACACTTCTTTACGCTCCACCGCCGCCCAGACTTCCTCTCTCCATTGACGAGTATCTCCGTTGAGCCCAGCTTCTTCAGGAATTTCTTCTGCACGTACTTGGCCTTGATCCAAGCCTCCTTCTCCTGCCTACGATAGACCACATCACATACGAGAGACTTGTAATGCTCAAAAGTAACCCATTTTATTTGATTGAGCCATATTTATTGAATTCCTACCTTGAATTGGACGGTAATGGTTTCTTTAGACCTTGTTCTTGGTACGAGCCTTCATAGATGTGGTTCATGACATTGTTTCCAAGCTCACACATCAACTACAAAGCAAAGACAAAGAGACATGGGATTAATGGTCTCCACTGAGCCTGGACAGTTTGGGGAAATTGTATTTTAGCCGAGTTATATTTTCTGCTTCCAGTCTGTATGCTAAGTTTAGCTAAACGTCTCCTGGCTGTAGCGTTATAATCAAATACGGGCACTGCTGAAACAAACTGTACCTTTAATAATTCTGGTTCCCATGAGTCCAGTGTGAGTGAGCGAACCTTCGAACAGTGAACTCCGAGGCTCCTGCGACGACAATAAAAATAGGTAATAAAAATAATACATTTGCTGTATTTGGATTCTGCAGTCAAACAATTCAGAGGCGAAAACGATAGTTACTTCATTAATCCGCAAAGGGGACTTTGTTGTTTTGCTCCAGCAGCATTAGATAGATACTTGCACTTTGTTGTAACTATAAGGCAACAGATGGCCGCCACCACAAAGAAAACAGGAGGAGTTTATATTCTTTGTAAATCTTCTTCTCTCCTGATTCCAAACGATCACACATTGTGGCGTTGTATGGTGGCCAGCTGCTTTGAAGAGCTGCAATGTTCCAACGTCATAAGAGGGAAATGAGAGGAGCAGCTCCTAATGTCATGCAAATCACCAAGTTCCACCGATGGAGCTGCCTGGAATCCAGGCAACAGGGGCACACCAGAAAATAGCAAACCACTGATCGTGTTTCTCCTCTTTGTTTCCCTGCATTGTAACACGACGTCTGAACTCACTGAAGGATGAGCACCAAAAAGGGAACATGAATATTCAACAAGCGAGGACACAAACGGGGATGAGGTTTGCGATTACATCAGCAGTGATAATTGCGACTGCAAAATAAGACACACAACTCCGGAAGGGATATTTATTTTCCATCCGGGAGCTTGACGACAAATGAGTTTGACGTAACCGAACATGACTGAATTAAACTATTCAGTGGCTTGTTCACTGTGCGTGTACCTCAACTCTGCAGCTCGTCTTTATCTCCTCACACCCCCCCCCCCCTCCACCTCAGTGAAAACTCTCAATCAAAGCCTGATCCCTTCAGCAGTGTGTGTGTGTGTGTGTGTGTGTGTGTGTGCGTTAGTGCGTGTTGTAGAACGTGCTTGGAGACAGCACAATAAAAGGCCAAAGCAACAGACAGCTGGCACCACTTCCTGTCGCCAGTGCCAGTAGCCGCACAGAAACATTGGCAGTGGTGGAAGATGTATTCAAGTTCCCGTACATGAGGGTCTTTGCTTATTTATGTTTTTGTACTTACCTTTAATGTTTGAGTACACATTCACTGTATGGATGATTGACACGAAAAGATGTTTTAAAACGACAGAGTTCCAATATACAATTTGCATTTCTTTTTAAAAAAGGGACATACATGAAATTTGACCTCTGCATTTAACCCATCCTAGCTGTAAAGGAAATGATTTTTTATTTCATTAAATTGCAACTGTAGTTTATTTCCCCTGCTTCTGATAGAAAATCAACTTCTTAAGAGAAGACAGAACATTTGGTCGCTAATGCAGAAAATTGACAAAACCAGCTCACTTTGATTAAAAGAGGCCGATATTTTAACGTTACAGTCGCATACTTAAAAGACTCAAATCACATGTGCCGTTGAGTTAACGCTAGGCTCATTTGGCAAAGTCCAGATTGCTCTTAAGATTTTTTTTACAGAAATTTGAAAGATAGAAATGCTTTTTCGAGCCTCTACCTGTGGATGCCAGAGCACTCGATACACAGCAGGATGCCCAGGTTGATCGAGGCCCAGCGAGGGTCGGCCTGGCCACAGTCGCAGCAGTGCTCGTTCCCCGGCTGACTCTGGATCCGCTGCAGGATGGTCTCCCCTCGCACGCTGCGCTCCCGCGGCTCGCTGGCCGAATCGATACTGCTGGTGGATGGAGAGGCTGTTCTGTCCAGGTGCTAAAAATTAACACGTCATAAAAAATGCATTAGGATCACAAAAATGTGTTTAAATAACAGTACGGAATTTCACACTATTAAAATAATCTATTACAAATAAAACTCTTGCATAACCATACAACCAATTTTACACGTTTCCTGTTTGGATTAAACAAACAAGGTATTACGTGTCAATTAGTCAGCTTACAACGTGTTGATAGGCAGATCATGTGTTTACAGTTGGACAGAGCCAGGTCTCCAGTCTTTATTCTAAGCTAAACTAACTGACGTTATGCATTTTATTATATTTTAATGTTTTGTACTATCTGGACCTTGAGTCATGAAATTGTTATAGATCTTCTCGTCGAACTCTCTGCAGGAAAGCCGATTACATTCTTTCCCTCAATGTCCAACTGTTGCTTTGGGGTTACAGTAAATCTTGGTGGAGCTAATAAAAAAAAAAATAATAACAGTTATTTTGAGTTATAAAAATGCATTTGTTATATCTATATAAGTTTGTTGTAAAGGTTGCAAAATAACTATTAAGTAAATCAAGCCTAACATAGAAATACTCTAATAAAGTACAAATACCTCGAGTTATACTTGAGTACAGTACTTGTGCTCAACTTTTCACCACTGCAATAACGCAATACGATGTCATAAACAAGCTTTAGAACACATTTGTACATGCTTTATGACCCACACCTGTGCCCTACCTCTAGATAGTATGTGTCTGGGCTTTCTCTGTAGGCCGACGCAATGCTAGCTTGAACTGCATGAATCCACGACTGTCTTAGCTTCTCAGACTCAGCCTGAAGCATACAGCTCCTGGAAAACAGACAAATCAAAGTAATGTTATAAATCATAATGTACCATCTGTAGAGATCTGCATAATCTAGTGTGAAATGCTAAACAAGCAATGTAGGTCAAGAGGAAAGAATCCTTCTGCATGTTCATACATTTACATATATTCAGATATACTGTTCATCTTTTTACAACTATAAAAAAAACACCACACCAATAATACATGAACTAAATAGAACTGTGCTTACACAGCATGACCAAAATAAGGCTGCGAGGATTTAACAAAGTACAAATAAAGAATTAAAAGAAGATAAGTGTCTACAAAGATGCTCACAGCTCTTTGAGGCTTTACTTTTACTATGGTTTAATATATGCCATGTTCACCATCTCAGTTTGGAAGCCAGATTGTAATGTCTTTTACATTCAAAGCTTCAGATTGCTGCTCTGTAATTATTGGAAATGATCACACAATTCGGAAACAGTCCCATGCAGCCAGTACTGGAATATGTGTGTATCTTAATTTGCAGCAGGGCAGAAATAAACAGAATAAACAAAAAATAAAAGATGCTCAGATGTTGAATTTGAATGTCAATGTTATGACCGACGCGTCATACAGCGGAGTTAGCATGCTTCAATTAGCTAATCAGAAGTAAATACAAGGTATTTGAAGAAACCAAAATAATAATAATAATTATTATTGATATAATAATAATAATAATAATAATAATAATAATAATAATAGACCATTTAAAACTTGGATGTGATGAAGATCCGAGATGAAAAGTGAAGGGATCAATGCAGATATTAGAAAGTCACCCTCTGAGGAACATGCATTTCTGAACCAAATGTCATGTTAATCCATTTAATACTGAAGTCTTACTTGGAGGGGGACAAGACCTCGAAGCAGAACCTCCTCTCGATGTCCTCACACGGTTTAACAGAGCACAGACGGAGGTCTTCCACCACCACCGTCAGGGAATCCTGCAAAAACACAACAACATCTTATCTTTTCTTTGCTTTAAAAAAATTAAAATTAAACACGACAAACATAAAACTTTCGCTCCATCTCGATAAGACTTTCTTTCCTGGCAATTGAAAGCCTCAGAGCACATGGCCATAAGTTATTTACACACAATATCAACGCGCAACACTGTATGCTCCACATCAAGTACTCGGATTTCAGCAGAAATGTCTTGACTCACAAACACATTGGGTGAGTGCTGAAGAAATTCAGAGAAGATCACCGTAACGTAAAAAAACATTCAAGCCATCCCTCCATTAAAGTTGCACTTAACCTCTTCGAGCCCCCTTTACCCCGGGGGAAGCTGACAGCTTCAAAAGATATGGACTTGCCTTGAGCTTCTTCTGATACACCAGCTGACTGTTTTGTATGGAAAACCACCGTCTGGAAAGGGGGAGGGGGGATAAATAAGTTATCAAAGATGGATATCCTTCCAACATTTAATGGAGCAAAGCTGAATCACAAGCATCGAGTGCAATGGGTTTAGCTTTTGGCATCACAACATCGTGACCATGTCAGAATGTATTCCATCGCTTCACATCACAGCATCACTCACGGGAGGAACAGAAACAGGCTGCCAGTAAATGAGAAACTGAGGAAAATGCTGATACTAAACATTCTTATACATATTATATTACATTTAATGATGTTATTCATACCAACAGAACAATAATATTACAAATATTGCAGAAATACTGTAAAATGTACATTTCTCGATAATGATATTCTCATACATTTATATTCTCCCTGCTTGTCAACAGGAAGTAGAAAGTTGCCATGGCGTCGGTGAGTCAGCTGTGGGCTACTACTTGAGCCAAATATATTTGTTCTATTTTTCGTTACATTGTAGCAAATTGTCCCTTTAAAAAAATGCCAAAGTAGCAGTTATTGTTTGCATCACGCTCATGGATTTACAGTTAACGTTTACTTTGATACAGAAGAAAACTTCAAAACGTGATAATTCCACGACAAGTACTGGACTCATAAGAAGCACCTTTGTTGATATTTCGAAGCGCAGTCTAAAAATATGAAGTTATGATTAAAAAACAAATGCCTTTCTTTTAACGCAGGTCATCTACCAAATGTATTTAATTTAATAAAGTATTACAAATGTTTTAATTTTTGTTGTGAGTCATTTACACTATGCAACGTAAAACTACTGTGATACTCCATCTTGTGCATACTACATTGTTTACATTGCAGTATACTGTTTTATTTGTACCTGTTCCAGGTCTTGAAGGCATTGCTGGCCCTCTTGAACAAGTAGCCCTCCATCACCACACCGTTAGGAGAATCCACATCGAACTCCACCTTGGAGTCGTCATTTGAAAAGTCCTGAAAGAGAAGAGAAAGAGAGACGCAAGACCCCTAAATGAAACCCGACTATCATAGAAAAGGATGACACGCCAGCTTATTGTTCGCAGGGCGCTATTCAAAGTAATTCAATTGTCAAACAGGAAACAAATGCTTTTTCGGTGCTGATGCGGTTGCATGCTTGCTGTTCCTGGAATACCAGTAGCAGTAAATGCGACTGTGCTGTACATATAGCTCATCACCAACCAAATCATGCACAGTGCGATCATGTAGAAATGTCACGTGTTGGGCCATGTATGCAGAGGAGTTGCATGTCACTTTCCCGTGTGGCACACTGTGGCATTTCGTAACTCAACAGATGCTAGTGTGACGCAAATTATTACATAAACAGAGTATGATTCATGGGAAATTAGCCTCCAACCTTTTCTTGGCTTACAACATGTCATGTAGCTCTTTAATGCAAGCTAACAGAAAGTGGTACACATGTATTAGAGAAGAGGGGTTCCTAAATTGAAGGTTTTTGGGAAGCACAAAAAGCAGCAGAGTTTAATGTATACAGGTGAAAAATAGCCTCTTGGCTAACTCTGGCACATTTACTGCAATGTTTTTATCAATGTGCACTGTCCCTTATTAAATAAACCATTTAAATAAATATGAAGGGAAGTATGATACAGTATTACCTGAGACGACTAATTAGCTACATTTTAGAGGTAATGTAATATAAAGTCGGGACAGAACATTAAGTTATCTAAAGTGTTATTGAAACATCACATGCATGCAGCCCTGAGAAAAGACCCCGTGTTCTCTGGAGAGTCAATTTAGGCTGCACACTTAAAATGCAGAGATATATCAGACAGAATAAAAGTACCCTGGAATATATGAAAGTGTCTACTGGAGTGACCCAAATAAAAACTGAATTTAATGTACTCTGCTGTTACATAACAGGGTGTGTGCACGCGCAGCAGTTTAATGTTTGAATGACAGAACGACTCGCTGATTTCTTCTTGTTTAAATTCCAGCACACATGAGAGATAATGTTTTCGTTGTGTTCCTTAATCAGTTACACTTTTGTAAAAAAAAATTTAAAAAGGGGGCCCAAATCCTAAAACACCACTTCAATAATGCATAAAACATTCTTAAAATGAGTCAAACAACAAGTCAGAAACCACTGAATACAAATGGAAGGAGATACAAAGATAAAGATGTTGTTAAACTATATGATTGGATGGAAAATGCAGAATAGATTTTTTTCTTAAAAAATGGCTTAAAAAAGTGGCAAAAATAAATATCAAAATCAAGCTGTGAATATTTTAATAATATCCATATATTAATAATGAAAAAGAACAATACATCTATTTATTTTACGGCAACATGGAGTAAATAGTCTAATACTGCACAATATTCTAAAACTGTCCGCATGACTACATTTTCCTCTGCACCCATCCACCATAGTGAATTAGATAACACGTATTTAAAATGTACACATGAGTCATTGAGCATTACATTTGGGACCTTTAGACCGTTTCAGACTGTGCTGAGGAAAGTTGCTTGTGCGTAAGTTGTGGTAGAAAACGATTACAACTAGTAGTACAACTACTCACTCCTACAGCAGCACAGCCACACAAAGATAATGACACCAAGATTAAAGGATGAGAGAAATAAACAGGCAATTTAATGCAAATCAACCCACCAAACTGTGGCCCCATCGGCAATAGATCTTCATTTTGAAACGTTTAGTGTGCTCCAACAACATTGAAAAGCACAAAAAAGGCAAAAAATAAATCAAATCAAAAAATAAGTCCTTCACTGTCTCAATGCGGAGGTTAACGCATCGTGATGTCGCTGCAGTGCGGCGCGTAATTCCAACACCGACATGTGTGCCCTCCACTCGAGCCACCTGCCTGCTGCCCTGTGAGCCTCGAGGATTAGGACGAATTACCATACAGCTGCCAAAGTCTCCGTGGCAGGGCGTTGAGGAAGAATAGCGGACTACACTTCATCTTACTGTAGCTGCTCTCGACCCAAACACAAGCCGGCTGCTTTCACACCGAGCCTGGGTCCGCTTCACTTCTACAACTCCCTAAACACACCTCCCCCGCTGGAGAAGGAGGGAGTCTCAGTGCCCTGTTGACCAAGAGGGAATCTATCTGGCAGGCTGCTCACATCCAAGAAAACACCACTCAGGGCTCGATTTACAGTCTCCTCTTTACTCACAGCTGCAACTCGAGTTTAAAATCTGTCGTTAATGTCGCTTACCTTCAGCTGAGATTCCTCCCTTCTTGGAATACAACATCACAAACAAGCGAGGCAACGTTGAAACAAGATGTGCACTGGGTGGTGCTCTGCAATCTCTCAAGCCCACGACAAAGAGCATCTATTTTTAATGCATGCCCTGTGTAAGTTTAAACAAGGCTTATTGCACATGCTCGATGTGATGGAGAGGAAAAGAAACAAGAAAGGAAGTAGAGAATATCAACAAAGTAGGCCACACTGTTGTAAAAGCCGTGGTGACTAAATAACAAAAAGATGCCATTTTGTGCATGAATTAATCTAAAATCTGTCATATAATGTTTTAGAAAGTAAACATAGAGTCAAAACAACAATTACATTGTTATCTATTTCAGGCCACTATCCCTAATCAAGAGGCATAGGGTGAAGAAGTATTCAGAGCAAGTAAAGTGTAGAAATACTAAATAAAAAGTACTGCTTTCAAAATCTTCCTTTATATAGATGTCACACACACACACACACACACACGCACGCACGCACAAATGTGTTTGTTTCTGTTTTTTGTTTATGGCTAGTTCTAAGTACTTTATATACTGCACGGGGGCATAATACATAAGAATTAATTAGTTAAAATAAATGAAGTGGAATAGAAAAATAGAGCATAAAATGAAAATAAGTACAAGTAGCTGATTAGTGGAGAAGTACAAAGCTTGACTGGCAATAAACGATGTAACAGACAGTTTCTATAGAGGCCATTCAAACTAAGATCAGTGTTTCCAATTGGTTTGTTAAATAAAAGATTTAGGAGTTACCTCAACTTGCCCCAAAGGCTCCTGAAGTCAGACTACAGCTTGAAGAAACCTTCAAGGTAAATGCCTTGTGCTAATACAGTGAGCTCTGCTGCACCGCCCGTCCCCAAAACAAAGGAAAACCAAGGATGAAATTAGGATGAGAAAACAAATGTAGCAGCACTCACCTGCATGAGGGTCTGAGAGGTGATGGAGGCATTGGAAACATGCGAGCAGAAGAAGAGAAACATACAGCGTGAGAACCACCAGGCTAGTTTAGGAAGGGATAATACAATCATCTTGCAGCTTCAATGCACCTCTGATTATCCTCCGAACTGGTCGACCAGCAATGAAGATGCCCACAAAAAACATCACCCACCATCATAATATGTTGTGGCTTCAACTCCCTGATGTTGTTTAATTACTACTACAGTACAGTTCCCTTGAAGATGGATGGTGCATGATGCTCAGTGGCAAAAACAGATCAATAACGAGCCCCACATGTGACCGGGCCCTGCCCCGTGGCTCTATCCACAGAGCCTGGAGGGAGAGAGCTGACCGGAGCGGTCTGACAGATGGTCACTGATCCCGGGGTAAACGGGAGCCAGACACTGGCCTGCTGGAAATGAGGCTTTTAGAATTATTAAATAACAATATATCAAACAGGGACTGCACCCTACATATTTATTTGAGCACCAAGAGATACTATCCCCAAGGAGCCGATTTGAATTCATTCAATATTTTAGATTTTCCACTAAAAAAGCTCAAAATTAAGTCTCGATAGTGCACGAAAGATCCCCAAAGTTAGAGGGAGTCATTGAAACTATGCGGTCAGCACTTTACTGGACTAACAGCACAGGAAGGCTCCTGCTTATCAGCACCAACAGAAGATAATGTGCTGACCATCTGCAGCAGACAACTGTGGGATTAATATCTCTTAAAAACACTTAATTCCACCTCATTCTAATGCTTAAATCAATACCTGGACTTTGTTTGGAGGGATTAATCAAACACTTCCCAGCTGCCCAGGTCTAATCCCTGCCCAGTCACAATAGATGCACTGGGCCAGGTGGCAGACTGGATCTTGGAGCACATTAACCGTTTGATTCTCAGTTAACAGCTCAGCATCAACCTGCCAAGAAGTAGCGTCAGGTATAACAAATCAAATCATGCACACTAAAAAAAAAGAAGTAGAAGAGGTTCCTCTCAAGTTGAAATTGTGCTGACGATGCTCCTATGAATTAAACTTTTGTCTCACTTTTTTTTGCATCTGAAAACCATAATCTACTTTAGAACCAATAAGCAAAAGAATGCTGTATCCATATCAGTGTTTCCACAGAATTAAAAATGTAAACCTTTTAAAGAGCTTTTTAAATACCACATGGAATATAATCTAACACATTCTGAGTACGATGGAAAACCAAACGGGATAATATAGCCTGGAATCTATTATTATTATATCACACTTTATTCAGTACTTCCCAGAAGTTTGTAACAGTAATTCCTAATGATGTTATTAATAAAAGAAACACACCATACACCGTGTTTTGCAACAATCTCACTTTTAGTTAATAATAATTTAAGTTACTAGTTTTTATAGTTTAGTTAGAACTAACGTTACAGCCCACAGCGATTTTTAAACCAATGCTCTTAAAGATCTGCAGAATCTTTTGTTATAATTCTTTAACATTTTGAATTGGTTGATCAAAAAAGACACAAGTAGGAACTCACCCTCTGCTGAATGGTGGCATGTTTGTGCTCCATTTCCCTCTTCTCCATGGCTGAATCAATCACCATCTGATCCAACTGAAAGTCACAGATACAGACAAAAGAACAACAAGTTCAGAGTTTCTGAAGAGACATCCAGCCGAGTGTACATCCTGTGAAACTCTCCATTATGAGGTGATACTGAGGCATAGTCCAGTAGAGTGACTGCTACTGATGGGAAAGACCCTGTCAGAGAGGTTAACGGGGGCTTGCAACAGTTTCCACTTGCAAACACAGGCGTAGCTTCCAATTAGCAGTTAGGTCAGTGTTTGGTAATGAAGCATCGATTCTCACACACTCAAAGAAATGACTCATTGGATGAACTCAATTAAATTGTTGGCAGGTTTTCCATCCAATAATTATATGCAACTCCAACTCAAATTTAGCACATCAGTGCAATAAAATGTAATTAAGTTAGTCCAACTCATTTGTATCAAATACATCTCAAATAAAATAACGATATTCATTAAATTAAATAAATTTGTGTTTGTCCAACTCAAAATATAAACTAACTAACTAACAAAATATGCAAACTCCACAAAGAAGGAACGCCCCGACTGGGAATTGAACCCACGGACCTCTGGCTTTGAGGCAACAGTGCTAGCCACTACACCACCGTACAGCCATGAAAATGTCTTCACCTCATGTAAACAACTGATTTTCAGCTGGCGCATGCGCAAAGGGTAGTCCTCAATGAAACACATTTATTTTGAGTTGATATTTACACCATCTAACCTAAATAAATCTAATAAATGAAAGTATTCATGCATTTTGTGTTACACCCATTAAATATAAATATCTATTTTTGTAATTGATTTATTTAAATGTATCAAACAATATTTAAATGTGTCACCTCGAAGAAGGGCTTGAATCGTTTTTGTGAGTGTAACCTAAGTAAATCTAATAAATGAAAGTATTCATACATTTTGTGTTACACCCATTAAATATAAATATCTTCGTTTTGTAATTGATTTATTTAAATGTATCAAACAATATTTAAATGTGTCACCTCTAAGAAGGGCTTGAATCGTTTTTTTGAGTGCAGACAACCTGCTGTGATGGACAAGTTAATCCACAATAACATGTTTGTGAACCCAGAAAATATTGGTTTGAACTCTAATGGACCCGATGCATTGAATGCGAAGAGGAAGATTTTTATTCTGATCAAAACTCCAACGTATCGATCAACAAGCGGGAATGCAAATTATACATTACGCAACTGCGTCTTATCGATAGTTCGAAGGGGGATCAGACCAGTTCAAATGGAGCCCGAGCACAAGGGTGGTGATGAAGATTACATTACATGTCATTTAGCAGACGCTTTCACCCAAAGCGTCTTACAATAAGTGCATACAATCATGAGTACAAACGTAAAACAACAAGAATCAAGAAATTAACGTGTCTTCCAGAAGGCCAAACTGAAGATGCTTTGCTCACCTCAGTAGCCAGTTTCTTCATGTACGGGTCGATCTCATCCAGCAGGTTGTAGCCCTGCTGGAACAGCGAGTACTGGGCGTTCATGAACGACAGCATCTGGGTGGGACAGGGGCAGTTGTTATTGTTATGTTTACATTATGAAGTGCTAGGACACTGCAGACACCCCTTTTTTTAATGTGGAATATATCACAAAGATGTGGGTGTTGGTGTGTCTCTGCATTGACTCACAGCATCTAGGATCTCAAATTTCTTCTTCGCCTGCAGGACATTGATCTGCAGATAAAAAAAGACACATGTAAATAATAGATGCGACTGTCTGGAGTATTGATTATTGGTTGACGCTTAAAACGCCACATGCTAATGAGATATCTCCATCTAGTGGACAATATTTGCCTTTTCTTAACACCAACCGTAATTTGGTTTAACACTTTCAAAGACAGTGCTGCCGTTAAAGTACTGTACAAACGTGATGTAACTTGAGGCCTTTAGTCACTTTGCTAATCAAGATCGCTGCACAGAAAACGTTCACAGAGCAAATCTAATGTATTTTATTAATGTTGAGGAGGACATAAAGATTGCGATTGTGTCACTTTGATCTCTGGGTGAATGTGACAGCATTTAACACCTTTTTTTCCAGAATCAAATAAATCAATTAATGGAGAAAATAAAATGAAGACGTTATGATGTTTTTGGTGATGTTTGCAGTCAAATTTCTGAACCGCCTGCTGAGCTATCGACATGAGACATGACGACGCCGTCTGTCACACAAATGGACAATTTAATGTTTCTGATAACAGTCACAGTGAGATATTAGTACCTTTACTCAAGCAGAAGATCTGAATACTTCCATATGTCGCAGAAAAAAAACACACTGCCTTAAACAAAACAGTCCGTCTGGCGTTTTCTGAGTCAAAGCCTTTGTGCAGCTTAAACAACACAAGCCTAAATAACATTTTGTGCTACATTTAGGAGGTCACTCATACATATAGCACATCTCCCCGCAGCTTTGACCTTTTCTGCCACGAGACACTTTCAATCAAGACTCAAAAGAGTAACGTGTCTGAGAGGAGTGAGAGAAAGCTGCCGGCAGACAGAATGAAGAATAGAAAAGAGGGCACGGCCATCACGCCGGTCGCACTGAATCAGCTTCTTTGTTCCCCGCGGGCGGTTATGGGTAGGAGGTTACAACTTGTGGACTAAATAAACTGCATGTTGCATATGAATGGATGAACAGAGCGGAGAATGTGTCACACAGGAAGGAGGACGGACGCAGACGTCACTGCGGGCTAAAAAGGGCCACGTCACGGCCATTCCCCCATTGTACAGGCAGGATAAGTCCTGTAAATGAATGAATCATAAGGATATGAACAGATGAATAGATCTGAACATCATCCAAACGTTTAAAGTAATGCTCGCCCCTCCTCCCTATGATCCCATCAGACGTTTCACCTGCGGACACAATTTGCCACAAACCACTATTTCAGTTCAAATGAAATGCAGACAGATACAACCCGTGTTTACAACGTGTGCAATCACTCTTCACAGCCGTATCGGTATTCTCCGATATCCATCTACTGCCGAGCAAACGAAGCGAACACGGGCTTGTCACGATGCATGTTTGCTCCTTCAGATACCGACAATCTGAGGTTTACACTCACTTCACGTCGTGCGGCGCTGAGACAGGGGCCAGGGTCTGCGCACTTTTCATCCTTTAAACAACTCTGTCACTTTTCACGTGAATTAGTGAGTGCAACACTATGAATGCGTTCGTCTACAGGCCGTCTGTGCGTTGTTATCCCCGCGTTTAAGCAATATCACCGGCCTCTTTATGACGGACGACGGCTTTTCCATCCACCGGCATGTAGGTCTCAACGCTTCCAGAGGAGGTCGAACGACAAATCCTATGAACTAGTTCTGTTTGAGTTCATACTCATCAGATTCAGACTTTTCCTTCGGTATCAAAGAGATCCAGGAGTCTGTCTTTACATCGCAAACAGGAAGCAGGATGACGTTTCATGATGCAGATTTGCTGCAGGCTTAAAACATGACGATGTCGTTTTACGTTAACTATTTCATGATCCAATATTGAAGGCTGCGACTTTGGTGACTTGACAGCAGATGTAAGACTAAGGAGTTTAAGTTCGGGACACGAAATACCAAAGATCGCTTCTTTAAAAGCGTTTTGCTTCAGACACTTCCACCTAACACAACTTCAACTCTTTCAGGAGAACATGTTTTTTCTCTAGACCTTTTCTTCTTTTTTTTAACTGCACCCTAAGGAACATTCAGTTTATTCTCAAACGAGGATTCATTGTGTCTAACCTGTAGTACGTAGTCCAGAGCGAGGTGACGGAAACACTTGCGAGTGATGCTGAGCGTGCCGCTGGCCTCTTCCACCTCGTGGGGCTTGTTCCTCGGCGCCTGAGCATTCTTCACCTGAGCTATTTCCAAATCCTCGCGCACCCTGTCGAAGTGCTTCTTGGTCTCTTTGAACTTCCGCACATCCCTGAGAGACACAATTAGGAAGTGAGATATCAGTAACTGCACACTGGATCACAAAAAAAAACTACATTTCAGTTCAGAAGAATTAAAGATTTGGGGATGTTTAGCACCAAAACAAAGTCAATATGAGATCACAGGTAGCCGGGAGGTTACACTGCATTGTTCATAATACTTCTGTGACAACAGATCCTGAATGAAAAGAGTTGAACTCTGTTTAATATTTAAAAAACACATGAAAGGTTTTTGTAAGAAGGGTGCAGCTGCTCTTTGAAGATTCAAGACCTTCTGGCTATTTTCTAACTGTGTTGAATATTTTAAACATCTTAAAGCTCTGCGGAGATACCCGACTGAAGCGCCGTAACTTGGAGGTTTACTCACTCTTTCACAAAGTTGTGCAACTGCTGCTTTACAGACCGCTGAGCTTGATCAAACAGGATCTGAAAGGGATGAGAAGAAGGGATTAACATGGCTTGAGGATGTTTTTGACTTGTAGAACATAAAAGGGGGATGGTTTGCATTCATATCTAAACTAGAGCTGAGACAATTAGTCAATAACTCAGTTTTGAGTTATGTTTTGATTATAGATTAATATACAGTTGTAATAAATTGTTCCCAAATATAAGGATTTGCTTGTGATAGAACATGTAATATCTTTAGCTTCTGACTTTAGGTGCCAAAATTACTAGCTTTCCCACAATTTTCTGACATTTCATGGGGAAAAAAGCAAGAAAATATTAGCCAATTATCAATAGTGACATAATAATTTAAAATAAAACAATAACTGTGTAACCACATCAGAAAACCTCATTTGTATTTTTTTTTTTACAGTTGTAGTAACTAGGCTCTTTTCTAATTAGGAGTTTACATAAAAGAAATGTATGTTAAGATAATAAAATAAAATGCATTGTTGAAAATCAAACCAGTGATCCCCAACTTGTTTGACTTGCGAGCGACTCCTTCAAAGAAAAATGCTGAGTAGACACTCGGGGTCTCTTGTCAAGTCTCAGATGTCTATGTGTCGTTAGTATTTCCACCAAATAAATAATTCCCCTCTAATTTCTCACATGACCTCTTTTAAATAAATGCATAAAATCCAAAACGGGCCAAATTATCCAATATTTCACAAACAGAAAAGAACGTCTAAAAGACGTTTCTTCTTCCCTACCCCGTTAATCACCTCCCAACCTCTTAGATTTATTATGCACCAATGACACTATTGGGAACTTTTGGACTAAAATGTCAAGCTGCATATATCAGTTCTATCAGTACTAAAACTTTAAATACTCAACTACATTTTGCTGATATTACTTCTATACTTGCACTTATAGGATGCTGATTGCAGTGGAGTATTCTTACATTAGTACATTAACAGTAATATAATCTTACCACAGTAGTGATTTTAAATAAAGATGCAGTTCCTTAACTATTGATTGAATATTTACTTACTACTATTACACCAATACAGCACAACAAAAATAAAATAATGCATGTTTTCTGCACAACATAAAGCGTTTTTCCATTTCTCATTCAAAGTGATACAACTTTTGGAGGGAAAACGACATTGTGCTGCAGTCAAACCGTCAATGTATATCTAACCAACAGAGGGCGACAAAGAACAATGTTTTTTTCTTCATATGACGCATGCAAAGGACACAAATCAGCCTTTTAATGCCCGTTGCAATGGTGGAGGAATACCACTCCGACTCAAACTACACCCACTGCGACACAATAACACTCTCGCCTTCTTTTCTGTGTTTCACATTCAAGATCCATCCTCCTCTTTTTCGCCCTCTGAGCATATCCTCTGATTGCTCCTGCCATGCTGCTTCTGCTGCTAAATAGGTCACTCGGACAGAGAGGGAGAGAGGGAGGGAGGGAGGGAGGAAGTGAGGCGAGGAGGCTTTTGGACGCAAAGCAAACCCACTCAGACAAATTGGAAGAGCCCATGTGCGATAACTGAGCAGCTAGATTGGTTAAAGGGTTTGCATCCTCATCCTTCCTGAATAATTGGATGTACAACTGTGGGTGTGGATTAGAAGATCTGCAAGGATCCCATAAAACTAAGTTATGGGTGTTTTAACTCGGGGATTACGAGCCGTGATGATGAGTGAGACACTTCTCTATAGTTGCTACAGTGTGCAGAGGGAGCCACCAACCCACATACAGAGAGCTGACCAGGCTTTAAAATAAACATGTGGCCGAGATGGAAGTGGTCATTGTGTTCCTGCTACCAACTCCAAAAGTTTGTTTTGATGGTGGGCTGAGGCTTCATTTTACTGCTCTATAAACTCTGGGGCCAAATAAGTGTGAGAGCGGAACAACAACGCGTTCCTCCCATCCTGTGTGTTGCTCCATCGCATCAGAATCCATCCACTTTTACTGTAAGTGATTAACCAGCAAAGGAACTGCTCCAATGCTGCACCGGACGGCGTCTTCTCCAACGCACCAATAACACACCAACAGGTGAGCCAACCTTTGTAGTTGAGTAAATTAAGTGCTTTTAATGGCTTCCTGCAAAAGCGTCACGTTCAAAGGCTGTTTGGCTGCAAAGGGTTTGATCGTGCAAGTGGGGTCAATCTGTTCTCCTTATGCCGTTTAAAAAGCACGCGCGAGTCCCACCAACATGCAAGGGCTCAGACAGATGGGCGGGGGCAGCGGTGGGCAGAGGCCATGAACACTCGGGTGTACGGTCAGGGTGGGCACCGTGCAGACCGGAATGAAGGGTATGGAGGCTCAATGTAAACCAGTGTGTGTGTGTGTGTGTGAGTGTGTGAGAGACTTCCTGGCTCTGGGGGTAGTGCAGCCTGTAGCATTCCTGAGCTGCTTTTGAGGCAAGTTGACACCCTACTTGGATGCCAGAGGTTGTCTCTGATGTTTCCGAGCCCGACTCAACAACACACCACCTAAAAGGTACTGTATACAATATACTTGAAGGAATAGTGTTGGTTTGATCGGCCCAATAATTATTTATAATAAAATTGCCATGAAATTAGGACATCCGGGGTCTCCAGAGGGTTGTTCTCAATGATTTTGGTGATCCCTTCACTGACCATCAACAGCTGCGTCATCAACAAGTCAAAATCTCCACTAGTTGTGTTTGTATCACTATTAAGTACATGTCGTTTTTTGAGTGGTACCCTATTTTGCTTGTATATCATTCATGGCACAAGCACAAAATAATGACACATGCTCCGGTGTATAGTTTCATACTACACTTTGCAGCCAGTGGTGGCGATCACAAAGCAAGACATGCGTCAGCAAAAGTAGGAGAGGAGTCTATAAAAATATATTTAAAAATGGACGTAAACAATACAGCTTTTTATATATATTTTAAGTTATAAAAGGCATTGAACGCATTTGTTAGGCTTTAAGGATCCACACATTGCGTTTACATGACAATATCACTCTGTCATAGTAAAACAGAAGCAAACGTTTCTTTAGCTACTTTAATTAGATTTCTTGAGTGAAATATATAAGGATGAGCGGAAAGAGAAATACATAAATGAAATCTTTTGTGAGATCCAAACACATCCCGTAGCTACAATGACTCATGAGCAAACAGTCACTTGAGGTTTATATGATGGGCGGGTTAGCTAGTGGCCCCAAATTACATTTGATTACATAAATATTATGTTTTACAAGAGTGTGCCAACTGTAAGTATGTTGTCATGCAGACATTTTCATGTCAGCATGCCATTATTATGTATACGCTCCTACTCCGACCATAGACTTTCAGTCATGGTGAAATCATGAATGAAATACCTTTCGTTTGGATTTTAAATCTGACAATCATAAATTCTTATTCTCATATTTAACAGACAGGTCACCACACACAACAGTTGTAATGTGGTCAAACAAAGAAAACACTGTCAAACAGTAAGTAAGAAAGTTTGTAATATCTGGCACATCTTCCACGACCTGTTATCAGGGTTTAGGAATGAGACGGCTACAAACACCCTCACAATGGACCACTGTCTCATTCCACAGGCATGTCGGGACACAGACTGGTCTCATGAAAGCAGTCGAGCAATAATCTTCAGCCAAATTGGATGATCCGTGCACAAAACTTTCAAAAGTGTGGGAAAACGTTATATCCAGGCAGCTTGACTGATCATACCTGAACCACCCGGCTTCATTCGGTCAGCCAGTCTTCTGCTGTTCCACATTTGGTTATTGAGCATAATAACATTTAGGATTTACGAGTTAAATATACAACGCTGGCAGCAACAGTTCTGAAAAGGGAAGCCAATGCTAATGGTCGTACTTTGTTCCATTACTTCTGGAGACCAAAAAAAAAATAGACAAAACACAACGGCGACGTCCAGAAATCAAGATGGCGACGGACAAAATAACGAACTTGAGGTTTCAAAACTGTACTCCAAAAACCAACGGGCGATGCATGTCCACAGTCAATCAGGTGAAATTCAATACAACTCTTCTACCATTTGTAAAGATATAACTCCTGGTAACAAGTTTATGCGTAAGAAGAAAAGTGTATTTCTATATATTTGTATTCTCTGAACAAAGGACGCAGTGGTCGTCTGTAAGGAATGAGACGGATTGCAGCTGCAGACAGAATCAGATTCCTCCTGCGGAGTCTCTTTGTTTTCCAGTTTCCAAATATAACTGAGAGACACTAGCGTTGGCATCTCACTTGGGAATACACTCATCCAGCATGTGCAGCGTCCTGCATGGAAGGGAAAATAGACTTAATTAAACAATATGTAATTCTAACCTAAATTCCTCCATCCATCCATGCCTGCCGTCTCTCTACCCGCTGCACACTGAGTCCGATGTATAATCTTGGAGCAGCTCAGATGTTAAGTCTCTCTTTGCGTCTCTGTGTCAGGCTCCTCTCATTTCTAATGGATGTTTAGAGTCAAACATTAGTCAATAATTGATTGAGTTTTCATATAGAGTTTCATGCTTGAATTAAATGAGGACTCTGAACATCTTGGCCTGATTCTGGGGATGCTTCTGAAGGGAAAAGACGCACAGACTCGGAGCTAAAGTAAAAAGAAAAGAGCTATACTTGGCTTGACCTTCATACAAACTGAGCCTGTTTGTTCTGTTGTGTGGTGCTAATTTAGCAAGAGAGAACTGAGCGAATAGGAAATGGGGGGGAAGCCAAGACTCTTAAGACTACGTTTCTCGGATCTGTGTGTTTGCTTGTCTGAGCTCTCGTCCTTGCGCACGCTAATTAGATGCGTTTATTTTATGTGTTTTAAAAGGCATCCGAGCATGGCCGCAACAAGGGCAGTTCGCACTCAGCGGTCCCATTTGTACGGTGCCATTTCATATTGCATACGCAGAGGGACATCCGTCACAAGTAGCAGCATACAACCATCATCATATCTTATTCATTGGAGCCCTGCTGGAGTCCCTCGACTAACGGGAGTGCCACACAGTTAAAAGCGAATGGTGTCTCTCCCGATTAAAATAGGAACACGTGAAAGATGTCAACATAAAATGTTAATAGCAGTCTTTAATAGCAGTGGGTCACGAGGCTACTTTAAGGTCACATCGTTGTAAATATACATATACGTGAAATCTCTTATATCAGGGGAATCCCTCTTGTCGCTTCAGTCTCACACTACTCTTACAACACATACCCCTCCAGCTCTGCTTTGACATCAAACTAACAAAGAAAACCATTGAGAGACAATCATATTAATGTCCAGTCAGACTCTTGGCTCTAATGGACTGGAGAGAGGGATGAGGAGGAGGAGGAGGAGGAGGAGGAGGAGGAGGGGTTAAGGAGGCTGAAAACCCAGCTGAGCTTACAGTGGAAGTGGCCAGCTGGTCTCAGGCCAAACCCTCGCTCTCTTATGGTCTGTAAAGTGTAACACACTAAAGCAGTCAACAAGAAGATACGTTAGACAGAAACAGACGGATGGAGGCTCTGGAGTCTGAATCTGATTGAGAAGAAGCATGCGTTCCTAAAACAGCCAAAGCTTAAATATCAAGAAAAGAACCGCCTTTCAAAAAAACAAACAATGCAAGCTTAACAAAGTTTAAGGATCACTAGTTCTCAAGTATTCATGTCAGGAGCTAAAGAGCCAAACCGTTCAAAAGATCAATTATCATCATCATCAGAAGATAATGATAATAGTCAGGGTGAATGTACATTCCGTTGCTTGTTTATTTGGCACACTTGTCTCAAACAAAGGCAGTCTGATACAAATGTGCTGCAGAAGATCCAGCCTTCATGAAGGTTATCGTGTAAATTAATATTTGAGGTGTTCAACTATAAGCATATTTTGTCGGTCTGTAGTTTGTGTTGCTGCATATTTTTAAACCTGCTTTCACGTATATAGTTGATGGGAACAGGGAGAGCGGTGTACTCTTTAGATAATGCCATTACCTGTACTTATATTTGCACTGCATATCTTTTTGGTCATATTGTATACACTTTCTGCCTTTTGCACTTCTGGTTAGATGCTTAACTTCATTTCATTGTCTCAGTACTTGTGAAATGATAACATAATAATATCCGTCACTGTAAATAACAACCGCAACAATTTAGTCCAACAAAAAAATAAAATAAATCAGTCCTCCTCTAGACACTCCTGCTCGTCTGTGATCCGTCTTTTGGCTCTAGGGCAGTAGAGCATGCCAGAGTTTCCTTTTTCATTGCTGTGATTACAACCTTCACTTCACTGGCTCGCCCAGCCGATCCCACTCTCTCTCTCCCCCAATACAGTGGAGCTGAATGCGGGGGAGGGAGTGGCAATGTCACATCTTCATTGGGGCTTCAGAGAGGAATGTGATCCACACACACACGTACACACACACACACACTTTGCACTTTACAACATCGTCAACCACAACACAGGTTCAAGCAAATGGACTTCAAAGGGCCTTGGAGGGCAGGAGGGGGGGCGGGGGGCAAGGGTTCAGCTATTTTAGAGGCGGGGAGGGGAAACGACGCAGCAGTAAAGCAGAAATGCTTTACGTCAGCTGGGGAGATGTACATTTGTGAAAATACAGTTACAAGGCTGGAAATAAGAAACATATGAAAGAAAAATGTCGTGCTATCTGTTTTGGGAGATGTGATGCTGTACTCTTCCCTTGTGTTAAGCTTACAACAGCAACATATTATACCATAATAAACACTTTAAAATGTCGTTATGTAGGCTTATAAGTGCATTATAATGTATTACACACTTGTACAATTAATTACATTAGATTATGAACATTCATAACTGTATTATTAACTAAAACAACAACAAAAAAGGATAAAAGCCTTCCAATTCACAACCTGGCAAACCTGAATTTGTATTTCGTTAATGTCTTTTTAAATCTATATAATACAATTTTTATAAACCATTAGAAAAGCAATTAGTTACAATGTATGTATCCTTTTTAAAGTGTGACTTATTAGTAAGTAGTACCGTCTGAGATGTGATGAAGCTCTCACTGACAGTTACATAGCGACAGACTGACATATTTAATGATGTGTGAACGAAGAACTTCTCGTGGGATCAGATTGAGGCCTTCAATGCCAGCTAACGTTGGACGATATCGTTGTGCTGCTCCGTCTGTATGTGGAGCGTATGGACACAGTCTGGAGAGCAGGCCGACTCACCATGTGGTAGTTGATGATTTCCTGCAGGCTTTCACCGCACTTTTCCAGGCACTCCTGCAAAGGATAAAAAAGCACATAGCAACATTATAATAAATACAAAATAAATATTCTCAGAACAGCTGCTGCGTTTGCATTTGAGAGTAAAAGAATCAAATCGAAACTGTCAAAATCTGAAACCAAAATCGAAATGGCAGGATTTCAAAAGAATTCTAATGCTAAAATTAAACGGGTTAATGTCACTTCAGTTACACTGGAGGATTTCTTCTCTTGGACTTTGCACAGGAAAAACAAAATGCAGGCCGGCTTTAGTTTATTTTTCTTTCATCTTCTTACAATGGAAACTACAGATAGGAACAAGACTTTAATAAGAAACTCTCAAGGTTGAAGCCAAGAAGACACTCAATAGTACTTAACGTCGGCACCAATGAAACGGCCCGAGATGCGTGTGCTGCGAGCCGAGCCAGAAGTACGTTTCCCGACCGCATCTGATGCTCACTTACTAATCTGTTAGTCATCAGGTTTACTCACACACATTCAGGCTAACACCCAGAGAGGAGGAAAGTCCCCTGTCCCCAGGAGACAATTACTCTCACAATCCTATCCACTAAACGTCAGAAAGAATAATGACGAATAAAACCACAATAAAAAGGCTATGATGTTTCAAATGATGCCGGTAGATGAACCGACTTGGACTCATCGGAAACCTCACCGTGATCGTCTCATCCTTCTTGCACTGCTGAGACAAATCCCGGATGCCGTTGACGAAGAGCTTGTTGGCGCTGATGTACGCCTTCCCTGCTTCGATCATCCCACTGCATAGCTTCACCAGCTGTGGAGGAGAGACACACACACATTTGGAGGAGGTGGAAATACAGTTATCACTTTCACCACTCATCATATGAGCATTAGATGGGCCCTTATCAGTGAAGACTTTTGCTGTGTAGTTTCTGGGAATTTGAATGTTTCCCTAATATCTTGACTAGTTTACACTTGACAGTTGCAAATAGTAAGTAAGTCACAGTGTTTGTCGTAGGTGAAGAAAAGCATTTGATTTAAAACAATAGGCAATAAAAAAAACAGCATAGCGGGTGTGGTGGTGTCTATATGTTCGCCCCCCCGACAGCATTACACCACACATTGTTAACACTCTGTCTGTCTTCTTTGTGTCCGTCAGCAAAATTGTTAGATATGTTGTATTTGTCAGCCTGTTTTTATGAGGAGAAAGAGTTAGTTTAAACAGCAGGCTTTGGTTTTTGCAGCCCCATTTATTCTCCAGCAGAGTCCCACTCCCTCCCAGCTGCTAACCAGACAGAAAGACTGAGCCATTATTTCAATTAGTTTAAAGGATGCTTATTTGCTTCTCTGAGTTAGATGAGAAGGTCGATACACTTTGTTTCCCACACAGACTTTACTTGGACAAGCCGCCCAGACAAATTATTGGCTGCCAAAGTGTATTTGGCGACACAATTGTATTCTGTATCCATCTGATCGAAAGATGCCTTCCATGATCGATTCACTGGAAGACAATCTCCCCTCGCTCCACCACTGCTCCTTTTTATTCCACGGCCACAGAACTGTCTCCGGACAATCTCTGTTCTTAACACAAGACTGACCATCTCGAGGCGCCAATACTTCAAATAAGGGTAAAGAAAAACCTGGTATGAACCCACCGTTTCAAAGATGTAAAAAAGAAAGAGCTGAATTTCACAGAACAACGTTGGAGGTTTCAGACTAATCCTGGCTCTCACACACACACACACACACTCTAATTCAATGTCAAAAGGCAGCAGATGGACCGGTGACACAAGCGTTACGGGCTAAACATCTGGATGCCTCATCAACCGGGTGCCTTGAGTGCCACGTCATGCTTCAGCGTACTTCAGCTGAACTTTTCAACAGGACTGAGCGACATTACGCTGTCCATCATGCCGTCGGCAGTCCAGCAATGTCAGTGTGGGATTAGGCACTGCAGAGTATGCTGGTGATGAGCTGTGTCAGGGGCAAGCTGCGTCCAAAGTCTGTGCAACATGATGTGCTTCGATAGAATATAGAGAACAAACCAACATTCCTGCTGTTTCCCAGAACTGAAAAATAACCCACGATTATTTCAAAACAAATTCACGGCTCTTTTTTTTTTTTTTTTACACATGTTTATAATACATTATACATATAAGTGTCATAGAAAGTATAAACAAGTGTTGGAATAGTTTTACAAGACCAGATGGAATAAGGAGATAAAGGGCATTGGACGTCAAATGTCTTACCTTGTCTAGTTTTGCCTCGACCTCCACCACCTCCGTCTCCACTTCATCGAGGTTTGCCCTGAAAAACCAAAAACAAGAAAAGCTTTTAAAACACATGTGCTAATGTGTTTACCGGATGACTCGAATAAAACCAGTCACAGTAAGAATTGATCTCATTTGGGAAACAGCCTGTTCAACAATCTGCGTGTGATTTCCCACGTTCCCAGAAAGCATGAAGACACTCCATCCATGTGTGGGTGACAGATGGAGTTACTGCACGGAGCTGAACCCAGACATGTTCGAGCAACAACAGGCGAGAGTTTGGGGAGCTTTAAGTGAGCGGGGACGCCGTCCTGGGAGCAATTCAGCTCCGTCAAAACAAAGTGACAGACGACACCTGAGAGGGAACACGGCTGTCTGGCACATCCCGAACCCCAATCCACCTACTTTCACTGTCAGCACCACCGCCACTAACACCACCCCCAACCGCATCGCAGAGAGAGAGGTGTGATTTACACTGCATGACGTAGCCCCTAAATGCACCACTACCCAGCTTCTCCACATACTGAAGTCAATAAGGAGTGAGAGGAGAACTAATTGATCCCTTGATCACCTGCTGCTCATCCTGTTGGGATCTGCTTCCTGCTGCATAGTGAGGCATCACGGGAGTATACATATGATAAAAGTCAGCCTCGCCATTAAGCCATCGCTCTGCATAACCAAATATTTGGACAGTCCATCACTTTGGTCCAGACGTCAACATCCCAACAACCGTTGGAACTAGAGACATTCATGTGCCCACACGGTGCATCTTAATGAATCTAGTGATCCTCTAACTTTTCATATAATGCCACAATAAAGTTTGACATTTTTGGCTTCAAGTGAAATATTTGTTGGATGGAATTTTGGATTAGTTTCACTTTCAGTTTAGTTCCACATCAGAAAAAATTCTAATGAAGTGTACACTAAACCCATATTGATATTTTGAGGAGGCTCTCACTTTAAAGCTGCTAAATATGTGTTGCTGCTGCCCTCGTCCACAGCAGGACATTACCGTCATACAGTCGGTAAAACCCTAACTGTGGAGAAGTACCTCCCACAGCCCTCCTTCAAAACACCTATACGATCCCATTAAGACTAGTTTTCCATTTGATAGCAAGGAAAAACCTAAATCACACACAGCAGCTCTGATATGAGAGTATCTGTGGCAAATGTATCGGCCACAGCTGGCAGGATCTAAAACGTATCTGTCTCATCTCTTTCCCGCTGACCTTAGTTGGATTAACCGGCTTGGCCGAGGCAGCAGTGAGCTCAGGGGACGGAGGATGGCACGTGCTCTCATCCTCCCCTCCATCCCTTCACCCCCACAGCTTTTACTCTCACGAACACCTTTTAGAAGGATCTGAGGAAGTGAGGGGGGGAATACTCCGGAGAGGAAATATCTGTCAAAAGCTCCAACTCATGCAAAATGGAAACATACATGACTAAAATAATCAATACCATATTATTCCACATGTGGACGTGTGTTATTGTAACCTCAACTGATCTCCTGCTGAAAAGCCTTCAGCCAACCACACCCCGGGATAATGTTTCCGTGAGCAAAGCTGTTTTCATTGCTGATGTCATTTTTTGAAACTGCCCTTTTTATGTGATAATGCGGAGCTCAGCAAGCTCTCGTTCTCACGCCTTTCAGCAGCAGCCACGCTGACCTTAAAAAAGAAATGTAATATTCGATTTTGAAAGGCCCACAAATACTCAACAGTTTGTGAATGACTCGTTTAAATCTTGAAGAAGTAGACACAGTGACATCTGCAGCTCTTTTGACATGACGAAGGTTCTTCCATCTTTGGTAAATCTTGCTCTTAAAATATTTATTGAACTGTGTAATAAATATCAATGTGCAGAGACTTCAGACATGCTTTAAATGGTGATGCAAGGTATTTTGCACGATAGAAAAGTTTAACAGGGTCAGAAAAAGGTGATTTTATGTTTTATTTGTTGCCATTTTTAAGCTTCCGATTCAGGCAAAAGGGAAAACAAGGGATGGGCGAAGAAAGATGGGTCCTTTGAGATGCACGATATCTTCCGCAGGATCCACTGTGTTGCTCATGAATGCAACTGAACAAGTGGCTCAACATAGTGACAGCCCAGCTAACTGTTCGAGATGTGCGAACCCCCCCCCCCCCCTCCCACCCCCACACTGCCCTGTCTCACTGCACATGTCTCCCATAATGGATGCACTCTGTTTCCCCCAGGCCCGTAGCCATGGCAACCATCTCCTAAGTGGGCCGGAGAGGTCCCCGATGTGCTTGTGAGTTGACCCTTATTCACACCACGGGGGACTCGCACCGCAGCTACTGTGGCCAGAGATGACCATCCTCGCCCCATTAAAACCTCATCAGGAGACTATTCAACAGCAGTAAAGCAACCGCACAATACTTTTAGGACTTGTCGAGGCAGATTGAGAATGCATGCCCCGTGTTTGTGTGCAGATTTAAGATGGAATCATTTATGTGGCGTGAAAACATTAAATCATTAACGCTGAGATTGTGCTGAGCAAGCTGCAGCTTTGATGGTTTCTACATGCTGACGGTGCGTCCAGAGGAACGTCTGAGGTGCCGTTTACTGGCCTCAAGTTGCAGAACACCTCCATTTCTCCTCAATTCATGAACCACCACACGTCCCAACAGTTTCACATGATGCTTAAGGTTAAAGTATTTTGTAAATTGTTTAAATTAATTTACATTTTTTAGCATTTTTGTAGAGTGAGAACGGAAATATTTCTATTATTCCAGTGGAAGGAAAACGTATTCTGATCCTCTTGCTAAAAGTAGCAATAGCACTTAAAAATACTCAATTAGAGGTAAAAGTCCTGCTGTGAAGATGAAACCCAGGTAATACATTTTTTAATAATCATATTTTCTAAAAACTTATTTCATGTGTCGTATGTTAAATCTGAATCTATAAAGTAATCAGTAACTAAAGCTGTCAAATTACTTGAAGCGGAGAAAAAAAGATAGACTAGTCTAAAAAGTAGCATGAAATGGAATAATATAATATCAGGACATCAAAGTCCAGTGTTTGTATTTGTGGCGGCGGTGTGTGCGCTGCATGGCTGGGAGCGATGCAGCTGGGTACAGATGCCCCAGAAGGTTGCGTTTTAGAGGGTGAATCTCGGCAGAGCAGCCTGGTGGTCTGGTGGGAGAACGAGCAGGTGGGATGCTGAGGAGGGAGCCAACACTGGGTCCAGGTAGTGACCCCTAAAATACAGCTGTGGCCGCCCCCTAACCCAACCTCCAGCTGGGGCACGCCGACTAAACCTACAGCCAGCGACCCGCTGGGGAGAGCGAATTAGCCAATGAGTGATGCAGCGATGTCAGCTCTCGTCTCTCTGCCAGCATACAAACGAGAACAGCTGGAGAGCAGACGACATGCAAGCTTCAAGTGATCCGAAGCCATCAGCAGACTGTTTGATATCAAACTGCTGTTTGCTCCTCAGCATCTTTAATCTTAATTTAAAACCTGCCACAGGAGATTTCATCAGCGTGGAGAGTTTGGGAGGCGACAGAGCGGACAGGAGGTGGAGTGGAGGAGGGGGAGCCGAGAGGTTGGAGACAGTGGGGCGGGGGGGCGGCCCCCTGCCTGTCAAAGGTCCTCATTGTGAGAAAGCCACTTCCTGTCTGGAGAAGCATTTTGTTAGAATATTGATTGCTTTTCTGTCCTAATTGAGGCTGGATCTCAGAGATGGGTGGCTGACTGGAGGGGGTGGAGAGGAACATTTCCCCTTCAACTCCATTGACCAGCAGCTCAAGTTATTCTAAGCTATTCTTCGTTATTCTATGAGTCACTCAGAAATATCTCACCTCCCCAGACACTTAACCGTAACTAGGCACAGGAAGCCTGTCAAGCTTTGGATTTAAGAATATTTAGAGCAATACTACCAAAACTTGAAGGGCAAAAATTGGGCAAGTTTACACTGGAGCAACTGAAACCGACATATCCAAGACAGCAGGGTCACATTTACCAAATACACTGAGTTTGTCTACCTTTGAAATCAAGGACCCCTTGTTTGAAAAGGTTGTGTCAATTTCAAGTGGGGAGGGGGAGGGGCTTAGCTGTCAATTGCTGGTACAATAACTTAATTTTGACCTTCAAAAAAAACCTTTACACCAATCCAGTTGGCGCCATATTTATATCATCTGAAAATTTAATTTCCCACCCCCTAATCTGTCGTAACCCCATCCTAATGCATTTAATGTGCAGAGGGAGTTCAAATGTCTCCAGTAATACTCTCCCCAACATATGCTCAAAGCCCTGACTATTGTTGCATAAGCCCAGGCTTTTATCTTGAAAGCTTATATGTGTTCCTCATACTTAAAACAAGCCCGCTTTCTGAGAGCCCGGGCCGCACTGTAAACAGAACCGACAGTCCTGCGCCAGTCTGGAGTGCGCCGCTGTCGCTGCATTAACGTCAAACACTCTTCAACAACACACATCTGCACTAATGGACTGGAGTGACACGTGTCCTGCAGCTATGATTACTCATTTATGCTTCGATAACATGTTGGAGGCCGTAGCATTGAGGTCATATCGATGTAGCTGCATGTACTGGATCCACGACGGGGCTCACATGTTTGTCACTATATAAAGTCTTGTTGCTCTTCTACAACTGGAGGACGGTGCTCGGCTCCCCATCCCCCCTAGAATTGCCGACCGGGCCAAATATGTGTGAAGCCAAAACAGCTGAGTGGCAGCCATTGCCCAAGCCCTGTTTCTACAGCAACATTCATCTGCAGACGATGCCTCCCAGCCCACCCACTCATTCATGCAGTGGACTGAATGCCGAGACCACCAACACTCCCCAGAAGACTATTCCCTCACGGGGGCCGTGAGTGTCTGATCTCTGCCAAGTGGGAAAAGAAACTCTCTGGTGTTAAGTTCAGGAGAGGGCGGGACCTTCCAACATTTTGGGGTCACATGGTGTCACATTAGTGTTAAAATTAGTCAATCTCCAGAAAATGTATTGATAAAGTGATCATTTTTGGTCATTCTATGGACACTATTTGGTTCCTGCTTCTCAATTATGACTTAAAAACATAAACATGTGACCTTGGGCTCTGGGAATTTTAAACATTTTAAGAATTAATTTAAAATAATGAATGACTGATCAAAATAAGCATTCAATGCAGCAAAAGTCTTTGCGTTTTTCCTCAGAAATAGTGATAATGGGTAGGAAATATATTGATTGTTCTATACAATGTTCTTTAAAATGTCACAAAATAGAAAACAAATATTTGTTTTATTGTTTGTTTGGACTAACAGTTTAAAACTATATTCACTGTACAATAACCAAATACAAATAACTTTTTAATTAAATAATTAATCGATTATTAAAACAGAGCCTGTGGAATTTTCTATCAGTGGAATTAAATCAAATAACAGTTTATTTAGATATCATTCAAGATTTTCCAAAACAAGAGATTTCTGAGGGTCACAATAAGGAGCATTTGTCACTACGTTCAGACATTTTCTAGATTAAACTATGAATCAATCATCACTCAATCATTTAGTCTCTAGAATGATAAAAGAAGAAATAAAAATACCCATCACAGGTAACCAGAGCCCATTCAGATGCCTTAAAACGTCTTGTTTTGTGGGACAGACAAAAATAAAACGTGATTTACTGGCCTCATTCTCTTACGACTTCAGTGTGTCCAATGTCCTGCCATCTAAATTTGTCGAGATGAAAGCCGAACCCCTCACTGCTCCCAAGACTCTCAGCAACTGAATCAACAGTAGCGTGCCAAACTGCCATTTGACTGAGCTCGTCCTCCTTATAGCCAACAAAAACCTGTTTTAAGAGGTCACAGTGACCTTTGACTACCACATTTTAATAATTTCCTCCTTGAGTCCAGGATGAATTTGTGCTTAATTTGAAGAAATGTTCCAGGAGTTCCTGAGATGACAGCACGCACGTACGCACGCACGTACGTAAGTACGTACGTACTAAAAGACGTATGGACGGACAGGCAACCCAAAAACATAATGTCTCCGTCATGAAAACAACTATCCGAATGGCATTTATATGCGACTCAGATCTAGTGGGTCTACTTGTCATACCGTGCGAGTCAAGAGTACCCATCATGCCGAGAGGCCGCCCGGAGCTCCAAAGTCTCATTTTCCACAATGACAGAATTAAGTCAACAAGGTGTCAGTCCACCAAACATGAAAGCATGTACGGGAGACAAACATATTTCACGGCTTCACTAATAAATTTCTGAAGGCCAACACCAATAGCAAAAGATTGTTTATTGTCAATAATCTTTATATATGACGACCATGACACTAACTGCCGAGGAAATCGAATAATTCAAAAGTCAACTGTAAAAAAAAGGAATATATATATATATATAATTTAATGGTTTTACTGACAGATTGTATGTAGCTGAGGTCACTCAAAAGCCTTAATTACAGCAAAAGAGAAATGCATGACAATATCTCAAAAGAAGGGCCAAAATAGTACTGACATATTAGTAAATAATAAAAATGTTGCTCGACCAGGTTGTATATTTGTGTATTAAAAAAGCAGAGGATAGAAGTTAAGTCAGTGGTTGACACTTGTGAATCCGATACATCTATAAAAGGGATTGATTTAAAATTCTAAAGACTCTTGTTAAAAAGGGGAGCTCGAGTTATTTGGAGTTTAACCTTCATCCAGTTGAGATCAATTAAACTACTGCAGTTTTAGTCACTAATACAAACTTTTTTCTTTAGACCACCATCGGTGCACAACTGTTGGCATTTCCCCCGGCACACAATTTCTCAGACTTTCCAAATTCCTCATGATTCAACTGTTTTCACAGGAGCAATTCTCCTGGTGATGAGTAAACTGATTTTTCACATGAAAATCTGTAGAAAGCCCCTTTAAAGAAAGGACTGCCTGCATGAAAATAAGGAGGACATAAAGAAGTGTTTTCAAACCGTCCCGCTTTTTGTTGCTTTTCCAAGTACAGAAAGAAAACTTTCACAATCGCTGCTGTGACAAATGCTCCTCCGGGATCAGGAGTGTCCCTGATCCAGTGTTTAAGTGTCCCATTGGACCTCGAACAACATGCATATTTTCAGAACCTCCCTTGGCAAGAGACATTAGTTCTGGCGCTGTCCAACGGCCAACGGTCTCACACTCAGTGAAAGCAGCCAAGCAGGCCTCTGAGTTGGGGATAACATTCCTGTTTTATTCCGAGCAGATGAATCACATCTTCACACATGTAGAGAACGAGAACAGTGAGACATTCTTCTGCTGAAACATACAAATCAAACAAGACTTCGACAGCCAAGTTTGCTGCAAAAAAAAACAACTGTCTGGGCTGTTCGATGATACGTCCACGAGAAGTCCGAGAATTCAGATTCAGGTTTTCATTTGGACACAACCCTTTTCTAAATGTAGAGTTCAATTAACTTTTATATTAAAGTAATACAGTAGTTTTACATCCTGGGAAATAATCTCACGCGCTTTCTTGCTGAGAGTTAAGGCCTTTTCACACCCAGGGGATATTAGTGGCACGTCAATATCTTTTTTTTCAAACTGCTGATTTTGTGAGAACTTTCACACAGAACTGGAATAATATACGTAACATTTCCGGAGCGAGGTTGATTTTTCTTGAACTTTCACACAGTGAATAAAAAGACATCAATCAACCCATGAAGTCGCAAGGAAAGGGTTGAGTTGCATGAAACAACAACACGGCGGCTCCACAGCCCGAACCAAGACAGAAAACTGTATTACTCCTTTCAACCTCGACAAAGGCAGCGCAGACCTATTCCACTTCTTACTTACTTTTCATATAAAAAGCCCTGGACATATAATGTTCGCGGATGATTTTGGTGTTGTTTATTCATACAACCAAATCACCAAAGTTAGGGGGATTCAACGTCTGGGGACCACAAGTGTGTGAACATTTGTGACAATCCAGCCAAAAGTTGTCGAGATATTTCAGTCTGGACTGAATGTGAGTGTGGCAAAAAAAAACATTCAGATGACATAATCCTTCATAAACCTCTGGACATTCCTCCTCACCAAAAGTAAATGTACTAGCAGCTCTTGCACACTTCACTCACTCATGAAAACCTGAATGCCAAACCCTGACCCCGCGATAACCCTGAGAGTGACCCCCCCCACGGGGGAGCGAGCAGCTGCCCTCAGCTCCCCCGTCTGATCAAACTCCAGCTCAGAGAAGTGGGTGAGAGAGAGAGAGAGAGAGACTGCTGCTGACCAACAGCAACTACTGAAGTTAACTTTCCCGCTCTTTTTTCAATCCAGCCAGTTCCCATTGGAAGCGGTCTGTGCCGACGGATCCACCCAACATAAAGACGGTCAATCAGCAACCTCTTTGAGTATTTTTTCATTAAAAAACATTACATGGTTCCAGATGTGAAGATGTTCTGCTTTTTCTAAGAGTTACTTTAATTATTTCGAGATTTAGATAGTTGGTTAGACAAGCGAACATTGTGTGTCAGTTATTAATATGAATTCATATTGAAAATCATTCGTTTCAGTTTTCTACAGATTAATTTTTAAAACTGAGCTCCATTTCAACCAACAATGCAACAGTAAAATCCTTTTACATTAATGTAAGACAATTAAACTAATGATATAATATATTTAGTATTGTTTAATTTACTATAATATCATTCATTAATTGTATTCAGTTCAAACACGTTCTAAAAGGGATATTTATCCGAAACGGCAATACAAACCAAACTGTGGGCTTGTGAGCCATGAGCAAATACACATCTCAACGTGACTTACAAGATGATAAAAGGCTCTTTGCCACTGAAGTCTATGTGTTCAACAGTCTGAAAGAAAGAAATGGTTTCCATATATAACTTGTCCGGCTCTGGGATTTTGTGCAGCAGACAAATGGCAAAACATCTGGATTATCTCATTTTAGCATGTGCTCAGACAGATTAATTTAAGGGTACGTGACCCAAGTAAATTCTGAGTTATTAGCCGAATGTTGAGGCAGAATTGCACATGCTTCAACTCCACAATTATAAACCACTAATGTGACAGAAGGTTTCTCTCCTGCAACGGCGGAGTTGGATCTTTGAGGGTTGTCTTTCGTGTCTCAGCCTTTCTACCAATATTTCAAAGCTTTGAGTACGGGTCACAATATCGCCTTTCTTTCCGAGGTCAGGCAGCTGGACAGATTTCAATACTGAAGACAGTCATGAAAGAGCCAAAGTGTCTTAAAGCAACGCCTCCCACACACAACTGAGAAATGTTGATCTTCCCCGGTTGCCTTTATAACAAGTATCTTCACAGAGCATTTCCAGCTGTTTAGATTATCGTTATTTTGTTCGTTGCCGAGGGATTTGATCGTTGTTGCATCATGGGTATCAGCCAAACAGTGGACTCATCTAGGAATGAGTGGGTGATTAGTAACTGCCTGGCCTGAGGAGCAGTGCAACAATTAGTTATAAAACATTTAATGCCACATTTAAAAGGATAAGGCTGATAATATACTATACACTTCTATACGTGTTGTTGGTGTATCCAAAGCCTGGTGTAAAAACAACTTAAATAATGCAGAAGAAATTTAGAGGTTAGTTTAATAAATACCAATTGTTTCTCACATTAATAAATACGAATAATTGGTACATTCCAGTCCTATTTTAAACTAACCTCTTTAGAGGGCAATAACATCATTGGGAGTTACTATCAGACTTTTAAGCACAAGACTTTTTTGAAGTGTTGACAACAGTATTTCTTCTTGCAGGGCTTTGAATTTCCCCATGAACTGTCCGACATGGGAAGGGTTAACAAGTCAAACAACCTGGCGTCTGACTGCTGATGTTCTCTCTTCAAACTGGGAATTTAATTCTGCATTGAAGGATACACATTTTAAGTGGTGTGGTCTTTTAGCAGTTTTCTACACACCCATTCTTTTCCCCGAAAGCCTCTGGGGAGCTTTGTGGTTCGAGCTCTATTAGCTGGTAATACACCCACAATCTGTACAAAACACTACACCAGATACATGAGATTATACAGATCAGTGCGCCACAAGTGATGACGATCAGTCCAGACAATGAGATAAATCTTCTGTGTATAATAAGAACAAAATAGTCTGAGAGGACAGACGTTTCTATGAATGCAACCGTCAATTTCAGCGTACAGTATTTACAGTGAATTTGGCAGCTGCCATGTGTTGCTCCCTTCCTGAACTTCCTGCTGTCAGCACAGTTCTTGGATGCTGGAATGCATGAAAAAAGACAATGAATGGGAATATGGCCAGCCGAGTCCTGCGCAACCGTGAGTTGATGTGGGGTCGGCGGTGAAGTCGTTCTGGAAACTACGACTCACACTTTGATATCAAGATTTTTTTTCCTACCATAAAACAGGATCTTTCTGCTCTTCTTAAGGGTAGTATAGAAAGGATTTACATGGAAAAGTACAACAAAACTAGCTGGATATTTATTTATTCAAACAAAGGATAAACAGATTTTAACAATAGCTTAATCAATAAAGTAATTTAGCAAGAAAATTGCAAATTCTTGTTCAATGTGTCACAACTTTGGCGATGATCAGAATCAGAATCAGAATCAGAATCAGAAACAGGTTTATTGCCAAAGAATGAATGTTTTCACAAACAAACGAGGAATTTTTTTTGGTGGAAGGTGCAACATTTGGACATGACAAACAACAATCAACGCAAGGAGGGAGGGGGAGTGGGAGGAAGAGGGAGGAGGAGGAAGAGGAAGGAGCGGGAAGAAGGAGGAGAGATTGTGCCAAAGATAAGAGACATAACATTGGATAACAACTCTACATTATCATCTCGGTAACAATATCAAGGTGTTTGGTTTAAATACACGTGGGATTCTCTTCATATCACTTAGCTCTGTATGTATCATCTGGACAACGTTTCACAATAATTCATGAAAATGTTGTCGAGGCATTTCAGATAAAAACTAAAACGTCAACCTCCTTTTGTTGCAAGATGAAATGTCATGATATCAGGAGGAAGTCAGTAGGAATCATCCTCTGGAAAACATGAATGTATGTGTAAAATGTTTGCATCAAATAGTTATTGAGATGAAACAACTTAGCTTCCGGTTTTGTTTTCTTTTTGAATGTCGAAACAATCCGGACTGAGAGGGCCTCCGGTTAAAAAGGTCTTATGATGGTTAAATTTGGCACAGAGGAGGTCTTTAATGTCGGCTGGATTTGGGCTTTTGGACCAACCAGCTGGGTGTATTCAGCATGCATAATGCAATGCCAACTCCATCCATCCCCCATCAGCTAGGGTGGCAGTGGGGGTGTCATGCATTTAGGCCAGCACAGCCCAAGGGGAAATGACACTTCAGTCAGGGAGCCAACAAAGACGGTCATGTAGATTAACCCTTTCAGCATGGCAAAAGTGGCGTTGACACCACTAATAATTGAATTGGTGCGGTCTGCGGGTGCTTCCTGTGCACCATCACAAGGGAAACAGACCTGAATGGTCAGCCTGAAATAATTTGTTTATTATCACATAGGACGCAAGAGGATGTGTTGGACATCCCAAATAGCATTGTCGGAGTTGGGTGGGGAGAGAGACTGATCGGCACCGAGAAAGGCCAGAGAAAGGTCAGGATATGAGGTCTCGGCTGGCGGTGCAGGTTTATGTTAACTCAGGGTGGTCCGAGATGACGGCAACACCCAAATATTTCAATGAAGATATTTGGGACGTATGAGGGAACACACACACACACATACAGAGAGGATCCAGAAGAGGCCTCGGCTGTGAGAAGCAGCCTGGACAATGTTCCATTGAAGAGGAAGACAATAAAACCGACAGACGTGAAGCCTTTTTCCAGGCAGCACACCAGACTGGCAGAAGTAGAAAGCGGCGAGTAGAATGTGCCGCCACTCACAGTAAGCCAAGCCTACAGTGTAACCCCCCCCCCCCCCCTGACATTTTGGTGAAATAGCAGAAATCCCTCTGTGAAAATCCCTACACAGGCGTGATGTGGTGGGGCTGAGCTGGGAGTCTTCCCAGCATTTTTGTGGGCTAAACATGCAGCTTGGCTTACACTAGAAGGGCATACCAGACGTGTGAAGCATTCAGCTCTTTCCTGTCTGAAAGCTTGAGCGATGGTTGCTCGTCGAAAACAAAAGCTCAGGCTGCTTCCACGTGAATTCCGCCAACATCCTTTTCGCTCTGAACAAGCTCAAAATAATGAAATCTTCCAAGTTCTGTTTTACACATGATCCTAAATGTAAAACAACTGCCTTGGAGATGCATTCCAGAGAGCTGATTCATGGTTTGGATTAGCATGTGGAGCTGGTGCTTGCTCAGACATCATGTGGATGTCACAGTCAGTGCGTTTACATGATGGTATCATATCTTTGGGGGATCTGCTGTTATCCCAATATACATGGCAGTGAGTAATTCAATCATTGGAAAAAATGCATCACATCCCCGATAGGGGGCGGGCGTTTTTTCATTACAACGTGGTGATACAGCCATTTCCGCTTGACCTCTTCACCACCACCAACAACAACAGAAAGATGGGGAAAGAGAGAGCGGGTGCTACATCTCTCTACTATTCTTCCATGGTGTTAATAGGAGTTGGCTGAATGATTGGCTGAATTGAGAGAAGATTGCGGAGAGAGAGAAACAAGAACGGAGGAGAATTTAATTTTTCTCTTCGACTTTCGACTTCCGAGGAGGGAGGAGGGAGGGAGAGGAGGAGGCATGCATGCATCGCAGAAAAAAAAGTCAGAAAAAATTCAATCAGTTATATCATGAGAGTCGAATTATCAACTGGATCGGGACCGGAGCTATCCAGGGGTGTCGGACCGACCGTCGACCGCCGCATAGTCGAACTAAGGTGTTTACATGAAACGGATAATTCGATTTCAGTCCGACTAAGCCAATAATTCGATTGCATGTAACCGCACTGACTGTCACTTCAGCTGACTGAAAGAGTCAAAGGGAAGAGGGTATAGGTGTCATTTCCATCAGGGTTTCCCCCAGGTGTTTCCTCTGAGCTGAAGTCAGCAACACGCCCCCGACGTCACACTCAGGCTCTTTTCCATTGACCTGCGACCCCTTTCTCATCAGTCCATGGATCTGAATGTTGATGCTAACCGGACCCCAACGCTGTCAGCGAGGAAGCACAACAAGCCAGGGAGGACACTCGGAAAACAGGGACCCCAGAGCCTGAACTTTTTATTGCTAAACCTGAGATGGGACATTTAAATGTGGATAGAAGTGAGGAAGACGCCAACCGGCATTCTTTGCCAATTTTCCTTGGTCAATCCTAAAACTTTGCCATGACAGAGCTGGAGCAGAGCTGAGAGAAGTGAAGCATGGAACAGCTGGCTGCTCTCAGTTACCAATGCAGAAACATGGCACTAAAAATGACTCTCTGGAGAATTACAGCTACAGCAGTTATGCCGGACTCAAGAGTGAGAAAAGAAAAGAGCAGGATAATACAGTTTTGTGAGAGAAAATAGGAAACAGAGTCGGGGATCATTGATCTCTTCGCCGAAAACCGCACTCTCCAGGGAGAACCACAACAAACAAACAATGAGAAAACAATGAGAACAACTGAAACATCAAACGCTTAGAATGTGTGCTAAAAAGGAGACCCCAAATGATGATTTGATTATCGATCTGTCCTTTATCCAAGCCATTAATTGACTAAATGTTCGACCAAAGAACTAGCTCGACCCAAAAGTACTCCTCAATACAATAGGATAAAAAAAGAAATTACAGAAATGTCAAAGTAACTAATCTTGTGGGCCATCATTTAGGTTTTACTTAACGCTGGAAGTTGTTCATGGGATTTATGTTGTGACTCAGGTCTGGGTGTCATAACAGGGAGAGTCAGCATCCTCCTCGCACACATCGTCTCTCCAGGGTTTTGCCCTTTACTCTGAACCTGCTGTTAAAATTTCAGCATACTGACGCATTTCCTGGCCTGTCCCTAGACCCGGTTCTGGCCCAGCCACGACCAGAAGTCTGCCCCCGCACACAGAGGAAGGCAAAGGAGGACCGAGAAGGGGAGAGTATGAGGCAGGGAGCGAGAGCGATGGAGCAAATCAAAAACAGATGCTTGTACACGTGTGATTCAATATTTAAAAGCTTCGTAGAGCCGGAGCTAAGGGTGCTTGTGGAGCCCAATGATTTTACCTTTTACTTCCACTTCACTTACAGTATTTGTGTTTGACGTAGAGGTCTTTTTATATGACCTCAGGTGACGACAATAACACAGTTGCAATATTCACTTTCATCAACATGTAGCATGGGGCTGATGTTGATCCACCTGGATACGACCCAGCCACTTCCCCCTCATGAGATCATGGCTTTCCAAGACGCCTGATAATCAGGGGAGAAGTTTCACAGCGAGGTCCGTTCGTCATAACGTTCGTTATTTTATTTTTAAGAATGTCGTGGTATAAGACGCAGTGCACGTCATACTGCCTGCTGTCTGTGGGTCTGTCTGCTGACAAATGACGCACAGCGATGACCAAAGAGCCAAACCCAGCCGCTGTCTCACTGAGAGGACACTGCCCCTCACATGGTTTTGACCGGAGGGCAAATCTCCTCCAGCACAGTCTTAGAAACCCAACTGACAGGCGGGCCACGAGTCACAGCCGTTATGTGCTGAGGAAATTGGGTATTTTCCAATTAGTGTTCCATCTAGAATGTAAAAAGCAACCGGTGTAATGCAGTCCAGGCCAACCACGCTGCTACCCTAATGAGGAAACCCGATACAGATTCATCTGATTTCCAAAGCATGAACGGCCGAGTAATGTTTCGAGGTCACGCACTCATTACGAGCACATTTCAAACAAACTAGGCCTTCAAGTCAGTTGAAGCAAGAGAAATTGGAGTTTTTGTCCGTGAAATGTGTTTGTGCAGTCTCTGTTGAATTGTCCGAAACAGACAATTTACCAAGTGGACAGACCTAAGATGTAAAAGTTAAGCTGCCTTTCTGTATATTTTCTGATTAGCCTCTGAAAATCAAGTTCACAAATCAAACCTCACCAGAAACGCCGGTTGTTTCTTTTATTCTATCCTCTTTTTTTCTCTTTGTTCATTTAAGAAGAAGTTTCCTAAAACCCTACGATAAAACAACATTTTTGGCTCAAGCTGAAACAATTTTAACTTGCATGGAAGCGTCTCTGCATCTATTAGGTCTTTGAATGCAACTGCGCTGCTTCTAAAATTAACTTTGCGTTCCGCCAGGTTACAGCCGGCGTTCCATCAGCTTAGTTTAGCACAAAGACTGGAAACAGAGGGGAACAGCTAGCCTGGCTTGTTCAAAGCCGACGAAATCCACCTCCCAAATGTCTTGAAAGCACCCAAACAACACATTTAGTGTCAAAACAACAACTATCTTTAATGTACCGGACTATATAACGGACATGTCTTGATAAAACACATGATGGGGTTTGGCCAATTTGGAGCCTGACTCTTACACATCACGGGGAAAATGGATTTACTCTTGTAAACAGAAAGAGGCAACCGATACATCTACAGCCACACAGCATTCTGAGATCAGATGTTTGGTACTCTCCATAACCATAATTTAATGTGCTGCAGAAAACAAATGCTGATTTGTGAGCGATTTTGTTCACTGAAGTAAACCCAAAAGACTATCAGTGTTAACAATCTGCTCAGTGTGTCGCAGTGTGTGTGTGTGTGTGTGTGTGAGATACTTCCCTCACTGGCCCAGCTCTTGTTTTCCTGTGGTCTCATCTGTGGTTTGTGTGATAGGAATACTAATGCCCAGTTACTACAACTCGTCCATCATTTCGGGCTCAGGATGTTGCCATAGTGCTGATTCAATGTCTACATGCGCAACCTGTGGCAACACTGGATGGCCGATTTGAAAGAGAGAAATTGAGCTCTGGCTATCAGATTTCATCGCACTTAATAAACTGTTCACACTCTTGCCGTTTGTGCGCTGACTGATGGAGGTCTTTGTCACCTCTGTGCGACAGAAGCCGATTAGCAGCCTTCAGCATGCAGCACCCTGCTTTCCATGGCTCTTTGTGTGACCAGTGTGTGAAACGTCTCGCTATTCATGAAGATGAGATGAGAGGGACAGCCAGGGCTCAAGCAGCGAACCCCCTCCTTCAACACAAAAGGCTCTCGGATGACATCATCTCTGCATCCCAAAGCATCTCACCAGGAATTAATCCCCATTTACACAAATCAGCAATTAACTGGATATGCAGTATATGTGTGTGTGTATATATATATATACATATATGATGGTGATGACAAAAAATACCGATGACTGCCAACTGTATCGGAAACTACGAAGTGTCTGGAGTACTGAATGAGTGAACATGGGAAATAATTTGGACACAACCACAGTTTTCACCCAACAAGCATTATTTGACTCCATCAGAAGTGATAGATGACCAGGGGACTCTCCAAATCTGGCAATCCAAAATTCACACTCTTTGAGCCGTGATTGGCCAGGGTTTCAACTTTTCTCTTTTCGTCTTACAATTATTTCTGTCACTTTTCCTGTGAATTAACGAGTGCAAAACTATTAACATCATCCAAGAGAAACTGTCTGGGACATTTTCAGTGAAACTTAAGTTTAAGTGTCTTACTGTGTGCTGTGAGTTATTCCCAATAAAATGGAATATTTGAGCAGAGTACAAACTTTTAATAGAGGGAATTAGATCAAATATTTAGCATTTGACTGGACCAATAAAAAGAGGGCAGGCTGATACCGAGTTAAAGAGGAATGGGGCTCTACACACACTCCCTTTGTCTCTGAAAGTAGAAGATTTATTTTTAAAGGGTACCTGTAGTGCAAAACAATATGTAGCCAGATCAAAAGATAATGTGTTTCTAAAGGTTATTCATGCACTGACGGTCCAGTATTCAATAACAATACGTAGTTTAGGCTGTTCAAAGTCCTCAACTCCGACATGCGACATTGCACTGGAGCTTGAATATGTCGCGGGTGGTGTGACGTCAGATCGTTGATAGATCGACAGCCAGCCACAGCGGATGTGTTCAGATACCAATGTAAACAACGTCGAGCGCTCGCAAACAAATGCTGAGAGATTGAGAATATGGACGATGAAAGATTGTCTGATTCAGCAACTGGATACTTGTTTGAACCTTTAAAAGCAGACTATCCCCATTTAGTGAATTGTGACAGCGATGATAGCGATGATTCTGATGAAGTTGATGCGAAGGACCGCGGTCCAGATGCTTCACCGTGCGGGCCGTGCACGCAAGTCGGCGGACGTTTGGTGCAGTTGTGGGAAATGTGTGCCACAAAAAACAGACAGAGAGTGCATTTGTTGTAAAGAGCACGAACTTATGTCCGATGATATAGTGTCATTAGACCTCATCTGCTTCACACAAAAGCGTGAGCTTGATAGCTACATCGCGCATAAGCCAGCGCTGGAGATGTCTTTCATTGATGCAATGATCGGCCGACATGTTCGGGGGTGCTAGTGACTTTTTCTTTGCTCCGTCCTTCCCGATGCGCGCAAACCGGGTGTCGGGAGCTCCGCGGCACACGAGACGGCGGGCAGAGGACTGTTAACGCAACACGTAGAGACAGAAATGACATGCTTCTGCTGTAATGTGGCGCTATAGAGAAAGTGACAGGGGGGCAGGCCAATTTTTTTTAATGTCATGCGATCTACCAATACTACGCCGCGATCGACTGGCAGGTCGCCGCGATCGACGTATTGAGCACCCCTGATATAGATTGTGTAATTCTTGAGGCCACCGATCTATCCCAAGAAGCAACGCGTGTAGAAGTGGCTCCGGATTGGCTGAATTCCTTTCAACGACTCTACGTCATAGTTAGCTTTGAGCTGGAGTAAATAACTAGCAAAATGGCAGCGCCCACGGACTTGGAATGTTGACAAAGAAATGTAAATCCTCGGGCTATGCGTGACTTGTTGACAATAGCGGCGGGGTAAATATGATTTATTTGATGCGCCGAATGGATGTAGCACGTTGTTGTTTTGCACTACAGGTACCCTTTAACTAGCATATTTGGCTTTACTAGAAAAAAAAGGTGATTGGAATGTGATATGGGAATACAGAGTAGTGGATTCTTTTGTAAATTTGTTTGTATATGTTGTTCAATAAGATCACAATTTGACCGGTTAATATGTGTTTCATTTAATCTCAACTTCTAATGAAATTGCATTTCTCGCTATAACAGCTGGTTTTCACTCTGCCTTTATATGTGGACGTGTTGTGGTCATGCAACACATCATACAAACTGGTTCTGATCACGCATTACACAACACCAGGAGCCATCCCTGAAGGCGCTGACAGCAAGTATTTAAAAATAAATGTGATAATATTGGACATGCCCGGTGTTCTGGAGGGCCAGTAGGGTGCCGGTACAACCAAATGTACTGCTCAACCAGAACTAGAAGTGCAACAAAAACATAAATCAGACTGAGCACATTCATCCCTCCGGACAACACCTAAACCCTTTTGCACACCATGTATCATTCGGATCAATATAGGATCCGCTTCTGCCAGAACTGCTACCGTATTAATCGTTGAGCAGGACAAACACAAGAGTGGTCTCAATCGACCTTTCTGTCCCGCAAATACAAAAGTTGTCTTTGCCTCCTGAGTTCTAACCACAGACTGTTTAGGTCTAACCCTGAAGACGTGTGCATCCGCTTGTCGCACATTGACTTTGTTTTCTCCGAAGACATACAATCAGTTACCAGTTTATCAGGTAGGCTTACACCTTTCAACCGCTTTGCTGACAGGTGTTTCTATTATTTAGTCCACCTTATCAATGAGGATAAATAAATTGTCTACAAACTACACCCTCCAAAATGGTCATTAAGTTGCATCCTCAACACCCCTCGTAAACAGTTAAAGCAGAACATTCCAACGGTCCTGAATGAGGATTTGATAGAGACTGCATTAGTTTTAACTAGGTGTGCCTAATAAAATGGCAACCGAGTGTGTATCCTTCAAACACTCTGATAATCTGTGTGGCAAAAGCCCTTCATCCGATCTCATTTTAAAGAGATGAAAGCCTTTCCAGCTCACGGCGCAGCACCTTCCCAGTGGGAGACCAACGACGCTGTGATTCAGAAATCATATTGCCCCATGTATCATGAGATCCGTTTGCAGTCCTTCACATCAGGATGACACCAAATTGGACGTTAATCCTCCAGGTGTGACACCTCGCCGTCCATAGAGGTTGCGCAGGAGAATGTGGGCCAATCCCTGATTAGAGAAGCGCAGCCATCAAACTCCACACCGAGGCTTTAATCCGTCACTTTCCATACCTGGAGTTGTTGGCTGCGGGGCACGTTTAACAAGATGGTGGGAATGCCCACAGGCCTTCGCCACTGCACGTTTCTCATTAAATCAAGTACACGGATGGAGATTAAAATAGCGGAATAAACTCACAAGCATGGGGGAGATGGTCGTAGAGTTAAGTGAGTCTGATGCGGACGTCACGTTAAATCAATGCTAAACAGGCTTTATGGGTAAACTTAAAAGAGCAACATAACACGTGTCTTGATGGTGTGTGATTGAGACCAGCTGGATATCAGCAATGTGTGTGTTGTTGTTTTTTTATCATAATAATGCTGCAAGCCCCACCCCACCCCCTTATGGAAAAGGTCCAAGTCCTGTTGGGAGGAGCCCTCTTGGCTGAACGACACAGATTCAAGATGGAAGGAGGTCAGTCTGAAGCAGAGCAGAAGCAACAAGATTATCAGGAGAAATTCCTTCCATCTCCATTCAGCTGGAGATGCAGATCTTCCAGGAACACAAGAAACCTCCTCCAACCTCCCAAAGGTCACAAAGACGAACCGAAATGAACCAGGATGCTTGGAATGAAACGAGACTCGGAGCATTCAAGGGCTCACTTCAGATTAGTCCTTGGTGCCATTATGAATCTAGCATGCAGCCAACAGTGGCCGCCTGTGAGAAACGATCGTGGATAGAAAAGCATAAAAGTAATATAGCGTATATGACTCTTTTGAACAACAGAGAGCAGACGGGACAAACGAAAAAGCACAAAATTCAGTCGAAGTCTCATTTTAATGCAAAGATGTGTTAGACAGCAGGAATGTAGCAGATCACAACCGGAAACTGAAAGCGGTGCTCTCTTGATTTTGAAGTAAAAATGAAATCTAAATAAGGACCAATCTAATTTTGATGCAAATGAAGGGAAATCAGAGGCGTTTATTTTTTGAAGAATGTTGTCATAAATAATAGTGAGTGACCTCAGTAAGGATACAAATAATTGTGATTATGTCTTTTTACATAACCATGCAGCCTATGTGTAGGACTACATGAGCATGGGCAGACTCTAATATGAAACCAGAGGCAGTAAAAGGTAGATTAAATTGCATTAAGTTATTAATTTTATGTAATTCCACTATAAGATATGTTGCCTTGCTCACAGTGAGGGAAACAGATGGGAGTACATCTTGTAATATATATTTTTAGCCAAATTAGTTCCACAATGAACAGTGTGCAAAAAGGTGCTAGAACGCAACTCAAAAGCAGTTAAAGTTAAACCGAGGACAAATGTTATTCGTTTCCAGCATCTCATTCTGAATACGGAAACTCACCTTTACAAGTTTTCAGAGCCGAGCGGGGAATAAAGGGAAAAAAAGACTTTTCTTTACTGAAATACATATAAGCGGATTCCAGTTCAACTCACTTTATATACGTCACCATTTTATACATAATATTGCATACATTTAACATATGATACTATTGTATAGCAACATCAGAAAAACTGCATTCCGTTGTCTAAGAACCTTCAAAAACAAAGTTAAATCAGATAAAATTCTAAAAAGTTTGTATTTCTTTCAGCTATATCACCCAACTAACCCTTGGACTCTGCATGCAGTTCTGCTGTACACATTATCTATTGACTGTGAAACCTACGGACTCAATATTTTTATTATTTACTCATATTCCCACTCAGCAACCGCAGTAAATTGATATCTCGATCTGCATTCCTTCATAACGTGCAACTCCTGGAATTTGACGTGGACCGCCCCTCACCCTGTCATCTGACTTAGTGTCACAAATCCATCCATCCAGTCATTCTCTCACAGACACAAGCAGTGAGCGCCATAGGTCACTTGGATTCTCTGCCTGTCCGGGCTCTCTGCGCCGACTCAATGACAAACCCCATCACCATGAAGGCCTCGCCTCAGTTCTCCACCCCCCAGCTGTCCACATGGAAGGGAGGGAGGATCATCCGGGCTGTTTGCCCCCCGGGCCTTTCAGACGCAGAGAAAAGAGTCCGTCTTTCAGCGGAAGTCAGAAGCTCTCTGGACAATAGTTATATTCTGCTGGAGGACGGCTCGGACACATGGACGCACCAGCAAGGACGCTAAAAACCACACCAAACCTCTGAAAGGGGCATTCATGAAAAATAAAAAAGGCATTCACTGAAGTTAAAGTGGGAACTAAATTCCTGCGTTAGCTACAAATGAGAGTGTGCCTCTTTAAGACTAAAGCACTAACGGTAGCTCCAAAGTCTGAGAGAAAGGTTGATCACCAAAAACTGTATCTCTTTTGTAGAAATACACAACAATAAAATCTTCTATAAGGAATATTTTGATGGCAGGCAAGTAAATAACAACACAATCAGCTTTTTGCCAAACAAAAACAATCAAATAACAGTGCAAATGACATTCACAAAGCTATTCGACCATCCCACATGCCGTGCAGATAGAGGATATTGAATGAAAGGCGGGGTTACTCCAGGACTTGAAATTAAATTGATTATTTCCATCGTAGACTTTCCTAATAACGGCTTTTCCTAACCTGGAAGTGCAAATGTGTGCAAAACGGAGGAAGCTATTGCCGCTTTGCTTATTAGCTACAATGTACCATGATATCATATTATTATATAAAACAAAAGGGGAGTGGTTTGCAGACAGCTATGAGACAAGATAAGTCATGTGACCTCATCATCTTGTCAACTAACTGACCATTCACACAATCGGGAGCATTGAGAGCTTTGCACGGGGGCACGGCGTGCAATGGTGAACAAAGTGCCAGCGGAAAGTAAACACAACAGTCGAGAGGAAACACCGAGGGGGCGGTTTTGACTGACAAACGAGTCGTCAGCATCACATATGAAATTAAAAACAAATTCACACTGGCGTCATAAATAATGTGTTTTAAAGTGCTCAAAGTTATCTCAATTCCAGGCCCATTTAAAAACATATACTTCACATGAACTACAACAGAAGAAACGGGTTGCCACACCTCAATATTACCCTCTAGCAGTACGCGAGTGCGACCTCAAATTAGCACGTCAGTGGGGAGAAACCCGCTCAAACGTTGCGTGTTGCCACTGTTGTGCCGGGACAAACACACAAGTTCCTGCAGCCGTGTAATCATCACAGACCACTTTCTCCAAAAACAGATGTGGAGAGCATCATTGGTTGCAATGTTACATCTGTCCAAGTCGCGGTATCCATAGAGACTAAACAAAGATTCAATTCGTGCAGGAAGTCTTCGGTCCCGAGCAGGGCGAAAGATTCATCACGTTGGCATGGAACTGGAGGAGGGAATTTATTTCCTGCGTTTATTTTACATATGTGGGAAGCGCCATGTCATGCTAATCCTCACAGTGAAACACCTTCTTTTTATTAGAATTTTTCTGTGCTCTGGGTGTGCCGCTTCCTTCCAGTCACCCACCTTCAGGGTCGTTACATAACGCAACATAACGCTGCGTTTAGCTCCACAAAGGAAACCAATTGAATGCTCTGTGAAAAACCCACTTACAGGCTTCAGTGGCTTCAACAAAGTGCGTTTACTCTTCGTCTCTTTTGACAAAGTAAAGGCAGTTAAACATCCTGGGAAGCAGATGAAACCCTCTTAACATAAAGTGGTATAAGCGCACAATGACTGAACATGGAGCGTAGAGGAGCATCTCTCAAGCCAGTGAGACGGGCGGGATACTTTCATTCCACACGCACAGCTCCCACCAGATTAGAGATATCTTTATCGAACTATTCAGGAGACAAAAAAACAAGCAGTGAAATAATCTGGCATGCAACTTGAAGCCTCCTTTCTCAGCACATGAAACGGGGAAGGAGAAGGTTAGTGCAAATACCCCTCACTCAGCGTTTCCCGACATGCGTCTCTCTCCAACCCAGATGGCCGTCATTCAGGTGCTGCTGCCAAGTCTGGAAGTCTTTGATTTATTTGGGAGCAGAGATTTCATCTCCAGGAGCCCTCACACAAGTGCACTCTTCTCAAGTACACGTTTTAGGATATTTACAGTTATGCTACTTTATACTTCTACTCCAATACATTTCAGAAGATACATATTGTACTTTTAGTCCACTAAGTTTATTTGATACTTATCAGATAAAGATTTTATATAATAATATTTGATAATCTTATCCAAGCAAATGCATTTTTTTCAAGATAAAACCATGCTCATCACAATAAAGCCATGTCTAATTGGGGTAGGGCTGGGCGATAATTCATTATGTTAAGGTATCCTCTTTCAAGGAAATTGCATCGTGATGAAATCATATACAGTACAGAGATATCCTGATACACAAATACTTTGTCTAAATTGGTAATAGGCACAGACTAACTCAACATTCTCAGAAAATTAAGTTAACTTAGGTTCTTAATTAAATTCGAAGAAACTCTCTACTTTAATTTGTCAAATCTTTAATTCACACAAGAGTATAACAAACGTGGTTATTTTTCATCATCTTACATAGTAAATTACTTAAAATATAAAAGTATGGTTAACAGAGTTGCATGAGATACTGTTTGTTATATTAAAAAACAAATCATGTCACTAGTATAGATGAAACATGCTTACTGTATTCAGTACTGATAATGTGTCTACAGTACTTTTACTTTAGTGTTGAATGAAGGAAATATGTTTTGGTGTATCATGAGCAATTTTGCTTTAGTTAAGGATACAAATATCAATTAGTCAACTGCTAAAATCCCAAACATTCGTCAGTTAAAGCTTTGCCTATCGAGCATTTCCTGTCTTTATTTGGTCTTTGTGAAAGTAAATCGAATAGCTTTGGGTTTTAGACTGTTACTCAGACTATTGTCTGACTAATTGTGAGGTGAATGTTCCTCTTGTGACATGTTATAGATTTTATTGACCAGACAAGTAAGTGATGAATCAATAATGAAAGACAAATAATGTGTTGCAGCTCCAGTTTGAACTGCATCTTTTGAGCAGGAGCTCATCTATAAAAGGAAAACCAAGACAGTAAACCATCTCCATCCATGATTCTGGATAAAGACGATGTTCTCCTCGACACCATTTTATATGTCAAGTGGATGCTGAAGATTTTTTTTAAAGAAAGAAACGACGGCAGCACAAGAGAAGAAGCAAAAGAAAATGAACCAACAGAAAACACTGCATCTCTCTCTACTGCCCATGTGACAACTCATATGGCTGCATTGCTCATCATCGTGCAAGAGATGACTGGCATGCAGGCTAAAATTACTCGGACTGATGTTCCAGAGCTGGAGACCAATTAAAAATCAGACACCATTTATTGGATCATGTGTATGGAAATCCCTCTGAGATTGAAGTCCAACAGGCAACATATGAAAGAAGACGCGTGGAAAAGATAGACCTCGCATCTCATGCAATGTCTGGGATCAATAATGTGCATTAACCCAAACGGAAACACCAGTAAATCGTAGCAAAGTCGTGTATGCGAATACATTGTGGCATTCAACAATTTAAAACGAGCACATTGGCGTTCAGTGTCACGCTCTTACCTAAAACGGGGTGAATCTTTGATACATTCTTCAAAATCCACCGTCATTTTGGACTGGAGGTTAAACTTTTAAACGCAGTTAAAATAAGGATTTCATGTCCCGCGTGTACACGTGAAGGTCGAAAGAGATGTTAGTATCCGAGACAGCGACCTAATTCTCCCGCCGTCTCTCGCTCCAGCAGCGGCTCAGTCTGACGATCCCGAGCTGCCTCGCTCAGTCCTGGACCCTGTGATGCCTTCACGTGCTCTTTGTAAACTCGGATCTTTCATTTGCGACGTACTACGCAGAAGCTGAAGCCGACCAATTCAATTAATCTTTTTGTGGGCTAGGTAACATTAACTTCGGAATTATGAGTGCGATTTGAAGGTACTTGTACTTTACACTAAATACGTTTATTTCACGAAATTTCAAAATGACAAATTAACAAGTTTATACTGTACATGAAGGCTTAACATAAAATGACTCATGCAGACTGGCATTTTTCAGAATTATATATATATATCATATAATAATAGAGATAGCTCTTTGCAGATAAATGTTTTGATGCCACGATGAAACAGTCAACTTGTACAGTAGCCTAAAATGTAAAAGTATTAACAGTACTTTAAATGTACCTAAAGTATAAATGGTAATCATAGGCCTACCCAGTATGCGGTATAGATTCACTCAAAGTTGTGTAGACTTGTATAGGTATGCAGTATTATATTAGATACATTATCATGAAAATTGCATTTGAATGTTGTAGATGACTACTTCGACAGAATTGCAGTGTATGAATTCATAAAGCTGTGCATGTATATAACAGAAATCAAATAAATAAAGTCAAAAGTAGCATACAATTAAGTATCTGAAGATTACACTTAAGCACATTACTTGAGTAAATGTGTTGTTATACTTATCCACTACTTATTAAAGCAGATTCTGTCATTTAACAGCTGCACCGTGTTATGTTGCACACCACTCGTAAAACTTTAAGATTTCCGAAAGCACATGAAGGCAACACATGTTCATCCCTCTGCATTTCAAGATTCAAGATGTTTTATTTGTCACATACACACATAAGAATGAGAAGTTCATTCTTATTTGGATGAATATGATATGAGCAATAATCACATGTAGGTAGCTTTAAAATATGTTTCTTCCTCCGATTCAGTCTTTTTTTTCTTTTTTCTATTAAAACAGCTGAAACAAGGTTTCAGTAACTACAGGTACAAATATGTCAGTTTGCTTTGCTGATTTTCAAGGAAGAGACTAAAGTAATCTTAATTTTTCAGCTATATACTCATTAGAGAAGTGTGATGAAGATACTTTATACTCTCTGGTGTGTTGGAAAAGCAGTGACTAACCGACGCCCACGATGGCTTCACTTTTGGTAGTCAAATTCACCCCTCATCTTTTTCATGTTATGTATGTTATGTTTTCTACATGAAATCATCTTGTTATACTGCTGGTAAAGCCGGTAAAATCTGTTTAAAAGCCTGTCTCTGTGAAACTGATTGCTTGATTCTTAAACACTTTAAAGAAACCATCAACACTTCAGAGGGTTGCTTTATCTATCTACTTTCCCATGCAGCTTTTAAATTAGGCTATCTTAGTGCATCAATTTCCTACAGCAAGGCTATTATTAATACACATGAAATGGGAAAGCTTGGAGAAAGAGCTCCTGCTCGGGATTTCACTGCAGGTTTTCATAGAGCGTCATTGTTCCTTCCGATCCCAGCTTTAAAAAAACGCGGCTCAGGCCAAGAATGGGGATGATCTCATCCACTCAGCAGTCTGCAGAGGTGTCTGACATAACTGAAAAATACAGACTTCATCAGCCAGTTGTGTAAAAATCAAGGGACGGCATTGGTCAACCACTTTGGTCCAGACAAAAACATCAAAATATCTATTGGATAGATTACCTGTTACAGAGACATCCACAGTTCCTGGATGTAAGCTGCTGGCGCTCTACTTACTTTTCCTCTAGTGCCACAAGGAGGTTGATTTAGTTCTGGGATAAATATGTCTCAACAACAGACAACAACCATGGAAATGGGTGCACACGTTCATGGTCTCCTCAGGATGAATTGCAATGAATTCAGTGATCCTCTGACATTTTATCAGGTGAAAATATTGTCCAATGTTGCCCCAATGGTTTGCTTCAGTTTGGCCTACTTTGTGTATAGTGCTGATTTGCAAACATTACCATGGCGACACACTGAACTGATATGGTGACCATCAATTCCACCATAAGCGTGAGATTATAAACTATACAATGACTATCACAGTTATCCAGAAGATAAAACAAGTGCTCCACCAATATGGCGGCTGTTTTATCTTTACTGCTGTAGGGACTAAAACAGCATTTCAGTCTTTTCCTCCACACTTATGCTAAGCTAAGTTAGCCTGATGCTAACTCATAGTCAACAGCCAGGTATGACAATGTGGTATCAAATTACTAAATCTAAATCTAAATTTCAACGAGAAAGGGCACAACTGTATGATGATGATGACGATGACGATGATGATGATGATGAACGAAATCAGGCGCTTGACAGCAAGATGATTTACAGCGGAGACGACCGAGCGATCATATCAGACTGTTCGCCTCCTGCTGCTTTTGTTTTCTGTGTGGCGTCAAACCGGTTATGAGAAATGAGCGGAAGGGAGCTGTCGGCTCCCATTTTCGCTCCCTCTCAGGGAAGACACAAGCACTGCTGCAGTGTGGAATCACAGCGAGAGATGTGTGGGTCTCTGGGAGGATGACCTACTTTTGCTCCCGTCTTCGGGCTGCTGGAGAGAGCTGCGTGTTGCACTGCCGAGCACACAGCTCGTAATGTCATCCCTTCTGACTGAAGGTGCAACGCTCCACAAGACACTATACCAACGAGGCGTGTACAGATGTGCAGGAATGTTCTGTATGACGCACATTATGTCTTCCAAGCACCGATTTACAGGAAAATATATTCCCAGGTTTTTTTTTAATCAATTGTAATCTTGCCACAGTACTGCTGTCCTCCCTCTCGTGCACTTAGGAGGTGGATGGGAGGAAAAAGAACATACAAGCATGATCGTCGCAGTGTTGTAGTATTTGTGAGATACTGTGCCTTTGACAGAGCTCTGCAGACATCTCTGCAGTTGAATGGGAAAATGGATACCACTCTTCTGTAACGTAAATATGAAGCTACCATCAGCAGCTGTTGGCTGAGCTTAGTACAAAGACTGGAAGCTGATCTAGCCTGGCTTTATCCAAAGGTATCAAAATCCACCAAGCAGGTCCTCTAATAGCTCATGAATTGACAAGTCCAATCTTGTTTGTGTAAAAACAAAAGAAAACCATTTTACGTGGGGTGGACAAACTGTCAAGCAATCAGTGGGGACTCTAAAAATGGTCAGATACGTAACAAAAAAGACCTGCAAGTTTTCATCTTTACACTTCAGTTTTTATACGGTTTAGACAAACAAGATGTTAGCCAGTGATCTTTAGAGTATAGTGCTTTGTTGTGGTTCCCAGTGTGGGGGGTGAGAACCCAACAGAGGGTCACAAGCTCATGAATTGGCTCAGAAAACATCAAAACACAATTTCTGCTACACCGAATAATGTTTCCTTTAAGCTTTGCTTTAAAAGAAAAGAAAAAATTCCACTGCCTCTAAAATATTCATAAACAAAAATAACTTAGATTGAATTGGTCATAACCAGTAGACGTATCACAGACTTATGCAAACAGTGACAAGGGGTTACTCGAGGCAAAGCTTGTGTCAGAGCAAAACCGTTGGGAACGGTCAATCTAAAGGATGGGCATGTAGGGATGATAATAATACTCGTTTTAATAAATGATATTCCCGTTCTGCATACTGGGTCACATACAAAAGCCCATGACACATGACCTTTCTGAGTTTGAAACCCCCCATTTCACCAGAAACTGTTTGCAGTCATGTTAACATCACTGCTGACTTATTTAGCAGCGGAGCGAATGTCTCCAGCGCTGAGCGCCTCTCCTGGGAGAGTCACAACTTCCAGCATCGGTTCCACTGCATCAGCAGAATAACTTGGTGGGTAGAGGAAGTCCATGCTTTTAATTCAGCAATATGTTTGAATGGTTCTCTAAAAAGTAGATGATGTTACAAAAATGCAGAACCTATTATTCCCCCTTGACACGTACATGGTGTTCAATATGAAAGAAAACCAAATAGTTCATTAAAGGAATAGTTTCAAATGTTTGGGAAATACTTAAAATCTTTTTCTTTCTGAGCCATGACCAGAATGATACATTTATATAAATATTATGAACGAAAGCCAGCATGCGGTTAGCTTAGCTTAGCATAAACAATGGAAGTAGGGGAAACAGCTAACCTGGAAAGATTACGTTAGCTTCATATTCCGCATCCAGGCACAGGGAGTATTACAGTAGGTGAATAAAACACATTTAGGGAATTCACATTAATGGGATTAGTGCACAATAAATTATGTATTTGTGAACAGTTCATTAGCACCATACCAGGTTACATAGCATGTCAATCTTTGAGAACACACTTTACTAATAAACAGTCTCCCAGCGAGTCATTAGAAGTTATCACCTTAGCTCTTGTTGGTTAGGGTGAGCCTAATTGCTCCGAGGAATCACAGGCCCAACTCCTAATCCACTGAAACTGTGACAGGATCCCCATCGCGTGTGGATGTGGGGGAGTCACGGTTCAAAGCTGGAACAGCAACAAAGGAAAGTACTTTTTCAGCAAGGCCGATTTTATTTTAGAAGTGGACCGGCTCGCTGTTTCCCCTGTTTGTAGTCTTTATGCCAAGCTAAATTAACCATCTCCCAGTTTTGGGATTATATTCATATTAAGAGTGTGGAGAATAAGCATATTTCCTTTTAAATAAGTGAAGAAATAAGTGACCCAAAGCTGATCGCCTTACAAACAAAGAACTGAGTGGTTTCTTGAGTACACTTGTTTCTAAACACCTTAAGATATCTCATCTTGGACATTTTTGTTCATTTCAACAATTCTGCTCTGCAAACATGTCTGCCCAACGAAGGTGAACATTAGTTTTTACTGTGGCCATTTTTTTTTAGAGGAAATGTAGAGCAAGATGAGCCGCAGGCTTGTTAAGTGCACGCCCACTGAAATACAACACACTGGTTTTAAGGCGTCTGATCCAACAGACAATTGATTTTGGACGTCAAAGGAGGGATTTAACATCAGATGGCCAGAAACAACAGACCTGAGTGTGTCTGACTGAGGCTGATCCTGAGAAATGAGACTACGGCTGGTGTTGCTAGGCGATGGCTCAGGGTTGCTAAGGGAGGAAGGATGAAGAAAGAAGAGTCGAGTCCTCTCAGAAACGCCAGATCCTTCACAAGCGTTATCTGGTCGCGGTCCGCCTACCATCTCCGTGCACCCAAACCGTGCGGCCTGAACCAAAGTGACTGTGAACATCGATTTTTTTCAGGTGCTGGAGATTCAGATCAAGTCATTTTACTTTCTGTTCACATTTAAAGAAATGGCAATGTTGGTCCGTTTGTCCAGACTTAAATATATCCACAACTATTTAATATATTGCTATTACATTCACGTTCCCCAGAGGATAGATCTTAGTGACTTTGGGGACTCCCTTGCTTTTATTTCAGTGTCCCCAGCAGGTCAGAATGTTCCCATATCTATGAAATACCTCCACACAAAAAGTTTGATATATTCAGATATGTATTGATCCATATTGTGACTACTGTTAGATGGATTGCTCACATTCAAGCGTATTTATAATGACATTTCTGCAACGCTATAACATTCCCCTCCAGCCTCAGCTATTATTAATGCTTAGCGCTCATTAATATTAGCATGTTAAAATGCTAGACTAAGATTGTGAACATGGTAAATACCTGCAAAACATCAACATTAAATATCATAAAGTATGGTAAGAAAAGACGCATGCCAACGTTAGCATTCGGCTCAAAGTATAGCTGGAAGTACAGCTTCACGGAGCCGCTTGGCTGTCAACTCTTAGTCAAGTTTCTGAAATGTGGTATTTAAAAAGATGTTATAGTAAATGCTTGCGTATGAAAATTCCCCGAGCACATGATTGTGTAGCTTGGAGGTGGCTTCTCATTTTTACAAATCACTTACTTAAGTTTATATTGATCATACAAAAAAAATATGTACTCCTGGTTGAGTAATGTTTACTGAGAATTACAGTGCACAGCTGTTAAATTTTTTTTTAACTCGACATTGTTGACCTGTTAAAAGATTGAGCTCTTCGGGAGACCGGGTCGGCTAGTTACCTCAGTAGTGTTTGAATAACAGGACCTCAAATGACTAACGGATTGCTGGTTTTGGTTTGATGGAATTTATTGACAGTAAGAAAACTATAGAATAATGTCAACCTCATCTTCTAACAAAAGTAAATAAACACATTAAACTTAAGATGAAACAATATTACTAAGATAAACAGCAACTTCTTCCTCTGGTCAGGTTCATGTTTATAACACATTGCTGCCACCATGTGGTCAATTATGATAGGAGGAGCCGTTATGAGGAAGTGAGGATACACACCGTCCAACAACTCCTCTTGGCATCAGGAGATCAAGTAGCACGCTTCCTTCTTTTCCTTGTCTTTAACTCTGAAACACACAAAACAGATGACGGTAAATGTGAAATAACGTACAGAATCTTGAAGCTCAGAGGAAGTGAACTGTTGGTCACGTACCGACCGCAGCGCTGTTGATATCCCTGTGATGAAGTGCAGCTACTTCAACTGTTGCTGCTGCAGGCTGTGTTGCCCGTAACAGGCATCGAGGAACATGCTGGGAACAGAAACAGATCATTTATGGAGATTAAAGCAAAAGCAAAATGTACAAAGCAACATAAACTACGTTTTTATTGTGTACGTTCTACAAATGTCAGGTTACTGAAAATAAGGGGCAAATCAAATTAAAGTAATGCACTATAAACTTACACTTTTGTATTCCTTTTATCTAATTTTTATGTATTGGGTGTTTCGTCCCAGGACTTTAAATACCGTAAACTGTCTTATTTAGTTTTTTATTCTGTTTATGTTTTATATGCTGCAAAAGGAATGTAAATTCAGAAACACTGAAACTCGTTATAACAGTGAACAATAATTGTATCTGGCTGATAAAGTCATGATTGACCTATTGCCTCCACCTATCAGATCAAACCGTTCTTAGTTTTAGATTTGAAGTCCTTGTCTGGACGTCCTTGAGTGAGTAAACACAGCGCTGTCCCTTCTAGAGGAGTATTCGTCGTTTACAGCCAAATTATGGCAGCACTTTTCAACCATAAAGAAATACTTAGAACTCGTAAAATGATACAAGACTCTCAACGGCGTTTGTGAAGGGAAACAACGGTTATGCTGCCCTCTGATCCCGATCAGCACTTACAATAAATCTTAGTCTAGTGAACACGAGCAGAAGCAGAAACCCGCACAGATGAACCCAACAGAGCAGAGAAGCTTGACGGTGACCGCAAACACCAGCAGAGACGTGTCAGTTGGTGAGACGCCACAGCGGTGCCCGTACAGTAAAGGGGATCTGTTTCCTTTGCCCTAGTTACTGGATAAAGTCAGTGGCACACTCGATGTTACCGAAATGACTACTGCACATGAGAAGAGTTAATGGCATACATTACAATTTTAAGGTCTGCCTCACACATGTTGATACTATCTGGATGAAAAACAAAAAATGCTATGAGTTATTTTCATCAGTTCCATCAGTTGTGATTTTTCTGTTAAATGCAAACAATGTTACTCTCTATTATTTTATATTTACATAGAACAATACATATTTTTAGATTTTCTTTACAAAAGAAATAGCAGCTATGTCTGTATTGGTTCCTACAGATGGTTCCAAGAGTCTCTGCGGACTCTGGAGATGCCTTCAGAAGAAATTGGACTCTCTAAACTCTAATATGATGTATGAACACATCTTGTGACCTGGGCACCTCTTTGTTATGACTTCATGCCGTCTGGTGGAGAAACAGATTTTACACTCTGTGTAATGTTGAACTGACCCAGGAGGTTTGGGGGAGAGGATGAGGATTGCCGCTGGCTCTGCTCTGGATCCTCTGACTGTGTCGTCGATCAGCGGAGCTTCTGGGGCGATTCAAAGTGGAGGGCCGAAGGCGACTGCTGGTGGATGCAGTTTCATCGACTGCAACTAGGAGGTCCGTTAGTTCTCCATCACTGATCTCCCCCTCCACCACGGAGCCGTCTGAGCAGGGACACATTCACATCATGAAAAAATGTGCCTTCAAATGGAACATTAAAGAATGAGTATTTCTGCATATTATATTATATTTTACAGTGGGCAAGAGACAATAAACAGTCATCCTTTAAAAACTTCCAAGTAGAGAGCAATTTAGACATGTTTCTATGATGTATCCCTGGTGTGAATGAATCTATTCAAGCAGCTATGAGATTCAGATCATGCCAGTGTGGTATGAAAATCAACGTACTCATATGCTATCACACTAAATATTTATATTTGGAATTGTTTGTTTAATGTTATATTTTGTATTATCATTAACTGCAATACTTAATGATCATAAACAGATGCCTACCTGGAAGACTCATTAATCGGGGATGATTATTGTTATGGGAAATGGTTGGTAGTAATTAAATGGGCTAAGGATACTAATTCCACAATCAATTATTGAGCAAAATAATAATGCAAATACAATTTAAAAACCGGATGATGTGTGTATTTAAGGTGCCAGATACCGACATAGTTACCAACAAAGCTTTACCTGTATGCTGGGGAGTGACCGCACACTCAGCACAAACCCAGTCACCTTCAGGGCAAGTGTTTAATGATGGAGTTAAGCAGTCCATATGATAGCTGGAACAAAAAGTACAGTTCTGTGATTAAGTATCGTACCCTAAATTCAGCAGCTCCCCCAGAGATTGTAGGCATTTGAATGGTCAAAGTCAGTTATGTACAAGTAACTATTGTAGTCAGTTTAACGCTGTTGCTGCTATGACTAAAATAAACACGGTATGTACTGAAAATGAAAGACCAACATTCCCAGAGATAAAACTGTAAAGCCTTACCCTGAATCACAGTGTATGCACATGAGCAGCCGGTGCCTGCGGTCGCTGCGTCCACATTCCTCGCACATAACCCTGTTGCTCCCCTCTTCTTCTTCATCGTATTCTTCATCTTCCACTTTCGCTGTCCTCACTTTGATCTGCCGCAACACCACAAATAGTTCAGGCCCCAAACATTGAAGACATATTCCCACGTTTCCAAAGACTTGGCATGGAGCTTCCTTAAGGACACTTGAAATAATCACCTTCTTTTGGATCGCCCCTCCAGGATGCCGTCTCTGGAGGATGAAAGCAAATCTGACCCGATCCACAGGACAAGTGTTGGATGTCTGAGAATAAAGACAGGGCAACAACATTTCTTAATTTCAACCACAATAACAAAAGAAAACTTGATGTTCATGCAGTTTAGACATAATAGTCTTTTACAATTTGATTTAAAGTCTGCACAGAGAAAAGAAAAGTTATTTTAACAAAGTGAAGGTTCATACATACATATATATATATAAATAATATAATAGTGCTGCAATTAACACATATTTTCATAATTTTTTCTAAATTAATCATTTGTTACATCAACAAAATCCGAGAGCCAAAGGTGACATCGTTAGATTACGTTGTTCAGATTACTGAAATCAAAATATAATCCATTTACAATGATATAAAACAGAGGGAAGCATAACATCTTCACATTTGAGTTATGGAGGCAGATAACATTTGGGGATTTAATTTATTAAAAGATAATTAATAAAATAATGAATGAGTCAATCATTTCATCATTCAGCTTTAATTTCAAATGTCTTTTGACATGGTGTTCAACTTTGATATCATGTCACTGCAGCTATCCTTTGCTAAAAGAACAGCCACGAAGGTGGAATAATTCCTCTTATTTTGAAACGCAAGTCAACATATGGCCTTGCTACACCTTCTTCGCAGGATGTAAAATATATAATATTCCGATGGAAGTTTGGTAAAGACATGACACGTTGCTGGACAGGAGTGACGGGTGACGTGTACGTTTACCTGGGACCACTGGAGGATATAATCAATGCAAAAGACGTGCTGGCAGTTTTCCAGAGAAGCTATTATCTGCTTTTCAAAGGGGCTCAGACAGATGTAACATTTATCTGCACCCTCTCCCACTGCTGCGTTTGACACGGTTGACTCCATATTTTAAATATTACTGGACACGATGTCTTTACGGCCCTCGCCCAGTTAAATCTGAACATAAAGCCACTGTTGTATCATATGTGTGTTGTTAACAACAGCTAGCTATGTGGCTAGCATAACATATCGTTCAATATGGTAATATCATATAGTCTATAAGTAATACACTTTAAACTAGTTGTGCCTTTTAGACATAGGTTACAGCCGGTGCTTACAGCACATGTTAACTAAATACAATCATTATAATTCCCTGTAAAGAAATAAAACATTGAACTATCCAGCGTTAGCCATTTTTCAATTCATTCCCTGTTCCGCGCCACTCAAAACTACTTCCGGGTTTGTTTCTTCAAAATAAAAACGTAAAATCTACAATTCTAACATTTTCGTTTTTAGGAACCACCAGAACATGAAACGATTTATCGACTCTACTATTATATTAACTCATTCGAGAGAATCTGAAATGTTACGACAAAGGACCCAAACTGGATTACAAACCGAACGATAAATTAAATTAATTGTGCAACAAATATCAACATTATGTCAGAGCACTACAGAAAGCACGATATTCTGAAGGACATAGATATGGATCACTGCTTCATGTAATAACACAAAATGCACATCGAGGACCACGGATGTTGTTTTACGTGGTTCTTTCAGCTAACTTTGCAAAACCGGATGTTGTGTCACGTGAATCCTTCCGCTAACTTTATCAAAACCCTCGCTCGCTCCCGATCGAATGCGTTTACCGTGAACATCAGTATATAGGTGCACACAAATGTAAGTGTCGGCTGGTGACCACGGAGATCCAAGTGTAGGCTGAGTTTACTGCAGTATATGGATCTGATGTGCCGTTGTTTAAAAAGAAACATGATCATATCTTGCAATAACTTCATTAACAATTAGCAATCATATAGTGTGCGGACATCTTGAAGAACCACATGTGATGGACTTCAAAGCTGACCTTTATCGCCTTATATAAAAAAAAATGTGAAGCATTCTTGACCTCGATGTGCATTTTGTGTTATTACATGAAGCTATGCTAAATTATAAATACACTCTAAAAAGCAGACTGTGTGCATACTCTAGTGTCATCAGCCTATAGTTTCCTGCCCCTCTCTTAATTCCACTCCTCTAGTTCACTTGAAACAGGAAACTAAGACGTCTTTGCAAAGAGCAGCGTTGTATATGCTCACCGTCCTCTGGGGAGCTGCTCGACCAATGTGCAGCTACAAAACTAAGCTTTTATCTCATGTGTGTTCATTTGTTTAACATAAAGAGCAGGTTTCTGCATTTGGATAGCAGGTGAAGTAACTTGGTAAGTGTTGTTTTTCTAAAAACTGTGTTTTATTTGAACTGTATTCAGTGTAGGTGTAGTTTGTGTAATTGTAATGTTTCAGAAACGTGGTGATTGAAAAGTTGTGACACCCCTTTAAAATCAACTGATTGAGTGCTCAGGATTCAAATATTCACATTAGTGATGCTCTAAGCATACACTGTATGTCTTTTTAGAAGTGATCAGTGTGTCACTGCCATTTCTGTATTGCATCAACCCATTTCCCTTTTTTCTTTCTCCAGAAACCTGATTAACACAGAACAATGTGGTCAACTTCTGGAACAAAACAAAAATAGATTTGTTCCAAAAGGTAGTGAAACAGTAGAAGTGGACAAACTGAATGGAAACATGTTTGTGTTCATACAGGAGCAGATGCATCAGCGTTCATGAGAATCAGCCTACGCTCACTGACTTTCATCTGACAAAATACTCCTTCTGCAATGATGAATGTGACCGGTGGCGACTGCAGTGCCCCCTCAGCAGAGTACCAGTACTACTTTTTCCCAACAGTCTACATCCTCGCTTTAGTTGTAGGTCTACCAGGAAATCTGGCAGCCCTCTTCGTCTTCACCTTCAGGATCACTCCCCGCACACCCTTCAGTGTTTACATCAGCAATCTCGCTCTGGCAGACATCGTCATCCTCTGCACATTGCCCTTTAAGATCCACTACCACCTAAACAGAAACAACTGGGTCTTCGGGGATGTCGCCTGCCGTGTCACTGGGATTCTGTTCTTCGCCAATATCTACATGAGCATCTGCTTCATGACTTGTATCTGTGTGGATCGCTACATGGCCACCGTGCACCCGCACAACTATCTTAGTCTGCGGAGTCCCCGGTGCTCCGTGGTTGTGAGTGGGGTGCTCTGGTGCGTAATTGCTGTGGCTATGCTGGTCTTTGTACTCATGGGACCCCTGGAAACCAATGCAGACGGATCTGGAAGCCACAGCTGCTTCGAGAATTTCACCAAGAAAGAGTGGAACAAACGCTTGGCGGTGTACAGCCTGCTGTGCCTGGTCTTCGGCTCCTTGCTGCCCTCCATGATCATCCTGGTGTGTTACCCGCTGGCTGCGAGGCGCATTTCCATGATAAGGACTAAAACAGCCCAGAAAGCCGTAAGGGTGATTTACACCATCCTGGCTATAACGCTGCTCTGCTTCCTGCCCAACCACGTGGTGTACCTGCTGCACCTCCTTCGACGGCTGGAGGTCATCCAGAGCTGCTCCTTTGCCAACGTCATCTACAACGCCAGGCGGGTCACTATGGCGCTCGTCATCCTCAACACATGCTTGGACCCCGTGCTTTACTACGTCACCACCAACCACTGCAAATGGAAGCAGTTAAAGATGGCATGGCTGAGAAGGAGGCGTGTATACACCATTGCAGTGAGCTGAAGGTTTACAGTGAATGCATACTGTAAACATGTCTCATCGTACGAGTCATTGTAACTTGAAAAAAAGTGTTTATTGAAACTAACTTTGTAAATCAAAATAAAAGGGATGAATCAGACATTGAGTATTTTATTTTCACAATCGTGTGCAGCTCAGTTTATAAACCAGTCTATAATGAAGAGTCTCCTACATCACTTACAAAAAGAATGGGCCAATAAGGACGACTATCCCAATGTTAAAAACAGAGCAAATTCAAAGTTTATAGGTGCAAATATTTAATCCTGGTAAGGAGTTTTGAGCCTCCACAAATGCAGTTGTTTTCCTTCAAATGTTCGTAGCTTTGGAACAAAAGATATATCAGCAGAGTCCAGATGGAAGACCCTTTTTCAGCAGAGTTGAAAGGAAGCTGCCCAGGTCCTCGTCCTGACAAAGAAAACCAGAACACAATGTCTAAGCAGAAGTATTGGAAGGAAAGACAAAGCACCATATTGTTTAGCTTCATACATATCAACACATTAAATGCACACCTGTGCTCATCCTGCCATCTAAATGCTATATTTAATGATATGTTTGAGATAGACAGATAGTTAAATAGATGATTAGATCAAATGCTGGCATTACATTTAGTGCCAATTTTAAGAGTGAAACTTTTTTGAGAGAATTATAGATAGAAAAAGATATGATACAGGAGGCAGAAATATACCAGGTCTCTATTTTTAAGTTGCACAAAGCACAAGAAGCCACAGAAACCTTTTCCGTTGCGCAGTGACTGCAGTTCAAGGGACGGCTACCCTACCTTCTACTTTCATTACAGAGCCCCAACTCTCAAACTGTCTGCCCACACACATTTCCCCTTCTTGATCAACCTTCCTTCAGGACCGTGAGGGCACGTGAAGATTGTTTAACTGATATTCCGCTCGCGATGCAGTCAGACTACATTTGACCCAAAACAAATGCACTCGCATGCTGTGGCAAAAATGATCTGGGAAAGGATGCAATACTTGCATCTATCCCCACAGGGTTGTGCCTTATTTACACTTCTGTTTCGTACATTTTCAGATCACACAGAGGTGCTCAGTTTCACAGAAGAAGAGTCATCATGGCCTGTAGTCAGCCAGCGTGTACAGCGGTGTGATGATCACTACCTGAGACTGAATTAGCCCAATTATATGTTGACTGACTTGAGAAAAACATCATTGCCTCCGAAAGTGGAAACTGTGGACAGCCATCGTTTCCAACCAACTCTCGATTATCTGACCGCTTCAGGTCTTTTGATCCGCTTCAGAAGGCCGAGATAGCTCTTGTGAAGGTGCGTTTACACCAAAAGCGTAAACGCGTTGCGAGTAGATCCCGTGTAAAGTCAACGTACAGACGCGAGTGGTTGCGATAGACGCCGAGTTGCGAAAGACAATCAGCGTTGAGACAATCCGCCGTTGGTGAATTTAACTGGCTGCTGCTGCTCTAGTCATTCAGAAGAAGTCGGTGAAAGTCACTGAGCTGTGTGAGCCAACGGGTGATGATATGAACCCAAACACGAGGGCGTTAGATGATCCGACAGAAATTAAATGAAGTCTCATCTGGATTATTTTTCTATTGAAACAAAAGATGAAGTACGGAACCGTGATGTCATTTACGATGTCAAAAAAAGAGGGTGCAAAAGAAACAGATCCTTTAATAATAATTAATATTGTATCATACTCTGGTAATTTCCTTATATCTGACCTTTAATTGTCTCATTATCTTTTTTTTAAACTGTGTTTAGAATGTTTTTAGGGCATCTTGCTGTCACATTTTTTTTTAAAGGTTCTAAAAACCATTGTACAATGAAATCAGTGACGCAAACACAATGAAAATATTTTACCTGATAACTCCAGGAAAGTAGCAGAACTTTGGTGTCGGGGTCTTCAGCAGAGGAGGAGACTTTGATGACGATGGACTCCACCATGACTGTTCCATCGGGGAGGTGCTGGATGGTGTAACCTTTTAACACGCTGAAGCAGACAAACGCAAATGCCAGGGTTTATTATACAAACTATCTTACATGTCACAAAATGCAGCAGAAATTAAATGCGTTACATGATACATACATTCAACATATTTCCCACCTCAAGTATTCAGGGTCAAATCAAATATCTTAATTCTCAGAAAACAGAAATTCTGACACATTTTGCACTGTATATCCTGAAGTATATCCCAAATATATATATATATATATATCTTTATTCCAGACTCATGGGTCCATAAAACAACAAACACAACAACAATATATAAAATACAATAAGAGGACACCGGTCCAGCCAATCACTCAGGATTAAAAAACATACAAACATTTGTTCCATTGCTTCCAGAAACAAGACGAATACCTGGTATCACTCAGTGCTGGGTCAGCCAAGGCTTTTTTTATATACTAAACTAATGTAAAATAAAGTAGGCACTAGACCCTGGGATAAAATACTATTCATTTTGTTGGACACAGGCGTGTGCAGATTCTAAAGTTGCTGCAGGAGGCCCGGTGAACCTCCTCTCCCTGCAGTGCTACTCTCACCTCTTGAGGTGCAAGTAGATTCTGTGAAGTGTGTCGGGGTCGCTCTGCGGGTCCTGGAGCGGCACGCGGCAGGTGAAGCGTAACTGATGTTCGTTGAGGCCCAGCTCCTTCAGGGCCTGCTCCGACGACACCAGCTTCAGACTCTGTGCTCGGGGAGAGACAACGAGGAAGTCGCATCATCATCTGTCGAGTGCCATTAGTGAGCAGTTGCCACTCGATAGCGACAGACTCACTGCACTGAAACACAGTCGTATTCGAACTTACGTTTTCTTTCATGATCAGGGTTCCATGCATGGTGCGAGGCTTTTTGGGATCAGGAAGCGGCCCTTCAACACAAGAATGGTTTAGAACATCAAGAAACAAGAAAATGAACAGATACAATCTTCTGAGTAGATTTGAGATCTCAGCGGTTCATCATGAAGAAAGAGGAGATGCTTGACCTGACGATCTGGCAACAGGCCGTAGCATCGTCAGTGAGCTGAATCTCAGGGAGGAGAAGTCGCAACACTTATATATGGGCGGCAGTTTGAAGTGGTTCGTAATATATTCGAAATGACTCAAACATTGTAGAACTGAAAACATTTCTGGCCGATACAACAAACATTAGTCTGATATTATATTCAAATGTCCGACGTATGGCTAATTTGAAACTGGAGAAAAAGTCAAGAAGGAGTATGGAAAAACATTGTCTCTAGTTCCATCATCTCACATACATGACATTATGAAAACAGATTTGGGTTATGGTATTTGGGTGGCACGGGACAAGGGGACTGGCCGTGTACACCGCTCTGAAGAAACACGTCAGTCTTATCAAATGTCCGGGACAAACTGATTTCTGAAAATGAAACTGTGTCGGCAGCCTGTAAGACACCGTCACCAAAAGACAAACTTTGGGCCATTTCATTTCTGCCGAGGTTGTGAATTAAACAAACTCATTCTTTAACCACAACATACCTCCGAGAGCCATCTCGCGCTTGAGCAGGTTGAGTGAGATATCCACAGGTACGCTGGGATTTGTTGTCACAGTCACCGTCTCTCCGTTGGCTGGCATGTGGCAATCTACGCCTGCCGTTTAAAAACAACATTAACAGGACTGACAACGCATTCTCCTCCGACTGTGAGCATGCAAACTTCTACCAACGACTTTTGAACATTATTGATGTGGATGGAGATGGACTTACTGAACTCCTGTTCAATCTTGCCCTTGAGGAACTCCATTTTTAGAGCCTCCCCGTGTACCAGCAGCATGTTTCGGGGCTCAGCCATGCGAATGAGCTGCATGATGCCCTTGGCATCGGCATGGGCACTGAAGGACATGTACTCCACCTGTAGCTTCACCTCCAACTGTAAGAATCAAATACAATTAAGTCAATCACTGTGCCAGAGTTGTTTTTCACATGGATTACAATTGAATTTGTTGTTGAGGTTATTGTTAAAGGAGTAGTTTGATTTCTTTGGAAATACACTTATTGGCTTTCTTGCCGATTCAAACTCTCACTCTTATATCAGCTTCATTCAACATGGGGCTAAAACTAGGAGAAAATTGGCATAACTTAGCACAGACTGGAAGCTGGTGATAACAACTAGCCTGACATCTTAAATCTCATTAATAGACTGATGCAGGAATGAGTCCTAAAACCCAGACACGAGTCGGCATTTTTGCACTTCCAGATCCCCGTCTGTAATCTAAGCATTTTACTGGCTTAAAAAAACCCTAAAAGTTATGTTCAATTGTGACGTTTATCTAAATGAAAGAATGTTTGTATCATAAACATTTGTTTGCCACAGATTTTCTTTTCTGCAATATACCAAAATGTAATTGAAAAATCCCATTGGCTTTTCGGACAACCAAAATGTTAAAAAAGCTAATTTAAAAAAGGTGTATCTATTCCTTTAAGCACCTCTGCATTAGCAGACATAAATCACAAGGAGGATTAGAGAAAGTGGGGATAACATGAGGAAGTTATTTTATCTGCAAAGCTGAAATAAAAATTGTGCAACCCATAGGGTAAATTAAAAACTTACTGTTGCTCTCCCTTCCATTTCCAGTTTCCTCTGCCCATTTAGGATCTTGTGACCGATTGTTCCTTGTACACAATACCCAGGCATGATGACCTAAAAGTGGCGAAACATGTTGTTCATAAAACAAACCGAACAAAAAGAAAAAACATCTTCCATTTTCTCTTGAGACTCACCATGTTTTTCTCATTGCCAGCCCATTTCTTGAAGATTTGCAAAGACTGGCCAGCATGCAGCATACCTGGTGTGGCAAACACCACCTGAAAGGTCCACATATTGTTGTAGTTCACTGCCAATTGAAATTTCATGCTGAGGACAAATTAATTTTTTTAAACTTACCATAGGTCCAGGATTATCCGCATAGGAGCGATCAAAAGGCTTGATGTGCTTGAATTCAAACATGTTTCTTTGTACAAAGGTTTTTCGAATCTTCTGGTTGGTCCATGTTATGAAAAGCTTGTAATAATGATTCGCTTTTTCCGTCAGCCCAGTGGAGAAGTAGATCGGGGCCTTTAGGTTCATTCTTTCCCTGTTTGAGGAGAGGAGGTAATTAGTGTCTTTCCAATTAGCCGGCACTTATTATAACAAAAGTTTTCAAGATTACCAGCATTATTCCATCAAGCGTATTAAAATGAATTCAGCTATTTAAGATATCTGCCTTCTTAAATTATTATTCCAGACACCTTTACTAAATTGGAACATCAAACATTATGAACCACAAAAATATCTGTCATCATTCATATATAGAGACCAGTGTTCATCTCCTCACATCCATTTCTCTATTAGCATTGCTCTCTTATTCATAGTGTTTACAGATGTGCATTTACAAGCACAAACCTGTACTGATGTTCAAGGTCATATAAAACAGCTTATGTAAGTTTAACTTCTTTAGAAGAAAAAAACCCACCAAAATGTTTCCAACAGGATGCAGAGTTCTTGTGCTCTTCCGAGGGCAAAAACTGGAATGAGAACCTGAAAAGATGAGAAAGCCCAAATTTGTAAAAATCCAAACTTTCTCTCTATAAACATTCCAAAATACAGAATCCCACTATCTCTGAAAATTACCTTTCCTCCTCTTTCTATGATTTCATGCACTTTTTTCAAAAAGTCTCTCTCTCTGCATCTCTTGGAGTCCCGGATGGTGGTGGCATATGTCGACTCTGAGATGAGGATGTCTGGACGGCACTTGTCGATCCATGCAGCACTGCAAATATACAAACACAAGGATAAAGAGACTGTAGGTGTAAAGTCCTGCATATAATCATTAAATACAGTAAAGGACACATACCCTAAATGCCTGTCAGGTGTCATGTTATAGTCTCCCTAAAAATTAAAAGACATAATGAGATCCTGTCTGTCAAGTTCACTCTCTGATATGGACTCTGACAAAGTGCAGACTTGTTGACACTCACAGTGTAGACCAAAGACTCTAATCCCACTTTGATGAGCACCATGGCAGCTCCAAGGACATGGCCTGCATAGTACGCCTTGATCTCCAGCTCATCATCCACCTGCAAGCAGCACAACAGAAACAGCTTGATTTGCCATCAAAAGAGACGAGCAGCTGGTGCCGAAATTATTAATAGATGGATGTCTTCAAATATGATAGGAGCACTGCACCTGGACGGTCTGGTGCAGGTTCAAAGGTACTACTTTCTTCATGCAGTCCTTGATCATCTGTGAGGTGAAGAAGTTGGTTTCTCCTTTCTTGTCGACGGTGATCTTCCGGAAGTCCTCCAGCAAAATGGGACAGATGGCCTTGGTGGGATGGGTCATGTAGATGGGCCCATCGTAGCCCACCATCTCACTCATAAAGGGCAGAGCGCCACAGTGGTCCAAGTGGAAATGGCTGAGAGAGGAACAGGTAGCCATGTAAAAAACACTGAACTGTTGTATTTATTGTATCCATATTAGTGAGAGAGAAAATAAACTACATACTATGAATATTAGGACCACAAACCTGATGATCACACAGTCCAGAAATTCAGTCAGACGCCCATTCTGGGTTATATACGAAAAGTCTGGGAAACGTCTCTGCAACGACAATACAGATTTGCATTTAATGGGGATTAGACTGTAATTTAGACTGTAACTTAAATCCTCACATTTAAGAAGCTGCAACTATAAAATGTTTAGATTTTTTTGCTTCAGCTTAGTGCATAACAAGTTGCTTGTGTTAGCTATATCGTTTTATAATTTCTGTTTTCACATGTGGAGTCAACTTTCGTCTTCTCTTTAGTTTTTCTGAAATTAAACCAAAACGAAGAAAATAAAATCATGACATTGCGGTTTATCTTACAGTTATTTTGAAATGTAAGCTAGTTCACTTACGTCATCATTGTATCCCATGTGCATCCCACAATCAAGCATTATGTTTTTGCCTCCAATAGAGACGAGGATGCAGCTGCGGCCGACGTCCTGTCCAGCACCTTGGAGAGGGAACAGACAAGTTGAGAGAAAGCTTTAAAAAAGCAACTCACAATCAACGCGCAACAAAGTTAGCTTCGCCAGCTAACAGCGGCTACTGGCCGCGACGGGTGGAACTTACGAAGTGTTTTCAAACATCACGACAGAAAAAAACAAAAGTTATAGCTACTACTTAAGCGCCAAACACTTAGATGACATGCAACGTCAAAAGGTTACAGCCACATGTATTGCTGACGGAACTAGCAGAGAAGATGCTAGCTCCTTCCTCACTGTGGCGTCAACGTTACTCACCGAGTGGTGTTATTTTTATTTCAGGCATATTTTCTCAGCCTGATGTTGAAGACATAAAAATGACCCGGGATTCCGGTCTGGTTCCGATGGGAAAACACCTTGTTTACAAAGATATTTGTCTAACTTGCATAACTGCATGTGGGTCATTTCGAGTCCAGGCTTTTTTTTCTTTCTTTTTACCAGAGCCAAGATACTCACTTCCGGGTAGCACCTTCAAAATAAAAAAAGCATTCTGCAAACCATGTTACAGGAGTTGAATGCACAGCTTGTTGAGTTGGTGTGCTTTTGTTTTACATGTATTTATACAACGCATACATTTTAAAGGTTGATTCCAGTATTTTTATAAACAATAATAAAAAAGCAAAAAGATGTTTGCATTTTGCATTCCGCATTTCACTGTTAGATTTTTTTCGCTTCTTCACTGTTTCTTTGGCGATGTTATTGTAAAAGCACAGTCTCGGCAGGCCACGTAGTGTATGTGGTCCCCCTGACGTTAATTTATCTCATGGGAGCTAGTTTATATGCTCCGTATAACAGCGAAGCGAGCGCTTTTATTTTAAAGGAAATGTTTCAGATTCCGGTGTTTTCCGGCTCGAGTCTGCGCACTAGAGGGGGAGTGGGAATGACCTGTCGGTCCACTGAGATGAAGACTCTCGCTTAAATGTCCTTTCTTTTCTCCGAATTGTTTTTTGCAGGTGAGGTGTTTGGTCTCTGGACTTACACCTCAATACTTACATGAGTTACGACCTCCAGTTTGTTGGTAGCCGTTCGTCACATTTGTACATTCATTTGTTGCCTTTTGGCTTTTGTCGAGAGCACTTCCGTATAGAAAACCATGACTGGCACTGAAGAAGACCAGAAATTCTGCTTGCAGGAGGTGCTCGACACTTTCAAGTTGTGTTTGTCGGAGAACAAGGAAGTCTATCTTGAACACTACGTCGCAGGGTGGCGTGGTCTTATAAAGTAAGTGTGTGGTACATACTATACTCAGCTGAGACAGTCTGGAAAGTGTCAGGTATGCAAACTGTTTCGTTTATCCCATCACTAGATTTCTGAACAGCTTGGGGAGCGTTTTTGGATTCATCGCCAAGGATGCTGTCAACAAGATCCACATCCTGGTGACCCTCCTGAATGGTGAGAACGGTTCTCAGTATGTCACTGTCCAGTCAATGGTCAAGTATGAGCTGGAGAACGACCTAGTGGACCTGACCAAGAGAGGCAGACATCCAGAGTCCGGCTGCCGCACCCTCCTGAGGCTCCACCGTGCACTGAGGTGGCTGGAGCTCTTCCTGGAGCGCCTGCGCACCAGCAGTGAGGAAGGCAAGTCGTCTGTCATGTGTTCAGAGGCCTACAATGAGTCTCTGTCCCAGTTCCACCCCTGGGTGGTCCGCAAGGCTGCAGGCATGGCGTTCTGCATGCTCCCGGGGCGCCTTGCTTTCTTCGAGGTGATGAACGTCGGCCCCACGGAGCAGGTGGTGGCCAAGCTCGGGGAAGCTCTACCTCTTATCTCTGAGGTGTACCAGATCACAGAGGAACTTTACACTCAACAAAGCTTGATGGACTTACCATAAAGAGCAACAAAGTATACTAGTATTAGCCACTTCATATAGGACATGATTACAAGGGCTGCTAATCGAGATGTTATTTGTTTTTGGTGACTGTGTTGTTTACCATCTGCACAGTGTTATTAATTAAGCATACGTTCACTGACACTAATCTGTAACTTATACATTTCATTTTTTTATGATGCGTAAAACAACTGTCAATTAAAATGATGCGTGTTTATCTGCACTCTTTATAATGGGTATCTTTTAAATTTAAATTAAACTCTTTTGCTTCTATAGATGTATTCTATTTTTATTTTAGTAAATGAGGGGAACAGTATAGGGCCCAAGTCTGAGCTCACTGCCAAAAGCTGTTTGTTTTATTCCAAACATATCTACACAAAATAATCTGCAGCTATTTTGACAAATAATGAATCTTTTTTTTCAAAATGAAAAACCCCAAATATTATGTATATGATGAACAGTATATATGTTCTGAAATAATATTTAAAATGGGTTGCCCTTCTTAATCTTTTTTGACAGATTTCATTATTAGCAAATTGATAATTGATGGATAGAAATTAATGAAATTAATTGCTAGTTGCTGCTCTATTTAGAACCAATAGCAATCATGATTGTATACATTAGAGAAATGCATGTTTGACACAATATAACAATAGGGTCATTAGGTAAAGTATTTGATGTTCTCGTACCATATTCCACTCACATACTGACATATATTGCTAATATATCATACATGTGACCAGATATATTCTTGTTGTAAAAATTACATTGAAAAAACAACAACAACAAACTGCAGCCTTAATAAGAGAAAAGCAGTTTCTAAAATACTTCCACCTTGATGGGGAAGTAGGGCTAACAGCATTGAAAAAGCAAAACATACCGTAACATTATGAGACAGAAGTGTTGGAATAATGTGGATACTTTATGATTTAAGACTCAGAGGAAACACATATTTTTATTCAGAGTTGCGAACCCAACTATATATGATCACAATGCAGATTTTTAATGTATAAATCAAACAATAGACTATTGTTATTTATTTGTTTTTAAGTGATTGATTGATTGATTAAGAATGTACTGTATTATACACAAATAACAATTAATTAAATTAGAAGGTATTAACAGTGTTGCACAATAAAAATGTTTTACTTGGTTGATTGTGAATTTGTGTTTTGTTCGATCTGACAATGTTTTCATTTCGATACACGGTGCATCAGGACACAAATTACCTCACATTATATTATATTTTTATATTTCGGTGGACATGGTTGTCAATAGTGGTCCCTATATAGTGATGTTTATGACTTTCTTTTGTTTTATGAACCAACTATTATAGAACTCCAATAACAGAAGTTGAATATGGACTTAATAGTGATCTGGCAGAAGTAGGGCTATGTAGTACTTCCAACACCAACCATAGATTTAAAGCATATGAACGAGCATTGTATATAACACAGTGGTGGAAAGCAACAAAGTACATTTACTTAAGTACTGTACATGAGTAAATGTTTGTGGTATCGTGCTCTGCTATTTCTTCTTCTACTAATAAATAAATAAATGCTTAAATAAATGTAGAAATAAATAAATAAATACAAGAATAAATGTATAAATACAGAAATAAATACAGAAATAAATAAATATAAGTTATAACTCAACAGGACATCATTAAATAAATGTATTTCTACATTTCTGTATTTCTTCATTTATTTATATCTCTATTTATGTGTCCACGTATTTCTTCATTTATTTATGTGTGATATTTACGTGTCCGTATATTCAAATGAGCTGGGCGGTCGAACCTCATTGTGTTGAACAATTGGGGTCAAGTCAGAGCAAGACAGAAGCAATCGATCCCTATCACTTGGATCTGTAGACGAACAGCGTTTATTATGCATTCTTGTCTGTACATTCTAAATACTACTGTTGTTGAGTCACGGAATGTAATTTAAGGATGTTTTCAGCCGAGAAGTTAGTAGTTTAAGCATCAAATCTGTGGTCAGTAGATTTCAGCTAATAAGGATATTTGAGATTTTGAGGTCCTGCTCCTGGGAGCTCTTTGAGGCGGCGCGCGCGCGCCGCGCGTGTGCCGCCGAGAGAGCCCTGATCTCGGCAGGACTTTTGAAAATGCTCCGCTGCTCCCGACGTCTCCCTGTGCGGGCTAACATGAGATATATAGGGTTTTGAGAGATCTAAGAGCACAACGAGTTTATTATTTCCTAAAAGATAACGTTACGTCAATTTGACTGAGGTTATATTCAACTTATTATTGTAGCGACCTGGTCAGGGAAGCCAGAGACGTTATATAGTTATTAGTTTTTATACGTAGCCTACGCGCAAACAACAGTGAACACCCCAACACATTCTACTCCACTGTAAAGTATTTTACAGTGAATAATTGGAGTAAATTCATGCGCAAGAACAGTTGATGTGGTGACGTCACAAGAAGAGAGAGTCCTGCGTCCTCGAGTCTGGATTCCCAAGACCAGACTCCAAAAGAACACGAGTCTGTACTCAGTGTTCTTGGAATTGATAATGAGCTGAGCGAGTCAACTTCAGCGTCATGTGCCAGGCAGAAATAGTAGAGCATAACACACCAGGTGCATCACACTCCTGTGACCAATCATGCTTTAGACAGAGGTTCGGACCGCCCAGCTCATTTGAATATACGGACACGTAAATGTCACACATAAATAAATGAAGAAATACGTGTGGACACATAGAGAAATAAATAAATGAAGAAATACAGAAATGCAGAAATATATTTATTTAAAGATGTCTTGTTGATTTATAACTTATATTTATTCATTCCTGTATTTATTTATTTATTTATACATTTATTTTATTTAAGCATTTATTTATTTATTTATACATTTATTTATTCATTTATACATTTATTTAAGCATTTATTTATTTATTCTTGTATTTATTCATGCATTCATTTATTTATTTATTTATTTATACTTAAGTCATTTTAAGTCCTCCATACAACAGAGCTAATTTGTCTTTTGCTGTGGTGGACTAAAGTTGAAAATCGTGTTTATAAGTAATTATCACAAATGTAAGAAAGGGCATGAAATATGAAGGTAATAAAACAACGCTGAATGTGTTTTTGAGCCGTCAGAGGGCCAGAACACCACGGAACTGCAGGTTTACACAATCAGCTGCAGTTGCAGATTCACACCTGAAGCTGCAGGTTTAAACCTGTCGCTGCAGTGGTGCACTTCCACCACCAGGTGTCTCCTCGACTCCAACCGCAAGTCGTCGTCAAGGCAACCAGACTGTCATAGCAACCTAGCTGGCAGACGCTTAAAGTGAGGCACTTCCTGCAGAAACTGGATGAAAAGCGCACAAACAGCATTTTCAGCATTTGGACGTGTAGTTCCGCTTCCACGGGAGGACTCATCTATTCTTCCATTTCGTGAAGCGGCTCGTAAACTTCAGGGTATGGTTGTCTTCAACTCTTATTGTGAAGGACTGACGCCAAGAAACAACTGTGAATTTTCACTGACGGACTCTTCTGAACTCTCCTTTTGCCACAGATGCATTTAACAAGGCCGACGTCCTCCAAAGGGCGAAGCAGACTGGCTGTTAACGACTCTCCGTCTTCCGGTGACGCTGACCCGATACAGAGGCCTCCCGTGTCTCCAGATTGTCCCGTCTCCAGCAGGCCGGACAGAAAGCTACGCTCCCAGTCCCAACCTATAATGTGGCAGGCCGGCCAGCTGAGCCAGGAAGGGGCTCTGCAGATGTTGCAACCCGCCCCCGCAGCACCACTGCAGTCCTTAAACAAGTACAAGGTTCTTCCAGCTATTGGTGGAAGGCAGTCGGGTGTGCGTCCCGGGAGAAGCCTAGACCTAAACATGTCCACGCTCAGCCTGTCTGAGGAGGCTGTCCTGCAGCAGAGGCACCGGCACGAGGAGCCAGGTCTGCCCACAGTGAAGGATGCGACCCAGACCAGCCGCTCTCAGGCGGACAAGACGGCTGGGCCCAAGCCCCCTGACCCAGGACCAAGAATAAGCAAAGAAGCTGGCAGTTTGCTCCTAGCTATCCGAGCCCCATGTGGGAGGAGGTTTCAGCAGCACTTTGAACCCACAGACACTCTGCTGATGGTGAGAGCGAGTGCGGAGCTCAGGTACGAGGCCGAGTACGGGGAGGCTTCCATTGAGACCATGGATGTGCCACGCAGGACCTTCACAGACATGGATGTGAGCTTGGCCCAGTGTGGCATCTTGAACAGATCGGTGTTGTGCATCTCACAGAATTAAAGTTCAGTGGAGGGGAGTCCGAGTAAGCCTAAATATGTTTTCAGTTTGGCAGGTCTGGCTTTGTGGTGGTATTTTTAAAAAAAACTCCACTTCTTGTCTCGGATGTTTTGAGCCTCACTTCGTAAAATGGTGTATTCTGCAGAGTTTAATGAAGGAGAAGTCATTTTGTGTTCAGCAGAAGTTAGAACCCATAAAAAAAAAGGAAAATAATCTTTTGATTTGTAATTGATACAGTATGTTGTGAAAAACGATACATATATCTTTCAGGACATTTGTGGCTTCAATAGATGTGCTATAAATGTGATTTCTTATTTGGTAATTTAACTTTTTTGTGGAAAATCCATGTTGGACTAAAATTATTAGTTGTAGACTTTTTTGTATAACTCTTTCTATTTTTGTTGTAAAACATGTCTCGAGAGAACCTTTTTGGGGATTTTGACGACAGCCAATTCAGAACAATTAGGTCCACTAGTGCGTATACTTGTTAACTTCTTTTGCTGCTAGATTGCTCAGAATCATTAATACATATTACAAGTGTATATAACCACAGTTGGCCTATGGGTACATTTCAAATAGTATGTTCCAGTCATAACAGTATAGGTGATTACTTAATTAAGAAAGTATCTCCTGTCAGGTATTCATTGATGCTCATCTGTCATTTAATAGCAAAGCATTAGAGATAAGAAATGCTGCTGACAAATGCAGCAACAAAATGGGTTGTTGCAAACATTCACATCTTTTGTTTTTTGATGGATGTGCCAAATACGCTTTAATTGGGCTGCAGATGCACATTACAGCCAATATATGATGAATTCATCCGACTTTACTTTTATACTTTAACCATCACCCTGCTTTAACAAACACAAAGGAATAATCATGTGACTAGTTATTGATGTCAGACTTGTTGATTCACTAGTTGAGATAAGGTAACATGCAGGTATGTGGTAATGTACCGGAACCGATAAAACTGCTGGCCTTTCACAGAAGATATGTTTACATGCAACAGAAGAAAAAGCACAGGTCTAAATATTTAAATGTAGAATGAACAACACCTGTGCTTTTCTTTGAGTCAGAATGGCCACTGTGAAAAAGGTCATCTGAAAATAACTCTCAATCTCTTCTATGAAAGAACTCCTTTTATGTTTCAAATGCTGAATGGATCCATAAAATGATTTCTTGATGGAGAGTGAAAGTACCAAAATACGACAATACAATCCTGTTCTTTCAGGAAAAGGAAAAAACTAAATCAATCACACACAAATGGAGCATTTGGAGGTTACACACTTCCTATCTTTTGAACATATTGTATACTACCTGAATACATATATTTTCATGTTTAATAAAAAGTTGTGAGCAACTGCTTCATTTTTCTTTAGATACACCAATACAATGGTCTCACTCATCCAGAGCCAACTCAGCGTTTCAATTGCAAGAAATTGAACAAGTTTAATATGAAACAGTAGCTTTTTATTTTTTTATCCACACAAAAAGTGCAACAGCCCTGGCTTCACAGTCCAACATCAAATGAACTTATCAGTAAACAAACCACACGATGGTGGAAACAGGCATTTAAACCTTAAAATGCTTCAAGTCAATCAAGGATATTTTTTATTTGAACTCCACTCAGATGAGACACGTGCTTATATCTCACCAATCCAACATTTATAATTTACTTAAGATAATCAAACACAACACTGCAAACCAGGATGCATGACAACTTTTATCATGACACCCTTCTTAAATGCTTAGTGGGTTTATAGTCACTGGAGGACAGCTTAAAGGCTGAGGGTGAATCAAACACACAACAAATAAAAAAAACATTGGCACAAATTACTGCCATTAAATAAGATTGCACAGTAAACATAAGCATGCATCTTTCTTCTGTAAACAATAACATGCAAATAATAAACCCTGGGAAAGAACTCAAGTCACATTTGAGGGATCGCATCTGACTGATTTAGTCTTGCGCATAGTGCACGGAGCAGACTTCAGATAGTCAGCTTTTCCATTTCTTCGAGATTATTAGTGTCAAGTTCGGTGATTTTCCTGTCTGTGGGAGAAAGATGGCGAGATAAAAGTCATGTTAGGATCCTTATACTCGCTGTTCTATCTGAATAAACTGAAAGAACCAGGAACATACCGAAATGCAGCTCGATTTGTTTGATGATATCCATGCTGTGGTCGCTGTCAACCATATTGACCGCGAATCCTCTTCTGCCAAAGCGTCCTGTGCGGCCAATCCGGTGAAGGTACGTCTCATTGTCAGCCTTCCCTTCCCTGTCCACTGGGAGGTCAAAGTTGACCACAAGCGACACTTGTTCCACATCGATACCTGTAATCAATACAATCGCTAAATGAGTTGGAGACCTCAGAGCATAAAGATGTTTGAATGTTAAAATCTCTCTCCCACCTCTGGAGCACACGTTTGTCGTCACAAGTACTTTCTCCTTGCCATGCCTGAAGCGTTCAATGATGGCCGCTCTCTGCCTCACTTCCAGCTCCCCACTCAACAACGCCACCTGATGCCCCTCTGAGATCAGCTTGGAAGACAGCCAAGAAGCCATTCTGCGAGTCTGAAGAAAAAGTATCAGGGAAACATACCAAGTCCTGTTAAGGGGCATTTTTTCCTGGAATTGGAAATATTAATTTGTGATAAATACACATCTTGTCTGTCAGTTTATCAAAATTTAAGACCCCATCGACAGCTGGCATTAAAAAGCCATCTGGATATCCTAAGAGTGGAAAAGTGAGTGCGAGCAGACAAGAGATGTGACCAGATCCTCTTAATGCAGCGACGATACAGAAATGTCATACAACACGGACCTGCTGATGTGCAGAAACTTTGGACCAGTTATGCATGTATACCCCCATATTATTTAAAAATAAAGAGCTAAAACCAAAGCACAGATCCTATTGCAAATTGCCTCCATGAGCATTGTACATGCAAGTACATTGAACTATTTATAGTGGTCCTAGCCTGTATTCCAGTAAGAATACAATAGTCCCATCACCCCCCCCCCCCACCTTGGAATGTACTTTAACTGGGCAGAGGATGAATAATACATTTCTTATAACCGCAGGGAAGGTGTATTGAAAATGACAAATGTCTGTAATAATATTAACGTGCAAAGAGTGATTTAAAAAGAGGGGTGCCAATTGCTCCTCTTAAAGTGAGAATCCTCCAGTCCTAAAATGATCATATGAGCAGAATAGAGATGACGACAACTATTCTGAATACCAGGTGATCATTCAATTATTATCTGGGTTTAAAATGTTTACGTTAATCAAGTATTCATAATCAAGTGTGTATTAAGCAGGGTTAAAACAGCCGACTTACATGGCAGAAGATCATGGCCTGTGCAATGGTCAGGACCCCATAGAGATTACAGAGCGATGTGAACTTGTCCTCCTGCGCCTGACAGATCACATAGAACTGTTTGATGTTGTCCAGCGTCTCCTCTTCGCGCTTCAGCTTGATGATATTAGGATCAGAAACCACATGCTGAGCAAACTTCAACACAGACTCCTCAAAGGTTGCAGAGAAAAGGAGCATCTGGCAGTCCTTTGTCAGCTGTCTATGTTGATACAAAGAAAAGCAAAACAAACATTGTGACAGGATAATCATATTGACAGACAAAACTCTTTAATTCTCATCATTGGCATGTTGTCTGAAAGAAACCCACCTGTGGATCCGTACGCTTTGGTCACGATGACCTTGTGTGGCGATCATCAAATCAGCCTCGTCAAACACAAACATCGTAATCTTCTTGGGGTCAATGAGCTTGTACTTGGTGCACCAGTCCAGGACTGTGCCTGGTGTTCCAATGACAATCTGTTCCTGCAACTTGACGCCTCGGACCACTAAACAGAACGCAGAATTACATATTGTGACATAATCAACTCTCGAAAGACTTGAAAGACCATTTTGCTGCAAATTTGAGCAGACGGAATTAAAATTATGGTCAATTCTTACTTCGGTTTCCTCGAATGCCGTAGGCCAGTTTGACATCTGGGCAAAATTTCCCCATTTGCTCGATTACTCGACCAGTTTGCAGAGCGAGCTCGTATGTTGGTGCGACGCAAAGGCACTAAAAGATAGATAGATACTTTATTAATCCCCAAGGGGAAATTTGTCGTAGCAGTAGCAGCACCAATAAACTAAACACACGAGAATAAAATATAAAATACAGGGATGAAAGATATAGATGAATACAAGAAGTATACAAAGTAAAATATAAAATAAAATATATATGTATATATACAACATATATGCATACACAATACAAATACAAATGACAAATTAAATTAAATATTAAAATATAGACAGTGTGCAAAATGCAAAGTATGTGTATGTGTGTAGTGTAAATGAAAATGAAATGTGTGAAGTGCAGATCAACATAGTGTATATGGAGTTATTATTGTAGTTATCGCACTAGGATCTGGCAAGAGGTGATCTGTTGTAGAGCCTCATAGCCGTCGGCAGGAATGTTCTCCTGTATCTGTCCTTGTGGCAGCGGAGCGTGAGGAGACGTCTGGAGAAAGTACTCCTCTGTCCCTGTAGGAGGTGGTGGAGAGGGTGGTCCGGGTCATCCAATATGGACACCAGTTTCTTCAACGTCCTCCTCTCCACCACCTGTTCCAGGTGCTCCAGCTGGCAGCCGATGATGGAGCCAGCCTTCCTAACCAGTTTGTTGAGACGGCTGGTGTCACCGGCTCGATGCTGCTCCCCAGCAGACAATGGCAAAGTGCAGCACACTGGCCACAACCGACTGGTAGAATAACTCCAGCATCTTGCTGCACACGTTGAAGGATCAAGCTTTCTCAGGAAAAGAGTCGACTCCTCCCTTCTTGTACACAGCGTTGATGTTGGCCTTCCAGTTCAGTCGGCTGTCGATGGAGACGCCCAGGTACTTGTACTCCTCCACCATGTCCACATCCACTCCCAGGACACTCAGAGGTGGAGGAGCTGTCGCCTTCCTCCTGAAGTCCACCACCATCTCTCTGGTCTTGGCCACGTTCAGCCGAAGGTGATTCTCATCGGCCCACTTTACAAAGTCGCTCACCACTGCCCTGTACTCCTCCTCCCGTCCATCCCTAATACACCCGACCACTGCAGAGTCATCAGAGTACTTCTGCAGATGGCATGACTCCGTGTTGTACTGGAAGTCAGTGGTGTACAGGGTGAAGAGGAAGGGAGACAGAACAGTTCCCTGTGGGGCTCCAACATCACTGACCTCCAGACAGCACACGGCCCATTCTGACAAACTGTGGTCTGCCTGTGAGGTAGTCAGTGATCCAGGAGATGGTGGACGCGTCCACACCGACCACCCGCAGCTTCTCACTCAGGAGCAGTGGCTGGATGGTGTTAAATGCACTGGAGAAGTCAAAGAAAGTGACTCTCACAGAGACACCGGTTCCATCCAGGTGCGACTGAGCTCGTTGCAGCAGGTAGATGATGGCGTCGTCCACTCCAAAAGAACCAAACAGTTTTTAAATGTTGCATTTATTTCAGCCTCTGCAACTGAATGTTGACACTGGCTGACTCTGTAGATCTCATGTTCTGCTTACCTGAGTCCACTTATTTTCTGGGTTTACATGGCTGAGGATGGCCAGAGAAAAAGCAGCAGTTTTACCCGTGCCAGACTGTGACTGGGCGATCAGATTCTGATGTCTGGAACAGGATACATACATAAAGGGGAAACATCAGACAAACCTGACATAAGGGACATTCTAACATATGTGTATAACTACTGCAAGGACAATAGTTACAGTCCATTTTAGAAAGAAAATGAATTTAAACAATTTTGATAGTCAATAAAATATTTTTTTTGCATAATTTTTGTATTATTCTGAAAGATGATGACATCACCTTGGGCAGTATTTTTTTTTCAGTTCTGTAATATTTTAATTAAACAAGGAAATAATTTGTATTAATTGACAACATACATAATCATCAGTGACAGCACTAGTCCATTGACGTCATGCCAAATTAGCTTTGACATGTTCTCATTATTGTTGCAGTACATTATAGTTCCAAATCTAGCTTATAATTAGTTGTCCAGAGTATAATAGCAACGTCATGGATATCATAATTGTATATAAAAGTAATGTGAATTTACATTTTAGTCATTGGAAGTCCATCCACTGAAGTGAAATCCTGCACTGAACTACATTTACTTAGTGCTGATAGCCAGAAACTTTCAGCAACTACTTTTGATGATTAATTAATCTTACATGCAATTTGTTTTCAAGCAAAACAATTAATTAATTAATTATATATATACACACACAGCAGTTTTTTTAGGTTCTCAGTAGTGAAGATTGACTTTTGGATTGTTGGTTAATTAAACACAAGTAGCATAGTTTTTATTTGATTATTTCTGACTTTAGAGTTCAGGGAGTTTTGTTTTTAAAGAGTCCAATTAATAATTTTCTGACCATTGACTTATGAAGAAAGAAAACGTGTCTTCGCAATACTTCAAAAGATAAATAATAAACTCACGGCTCTGCCAACATCATGGGAAGAGCGTTCTCCTGAATCTTTGATGGCCTGTTGAATCCCATGTCGTACACGCCCCTCAGCAGTTCAGGTGTTCTAGCGATCAAGTAAAAGTCACAAAAAATAATTGCCACAGGGATGGAAAAAAAGTGAAATGGATGTTATACTTACAGTCTCAACTGCTCGAAAGTCTTCACGGAGAACAGAGGAGAAGTGGGGTCCCGCTGCAGGACCTCCACCCGGTTTCTGTTCACGACCAGATCGCGGCGGAGCAGTTTATTCAAAAGGGACTGTTCAGCCATGGGTACGCTGTCCCCCTCGACATTTTCATAAGTCTCCTGCACAACGTTGTCTGGCACAGGTGGGAGGAAAAAACACGTTACGCGCGTCAACGAGGCGATACAATTAGGCCGTCGATATGTAAAAAAACCCCCACTATTTATTAAGTCACCATTTATGTCTCGTCTTATGTTAAGGACCACTTGGGGAACTTTCTTTGAGAAGTCCGCCTGGAGGGAGAAAATATATGGTGAGCGAAAAAAAGATGGTGTGAAAACAGCTAGGTAGCTAATTAGCTTCCTTGCTAATGCACGAGGAGTTAGCAAGTTAGCCCGTGTTTGACGCTACTTTTTGGAGGCGCGTGTCTCCTGTAAAACTCACCTGTATGGATGGAATTGTAGCTTCCTGAACATCGACAGCAACTGCCCACGAGTCGTTGGACATTTTCAAACATTAACTGTGTGTTTCTATCGAAACTAAACTACACTTTTCTTTATTTTATAAAAAGTTTGATGTCAGCGTGAATGATGTGCGTCAAAGTGAAGCGACGACCTGCCGTTGCTCCTGACCTGGACCAACCGCTCCACGCTGGACCACACCACTGATGCTGCCTTCAAATACATCGGAAATATCGGTTTTTTTCATAAGAGAAACCACGAGATCCAGCTCTCTAATACAAGTGAAACATAGCCAAGAAATAGGAAGATACTGTTTTTTCTAACGTCAAATATTTTTTAACCAGAATTTTGTGGCATATCTTGTGTGGTAGTTTTTAAGAAAATGTTTAGCTTTTAATGACGATTTAGCTTTTAATGACGATTACTAAATGACAAGTCTCTCTTTTTGTATGTTAGCTCTACAATATGTGTCTAATTATGTTATGTTATTCTTTATGGAACTATGAAAGAAAATGTCTCTTTTCACTGGCGTAAACAAAAATAAATGCATGCGATATTTTATTTACGAAGTACCTGAAGGCAGCGTTGTATTCACACCCTGCTGTTTGTATGGTGAACCTGCTGACACAACTATCAGATTATAGACAAAGTAATTGTATTAAGTAATTTCACCAATTCAATTCAATATATTTAACGCAGGTCCATGATAAATAATTTTTAAAAACTGCAATAGATTTTTCACATTTAAAACTTATTTTGTATTTTATATCAAGCTACATTACATTAATTTAGCTGACACTTTTATCCAAAGCGACTTGCAGTCAAGTTTCATTCGGACACATCGAGAAGGGCAGGGATCGAACTGCCAATCCCTTTATTGAAAGACAGAAAGTGCTAACTACTGGCCCACAGTTGCCCTACAAGAACTCTAGGGTGATATAGTTTCTCCATAACAGTAATTGTTGTAATTTTGATGGATATCAATATTTATGAATTAAAGTATTTATTTGATTCAAATCCAGTTTCAGCATATAGACCTTAGTGCCATTATTGATTATTCTACATAGTTTTAAACTAATTTAAAAAAAATCTAGATATTAACTTCAATTTGAATGTTTTTGATGTTTGGATTTGTTTTTAATAATCAATTTTAAACTGATTATTCAATTTAAAAAAAGACTAGAAAAAAGCATGCACCATGTATTCATAACTTCCTTTTCACCACATAAACCAACATGCTTGATTACCTTGTGTTTGAAGAGGACAAAGTCTCTCTGTTCAATGTAGAGTTAAGACTTAAGTGGATTGATTGTTGAGTCAATCCTTCTGTACACATGACATCTATTGCATCTGTCCATCCGGGAAAAGGGATCCTCTGTTGCTCTCCTGAAGGTTTCTTCCCTTTATTCCTGTGAAAGTTTTTTATTTTTTATTTCTTGGGAGATTTTCCTGATCCGATGTGAGGTCCTGGGACAGGGATGTCGTATGGGTATTTACTGTAAAGCCCTTTGAGGCAAATTTGTAATTTGTGATATTGAGCTATACAAAATAAACTGAATTGAATTGAATTAAGTAATTATCTCTGGTTCCAGCTTATCTATTATGATGATTTGTTTGTTTTCTTTGTCTTATGCAATAGCAAACTGAAATTAGTTCAACAAGTTTATCACTTGACCGTGAGCTTTAAGAATGCCTTATGGCTATTACTATTTCCAACAATTTATTGACCAAATAATACATCAAGAAAATAATCTACATATAAATATAAAATGAAAATAATCTTTCGCTGTTGCTCCATTATTTTATAATTTGTTACATAAACAATAACATTTTTAAACTTTCTTTTAACCTTTCTACTATTTGGTTGTTAAAGAACAGTGAGAAAGAGAATTAAATGTGTCATTTTGGTAAAAATTCATATGCGTGTGTGCGAGGTTGTTTGTGTGAAACTGTGTTGGAGTGGTTGAGAAACAGATAGACAATGAGAGGGAAGGAGAGAGGGGAGAGAGATGGGTGTGTGGGGGATTGGGGGATGCAGACCTGGTTTTATTGGCTGCAAGTTAATTCGATTTGGAGGCGGATGCTGAGTTTGAGATAACCTCATACACTCACATACAAACAGACACCATCTTTGTTTTCAGGACTATGAAAATGACTGTATAAACATATATTAATTCTCATAGTAACCTCTCAAGAAAACAGATGGATACAACCAAGTAATCACAAAACATAGAGACAGCCAAGCACCCACATTGGATTTGAAACATTAAGGGCTTTTCCAATCACATCCAAGAGAGGAAGAGAAAGAGAGTAATGTGAGGGAGACATGTCTTGCTCCCAACCCACATATATGTCCATCCTAGTTGTTGTTTTTTACTCTACTGGTGTTACAATGCATGCCAAATATTCTGATCCTCGGCTATTATAAAGGACACCTAAATGCTTCCAGTTGTCATCGATTTCAAGGAGGGCTGCTCGAGTGAGTGGGTGGTGCTGATGCTTTGAACAGGAAGGGGGATGTTTATTGAAAGAACTGGACCCTCTGTTTCAGCCCTCTCTCTCTCTCGCTCTCTCTCTCTCTCGCTCTCACAGCCCTCCAAATCCAGAATCCATAGGGAGGAGGAGGATTAAGAGGAGGTGGAGAATAAATTAAATTGTTTTTGTAACCACATGTTGCTATGCTAGATTGAACTGCTGCAACAGCTCCTGGGTTACCATATATTTCCTTTTTTTGCAGTGGACATCCAACTAACGATGTGGCTGCTGCATCAGTAGTTTTTACCACCTGTGGCAGCACTCCTATTCTCGCTTCGCCACAGAGAGACAACAAAAAAGGGGAGCTGAGAAAGGTCGGAGAGGAGGGGGATATCTTTCATTATAAGTGGACTTCTGACAGAGAGAGATCCTCGCTGCATACCCAGTTGACGCAAATGAAAGGTAAGAAAAGGAGTCCATGATGTGATGATATCGTGTGCATTTTAATGTCACAGTGTGTCTCTCTGATGATGCATATATTAAACATCTCAGTCATTTATTTGAAAAGAAGAAACGGTTGACCAGTCAGATGATTCAAACTGACAATGATGCATCTTTATTTACAGTGTAAACATATATATAAGACAATGTGTTTCAACAGGTGGTTACCACAGCATCTGTTTTGACACTAATGAGTGCAGAGAAGTGTGGCAACGCTGACAGAACATGTTGACGGTTGATGGTTTGGTGGTCTTTTAGCAAAGCCAGCAGGGTGATTCATGTGACTGAGCCAACTATGAGGGAAGCATCCTGGGACTGCCTTTTTCAACACAAATTATTATAAGCTATAAGACCGTAAAGAAAGGGACACCTCTGAAAAACACCTGTTGTGCAGCTCATGGAAATGCATTTTTTGTTAAAGCTTAATTTGAACTTATTCAGAAATTGGATTCACATTATCTTTTGTATGAGCTAGATCTTACATTTTACATTTATTGTTGTTCAGTGTCTGTATCTTACCACTTATGGTGTCATATTTTTAGCATTGGAAGAGTTTGCAGTGCAGCAACCTGTATGAAAAGACTGTTTTTATATATGGACAAAGGGATGTGTACCTGTTTGCTTCTCATACATTGGTTGACTGGACACATGATGGCACTGCTGAGACAGATAACTAACTAGACTAATTACATCTGTATGACTTTGTCCTCACCATGAATAACCATGTTGTGTCTAAAATGTTGGTTTGATGAAGATCGTTTGGTTTGAGGAAGACTGATTTCATTTTTATTGATTCTGAGGGGCCGCTTGAGTGGCAAAGGAGTGTGAAAGTTGGGTCTTTAGAGATTAGTCAAACTGGTTAGAATTGTACAAGTACATATGATTTTATGTGAAGAAAATATGTGCCATAATATTTTAATTGCAGCCAGTCACAGCATCATAAATGAAGGCATTAACACCGGTAAGCCTGCAGCCAAGCAAGCAAGCAGAGCTGTCTCTATGGAAATTGCTTTCGTCATAACACTTCCGATCAAGCCTGTGCGCTGGGGCTCTGGTCATGCAGCATGCACAGACCCCTGACAGCACATAACAAAGATTGCTTGTGGAGGAGACGACATTAACAATGAAGCAAGGGCCAGAAGCAACAGCTCTATTTACTGTGGAACTAATTGCTTCATTCCTCCTCATTTACATGTATCAGAAGATTCTTTTTTTTTAACCTCACATGGCAATAAATATAGTTTCTTTTAAACATTGTTGTAATGATGCTATTACCCTAAACTAGTTTTATTGACATGACCTTCATCTCAAATGTTCACACATCTTAAAGGTTCTTTGGATTTTCATCATAGGCTACTCTTGAAGATTAATGAGGTTAGAATATCTATTTGCACCATAGGATGGTCCTGCACTGAATAATAATCTGGAAAGCTGCTTTCATCTAGTTTTATAGTAATAAGGGTTCTTCCAACTGTCAGTCATACCCAATAACGCTGAAACACCAATAATATCCACAGATCCCATTATATATTGTCATTTTACAATTTTTAAAGCACAAATACTTTTAATATGTAAAAAACCTATTTCACTGTTAAAACTAATCCTAAACTCTGTAGTTTATATACATCTATACACGCACAGACTGTCCATAATCATCCAGCCCTCTTGTGTACATCCTGTCTATATTTGTTCGGCTTTGTTTTATTTGTTCCTGGCTGTTATGTCCCTTTCTGTGTCGGTAAATCGAGAGCAATGCATTGCAAAAAAGTAAAAAATAGTTACAATTCCTGCACGTACAGGTTACTTGGCCAATAAAGGTGATTATGAACAACGTTTTTGTTTCATGATGATATTTTTTTATGACAATGGTAGCCTATTGATCACATGCACCCCTCCCATGCAGGATCAACAAGCGCTATGTAGCTATTTATTACTTATGCAGCATTTATGCTAATTTATGAAGCTTAATCATTAGCTTGATAAACACCAATCCCCAAAGCATTCTCAATCAACTATTTATTGGCTGTGTTTTAATTCCAAAGAGGTTCCTCTAAGAAAGCCATGACTCTGACAATCAGGATGATAAACAGTCTCTCTTTGAGGTTGGACAGACCAACATAAGCTAGTAGCTAGTAGCTAGCAGCTAACGGAGACTCTTCACAGAATAATAATTCAAGCTCAGCTCACAGCCCATGTTATTTTCTTTCTGTATACTGTCTTTACATACATCAACAGCTATTATGATTATGAATAACTTTTGACATTGTTGTTGCTCAGTGGTGGAACATAAACACATGTATTTACTCAAGTACTGTAGGGCCTAAGTACAGCTTTGAGGAACTTGTGCTTTATTTCCATGTTGTCCGACTGAAGAGGCCACTTCTACTACATTACTCCATTTCATAGGGAAATATTGCACTCTTTAATCCACGACATTAATTTCATACATTTAATTGGTTCCTTTGCTGTCATGGTAAGTCACGGATGTCGCAGAGAGAGAGGACCCAAATGCCGACACTACTGCAAAAAAACAATATTTTATCTCAGACAACTAACAGGACGACAAAAACGCGGAACAAACAGTACGAAACCACACTGAGAATGAGACGAACATGGTTTACATACACAGGCAGGCGGAGGTGATTGGACAACGGGGAACGAGACACAGGTGAACACAATGAGGGCGGGACCAGCAACCACACAGAAGGAAACAATCAGGACCAGGGCAGACAATCACAGGGAGACAGACACAAGGACTTCAAAACAAGACACAAAACGAGACACAAACTCCAGATTATGACATTTGCAGATGCAGATATAGGCCTACAAAATATAATATAGGCCTACAAAATATATCAACAAACAAAATGATGATGTATTATTGTGTGCCAAGCATGTACATCAAACACACAGCAAGGCCTCATTTCAAACTCTAAAACTAGATGAAAGCAGCTTTCTAGATGACTATTCAGTACAGGGTGGTGCAAATATATCTTAGAACTTCATGTCTTTGACCCGTGGTAAAAATGATAATCTCCCAGTATATATATATATATATATATATATATATAGGCAGTATATAGGACAAAATAACTCTCATCTTTACCATCAGCAACATTAAAATAACACAAACACATTCATCAATAGCCTTCATATCATTAAATGATATAATATGCATTATCCAGAAATGCACCATTGTGCATCCTATAGCCTACTTTTACTTTAGGTGGTTTCATGATTTGATGACAATATTTCTTAATTTTTTTTAATGCATGCCATTTATTTGTGCTTGAATATTTCCACACTGTGGTGTTGCAACTCTTTCACTCAAGCTATCAGAAGTTAACTTTTGGTAGCAGTTTGTTGAGCTTGCTTGAGAGGTAGGGGACATGTGATTGGCTGAGGAAATGATTTGATAATACATGTCCAATAAAACTCTGGTATTATTACAATAACAATCATGAAATAACATTTCATAGTCATGAATTACGTTATAATAATTTCTTCAATTGTTGTTTAAACTATAAAGTATATTTTACACAATGGATTTATATGTTTATTTATTTCCTTATCACAGCTTTTGTGTCTGAAGTGTCATATAACTATCTGCTGATTTTTTTTGGACTTTGTTGACAACAAACCAGAATCCTAAAACCAACACCATGCCTGGACTCATTAACAAGGAGAACCGAAGCGCTCTGCCCCTCAGTGTCTCTGATATCACTTCCTGTGTCATGGGTTACACTCTGGCCATGACGGCCTCTATGACCTATGAAAATATTGAAGATCATGCAATTGAGGGTGAGTGTGTTTACGTTAGTGAACGCTAGCCACTTTCAACCAACCGTATGCTCTGAAACACACTGTTGTGAAATCATTGACTGGACATATTTCATCATCTGGTTCATGCTCTTATTTGTGTTTTTTGATGTTTTTTCCTCTCCAACTGCCTTTTAGGGATCTTCATTTATCCACTGGAGGAAAATTCTATTGTTGTGGGGTTTGAGTCAATGATATCGAGTCAGATTATAACACTGCAAATCAAAGACAAGGCAAAGATAGACGAGTGTTATGTCGATTGCTGCAAGACATCAAATGGAGCCCTCCAGAGTGGCAGCGGTAAGATTGAAACTGCTCGAATCAATATCTTTATATTAGTGCTATACTAGTGATTAAATGACAATGTGTAAAACCCTGTTTCTAGCAGCAGCAGTCAGCTTTGCTAAAATCTCCGATAACCCCACTCACTGAACGCTAGCTGCTCAGCACCAAACGGCCGACAGTCAAAGTTAGTGACGAGCTGAACACAAAGGAGCATTTAGCAGCTGAAGCGACTTTCCCAAGGAGTTGGTGGGATCAAAACAGCGAAAAGAGAGTGACCTTTGAACTTACATTTGCCATGTCATCTGAAACATGACTTCCATGTTTTTGTTATTGTTGCTCTGTGTAAGCTGGATGTGTAAATAAGCAACCAAATCACCTTAAAAGGTGTTCATAATTCAATGTGTTGTTTACAGCTTGTTGTGCTGCTCATGTAGGTTTAAAGCGGCACTGCTGTACTTTAATGTGATGACACACCAACACATCTTGTGTCAGGTCTGTGACTACACATTTGAACAGAAAGCCTTTGTTGCAAACAAAAAAAGTAATGCTTTGAAAAGACAGGTAGTTGGAATGTTGCTTTTGGGATCCAAGGTTTTTGGATCTTGACTCATTCTTAACACTAAAACAGGACGTTTGTCTGTGCTGCTTTAATTTTAATCATTCTTTTTTAGTTTTTTTCTAAAAATAACAAAACCTTATATAAATGCAGTTAACTTTAAGTCTTCAGTGACATGGTTATACAGGTGAACACATTTTCATCAGATGGTCAGATTTTACAGATGCAATTATGGGAGAGGTTTAGGCAGCTCCAACTGAAGTAATACAGTACAATAGTTAATGTGGAGTGTTATATCATTTTAATAATAATTCCATAGTGTGGCAATTCACCTAAACTAAGAAGCTCATTGTCACCCCCATATCTGAAAATGAAGTTGTATTTCAGGTTAAAAGGATAGCATCTTAGCATTAGCTTGGGTGCCAATATAACTTGTGGTAAAATAAAATATTTGGTTGCTCATCCATTCTGGTTTTACAGGACATATAGTGATTGATGAGGATTTGGAGAGGACGGTGTTAGTGGTTAACCTCGGGATCATCCCTCCTATGGAGACAGTCCATATTCTGGTGAGCACCTCCTCTGAGCTGTCCACCCTGCCCGACGGAGGTATCATGGTCTCGTCCCCATCGGTGTGTACACCTCGGGTACAGAGGACCATCAACGAGGAGCAGGGACTATCCCCAAACTTCTCCAGAACGTAAGAAAACAGAGAGATTAATAAAATCTAAAAGTCGCTGCCTTGATCATATTACACCATGTTCCATGTTGAAATTGTTATATTTTGAAGTTGGATTTGACACAGCTAACTGGATTTTCAGACTACAAATGTTGTTGTGTATGGATGGAAACATCTCATATGTTCATTCAGGATGGCTCCATTTGAATGTAGTTATGCTTTGCAAATTTTAGGCGGGACAGGCACAGTTGTGCCTCGAGTCCTCACGATCAAACTGCTAACCTCTCTCAGCTGTGGTTGTCTTCACTGCTGGAGGAGGAGGCCATCAACTCCATGGACTACGAGTTTAACTTCCAGCTAGAGATACGGGCCCCCTATCTCCTCTCAGGTCAGAGAAATTACCCAATACATGTCATATATTTGATTGTAATCTATCTATCTATCTATCATCACAATTGGATTTTGTGAATCTGGGAAATATTTCCATTACAACCTTTATGCTACATAGTGTTTACTTGCTGTCGCTTCATATTTATCCTATACATATAATACAATTGTAATTTATTTTCATCAAACTCTCAGGAAAAAAAGCCCATTCATCAGAATGAGGGATTGCTTTATATTTGATAATTTTATCATCAGAGCATAAGTAGCTTTTAACATCTTTTGGAGGTTTTTTGTTTTCATAACATTGTTATTTCTACTATTACTGGAGGTGAAGTCACTGGTTATTTGATCTGCTCTGGCTGTTGCTCTGTGTAGGTGTGGAAAGCCCATCTCACGCCATCCGAGCTGATGCAGACCCGCTGGCTCGCTCTGCCACAAGCGTTGTGGTCACTCTGGCTGACAAGTACACTTATGACTGTCCTGTCAAAATCCTCATCTACCCGAATGGTAGGTCCACAGCTTCAAAACTCATGATCAGCAACACCTTTCAATTGATTATCCTACCCTCCTCTCTTAAGTACAATCATTTAGAAATATTTTGTACTGCCCTGTCAGGCTTATTAAATAAAATTTTTGGTGCAAAGGTCACGAGTATGTGATTTACCGCCTCACTTTGTGTTTCTTCTGATGTATGATATTCCAGTCCCACTGTTTTGTGTGGGTGTGCAATGTCAGGTCTGTGTTTTCTTTCCTTGGGCTCTCATTTCTCTCTGCAGTCTTGACCGACACTATGTGTGGGCCAGTTGTCTCCCAGAGGCAGGAATGAGCCCCGGTGTTCCAGATCCAATAGCCCTTTTATGAAGGCTTTGTTCACAAACAGACCTGCTGCCACTGCCGGGCAATTTAATTCAGCTCAGACTTGTGCTGCAGTTTCAATCACAACATGGATGTTCAGCTCAAGCAGAGATAGACAAATACTGAGTGCTATTACAGAAAACACCGGCCTGGTTGATTAATGAACTGACAACACGTTGTCATGTATATTACCACAAGGTTACTGCTGAGTTCGTCAAGTCGAATTTGAGATTTTCAAAGACATTTTTATTACCACATCAACAATCTAATACCTGTTGTCAAAGTAAGAAAGACATCTTTTAAACCAGTACGGATGATAACGCCTCTGGAGTTTTTAATTAAATCCATTAATTTATTGACATTTATATCCCATTTTGTCAGTATTTCCCTACAGTATATTCCAATAATGACCAATAATATAATTAAATTAACAAAGAACCATGAATCACTTGATAAGCAGCAGAAATGATGGAGTAACTGATTAAAAGGTCCACCCATGAATTTTCCAAATCCCCAGGATTCACTCAACCTTCTGAGCTAATTATGTCGTATTGAGACCCAGCTGTGATACAGCATCTTTATACACAACCACCTCCTCGTTCTCACATGAAAGTGTGGATAAACCACTGATAGACATAATTTGCCTGTAATATTTCAAGTTATATATGTTCGTTGACCTACTGTGCCACTTTAGAGCCTCATCTGCCACATGTGCTTATTGAGAATGGAGACATGACCCAGGAGGAGTACGATGAATATATTCACGGTCGGAGTGATTTCATCAAGGCTGCCAAGAAGGACTCCAGCGATGAGAGGAAAGTGAGTGTGTCCTCGACATCCGCACCATGCACCTGAACTGATGACATTATCACACCACCGGGAGAGTGGTAAAGACGACAAAGTAGCGCAACATCATGAACAATGCCCTGCAATAAATACTATATTTGAGAAGCTGCAATGATTATGTCCTATTGTTTTTTTATATCTAACAACATATTGCAATCCAGTGGTGGGGGAAGTATATTCAGTTCTTTCACTTAAGTAAAAGTGAAGATATTCCCAATAGTTGTTGGCTTTCAATGTCTTTCTATTATATATGATGTTTTATTTTAATTATTGCGGTATTACTGTGTCTAAGTTTTTTCTGATTACTGTTCAGCCAAAAACACAGAATCCCCCAGTTAATAATAAACATTTAAGTTAAAAGATCACCACATTTGGAGAAACAAGGTTTACACTGGACAGAAAAGGTGCAACTTTTTTTACATTTGTAGAGTAGTTAAAGCTTTCGGGCAAAGGAAGTAAAAATAACAATATTTTTCTCAGAAATCTTTTGGAGTAGAAAAATAAAGTGGCGAAAAAACAAAATAATTAAAGTACAAGAAGTTTAAAATGGTACTTTAATAAACTCAGTTACTTTCCATCCCACGAATATTTGTGTACCTGCCTCGTCCATTACATCTGTGCCATGAGCAGTAAAGTGACCAGCGGAGGTAAACAGAAGAAGAAAGAGCACTTCGCCATAAAATGGGTTTCTATGGAAACACTGCACGGAAGCTTCACATTCAGATTGGAATTTTCTGCACGTCTCCAATAATTGATGTGCCCTGTCTGTCAGGCCGATCAAGTCCCATTCATTGCCTTCTTTAAGCGTTGCAATTAAGTCTGTCCATTCATAAAAAGTCCAGTTATCTCACTGTGCCGAATCTCCCAATTAAATATATGCCTTTGATTTATATTCCTCTGTCTTTACAGATAGATGTCATTCACAGGCGACTCCATAAGGACATCCTCCACAACCCTGTGGTCATGTTGAACTTTTGCCCTGACCTCAAGTCCATAAGCTCAGACCTGAGGAAGGTTCACGGCGAGTTTATCTTCCTCATTGACCGTAGCGGCAGCATGAGCGGGGTTAACATCAACTGTGTGAAGGTATTTTTAATCTCAGTGTGTTATATTTCTTGCATAGATGCACATGCAAAAACACAGGCATACGCTGCATTTACATATACATTGTCACGTCACCACTTTAAAGATGGTTTTTTTGTGTGCATGCTGAGTTATGGTGTGTTACATACAGTCAACACACAACACAACACGATAATAATATTACATGTAAAGCTAATGCCTCAAAACACATGGTGAACATGATATGACATTAGAGGCTATATAATTGATTTCCAGGCTCACCACCAAACTGATTCTGCAATCTTTGCTGATTATCAATCATATAACTCATTCATTACTCCCCAAATTGCTTCCAGTTGCTAGGTTTTAGACAGGAACACGTTGATGTCTCGCACACATCATGTGACCTTTCTTTAATATCTACAGAGCCAACTCATTCAAGGTTGATATTTCTTTCAATATGTTGGTAGATTATTTGGCTGATTTTGCATTCACCCTACCCGCGGTGTTGATTTATAACCTTTTTATTGGATGTGTCTGACACTACAATGTCTGGGCTTAAGGCCCCGGTATCCGGTAAAAGCCAGTGATGCTATGACTATTTTTGCACTGACCTTCAAACAATTCTGCAGAATGGCTTTAAAAATATCTCTTAAAACATTACATGGCAATCTTTTTTCTTTGTGAATGCATCTGAAGAGGTATTTTATGATTGATTGTCTGGTGGGCTCTTTGTGCTCTCTACCTGAATGAAGGTTGAGCTAAGTGGTCATTCCTAGAAACTGCCCTAAAAGAAGCAGTGATGGATGAAAGGACACCGCGTGATGCCACTTTTCTTTTCTCCTCTGCTTAAGAAAAATCAGCTGTACAGCGACAACAGCTGTGCTTTCATTCAACCAGACATCCGCAGACATAGTTGTAATGCAGTGGAGATGTTCAACAGGACGTTAAGCACCTAATGAACAGAACGAGGGCATTGCCTTTGAAGATGTTCTGTTCTACTTTCTGAACGTTAAATTAATCTGTTCTCTGTCTCTCTTCTTCTCAGGATGCCATGGTGGTGATTCTCAAGAGTCTCGTTCCAGGCTGCATTTTTAACATCATCGGCTTCGGCTCCACTTTTAAATCACTATTCACAACCAGCCAAAACTATGAGGAGGTACAGCAGCTTTGGAATACAGTGATGCAGCTCTGTTGTGAAAATGTATCCAAAACAATCATAAGATGCTGTATCTCAAGAAATAAGCTTTCTTTCTTTCCTCTTTATCTCAGGAAGCCCTGGCTCTGGCCTGTGATTATGTTCGGAAGATCCGAGCCGACATGGGGGGGACCAACGTCCTGGCACCGCTCAGTTGGATCCTGAGGGAGCCGATGTTCAGCGGACACCCCCGCCTCCTCTTCTTGCTCACTGATGGAGCCACCAGCAACACAGGCAAAGTCATCGAGCTGGTTCGCAGCCATGCACGCTACATCAGGTAAGTATTCCTGCTAAGGTTCACAACTGACCTCTAATCTGAATGTTAGAATGTAGGAAAAAGATCAATAATGAGTAATGATATTGTCATATTGTCTCAAAGCTGTTCTGGTGGAACACTATGATTCGTAGTGGCAGACATTGCACATGGCCCACCCTGACATAGATGTGTGTGCGGTAGCTGCTGAGTTAACAGGGAGTATGTTGTAGTGACAGCACCGGCTGAGAAGCTATTGTATGTCAAAGGAAATGATACTACATTCATCTTTTCTTCATGACAATTATGCAAATAGAAACAGCACAGTTGACGAAGGAGATAAAGTCACATTCAGGAATTATCAGGGGCTTTAATAACCGGATATGAAGCAATAATCCACTGAAATGAAATCCAGAAATCTATATCAAATGTTGTCTGAATGTCAAACATCATGTCCATCACCACAAATAATTTGTCCCAAGAGGAGAAGACAAGGGCATTTGTGCAGCTTTGATTTTAGATCGTTGTTTACATTGTTGTAATGTTACAACTGATAGTGAGCGCCGGTGGCACAATAGATCTGCAATACACTGGGAAATCATTTCATTTTAAAGCCTGCATCTAAGTCTCACACTGTGAATCCCTTTCCTGAGTCACTCTGGAAATAATTGACTTTTGTCTTCCCCTTTTTAATGGATAACCGCCCCCAGAGGATTGCATTAGGTACACAGAGCCTCCGTAATTTATTGACACTCCCATGGTCATTATCACACTATGCTTACAAATCAGCGCAGCCAGTCTGAGACCAGACCAAACAACAAGGAATCTGTCCCGAAAAGGTTGTCTTCTACCGACAGTATGCAAGAGGTGACATTTCTGTTTTAATCTAGGCTCATTAAAAATGCAAAGGGACATAGCTGGTGCAATGAAATCAGCCAGCTCATCCCTCTGTGAACATTTTTATGAAAATGGTCAAATTCAGCATCAACGAACCTCTCAGGAGCACTCTGAGAGGCAGCGGGCATGTCTCGACCTTCCGTCATGCAAGATCATATCTGTTTTAGGACATGAACAAATATATACATCTCCAAAGCAGCTCTTTAGATCTCTGCAAAACGTGTGACCATCCTGAGAAGATACCCGTTATCATTCTTTTGATCCACGGAGCCGCTGGGTTTAATGTGTTTGCGCAGATGTTTCACTTTCGGCATAGGACAGAAGGCTTGCAGGAGGCTGGTGCAGGGACTGGCGAGAGTTTCCAAAGGAACAGCGGAGTTCCTGACTGAAGGAGAGAGGCTGCAGCCTAAGGTACTGATTTCCAGCTGTATTGCCAGCTAGTCTGAGGGCCACTAGAGAGCCATTATACTCCAGTTCATAAACACAGAGTGTCTTCCACTGATATCAATTAGGTAATCATATCTCAGATACGCCTTAGCTGTCTAGGCAGCGAGGAGCCACGTGTGACGTCTATTTTAGTTGTCTTACTTTTACTCTACAGATGATAAAGTCGCTGAAGAAAACCATGTCTCCAGTACTCAGTGACATTTCCATCGAATGGCTCTTTCCTGAGACGAAAGAAGTGCTGCTGTCCCCCGTGGGCAACACCTTCCTGTTTCCAGGAGACAGCTTGATTGGCTACAGTGTGGTGTGCGACGCCACCCGCTACCACGCCAACCCCAAATCTGTAAGTGGAAGACATTGATTGAAACAAGACAAAATGCTTGCAGGACGACCTTCTGTGTTGTAAATATTTCAGGAAAGGAAATTAATTTAGTTAATGCCCGGCTTAATAAATGATGTTGTTGTTTCATTTTAATGACTTGGTTTTCATGGTGACTAAAAAAAGCCCTCTGTGAAGGACATCTTTTAATCAAACGTTGGATGTGTCACCAACTCCAAATGTGAACAGGATAAGAGGAGGCGATACAGCATGATGCGCTCCATCGAGTCAGCCAGCTCCGTGTTTTACCAATCTCAAGAGGAGGACGCGGTGAAGACAGGCAGCGACTTTCCAGGGTCCTACAGAGAAGCACCACTGTACGATTCCTACCAAGACTCCATGCCAGACAGCCCTGTCCCCACAGAGCATGACACTGTGGGTAAGAACCCAGAGTGCATGCATCTTGTTACTATTTCAATCGTCTTTTGTAACACAAATGTCGGCTGGACTAATGAGCCGGCCATGGCAATCGGCTGAAACTGTCTGTCTAGTCATTTGGGCCGGTCAATAAATTAGCTTAACAATACAATGTAGATAAAAGGCCTGATGAAGCTGCAAAGTATCTCCTCTTTTCTCATCTGAGAGAAACATAAAGGAAAATGTATGTCAAAAATGTCTACATTGACTCGTTTTGTGTTGATGATTTCTGTTTCGCGACAACACATCAGGGATGGATTGTAAGACCTCTCCAAGAAGACGGGCATACAGCACCAACCAGATAACAGAGTACAATCCAGCTAAGAAGGTCTTCACTCCCAGTGATCCCAGCTCTGTGGTGGCAAAGAATCCACTGAGGAGAGCCAAAGTCCAGGAGCTGATCGGCCAGATGAGCCCTGAGCATGAGGCCCAGTGGAGGAACGACTACCAGGTCTGGTCTCTCGCCCTCAAGAACAACATTCACATGACAGATCTCAAACCAGTGCTGCAAAACTGAGCTTCACCAATGTACACGTGTTGTATGTTTAGGTGCACACATGCACATTAAAGACACAAATCTGTTTTAACTGCTCATTTTCTCTCATGACTCAGTTGTCATAGTGTCTTTATAGGGAAAACCACATAATTTGTATCTGGCCTGCATGTATAAATTAAACAGCCATCTGACCCTCTGGACTGGAGTGTAATGAAGAACAGACTAATGTGCTCTCCTCAATGATGAAGGGCAACATTTATGAATGGTAATTACGTCTGAATATTGCTCGGGGAGCATCTCAGTATAACTAAGCAGAGTTCACTGGACTTTGGAGACATTATATCTTCTATTTGCAAATTAAGCTGAGGATCCACTGCCCTTGTTTGTCTATTTCCAGAAAAATTAAGACATCAAATTCAGATTTATTTTAATCCGTGCAAAGAACGTTGAGAATATGAATGCTCTTACCTTTCTCCCAAAACTCAAAACAGGCTTCTGTTATATTTATTCATTAAAAAACATTGTATCACACTGCAGAAACAATATGTGATGATACAGTATATATCTTTTTGGTTTTAGTTCCTCACTATGACAACATGTAAAACTTGATCACATCAGATTCAGGGAAAAGAGTGAGGTACTATTTTACTAGTTTCTGACATTTTATAAACCAAACATGGAATAAAAAATTGAACTTCACATAAATATACAATGAAAATAACTGTTACGACTGTTAAAATAACTACTACAGAACCATCTGCAATGTAGTATATACTTGAAAGCACTGTGAAATACACATGAATTAACACACTCAATGACTAGAATTACAATGGTTACTGGTAGGTTCATACCGTATTTAAACCGGCGTATGTTGAATCTTGTTTTCAGCCACAGTTGGAAAGCCTGTGTGCCTCATCTTCCAGCGGGCGTCAAGCCAGCTGTCACAGGCCGCTCACTCAACAGGAAGTGGACTCAGAGCTTCATTTGCAGCCTCAGGAGAATCCTCAGCCCAGCAGCATCGGGGCGCCGCCTGCAGCTCGCACCTCCGCTGGGGAAGATGGATCCAGATCGTCCACCGACAGCCCGTCTGTTGGCAGCGTTGGAGATACGGGTGAGACCACAAGCACAAGTCGGTTTTACTGAAAATGCCAACAATTCATTTCATATATATCTGCAAGTGCATTATTAATATTGGATTGAATTAATGTGTTTCTGATGAATATGTTTTTATGAAACCAAACCAATCAACACATCTTTTTCGCGAATAGTTTGGCATTTTGGGAAACACACACATTCTCTTTCATGCTGATGAACAGATTCATACCGCTCTCAATTATGTTGAAATTGTTTTTTAGTCAGAGTAAACAAATGTACAGAGTAAACCTATCAGATATGTTTTGCGTTATTTAGTAAGCTTTAAAGGTGCAGGATTGGCTAGTGGTTTCCACCTGTTTCCAGTCATGATGCTAAACTAAGCTAACTGGCTTATGGCCATAGCTTCAAATATATTGTAAACACATTAAAAGTATTATTCATATTCTCATCTAACTCTGTGCAATTAAATGATTAAGTTAATGATGTTAAAGTATTTTAAATTCCTTTTCATGATAAAAATATGAAATGTGCCTTAAAAACAGATTCAAATCACATCCATCCAAAATCCAGGATGAGAAAAGATGACTGATGGTCAAGCACAGACGTGACTCTTGAGAAGGACAGCAAATGGTCATAATTGGGAACAAAACAGAACATTTATCCGGAACATAAAAGGTAGCATTTTAGAAAACAATGATTTGAGCTCCATTCACGCTGGCTGGAATCCGAGAGCTTTGGAAACATATTTCATGAATAAATCCAACATACATCCAGTCAGTATAGCAGATGACAAGGATGGATTTGAATACATAGTCACACAATAAATATGCCCATTCAGGAATCAAACCTGTGATCTTTCAGATGGCTATGGACACCAGTTATGTCAAGCAGAAACCCCACAGGAGACCCACACTTCAGATCTGGGTGCAGCCAACCAGCCCAAAGGGGACTGCAAGGCGGTGGTGTCCGGACTGCTGTGTGGGAAACTAGTGAAGTGGGAGGTCGTCTTTGATATCGAGCCCTTCCTGAACGGCCGGGAACGTGAGGAAAAGGTCCACGAGGAGCTGTGGAACGAGACCTTCCACCACATGGCTGGACGCGCCATCATATGTGACTTTGAGCACATGGTGGATAAGGAGTGTGCGATTGAGCACGGTGAGCTCCACTGGGATCTAATTGTTTAATGGAAATGGATTTTAAGATTAGAATGAATAGAGTGTAATATTATGTATTCCTTTGATATGTTAATTCATTGTGATGATTTTGTTTTACAATTCACAGGCTCTGGCAGGAAGTACCAGCTCTACGCTATCCATACCAGCAAGGCCTGCAACATACTGAGCAAATACACAGCGTTTATTCCCATCGACCTGGACACTAATGAGTATTTGCAGACATGTATTGAATACATAAACGGTGGTAAGTCATATAGATCTGTTGGTAATCTTTATATCACCCACAGTTCCATCCTCACATATCTGAACGGAACATTGACCGCAAACAAAACCTGGAGCGACTTATTTCGGTTGAACTTACTTTGTTTGTAGTTCTATCGTCTGTAAAGTGACCTTGTATGTGGACTTGTGTCCTACACTCACACTAAAAGTATTGTCACTTTGAAGGACATTTTGGGAAATGTGCCTCTGTGTTTTCTGAAAGTAAGATTTCTCTCCTGACTTGTGGACTTGACACGCACCAGAGTCCACAAGCTAAGGCTGGTTCAGACTGAATAAAATAAGCCAATATCCAAAGGCTAAAAAAGCACTTGCAAATTGTCCAGCTATAGAAAACTGTTTATCCATTATCCCAAACTCTTGAATGTTGTTTTCAGGTGAAGGTCTGAAGCGGGGCTCACATTCAAGGTCTCGTTCAGGGAGCAGTAAGAACAGAGGGTACTCCATCGGACTGGGTCGCTCTCAGTCCGGTGGCATGTCGGAGGAAGCTGACGATGTCCTGCTGCCCAACAGTAGGCTTCTTCATATATATTTAGCTCACATTTAATTTACAACTTCATTGAGATAGAAGTACACAAGGGCTTAGGGGTGCCAGTCTCAGACTTTGAGAACCATTGCAATAGACAGATGTCATATTTGGGGAAATTACACATTTTCAAGATTTATGTTCATATATCTATTAAAGTCAATTGTTATATGAAATGGAAAGGTTGCAGCCTGCTCTGCTGGTAACTAGGAGACCTAGAGTACTCAGAAAGCTGCGTGTTGCTTTAAATTAAAAATATTTCAACTTCAGCAAAAGAGCACACCATTTTAAATTGGCTTTCAGTGGTGGCATAGCAACAGCAGGTGATCAAAAGGAGCACACTGCTTGAGCATCTGGCACTGCCAGTAAAAAGGAGAGGTGCACACGCAGCGGGGGAACAGATGATGAGCGTTCGTGTTGGTAATGTCTTGAGGAAAAAGAGGGATTTTGTAAATAAAGAAGTAAAATGTAATAGACAGCTGAGAGTTAATCTCAATCATTTGATCATTGTCTCAGATGGGGAGGATGGCGTCTCTCCGTGTAGCACCTCCTCCTCCAGCGGCTGGGAGAGAAGTAGCTTCACAGATAGTAAGTGCCACACATCAACCGGTCAGTGAATTTGTTGCATCTCATCCATTTTCTTCCAGAAAGACCTTTGATATAAGCCGACTGCCGGCCGAGTGTCTTTATCTGTGCAAAACAGTCCAAATGTGAAACATGAGATTATTGACATTTAAATTCATCTTCTTAGAAGTGATGACTGAAGTTGATGCAATGCTGTCCAGACATTCAAAAAAAAAAAAACTATTGAAGCAAAAACACAGTGTTGTACCTCCCTCTGATTTGACTTACATCTCATTGGGATTTTTACCTCTTTATTAGAGACTAAAATACCACTGCTTCTCTCTCTCTCCTGCTCTTGTCTAATAGTGCCTCTGTCTCTCTCTCTCTGTTTCCAAGTCTTCCAAAGGAGTCCGTCTGTGACCTCTGACCAATCACAGAAATTGATGGAGAGCCTTTGTTCTGCCAGGTGGGTGATTGGAGACTTGCTGGCGATGCAAATGTTCTGTAGCTGTGGTCCCACTGCATGAGCAAACACGGGGAATTGAGCCACAACTGCTCTCTTTTTTAACATCTTTGTGTATGAGCTGTATTCTGACTTTGGAAAGTTCTGTCTTGAGGTTAATGCATCACCATAATACTGGACTATTTGAGGACCAGTCGTGACCTTGTAAGGATGATTGACGATAGATCTCCTTTTGTAAAACAAGACCACGAGTCTCCAGCCATGCTAGCTGCTCTATAAGGCTCTACGCCTGGGTTAGGCGAGAGAATACGTTTGTACGATGTGTTGTTCGGCCTCACTCGAGAGGCAGAGGTGAAAGCTGGGGAGACGGATGGCATTCATGGCGTTGCACTCGCTTGATCACATCCCAATCAAGACGTTGGAAAGGTGGAGAAGGGAAATAGTTTCATTAGCGATTTGACACTCCTACAATCACATCTGATAGTTTATACTGGCCCCAATAGGCGCAGCGGAGATTTGAGCTAAGTACTAAAGGTACAGTTGTTGAGACATTTCATACAAAGCCTCATGGTGGCGCTGGTACAGTGAATGTAGGACAATCCATAGTTGTTGAGATATTTAAGTCTAAGACAAATAGACCTTGACTGCTCAACCCACATGCCGATAAAACCCTGCTGCTAGCATGGCTAAAAAGCGTACATTTATTGGATCCCTTTTGCGAATCTGCACGTGTACCGGAATAATCAATAACAGTTGCTTTCCCTATCTTCATGAAAACAGCATGTGGTGTGTGCTCAGCATAATGTGATTTACATCCGCCTCTCCCTCTCCGCTGCAAGGTTGGCCCTCAGCAGGACTCGCCTCCTGACTCGGGCTGCCAGAGGATTCATGGGTCGATCTCACAGCAAGTCAATTGGAGAGAGCGACAACGAGAACAAAGACTACATTCCTCTAGTGAGCTGCAGATCTATAACACGCGTTGGTTGTCGTCAATCTTCATTTCTTCTGATCGACTTTAATTTGGACCGACATGACTGTATTTGTCTAAAGAGACAAATGTGTCTGTGACAGTTAGAGTGCATGGGAACAATGAGTGGACCTAGGCTGTATTGTACGATGCATATTTGATTTAAATCCAACCATCAGGCTCTAGACAACAAGGGGCCCAAAGCACGATTTTCTTTGAGAGCCCGCCTTACTCTGTCTGTGTGTTTGTTTGTGAGAAAGCGAGAGACACACTGACACATTCACACACAAAAACATTAAAATGGCTAAACTAATGTCAATCCACAAAGGAGTCTGATCGTATTGTCACGTTTTAGAATTCTATTGCGATCAAATTAAAAAGAAAAGCAGAAGACTCTTTATTTTTCCTAATGTCATTATTATTGACTGCACGAACAGTCTGACAACAGCGTTTGCTGCCTTGCACCATCATTTTCAAGGCAATTAGAGCAGACTTGGCTTTGGCCGTTTCAGAGTACATACAGACAGACAAAGTAAGTACGAAGTTTAAAAACAAAAATTAACCTGAAAATAAGGATTTGGACCCTATAAGCTTTACTTTCTGTCAAGCTGTAAACTATTTTCTCTGCCTAGGTGTTGTTGCAGTTGGCTAGTGGCGCATTTCCGCTGGACACGGCTCTGTGTGAAGCCATCAGCGTGCCCATGAACAAGTTAAAGTGGACGTCCCCCTTCACCAGCCACCGCACCAGCCTGGGCCACCTGTCTCACTCCAGCAGCCGCCGTGCTGAGAGTGTCGATGACCGACACAGGTCACCGTGTGGAAGTGAAACAAATCAGCAACCTGCAGAACCCACTGTGGGCATCTACAGCCCTTCTCACCTGTCCAGGAGCTTGTGGACGGATGCCGGTCCTTCCACGGCGTCTGATCCCCCATTCTCCCCACATGCCCAGGTGGAAAGTGGGCGGGGCTCCGCCTCAGGGAGCTTGGAAGCAGCATCGCCCAGCAGTGGTCCAAAGAGAATGCTGGATCCTGAGAGCATGGTGTGGGCCACTGCTGTGGCCCTCGCCTGGCTGGAGCACAGCTCTGCCAGTCATTTCATCGAGTGGGAACTCGTAGCCGCCAAGGCCAGCATGTGGCTGACTGCGCAGGAAATTCCAGAAGGCCGAGACTTGGCCTCCGTCAAGGCTGCAGCCAACCAGCTCTTCATGATCCTCAGACACTGGGATGAAAACCTGCAACTAAACATGCTCTGTTACAACCCTAACAGTGTCTGAGGCCTGCTCATCCAAGGATGAAATGGACTCAATTCCATACTATGCTAACTGAGGCTGTAGTGTTCTCTTCTTTGTCCTCTGGAGTCAGAATTTGCTGTTGCAGTTGTGAACAATATGTATTTTCTTCTCTGTTATGTGCTGTATCTGCAAACATAACACAGGCTCTTCAGAGGCACGATGTGCAAGCTTTTACCTCGCTGGTGCCATATTGTAGCTGGATCCGTGTTAGCCAGAGGATCCAATCAGATTTATTCCACAGATTTGAGTTTCATGGCAAAGAACATTAGTGTTAAATTATTAGCATGCTAGACCATTGACCGTCACCATCTGAGAAAAACTCTTATTGTCATCATATTGATGTTATGGGGTGAATGCTGCAAAAAGAGTGTCAGAGAAAAACTGCTTGACACATTTTAAATCTTTCGGAATTGATTGTATTGTGGTGGAAAATGTTACATGACAGCATCTGAGTACTTGCAAGCATTACAACCTATCTTTTCTATTGTCATGTTCTTAATATTTGCCATCTCTGCAAACACAGAAAAATATGCAAAAAGCTAGAGAAATATAAAATATATGTTAAGATTTGTTGAAAAGATATGTGGCTTAGGTGGGAATCTATGAATGTGTATCTCAGTAGCATGGTATTTACTGTTTATTGTTTATGATACATATAGTATATATTTTCTCACTCATCTGAGCACCCGTCTTCGAGGTTTTAAATCATGCATTGTTTTTTGGTTCAAAGAGTCACACAGACCTGGACTCGATAGTCCCAAAACAGGCTGCAAAATTAGCCTTGTTATTACTAAATGTTTACGATGTAATATGGATAATTGCGCCTCACTAATTTAAAAAGGGTTTGCACCACACACTCCAAGATTTCAGTCAATAGAAAGGTGCACTTAGTAGAATGCAGATTTCCGCCAGGTGTGTCCAAACAACCACGATTGTAATGTGTGATTGAATGAATACAACCTACAATTGGCTTACCCCTGTGTTCTGGAGACCTATGGGCTGTGAGGCATTCTAAAACAAACTTTAAAAAAAACTACGATATAAGCAGGCAAACGGCTCAAAGTTGTTGAATATGACATTTCCCGATGTACTCAGCAATGTGTGCACTCGTAGTTCTCGAAGCTGTTTGGCCAACACTCCATCGAAAAACAATAACGTGTGCAAACTGTTTCCCCGTATGGTGTCTCTGGGTGAGAGGTGCACATTCACTCACTCACATATGACCAATCGCATAATCCTCCTGGCGGAGAAAATCATACAGCTCTTTTAGACTGCATCAAATTCATGCTGACACTGAGAAACATTTATTCATTTTACAGACGCTCTGTTTTCAACAATGTGTATGGGAACAAAGCTTTTTGGGCCGCCCTGCGTCTCATGTTGCAAATACCCTGTGCCGCTAAAAATAATGAAAAAGTGCTTGTTGGAGCTGGGCTGCAGTCGAATAGTAGGCCTAACATTTAAAAAATGATGTTGAATATCTTTTCTTAACCTCTGATGTTCACAGAACTCTCGTTTCCTAAGTCTGGAGGAATTCTTCTTGCAACTTTCCTTGACTTCATCACATTTTCCATCGAGGTCAAGGAAAGGCTGACCAGTGCTTAGCGAATCCGACTGCGTCAACCACGGATTTAGTAAACAAGTAGTTTGAAACTAGCTAGTAGTTCATCACAAACTTAGTCATGCTCTGGAAATCAGAGACAAAAGAGCCCTGCTAGTTCTGTCATGATCACAGCTCATTTACCGCTAGTGCCTGACCAAGGTCTACTGATGGCAGAACATGTAGATCTGGTGAATGCAGGAGAAGCAACGTGAATAACCATTGGCCCTTTTCTCCAAATATACCCTCTTCTCTTTTTGATTTGTTTCTTGAATCTGTGTGTGGCCTCTACGGGCATCTTTCTCTATTGATTGACTCTCTTATTCCATCACAGTGTTGCTTTACTCAGGTATTTCTTAATGCTTTGGTTGTATTAATTATTGTGCATGAACACATGTGTTTATGTTATGATGTTTAATGACTGACTTGCCACATTGGAGTCAGTAATGCAGCATTTGCTCCCTGATAATGATAAATACAGTAAATGTCATATAGTACTATTTTTGTGCTGTAATTGCAGTAATTAAGTACAGCTGTAAGTGTTATAAATTGTACTGGGTCAGTTGTATAGTGCAGTATGTTTCAACTTGCTGTGTGTGCCTTTATACATGAGTGTTGACTGTTTGAGGGTGTCGAAAGCTTCGTGTCTTATACACGTTGACGCTATGGATAACTCTGCAGGTGCATGTAATAAAATACTGCCACCAAATGTACAGGTTCTCTCGCTGTTATTTTCAACAACAATACGGATCAATGTTTCGACCCTTCTCTTCTGTATACCCCCCAGTGTCACTCTGTGTTATTGTGTGATTGTCGTGGCACTTATTCTCAATTGGTTCTCCATCCACCGAGGTTTGGCCTCTCCTTCATTTCCACGTCACTCCGAAAACCTTTTCCTCCATACTTTACATACATACCACATCTAGTTGTAGTAATTCACAATGAATATTGAGCTTCATTCATGCACTTAAATGGTGCGTTTTGCACACAGATTTAGGATTCACCAATATCTTCTTATCTGAAATTGTTCGTATTCTGCAAACACATTTTTAACTGCAAACAAATGTAAACACAGAGACAGAGTTAATTAAATGCATATTAAAATCACATTCAATAAAAAAGGCTTTGATTGACAACAATATTAAACAGTAAAAACAATGTATTGCAGTGTAATGCATTGGACACAGATTTATATAACTATGCAATCAGTTACTTTTTTTATTAAAATATTCTATTCTCGACAATAAAACTTGTGTCTGGCTGTCAATATTGAAAAGTAACAGTTTGGGTTTTTAATGTTTTTATTAGGAATGGACAGTTACTCCCACAGGCCTTATAGTCAGTGTCTATCCGTGACATTATTTAGCTTTTGCTTTCGGAGCCATGGTTCTCTTCTTCAAAAACGCCCCCCCTTTCTACAGGATACACCTCTCGGCAAATGTCCACGTACGAGTGAATCAGGCCCATTGTTTTCTCGAGTAGGTCTCATAGTGTAGAGCATGCAGTATATTTACTGGCTCAATAGGTGACGTGATGTCAAGGTGACATCTACGGTATTGGAAGCGTCTCTCCAGCACACGAGACACCGACACATGCCTCATTAACAACAGAAGCTTCCATAATATGGCTCCTTGAAATCCAAGAGGGTACTAGCCATTAGGATGACTAGCCATCATTTGAAAACATCCACCCTTTACAAGATAAAACATGCAAAGCATGAGAGAAAGACATTTAAGAGGACGAGTGAATGACAGAAAACATGAAACTGATTAATACCCCCCCCCCCTCCCTCACCCCTCTTTCATAGATCAAACAAGACTAAGCCTGAGTTAAGTGGCGTGAAGAGCACACGTGCATGCAGTAAAACAATCTATTCAGGTACATTGTGATATTACGTATGGAAACAGCAAACAAAGCATGCCAATTTATTTTCCAAACACACAATCATCACAAGACATGACAATCATGACCAGATAAGAACCACGTACTGTTGCTAAGCTACTGACGATAAGACAAGGAATGAGAATATTTATACTTTAAATGATGTCATTTTAACACGTGCATACTCTAAATGTTGAATATTCCGTAAAGTACAATCGTCATGATGTTCCTTTTTAAATCACACAAGTCTGATCAGCAGGCGCAATTATTCTGTTACATCCCCGCTGCTTAAACTCCTCGGCTGCAGAGCGGAGGTCGATGTCTCATTCGATGTCGGCCTTGATATCACAACAGTTTAACGTGCACATAAATAGCGCACAGAACAAACACAAGTAATTACACTGTCTGGTTGAAAGATAGTCCGCAGGCAAGTTGTGGGGTAAAATACATTTAACTTGTCTCAACTTCAGTTCCCATGGAAGCCATTGTCTTTATTTTCTTCCCACTTTATGGTCCTTCAGGAGCGCGGCAGAAACTCAACGATGATATTTAAGTTGCTTTGGCACGATGGAGAGATATGATACCCTGAGCACTGTTTTAGTAATGACATCTTCAGAGCTAAAAGAGAAATATGATCGAACTAACCAACACTTTATGTATTTGCAACTGAAAAATAAAGTCTGGGTGAGCACATCATACTTCCTGGCCGGACAAATGTGCTTCACAGTGACACATTCGCCATGATTTATGGGACCCTCAAACAAGCCAAATCATGGATACACCAATCCTATTAGACAGAGCTCTGGCTCTAAGAAACATTACACACTTATTAAACTAAGTCACAGTTCCAGAAAATGCATTGATATACTCTAGCTATATCCAAATAGATATCTCAAATGAATAACTGTATGCTGTTAAAGATAGCGTAACGATTAAGCAATCATCGGTAAAGAATTGTGTTAATTTTTTTCTGTTCATGTTTTTAGAATTATTTATTGAATTTGTGAATATATTTAGCTTTTAAATTAACTTTTAAATAAAATATTGCATATTTTCGATACATTTTTATATAACATGAGGTCTATACCCCCCACACTTCATGAGTCTTTTACGTATGTCAACTAGACATGTGCAATTTAGCAAATGAGCAACAAACTTTACATGAACCTTATGTTTTTGAGAGAAAAGAACATTGTTATAACTGTGATAAGCTGATTTAATGATTATATATATATATACATATACACTACCGTTCAAAAGTTTGGGATCACCCAGACAATTTCGTGTTTTCCATGAAAACTCACACTTTTATTTATCAAATGAGTTGCAAAATGTATAGAAAATATAGTCAAGACATTGACAAGGTTAGAAATAATGATTTGTATTTGAAGTATTAATTTTTTTCTTCAAACTTTGCTTTTGTCAAAGAATGCTCCTTTTGCAGCAATTACAGCATTGCAGACCTTTGGCATTCTAGCTGTTAATTTGTTGAGGTAATCTGTTGAAATGTCACCCCACGCTTCCTGAAGCACCTGCCACAAGTTGGATTGGCTTGATGGGCACTTCTTGCGGACCATACGGTCAAGCTGCTCCCACAACAGCTCAATGGGGTTGATATCTGGTGACTGTGCTGGCCACTCCATTACAGACAGCATACCAGCTGCCTGCTTCTTCCCTCAATAGTTCTTGCACAATGTGGAGGTGTGCTTTGGGTCATTGTCCTGTTGGAGGAGGAAATTGGCTCCAATCAAGCGCTGCCCACAGGGTATGGCATGGCGTTGCAAAATGGAGTGATAGCCTTCCTTATTTAAAATCCCTTTTACCTGGTACAAATCTCCCACTTTACCAGCACCAAAGCAGCCCCAGACCATCACATTACCTCCACCATGCTTGACAGATGGTGTCAGGCACTCTTCCAGCATCTTTTCACCTGTTCTGCGTCTCACAAATGTTCTTCTGTGTGATCCAAACACCTCAAACTTGGATTCATCTGTCCATAACACCTTTTGCCAATCTTCCTCTGTCCAATGCCTGTGTTCTTTTACCCATACCAATCTTTTCTTTTTATTGCCCAGTCTCAGATATGGCTTTTTCTTTGCCACTCTGCCTAGAAGGCCAGCATCCCGGAGTCGCCTCTTCACTGTCGACGTTGACACTGGCGTTTTGCGGGTACCATTTAAAGAAGCTGCCAGTTGAGGACCTGTGAGGCGTCTATTTCTCAAACTAGAGACTCTAATGTACTTGTCTTCTTGCCGAGTTGTGCACCGGGGCCTCCCACTTCTCTTTCTGCTCTGGTTAGAGCCCGTTTGTGCTGTTCTCTGAAGGGAGTAGTACACACCGCTGTAGGACATTTTCAGTTTCTTTGCAATTTCTCGCATGGAATAGCCTTCATTTCTAAGAACAAGAATAGACTGGCGAATTTCACATGAAAGTTCTTTTTTTCTGGCCATTTTGAGAGAGTTATCGAACCCACAAATGTGATGCTCCAGATAATCAACTAGCTCAAAGGAAGGCCAGTTGTATAGCTTCTCTCATCAGCAAAACAGTTTTCAGCTGTGCTAACATAATTGCACAAGGGTTTTCAAGGGTTTTCTAATCATCCATTAGTCTTCTAAGCCGATTAGCGAACACAATGTACCATTAGAACACTGGAGTGATAGTTGATGGAAATGGGCCTCTATACACCTATGGAGATATTTCATTAGAAACCAGACGTTTCCACCTAGAATAGTCATTTACCACATTAACAATGTGTAGTGTATTTCTGATTGATTTAATGTTATCTTCATTGAAAAAAACAATGCTTTTCTTTGAAAAATAAGGACATTTCTAAGTGATCCCAAACTTTTGAACAGTAGTGTATATATTCAATTTTCAATTCATTTTATAAATAAAAGTGAGTTTTCATGGAAGACACGAAATTGTCTGGATGACCCCAAACTTTTGAACGGTAGTGTATATGTATTTCACAGTGTAATTGCAATCAGGAGAGAAAGAAAAAGATCTTATGAATAGGTCAAGAATCAATAAGACCAAACCCTTTGTCATGCTGAGAAATTATTTCTAAAAATAAACCACTCATATTTGAACCCATTAGACAAATTAACACTTGTATGCACTAAGTATCACTGAGTAGTTCTACTCAGGGCGCATACCCAAGTATGTACTAGAATTTACTGAATAATTTCCATTTGATGGTATTTCTATTTCACGACATTTCAGAGGAAAATATTGCACTCAGAGACATAACACTACATTATTTGACAGCTTATACTCAATATGTTGCAAAAAAATCATATCAAATGTTACATTGTTGTACATTAAGCCATCTACAAGAATATTTAATAGCTGTATTTCATCCACCTCAAACAGCTACAACATTAAAGTGCGATTTACCTTTCAATACACTAGTAATATATCGATAATATATTACTTAAAGGGGCCATTGTACATCATAGGTGCTGCTACTTTTGATACTTGGAGTACCTTTTGTTGATAATACAGCTAAGGACTTTTACGCTGCGATATTGCAATTTTCATGGAAGCTTTGGATATTTCTCCCCTGCATGTGTTCCTGCAGCCAAAACAGAACCCTACAGTGAGATGAAGAGACGATGTCGAGGTCCCTGTGGTTTCAGCTTCATCTTGAAAACAATGAAATTGGAAGTATTAAAGCAGAAATAATGATAGGATTCAAAAAGCTTCCCATTTGGATGTTCGATTAATTAACAATGTGGCATTTAAAGTACCCTTTTATCCATCGCAACAGAAATGAACTTGAATGAGCTTTAAGTGCAGTAAAAAAACATACAATTATACAATTAATAATCTGACGATTTAGCAGCCCGTCTCCATGGTTTGTCGTAGCAGGTTACAGATTTAGTTTTTCATATCAACGTCATGTCTCAGCTGGTATTAATCTCACCGTCTGGGAAAGATAAATCCAACCTGTTGTGTGTCAGACCGCACTGCTCCAAGTGGTGCATGTGCATGAAAATGTGATCTTTCAAAATTGCAAATTGTGTTAATCAGAACATAAATGCTGAAATCACGTACACGGCCTGCGTATAGCTCTTATAATGCAGTTTCTGAACACTCATGTGGGACTGAAATTCAAAATCTCATGTGGAGAATAAAAGAGGGAATGTCTTTGATGGTTTTCTCACTGTTTACTGTGGCTTGAGGGAGGGTCACTGTCTCCTCATTGGTCCCAACAGATTGGATGTTTTCGTCTCTCCAGCAGACATTTAAGTCACATGCTTCATGTTTATTTGACTATTTATTCTGAAAAGCGCTATAGAAATTAAATGTATTATTATTCCACTCAGGTTTTTAATAAGCATATTGAAAATGTGCATAAAATAGGTCGATGGAGATGTACTCATTACCCACCCTGCCGAGGCAGACTGCTAGCAGAGCAAACATTATACAATAAACACAGTAAATCCAAGAAATAATGGAACGGAAATCAAGAATTGGAATGACATTAATATTTATAAGTATAGTTCAGGGTCAGCTATGGACCTGATAGTTAAGTGGCCATGATGAGGCTCTTTGTGCCATGACAAGAGGGAGTGCAGAATGATTTCCCTACTTGATAACACTGTCTATCTGACATTTAGCTCATGTTCCCTCAGAGACCAACAATGTGTTGTTCCTCATATTTCAATGTACAGCCACTTTTAAATGAAGCAAAAATAATCATAAAAATAGCTAAATCAAAAAACAGCAGGAGGTGAAAACAGCGTATGTGACGTCACACTTATGTTTATTCGGGATTCTGAATCCTGAATCTCTGATTTTCCTCGCAGGCAGACACCCCCCTCTACTGGCAGACGTCGACATTTTCTTTAAACTGCTTCTCCTCGTACAATGATTGAGGAACAATGAGTATTTGGTCTCCATTGCATTTTTCTTGAATACATTTTCCGTTGCAAACAGACAGTTTTTAGCCCAAGAAAAGTCCAGCAATCAGCAGCTGTGATGGTACCGAGGTGGCTCCTGCACAGCAGCAACATGTGCTGTCAGTTCCTCTGTAACCGAGCTGAACGTGTGTAGAACCTGAGCACATGCAGCGTGTGTCTTTCTAGGAGTACAATTAAATAAGAAAGACAGGCCCTTAGGCCCTTTTCCCCTTTCTCCAAAATATCAAATCAACCAGAGAGAAGCTCGAGTCTCGCAGAGAATTTGATTGTGTGAACCACAATCTTTTCATCCGAGCTACACTAAACACAACCTTCATTATGCTAATGACTTACCAAAGCAAAATCCCAAAATGAAAAGTGTACAAAATATTGAATAAATACCACTGCTTACTAACAGTTACATCATATGCCTTTAAACTGAAGAGCTGAACTGTGCACTCGCTCTTAAGAGCTGCTTTGGACATGTGCACACATGCAAGTAAATGTTCTTCACTTCTAAGAAGGAACAATATTTGCCAAGAGTATGAAGAATACTCATTTTCTCTTGAGGGAAGAAAGAAAGAATAAAAATGTACCATTTAGACATTTGTTTAGCTTTTGAATGACATATTTCCAGTGTTACGACTGTAAAATGAACGACCACGTCAGCTGTTGTAAAGAGGCACCACCCTGTCTATCGTCGCCCTGCAGATGGGGCATTGCTTGGGCGCCGGCAGGGCGTTGAAGCATTGGGTACAGGCACACACATGGCCACACTCGAGGAACACACAGGACCGCTCCCGGCTCAGGCAGACGGTGCAGCTGGTGGGCGACAGGCTGCTCTCCTCGATGTTGAGTTCACGCATACGCTTCTTCTGCTTCTCCTTGAACTCCTCGAGCATGCTCCTCTCCTTCTTGCTCTCTCTGTGGTGGAAGTATCGCTTCCACAGGATCAAGAGGAGCGTGGAGCACGCCGCGACGCCAAAGACAACAGTCAGAATCCTCCACAGTCGGACGCTGTTGCCCTGCTTCTTGAGAAGAGACTCGTAATCCAGTCGTGTGAGGAAATAGCGAAAGCCCTGTTTGGGAGGTTGGAGCTTGATCAGGTTGTTGTCCAGGACGAGCTCGCCAACACCTGTGACGCTGTCTCCCAGCCGCAGCATCTCCTCCGTTTCATGGATGCCCTTGGGTCGCTCCCCACTGATGAAGTGGCCGATCACGTTGGAAAAGGACTGGACGGTGGGGTGAAAGTTCTCGTACGTGGTCTCCAGGTCCAACTCTGCAGCGTCTAGTGGACGTATAACCCGAACCGCGGCAGCGATACCGTCATCATGAGACCCGAGAGAAAATGGAACGGTGTTGGTGCGCTGGTGGATGATTTTTTCTGTGTTGTTCCTGTTCACAAATAATTCACAGTTGTTAATGTTTTGCTTTGGGGCAACTAACGGTTATTTTCATTATCGATTAATCTGTCGATTACTCGAGAAGCTGCTGGGTCCGGCAGAAAATGGAAGAAAAATAGCAGAGGAATTCCCCTGAGGCAAAGGGAATATTTTTATATATATTACATTTGTTTACGATTTTAAACTGAGAAAAACTGCAGGCCTTTTTGTTTGTGTAAAAATTGCTCATAGGATAAACAGTATTAAAAGATATAATTTCTGCAGATAGACTTTGTGTTAAAGGTATAGTTGTATTAGACTGAATATTTAGTCATTCCATAAAAATAAGGCACACACACATTGTTTTTACATATACGTAATAGTTTTTGTTATATAGTAACAAGTGTGTCAGTGCCTGTGAGAAGACTGAAGGGCACACCAAGATTTTTTTTACATCATCCACGCAGATATCGGTATTCTGACAAATCAAAGCAGACAATACGAGACCTTCATGAAACACACAACTTGGTACAAACTGGCGTAGAAGCTTCAAGTCTTCTGACTGTACTTTATCGTGAATAAACCCGTTCTTTCACTTACCAGAGATGAGTGGTGCGATTCCACACCATCTTTTCCTCCTTCAAGGTCAGTCTTTCAATCACACCTTTGCAGTTATCAACAAACTGGCTGTTTATAGTTTCCTTCACAGACCTCACTACACCTGCAGAGTGCAAAAAAACAGAATGATAATCAATAATTATGCCTGGCAACTTTTAATCTTAGGTTTAAATGAACATTATTTGCACTCGGCTTTTGAGGTGGCCCAACCAACCTTCTATGACAGCATATGGGACACATCTTCCAGGATTTTCAGACAGGATGCTTTTCAAATCCTGATCAATGGAGATCTTCTTGGCTTCCTGCGGGAAAAACACATTGAAAGATTAACGAATGCAACATAATTGGCAATAAATTAACAAACTGCTGACATTCACATGGCCGTGACAGAGTGCTCATAAATGTGTCTGACCTTTAATCTGGCAACTGTTGTCGCTCGGTTCTTGTAAATAGAATAGAAGAGTCCAGTCAGCGCTGAGCTGGTGGCTAGAACCACGATCTGCACAGTTGAGGGTTTCCCACTGGAGTCCATCCTGGGATTTGCAACATTCAGTGCTGTTGTGACGGGGATGACAGATGAAGAGGTTGTCTTTCAATCACAGCTATGTTTGTTAATACAAGAAACCAGTGGTGGAAAATATCTAGAATTTGGAGTCAATTGTACTTTAAGTATTATCATTTTCTTCTTAGTTCATCCACTACTCGAAAGCTGAAGCACCCAATAATCATTTTTCTTCTCAATTTCCCACAGCCCAAGGTATTAAAGTCTTATTTGTTCAACAAAAACATGAAGTCAATCAGTTTACAAAGATATCCAAAGACTTAAGAGCTGATGCCTTTAGTGACATCACAATGCTCACTTCAACAGGTGAATGTGTGTATATATATATATATATATATATATATATATGTATGAATGTAATATATATATATGTATGAATGTATATGAATGTATATATAAATATATATATACACATTTATGTATCGATATGTGTATATATATATGCATGTACATATATACTACTTATATGTACAAACTTCTGTATGTACATATACAGAAGCATGTATATTTATATATATTCATTCATTTATATATATATACACATATATATATATATATATCCCCCACTCCCTTCTGTGTTTCACATTGAAAGGGTGGTGCAGCCTGCTGGAAATCACTTCTATATATAGACTCTGATTCGGTGTTCCGTGACGTCACAGAACAGAACCAGTTCGAGCTGTTTATTTCGATCAGCAAAATATACAACAATCAGAATTCAACAAAAGAAGAAAGTGGCTGACCGAAAGGGTCAAGGCTGAAGCTATCTAGCGTATAAGTGCCCTTACCTATGTGACATCACAAACATTTGAACCCTGGATGTTCCGACTTTTTACTGAGTAATATTACTTCTTTTACTGAAGTAAAGGTTCTGAATATTTCTTCCACCACTGAACACAACTTGTATGACAACACAGACTAGACAGACTGTAGATAAGCCAAATCGGGGACTGAGTTGGCTGTTAGATTGAACTCAATTTAGTAAGAAAAGCTGGATAATAGTCGACTACCAGTACAATTAGAAGACGTTGACACAGCGGTACAATATCCATTATTTAGCCGGCTGTGGCTTCTTAAACGACGGCCATAACGTAGCGTTAACTAACATTCTTCACGTGTGCATTGAGACACTTTAATGATTGACGTGCAGATGCTCGTCATCCAACACGAAGGTTAACGCTAGCTAAAGTTAACTTGATGCTAGCGCGAACTAAACCCCGAGACCTTTGGGGTGGAACCGTCTTTGGTTAAATAAACATTTTGTTTAAACCCTGGAAAACCATTTAAACTTAGCGTTTAACTCGCTAACTGTCAAACTAGCTAAACGCTAACTAGCTGGTTAACCTACATGTTCGTCACACACTTCCTTAATTGAGCTCACTAGCTCGCGCTAACTGTTACAGTAGCTCGCGACGCTTCAGCTGAGTTAATACAATGTGACCATCCGTCTAAAACCTTTCGTCGCTGTCATGTCGCACCGAGTTTTGATAAGCGAGATCTTATTTACGCTGTAAAAATGAGTTTTCTGACCTGTATCCACACGCCGCTGTCAACAGAACAGCTGTGGGACTCGACTCTTCAAAATAGAAGCTTCTGACATGTAATATTTCTCCCTGCCAGCAGAGGGCAGTGGAGAATAAGTTATAACAAAGAAAGACACGGGTGTAAATAATACAATTCGTGATGGTAGCCTATGTCTTACTGAGCCATCATTTATCTTATTGTATAGACCACTGCATCATATCAAAAGTAAGTAGTAATTGTAAGTGTAAAATCAATATAGGGGAGAAAATAGTGCACTAATTATCTCTAAATTGTAGTTTAGTGGAAGTATAAAGTAGCATAAAATGGTAAACTCAAGTCAAAGTATCTCAATATCTGAATAGTAAGTGCACTTAAGTAAATAATCTGGCTACTTGTTGGCTTTTTTACTATGACAAAGTAAAAATGTCCTTCCCCACACTTAGCACATGTGTCCTAATAATATAACACACGTGACTTCAAAGAAGATTTTGAGTTGTAGTCTATTCACACACAAAAAAAGCACAATAGACGATAGGGAGATGAGAGTTGTGTGAAACACACACTTCCTAGATACAAAGCAAACAAAGGTGATTGCACAGCTCTGCACACAATTTACTATTTAAAGTATACATTTACAATCATGAATTTAGATTCAAAATCTCAGTCTATTTTAAGTAAAGTGTCTAGATCTCTTTACATTTGTTTGTTACAATATAGTGCTAACATAATAACACACCAAGTATCAGTATTTTAGTAGTTTCAGCAAATCAATTATAATTAGTAAAACCTTTATTTAGTAAGGTCATCTAATTAAGATCAAGATCTGATTTGCAGGAAAGACTTGCTTGAAATAAGAACAGATTATGACTTGATCATTTCCTGTTTGTACAAGGCTTTTTATTTAAATACATACGCATGCATGTAGGGATGGGATGCTGTGTTACTTGCGTTGTTGCAGGACAAACACAGATGCAACAACTACAAATAATGATAGTTATGCTCCTTTTTTCGCAAGCCATTCATCCGTGCAACGACAGTATTGTACCAATTACTTATTTGCTTCTCTGCACCCAAATAATTAGAGTTGCAGTAATTGGTCAAATGTTCATGATTTCATTAATTTTATATCAGTCTATTGAATTTAAAAACAGCTTCTCTCTCTGCTACTCTGTTGGCGTTAAGAATATTTTCCATCTCACAGTCCATATGTCTCTTGCACCGTTTGCACATTATTCTTGTGCCACTGCAGAAGACATAAAGTCAATAGGGAAATTAATTCAGATTCTAACTTTTAAAAATGTGAGGGGGCACCAGCACCCACCGGCCACCTGGAGGGTATCCACACTTTCAGCTCATCTCTGCAGGCTATAAATAATGTGTCCTGCACTAGTATTAACGGCGCACTCCAACCTTAACAACGACTTCAGGTATATATTTATTAATATTATTATTATTAGCATTATGTCAATTTCACTCCTCCGGTTTACATAGTAAAAATGTATAAACATGGCAGGATAAATGACATAAGGGGAGAAACTGATGAATTGCAATGTAAATACCTGCAATAAAGTATTGATCAACAGCAACATGAATTTGAGTATACTTCAAAGTCATACAATTGCATTTAGTTACATTTGGATAAATAAAAAAAATCCCTGGAAGTTTGGATGTTTTCAGACAAAAGATTGTTCGTAGATGTATAACAATATGTACAGTAAGCCTTTTGTTATGATGAATTGTGCCTCCTCTCTGACAAGCACCATATTTCAACTGGAATAACTGTATTTGCCCTTTTCATCTATTTCTTTTTTGCACATTGTTATTACATCATGTGTGTATGGGCATCAAGATGTACCTCTTCAGAGTTGTTGAACAAAGCCGTTTTTCATACTCTGCTAACCAGTAGCGTGAGGTAGTTATGACGGATCTAGTGCCAGTTAGTAAAGAAGCACACACAAAGACACACACTAATGCCTTGCCACTTCATATGATCAAAAGAAACAATCATCATTGAATATCTAAAAATACCAAAGAAAATATGAGCATTTTAATTTAATTTAATTATATTTTCACTATTGTACTCCATTTAGAATAAGCATATACTTCTGTTTTATATTCTGTCAGTTTTACCTACCAAAAAGGAAAACCTTGATGGAGATGGGTCAGCCTTCTCAAGGGTGTGTATACCAAATGGCACCAGCACAAGTACAATATGAGTTTATAATTAAACACTGGTGTATTTCTGAGGTGGAAAACAAGGATTTTATTAGATGTTCTGATCTCTACTCCTGCTTCAATGCACCCACACTGCCAGCACGGTCTATATTTACACCCCCCCTGCTAGCACTGATGGAAACTGTTCACAATGTCAGGTAAAGCACACATTTCAAGAAAAAAATCATAACTTTGGAATGCACCAATTTTTGGAGTTTGAATAAAGAGCATTTTTGTATTATATGACTTTCCGGTATTTACACTGTAAAATGTGTTCTTTGGCAGGCACACAGCGGTTTAGAATTACAAAAATATTCGAAAGAGACTTGATAGGGCTAAATTGTGTCTCACTAAAGCAATGTGTGCTAAATGTGGTGACTCACGAAAGTGTTAAAGGATAGGAATACATTGATTATCTGTATCAGCCAATCCAAACTCTGATTGCATCCATTTAGGGATCTTAATCCTTCTCTTAAACAATTTTTCTCAGATTTTTTTCCCATCAATGGATCATATGTTTAATATGAACAAACATATAACGTATTTGCAACATAAATGGCTTCTTCTCTGAACTACCCTCTAGAACAGAGGTCCCCAAACTTTTTCCTGTGAGGGCCACATAACGTTTGCCTTGTCTGATGGAGGGCCAGCCGGGGGGGGTGCTAGTGAGAAGTGAGAGTGTGCTCACCTGTGCGCGCACATCACGGCTGAGTGGTGCGCGCGCATCACTCACGCTCGCTGTGAGCGCTGCGCGTGCAGACAGCATTTAACGGAGCAGCGCGTGCGCTCTGATCGCTCTTTTAATGTAGTATCGATACTAAAAATATGGGGGGGGGAATTACAGAGTGGCGGGTGGAGATTTCACCCTGTTATAATAGTAGGGATAACACTGGAGTTGATAAGCGTGTCTTCTTGTCTGATCAATACGCAACTGTGAGGTACGCGAATGGACCGAGCGGCCAGCTGCTGATCACTCACTCAACAGCCCGACTTGCACGAGCAGACCCAGGAAAAATCCTGGATGCGCGCGCCACTCGCTGTGAGTGCATGCGCGTGCAGACAGCATTTAACGGAGCGAAGCAGCGCGTGCGCTCTGATCGCTCTTTTAATGAAGTATCGATTCTAAAAATATGCTAAATCACATCGTTTTTAACGTACGGGTACTTTGTTAGTATCGCTACACCGTGCAGCGTGACGGCAGCAGATGTAGTGGGCTAACATCCAAGCTAACCTAACTTCCCAAACGCTGTGGACATCTGAACGCTGATTGGCCGAGTAGCGACACGTCCCATCAAAGATGTTCTATTGTGAAGAGCACCACTCCACATTTTCTCCGCGTCTCACTGCAATCTCAACGGCAGCGGGCCAGGTGAAAAAAATAATAAATCGGAACGCGTCTCTGGTATTGTTCAGGGGGCCGGTCCAAATGGGCCGGATCAGGTTGGGGACCACTGCTCTAGAAACTTTAAATAATAACAAGAAAATCTGCCACAAAAAACTCCTCTGGCTGAAGCAGTCTGACATAATCAATCTGACATGTGAATTATTACCCTACCCGAGGATTTTGTGGCCTGCCTCAGAAGGGAAAAAGGTGCAACCTAGTTTTCAACCCCGGCAAAAGAACATAAATGTCCTCCGGGCTTCTATTCCACATTTGTCACGTATAGTTGACAAAGTCTACCTCGCTGATCCAGTAGAACAAAAAAGAACACAAAGAAATTCTTCCTTACTTCTTTTGTCACATAATAATTTCCGTTCAATTGCCAGCCTAATACACATTCATGTAGATTTCAGACAGACAAAAATAGCGACGGCAGATGGTGGCAGCAGCTTAATGGGAGGACAAGATCGGCGAGAAGAACATCATATGTGTCCTCTTCAGCTGTTGTGTTGAAAGGATGATGGTTGGAATTTGATGTGACTGGTTCAGATAAAACCGGCCTATCTGTGTGACATCGTCCAGACAAACTCTCCTTAGAGTCTATCCAATTATATACAAGAACCAAAACACACAATAGTCACTTACACTTCATGTAAAGACGTGTCGGATTTACAGCACGGATGTTGCACTTTCAAAGTTAAAATAATTCAGTGCAGATCAGAATAAATGAGACATATTTGTATTGTTTCAATAAGCAGTCCAAACAATTACTTTTGAACTTTTGAAATGCCAGATTTGATCACCAGCTGCAAACAGGATGCAGTTGGCCCTCACCGTCTCAAAGCTTCAGCAAATTGAAAACTTTTAATGTCATTGTGACTTGACAAATAGCATTGTTAAGCATCTAAACAGCATGAGTCATTTGACTTCAGTCAGGTGCCTTTGATGGACTCAGACATATGATCTCAAGGATGCGATCAAACATTTTGGGCATTTGGACAAAAACCTCAGAACTAGAGTCTTATAAAAAACCCATTTGAAATAATTTGCAGATTTCTCTTTTGTTGTCCTCTCACTGTATTGCACGGCTTTTAGCTGGATCGCAATCTGCTCATTCTCCAACTGAAAAGCATATTATTTGGAAAAGTCCCAGTTCCTCGAGATATTGAAATTAGCTGGCATTCTGTGCCTGGAGGATTGCCTCTGAGCCTTATGCAACAAGAGCACTGAATGTATAATGAAGCTATTTTGCACAGACTTCATTATATTCTGTCCCTCAAACCTTCAAACACATAACACATTTACCTGCAACATATGATGAAACACTAATGGTGCTATCAATACTGAATTTGAGGATACCAGTGATGCACATTGTGAAAAAGGGATGATACAAAATTATGCATTTCTAGCAAAGTGGAGACCTTTTCTAGTTGGGCCCCTGATTAAAGGTGGGAATGAGCCTCCTGTATCTAATATTTTACACACTACACTCCCTGTTCATTAAACCATGACTGACTTGAACTGCATAGTATATTCATCCAAGCTAAAGGAAATCTATAGTGTCGGAATGAAATAATATTGATTTAAAATCCTTTGACGCTTGTATACTTCCTCTTTTTGTAAACAAAGGATTCACCTCAGCCCTAATGTCCATGTGGTTCCCTTATTATCTATAACAAGCTTTCTTTTTTTGATTGGGTGTAGGGTTGTTATTTATGGAAGCGTTATATATATTGAAGTATCCCTTTCTGTCATGATTCTCTTTCTCGTTCTTCACATAAATCCCCCATCTACGAGCTGGGACCCTCTGTGGCAGGCCCCTTTAATTGATTACATCATGCTAAGTAAGTGGGGGGTGATGAATAGAGAGACCAATTCAATTAGGCTGCCTTCGTTGGACAGAAATATGGAGTATATGTTGCTCTGGGTAAAAGGGTGTCTCCAAGAGCAATGAAACAAGGACTGAGGATAAGGAAGGGGAGCAAGGTAGGTGAGGGAGGAGTATCACTCTGATAAACGTTATTGGATTGCGATGATAACATTCTGCTCCCTGGGTTGCTTGTGCGAGTTCATAATGGATGTGTATGTTCCACTGAAGGAGAGTGACAGAAGAAGGCAGAGTTACAGGGAATGAGGAGGCCTCAGGAGGCAGAGCTGATCTGGGGATCGAATGTGTGGCTCGACTAAACAAAAACAGTGTTTATCCTTAAGTGTCTCCACAACTATTGGATGCATTGAAATAAAATGTCTATTTCGTGTCATGGTTTGGAGAGCAGGACAGGCAGGAAGCACCAAAATGCACTCAGAGACGGGCAAATATTCATGACCTATACCTCACCACAAAATTCAATCCAAAATACATTTATGATGTATTTCCGTAGGTTAATAGTAAACTTCATGTGCAATGGTCGAGGTATCTCAGAGACAAGCATGTCATGGCATGCAGTTGTATGCATTTATAAAGCAGTATTTTCTATTTATTGTGTATAGGCTTCTGCGGAGCCTCTGGCTGGCTGGTTCAAGCCAGCAGAGTAGGTGTGGCCTCTCTCTCTCTCTCTCTCTCTCTCTCTCTCTCTCTCTCTCTCTCTCTTATTCTCTCTTTCTATATGTATTTATTGTTTTGTTCTCAAAATAATAAAACCAAGAGATACATTTAATAAAAAACACAGATGTAACCACAAAACAACAATCTAAAAAAATTAATACATAAGGACATTAAAACTCACAAAAAGAAAGAAAGGGGGAATCGTTATTACTCATAAACTATGAGTACAAACAGTCGATGGCTGACCTTGAAGGTAAACTAAAGGGACCCGGGGAAATCGCTCATGAACACAGAAATATTTCACAACATTAGACTGTATGATGAGTATGTTTTTGCCAAGAAAGAAAGAAAGTAAGAAAGATTTAACATGTTGTATTATATATTTACGATATTAAGTGCATATGAAATAATTTTTTAGATTTTTTTAAACAGATTTATTGAAATACGTCGCACTCTCTAAGAGAAGACATATATTCATATTCCTCACTCCTCGCGGTTCCCAGCAGTTCACATTGCATGCCACAGCTGATTGTATTATATTGCTTTTAACCACAGTTACAACGTTTCACACACTTTCACAGGCAAAGACATGAAGACACTGGCCATGGAGAATCAAGACATTTCCTAATTCCATCAGACAAACCCACTCATTCAGGAAGGTAACTCAGATGGCAGATAAGTCAATAATGAATACACTTATCCATTTCTGTAAAGGCCAAAATGCAGTGGTGGGCCGTCAGGGCCAGCAAGGCCTTCTCTGCTGGCCTAAACATCATCAGAATATAATTATTTTTTAAAATAAATGTTCCCACAAATATGTATTCAATTATTTCCCAGAGTAAGAGTTACACTCTTCATTTCATAGCTTTCCTCTTGGTTGCGCTGCTGCCAGCCCCAGGTTGAGATTAGGAGGGCTGGTCTTTATGTTAGATCTTTTATCCAATCATATTCAGCCATCGTGTGTTGCCAGGGGGCTAAAATCTGCCCTTAGGCCTTCAGAATCAACATTGCGGGCGCTGGTAGCTTCAAGTGAATGGGAATGACAATGTTGTGTCAACCAATCAGCTTTAGAGTTGGCTCCTGTAGGCCTTCTAGAAGGCCCCGGAACCGGCACAGGAGCAGCGAGCAGGCGGAGTGCTGCACGTCTTTTGATTGGATTACCAATATTGAGAGGCGGGGTCTATGGGCACTGGGCAGGTATATGCAAAACCTCAGAACCAGGAAACTGAATTTGATAAAGGAATTAATTCGCGGACTACAAAGCTGTTTTTTCAACCCACAATGGCGGAAGGAGGAGAAGATGTCGATTTGGTCGAGCATATACTTTTATCGCCTTTCTCAAGACGAACTTTTGCTACTGGACAGACTCGGCTTTCAGCATTCGCCTCCATGTCGATAGAAAAGGACTTATTGGTGGAACTAAAACGCACAGATAGACTGTACAACAGAGTCATTGAAGTCTTCTTGAGGAAAGAAAGAAGGATGGATTTTGTGTTCAAATAATCAGTCTTTGGTGAGTAGGCATACAATGCATTCTATTTTTTATTAAATGTGTATGTATGTTTGGCACAAAATAAAATGGCAAATAGCCTATGTTGCAAATTATTTGTTTTCTTTCTTTTATTTTCAGTGAATAGTTATGTGTCTTTATCATCACGGTGAAACTGCTTTGGGTGCGACAATGCCCTGTTTAGTGGACAAACTAGTGCAAGTGACTCATAAAATTTTAATATTTCCTCAGACCAAGTTAAAAAAAAGATTTATAACAGCTGAGTGTTTGTCAAGGCTCAGGAAACCCTTGCAGGTGTTTCGAGTTAATTAGACAATTCAAGTGATTTGTTTAATACCCTACTAGTATACTTTTTCATGATATTCTAATATTTAGAGATAGGATATTTGAGTTTTCTTAAGCTGTAAGCCATAATCAGCAATATTAAAAGAATAAAAGGCTTGCAATATTTCAGTTGATTTGTAATGAATCCAGAATGCATGACATTTTTGTTTTTTTAATTGCATTACAGAAAATAAAGAACTTCATCACAATATTCTAATTTTCTGAGACAGTCCTGTATAAGAGGTCTGCGCTTCTATCCTGCGGTTAGAGATAAGCTATCTCCCATCACTGAGACGAGTAATGGGACGACAGCTGTTTGGATGCGGCCTCCTCAATCTCACTGCACTCAAGAAGATACCCGCTCATCCTGGATCAGATCATGGTCCCAATATGTGTGCACTGAACATTTAACTGCTCTCTAAAACATATTTACATATGAGATAGTGCCTTCAAAACCATTAAATCTACATTCTCTCTCTCTCTATCTATCTATATATATATATATATATATATATATTCAATTCGATTCAGTTTATTTGTATAGCCCATTTTCACAAATTACAAATTTGTCTCAGAGTGCTTTACAATCTGTACACATAGACATCCCAGTCCCAAAACCTCACATCGGATCAGGAAAAACTCCCAAATAATCCTTCAGGGGGAAAAAAAGGGAAGAAACCTTCAGGAGAGCAACAGAGGAGGATCCCTCTCCAGGATGCACAGGTGCAATAGATGTAATGTGTACAGAAGGAATCATTATACACAAATTAAAACACAGTAACAACACAATCAATGAATATGACAGAGTGTATGAATAGTTGGTAGTACGCATATTCCACGATGAAGACCTCCACGATCCATCAGGCAGATGGAGGTAGAGAGGAGGAGTGGGCGGAGTCTCAACAATGGGCGGAGTCTCAGCAGGGGAATGGCATAGTTGGTAGTAGAAATATTCCACGATCCAGACCTCGATGATCCATCACATCCACTTATTTTGAATTATTGCACCAGAATCGTCCTCAAAGAGAGCAGCCGCCTGCTACCTGCCCTCGTTACGCTGTGTCGGCCAGTCACACAGATGCTCTAAGCATGTTCTCCAACTCATGTTCGATCCAATCTGCTGGAAATTACATTTTAATACTATTAAATTGCAACAACAGATATAGATATTTTAAGGAAACATCTGGAGTTTAATAACTTTAGAATAATAAGGCCAAGTTATGTATCGGCAATATTGCGAAATGTTAATACTGAATGTTTTTGAAGAGCACAACACCTCAGTCTGAGATAGCAACGTTCTACTCTTTGACCAATTCTAAATGTTCTTGGCAAAACATCATGGAAGACAGAGTTAAGAGTATATATTATGTATGTTTTCTTAATTGGTTTACTTCAAGTACTTCTGAAAAATTGCACTGTGTTGAATATAAATCCCATTTTCAATTACAAATAAGACTCCGTAATTCAAATGCATAATGCATGTTTCATCCTCTGAATCTTTAGATGCAAAGGGCTTTCAAGCTGTATATGTTTTATTAGAAACATCAGTCTAATGGAAGTTATAAGGCTGTAGTGATGTTGTCTATACATACATATTCATAGAAGATGAAAATTCAGTGTATTTCTCAAATCAATCTACATAATAAACTTGCTAATTTTATAGCATGTAGAGACAGTGCTTATAACTTAGAGGAAGTTGTTCTGCAGTGTTAGTCTAGGTTTTAAAAGACTAGAGATTAAAGTCATACCTGGTTTTGATTTTGTGTTTTGGATCCACACTTTTTTATCCTCATGCTAATGAGATCAATCACATTTCAACCTCACGCTAAACCTTAATAACTAATAACACTATGGACTCGACTGACTTTTACAGCAGAATAAACAAGTCGAATAAGCCAGAGAGAGAGAGAGAGAGAGAGAGAGAGGTACCCTCTTCCTCAAGTTTACAATAAACATGTACAGTGATACCTCGGTGCAAAGCTGGAAGGATAAATAATGCTTTGGGAGGGAGCCATTTGGAAGCAAAACATTGAAGCAGGGAGGGGGTTGAGGGTGCTGCTAGCCAGCTGAGCCTCCTGCACTGATCCCGCTCTGCATGATGCAGACACCAGAGGAGAAAGAAGAGGAAGAGGAGGAGGGAGAGAGGAAGGAGGAGCGAGCGGGGGAACCGACCGGTTGAGGCTCGCAGCTCTCAGTCTCTCCTCTGTGCCGAGTGAAGCAGCTTCTCTCTGCTTTCCCTCTCTTCCTCGCACACACTTTCTCGGTTTCTTTTTCTTTTGCCTGAGCTGTCGAGAGCAAGCGCTCCCACTGCTCCTGCACCATGCTGCCCTGGAGGAGGAATAAGTTTGTTCTGGTGGAGGACGAGTGCAAGAGTAAACCCAAGAGCCTGGGGACCGGGCTGACCTACCACTCCATCCTCTCCTCTCTTCTGCGCTCCTGTCCGGACCTGCTGCCCGACTGCCCCTTCGACTGGGTGGGCAACATCTTCCATACCAAACGGCAAAAGGTAGAACTCAATAAAGAGGACCCGGTTTACAACGTGCGCTACCTGGGGAGCGTGGTCACCATCACGGCAAAGGGCGACGGCTGCACCCAGGAGGCCGTGGCCAAGATCTGGGCGAGGAGCAACTACGGGGAGCAGAGTGTCAAGATGAGGTTGACAGTCGGACCGCAAGGCATCCGGATGAGTGCTGACAAATCCGGGAAAAAGAAACCCATCCATCTTTACTCTCTGAATAGAATCACACATTGCGGCAATGACCCGTCACGGCCCAAGATCCTGGCTTGGATTTACAGGCACCAGGTCAAGAACATGGCCGTGGTGCTCCGGTGTCACGCCGTCCTGGTCAGCAAGTCAGAGAAGGCCCGGGTCATCGCCAACAGCCTCGACCAGAACGCCACCTCCGCCTTCAGCGAGTTCAAGCGGCTGAAGCGTCAGAGCGATTTCCGGCACTGCCAGCAGCAGCTAGTGGGCGAGGAAGCGGTTCCCCTGATGCCCCTGAGGAGGCTGCTGAACGGGCAGTGCCACTACAGACCGCCTGCCGACAGTCCCGGGTGCGCCACCCGCCTCTGCTCTATCACGGAGGAAGAAGAAGAGGAGGAGGACGAGGACAGCGAATATGGCGTTCAGGAAATGGAGAGACCAGTGGAGGATGTAGAGCAGCAGCAGGGGAAACATATTTTCACAACAAACACAGACCCCACTCAGTTATTATCAGAGTTGGACATCGGGGATATTGTCCGACTGGAGCAGTGCCACATCCACTTTGTCAGTGACAGCAACAACAACACGTTTACATTCGTAACCTCTCTGGTGTGACAGTTCAAAGAACTCAACACTCCAGGAACACATTCCTCTCTTAGCCCCTCACTGGTGCGCCACTCAGGCTCACTCCTGCCCCGTCCATGTTATGTGAAGTGTTTACCGGAAACTTCTCCAACTCTACCGGGTGCTGGTGAAAAGGCGGACGGTCGTTCTGTGGGAGTAATTTCTGTTCTGGCCAGATGGCTGAAAAGCCGGTTTGACTGTAGCAGATTGGGAAACTGCGTGTTTACAAAGGGGGCCGGCGACGTACCGACGCACGGTGAAGCACAATGACGAACGAGGATGACGCTGAGCTCACTGGGTCGCATATTGATCACGGCACCAAGCGGGATGTTTTCATTCGTCTATTATTGTTTTATTTTTGTGAGTATGACTAAAGCCGTGTTTGCCAGCGGGGAAATTTTTTCAGATCGACTTGTAATATTTTTTCAGGGACGTTCTTTTTAAATCTGTCATTTTTCTAGTAGGACAATCCTCACTAAATTTGCCAGCAGACTGACCTTACCGAGTGCTTACAATTGCGAGAAGTTTATTACGGATTTACTAATGATGACGGGCAACTAATGAATACGGCTATAATTTAGGAAGCAAGCCATTGAGTTGACATGTTTATTGCTGTCATTTGTTACAGCCCTTATCATTTATGCATGCCGTGTCAGCAGTAACCTTTTCGTGCTGAGCTTTTGTCTTATTCATGTCACACCTTTGATCCTTCGGCTTTTAAAATTAACACTGTGATAAATGTGTGGCCGGAGATAAACTACACAATTGTTCATTCATTTATGTCTAATTCATCTAATGCTTTTCTTTCCACATTCCCATTGCATCATCATCTGGCTTGTCAAAACAACAACAACGGATCTCATTGCTTTGCTATTTGTAGCCACGTTTTGCAAATGCAGATTTTCCACATGAGCCCTGATGGAAGCTTACAATTCAACCCAAACTGTTTTGAATATGATTTTAGCTCATTTCCTCTTGATAATATATGTACACTTATCTAAAAATGCATTGTGATAACTATGAGATGAAGCTATTTATTTTCCAAATATAATGAATAAAAATGCCCTTCAATTGGGTTTTCTTCTTGAATCACAGAGGGAGTGTATTTCTAGATATTTTCCAAGAGATTATTCAAATGAATCCAACAACTTAGTGTTCATTTGCATATTTCCTGATGTAAAAATACATCTGACCTACACTTCAAAAAAAAAGAAAAAAAACACCAGCATAATCTGCTTCGTGAGTTTCAGTGAATTATTTTTGCTACAAGAAAAGACACGATTTAAAACTGTCAGTCCCATTACTTGTTAATGTGGTTTGAGAAATGTCCGCAGGCCTTCTCAGCCATTTTACTCTGAGGGGAGCAATTAATCAGCGCATTGAATTGTTCAGGAAATGAACATAAAGCACCTGGCTCGGCACGACTGCTGTCAGGCTCTGACGGAGGCAAGTGATCCAAAACGAGGACCAGGAAGTTGACTCACCCGTTAACCATTTTACTGCAAACATCAGCCATTTTAGCGATGACAGAGTCTTTAAGATGTTTTCACAAACATCGGCGAGTGACGACGACTAAACATTTATAAGTAGAGCATCCCTGTCTTTGAACAAAAATGTATTTTTATTTAATATATTCCACATTATTTCATCACAATATTACATTGTAGTGCAATAAATATATTAATACCCTGTGAAATTATTGAGAATAATTATTGTTCATGCATTCAGTTTAATTTCCTTACATAACAACATCAAAAGCTGTTTGATTTGACAGGGGATAGTCCCCGTTGAGAATTCCTTTTCTGAAGAGGAGTGGATGCCGCTCTGTTGATATCAGTAAACAGAAACATATTGAATTGGTTTGAATTACTGAGATGGATTGTTCTGAAAGGATACTTTCAGCTGGAACCTTTAAAATCAATATTTCTCTTTTTCAGGACTAAGATACCTCTGAACAACAACAGGATCTAATGTCAGAAGATAAATAATAAAAGATTCTCGTGTCCTTGCAACAAATCATCTCGTAGCAAGGACAACGACACATCGTGAATACTAAGGGAAAACATTTCTTCTTTGCCATATTCTTTTCTTTTCCTGCATTTTAATCTCAAGCCAATTTGACAGGCTCCTGTTCTGCTTATAAAGTCGAACAGACAAACACGGTAACCACGGTGATGAACTCAGTCATGTACAGTATGCTTACTGACATTCAAGATGAAGTGCTGCCGTGGATTGGTCAGAAGAGGAACCATCGTGCTTTTGTGTTACCGTAACTCTTGTCAGGCAAGCAGAATCAGAGGGAGCAGATGGCAGCAGCAAGGTGCACGCTGGGGTTTATCACAGCCCTCTTCCAGAATAAAAAGGACTCAGATCAGATCCAAAGCTTGTTGTTGTTGTTTGGTCACATCATTCGGCCGCAGGAGACGCTCTTAAAGAACACGAGATCTAATCAAACACACTGGCCTGTCAAGTATCGCAGATAATCATACTGGGCCATTTTACAGCAGGGGGTCTTTGGAGAGCCCAAAAGCTGCTCCTGTACACAGCTGTTTAAAGGCGTCCTCATCCTCATGCAGGGATCTGTGAAGCAAACACAGGGAGAGTGTCGGCGCCAGGGGGCCGGCTCGTCTCCCATCACGACACGGAGGAGTGGAAGAACAAAATGTTGTGCCCGAGAGCAGCTGGCAGCAGGTGGCAGTCCGTTTTGTTCCAGTGATAATTATACACACACACACACACACACACGCACACAAAAGAAAAAGGTGTTGAGCAGCTTCTGTGTGAAGATGGCAGAGAGGAACGACACTGTGGACCAATGAGACTGCTCAGTACAGAGAGAAATGAACAGCAATGAGTTGTCTCGAAAAGTCAGATTATAAACGGTTAAATACGGGCTTTGGCTCTCGATGACACATGGGCATGTTTTATGGTATTCCATATTCCAAGGACAATACCGTTTATCTGAGCCTTCCAAAGTCACTATTGAAACAGATTTCACGTGACAGCACTATGAGGTTTAGTATAGGCACAAATATGACAAGATTATTGCTTGATTTAGAATATGTATTTCTTCGTCACATTTATATTTTCAAAGTTCTCAAACACACTTAAAATAAAAATGAAAAAGAAAAAGAATTAAACCGTCATGTATGATGACATCCGATATGTTGATATTTGGTATCTGAGTATCTGGTATCTGGTATTTGAGAAGTATGATTGAAATGAAGTCTATGAGAAAATGACTCTTCTTGTCATTTGATTTAGTAACTCATAAACACGAGTGCATGATCTCAGTCGTAGTTTCAATCTTTAATATAGCATACATCAAACATTTTATGTCGTTAATCAAGCTGTTCCGACAAAAATCAGTGACAAAATTATTTTAAATGACCTCTCTTCCATCAAATCAGGGAGTACAACGTTTTAATAAATACCCAGATGCACTAGTATGTTTTTATGTTGATGCCTCTTCCACCCTTAGAAAACAAAGTCAGACAAGCCACACAGAAATGAAATGAATACATTGTCTCAAGTCTTTTCGAAACACATTGTTTAGTTCTTGAACAGAAAAGACTTGAACCCCTTTTCTACAGGAGCTACTGGGACAGTATTGAACTATAAAAACACATTGCCTGATTTTACCATCTACTGAAACAGACATATTCTTCATGAGACAACAGTGTTCTTGCATTATGTGATCCTCCTATCATATAACAGTCAAAGGAGAACACTTGGGTTGGAGTTACAAGTTCATGATCCGGCTATCAAAGCTAACAAGCATCGTTTTCTATCTCATACATATCTTATAGCATATTCGGAGAAAAGGAGCTGCACACCTGGCAATTTGCAAATGAGACGCCCTGCGTTATGCTGCTCAGCAACAATGTCAAAATCTGAGACGGAGGATGATGTCTCCGTAGGAACAAAGAACCAAACTGCACTCTAAATGTAAGATGCACATCCATGATTTTCCTTTTTTGGATTGACTATGTTACCCTATGACTTATTTACTCTTAAAGTGAGTGAGAACTCATTAGACTTGGTCATCAAATTATTTCCTGAGGCCACATCTGTTCCTGTCGAGTAAGAAGATGCTTGCAGGAAGAAAATCTTAAGTGCTAGTGAGCATAACTATACAGCTAACTAATTCATGAGAATCAGGTAGAATCAGGTAAGTGCTTCATGAGAATCACTTATGGCTTCATCCCATAAAAACATAATAAGCAACACCAACATTGTCAGAGTGAAAATCATGCCTATAAGATCTATGTTGCTTATCGTGTCTCCGTCGTCTCTTTACACACGCACACACACACGCACATGCACACGCACACGCACACGCACACACACACACACCCTGCTCATCCCTGCACTCCTTTTTGCTGCTGAGTTTAGCCACAGTAGATCTCCCCTGCCCTTTCCAACGTGATTTAACTCTTAAGCCTGTTTTAATTACTCTTGTAAAATTGGAAAAAATCTTCTTTAAACACCGTTGCGAATAATGATACTGAAATGAGAGCAGATTGTGTTATATAACCTACAAGAGGAAATGTAATAACCCTGTCACACAGCACCTGATGTCTTTCTACCCCAGGCTACAGAATGGGAGGATTGCAGCAAGGTTGCGCATGTCTTTCGTCCCCTGACGCCATTAAACAGACTGATTAGGAAATCAATAACCTGGGAGCACCGTAGTGTCTTCTTTTATGGCACCCGATTGGAGGCGGTGCTTTAATTGTTTTGTGTTTGTTGTGCGTCAGCCGCATCGCTGGCTGTAATGGTGAGATCTGGTTACAAGCTGCAACGACCTTGTGCGACGCGATGACCGCTGTAACTACATACCGACATCAGCAGGGCGGAAGAAAAAAAACAGAATTGGATAGATTGAGCAGCTTATTCTTCTTACGCTGATAATTCTTACGATTACAGCACATTTTGAAGAAATACTTTTTGAGAAATCTGCTAATCTGCTTCAACGACTCACCAGATGTACAGACTATATGGGCAAATGAATGGGGCTATTGATAGTTTGATAATCACAAGCGACACATTTAGTATCGATTACTCATCGATGACCGAAAGTTCCTGAAAGAAGTGCATTAGATAAGATTGTTTCAGTTTTGTCTTCTTTCCCTGGATGTTTGCTACACATGTTACAGCATGTATCAATCAATCTTCTCATCTAATTTTCAGCAAATAAACTTGTTTAAATATGTGTCACTGGTAATTCCTTCAAGAAACATGAGACACAAGTGCAATCAGTGCCAGAGTGGAGCAAGTCTTTCAAATGTGGCACTTTTCTTTTTCATGCCTTTCCGATGACCTTCTCCCTCACGATAAGAAGCTATCTTTTATTAATAAGTGCCAGCCGCTGGGTTGAACTAAAGATAAAGTACCCTTTTGACGTCTTCTTTGTCTTTGTTTTAAACCACTGCTGCAGATGGAGGGAAGCATTACATTACAGTTATGTCATCTAGCTCCTTGCTAAAGGCTTCGTGTATTTAGTTCTTACCAAACACCAGGGGCCTTCAGGAATAATTGGCTGCAATTATCACCACATTTGCCGCTATTTGCAGTAACAATGGAGGTGTTTGTCATTATACCTGTGGGTCTCTGGGCTCAGTCTGATGCAGCGGTGTCAGCTCTTCAATATCTTAGAAAAAGGCTCAACTAATTTCCTGATGAAAGTTTTGTAAAGTAGAATACAATCACAAAGAGAAAAATGTTTCTCTATACCCCTGATGCATTTAGTTGGACAGCATAGAGGCAATCATTCCAGCATCCGCTTGTCTCCAGGTTTCTTTTTACCCGGGGAGCAGCGAAACAAGGTACTGGAGAGCAACCACTTAGACACACACACACACACACACACACACACAAACTGGGCCAGGACACAGAAACATGAACACGCAAAGCTGGGGGACATTTCATTTAGGTATAGACAGTTTTCGAGAAGAAGATAAGGCTTTTTTTCTGCCTTTGATGGGCTACAGAGAGTGGCAGGTGGATAAGTGGGCAGTGGAGTGGGTCGACTTGGCCGGCATGCAAGGGGGTTGGTACGCGCCACAGAGGAGGACGCGTGTGGACATCAGCCACGGCACAGTACCTGAATAAACAAGGATGCACCAAAACAAACAGGATGGATCTCAGCAGCCTATTAGAGAGCACACGGTACATTTCAAGCTGAAGTAGCTTTATTTTACCATCACTTAATGCACTGATGGCTGATTTAAACTTCCCCCAAAAGTGATTTAAATTTTTTTTTTCTCTCTCCCTTCATTAAATTGAAATAAAACAACAATAGTTAGATAAACACAAACAATTACAGACTTCACATATTTATATTGCCAGCCTTATCGTGCATTTCAATGCCGGAATACATCTTATTTAGGGTGTCGGAGTATATTGCAAATGATTCAAGGATCAACATGCACAGTAGACAAATATTCAAATGTTTGTTAATGACAATAGAAAAATAAAGTTGCTCGAATGAACAAGCAGATTATATTATATGTCTTACTTATTCCACTCAAACCTGGGTTCCTCAATTTGTAGGCACATCATATTATTTGTTTATATACTATATTAAAGAGCCTTCGGAGTTTTTAAGGTTCAATTGTTGTTTCCATGTTTTGCGAATATTGCAGCAGAATTTGATTTTTCCCCACAAAATATCTTAATGAGTAAATGCAATCAATCGTGAGATTCCAGCTGCTGTCTGTCACGACGCTATTAGAGTGGACCCAAAAGCACGACTCAGACAGGAGTCACAAAGAATACTGTCTTTGGTTGGAAACAGGCTGGGTCAAAACCGGGAGATCAGTCGAAGAAGCAAACAAGTCCAAAAAGGGGCGGGGCAGAGCATCAGAGGTCAGAACAGGCAGGTCAGGAATATACTCTAATAACGCTGGAGAACTTGGCACGAAAACACAAGACAATCTGGCAGAGGACAAGTGGAAGTGAGGGAGCTAAATAGTGAGGGACTAATGAGGGGATGGGCTGCAGGTGAGAAGGGCGTGAGGACCAGGTGAAGGGAATGAGGGACTAACGAGGGAGTGATCAGAGGCAGGTGAGGGGAGTTGGATTGACGAGATGGTGTGACAGGATGAAAACAACTTTTACAAAAAGCAACCTCCAAAAACGTCATCAGTTTGGTTTTGGATGAAAGGATTGAGCAAATCTGTCAAGTTGGTTTGTGAATGGACCCTAGCACAGAACGATGCAGTTATAATTCAACAGGTTTATTGTAATTTAAATAGAGATGGGTTGAAGAAAGAGGATGACCCAAGTGGGCAAAGAGAACAGGTAAATAAGGTCACTTTTTAGCTTCCCAAGGACTCCTCAGACCGGGACAGCTGCCGCTCTGCAGCCAAAGAACTGTGAGTCTGAGCACCACAATAGAGCCCGCCAAATCACAACCTGAAAGATCATTATTTTTAAAGACAGAAGGACACATTGAGGGTTTCACTGAAAGGGAAAATTAGATTTACATTGTTCAACCATGAAGAACAGATTACAGCCATGCTAACAGCTCTGTGACACTGCACTTACAATATTGGTGTATCTTCACAATGCACACTGCACTGACAGGTGTAAGAGCTGGGTTATGCTCGAGAAAAAGTGCTTTCAAAAGTGTTTTTATTGTCAGTGGAAGGAAGATGTGGTGAGATTTGGGAAGCAATTCAGATTTTCCTCAATACAAAACTCGACTGAATATGGCATGAACAGATGTTACGAGGAACCATTTTCTTGCAAATGAGAACTCTAAGTTGTCATTTGCAGATTGAGGTCACTGGGGGGGGGTCTCATTACAAGTTTCCACAACCTTTTCCAAGAAAACTGCCTGCTAAACAATTCTGTGTTCTACATATTCAGAGCCAGAAAAGATTTAAATCTATGTTGAATGGTGCTAAAAATTGATGTCCATGGTGTGAAGCGGGACCTTCTGTCGGAAGAAGGAACTTTCCCAAAGAACCGCACTAATTGTCAGGAATAACTAACGTGACAGAGAGCGATAGGATGAGACACCGTTTTCTCCATTGCCGTGCCGCTGCGTTTGTCTGGCAGAGCCTTCTTTTTGGGACTATTTCAATGATGCATACAGAAGACAATTACCTCCAATCATGAGAGAGAGAGAGAGAGAGAGAGAGAGAGAGAGAGAGAGAGAGAGAGAGAGAGAGAGAGAGAGAGAGAGAGAGAGAGAGAGAGAGAGAGAGAGAGAGAGAGAGAGAGAGAGAGAGAGAGAGAGAGAGAGAGAGAGAGAGAGAGAGAGAGAGAGAGAGAGAGAGAGAGAGAGAGAGAGAGAATTTAACAGCCGAAAATGAATGCTGCAGTGCATACAGCAAGCCACCCAGAGTCTGCATTACTCATTCATGCATACTGTTTCCCGAAAAATGGAGGAACTAGCACTTTATGGTCCATCCTCCATTATAACCTGAACCACATATCAAGACCGCTGTGGATAAAGTGTGAGCTTGGCTCATGACACAGATACATACAGCAGCATGTGTACATTTTGCCTATGGCCATGAACAGTCTCAATATTTTTTTATTTGAATCTAAAAATGCAGGAAACCAAAAAGCCAAAGCCTCCGTCTGTGCAATAATCAAGAAATGGAACTTGGAGCTGTTCCACTAATACTTAATGCAGAGACGGTTTTTAAGTGTCTTACATTCAAATGATTATTATTTCTTTTTTTAAACTATATTGCTGGAGGCTTTGAACTCAGGGAAACACAATGTTATGAGCCATTCAGATGAAGTCAATGTCAGTGAAGCAGCTGTAGGATTTGAGTTTTTGTTATATCACTAAGACGGGCTGGACTCCCTCATCTCTGGATAACTTTTCATGTTCATAAATCCTTACACTCAGAAAAACTCCAAAATCCACATCTACAGGAATCTGAAATAAAATGCGTGCCGTGAATTCCACTGTATTCATTTCTCAGGTTGGATTTGACTGTAAATGGATCTGTCTTCAATATTGATCTTTTCTTCATATACTAACAAAAACATTACGGCTTCCTCATCAGACACATGTCTCTGAGCCTCCATGCCATATGCTGAGCTCTCCAAACATATGCTGTGAGATTTGGAGGGCTCCTGTAGTTAAAGTTTGTGAGATTAGTTTATAATCTTAGTTATAGGAATTGGCAGCTAAACAGTCCTTACTTTAGAATATGCAAAGAGAAGCCGGAGGGAGCCACACATCTCAAATTAATAAACTGCATCAGCTTTTTCATTATAGTCCCAACACTAATGTCAGTTGAGGGAATATACATAGAAACAGGGAGAGGGCCAACCACTAGAATACTACAGATGTTCATTTACGAACCAAAACTGATCATTTACACTAAGACACATGCTCTACTAAAGTATTTTGGGAGTTCACTACATTTCAGCAGTGAAATACAACAAAAACCTTGATTAATTTTACTGCTGCAATCCAAAAACCTAAAATAATAGTGAAACACTGACAACATGTCAAGAACTTTTACTTTTACAGTATGGTTTTGAATGGAGAACTTTTGACCTAAACATAGTAACATATTAGACAATGTGATACTTCTACTTAAGTGAAGGATCTAAATACTTATTCCAACACAGTTTAAAACACACACAAAGACATGACCTGGAGAAGATGTGAGAAATGAATGAACTGTCCAGATAATAAACAGTTTACACTATTTCATTCGACTAGCAATACGTTCCCCTTGTCAGTTTGTGTAATCAGTGGATTGTGTGTTCTAGTCTGAGGTTGGACGTCCTGTAGAGCTGTGTTTAGGTGGTTTGGAGGCTCGGTGTCAGCCAACTCGAGAACAAATTGGATCCGAAAGGATTTACGGCATACGTGATTGCAGCGACTTGGGGGTAATGAGAACCTTTTAAAATGAGATTGCTTTTGGGTGGGGGCATCGCCGTAGGGCCTTGACCTCTGCCCCCGCCCCCCACAAAGCTCTAACAATACTGCAGACATTTTCCTGCTCCCGCTCTTCAACTGGAATAAGCACACCTGCCTGTCAGGGACACCCAGAGAGCCAGACCCGGACCCGACTTCCATTCAAATGATCCCCAGCAACACTTGTCTCTCTGCAGGAATGAGCATTGGAGTCCTTGAAGCAAGTCTACGGCTGTAGAGGAACCTCATTTGTTCATCTCTTAGCCACGCTGGCTGCACGGCTCGAGGGATGGTCTGTCCCCCGGTTCATGGCTTTGGTCCAGACTGATTTGGTCCTGACTTATTTCAACGAGATAATCCTTTAACAACTGTTGATGGATTGCAGATGAAGATTGAACAGCGTTTATAGTTCAAAGGGGATGTGTCTTTATGACTTTGGTGATTTCCTGATTACAGGTTGACATTTGAAATGAAATATCTCCGTACATATTGAGTGAATTTGCCATGGCATTTAGTACAGTTATCCCCATTCCTGAATAACTTTTAATCTAATATCATCATCAGGTCAAAGTTCTCACTCATCTATTGTGATATATCCAAACAGTTGCCTGAAAGATTGGCACAACATTTAGTGGATATTCATTCATGGTTCCAAGACGACGTATTGTAAAGATTTTAATAACCTTTCTCTGGTGTTATTAGCAGGTTAATATTTGGGTTTTGAGTGAAAAATCTCAACACTTGGATGTATGAAATGTGTAGTAACTTTGATAATCCATGTCACCTAGTGCCGGCAATGGGCCAACATTTCCAACATTTTGGTTTATGATTACAAGAATAATGACATTCAGCCTCTGCTGTAATGTGAATTTTGTGCTAAATAGCAAATATTATGCTGACACTAAACTAAACTAAGATTGTGACTAACATCAGCGTGTTAGCATTGTCATTGTTAGCATTTAGCTCAAACCACCGCTGTGCTTAAGAACAGCCTCACAGAGCTGCGAGCATGGCTTTCTTGTTTCAATCCACTTTTCCTCCTTGAATACGAAGCATATGTTTCTTTCCCCTTCCTTCTTCCTCTATTTCACAAGAACACAGTGAAGGGCATCAGGCAGGCAGGCTGCAGATGAGATACCAAAGCCATTAGATAAATCACATGGGCAGGATCAGTAGAGAGGAAGGGTATGGGGTAAATTTCCCAGTGTGTGAAAGCATTGCCTCCCACACTTGACACAGTTAATCATGAAGCTCTCACTGACGTCCATAAATAGCCACACATTAGTTAGTTCATACTGCCTCAGCGTTCGGCATGAGACGCGGGGGTAACACCACTCTGACTCCATAATAAAACGTAGGAGTGGTTATGTCCGCACACTGAGTCCATGTACAAATTATATTTCACTGACGCAATCAGACATGAGCTATTTACGAATGCTGTTGTTGAGGGCCGCCTACATCCTGACCCTCTGTGAAGGAAATGAAACCTGGCGGATGTGATGAAATAGTGTCGTGGAGGTAAACAGGTGCAAATATTTGCAGCTGAATGAGATATTGACACTGTTTTTGTTCAACAATATCTGACTTCCACTCACGGTGAGGCGAGGACCAGTGTGTGAGTTATCTTATCCTCGTCACAGTGGCGTGTGAAGTTATTTATGCTTTCCTTGTATACATTGTTTGGTCATATGACGCATAATAAATATCACAAATAACGTCATCTTTTTACGATATCTGTACAAAACTGCAATACCATATTTACAGCCATTTACAGATTAATTTGAACACTGTTATTACAAATCGAAAAATACAAAATCTCAAGCAAAAATTGTAATCTACATTTTCCAAAACACACAGTAGACATTAATCTCTTGAAATAGAGATATAGCGCAAGTTCAGACAGGAAGACCATACCCCTCATGCCAGCGATATATCCCTCATATGCCTGCTAATCATTCTCACACACGCTCACTCATTGTTTACTCGCTGTCATCGCTCGGCGCCGTCAATCATGACACCAGCTGTGCAGATCAGCCGGTCCACTCGATCCAATAAGCACAGGGAAACAAGGACATGGCGAGCCAATCATCTTGCTGCTGTCTCATTTAAATATGACCGTCTCTCTACTATACAGTTCATTCAGGTTGCTGTTACGCACCCCTCCACCTCCCCATCTCCACCCAGTCTACACAGATCCATCAGCTCATCACCACCACCAGGTCTGGACTCTATGGGGGGGGGGGGGGGGGTCTATCTCGTTGCTGTCGGGGCAGTCAGCCCTCAATTACAAATCTCCATGTAGAGTCCAAGCGCCAAAGACTCTGAGACTTCATCATCGCATATCATCTGTTAACAATGTTCATGTTCCTTTCTCCATCTAACTGGTTTCTTCCTCATTGAACTGATGATGAACCCTTTCGAAAAGAGCACCATTTGCTGCAGCGAAACCATCCCATTTCACCGTTATCTGTTTGGAAAACATGCTGTATCACTGTTGAATAATCTGTCGTGAGCAATACTATAATGTCAGGGATTTTATACAGAGCATTAAGGGGATTCACATCTTGGTGCTGAGGTACAGTTTGCACCGGAGATAGGACGGATTGCGGCGGTTGCAAATGTCAATTAGATATTGCCTGTCAGAGCTAAGAATGAAAATTCTCCTCACCGACATGTTCTCATGGGGCAGTCATAATAAGTTAATAAGTAAGCAAAGCTATAATTGTTTCATACACAGGTTTTATGAACCCTTCCTTCCTTCGAGGCTCAAACCCCAATATGCGCTGTTCATTAAAAATCAGCCTTCGCGATATGCATCTTAAACCTCTGTCTGAGTTTGAGAGCAGACACAGCTGCAGTCCAGGCAAGGATGCAGTGTTTCACATCCACGAGAACACCAATGCTTTAAATAAATGTATTATCATAAATCTAGTACACTTTTACAATGTTATCCTAAAGATACTGACTCTGCAGTCAGTAGTCAGTGTTTTGGTGTTGTATATTTCCCTGATTTTAAGGGTGTTTAGACTTATTTAACACTTTAATCTATTTCTAATTGAGATAATATCACAGTTTTACATATTCAGGAATTGTTACCCAATGCACAACTATAAACTATACAGATGTCTCACTAAATACACAAGAGAACGTGGCACAGGTGGAAACAATTAGGGCGGGGTCTGCAATCACACAGGAGGGCGGCACATGAGGGGGGAGGAGTTTGAAACAAGAGAGAAACTAAATTGACATATTCCAGAACAGAAAACTGAATCAGACTCAAACTGGAAGTTTCATGAAACACGTTAACTTAACTTAATTTTGGGGTGAAATCCTCAAGACACAGTCCTGATGTCTCAGCTGTTCGAGAAAGAGATGTGATGTTTACAAATCCCACGAGGAATGTTAATGTTTTCCTTCGATAAAACTTCAAAGGACTATTTCTATTGGATATTTTTACCCCTTCTAAGCCTTGAAAAGATCCAGATTATCCATTAAAATACAATTATTAAGAAATGTAATATTGGCTTAAATTTAAAGCTAGATAAATAAAGTTATTGAGGGTTTAAGAAAAATATCAATGGAGGCGATAACCATTTCGAACCCTTCAATATATAGTTTTTTTTATTCATCGTATGGTGGCCCAATTATAGCGGAGCCAAATACCCATCTGGCTTCCTGTTTCCTGCCGCTGCTTCCTGCACCTGAGAGGAGGGAGTGGCTTAAGGTACACAAAGGGATGCTCTCCCAGGCTGTGCTCTCTCTCTCCCAAATGTGGTGTACCAAACTGTTCCTGTCCCCATTATTATGACCTATGAATAATAAAAAGACTGAAGTCTTTCATTCAATTTTTTATTTTATGGGAATTGTTTTATCGTTGCCATGTACAGTAACCGTCTGGCTCACGGTGAAAGCCTCTCTGAAAATGACAGAATGAAATCTCCCTGCAGAAAACTCAGCTGAATTTTTATTTAATAAAGAATGGCAATTTCAACCACCATATATTTCTAAAACTAAGATGCATAAATCCCAGATCTCTACAGAGAGGCTCCCCGGTTGGAAAAATAACAATTCCTTTCCTCCATATTTTTTACTGAATGTGGTCTAAATCTCACTGATGGTATGAAGCAAACATGAATAGCACACATCTGCAGAGTAATGGCAGCGGAGGAAAGGACAGGAGGAAAAAGACAAAGCAAGAGCAGATTTGGAAAAAGGGGCTGGAACCGCCGCAGTGGGACAGAGGAAGGAAACAGGTCGGGAAAAGCAAAATGAGTAGTGGGAATCCCCCCTCTATGCATGCAAACAGAAATATCAAAAAGAAGACTCCCAGAGCAGAACTATGAATGTATTAACCTCGTGGTTGTTTTGAAGAAACAGAGCACTGAAATATTCTGCATATAAGAGCACATTCACAGGTAATAACTGAGCAAGAACACAGCCAGAAGCACAGAGCACACCTGTAATCACATTGAATATAAAAATGTTGCTGCATTAGCTTTCCTACAAATAACAAGAGAAAGTATGTGTTACCTTCTTTTTTTATTGGAGCATTCTGCAGCCGCAAACCACGTAACTGTCTTATTGTGGATGAATACAGTCATCTTGTGATATTGCTGATTTAAAGTACTGCTTTGCATCCTGCATCCCACGCGGATGTGCTCTGAAAGTCAAATTACACCCTTGAAGTTGGTTTGAGAAAGCACCGCTCTTTCTTTTGTGCATGCCCTGCAAACTGTTGAAGTAAACGGCATCAGTGGGAAGAAGAAAGAGCACATTTACATTTAAATTTAGCAGCTGGTAATTACCAGCTTCACAGGAAAGCTCTTCCGTAAAGTCTGGCTCAAGTTAACAGTCAGAATAAAAGCGTTTCACATTAATGGAGCCCAAAACTCCCATCATTTGAGTCCTCATGCCAAAAAGGACAAATGTAACGATCAAATATGAATGTCAGTCGTGATTTTGCATTCAGAAAGCAACATCCTCTGATTTTGTTTTCACATATTAGCCCTGAAGTCAAAAGTAATATGATGAGGGCAAGTTGGAGAACGTGAATACCATCAGTTTGTTACTGTGATGAATCCTGTCGATCAAATCATGTAAAACTTGATGAATACTGCACTTCATGCCGGTTGATGATTCATTTATTTATATGGCTCATAATGGTATTGTGATGGCTTATTAAACCATTTGTCCTTATCATGTGTCCTCTAAACACTGTGTGACATGCAGTGGTATACTCAGTCTGAAGGGCTGAAAGAAAGGAATTTCAAGAGCACACAGAAACTTTTCTATAAAGTAGGGCAGCCTAGACAGCAGCGGTTTTCTCCAGCGGAAGGGCAAACTCGAGGGCACTTTATTGTGTCTTATATCGTAAGTGCATCCAAAAAGGCACTTTTGCTGTCGCTTGAGAATCTCTTTCTCCGCTCATTGTTCTTTACCACTGAACCAACTCTGATGCCGATGAACACAAAGAACCAGAAATCAGACTGAAGCTGCAGAATCTTCGTCTTCATCCACCTGCAGAGAAAAGTTCACAGACTCATCCACTGCATAGTAAGTCTCACACAGAGGATAATTATACCTTGTTGGTGTGAACATGTTTCATTGTGAAGTCTGTAATATTTGATCTTCACTCTCTCTGGTCTTTGTAACTCAGCCCCGCCATCTCAGTCCTTATCGTCAGGCTGGGTTGGTCTTCTTCTAATCTTTTCCAGGACCACACTATTTGAAAGAAGATTACCAACCCTGCCTTCAAACTTTTTCATTTGATATTAACTTTATATGAGATAGATGGTTTAATACCACAACGGTGTGTAAAAAAAGGTACTTTGTGTATGTCACACTCTTTCACTTTTATGATGTACAAACCCAAAATGGAGCACTGGTACTGTTGTTAAATGACCCTTGTGTGTATTTCCACCAATTGTCCAGTTTCACAGGATAGATTTCCCATTAAAAAGCAGCAGCTGGAAAATGAGCAATCTGAGTGAAGGGAGCCCAAGTGAGACATTAATGTGGAGGGTGGGGAAGAGAAATGGCTTGCAATTTACTTCTCCCACCTCAGACATGCACTTACACTAGCAAGCAAACACACACACAATCACACACACACACACACACACACACACACACACACACACACACACACACACAGACACTACAGCAGTTACACCATAGAGACGCCACATAAATACAACAACAAAAACTATTAAGAAGATATTCAACTTCCAGCGGGGGCAAGAAAAAACAACTTCACAAACGTTCTACCATGTTGTTCTTAGAACAACAACAACAACAACAACAACAACAACAACAACAAGATGGAGGAGGACAAGGACAGAATGTATCAGAACATAGAGATTCAAAACACCTGCCTTATCTGGAATGGATAAGGTACCATTTTTGTATTAGCTAATGCTGACTCATCCCGGGAAACCATTTATTGTATCATTCCACATTCTGTCTCTCTGACTCTCCTCTCCAGCAACACTCCCTATTCTACAGGCCCCTTGATTGATATTTTCCATCCATCTGCCAGGTACCCTCAAACTGTACTTCCAATCCCCATCACCTGACCCACAAACCTGTTTCTACTTTCCTGCAGTGACCGATAACCTTCTGTCAACCTGCATCTCGTTCCCTCGTCAGCCATCATGTCGTCCATTCATTCCCTGCCATTTGTGCCCCCGCTTGAATGTCTGCATGTGGGTTCTTCCCTTTGCTACAGTTTTTATGACGGTACTATAAAATATAAATATAAAATAACCTCCTAAACCCTAGGCCTCTGGCACTGGCCCCTGCTCAAAAAAATGACAATATCTCTGCAAATGCAAGCATCAGTATATATCACTGAACTCACTGTTCGGGTCCCTCCCCTCTGGCAGGAGGCTGAGGTCCATCAGGACCAAGACCTCACGCCACAGCAACAGCTTCTTCCCATTGGCAGTCAGGCTCGTGAACAGAGCCCGGGTCCCCCACTGACCCTCGTGAACAGAGCCCGGGTCCCCCACTGACCCTCATGAACAGAGCCCGGGTCCCTCACTGACCCTCGTGAATAGAGCCCGGGTCCCTCACTGACCCTCGTGAACAGAGCCCGGGTCCCCCACTGACCTTCATGAACAGAGCCCGGGTCCCACACTGACCTTCATGAACAGAGCCCGGGTCCCCCACTGACCCTCATGAACAGAGCCCGGGTCCCCCACTGATCCTCGTGAACAGAGCCCGGGTCCCCCACTGACCCTCGTGAACAGAGCCCGGGTCCCCCACTGACCCTCATGAACAGAGCCCGGGTCCCTCACTGACCCTCATGAACAGAGCCCGGGTCCCCACTGACCCCGTGGACAGAGCCCGGGTCCCCACTGACCCTCGTGAACAGAGCCCGGGTCCCCCACTGACCCTCGTGAACAGAGCCCGGGTCCCCACTGACCCTCGTGAACAGAGCCCGGGTCCCCACTGACCCTCGTGAACAGAGCCCGGGTCCCCCACTGACCCTCGTGAACAGAGCCCGGGTCCCTCCCTGACCCTCATGAACAGATTTATCATATTCATTTGATTTACTTTATCTTATATGTTGACTGTTGATTGTTTTTGATTGTTGTTGTTTGTCTGTCTAATGTGTACACACCAGCCGTCAAGTCAAGTTATTCGTGTGTCTAGCACACGTGGCAAATAAATACTTCTGATTCTGATATGTTTCTGGGTTACAGTTCATGAATATGGAACATAGCATAAAAGAAAGTTTGTCATTTTCAAAACTGTACACTTTAGGAGTGAGTATCCCTTTGGAACGATGCATTGCAGCCCAAAACCTCACAAACCATTTCACGACATCTGAGGATTTCCTCTGCACAGCCATCTCGATGTTGGAGGAATGCAGACTGAAAATACGTCTCCGTGCCTCAAGAATGAATAAAGACAGCAGGAACCGACTCATTAATGACCATGAGACATTTCTACAGTGTTGATATGCTCTGGAACCAAACTTTTGATCACAAAAAAGAAAATGTAAGACATCACTTCTGTCATAAAGGATCATGGTCAAAAGTTTATTTTGTATCTTCTTTTGCTGCTTGTTCCGTGAGTTTTAGTCAGTGATGAGGCCAATACCGTTATGATATGTGGAGTGACAGATTGTTTTGTACAGTTAGCATGAAGTAAGTTAAGCTCAGCACCACTTCAGCTGTGTGCTCATTTAATTGGTCGGTGTTGGAATTGAGTTTTGATTTATTAAAATGGTCTCATGAGCTTTTAAGCCAAGCTTTTTCCCGCTATATGGACGTGAATGGTAACTTTGCAACATGTCCTTTTCAGATGAGGCTTTTTTGGTGTCTGTTGTGATGTACACAACTTTTTTTAAACAGTTTAACAGTGTTTTGGTATTCAAGGGTGCGAATAAAACACCAGTCAAGATATCGGATCTCATACATATCATACTGGAGATATATTTGGAGTTATTATATATCTATTTAGATTTGTTTTAATCTGGTAGTGGGGCATCAGCACCCGATTACATATAGTATTTATTTTGAGAAGAAAGGGACACATTTAACATCCAGACAATGATGCAATCATGCCAGAAACAACAGTCTAAGTGTGTAACTTATGTTAAAAAGAGAAACATCAGTTTACCATTGTGCCTTTGTAATAGACGTAATGTTTCAGTGATGATATATATTCTCTCTGACCCAAATAATGACAAATAATTATAATGGAGAATGGGAACATGGCCAGATGAGACTACTGGCTCATTTTTTCTGAGTGTAATATTTCTGTGGATTTGTCTGAAAAGCGTGGAAGGTCGTGCAGACAAAAATATAAAATGTGGTGAAGAATGAAGGACAGAGAGAAAGAGAAAGTTATTGGAAAATTAACCATCTTCGCTGCTTAGGACATGCACTATCGTTACCGCCAGAATACATCAATTGGATGAATTGAAACATCGATCTGAGAGTTTTGGACAGCAGACTAATTTTGAGCTGGCACAACAGACCTTATTTTCATGAATAGAAATCAGTGTAAATGTCAAAGGTGTGTGGACTAAGTAGAAACCAAGTTTCTGTGGGAGATCTGCTGCCAAAAGGAATCACCGTCTGTCTCATCACTAAAGACGGTATATTCTGAAAAAGTAAGCATTTAATTTAATTTACACTCAATCCATAAACTTTGTTCTGTTTCAGCACATTTATACCACAGCAGATAAAGTGAGTATCAAGGTTTTCGAGTTTATTCACTGGGGACTTCAAGCTGAACCAGCAATATTCCACCAACTTCATATATCAGCACAGTGTGCGGCATTTAAAAAGACCACTGTAGCTCTGGACTGTCAGACAGCATCTCAAAATGAAAAACACTCAGACCAGCGTGACTCGGTTTGATAGGGGCTTAGATAAATGAAGCTGTCAGTGGTCACTGCGTGTGATTCATAGGTTCACAGGCCGTTTGGAGTAACAGATGCTGCTTCTCTCTCACGAAACACATGACATGAGAAGAAAGGCCTTGTGGTGAACACAGCATCTTCACAGCTTTCATGGGATATGATGAAAGGATATGATAGATTTGTTTATGCTTCCCAAGGGGGGCACAGTTTTCCACTTAATGATGGCATTACAGCAGCTCGTGGTAAAGCCTGGACATGAATTACAGCATGCACAGCAGGAGACACAAACCTGAATACTTGTTGCACATGTCATCATGTTTTTTAATTATTTCATTTATATGCTAACATAATTGCTATCAAATATCATTGAAATAAAAATAATACAATTTAATTTTAAAAAGTCCAACGTGTAACTCGTCGTATAACCACAATTCTGTGTTCATACATTTCATTAAACAAATGAGATGTAACATGTGGATTTTTTTGTTTGACCTTTGGATAGAGCCAGGAGAGCCTCGTCCTTGTGCTTCTCGTCTTAACGCTAAGCTAAACTAAGCTAATTGGCTGCGGCACATTTCATATTCCTTTATTCATTCACATATTTCCCAAAATATAAATGTTTTGAACTTTCCTTTCAATAATTAAACTGACTCACCTTGCTTGAACTTTCTTCATGAAATTGTATTCAATTGACTGAATTCGCCCAGATTCTACTTTAAGCAAATTGGAAATTTAAATAGATTAGAATTAACTCCAGTCAAATGCAGCCGCTCTCGCCACGAAGGAAACCATTTGATGTCTACTTCAAAGAATTAATATAGTGAACGGTAAAGGCTCGTTAATCCTAATTAGCGTCCTTAGCTAACGAAGCAATTAGCCCTGTTGCGTAGCCAAAGCTGCTCCTGCTGCTACAGATTGTTTTGTGTTTACCTTCACAAGTGACCTTTAATCAGTGTTGGGCAAGTTACTGAAAATTTGTAATTAGTTACAGTTACTAGTTACTTCTTTTAAAAGTAATTTAATTACTTTACTAGTTACTGTATATCAAAAGTAATTAGTTACTAGGGAAAGTAACTTTTAAGTTACTTTTATGTCTGCTTTTTTAAACAGTACTGAACAGTCAAACACAATAAACATATTTTGTAGACCTATTTATTGCAATCAACAGGGCAACAGGCCTTCAAATCAAGCAGTAGTACAAAAGTCCCTTTTTATACTTAACTTTATACAAAATAACATCTCTTAGATGTGGATAGGGTCTTTGCACCTGCACATAATTTACAACTCACCACTACATTTTTGTCTTTAATTTCGACGAGCGAAAAGTAATGTCCATACTTCCAGGAGAGAAAGCTCATTCTATCCGCACTGTCGGCCATGATGTGGTTTAATGCTCATTGATTGATTCGATTAGTGTATATTGTAGCGACCCTGTGAAGTGGCTGTCAATCACAGTGTGGCACCGTGCTTGCTGGTCGAGGGGGCGTGCCTGTGATTGGCAGAGCAGAGGGGAGGCGGGGTTAACCTGCCGGAAAACGGGAGTTAAGGTTGGTTGACGGGAACCGTTGTTGTTGACGTTCGAGCTGCTGAGCTGAGAGGAGCACGCTGTCTGTAACATGTAAATCCGCATCATGTAAACACACTGTGTTGGTGGATGCCCAATAAAGTGAGGATTAATAATGTCGTCCCGTCTCCGTGTCATCAGTGCCATAACGTCCGAGACGTTACAATATCATTGCGCCACCAAGGTCCTGCGATGTCAGATCAGAAGCAGCTAAAGTAGGCCTAGCTTGTCTTCTTGTCTGCAAGTGTTCATTTTTCACAAAAGAGAGTAACGCGAGTAACAAACTCATTTACATTTCAGTAATTGTAACTGCGTTAGTTGAGTTAAAAAAATACTTCGTTACATGCTCGTTACCGCTAAAAGTAGTGGAATTACAGTAACGCGTTACAAACTCCCAACACTGTCTTTAATACACAATAAATATCTTAACCATGCACTCTGTAAGGCTCGTATTAATAACAACTGTTACGGATTTGATTTGCATTCAGTTCGGACTGAGCCTCCTTACACGACAACACTTCAACTGATCGAATTTCCCATATACGTGATGGTACAGTACTTTTAACAATGCAATTGTTTTTTTGGATTAGGCGATAACTCTTAAAATTAACGTTTGTAGTTGCGGTTTGCAAGGACGTTTGTTTGTACTTGTGAGGACCGGCGACATTTGGCCTGAAGGCTGAATAATTATTATTCTAGAGGGAGCTGAAAATGCTGATGAATAAAGGACGAGCTTGGCAGTGAATCTGCCCATACTGCATGCAGCCGGAAAGTCACTGCATTCATTATTTGTTAATCAAACATCATCATGAAGTGTCAGAGTGGGCTGCTCAATCAAACCAATTCCACGGCACAAGAACAAAGTCAAATAATCCATCAGAAAAGTATTAAATAATGTTTATATAACCTTCATTTATGATGTTTCAGCTGCTCTACAATAAATCATTTCAACATAGTTGTGTGTTGCAAGAGAAGAATCTCTGTTATCCATCACTGCAACTGCACTGGGGAAGAAACTGAAAAAGAAAAAAGACAATTTGAAACTCAATTTGAAAGAAGAAGTAGGGGGCGGAGCTTTCCAGAGTACTAGTGAACGTTGTCATCACTGGGGATTTTACTCTGGCTTTAGTTGTATTTACTCTGACGAAGTCAAATCACTTTAACATTGTATATTTTACACAAACATGTTTAACTGAATATTTACACTAACACTGGGGGCTATTTACACTTGCTAGTGTTGTAATAACTCTGAACGAGTAAATATACTTTAACACTGAATTTTTAACACTGGGGAATTTACTGTGTAGGGCTATATTTCTGAAAATAAGGAAAAAAAATTTTTTTATAGTTCAGTAACTTAAAAAATAATCCTATAATCAACATGAAAAATAATTTCAATGAGGTCGTTGTTTCCTGTATTTGGTGTTTTTTCAGTATTGGATGTGTTTACTGTAATTGCAGCAGGTTTCATTATGTGCCATACAGTCTTATCAAAATGGGAACAATAATTTCTTCATTTGCCTTGGACTAGGCCTGGCAGTAAAGTAGATCTCTTTAGATCAGGCTGGTGTACTTCGATGTCCCATAAATCTCACTTTCACCGTATTGATCGCCACCCCTCCTTCCTCTATGTCTATGTGAGTAATCTCAGGCTGGCAGCGAAGGGGGGAATGAAAGCGCTTCTTGCATTCTGCATACATATGAGATGTAATTTGTCCTCCATCTGGAAGTCCGATCTAGCAGGATGACGCAGGAGTGGAAATGACTCAGTTCGACTCAATCATTATCTCTCTTGAACAGGGGTGTCTTGGACATTGCTGAGAGCTGAAAGATTGATCTTTCACACGCACACACACACACACACACACACAGAGGGGGCTGTCCCTTTGATAAGCATGTATCCACTTAAAGCGTATAGTTTCAAAGCAACAGTTTATGCGACCGCTGCCCTCTTGGTGTCCATCTCTGGTCCTGACCGTCCTGCTTTATTTTCTCAAGTGACAGAGATAATACGTTTCAAGTCGCTGGATCGCCCCTGACATTTTTGCAGTTCTGCAGAGAGAGAGAGCGTGACATCCTCTCCCAGATGGTAATCTGCAGAGAGTCGCATGATAAAAGCAGCTCAGACTCTTACGTGACATTGTGTGTGAACTCTGACACAGGATTGGATGTATTTCTTTTCCGGTGAGCCTAAGGAAGCTTGTTAAAGTAGTTTTTTCCTTCGGGGGATCCATTGAAGATTCAGACTGTTTGCCAAGTACATTTAGGATTCCGTCTGAGCGGTTCAACTTCAAAAAGAAATTCAGAGCCAATCCACAGCACACCCACCAATCACTGTCAAAGCCTCCCTTGCTCCTCTTTGCACGACAGCTTTGGAGATCTCTTCTCGGTCTCTCTGCTGGATTTGGATGGAAGTGTGATTATACTCTTCTGAGTGACAGCATCTTTTTTACACAGGGGAGCTTCAGAGCACATGAAGATTAATTGCTCCACTTTGTCCTCTCGCTACCTTTTCCCTTTTCGCAATTTCAACTGTGTCTCGTTTCATATGTCAAAACAAAAGTCTCTTGGCGTTGATAGCGCGGGACTTTTCTCTTTTCTTTCCCCACAGTTGCTTGGTTTAATCACTGCTGTCTCATCAAAACATTTCAGGAGCCTAGCGGCGGTGCATTATTCAGTGTGGACAGGTGTTCTGTGCAATGTGGCATGTACACTAAAGGCATCTAAAGTACAAGACAAGAGCAAGATGTACAACAATGATGTGGCCTCTGTAGTTTGTTGTTGTATAATAACTGAATCGTACTGTGAGATAAAACACGAGACAGTTGATGTGTATTATAAAAGTAAAGTAAGTGAGTTATTCACATCAATACACAACACGCCTCATGGCTATAACATCTGATGGAATCACATATTTAGTTTCATCCCCTCACGTCGTCCCCTTAGTCACTAACTCGCTTATTCTTCCTCAAAGATTCTCCGTTGGCACCCCGAGTGTTCTCTTTCCCGCCATCTGGCAGTGACACTGAACACAAGCGAGACATGAGCGTCACTTCTGCTTCATCAAGTTTTGTAATTAGCACAGCTTGCTTACTTGTAATTGTCTTCCACGGTCTGGACCAACAATCAGATTAACTGCACATTAGTTTCAACACAGTCATGCAAGAAGAAAGACGCCGACCCTTTACTAAAGCAAAAGGTATCGATACCACAGTGAAAATGTGCCCTGTGAAAGTCCTGCATTCATATTTCTAATATATATGTGCAGCTTTCGGGTGATCTATAAGTGTTTTCTATGAAGCTCATATTTGCCTTTGGATGCATGTCTACATTAGCAGTGTACATTAAAAGAAAATGAAAGTACTAAAGTCAAGAACAAGTACCTGAAATCTGCACTCAATTACAGTACCTGGGTATATTTACGACATAATGTTACTCCTGAAAGTACTTCAGAAAACATTTACACACAAAAACATGACAACAAACACACGTTGAGATATGTTCACAAGTGAGTCTCGTTATTAAAGAGGTGAGGAATAATGTCAGTGGGCTCTGATCTGAGGCTTCGAGGGGGTTATCGGCAATATCTTTGCAAGTGAACAAAGCACTGCCTCCCTTTGACGGCAGCCCCTAAATTAGGAAACATGATTAAAGCGCTCTACTTTCTGCTAATCCTCTGAGGGAAAACTTGATGAATCTACCTAGCAGCAAAAAGGAAGCTAGCAAAGAGATGGGGATGTGTCCTGTCCTTTAGTCTTTACATGTAAAAGAACAAAAACAAAGATATATTTTCTTACCTGCATCTAACAATTAAGGAACAAAGACAAGGTTCAGTAACATTTTTCATCTTTGTATTAAAGAATTTCCCTCCAGACTGTCTCACCTCTGTGCAGGGGGATGAAAAGAGAGATGTCACACTTCAAATCTCTCTCTCGTCTGTACTAGATGTCTCTCACGCATTGTGAAGTGTTGTTATTTGCAATTTGCAGCTTCCATCCTGCTTCTCAAAACTAACCACTCTCTGGGCTTTCTGCATTCTGGTTAATTTTCCGGCACACATTATGTTAGAAATGTCTTTCAGGGCCAGATGAAAATTTCAAATATAAAAACATAGTGTAACGTAATGCAGTGCGGCTCTCTCTTATTGTCCTGTAGATCAACAATTCTCACATAATGTTTTCTCAGTCAACACACAGGCCTTACCACCTCTTTTTTTTGGGATAAGTAACCCAATTTGTTTGCACCTAATCACATTAATTCATTTTAATAATGTATAAACCCACTGAATGTGTTCAAAACCTTTGTGCACATGAAACAAATTTAATACATATTTGTATTATCTTAGAAGACCTCATATTTTTCAGAAAAGGTGCTATGATGATAAATGTGTTATTTAATGAGAAAACAGTCATACTCTTGAGCTACCCTATAGTCTGCTGTGCATTTCGTTCTTGCTCCGCACTCTGCTGGTCTCGTATCCCCTTCAGACTGCATGTGAGCTGCAGTGCAGGCCGAGGAAAGGGACCCGGTTTGGACAGCAGGGCGGTCAACATGCTCCTTTCTCACTCTCTGTGTCTGTTCGCTCCAAAAATAATGTGAACAATCTTTCTCAAATATTGGTACGGACAATTCAGTCGTCCTAAAATATCGGTATATGTCCCTACAGTCCTGCTGCTGTCATCCAGCGCCATATTGCCGACTCCATAAACGGCCGTGTTTTTAACATTCAGCTGTGCTCTCCCAGGTGTGTTCTGCCAAAACTGTCGGGGCGTAACATTTGAACCATACATCTCCATTTAGCCACACAGTCTTCTCATTGAACAGGGGAAACAAATGGGCCCGTTTGAGACATTAATGGATTTTAGCTGACTGGTTGTAAAACCTCACAGAGTGTCAGCCAAATGATGAGATAAGATAACTATTTAATTGACGATCCCATCTTCTACAACAGGGATTGATGACTTATTGTCCATACGAGTTAATGGTTCACTGTATCTAAGGTTTGAGGCTCACCATGACAACTGACTCTTTCTGTGTTTTGTCTAATGGAAGTAGTCTGAACTCGAGTGGCTGATTCAGTCACTCAACCTACTCATTATCTCGAGGATCTGTCCTCCTGTTCGAAATCAGCAGCTATTTTAGGGGTTGTCTAATACAGCGACCAAGGGAAGAAAAAAAATTAAGCTTGACTGCACAGTTACAATTCTACATTAAACTTTCCTGTCATCCCATTTGCTAATTTCTCTTTAAAAAAATAAATAAAATAAATAAAGGGCAGAATAAAGATGTTGCCTTTGAGCCAATTATTCCATCTTCTGAATATTTATCACATGCCTTTTGCCCCAGATACACGAAAAAGCCTTCTGGCTGGTGGCCATGTGTAAGAATTAAGGGGAGAAATTGTAACAAAAAAGAAAAAATTATACAAAGAAATATGATTAAGTGCATCTGCAGGGCCAGAAGAGACCAAATGGAAAGGGAGAGGAGAATATAAGTGTCTTTTTGTAAAGTTGATGAGCTCTTTGGTTTTCAAGAGAGGACGGCACAACAATCCGGTCCCGTTTTCATCTCGGTTTCTGTCGTGCCTCGGAGCTTCCTGGCATCCCAATGAGCTTGAACAGTTGTCTGGCCTCCAAAACTCCTCACCTCGGCTGTAGCAAGCGGAGAGGACCAGGCACACTCAGGCGTCTCTCACTTTGCCTCTAATGAAGCCTCTCCAGCAGAATAAAAAGCAATCTCATGTCTATGTTATATTTCTGCACATTCAAAATCATTGTAATTCAAAAAGCATAATGTTAGGTTTTCATGTGCAGACACAACACTTCAGGGGAAGTGCTTATTATAATCAGAGAGGAGGCAAAGAGGAGGAAGAGCCAGCAGGGCTGCGCCTCATCTGCTGTTTCATCTGATCCTCATGCGTTAATGATCAAATGCCCCCTGGTGGTTTAAATAACTTATGTGCATTTAAGCAGTCACTTATTTTTGTTGTGACATTCTTGGAACTGTTGTTGTTTTTCTATTCATCTATTAAGTGAGCTGTCATCTTCAAAAAGTTGCTTGCTTGAAAAATCTTTAATGTACTGTTATGTTTGCAGTATTTCTACTTCGCTATATTCTACGACCCTTCTACTTCTACGCCCTTCTACTTCACCGCCTTTCCAAAAGGGGGATTTGTCTCTACATTTATCTCACAGCTGTAGCTAGTTTAGATTGTATATAAAACCACACATGATACACCTATAAAATACAATTCAATGTTAGCTATTGAATCAGTGGTTCTGTGAAGGCTTCAGTGATGGTTAGGGGTTCTCTCAACACCTGTGTGGGTCACTTGTCGAGGGGGCTTACCCTAAAATCTATAATGTTTTCTTGTTTTTCTAGATGTCTTGAGCTGAGTATTGGTCTTCATTATTGTTGGTTATGACTCCAATATGTGTTGGTGTCATCTGCATAATTAAAAAATTATAACTGAGCTGTAGCAGGAAATGAAGTGGTTTGTGCAGCGGGAGAAGAGCCAGGGTGAGGGGGATCAGTTCAGGCAACAAAACCTCTTCCTTAGTTGTGGGGGAGGAAAAGTTTATGCTTGTGCTTAAAATAGCTGCTTCAACTAATACATAAGTAAATAACATAACATAAGTACAGTATAAGACTCTGAGCAGTGTAGTGTGTGGTGGAGGGCCATGTTACCGGCATCCTTAACTGACCAATTAACAAACTGACAAATATCCATCAGAAGGATGCTGATGAATATTTGTCAGGATGATTTCAGGATGATGCGCTCAAACGCCTTCATGAGCACAGATATCACAATTGATCTGAAGTCATTGAGGCTGGGGGTCTTAGGGATTATGGATAAGTCCCTAAACATTGGTACATTGTTAGAGGAAGTTGTTGAAGACGTTCATAAACATTGGAGCCAGTTGAGCTGGACTGGTCCTGTCTGCCTGCTACTTTGTTTTCCTGAACGGGGCCCTTTCCTCACCTGAATGTAAAGTGTTGTATTGGTATTTAATTAAGTACAGAAAGGATCTGAATCCTTATTCCACCACCGTCTAAATGTCTATTGATGTCTATACCATGCGACCCCTGATACTCCAAGTCTCTGCCCGAGGCATTAAAGGCAACATTGTTATTTGAAAGTAAAACTCATATTGGAAAAATAATGGATGCTGGTGGCCTAGTTTGGGGGAAATAATCAGTTATCATTGTAAAAAAGGTGTTGTCTTCCCAGCTGCTACAAAGCAGAGTCCGTTGGGAGGAGCTGTTAGGCAACCGGTCACAGTCTACATTCCTCAAATCAATACGTTTCCACATGAAACACGTCAATAAACCCAGAGAGGGAAATTTCTCTTTGAGAGCCAGTGAGCATATAGGGAACTCTGGATCAACCATGTCAGGCGATATACTCTAACAGTCTCCAGAGAGGCATTCTCATCCCAGAACAAAAGGAATATGCTGTTATGTAACCAAGCCTGTAAAATCAGAGGCATAAAGGCCCTGAAATACATCAATCACATGGGTCAGTGACACACCCGCCATCACAGAAGCAAACAGGGGCAAGCAGTGAAACCAGAGATGCGTCTAAAGTAGGCCATCAACTATTCATTCTGATGTGATACACTTACACCTATCAGGTGTGATGCAGTCTTTAGCCTCTGCTCATCTTTACAGGAATCCCTGCTGGCGGAACCAGCAACGCCTCAGAGTCTTTTCACAGATTGCTCAGAGGGAAGACACGGCTCCATGCATATTTCATGACGGTAGTCCACTTTTGCGATAGTTCCTTAGCAGTTTTGGAGATTCTGGTGACAGGCAACCGAGTCGTACACTCTGTACAAAAAGGGATTCCTGTAGTTAAAAAAAAAAAATTAGTGTTGTGACTTATTGAGTGTCCTCCTGTAGGCTTTGCTGACTTTACTCTAAGTCACAGAGCAGGAAGAGGACATTGCGAGTTATCCATCCAGACAAGCTTTATATATAATGATTTATTTAAAGCCTCCACTTAAGAAGCAAATAGTGGCGACGAGCTTCTGAGCTGTGATATCAGTATTGTGGTAACAAATAAAGAAGTCTGCCAGAGAATGGGATGATTAGTCATTTATTAAAGTGTATGAAACAAGAAAACACTACAGTGCATACCAGTGTGTTATAACACACTCACAGTTTCAATCTCACGTTTCACCTACTTCCATGTATTTACTCTTCTTTCACACTTAATGTTGCTTTATGCATCGTGCCATGTGTATTACACAACTACTCCGAGAATATACCACATGGAATTGGCAGTAATCATTGACTCCCTAATTAAATTACCGGACATGTTCAGAATAGACAGTTGCTTTTGTCTTCCACCTACCAACACACACACACACGCATGCACACCCCCCCGCACACACACCTATACACACACACAAACACACACACACACACACTCACACACAGCTTCGTAACCACTGTAACTGTGTTAGTTCACATTCAGATTGAATTCTGTATGCATTATTGGTCTTATACTGATTAAATGCACCTGCAAGGAATAAACCAAATAATTGTTTTTCTTATTTTTGCCATCATTTAATATTAACAGAGTTGATCAGAGGCAATCATTTTTCCATTTAATATTAGTTTTTTTCAATCCAGTACAACAAACCCATAAATGACATAAAAATGTAGCCCATTGAATCAACAATTTCCTGCAACTATATTATTTTCCTTATCAAATAATCTTATAATTATTTTCTTAATTAAATAATTGGTACACATGAAAACGTCTTCAAATTGCTTCGAGGTGAAATGCAGTTTTAGAATAAAAACAAGGAAAATCACCCACTCCTCATTTCTGAGAAACTTTAATCATCAAATTGTTTTGCTTGAAGATATTGAGGTTGAGTCAAAACTAAACGTTGCTTCGCAAATGTTGTGTTGTTTTGCAAAGCGCCTGTATTGGATTGCATTGTATTGTACAGCTGTTAATTTGTGAATCACCTGATATGAGCATTAAATGCCGGTTGATCTGGTTAAATTGTTCATGCACTTACATCGAGAATTTAGAATAGTATTGTTCTCCAACAGCACTGATTTTTAACAAGTTAAGCAACGCTATTGTCACCTTATTCTTGAAGTTGTGGAAATGTGGTCAATGTCTTTTTCTTTTTCACTAGAGGGGTTAATGTGGATTATCCATCACTTTTTTTTATTTTGTAAATGTTTTAAACAGATCAACAGCAGACATGCAAATTCAACTTGAACTAAAGGGAATAGTTTGATATTTAGCAAAATGCACTTCTCTTGCTTTCTTGCAGCGAGTTAGATCGATACTGCTTATGTGATCAATATGAAGCCAGAGCGTAGTTAGCTTAATTTAGCACCAACAAATAACCGGCACATAACTAACCTTCATAAAACCACAACTTGTCGTTTTTGACACTTTGTTTTTTCTACAGATTAAATAAACAAGAGCTGCATGTATTCACATGTTGTTACCTTTGGACAGAGTTATCCTTCCCATTTTCCTCCTGTGTCTTTATGCTAAGCTAAGCTAACCAGAGGCTAGCTTTTCATATTTAGTTTTAAAATATGAAACTTGGGAAGAAAACGAAAAGGCGTATTTTCCAAAATGTGAACAACACACAACATCTTAAATCACAGGACTGCATTTGAAATGAGGAACTTTAAATCCCTATTAATGGTTTTTTTTTCTCAGTAGGCCTACCATTAACTTTTAATTCTTGTTGCACTTGTAGTAGCTGAATATGGTGTTATCTATCCACCTGCGGAACTTGGACACAGCAGTGTAGACTCCAGGAAACTGGGCCTCAGCACATCCTTTCCCCCAGGACACCAAGCCATAGACCCGGCCCTCACATACAAGTGGACCCCCAGAGTCCCCCTGAAACAGCAGCAAAGAAGGGGACTTCAGGGACTACTGATATTTTCCAAAACAAGAATCCTAAAGGATAGGCCTGGTGATAATCTATATGTTTTTTATTGTCAAAAGATCTGTGGAGAGACAAAAAGCAAAACTGAGTTGATCCTAGTAGCAAGTGTTGCCTGTGTAGCAACAACTAGAAGTTGCATATTCCATGTGCCATAGAGCTCCATTGTTATCCAATTGATGCACTGGGTGACATGTTCTTTCATTTCCATGATGGTAGTTTATTTTGACTTAACACACGTACACCATCCTGCTGCCGTCAATATATATAATTATATTTATAATATTTTACCAAATGTGTATTATTCCACAGCTGAAATTAGTCCCCAGCATATGTTCAATTGTCTCCTGTATAGTTACAGTTCCCAGGTATTTAAGTTTTTTTTAAACAAATATTACTTCAGAGAAAGTAGAAATGCCACAATGTTGAAATACTCCAATATAAGTAGAAGTTGTGCATACAAAATGTTAAAAAAGTCAAAGTTTCTAAGTATTAGGAGTGAAATTTGTTTGAAGTATTAAAAGGAAAAGTGCTCACTATGCAGAAAAATGATTCCAGCTTATATTTCCCCTTTAACCCTTGTGTTGCCTTAGGGTCATTTTGACCCGAATCAATATTACACCCTCCCCCCGCCTTTGGGTCATTTTGACCCGATTCAATGTTTCACCCTCCTGTTACCTTTATATTTACTAACATATTTTACCCTTTGGGTTCAATTTGACGCCAGCAATTAAAACCTCCAGAAAATTATTAGAATTAATATTGTTTTCCAAGTTTAAGTGTGAGGCACTTTATGTTTGTTTGTTGACTACCGAAAGAACACCGACATTAAACATTGAATGGGGTTCTAAGGCGGGGGGAGGGTGTAATATTGATTCGGGTCAAAATGACCCTAAGGCAACACAAGGGTTAACAAAACTGCATTGTTAATTACGTTTCAAGGGAAACAAATAATTGGAATTAATCGGATTACATTTGTTATTGACATTTTGTTAAACAAATACCATTCTGATGAAAGCCCTATGAGAGGAGGTTGAGGAGGATGGATGAGCCAAACAGGAACACGAGTTCTGTGTGAATGTTGACTTATTTCAACGTTACGTCAAACATTATGTATGTACGTGACCTAATTATGGTAACAAATGTACTTATTTTGTTTCATTATTTGTTTTTTGGGGTTTAAATTCTCTATGTAAACCACGTGTTTTATACCGTGAACGTAAAGCAGAAGAAAATATGTTTCCCTCGAAACGAAATTAAGAATGCAGTTAAGTTGTATGGGAACTTAATGTCTAAATTGAAAGGGTTTGTCAATGTGCTACATTGTTGGATTATTATTAGCAATGCATTAATGTAAAGCAGCATCTTATGTTGCACCTGGTTGACGTGGGAATAACTTCTTAAGTAATTAATATGCTGAGGGGAAGATTTAGTTTCGTAAACTGCAATCTCCATATGGTGACCTCTCCACACACGGGGTGACACTAGGCCCTCTTTCTTACCTGACAGGCGTCCTTTCCTCCATCACTGAAACCAGCACACAGCATGTTTTCGGTGATGCTGCCGCCAAAAGACTCACTGCTGTTGCACTGTTCTGTGGAGACGATGGGCAGCATGACAGTGCGCAGGGTGGAGGGGATCTGGCCTCCACTGGCGCTGGTGTATCCCCACCCTGACACGCGACACAATCTGCCCACGGCGATGGAGGCACCCTGCCGGGGCAGCAGAGCGATGGAGACGTAGCTGTTCAGATGGACCGGGGCCCTCAGCTGGAGAGATGGTGAACAGTTTGATCAGTGAAAACCTCCCGACAGTGACAGATGGAGCGAGACACTCGAAGAATAGACCGCTAGTTTGCACCTTTATAAGCATGATGTCATTGTTGGTGGTGGTGGTGTTGTACTCAGGGTGAGGAAACAAAAGTTGAGGAAGCATTTCTTGCTCCGTGCCCTCGAAGATGGTCAGAGAGTAGTCTCCTGCTACTATCATCATTTTGTTTAATCTGCGGGAATAAAAAGCAGATTACAGTCACCAAATTGTAACAGTTCTTCAAGGAATAGTGGAACATTTTGAGATCTATCGACAAAACAGAGCCTATTTCTCAGCAGTATGTCTTCAATATCTCTCACTTCATATGTTTAGGGTGCCCCTAAGATGTTTATTTAACATTTATGTTTTATGTTTGCTCATGCAAATTAGTAATATAAACATTATTTGTTTTCTAATGGTGAGAGTTGCTCTTTGTCATGTCACATGCCACATATCTCCATACTGTACATGTATATGATACATGATATATATGTATGTATGAAATGGTTTCTCAGCACTACTGTCAGGGTTTTTGTAGAAAGAGGCAAACACTGATATCCCACTTATCTGTCAGTGTGCTGTTACTGTTAAAACCCTAGAGTCGGCTTAAACACCAAACATTGTCTTAAACGATTGCCTCCTCACAAGCCAAACTCTTTGTAAATGAAAGAGTAGGGACTTGAGGCCGTCATATGCTTGCATCAGATTCCCGTACTATCAACCTCTATTGTTATTGGTGTGCTTGTATCACTTTCAGGAACTGTCTCTCAGTCTCGATAACTTGCTGAATTGCCTATTTGATATGGCTCGAAACCCCGTGTACACACATGTACACAGAGAGAGGCCGAGTTGAGGTCATCGCATGTCAGCAGGCCTGGTATTGCTGCGTACAACTTTCTCACAAAAGGCTGCACGCGGTCTAACACTATATTATCTTAAAGGTTACATCGCTTTTATATTCAGAAGACGTAGATAAAAAGAAGAAAGATGAGCTCACCCGATGTTACAGTGTGCTGCTGTAATTACCCACAACTTATTTATCAAGGAGCCCCCGCATAAGTGCTGACGTTGTGTCGTCTGTATCGACACAATGTTCTTGATTGAATGTGGAACTGGTGCATATCCTCCCACTATTCGGCCCCGTCCCACCTCTTGACCTGCGACACACGCACAGAGGGAAATAAATAACAGCTTAGGTGGGATTTAAAGAGATACACACACAACAGTCCAGAGGGAGCGAACAGAGTTGAAACATGATTACAGCTGCTGCAGCATCAGCAAGAACAATAAAGAGAACAACAGCTGACTTCAGTGCACAGATGCTCCTGGCTTAGCAGATCAATTGAAAACAATCTCATCTCTGTGGTACATTAATTCATGGTAGAGGGTTAGTCTGACCATCATTATGTATCAGATGTTAACACAGGAGTGGTTTGAATCCTGCTGTAAAAAGCAGCTACTTATATTTACTCTGGTCAAGTGCCCTACTTAAGTACATATTTGAGGTAAAGATGATTTACTCTAGTATCGAGAGGATATTGCTGTACTTTTAACCCAACGACACTTATTTTACTGTTATTACCTTCGCATTGAAAATGCGGAAGGTTATGTTTTGATCGCCGTGTATTTATTTATTTATTTGTATGCGTGTTATTCGCATAACAAAAAAAGTTTTTAACCGAATTGCATGACATTTGGTGGGATGATTGGTTATTATCCGGGGACCATTTGATTAGATTTTGGGATCGATCGGGTCAAAGGTCAAGGTCATGAAAAGGTCAACATATTCTTGAATCGCATGACATTTGGTGGGATGATTGGTTATTATCCGGGAACCATTTGATTAGATTTTGGGATCAATTGGGTCAAAGGTCAAGGTCAAGGATAGGTAAAAATAATTTTTTTGACCATAGCACGGTCAATTTCTATCCAATTGGCATGCAACTAATGCCAACATGTTCATAATTCAATGCCCAATCTTGTGATATGCGAAGGTATGCGCTCTACCGAGTGCCCGTTCTAGTTAATAGATTAAGATCGAACAAAGAATATGATGATCTTGTAAAACACGATGTTCTATTACAGAATAAACTAGAATGGGCACTCGGTAGAGCGCATATCTTCGCATATCACACGATTGGGCATTGAATTATGAACATGTTGACATTAGTTGCATGCCAATTGGATAAAAATTGACCGTGCTATGGTAAAAAGAAGATTTTTCATGACCTTGACCTTGACCTTTGACCCGATCAATCCCAAAATCTAACCAAATGGTCCCTGGATAATAACCAATCATCCCACCAAATTTCATACGATTCGGTTTACAATTTTTTTTGTTACGCGAATAACACGCATACAAATAAATAAATAAATAAATAAATACACGGCGATCAAAACATAACCTTCCGCATTATCAATGCGAAGGTAAAAAGATATTCTTTTCAAATAAGTTTTTACTGAATTATGAGTATCTTTACTTATAATAACTAGAATGGGCACTCGGTAGAGCGCATACCTTCGCATATCACAAGATTGGGCATTGAATTATGAACATGTTGGCATTAGTTGCATGCCAATTGGATAACAATTTGCCGTGCTATGGTAAAAAGAAGAGTTTGACCTTTTCATGACCTTGACCTTTGACCCGATTGATCCCAAAATCTAATCAAATGGTCCCCGGATAATAACCAATCATCCCACCGAATTTCATGCGATTCGGTTTAATACTTTTTGTGTTATGTGAATAACACTCATACAAATAAATAAATAAATACACGGCGATCAAAACATAACCTTCCGCATTTTCAATGCGAAGGTAATAATACTTACATACTTTTCCCGGAGTGGTGTTTTCAATGTAGGACTTTACTTATAAAGAGGTAGTTTTATATCCCAGTATGGCAACGTTTTTTAATGTCTTCCACCTCTGCTAAATAGAGATTATTTTACAGAAATCTTAAAACAAAAATGTACCTCATGCCTCCTATTGAGGACACATTTGTGTATTTTATTCAAAGAATTTATTGTTGTTGTTATTATTACCTGAGGAGCACTTTCTACAATTAACAATGCATATGTGTTCAGTTTTTTACAAACTGATTCCAGTACTTTTGGTCTCAATGGTTACATTTGGCTGCTTTTAGGCCAGGGGTTCAGTTTTATTACGCCATCAGAATCTAAAGCCTGGCATTAAAGAGCAGGCTTTAACACAACAGACCCTGAATAAATAAAATATGAACAGTCCAAACGTTTGAGACTTGGGGGGACTTTGTTATACTTGGACTCAGGACCACGGTAAAAATGAGAGTAAACTGTACACAATTGAAACTTTCTGTCAAAAAGTCAAAGTGTACATCACAGCGCCTGAGAGCCATCTCAGACACGTGAACGACATCAGCAATGGAACAATTCCCTCTTATTTGAGATCTTGACTTCAAGCTATAATTAGCAGCAGTGGTTTGTGCCAAGCGCAACATGTTAATTATATCTTTTCATTATTCATGGAATGGCATGAATTGGGTGTGAGATACACATGCAAACATGGGCATTAGAAAGCGTTATGTAATGACTTTGAAACTGAACCTTGAACAATGTGTCTCCTAATGCGTGTAATGTGATCTGAATCGAATGGAACAAGATGCAAGATCGTGTTATTGTTGGTTGCTGCACACATTGCTAAACTGCGCTGTAGCAAGTCAACTGTATGCAACTCACTGCTTATGTAATTTGCTGCCATCCAGACACGTCTTATTTTTGACATCCTCAGTCTGCAGCATAGTCGGTTGTGAAGCTGCCCGGTTATTCAAGATGTTTTTTGGTGTCTCCTTTCACGTTTTATCTTTGTGACGTAATTGCCCGGCACAAAAGAAGGTGGTGGCCACAATGACTCATTGTTATTGTTTAGTTTTTCATCTGCTGTTCCTGAGGTTTCAAATTATTTTGGTGAATAAGCACACTTTTACTGACCTTTTGATTTCGAAATCTCTTTGTCTAGAAAGGTATCTTTGATGCACCGAATTACATTGTGCATGTTCCAGGAATGTATCTGTATTTTTACATATGTTTTGGGTACATATCTGCTCTTTTTTATATTGTGTAAATGATGCACATGCTCAACCAGATGAGCAGCCTCAGCGCCCCACAATGTATAAGTTACAGGAATTTGAACTGTCACTGGTAATACTTTAGAAGTTAAAAATTAAACTCTAACATTTTAAAAAGAAGATCAGCAATTTCTTTAATCAGGTTTATGCACAATAGATATCTCTTAATCAGTGTTATTACTAAAGACTTTACAAAGGCGAGCCAAACTGGATCTTAAATAATATCACAAAGAAAATGGAACTGAAATATTCTATTTAATTATTATAATAATAATTTCATAGTACAATTTATGCCAATTTAGCCATCCTCCTGTCTGGGTGATTTATTTAAAGCTGTGAGATGCTCATTCACGCCCAGATAAAAGTGTCACACTTTCTTGTCAAAAGACCGTCTCATAAGAGCATCAGGACTGCCAATCTCACAGCTAAAAGGCAACTTTGAAAAAATTGTTTTAATGTTTTTGTTTATTTTGCTGGGACAATGCACACAAATCAACAGTAAAGCTGTAAGTGAGCCAGAATAAGCCTGAGAGGCTAATTTCCATCTGCTGTTTCCAGACAAATAGTTTGAAGGCAGCCCACTTGTTGGTGTCAAAGAAAACTTTGAAAACATTGATACAGGGGATGCTAATAACTCATTAGAAACACATTCAGCCCATTTACAGTAAATGCAGATTCAATATATGAACCCCAAACTGTCATTTTGGAGTATGTGCCCAAATATTCCTTCGCTAGAACCCAGAGGCTGTAAATTAGAGAAAAAGGAGCGTACTTACAGCTTACAGCCAGGACTTCAAACAGGATACAAAGCACCACAGATGACAGGTCCATGGTGAGACAATGGGGAGAGCAGTCGACTCTCAGAGTGAGAAATCACCTGTGCACTGCTTGTCTAATCTTAACGGGAGGCCACACACCTTCACTCTCGGGTTTCTTAGAGTTCCTTAGTTCCTATTTCCGTTTCCATGGTCACCTCCCTTGTCCTAGACGGATTTATAATTAAAGATACCACAGCACGGCACCGTGTCTGAACTCTTCCATGACCGACTCAAGCTGACCTAAACTTCTTCATCATTGTTTATTTAATCACCCGTTTGACCCATTTAAGGTCACACAAAAGGTCAAGCGTAAACTGTGTTTCTTGTGTTTCCAGGTGTATCAGGCAGTACAGCTGTTCTGAAGTTGTAGCCATGTCAGCTATGTCCAATATTTGACATTTTGCAGTTTGTGACTGAAGCTCAGGATATGGATCAACCAGGCTGCTATCCCCCTAAATGAAAGGAGATACAGTAAGGGTCTCTGCAGCTCTTCATCTCTGCACCATTTCCTCTCACTTATTTCCTCAGGAAGGATTAATGAGGGTTTTGACAAATAAAAAGCAGTATCCGACCACATTAAGCCAGCGCTGCTGCTCCACGTCTATTCTGGGGCTGGCTGTCATTAAAAATGGAGCAGAGCTCAGGCAGGTCTTGTCACTGTTACAATCCCTCCGTGGAGTTCCTGACCTCGGCTGGCTAATAGCCCTCTCTGTCGCCCTCGGTGCCCCTGATAGCTGTGCTCTCACATCCCCAGAGGGTTGACCACTGCCTTTCCCCCTGCAAGATCCCCTCTTCCGTCCAAGTGCTGTCAACATCGCACACGCCGGCCAGCGGTCTCTCGTTCATCCGTCTGGCAGTCTATGGCAGCTTGTCGGTGTCGTTTTTTAATTACTGAAAAATACAACAGTGAGAGAAATAACTTTTAAAATAACTAATTCATGACTCTGACTAAACGTTTCCTGAGCAAGCAGACATATAGAATAAGAGATACTCTTGGTTTAAAGTATTGAATGGGGTGATGCTGATGTGTAGCACTGCTATTCATTTATATATATTTATCATGTTGCATATTATCTAAATATTGGGTGTTATACAGTAATACAGTAAAAGCTAATTTAATAAACATTAAATTATCCAAGTGTTACATTATTTTGAGCGCTTAATTTATCGTCTTTCAAGGGAATCATAATGGATTGAAAACATATATCAAGTAAATGTGAGACACAATTGCTCAATCGACAATAACAAGCGCATACAAATTACCCATTTTTGTGAAACTACTTGTGCTGCCAAATTGACCGGGACTCCCTGGAATAAGAGATCTTGTATCTAAATGTGACCTTACTGGCTAAATAAAGAATAAATACATTATATGTACAACTCTTCGAAATGAAGGCACTAACTTGTCCTCATATGAGAACATGTTTTGGTTTCTGGTTGAAACTTTGGTTCCACTTGAAAGCATTACAGAGGATTCTACCTACAACCCAATATAACGGGTTATACAGATAACCCTTCTATGAAGCCCCTCAATGGATTCTACCAAGAACACAATTACATTTTATTCCACATCCCACTGATCTTTCTCCATACCGATTCAGATATTTTTAGGGATCATTATTAAACAGGATCATCATCAGGTCAGATATGTCAGCCATACCTTCACCGATCATACATTGGCAAGATAACATTAGTCTTGCCAGTTAATTCAGTCAGCTACGTAAAAAGACCTATCTGGGGGGATTCAGCATCTGATTAGGATGCCTCCTCATATCTCATGTGTCTGTCACCTCCCATCGAAGGGCCCTCTGAGAAGAGGAGGAGGCCGACACAGAGCACACCAGAAGGATTACGTATCCCACCCTCTCACCTGGGATTACCTCTGGATCCCAGAGGAAGAAATGTAATAACGTGGCTCTTGTTGTGTATATACTGTTCATACCGTGTGGAGCGTGCTTGTGCTGTGACCCCAACTCGATGAAGAACATACCCAAAGTATGTTTTAAATCAACAGGAATTACAGCAGAGGTACTGATGAAGCATTCAGGGCTACTTGTTGGTGAATAACCATAGTAGTAGAAACTAATGTGCTTAACAAACCTGGGTGTAGTATAATAGTGGTACAATGTACATTGTGTGTCCTATTGTAATGGAGAGACCTGAATGTCCGAACAGAGCGTAATCTGAGTGCCAAAACTGAAATAGTCTTTGAATTTTCTAAAAGTAATTCATACCTTTTTCATGGTTTTGGTCAGTTTAAATGTGGTGTATGTATCCTTTTCACAGCCAATCACAAGATGCATTAATGTCTGTAATTAAACTTCTTTAAGTGCACTATTATTTTGAGATGTTGTGTGTTGATTTGTATTTAGCACACATCTGTCTATATAAACATAAGATTAACTACAAAGCCCAAAGTTTACTGCTGTTCAGGTTTCTAAATTCATCGATGCATTTAATTGTGTCACCTTGATTCTTTAAAACACAATTATATCAAATGAATACAAGCAAATGTATACGTCAACAAGGTTATAACAAATGATGGTGATGACCGTCTCGTGGCGTTCCCATCCCAAATACCTTCGTATCCCAAGGTGCAAGCCGAAAACTAGAGCTTCAGAGTCATAATACTCAAGAACATTTGAGCTTTGTCACGTTGTAGGTCACTTTCATTGTTGCAGCGTGAGATGGAAACAGTATCAAACAAGACCAAAAGATAATTTCAACAAAAGATTTTCACAAGGATACAATTACTCTATAAAAGGCAACTGGAGAGCACTGATCCCTCCAGTTAGACATCCTCTGAAGGTTGCTGTGTTTGGGCTCACAGGTACGTAGAATTTGATTGTAGTCTTTAATAGTTAATACCCTGTATTACCAATTTATTTAGTGGAATAAAAGTAAAAAAAGTATTACCATTCATTTAGTTATCTAGTTTCAAAACAAAATCACGGTGACTTCGAGTAGAATAGATCAGTAGTAATTACTGAGCCGCTGATTTCAGAAGAAGGTTAGAAAAGTATGTAACTTTCTCATCTACAAAATGCAGTTGGGTGTCATACGTAGTCAAACGAGGGATCAACTGGGGGAGAAAAGGAAGCAAAGTTGTACATGTGTATAGCCTAACCATAATTAACAACAACTTGTTGCTTTTATTACACACAAACACAATTGGATGAAGTACTTCATTTAAGTGGCACTCATACACTGTGTTTAATATGCTTGTAAAAATGTTTCAGCATTACAGCTGATAAGTAAAAACATGGCTCTCCTGCGAAGCTCGACTGTGCTGTTGTTTTTGGCAGTCTCCATGTCAGGTTAGTTGCTCAATCACACAAGTGTTATGCCTGAATGCATAATAAAAGCTATGAAAACCTGCTCAAGATGTAGAACCACATTAAAAGGGACATTTACAGAACACTGGCGGATGTCAGGGTGAAAAAAAGAAATGTTTGCCTGTATCAAGAGTATTGGAAATACCAAAACTAAAAGAAGAACTCACAGGGAACCTGTTGTCACCATCTTCAGAGACATTTGCAGAGAGGATCATTGGGGGACAAGAGGTTCAGCCCTACTCTATCAAATACCAGGCCTCCTTGACGTCCAGGGATGGACAACATTACTGCGGAGGAACCCTGGTGCACCCTCAATGGGTGGTCTCGGCTGCCCACTGCTGGAAACCGTGAGTACTGACACCAGGCAGTTACAGAGACACACTGATGTGAAATGAAATTGGCATTGTACTGTATTGTACAGATAACGGTTGTTATTGTTTTACCTTGCATCTGTTTTGGGCCATTAGGAGCAGTCAGATGAAGGTGGTGCTGAGTGAACACAACCTGATGGTGAAAGAAGGATTTGAACAGGTCTTTGATGTCTTACGGTTACATTTCAGCAACTATAACTACAAGACATTCAACAACGACATCATGCTCATCAAGGCAAGCATTGGAGAGCCAGTCTGAACTACTGGGGCTCTTGACACATGCATACACTCTTGTGTCTGTACTTGATGAACAATGGCATTGCTGGCATATATAAGCCAAACTTTGATTTGTGTTACAGCTGGATAGACCAGCACAGCTGAATGCCAATGTCCAGCCAGCTGAACTGCCAGATGTGAACAGTCGTCTAGGTCCCAATGACATCTGCACAGTCAGCGGCTGGGGTGTGATACAGATTTACAGTTACTACCTGTCACCTGTGCTACATTCTGTGGACGTGCAACTAATGCCTTTATGCTATTATTATTACTGGGGGATGATCACTCCAAACATGATATGTGCTGGATCTCGGATGGGGGGCAAAGATTCCTGCCAGGTACAGCACTTTTTTTCTGTTGCATGGTCTGTGGATTGGGTGTTTTTTGTTAAATACTTTCACTATTGCCTAATAATGTCATATTGTAAAATAATACTACATATTATTTTATTATGATTATTTATTAAATGATGCAAATTTTTAATGTGTTGCTGTTGAGTTTGAGAAAGTTAGCTTGCATCCAGGTATTTATATCTGTGAGGCAGTTGATGGTAGAGTGGGTGGCGGTGATGGATTTGGTTGAGATGTAGAGCTGGGTGTCTTCAGCGTAGCAGTGGAAATGGAGTCATTCAGTCATCTATTTATTTCAGTTTCATTTTTTCTTTTCTTCATCTTCTCTAATTTGTTTTTGTGATTCCCAGGGTGACTCTGGTGGTCCCCTTATTTGCAATGGCAAATTTGAGGGCATTGTCTCCTGGGGTATCAGCTGCGCACATCCATACTTCCCTGGAGTCTACACCAAAGTGAGGAACTACGTCAGTTGGATCGACAGGATTATCAAACAATTTTAAATTAATCGGCTAATTCACATTTTGTCAATGGCCTATTTCTTCACAAATGACTGTTTATAGTACTAGTTGTCAATTTTAAACACTTAGTTTAATTGCAATTGCTGTTTGTAATTAGTCATTACTAGATTTTCCCAGGTTTCCTTGACAAATGTTGATAATTCTTTGATTTTCATTCGTCCATTGTTCTGATAAAGAAATAAGATACAGAAATATCCCCATTATTGTTACTATAATTGTAATAGTTGTAGTACATATGTTAAACCAGCCAAATCAGTAGAGCTGGCCAATGTGGTTCAAATCAATGATAATATTGAACTAAAAACTAGCCTAATGTGTTTATATATATTTGCAATACATCCCAAAGTCCTTGGTTCCTTGGTCCAAAAGTTACTCCAAGTACTGAATAAATGAGTAAAGCCTCCAAAGTGACATTAAAGATGAGTTGTTTTCTCTTAGTCACTTGGTACTAATGTGAATTGCTAGTAAGTCAACCTTGTTTTCCTAAACCCTAAAAACGTTGTGGTTTTGCTGCCTGAACCTAATTTCATGGGAAGACCAAAGTTTAGTTTGAAAGGACAGTATATGTACATTAACTTGCCAACCCGACATTTTAAAACTAATGCTAGAGGGGCAGGGGTACCTATATGTTGATCTCCGATGCCAAGAGGCATTGACCAACCTTCTGCGCTTGAAGAGGTGTGAGTGAGAATGTGTTGACCCCAATGCTATGACGCATGATGACATCACCTCTTTTAGTCAATAATTCGTCGGTATCCCCAACTTTCAATCTAAATGTGTCCCAGTGTCATTAGTATGAATCTACTTTTCAAGACCGATCCTGGAACTTTCAGGCGCTAGGATTGGCCGTGCATCTGGTTGGAAAACATGGACGCCAGCAGTAAACCAATGTTTGTGGCCCAATCCCAATCTACACACTCACGGTTTAGGGCTGTTCCACTGTCCAGTCGTCGACTGTTTGAGGATTCTATCGCAGACATTTTAAACCCTTTATGAACACTTCCCTTAAAAACGCATTTCTGCAGACTTTGTGCAATTTACCCACAACTCATAGGATTCATGACATTAAATCGGACATGGGTGTTCAGCCTGGCCTATTCCATTTTCACAGAAACATTTCGGATTAAAGATGGTTAATGACAACACATGAAAGCAGAGAAATGCAAGCAGACTATATTACATAATTGGTTTATTTACCATTTGTTTTCATGTCGATTTTTTAACAATTATGTCTCATCTCGTAATGCAAATAACGTTGTTAATGTAACATGATATTGTAAAGAATATATATTATAGCTTCGCACAGCCTAAGTATTGTTTGCATAAATATTAGGTGTAAGATGGAAAACACTGAATGAGAGTTGAATACTTCGGCAGGGCGCTCTGGCGCCTGAGCTGATCTAAAGAAAGATAACAGTGACACCTCAGGAATTTTGATGCAACCCCCCTTCTGCACTGCACTCATCCAAGAAGATGACTAGAGAGAGAGCTCATTGTATTCGTAGTTTAGAAAGAGCAATCACAGTCCTTACCTCACCGGGAAGATAGATAAGAAAGGGTCCAGATGGGGCCATTATTCTCCTTTTAGACACTCGAGGCCCCTCACTGACCCCCCTCACTGATCCCCCTCACACGCTCACACACTCACACATGGGAAGAGGCCCCCCGGTGTATGGACGACCTTCGGAGAAGATCCAGGCCCCATCCCTGAAGAGATAAGGCCCCGAAGGGAGTCTTCTTACAAGAGAGGAACTATTAAATCAACTATCTCCCCTTCTCACACTTCCTTTCATAAACATGTGCACTCATTGGCGGGCCACGAAGAACCAATGAAGGAGCGACAACGGCAGAAGCAGAGGAACAAGAGCCAATGAGAAAACCCCACCCCCTTTTCACCTGACCAATCAGAACTGTACCTTTCGGCTATTTAAAATGGCCGCACACTCTGAACCGGCATCCTTTCTGCAGCGCTGGGGCCATTGGTGACAGCTCTGGATTGGGGTCCATGCGCATGATTGTCTATGTGTATCTTGATTTTGAATAAACGCTTTATAGATTTAAAGTAAAAGTCTACCGCAGTTTCTCCCAGTGAGTACCGTCCAGGTGGTGTGTCGCTGTCCTGAAACTCCAACAATATGTTGCACCTAAGTGCTTTCTCCTTATTTACCACATGTCAAGGCCAAACATCCTCTTCCACTCAACCATTTACAGGTGACATCAGTTAAGAAATTCACCCACACCACTCCGCTCCTCCGCTCTCTCCACTGGTTACTGGTGGCTGCTCGGTCCGCATCCGCTTCAAAACACTGGTTCTGGCGTACCGTGCTCTGCACGGATCGGGCCCCGTCTACATCCGGGATATGGTCACACCGTACACCCCGGCACGTTCGCTCCGCTCGGCAACAGCCAACCGACTTGTGACTCCTGCACCTCGAGCTAATCACTCGAAATCCAGACTGTTTGCTGTCCTGGCTCCTCAGTGGTGGAATGAGCTCCCCACTGACATCAGGACAGCAGAAAGTCTCTACATCTTCCGTCGGAGACTGAAAACACACCTTTTCTGACTATATCTGGATTAAAACACAGATTTGCACTTCAGTGGCACTTAAATAGCACTTACTTATGGTACTTTTGTAGTTCGACTATGTTGAGGAAATGTTACTTCCTGTATTCTTGTTGTTCTTAGTTTGTACTCTAGGTTGAAATGCACTTATTGTAAGTCGCTTTGGATAAAAGCGTCTGCTAAATGACATGTAATGTAATGTAATGTAAAAGTCTGTGAGGGTTCAAGGTTTACGAATTTAGGGAGGACATTGGGATTGGGCTCATGTGTCTGAGCTTCACACGCGTCGACAGAGGACCTACACTAGTGACTAAAGAATCCTTGGGCTAAATATTTATACAAATCTGATTTCATGGATCTGCAGGATTCCTGTCAAAAGAGATGGTAGGAGTATTAATACTTACAAAGCACAAATAAAATGAATGGAAATAGTGAACTACAAAGTTGCTACAGCACATTGAACAACACAAACATGAAGTAAAATAAATAAATACCAGAAGGTAAATCACCCCTGTATTATACGTAAGTATGTTTATGTTGGCAAAGTCGACTTAAATTGCAACTTGAACGACCATTAAATTGAAGTTTTCCCTGTCGGATTTCGTTTCTTCCAAACTGACCTCCAAAAAACGTCATAGACGTAAATAGAGTGCTGCAGACTCGATTAACTTCGCCTGTCATTCTCGCGAATGCTCAGTAGCAGCTGTTTTGTTTACCATAAAACTGTCCTTGCTTGAAGGTACGCGAGGTGAGGACTGCCTGATACAAGCGGAGGGACAGTGACCCCCCGGGTAAAATATGTCTGTGAAACACGCTATCAGCCGGGGGCTCGAGTTGGGCCGGTCGGTCCTTCAGCTCGGTCTCCTCAAGTCGGGCGGCCGATTCGCAGCAAAGCTCCGAGCGGTCCGCCTCCGTGTCGGGCCGTTGGCCCGCACCGTCCAGCCTCAGGCTTTCCTGCCCTCTCGGTACCGCTACTACCGCTCCTCTTTGACGGGCCTGGCCGCCCAGCTCCAGTCCGCCGGCTTCAGGAGGAGGTTCGGCGGCGGCTCCCCGCGGAACAGGGCCGTGTTCTTGGCTTTCGGTCTCGGCATGGGGCTGATCGAACAGCAGCTCGAGGACGACAGGACGAGTGCGGCGACATGTGACGAGATCCAGGTGTGGTGTCTCCTTAAAAGTGTGGTTCTTTAGTAACTACTGTGCGGACGCTAACGTACTTTTGGGTGACTTGTAACGTTAATTTACGTATATTAAGTATTTTCATTGTGTGCTACTTCTAATCCACTACGTTTACCTGACAACTCCCATTTTTACTATTTATGTTCTTGCTGATTGAGACTGTACATACACGACACAAGATCACATTTTAACATAGTATACATTGTTAGACATTATATTTCTCAACAAAGGAGATAACCTACATGCACTATTTTAATTAATGTGTAATAAAACATTCTATAACCGTAAGAATATTTACTACAGAGATATTATCATAATTAAATGCCTTTACACTGTTAATAATTAACAGTAGTTTTAATTAGAGTATTTTTCCCACCTGGCAGCTGTGTGTTGTGTCTTATCTACTATTACTGCTACTTCTCATGGTGTGATGATTTTTAAGTCATTGCCAGTTGATGTGGTTACATTTGTAAAAGCCTTTGATAACATCTGTAGGAATTATAAAATAAGTTGTTTAATAATGTTCCAAATAACTTTAAGAAGGTTTAATCCATGCAAAAGGATGGTAGGATGGAACGTGTACACATCTCCCTTTCTACATCTTCATGTTTCTGCAAAATATTTCTCCCCATTTGCAGGCAGTGTTCAGGAAGAAAAGATTCCAGAGCCCATTCAAACCATTCACCTCTGGATATAAACTGGAGGATTACACTATTGGGAATCAGATTGGGAAAGGCTCCAATGCTGCCGTGTACGAGGCTGCAGCTCGGTTTGCACCTCAGGAGAGTAACGGCAAGTGCTCCAAGATTCAGCCGGGAGGAGAGGAAGAGCAAGAAGAGACAACTCGATCTCTGACATGCTGCTCCCTTCAAACTTTCCCGATGGCTGTCAAGATGATGTGGAACTTTGGGGTCAGTATTCTACAATGTTCTACAATTTCCCCCCCAGTGTTAGGTGTTAGTCCAGTGTAACTGATGACGGGAACAAATCAGTACTGACGGGTAGTTTTGATGCCATTTGTTTGCAGGCAGGGTCGTCAAGTGAGGCGATATTAAAATCCATGTCACAGGAGCTGGTGCCTGCAGGCCCCCTGGCCCTAAATCAAGAGAAAGAAGAAATCACTCTGGATGGGCACGTGTTACACTTTCAGTGCTTTTAGTGGCCATTCCTAGTCCTGCACACCTGAACAGGGTGACGGAAGGATGCTGAACTGCTGTGATCTCTCTCTCTCTCTCTCTCTCTACATGCAGACATTTTGGGGTCCTGCCCAAGAGAATGTCGGCACACCCTAATGTGATCCGAGTGTACCGGGCTTTCACAGCGGACGTCCCAATGCTACCAGGTGCCCAAGAAGAGTATCCAGCTGTGCTGCCAGCCAGGCTTAACCCTGATGGTTTGGGCAACAATCGCACTCTTTTCCTCATCATGAAGAAGTAAGACCTGCCGTCTCTCCCCCTCTTACAATGATTTAAAAACAATAAGTCAATCATGCCGTGAGTTGTCGTAATCTAACCTCACGCTGCACATGGTGTGAGTAGTTCTCCACACAAAAGCAGGACACAGTTAATTGTTTTACCTTGCTGAGAAGTTGTTGGTGACCTCTGTCACCAGCAACTCCTCGTATTTCTTTTCTTTAGTCCAAGTTTAATGAAATAACGATTAAGTTAAACATACATAAGAATATATGAACAGATCACTAATATAACATTAGTAATTGCTACTTAAGATCATTAGTTTAATTTAAGTAATGTCTTTACTTCTAATAAAATACACTATTTTATTTTAAGATTGTATTCATTGTTTCAAGAAAATTGTAGAGAAGAAAAGAAAAACAACAATGAATTGTGTATACCAATGGGATTTATTTAGTCAAAACATTGCAATGTAACAGTTTAAATGTTTTACTGAGTCAATACCAAAATTCCAACTTTACAAGAGGAGGAATGCAACATTACACAGTAACATACAGACAGGCATTTAAATTCTTCATTTCAACTTGACTGGACAGAGGAACTGGGTTAAACATATCGAAACAGAACACTTATCTGCAGTCTCGGGCATACACTGTAAAAAACAAGTGGTGGAACATTCATACTTATGCAACATAAACTTCAAGCAATTTTAAAATAAGTACCTTAGAAATTAAACATTCTTTTAACTACAAACAGTATTTGGTGAGAAATGAGGATTAAAACCATGTGCCACTGCAGAAATACAATCCTAACAATACACTAGCACTGGAATGTATATATTTGCACTCAGACAGGTAGAAAAAAGAGACACAGCAAGAACATTGTTAAATGGGAACACCTGGGAACACCTTACATTGTGTGTGCTGCGCAAGGCACGAATCCTACAGGCCCCTCCCCCCCTTACAGAAACGTAACATACTAAGTTATCTCTGCTAAACATGATCAGTGCACGACACTTTTTCAACTGATTAGTGCAAACAGCTAAATATATTTAGTAATGACACAGTTGTTTGACAAAACATGGAATTATAAGTAATGACCACTTAAAAGTTTAAGCTGAAATAGAATCGGGTTAACATTGTGCTCTCTGTGGCGGCTCCTTCTTGTTATACTGTTTCCTGTCACATTTAAACCTGATCACTTCACCATTGTCAAACGATTTACAGTACAGTAGTCTTGCTTTAAAGATGCATCTTTGATGAGCAATACCTGTCAGTGCCGACCATGGTGACACATACAGGACTGTCTCAGAAAATTAGAATATTGTGATAAAGTTCTTTATTTTCTGTAATGCAATTAAAAAAACAAAAATGTCATGCATTCTGGATTCATTACAAATCAACTGAAATATTGCAAGCCTTTTATTCTTTTAATATTGCTGATTATGGCTTACAGCTTAAGAAAACTCTAAAATCCTATCTCATAAAATTTGAATATTTCCTCAGACCAAGTAAAAAAGATTTATAACAGCAAAACAAAATCAAACATTTGAAAATGTGTTTCCAGGTGTTTCGAGTTAATTAGACGATTCAAGTGATTTGTTTAATACCCTACTAGTATACTTTTTCATGATATTCTAATATTTAGAAATAGGATATTTGAGTTTTCTTAAGCTGTAAGCCATAATCAGCAATATTAAAAGAATAAAAGGCTTGCAATATTTCAGTTGATTTGTAATGAATCCAGAATGCATGACATTTTTGTTTTTTTAATTGCATTACAGAAAATAAAGAACTTTATCACAATATTCTAATTTTCTGAGACAGTCCTGTATGTTGCTTTTTCTTGTTACAAATAGTGGCGTTGATTTCAAGAAAAATGTAAGAGCTGTATAGAAAAAAACATGGGGCATCCAATTGAGTAGGACTAATATGCTCTCTTCTTCTGTGCTATAGCTACCCCTTCTCACTGCGACAGTACCTGGAGGTGTCCACACCGGGCCGCAGACAGGGCTCCCTGATGGTGCTGCAGCTCCTCGAGGGGGTTGACCACCTGTGCAGACAGGGTGTTGCTCACAGGGATCTCAAATCGGACAACGTGCTGTTGGAGTTTGACTCGGGTTAGATCGATATTGATTCAGTAAGAGAACAATCCAGACATCAATTAGAGATCTGATTTCATCAGTTCCATTATAAAAATGTCAATTGATTTTGCATTTATGCAGACGGATGCCCTCGTTTAGTGATTACTGACTTTGGCTGCTGCCTGTCCCAGAGGGACTCTACTCTAAAGCTGCCTTTCAACAGCATGTGGGTCAACAGAGGAGGGAATGCCTCCCTAATGGCCCCTGAGGTAGGCATAAGTAGTTCTTGACAGAAACCTTTTACAGTTCACAAACAATGGTGATGCACATAAGTGTGCACAGGCAGTTTGGCCAAGGTCGTACGGTGGAGAGCAACAGCTTGTCAAGCTACGCAAGGGCATGAACCACCAAAGATCCTGCATTAACCGCAATAAATTCACTTTCCAGATCCGTGTGCTGTTAGTGAGTGAACACAATATTTCGTGGCCAGATATATCCATGTATTTGATGGAGAAACCTAGCATGTAATGTTCGACCATAGAGCAATTACGAGCAGACACGTCACTGGTCTTTACACATTCTTTATCTGTGGTCATGTACAGAATGTCAAATACGATGACATGGTGATGGCAGCTGTGGAAAACGCCAATAGAACGTGTAGGTTTCCTCGTAAACGCCTTCAATCCATTTTAAATACATACTCATCTTAGTATACTATCCACTCCAACCATTTACGTAACTTACTGCAGCAACATTTTGATGTTGTGAATGATTTTATTTGGATATTTAAAGCTTGCTAACTCATCTGTATGATCCGGGGGGAAAATCCAAACATGCTAAGATGCACACTTAAATATTTGATGATACGCCTGAAAAAGGGTCTATTTTGATTCAGAAAAAGAAGAATTGGCTAACAGTTGCTGAGCAGTCTCTTCTTTATTCCTATACAACTTGAGCTTGTTAAAATTGTAATAAAGAAACAAAGCATTATCAGTTGTAGATGATCAAAAACAACACATGTCTCAACATTTAAACACACAAATGTATAATATTTTTGAGAACATGCATGCAAACATACAACCAAAGTTTGACACACCAAGAAAAACAACCACTTGTACAATATTACGAGGCATGACAGTTGATCGTAATGTGTCTGCTCATAGGTGATCACTGCAGTTCCAGGGTGTGGTGTGGTGATTGACTACAGCAAGGCGGATGCCTGGGCAGTGGGGGCCATCTCCTATGAGATATTCGGCCAGCCCAACCCATTCTATCGGGCAGTGAGACTGGAGAGCAGGGACTACCAGGAGGCGTGGCTTCCTCCTCTGCCCTCCGATGTTCCAGCTGATGTCCAGTTAGTGATCCGATTCCTCCTCAGGAGGAGCCCAAGCAAGGTAATATGTTATATATATATATATATTTAATTATTATATATTTATATATACATATACATACATACATATGCACTGGCCTCTTTTGACTGTTAATGTGGTTGAAATCATCTCATGCCAATGAATTTTCTGTTTGGATGAAAATGAAAAAAAAGAAATGAAAATCTTCATATTTACCAACCAAATTCGATTAAAATAAAAATCCTGATTCATGTCCAGCTCTGCTAACAATACGTTTGTGTTAATCATCACTCTGCAGCGCCCCAGTGCCCGGGTGGCAGCGAACATGCTACATCTTAGCCTCTGGGGAGGGAAGGTCCTCGCCAACCAGGACAGCGTTGGCATGAGAAAGCTGGCCGATTGGCTGCTGTGCCAGTCGGCCGTGGTTCTTCTGAAGGGCTGCAGTGGACCCAGTGGGAACATGGTGGAGGCGGAGCTACAGAGGAGCTTCCTGTCCAACCTGGACCTGGAAGACCTGCGCACCGCTGTGGGCTTCCTCCTGTTTGGCCGAGAGCAGCATCAGGCCTGCGTTCGGTCGGCGTAGAGCCACTCCCACTCATTCAGGCAGAGGAGTCATCGGTATGAATTTACTGGGAGCCTCAAGTTAAAACTTGCTTTGATTTTCACCGACACATCTTTGTTTGGGATATTTGAATCTAATGTCTGTTAAGGCAAACGTCACTGACACTGTACTCTTTACACTGTTGCACGTCATCTAAAACACTCAGTATATTACAACAGTTAATATGCATTTTTAGATGGTTTAATTCACCCCTTAACTTATGTTGTCTATTGGTGCTCAACTTTCTCCTCTTCATTTCCTTGAATTGTCTTGGAGAACTAACCTTGTTATCTCTTGTATCTTTATTATGATTATTGTGAGCACCAGACAACTTAATTGTCCCAACGATGGAAGCTACACAGTAAAATTGGCTGAGTAAAATTTACTCAAATTGAATACAATTTTACTCTAAAGACAACATTTGGTCCCAGTCCAAATAGAGTAAAATTTACTCTTATGACAGTTAAACTTTCAGTTAAATTTACTCTATTTAGTGCAAGAATTTTACTCTACCTGATAATTCACTCCATTTCGCAAAAAATAAAAACTCTACCCTAGTTTTACTCTGTATAGAACTGAATTTTACTCTACCTGATAATTCAATCCATTTAGCATAAAATAAAAACAACTCTACCCTAGTTTTACTCTGTATAGAACTGAATTTGACTCAATATAGAACTCAAAATTATAAATGGTACATCATTTTACTCCAAATAGAATATATTATGAAGTGAATGTTACTCAAAAGAGTTTAACATTATTATGAATAGAACAGAATTTTACTCACTATATAACTTTTTACACTCAGTCATTATACACGGCAAAGTTTTTAAAAAGGTGAAAAAAATAGATCAGAACCCAATACCTTAAGTGACACCTTTACTTTATTAAGTGTTCACAGAAAACAGTATGGCACAATATAAAAACTGGAGTAATTATGACTGCAAGACACCTGTAAATCGAATGCTTTGTGACAGAAAAGATCGTTGACAAACACAATATGAGGTCCGTCTGTTGTGTACAAAACTTGAAATGCATTAAAATGCTCGATGAGACACCGTTTGTAGTGCAAAAGTAACAAAAAACAATGTCTCATCCTTCACAACAGCATGGTGGATCTTATGAAAAACTGGCATGTCACAATGAATTTTAACACATACAACTAAATTAGTATTTGTCTGAGAGCTCTTACAAATGAAAAACAACATTTCAGAATACCGTAATTCTGTAATGGAGCCCTCACAGAAAAACAAATCAGAAAAATCTACTCAACGCAGCATCCGAGCCTCAACTCTGCAACTCTAGGATTCACCTTGGTTGTATCAATATCGATTTCATAAATGGTTGACTGAAGGAAGTTGTACACATTGACGAGATCGTGGTTGTACGAAGTGCCAAAGACAAAGTGAGCTTTGAAAAGCTCATCAAATCAAGCAAGAGAGCCAGATGACTTACAAGATCTTGCATGTTTGTCAATGAAGTACTTGTGAATCACATTGCTCTGAGTTCCCACAGCAAGCAGGTATGGTTGAAGGCTGCCTGCGATTCCATCGGGATGCCCCTGGATGCTGGTCCCTGTCTGTGACAGAAGAAAAAGTTTGAGAAAACAGCTTTTTTTTTAAACACCAAGAAAACGACAAAAAGATATGTGGTGTGATATAGCTCGTGATGTTTCCTGTATGGCAGCCTTACCTTGATGAACTTCACAAGATTCTCACTGGCGGAGAGCTTTCCTGGTCTCTTTCGGCCTTGAGGTGACGGCGGCAGCAGGTGCACAAGGATCAAAATGGACGACATGTCACTGTCCCATCCTGAAAGAATAAAGTAATAATTAAAAACAAACACTTCCAGGATTACTTTAATACAAAAATCTAAACACTACTTTATGTACCAAAAAAAAGTCTGCGCAAATAGTGTTGCACTTCTAATGCTCCCATTTACAATAAATAGGCTTTATGCACAGCTCCACTACTTCCTGAACTTAAGCCAGCTCCTTTATTTCCTGTCTTACATTGTTGGACCAACTGATTAATCCAGCTGCATCAAGTGCTTTTTTCCTAAAAACATTCAATCTTATCACAACCAAAACAGAACAATATAATCCATTTATTTCGCCTCACCACTTTCGACTTCTGTTGTGGATTCAGCAGCCTGGACGAGGTACTGCAGATCATCTGACTGTGAGACCACGGCTTTGTTCAAGGACTTTTTGCTTGTAAATTGTGGGCCACTTCTCCAGGAACTTTGCAGAGATGGCATCATCAATCAAAGTAAAATCTTGCTCAATCTGCAGAATAGATGAAATCGTGTTGTTAATGATGTTTCTTAAATACAAGTCAACAAGTTACAAGTTAAAATACAAGTTACAATGAAGTAAGTTGAACATACTAATCCTTGTATGTCCAGGAATCTTGGGAAGGCCAGAAAGACATCAGAGGACTTCACTGGATCATGAATGATCTTTTGACGATAGTTGAAGGTCTGCTTCATCTTCGTCATAACAATTCCTTTATCAGCTGTATGCTTCATCAGTGCAATGGCCTCAGAACACAAGCTGTCTGTCATTAGGGGATTGTCCTCCCTCAAGTCTCTTTCAGCTGATGGGCCCCCTGTAACAGTGGATATGGATATGACAGTGTCCTAGGATTTAATAAACAACACTTGGGAACTCTGCCATGATTCTCATGTATGCAGTTTGGTTACAGGTAACAACAACACATACCCATTTGTGTTCTTGAGTCTCATGGCCTTCTTTTGTCCATCAGAAGCTTCCTTTTGGACAAACTTCAATCTCCAAGCCAGGTACCCACTCCTATCTTCTGCATTGTAAAAATGTTCCTAAAAAGGTATTATTCAGAGTGAAATGAATTGTTATTTTGAACAAGTTTGAATTAGCAGGATAAAATATTTTAACACTTAAATCTAAAAAATGCAGCAGCTGAGCTGAACTTGCTCAAGACTTGACTGCTAAACTCAAAAGGGTTTTAAATTATCAGTTAAGGAAAAACGGCAGAGATGGTGGACGTGCATGAATGTTAACATCTTTAGTTTTTCTCAAACTATAGCCAAGCAGTTCATATATACATATTTTTTAAATCTAGCTGTACATCATGCTCGAAAACTGTTGAGTTTAGAAGTGAAGACTAAATAGGTAGGACTAATTGTTTTCTGTACTTACATAACCAAACTTGCTCCTTGGATCAGCCAGGTATGGGAACAAGTTGATGATCCCCTTTGCGTGGTCCTCTTTGACACGCCTTGAAGGACTTGTCCTACACATATACACACAAACTATGAGCACTGTTGAAAATATTGGAGTGTAAATGACACAGTCAGCAAACTTGGTGCATACAAAACGTTAGTTGTGAATTAAATAATATTTCAGCATACCCATGTTCACTTGTTATTTGTGCAACCAATATCTTGACCATGTCGCTCCGCCTGCCGTCTGTTAAGACTTTTTGTCCGAGCATACTCATTGATGATCCTCTCTCCGACAGGTTTGTTCTTTAGAACATCTTCAATCATCTAGGTGACATTAAAAAAAATTACACTACTATAAAATCAGATCAATGTAAACACATAAATCTCCTCATCTACTAGCACACAAGACTTCTATGTAGAGCTGCAACAATTAATCAAACAAAAATTAATCAACTATTTTGATCATCGAATAATTGGTTTGAGTAGGTTTTTTTGAAAGAAAATAAGCTTTTAAGAAGATTTCAGCTTCTTAAATGTTAATATTTCTGGTTTCTTTGTTCCTTTATGACAATGGACTCAATATCCCTTTAGTTTGTGGACAAGACATTTGAGGACGTCATCTTGCGGCTTGGGAAACTGACATTTTATTGACCAAACAACAAATCGATTAATTGTTTAAAATGTAAACTTTTTGAAGGCGTGTAGTGCAATCAGTATTGCTTACTTTGGCAAGAGAGGTGTTTTCAGCTCTCCGTCTTGTGGCAGGACTGCACTGCAATATTACGGTGTCATCAGAGTCCCCATCAATATCCCCACTGGAGCTGGTAAAGGAGCTGCTTGCAGGGGAACTCAGGCAATCTGTCAAACCATGCAAACATTCAGCTGGTGTGATTAACACTAACACCATACAATTGCCAAAAGTATTAAAGTAACTACCAACACAAAAAAAATCCACACAAAAAAATCACACAAACAAAGATTATTGGAACTATAATAAACTAACAATCCATCAGATTTATCTGCTCGTCTTAAATAGAACATGTTAGGCTCGCCAAGACTCAAAGAATGAATGACACTGGTGTGCTCAGTGGCTACGTGGTTAAGCACATGGTCCATGTTGGCAATGCCCAATGCAGTGATCATGACTACTGATTCCCCCAATCTCTCTCGCTTTCACTATCCACTCTACACTACCCTGCTCATGAAAAAAGAAAAATTAATGACACTAAGAAATTTACCATCTGAATTTGGACCTTCTCGAGGACACCTAGGTTTTGTTTTTTCACGAGGAAATCAAAGACCTCCTCATCAACCTCAGTCTTTGTGTCATCAAAGACTTTAGTCCAAGGTTGGGATGCTGAACTTCTTGGAAGCTGTGAACATTAAACAAATAAAAAGTAAATGCACTTAAAATTTAATATGAACTCCAGAACAAGGGAAATTTAATAAAATAAGCAATATAAACCTCAACAGTTAAGGTATATCTTCCTTAGTAATAGTTCATTAAATCTGCACCATGCCCCCAAACCGACAGCTTCAGTTTGTTTCCTGTGTTAGACTGAAATTCATTAGGTTTTCCACTCACCACTTTCCAAAAACGATGTGTAGGTAACTTGGCCCTCAAAATAGAGGTATTTTTGTTGATCTCTATACTTCACTCCAACAGCATTCATCCTACATGACATGAAAAGGTTATTTTTATTAGATTTTGAAATGACCGATTTCTTTAAACATGAAAGAAATGACCGATTTCTTTAAACATTTAGGACTTTTAATTTGACATTTCTCCCAATTGGGACAGTAGATATGTCTGCTTCCCAGGATAATGGAAGTCTGGATTGTCCTGAACACAGCTGCATCAGTGGATGCCGGGCATTATGAGGAAAAATATATATAAAGCACTTCAAACATGAAAGAAATGACCGATTTCTTTAAACATTGAGGACTTTTAATTTGGGGGAATGATGATCAGTTAATTGTTTACTTGTATATGCTAGTGTGCGATTTGTCGACATCTTATTTTGAAAAACGGATGTTGTTTCACGTAGTTCTTTCCGCTAACTTTGCAAAACCGGATGTTGTGGCACGTGAATCCTTCCGCTAACTTTATCAAAACCCTCACGTGCTCCCGATCAATGCGTTTACCGTCAACATCAGTCTATAGGTGCACAGAAATGTAAGTGTCGGCTGAGTTGACCAAGGAGATCCGACCAGTGGCGGGCCGTCAGGGCCAGCAAGGCCTTCTCTGCTGGCCTAAACATCATCAGAATATATATTTTTTTCTAAATATATTTGCCCACAAATATGTATTCAATTATTTCCCAGAGTAAGAGTTATTCTCTTAATTTCATAGCGTTCCTCTTGGTTGCGCTGCTGACAGCGCCAGGTTGAGATTTGGAGGGCTGGTCTTTATTTTAGATCTTTTATCCAATCATATTCAGCCATCGTGTGTTGCCAGGGGGCTAAAATCTGCCCTTAGGCCTTCAGAATCAACATTGCGGGCGCTGGTAGCTTCAAGTGAATGGAAATGAACATTTTGTGTCAACCAATCAGCTTTAGAGTTGGCTCCTGTAGGCCTTCTCGAAGGCCCCGGAACCGGCACAGGAGCAGCGAGCAGGCGTAGTGCTGCACGTCTTTTGATTGGATTACCAATATTGAGAGGCGGGTCCTATGGGCAGGTAGATGCAAAACCTCAGAACTAGGAAACTGAATTTGATAAACGAAATAATTCGCGTACTACTAAGCTGTTTGTTCAACCCCAATGGCGGAAGGAGGAGAATATATCGATTTGGTCGAGGATATAATTATAAGGCCTTTCTCAACGAACTTTAAGACCGACGCCGACGCTACAAAGCCCGTCACAGGCGGGACAGGGGTTCGTTCGCCACTTTCAAAGTTCCAACTACGAGCGCTACCAACGGCTCTCAGGCTCCGAGAAGCTCTGCACACCGGACTGCTGGGGATGCCTGTTGCAAGGGATCGATTTGGTGTTGGGAGCCACACTGGCTTTGCAAACTTGAGTTGTCTAACCGAGGCAGCAACGAGACACCAAAGTACGACTCGGCACCTACAAGCATCGGTGCTTTGAAAACTTTTGGGGACACGGAGCGGCTCTACAGATCAACGAACAAGCGGCAACGGAGCTGCACAATGAACAGGTGAAGAACAAGAGGGACATATTGAAAAGACTCATTAATTGTGTCATGTGTTTGGGTAAACAGGAACTTTCATCTTCATCATATTTATATCGATGTATGTGTGTGTATTTATTAAATACACACGCATACATCGATATAAATATACATATACATGTACGATACGATTCTCTGAATTCTCAGTGTAACTGAGGGTTTTACGTTACTTAATAACACAAGAAACACGACAACTTTATCTTTTTCCTTCTGCTCCTTCACAATAAAAGCCCCGCACCGGAACACTGGTGAACTAATATCTTACATTAGGTTGTTCAGCTGTAGTAAGACGGCATTGAAGGCCTAGATAGAAAATGCACGGCCCGCCACTGGATCCGAGTGTCGGCTGAGTTGACCGCAGTCGTTGACTGGTGATAAATCAACCACAACATTAGCGCTGCTGAAAACATGACGTTACAACTGGTCCGTCGTTTCCTAAAAAAATAAACAAACAAAAACTCACGAAATCCGCGATTTCAAAGTCTTGTAGCTGTTTGCTGACGTTAGTTATGTTTAGAGAATAGAGAGAGAGAGAGAGAGAGAGAGAGAGAGAGAGAGTGGATTCTTATTCCGTTCTATTTAACAGGGGCTAGTCTAGGATTTGCGTTGCCAGACTGAAACAAAAATCATAAGGCCTCTCTGGTATTGTTCAGAGGGATGTCTATCAATATCGCTCATTTTGAAAATGACGTAAGAGGGCAATACTGATCCGTATCAGACCAGAGAGGAGGGCAATACGTGGCTGGCATGACGACCCATTAGCCTATCAGAACGATTGTACTGTTGTTGCAAGATAATAATTCATCTTTTTTCATAAAGAAAATGTAAGCAAGCGGTCTGATGCTGCCCAGAGGAAATGCAGCTCGAGGATGTATTGAATCATCAGTGTAATGCTGCTTATGCTTCAACTCTGTCAGAATTCTTTTTGTGGCATTGGGTGCCCTTTTTTTTGGTTTGAGCACCTGCCCCCCAAAATGTCTGTGCACGTGCCTGCATAGGACGTTTACTTTTTAACTTCTCACATGGGTTCTCAGCGTGTCCTTTTAAAGATCAAGGATAAATCTGCTGGAATATTCCACCGGAAATTACGCTTATTGCGTCACGTAACTTTTATTACGTTAAACTTGCGGTCGGATAACAAATCTTCTCATTTGACAGCTAAACTGTAAATTACAATTTGTCTCTGAACACGTTTGGCGCAATAAAACATAAGTCATACACTCCGTGCAAGTTTTCATAGTTTGTTTTGTCGTTTAATCGAGAGAGAAAAAAGAAAATATACAAAGTATTTCAGCCAAAAGAGTGGGAAGACTGAGGCCACGTTTACACATAGCCGGGTATTTACAGAAACGAAGATTTCTGCCCCTCCGTTTTCAAAAATAACGTCGTACACACAAGGTCGTTTTCAAAAAAGTTTCTGTTTATATGGACCCGCATAAATACGCCCCCGGGCGCCGTCATAACTATGCCAAACCTGTAGTCGGCAGTGTAACGAGAAGGATAAAGACATGCAAACCAATCAGAATTCTCAAGACTCGAGACATCCGAGGAGTATCCTCATGTCAAGGAGGAAATAACTCGGGCGCACCTGACAACGAAAATGAAGGCAGTCGACACTGGACGTAGGAGCCAGTGTTGCCAGGTCCGCGGTTTTCCCGCGGAATTGGGCTACTTTTGAAGTGTTGCCGCGGGTTGAATTTGTTGTCCGCTGGTTCGGGTAGACCTATTTTGCATGCAAATTACATGAATATCTTTAAATAAAAATCCATATTTTAAATGAAATAATTTATTTATACACAAATCCTACCAAACTGGTATAGGGAACACAACCATGTCCATATTCCATGTCACAACAGGGACACTGTCCAACATTGTACCAGGCATCTTACTTAATACCTCATCAGGCACTGACATACAGGCCATGCCTTGCACCCCAGTAGTGTCTTATTCAATTTCTGTTTACCGACACTGAACACACACACACACACGCGCCATGACCTCTTTGAAACAGTTACCTTAAATCACCTCTACAGACACTAGTCTGTTCAATCTGATGATAGAATACAAAGATGTTGTGGCAGTGATTGAATACGTTTTATTTGTCGATGAAAGGAGACGTTTTCATGTATGGTCATTTGGTCACATTGTTTATTTATTGAATATTTGAATGAACACATTTCTATGTGTATTACCAACTGTGTCCAGTAGGTGACAGTGGCGCGCTGTGGTTTCGACATGGTGAGCAGTGTCTCCTCGTCACTTGAGAAGACGCTGAATGGAGAAACCGAGCGGTTGCCTGTCTGATTTTTTCCTGTTTTCTCAGGTCAGTAAACTTGTAAAGTACACCCAAATATAACCTTTGAATTGTGTACCGGTTAACGGTTCACTCCAATCAGTAAAGTCTAAATCACGTATACACCACAGTGACTCGCAACAAATAGGCGCAACATATAAGGGTTTAATGAATATTTTATTTCACAAAATCAGAAGCAACACTTGATTAAAATTGTTTAATTACTTAGTTTCAAATTATTCATTTTTATATTGTGTGTGAATATTATGTATACTACTGCTGCATGTTCACAACATTGACGAAAGACTGGTTCATTTTGAAGTGAGAGATTTGTGGAACAAACTATCTGACAAAATGCAGCACAGACAAAAGACAGCATGAAGGCTCATCCTAACTTTAATAATATTCAAATGCACTTCTCACCCCTCACTTTAACTCTCACCCTTACAGCTCCAAAGGGAATTCGGGAACAACATGAAGGAGACAGACCACAACATATAGTACACACTTGCAGTGGGGAAGGATGAGCAGAACACCATGACAACTCCTGAAAATAACAAAAAAAATAGAAGTTAAGAGTAAAAACGCTGAAGAAATGACAAACTCCACAACAGCAGGTATTGGCATTAAAAAAGCCCTTGTTACCAAAACTACCTACATGGCTAGATGGCTCTACCACATGCATCTATGCTCAATGATGTACCTGATATCTGATTTGCTGCAGCATTTCTAATTTGGATTATACTGTCATATGCAATCATTACTCTTAGCTCTTGTCCCAGAGAGATGTGAATCCTACTGGATTAATTGTTTAATGGCTTTACCTCCAGCAAAGACTGCTTTCTTCCAGGCCTGGGACTCCAGTAATCTGTCATGGGGGTAGAAGTTCTGGCTGATCATAAAGGGGATCATGACCACTGCAATGATACGCAGCAAGGCCAGATTTCCCCCTGACAGCAGTGAGGCACTGGCCAGGATGGCTGAGGAGTAGGTGCAGGGCAGTCCACGAAACATGAATGGGATCCCTACGGACCCAACAAGAACACATCCTTAGTCGGTCCTTTAAATAATCAAACAGCATAAAGTAACTATACATTTTGGAACTTACCACTTGAAAAGAAACACAGACGGACAAACACAGACAGGATGTAACACACACATAGGATGTTGTCCAGCAGGTCAGATGTCCTTAGGAGCAATGCGGTGGCAATCCCAAAGGTCGTGAAGTCAGAAAAATCATCGAGCTTCGCACCTGGACATGAAAAAAGAAAAAAGAAAATACCAAATTTGGCTCAGATGAAGATGAGGTGATTCTGGCCATGGCTGAAATTACACGGTTCAGGGTCAACAATTTTAGCAATTTTAGGTATGCAGAGAAGCCAAAGCAACGGGAGGAAATAGACAATGTGAGCGTGATCCTGTGGAATTAGGCTGTTCAATAAGAAAGTGATTTTTTATTTAACAAAACAACATCCACATGCAAAGTCATGCAGGACACAAACTCCCCTGAAATGTGCAGCCAACACACCAGCCAAATGTGACCTTTCACACTGGAAGCTTTTAAAACAGGTATTTGTGCCTCTCCGTTAAATATTTACATTGCTGTGATCTTTTGAAAACAAGCCACATCTTATGTTCTGTGTATCTGCATTAGATGACAATAGAAAAAACATGCCATTCACACTAGAAACCTGAAAATGGTGTAATGTGTGCAGTCCTTATAAATATTGGAAAAGCTAAAAAGATGCTATTTGACAAAGCTCAAATTAAATTATATTGGATATGTTACGGTTGGCGTTTTGCAGGACCCAAGGTGCAGACATGCTTAATGTTAAGGTCAAGGAATGGATTTTATTCAGAGTTCACTGGTGGTTTGGCAGAACCCGGGTGAACACAGGTGTAATGGCGTGAGCGGCGGCGGCTGGGCTGCAGTACAGGCACATACATCCTGGGCACAAGGAACTAAGATTAATCATAAATACAAGGTAAATCCCAAAAGTATTCTTTGTTGTCAAAAGAACTGAGAGTGACCGAGAGTCACACTACCACTGAGCCGACAAAATAATCTGGCAAGGAGTGAGAAGAAAGCCGGTATTTCACTGGACGGGTCTGATGAACCGGATTGCAGGCAGGTGTTGGAGATGAGCCCAGGTGACTGTTGAAGAGAGCCACAACCACGCTACACGTACACACATACACACACACACACACACACACACACAGAACATACAGGTAATACCAGTTTGTTTACATGCATTCGAATAACTGGCTTAGTCGGACTGAAATCGAATTATCCGTTTCATGTAAACACCTTTGTTCGACTATGTGCGGTCCGACTACAATCCGATTAACACCCCTGGATAACTCGATCCGATCCGGTTGATAAGATAGATATATACTTTATTAATCCCCAAGGGGAAATTTGTCGTCACAGTAGCAGCACCAATAAACTAAACACACGAGAATAAAATATAAAATATAAAAAACAGGGATGAAAGATAAAGATGTATACAAGTAAAATATAAAATGAAGTATATATATATGTATATATATATATACACACACACACAAATATAATACAATGACTGAGTATACAAAGTAAAATATAAAATATATATGTATATATATACAACATATATGCAGACACAATACAATACTAATGACTGCAGTGTAAAATTAAATTAAATATAAAAATATTACATATAGACAGAGTGTGCAAAATGCAAAGTGTGTATGTGTGTAGTGTAAATGAAAATGAAATGTGTGTGTATGTGTGTAGTGTAAATAAATGAAATGTGTGAAGTGCAGATCAACAAAGTGTAAATATTAAGTTATTATTACAGTTATTGCACTAGGATCTGGCAAGAGGTGATCTGTTGTAGAGCCTCATAGCCGTCGGCAGGAATGTTCTCCTGTATCTCTCCTTGTGGCAGCGGAGCGTGAGGAGACGTCTGGAGAAAGTCCTCCTCTGTCCCTGTAGGAGGTGGTGGAGAGGGTGGTCCGGGTGGTCCGGGTCGTCCAATATGGACACCAGTTTCTTCAACGTCCTCCTCTCCACCACCTGTTCCAGGTGCTCCAGCTGGCAGCCGATGATGGAGCCAGCCTTCCTAACCAGTTTGTTGAGACGGCTGGTGTCACCGGCTCCGATGCTGCTCCCCCAGCAGACAATGGCAAAGTGCAGCACACTGGCGACAACCGACTGGTAGAATAACTCCAGCATCTTGCTGCACACGTTGAAGGATCGAAGCTTTCTCAGGAAAAAGAGTCGACTCATCCCCTTCTTGTACACAGCGTTGATGTTGGCCTTCCAGTTCAGTCGGCTGTCGATGGAGACGCCCAGGTACTTGTACTCCTCCACCATGTCCACGTCCACTCCCAGGACACTCAGAGGTGGAGGAGCTCTTCCTCCTGAAGTCCACCACCATCTCTCTGGTCTTGGCCACGTTCAGCCGAAGGTGATTCTCATCGGCCCACTTTACAAAGTCGCTCACCACTGCCCTGTACTCCTCCTCCCGTCCATCCCTAATACACCCGACCACTGCAGAGTCATCAGAGTACTTCTGCAGATGGCATGACTCCGTGTTGTACTGGAAGTCAGTGGTGTACAGGGTGAAGAGGAAGGGAGACAGAACAGTTCCCTGTGGGGCTCCAGCATCACTGACCTCCAGACAGCACACGGCCCATTCTGACAAACTGTGGTCTGCCTGTGAGGTAGTCAGTGATCCAGGAGATGGTGGACGCGTCCACACCGACCACCCGCAGCTTCTCACTCAGCAGCAGTGGCTGGATGGTGTTGAATGCACTGGAGAAGTCAAAGAAAGTGACTCTCACAGAGACACCGGTTCCATCCAGGTGCGACTGAGCTCGTTGCAGCAGGTAGATGATGGCGGCGTCCACTCCCACATGAGGCTGGTAAGCAAGTATAATTCGACTATCGCGGCATGTAACGGTGAATTGGATTAGGAACTGGACTTTGCGTCTTTGCGCATGCTTGAGATCCCGCCGCCCTCCTCCCCCCCATGTCGTGACCTGGAAGTCGAAAGAGACGATAAGTTGTCACTGCCGGGAGCCTGGCCGGCAGAAAACAAACACACAACGCCAATAGCGCCATTTGCATTCGCTGTACTCCTATTAACATCATGCAAGAATAGTAGAGGGATGTAGCTTCGCCTTGCTCTCTGTTCGCCATCTTTCTCGAAATGTTGATGTTGTTGCTGTTGGTTGTTGTGAAGAGGTCAAGCGGAAATGGCTGTATCACCACGAGTTGTAATGAAAACAGCGCCGCCTATCGTATCGGATATGACATGCTTTCGGCCAATGATTCGAATTACTCACTGCCATGTATATTGGGATAATAGCAGATGACCCAAAAGATAGCATAGTCCAACTAAAGCAAGATTAGAATTATACCATCATGTAAACGCATGATACATTGTAAGACTATCCAGAGTATTCAGTCTTTTCTTCTGCTGGTTCTTGTTGTTCGTGACTTTGAGCGGACTGATTGCAAAGTCCAGACAAAGGACTGTAAAGCGAGGCGTGCCAACACCTGAGTCAAGGTTATTGTTTGGTAACAGCTCCTGACAACAACGCTGCACTAACCCAGTGCAGAGCAGGCACCGAGTCGCCTGGCAACGGCTCCATCTGCCGAATCCAGAAGGTAGCCAATCAGAACCAGCCAACAGGCAGCATGATGGTGCCTGAAGAAAAACAAATGGACTTTTGATGAAAAGGATTTTACTTCATGTTTCAAGGTCCCATTTTAGTAATAACAGTGGCAATGAGGGGCTAAAATATAATGGAAACAGAATCCTAAGAAATTAGTTTTTTACTCTCAGCAATGTTATTTTATCTAATCTCTTAACCCTTGTGTTGCCTTAGGGTCATTTTGACCCGAATCAATATTACACCCTCCCCCCGCCTTAGGCTTAATTTGACCCCATTCAATGTTTAATGTCGGTGTTCTTTCGGTAGTCAACAAACAAACATAAAGTGCCTCACACTTAAACTTGGAAAACAATATTAATTCTAATAATTTTCTGGAGGTTTTAATTGCTGGCGTCAAATTGAACCCAAAGGGTAAAATATGTTAGTAAATATAAAGGTAACAGGAGGGTGAAACATTGAATCGGGTCAAAATGACCCAAAGGCGGGGGGAGGGTGTAATATTGATTCGGGTCAAAATGACCCTAAGGCAACACAAGGGTTAAATACACTCTGTAAAATAAATATAAATATATATTATAAAATACGTATATATATGTTGTTGTGTTTTATGTATCGCTTGTTGGACCTGCGGGGCCACCCTAATAACCAAATGTTGTTTTAAAAACCCTAACTTAATTCTTAATTTGTATTAACAGTCTTTTTTTTGTTTGTTTCTTACTGAAAATATTTGTTCTTGGGTTATCCTGCAATTGAGGCTGACTAATATTTTTGATAGTAAAATCCAATAATGTAAACTCACCCATTTAGACTGCTCAGAATGGAGGCTATGCCCATGACCATGTTAGCAACAGACAGAGCATTGGCTGCATTTTTACGTGCAAACTCCTTGATCTGGAGTCGCGTGGTGTCATCACAGAGACCTTAGACCACACAACAAAAGCAGTTAGTAATTGTCTGTGTGCTAAAGCTAAAAGCTAAATCCCTACTATCATCTGGTGACCACATGGTCTGACCTTTTGATGAAGGTGTCTAAGTTGGGGATAGTTAACATTTTAGATGTGGTATAAAGATATAGCGACAACCTCTCCTTGTTTTTAATAACACGCAGTATATTCTACAATTCTACAGTTCTTAATGATATGGCTCCTCCCCCACTTGGTGAATTTATTAAACAAAACAGAGTAGCAGACAAACCAGATCTGTGGAGAGAGGCGACTGCGTCATCCCATTTAGGAGGAGTTCTTTTAGTCAGTCTGCATTTTCAGTGAAAGCAGGACAGCTCTGGAATGCCCTGCCTCTGAATATACGCACGAGCAGAACTTTTTACTCTTTTAACCCTGTAAGACCCAAGCATAGAAATAATGTCTAAATCTTTTATTTTTTAAGTCAGATGATGTTGTAAGAGTCTTCTGATGCAGATAATGAAGGATTAATAAATAAATAAATGTTTTTGTAAGTTTTTAGGGAAACGTTGTAATATTGCAACGTTGGGCCTAGTTGGTAGCAGAATTTCAGCATTTGCTCTCCTTGCTGGTGGCATTCTGAAATGGAAACAATAGTTAGAGAATGTTCAAGTATAACTAATTCCAATGCAAATTAATCCTATTCAGGCAATACACTCCACGGATGGCACACAATACTGTCTGGCTAGCCTAATGTGCACTCTACTTACATTTACAAAAGGAAAATACAACCCCCCCAGAACTCTTACATCCCCATATTCCAGAACATTTACACCTCTCCCTGAACAATGCATTATAAATGCAACCACCATATTCCAGAACATTTACACCTCTCCCTGAACAATGCTTATAAATGCAACCCCCACATTCCAGAACATTTACACCTCTCCCTGAACTTGCATTATAAATGCAACCACCACATTCCAAAACATTTACACCTCTCCCTGACCAATGCAAAATACATGCAACTCCCACATTCCAAAACATTTACACTTGTCCCTGAACAACCATCCTCCAAAGCATTCTACACACATTATCTGGCTTGTGTAACAAGGAGATATTTGGGCAAACCAACAAAGTGCAGATTTTAAAAAACAGTTGACTATATCTCACTGCGAACATAGAAATAACATGGGGTTTGGGTTACCCTAACCCATTTAGAATTATTCAAATATGGTCTAAACTTAAAATTATAACAAATAACCCTTTTGTAAAGTGTGAATCATCAAATACATTATATTTATCCTGTATCTGAACATCCGAGAAGTGGAATGTCTCCATGTAGTGTGCAAGGTGCACCTGCTATTTTAGCTACCATTTTCACCCAACGTTGTAAAATTACAACAATGACATAACAAGCTGAAAATCTAATGTGATGCATTAATTCCACAATAACTTAGTATTTACATGAACTACACATTCTAACAATCACCCAAAAAAAGATTTCATGGAATTTACTTACTTCAATGTTGATATATCCAGTGGAATGAAACAAGGAGATGTGCTTCCGGGAAAGTTTGCAGGTAGAGTGAGTTCATGGCCTTATGGCCACACCTATATACACATTTACAATACAATGGCATTGCAAGGCAAGACAATAGGACCCATTGACTATGTAAATATGGTCTTTCCCCAAAAAACGTTTTTGCAAATGTGTTTTTTAGAGAGATAAAAGTGACGTTGTAATATTACAACGAGGGGTCTTACAGGGTTTTAAACACGGCCTGAAGAACTGGCTTTTTACCAGTCAGATGTGTGAGCATGAATTGTGTCTCCCTCCTCAGTGATTGTGTAAATACTTATTGTTTTTTTAGTCTTTTTTTTAATGATTTTATGATGAGGCCAGTATTTTATCGTAACCTGTATGTTTATTGCTTTTTTATTATGTTACTGTGTTAACCGCTCTCTCCTTCAGTGAAGGTTGTAACATCTGGCCACAGGGACCACAGCTGAAATTTAGCGTTAGCTAACGTTAACACATTTACCCATGGGTTGATTAATGTGTCACAGTAAATATAATTAGGGAGGCACACATGACATGCAGCTCCATGTGCAAAGCCAGTGAGGTTGCAGCTCTCACTGCCGCTGTTTCTAACCACTTAAGACATTGTCTTGGTCACAAATAAAAAGGGGATAAAGGCCGAGACAGTCAAGTTCAAGCAAGTCTCCGATTCTGGATTGCTGCCTAATGACTGCAAAGCATGATGGGAATGCCCTGGTTATGCAATTATTAGCTATGTTACAGTAACTGGTAAAAACTTAAAAAACTAAATGAAAACAAGGAAAACTATTCTGAACGGGGAAAATCTGGCTTGAAATATAGACTGTTTACATTTTCACTGAGTTAACTGTGTTTTATGATAATGACATAAAGTCAAGGAGAAAAGACAATAATATTTTAATTAAGTGTAAATACTATACACCAGTCATTCAACATGTATTCCTGTACATTCTATTGGATGTGGCTTATGATTCTGTAATGTGATTCCACAGTATATATGTAAACGAGTGAATATCAACAATAAAACATTCTATCACTATAAACTATACTCAAACTGTGTGGACTATGTAATGTACCAGCATATATCTTTACTGTAAAGATTTGAACTACTAACATCAAGTGATGGTGTTAATGTCTATACCCCTACATCATGTATAATAATTACTAGGGCTGTCAGCGTTAACGCGTTAATCTATGCGATTAATTTGGCCGCGTTAACGCACTAAAATATTTTAACGCAATTAACGCAACTTTGTTTACTTCCGGTGTTCGTTGAAGTTTTTACACTCCTCTGAGTGTCAAATCGCGGCAGTGCGGTTTAACACTGTTTCCGTTTTTAAAACAATTATTTCTCTGCGAAAATAGGGAGCAGAAATCAGTTTAAACTCGTGGATGAATCAGTCGGGTTTCCTCCTGCTCCTCCTTCCTCCCGTCTCCCCCTCCGACACACAGAGGAACGGAGGGGCGACGTGTCGGGTGAGGCGGCGCGGAAAGAACTCGTCACACGAAACCTTCACCGTGATTTGTCAATCCGTTTGTCTGTCAACATTTAGCAAAAAAAACAACCAATGAACACTCAGTAAATCACAAAGGACCTCCCACCTCACAGGTGCGGCTCATTAGCAACCTGTCAATCAGAGAACCAGAGAACACGGCGGAGGACAATGTGCTTCATTATATATAGAGCTGAGATTGTTCTGGAATGGTTGATGTAGAACACGTGGGCATGTGTCACATGAAAACGCCTTTAAAAGGTGAATTTAAATTTGTTTGTAAAATGTATAAAATGCCCCCAGCCTCCAGAGGATTAACGTGACATATTTGAATGTCAGTCAGTTACCAAGGCCACTGGTTCTGCTGCTGTTCAGTGTTAAAGATGACAGGACCAATGGGGTCTCAAATATACTTCTTTTTTTTACTAATCTGGATGTTTCACTGAAGAAACAATTTATCATCCACGATATTAAATACCTCGCTGCACTTTATAGGTAGGAGCCTCTTTGAAAACACAGCTCTGTGTGAAGTTTTGTCTTTAAAAAGAAGAAAAACAACTTTTAATCGCGATTAATGAATTTCAAAATGTGCGATTAATTAGTTAATTTTTTTAAATCGATTGACAGCCCTAATAATTACACATCATAACTTCCTCATATATATATTTCATGCTAGATGTATTCTATGTTTTTGTTTTATTTGTTTTTACAAAAATGATATTTGGTCGAAGCATCTTTAAAGTTCCTTTAGCACATGTGTGGTTGTTGTCCTGCTTAATTAGATCTAGCAGACCTACATGTAGGCTTGACCTCCGTCACCCCTGTAAATAATAATCCAACTATGAGGGGAAATGTAGAAAACAGTACCTACCAGAGAAGGGAGACAGCAGGATCATGATTGTGTCTGGCTCACAGCTATAAAATAAATAATGAAAAAGGCGCTTATTTATATTAGCATTATGACATTAAAGTATACATTGTTTAAGCATGATAGATACATTTACAGTATATGAACATACAACATGAAAACAAGGTACACAATCATGCCACAATAAGTCCCCAATAGGATTTTGGGTTATCATTGCCTATGCACTTGGCTATACTGTTACCAGTTGTACATCATTATTATTTTCTCAATTGCATCACATGAAGTTTATTAGCTGGACATAGGGCTAGATAATTCTAATTTTTTTTGCACTTCTGCTTTTATGACATTATTGCTTCATATAGAGCGTATTCACTCACGTGACCACAACAAACTCTGGCGGCCATGTTGGGGTCCCACCACGGCATTGTTTTGCTTGTTTGTATGCGCTCTTCCCTTAGAAATGACCATTATATCCTGAAGGAGACACGATTTCAGTTCAAAGCGGTGTGCCTTGTGATTATGGTACTGTGCCTCATTGTTGGATGTGGGACTAATGATTCAGAATATGGGTTTATCAGCTCAACAAGACAGGCTATTACTTCAACTTGTCATGCATCTACTTCGGCTTCACTCGGTGTATGAGCGTTAGGACTATTCTGTTGCTACATCGGGTTGTGGGCACGTTTCCATTGACACACTCTCATGGTGCGTTCACACCGGACGCCTCGTCGACGCGCGTCGAAAAAAGGGTGTTCACACCAGACGCGTCGGACACTGCAGTCAAGCCAGCCGCCACTTCGAAAAACACAGTCAAGCCAGCCCGCACGATCTTTTTCAGTACACGTATATACCAGACATTACGGTACGAGCATGTGAAAGCTGTCTTCAAAATAAGAGCGAACTTCCGGTGAACGTGATATGACGAAACACGCCTTTAAATACAGATATAGTGATAGATTAAACTAAATGAAGAGATGAAAAATCATGAATGGTATTAATGATAAACACATTAAATGAAAGAAAGTAATTATTCCAATATTGGGATATTCTGATTTAGAATTTCAAAATAAAAGCTAAAGAAAATCACATTCATGTGCAAATGGATGTCTAATTTCAGAATAGATTTAGAACAAAATGGTGCGTAGTTACAAAATACTTTCACTTCTGATTCATGGTAGAGTACCTCAAGGTGTCATCCAGAGATAATCAAGACATTCTGACGTTTGATTTCTAAATGAAAGCACTTCATAAAGAAAATAATAGTAATATATTTCCAATATTTGATATTTCTTTGAAGCAAATCTGTAACTTTCTTGAAAGAATCACACTGCAGTCTTGTTATTGGTGACCTCAGCTAGGTCCATGATTATTTTCATGAGATATTACTGTGTAGATTTTGAATGAATTCAATTCAGTTAGCGAGAAATAAATATTATGGCAATATTTGGATTTTATTTTAAGCAAATCTGAAACTTTCTTGAAAAAAGGTACAATGCAGTCTTGTTAATGGTGACCTCTGCTAGGCCCATGAATATTTTCATGAGATATTACTGTGTAGATTTTGAATGAATTCAATTCAAAGTTAGCGAGAAATAAATATTATTAATATTATGGCAATATTTGGATTTTATTTTAAGCAAATCTGAAATTTCTTGAAAAAAGGTACACTGCAGTCTTGTTAAGGGTGACCTCTGCTAGGTCCATGATTATTCTCATGAGATATTACTGTGTGGATTTTGAATAAATTCAGTTTAAAGTTAGCGAGAAATAAATATTATTAATATTATGGCAATATTTGGATTTTATTTTAAGCGAATCTGAAACTTTTTTGAAAAAGGGTACACTGCAGTCTTGTTAAGGGTGACCTCCGCTAGGTCCATGATTATTCACATGAGATATTACTGTGTAGATTTTGAATGAATTCAATTCAAAGTTAGCGAGAAATCAATATTATTAATATTATGGCAATATTTGGATTTTATTTTAAGCAAATCTGAAACTTTCTTGAAAAAGGTACACTGCAGTCTTGTTAAGGGTGACCTCTGCTAGGTCCATGATTATTCTCATGAGATATTACTGTGTAGATTTTGAATGAATTCAATTCAAAGTTAGCGAGAAACAAATATTATTAATATTATGGCAATATTTGGATTTTATTTTAAGCAAATCTGAAACTTTCTTGAAAAAAGGTACACTGCAGTCTTGTTAAGGGTGACCTCTGCTAGGTCCATGATTATTCTCATGAGATATTACTGTGTGGATTTTGAATAAATTCAGTTTAAAGTTAGCGAGAAATAAATATTATTAATATTATGGCAATATTTGGATTTTATTTTAAGCGAATCTGAAACTTTCTTGAAAAAGGGTACACTGCAGTCTTGTTAAGGGTGACCTCCGCTAGGTCCATGATTATTCTCATGAGATATTACTGTGTAGATTTTGAATGAATTCAATTCAAAGTTAGCGAGAAATAAATATTATTAATATTATGGCAATATTTGGATTTTATTTTAAGCAAATCTGAAACTTTCTTGAAAAAGGTACACTGCAGTCTTGTTAAGGGTGACCTCTGCTAGGTCCATGATTATTCTCATGAGATATTACTGTGTAGATTTTGAATGAATTCAATTCAAAGTTAGTGAGAAACAAATATTATTAATATTATGGCAATATTTGGATTTTATTTTAAGCAAATCTGAAACTTTCTTGAAAAAAGGTACACTGCAGTCTTGTTAAGGGTGACCTCTGCTAGGTCCATGATTATTCTCATGAGATATTACTGTGTAGATTTTGAATGAATTCAATTCAAAGTTAGCGAGAAATAAATATTATGGCAATATTTGAATTTTATTTTAAGCAAATCTGAAACTTTCTTGATGAAACTTACACTGCAGCCTTGTTGATGGTGATCTCTGCTAGGTCCATGCATATTTTCATGAGATATTACTGTGTAGATTTTGAAGAAATTCAATTTAAAGTTAGCGAAAAATAAATATTATTAACACACACAAACACTACTCTGCAGACTGACCTTCGACCTTCAAATTCTCTCTAGAATATAACCTTACTGCTTTATATTCAACATAAGTCTTTTAGTTAATTTGTCATACTTCCAATCTACTTCGAGATGTGGATCCTTTTCAAATTCAAAGAAGGGCATCTGAATACCCTAAGGTTTAGAACCGATAGGTCTGAGTTAAGGGCCCCAAAAAAAGGTCCAAAGGGTAAAATTGGGCCTTGTTCTCTTGTATTTGCGGATTTATTGACAAGTGCAAAAATGGCCATAATGTCCTAAATATTTTTCCTGGAAATTCTAAATTGAACGCAGACATTCAAGACAGGGCCTACAATGATGTTGATGACATTTCTTCCAAAACACCCACAAGAGTTAATTGGCTGTCTGAAATCCAGGACTTGAAGAGGGTGTGTGATTTAGCAAATCTGAGACCCTGTTGTGAGTTTGGGCAGGATTTTAGCTTTTCTTTTTTCTAAACATGTCAGAGCTTAGCTTTCTTTCCCAGGTTGTAGCCACTCCCAAATGGGGCCCAACCATGTAGGCTGGCAATATATAGTACTACCCCATTTGCGGGTACCCAATTTTTACTCAAAACAAGTTCCAAACAAAGTGATTGAGACATTAAGTAAAAAAACAACAACAACAACATATGCAACAATATTTAAACACAGAAACAATTCAGTTATAATTAACCAAATCTACTCATGAAGTAAGTAGTCATATGGCAATAACTTTACCAGCATTCACAAAAAATAATAACATAGTTAGCAACAAAAAGTCTAAGGAAGAGTTTTTTCTAATTCTTGAGTTTTTCCTAAGTGTATGCAGTGTATTTAAGTGAATAATTAGGTGCGCGGAAGGAAATTGTCCTGGGGATGTAAGTCAGTGGGGGACCCGGGTGAGAGGAGTCAGCTACAATCTTCCTTGCTCGCTTCAGGGTCCTGGAAGCAGACAAGTCCTGGAGGGATGGCAGATTGCAGCCAATCACTCTCTCAGCGGAGCAGATGATCCGCTGCAGTCCGGCTCTGTCTTTAGCAGTGGCTGCAGCGTACCAGACGGTGATGGAGGAGCAGAGGATGGACTCGATGATGGCAGTGTAGAAGTGCACCATCATGGTCTTTGGCAGGTTCAATTCAGCTACGTCAGGAAGAACGTCCTCTGCTGTGCCTTTTTAGTGATGGAGCTGATGTTCAGCTCCCACTTGAGGTCCTGTTATTTAGCTGATATCTACACAGTAATATCTCATGAAAATAATCATGGACCTAGCTGAGGTCACCAATAACAAGACTCCAGTGTGATTTTTTCAAGAAAGTTACAGATTTGCTTCAAAGAAATATCAAATATTGGAAATATATTACTATTATTTTCTTTATGAAGTGCTTTCATTTATAAATCAAACGTCAGAATGTCTTGATTATCTCTGGATGACACCTTGAGGTACTCTACCATGAATCAGAAGTGAAAGTATTTTGTAACTACGCACCATTGTGTTCTAAATCAATTCTGAAATTAGACACCCATTTGCGCATGAATGTGATTTTCTTTAGCTTTTATTTTGAAATTCTAAATCAGAATATCCCAATATTGGAATAATTACTTTCTTTCATTTAATGTGTTCATCATTAATACCATTCATGATTTTTCATCTCTTCATTTAGTTTAATCTATCACTATATCTGTATTTAAAGGCGTGTTTCGTCATATCACGTTCACCGGAAGTTCGCTCTTATTTTGAAAACAGTTTTCACACACTCACACCGTAATGCCTGGTATATACGTGTACTGAAAAAATCGTGCGGGCTGGCTTGACTGTGTTTTTCGAAGTGGCGGCTGGCTTGACCGCAGTCGTCGACTGCGTCGGGGGCGGAGTAATAAATGGATCGAGGAACGACAGGACCGCAGAGTACTTCCACTTTTTAGTGGACTGAGCTGCACTCCCACTGCGCTTCTCGCTGCTCTCTCTCTTCTTCTCTCTTTGATACGTGTCTCTTGAGACTTTTCCACCTACGGCGGCAGATCTCCTCTGCCATGAAACACATATGCCGGTGTGCGGTATTAACTGGTTTTTGAATTAACTGGTTTTGGTACGCGTGCATGAGGCAGATGTGCCGTAGGAGTGGCCTCGAGTTGCCTCTCAGGACCCGTCTCGACTAACTAGGAAATGCACATTTCCATCGCTTAGCCTCTCTGTCACGTTCTTTTGATGTAACGCTAATGTTTGAAAGACTAAACACGGATGACTTTGCTGTAAAATGTGATACCTGTTCAGGAGGCTGTAGTTGAGACGCCGAGGACACGGAGCGAGGACAAAGTAGGTGACCGTGCTGATGCCTGTTCAATATACTACTAACTTCAATAAATACTTGACAAAATGCTCTTGTTGTCAGTCTGATATTTATGTTATACGTCGTTATCTGACGTCCAGTCGATGTGAGACCAGTTTACTCTTCATACAGTGTCAGGGCTCTCAAGTTTTGAAGACAGGCAAGCGTGAGATTTCCATCAGCACCCGATACAGCTGACCGTTGCGCGCGCCGGCATCGAGCCGAAAAGAGTTGTTGACGGGGGGGGGGGGGTGCTGGTGCATTCAAGCATTAAATAGCCGAGAGGTTTTTTCAGCGTGAGGAATTCGATGTGTGGCGGGAGTGCGTGAGATGAGACCGAATTGCGTGAGTCTCACGCTCAATGCGTGAGACTTGAGAGCCCTGCAGTGTGTAATGAAGCATGTAGCCCGTTGTTTACACCCAGCTCGCCCACCGCTGTCAGCTGGGAAACTGATCGACTCAGATTAAGTTGTGATAAATGAAGGCTGGAGCTGCTCCCCCGTCATGTGTCTTAAGACACGCTCACTCCTGTGTGTAGTTATTCAATGTGTGTCCTTATCGTAACAACAGGTAACAGTCATGTTTAATATGGACCAGTGAGTGCTGCACAGGGTAGAGTATAGTTACGAGGATATATGTGGATCCGTAGTCTCGAATATAAAACATAAGAGACGTGAGAGCACACAGTGTTGTATCACAACTTAATCTGAGTCGATCACAGTTTCCCAGCTGACAGCGGTGGGCGAGATGGGTGTAAACAACGGGCTACATGCTTCATTACACACTGTATGAAGAGTAAACTGGTCTCACATCGACTGGACGTCAGATAACGACGTATAACATAAATATCAGACTGACAACAAGAGCATTTTGTCAAGTATTTATTGAAGTTAGTAGTATATTGAACAGGCATCAGCAGAGTCACCTACTTTGTCCTCGCTCCGTGTCCTCGGCGTCTCAACTACAGCCTCCTGAACAGGTATCACATTTTACAGCAAAGTCATCCGTGTTTAGTCTTTCAAACATTAGCGTTGTTAAATATTGTACTATTATGTGCGCCCTTGCTCATTGTGTCCTGCAGAGGGCAATGTTGTCTACAGTGCGTCCAGGACGTGACGTCACTGACCCTATATCCTGACTCCATGTGACTACAATTTATTATGAAACCGGAGCAGAAGGCAGCAGTATTCGCGCATCTGTCATGCCACGAACGGAGGTAAATAAACTATGCCTATTGAAAGGCTAAAGAAAGCCTTCTACTCTTCTAAGTTCTGTTAAATCTCCACCGCAAACGCACGAAGCTTAACAGGTTATGGGCCCAGGAAATGCCGGTGTTTGGAGACAGTAAAACTGTATGAAGAGAGGACGTGTTAGCGTGGATATAACGTTGAAGGATGGCTGGAGCAGGAACACCCCAGCAGATTCTATTTGACGGAAACGAAGTTAAGTATGATCTGTGGGAGACGCGATTCCTGAGCCGTCTGCACATTCTGAAACTAAAAGAGACTATATTGAGAGTGCCCACGGGTGAAGCCGCTTTAGCTGCAGATCCAGGGAAAAATGAAGACTGTTATGCACAGTTAGTGAATGCCCTGGATGATAAAAGCCTGTCATTGATAAGACATGATGCCGCCGAGGATGGAAGGAAAGCCCTGACATTATTGAGAGAGCACTATTCAGGAAAAAGCAAGCCAAGGATTCTAAACCTGTACACATCATTGACCACCATACAAATGGCAGACAATGAAACTGTCACGGATTATATGATAAGAGCTGAGAATATAATTGCAGCTCTACGTGATGCAGGAGAGAACATGAGTGATGGGCTGCTTGTAGCCACCATTTTGAATGGATTGCCAGATTCATTCAGGCCCCTGGCTGTCCATGTAACACAGAACGAGGACGATGTTACATTTAAAGACTTTAAGAGAAGACTGAGGGTCTATGAGGAATCTGAGAAGATGAGGGCGACTGGATCTATAGACTGTGTGATGAAGAGTAACACAAGGCAAAGTAGACAAGGCACCCAGACACACAGGAAGAATGAAGAAGTCACTCTGACTTCAGTGACTTGTTACAAGTGTGGAGAAAAAGGACACATTAGAAGCAAGTGCACACAGAAAGTGTGGTGCAGTCACTGCAGGAGTAACACACACACAGATTCCCTGTGCAGGAAAAAGGGAAGAGGAGACGGAGCCAGGAAGGTTGCAGAGGAAGAAGAGGACAACGGCGACGAGGATTATTGCTTCATGGCCAAGCAGGCAAACAGCGAGAGGCCATCAGCCAATGTGAAGAAAGGCATCATGGTCGACGCCGGAGCGACATCCCACATAGTGAACGACATCGCCAAGTTCAAAAGCTTTGACAACACATTCCAGCCCGACAGTCATTCAATCGAGCTGGCAGATGGGACGAAATGCAGCGGGATGGCGCAACGCAGGGGGACGGCGATGATCTACCTGCTAGACAACAATGGACGTCAACAAAGAGCACAGCTGCATGAGGCACTGTATATGCCGACGTATCCACACGACATTTTCTCAGTGGCAAGAGCTACAAATGAAGGAGCGACAGTGACTTTCAAGAAGGGGGACTGCCACATGATCACCAAGAGTGGTAACAACCGTTTTGACCTCCATGAAAGTGGTAATCTGTTTTACTTGCCAACTGTTCAGAAAAATGTTGACAAATGTAATGCGTGCCACGACATGCAAACTTGGCATGAGATTTTGGGACATTGTAATTATGAGGACGTACAAAAGTTACTGGGTGTGGTAAAAGGCATGGAGATTAGAGGCAGTGCAGTCAGGCCAGCACAGCTGTGTGAAATTTGTACTAAAGGGAAATTCACCCAGACAAGGAATAGGGAGCCAGACAGAAAGGCTACAGAACCTCTACAGCTGGTCCACACTGATTTAGCCGGTCCCATGAGAACCCCAAGTTTAGAAGGGCACAAATATGCACAGTCTTTTACAGACGACTATTCGGGTGCCATAACAGTTTATTTTCTTAAATCCAAAAGTGATGCAATACATGCTACAGAGAGGTTCTTGGCAGACTCAGCACCTTATGGAAAAGTAAAGTGTTTACGTTCAGACAACGGAGGTGAATTTACTAGCAGAGAATTCCAATCACTGTTAATCAAAAATAGGATTAGGCATGAGACATCTGCACCCTATTCACCTCACCAAAACGGCACAGCAGAGAGAGGTTGGCAAACCCTCTATGAAATGGGCAGATGTATGCTGTTGGACAGTAAGTTGCCAGATACACTGTGGAATTATGCTGTACAGACGGCAGCATATGTGAGAAACAGGTGTTACAATAATCGCACAAAGAAAACGCCTTACGAGATGCTCACAGGCAAGAAGCCAGACATGTCTAGACTTAAGAAGTTTGGATCTGTGTGTTTTGCTTACGCACAAGAGAAGGGGAAGTTAGATTCCAGATGTGAGCAAGGCATTTTTGTCGGATACGATAAGAACAGTTCAGCTTATCTTGTGTACTGTTCAGAGGCAGATAAGGTCCAAAAACATAGGTTACTGAAGTTCACAAACAAGACAGTCAAAGAGAAAGAAACACAGACACCTGGGTCACACATTGAATGTCAGGACAGAGAGGTACACCCCTGGGTTCCTGACGATGAGGAAAATGTTGATGAAAAAATTGAAAATACATCAGATCAAAGTGTTCAAGGTGATGTTTCTGTGGCTGAATGTGAACAGCCAGACACGAAGAGTGAGGCTAGAAGGAATCCACCTAGAGCTAGGAGAAAGCCAACGTACTTACAGGATTATGAGACTGAAGATACAGTAGACCAACTGATAACATGTGTAGACTCTTGTTATAGAGCAGTGTGTGACATACCACAAAATTACCAGGAGGCCATAGGATCAACCAAGTCACGGCAGTGGATCGATGCAATGAATGACGAAATGCAGTCACTAGAAGAGAATGACACATTCAAGATCACCCAGTTGCCTCTAGGCAAAAAGGCAGTGGGGGGTAGGTGGGTCTATACTCTAAAGTGTGATACTGACGGGTCAGACAAGCATAAGGCAAGATTTGTTGCAAGAGGTTACAGCCAAAAACAAGGCATAGACTACGAGGAGACTTTCTCACCTACGGCTGACATGACAACTATTAGAGTTGTCATGCAAAAGGCAGTGCAGGACGATTTAGTTTTACACCAAATGGATGTGAAAACTGCATATCTGAATGCACCCATTGATTGTGAGGTTTATTGCGAACAACCTGAAGGTTATGTCAAAAAGTCAGAAACTGGAGAAAAGTTGGTTTGCAAATTACAGAAGTCCCTATATGGTCTAAAGCAGTCAGGCAGAAACTGGAATGCTCTGTTACATGCATATCTAACTGAAAATGGTTTTGAACAAAATCCTGCTGATCACTGTCAATACACAAGGGAAAAACAAAACGAAAAAGTGATTCTGATTGTATGGGTTGATGATCTGATAATTGCTGCTAACAAAGAGGAGGTTGTGAAAAGTGTCAAAATGATGCTCACTGATAGGTTTAAAATTAAAGACCTGGGGGAATTAAACAATTTTCTTGGTATAGATTTTAACCAGTCAGAAGGTCAAGTCACAATGTCACAGGAAAGGTATGTGAACAAAATCCTCTCCAGATTTGGAATGCAAGATTGTAGAGTCAGAGAAACCCCATGTGAATCTAAACTTGAATACACAGAAAATGCTGAAAAAATGGAAAAGCCAAGGATGTAGAGAGGCAGTAGGAAGTCTGATCTATTTGGCTACATGTACTAGACCAGATTTGAGTTTTGTGGTCAGTAAACTTTCCCAGCATTTTTCTGAACCAAGTGAGCATTGGAGCACTGTGAAACATGTGTTCAGGTATCTTAAGGGTACAACAGACCGTGGATTATGCTTCAAAAAGGATGACGCAGGTAAACTGGGCCTAATAGTACATAGTGATGCAGACTGGGCCTCAGAGGTTACAGACAGACGTAGCACCACAGGGTACTGTGCCAGTCTGAGTGAGAGAAGCTCTCTCATTTCATGGAAGAGTAGAAAACAACCAACAGTTGCACTGTCTACCTGCGAGGCAGAATACATGGCCTTAGCGTCAGCCATACAGGAGTGTATGTATTTACAACAGCTACTCAAGGGTATTGATGATTATCAATATGGGCAAACCAAGGTTTATGATGACAACCAAGGAGCTATTGCACTTGCCAGAAATCCGGTAAATCGGCAGCGGTGCAAACATATCGATATTAAATATCATTTTATCCGAGAAACTGAACAGTGGGAGGATATCTTTGGAATATTGTCCTACTGATAACATGATAGCTGACCTAATGACAAAACCAGCAACTAAGCTAAAACTGAAAAAGTTTGCTCAGTATTTGTTTGGCACTTAAAGTGCAAGAGATGCATAAATGTGCCATTGTATTGTTGTTTATTTTGTATTGAAGTCAAATGGGGAGAATATTTGTTTTGTTTATATTCTGTTGTGAAAAATGTATCACAATAAGCTAGGATCGAGTGGGGGTGTTAAATATTGTACTATTATGTGCGCCCTTGCTCATTGTGTCCTGCAGAGGGCAATGTTGTCTACAGTGCGTCCAGGACGTGACGTCACTGACCCTATATCCTGACTCCATGTGACTAAAATTTATTATGAAACCGGAGCAGAAGGCAGCAGTATTCGCGCATCTGTCATGCCACGAACGGAGGTAAATAAACTATGCCTATTGAAAGGCTAAAGAAAGCCTTCTACTCTTCTAAGTTCTGTTAAATCTCCACCGCAAACGCACGAAGCTTAACAAGCGTTACATCAAAAGAACGTGACAGAGAGGCTAAGCGATGGAAATGTGCATTTCCTAGTTAGTCGAGACGGGTCCTGAGAGGCAACTCGAGGCCACTCCTACGACACATCTGCCTCATGCACGCGTACCAAAACCAGTTAATTCAAAAACCAGTTAATACCGCACACCGGCGGTTGGTTGATAGTAAAGTACAACAAATAGCGAGAATAAAAGCAAATACATACATTCAAAACTTACCAGGTAGTCCCACGGCTTCTCCGACCTTGTTCCACGCTTTATCTTTATAGCTCCGGTTTCGGTAAGCATAAAGAGTTGTATCGTAAACAGGCACGTGCACAGATAGAGCCCTAGTGGTGCTCAAGCACCAGCCCTTTTACCCTGGATGAGAAAAGTGCCCTTTTTGCTGGAGCCCACTTTTTTTATTCATCAGTATTTAAGAATAAAAGTTACTCTTTTTGTCATCAAGTCCCCCCAAATGTATTTTAATATCCGACTGGGCATTTATCTGAGAACTTCGCCCCGACATGCTCCGCAGCGCTCACGAGCTCACGTGCCGCCTCCTCCCCCCCGCCGCGCCCCTCCCCCCTCCTCCACTTAGTGCTCGCGCAGTGCCCCTCGCGCCACCAAACGGGTGCACCTCCTTCTCCTCTGACCCGCAGCATCAGACACACAGGTCATGACGGTGTTTGTACCCTGACGTTGTTTACTGCGGTCAACTCAGCCGACACTCGGATCTCCTTGGTCAACTCAGCCGACACTTACATTTCTGTGCACCTATAGACTGATGTTGACGGTACACGCATTCGATCGGGAGCGCGCAAGGTTTTTGATAAAGTTAGCGGCAGGATTCACGTGACACAACATCCGGTTTTACAAAGTTAGCGGAAAGAACTACGTGAAACAACATCCGTTTTTCAAAATAAGATGTCGACAAATCATACACTAGCATATACAAGTAAACAATTAACTGATTTTGAATCTTATACATCGTTTCTGAGATTTAGCTCAAATTATGCTAACATTAAAACGTTTTACTGTACCAAGGAAGAGTTTATAAAAATAAAACTGTATATAGATTTCCCCAACAGTTCCAGGAAATGATTGATGCAGCTGTGTTCAAGACGGTCCTGACTTCCATTATCCTGGGAATCAGACATATCTACGGTCCCAATTGGGAGATATTTCAAATTAAAAGTCCTAAATGTTTAAAGAAATCGGTCATTTCTTTCATGTTTGAAGTGCTTTATATATATTTTTCCTCATAATGCCCGGCATCCACTGATGCAGCTGTGTTCAGGACAATCCAGACTTCCATTATCCTGGGAAGCAGACATATCTACTGTCCCAATTGGGAGAAATGTCAAATTAAAAGTCCTAAATGTTTAAAGAAATCGGTCATTTCTTTCATCTTTGAAGTGCTTTATATATGTTTTTCCTCATAATGCCCGGCATTGACTGATGCAGCTGTGTTCAGGACAATCCAGACTTCCATTATCCTGGGAATCAGACATATTTACTGACCCAATTGGGAGATATCTCAAATTAAACGTCCTAAATGTTTAAAGAAATCGGTCATTTCTTTCATGTTTGAAGTGCTTTATATATGTTTTTCCTCATAATGCCCGGCATTGACTGATGCAGCTGTGTTCAGGACAACCCAGACTTCCATTATCCTGGGAATCAGACATATTTACTGTCCCAATTGGGAGATATCTCAAATTAAAAGTCCTAAATGTTTAAAGAAATCGGTCCGTCGTTTCCTAAAAAAATAAACAAACAAAAACTCACGAAATCCGAGATTTCAAAGCCTTGTAGCTGTTTGCTGACGTTAGTTATGTTTAGAGAATAGAGAGAGAGAGAGAGAGAAGAGAGAGAGAGAATGTTTTCAACCAAAAAAAAAAAAAGATTTGGTACACAAGTGGTTAACACCTCCAGGTCGCACGTGACGTCATTCACCCAAAACAGCGGAGTCAGACTGGCAGTAGGCGCATGTAACAGCAAGCTGCTGCCTGAGAGTGTTTCTATGTCTACAAATTTCGCTGCTTCACTCTTCTGGGCTAAGCCCAGCGCCACCGCTCCCATAACGCGCATCGCTCTGCCGTGATACGCGCCGACACATCCGCGCACACTCTCACTCGAAAAACTCACTAGCACCCGACAACGCTCGCACTGGCTAAGCCCCGGATGTATCCAAATCCTAGAGACGCGCCTGGGCTAGTCTAGGATTTGCGTTGCCAGACTGAAACAAAAATCATAAGGCCTCTCTGGTATTGTTCAGAGGGATGTCTATCAATATCGCTCATTTTGAAAATGACGTAAGAGGGCAATACTGATCCGTATCAGACCAGAGAGGAGGGCAATACATGGCTGGCATGACGACCCATTAGCCTATCAGAACGATTGTACTGTTGTTGCAATATAAGAATTCATCTTTTTTCATAAAGAAAATGTAAGCAAGCGGTCTGATGCTGCCCAGAGGAAATGCAGGTCGAGGATGTATTGACTCATCAGTGTAATGCTGCTTATGCTTCAACTCTGTCAGAATTCTTTTTGTGGCATTGGGTACCCTTTTTTTTGGTTTGAGCACCTGCCCCCCAAAATGTCTGTGCACGTGCCTGCTCATGAGGCATCGAACCACTTCAGCCAATTGGTTCGAGAAAGAGTTCATTTCTCGAAGCTTCATGTGCTCACGAAACCACCTACTGGCCAAGTGGATAATCACAGGCAGCTGTTTCTGAACCACATAATGTGATGCATTGAATTTTTGTGTCTGTTATGGCTGTTGGGAATGACTATGAATTACACAAATGTATGACCAAATCATTTCTGTACATAAATTATCACAATATTTTTTGAATGTATTCTGTGTGTGTAAATGTTCCCAAAATGGTAGTATCATATGATATGGCAGGTTGTGTAATAATGTTATTATGTCCCTTTTGGAAAATGGCATGGGCTTAAGCAGGCAGAGGACAGTGAACGTGTGTGTGTGTAACTAGGAAGAGGGGACTGAATATGCTTGTGTAACTTGGACAGTGATGTACAGGACAAGGGACATTTTATTCATTTTTATTCAGAAATAACAGTTTCTCAACAGTTCCATCTTATCACCTATCCTTCTCTCCTCACTCTCCTAACTCTCCAAACTATCTCTCTCTCTAAACTCTCCAAACTCTCAACCAACAACCCACATGTTGAATGGAGCCTGAGGGGTTTATATTGCTGTCAAACCTCCGGCAATATCTGAACCACTTCCCGAAGCAGTCACGTGGTACAGCCGGGCAGCGAGGCTTCGGACGTCATCATTTTTGGCTCCTCCCCTAAATGAAGCAAGCCTCGATACGCGCTTCGAGGAAACGCCCCCTCCATTACTCGACACACGCTTCGAAGCGTCGGCACATCTCGTAACAAGTCAACACTAGTGAAAACAGAGTTTTTGTTATTTACCTGGAGTCCTGTTCCTCTGCTGTTCCTCGCTGCCTGTGGCAAAAATATCTTGGACATTTTATTACAGAGCAGATGATGAAGATATCTATAGGCAATGTCGTAGGATGTATGCATAAGCAACCATTCTCTCACGCAAGTTTAGTATGTGTACAGACTGAGTGAAGACATCTCTGTTTAGTGCATATTGTACACCACTGCACACAAAGCAAGCCTAGAGACTCCAAGTAGCTAATAATGATGCTATGAGAATATTACTGAAGAGACCAAGATAGAGTAGTGCCAGTGAAATGTGTGTGGCTGCAGGTGTGAAAACTTTCCAAGCTCTGTTTAGAAATCTTATATCTCAATTTATCTACCGGGTTGATGACTCCGAAAATGAAATAATCTTGGTATTATCAAACAAAGTTTAGTTCCCAGCTGTGGAGACATTGGTACAGCTGTCTAGTTATAAGGCATTCATGGGTCTATGTATTTTACTTGTGATTTTGTATGTATTTTATTATAATTCATGTTTTGTACTATCTGGACCGTGAGTCTGAAATAAAAGTTTGATTGATTGTCGAAATTCTTAAATCTTCGTAACTTAATTGTTGCACGTGTCTTTCTCACTGCAACGTGACTATTTTAACCTATTTATGGACTCGTGCTGCCTTCACGCACACAACCGTTTCGTAATTTTGAAACGCGCAAGCAGATGAATGAACGACGTGAAAAGCAGCTCAGTCGATGTCCCTCCTGAGCCGATGTGATATATGTAGCAGGTGTGTGATGATCAAAGAGGCCGCGGTCAACACAGCACTGTGCGGTCATTTAAGTCGGCGTGTAATAGCACCGTGGTGTACTTTTAGTCACTTCCTCTGCGGCTAACACAGAAGTCTCCGAGCTTGGAAACCCATAAAATAACAGCCGAAGTCCCGAAACTCGCACAGATCCACGTCAAACTCGTAACTCGTGTCAACCATGCTTTCGTTTGGGAGAACCCTTAAAGTAACTCGCGCTGCTGCAGTGCACGGTGGGACTGCGGCGGACTTCTCTCTGCGGACACGTCCAACTTTAGCTCTCTGCAGCGACAGGCGAGTTCTGCGAATAAGTCCCCTGAGGAAGTGCTAAGGGAAACGGTACAATGTGCCACCGAGCGCCGAGTTCGTTGCCAGGGTGTCTGGGATCTCCACCATGGCCAAGTTACCGTACCAGGAGACCGCGGACGGGCTCGATGCGGCGTTTATCGGGGTCCCAATTGACACCGGAACCTCCAACCGACCTGGAGCAAGGTATGCATGTTGCTGCTGTCCAAAATTAGCCATGGAGCATTTAGTTTATAAGAAAGTAAAAAAAACATTTCACATTAAGTTTACAACGGAATTTAAACAAATCAGCAATTTGCATCAAGACTTGTGCCTTCAGATCTCAAATTATTTGAACAAAATCCTGCATTTAAAATGTATAGCTCACACCAAGATAGTTGCGACAAATACGTTAAAAGCACTTCCACCAACAATGGTGATGTGTGTCTGCATGATGGGAGGTTTTGGGGTCAGTATAAGGTTTATGTCAGCGTTTTAATGGTTGCACAAGGTGGACAAACCAAAGTTCATCTGCAATGATTTGTGCATAGTCCAAATCAGATACAAACTGCTGCATATTGCTGTCAGATGAATGCAGTTTAGTAGGTACACATTCCCTTGTCAATGAAAGTGCTGAGGAAGTTTTTTGCATAAGAAATTGGCCTATTCAAAAAGCAAAATTCCACTTCAGTATTGTATTTGAGTAAATGGAATTTATTAATAAAAAACTGGGTTTAACTCCCTCAGGGTTTTATTGATCAGGGTCTACTCGGAGAGCTTGCTTGTCCCGCTGGTCAATAATGTGCATGATATGGCCCTTGTCGGTCCCGAAATACAATAACTTTTGCCAGGTCACCGTACTTCAGGACTGGTGTCAGGTAAATAAACTAGAAATGATTGTGACCCAAACAAAACTACTTGCTGTACAAACAATCCGAGTGGAACAAGTAATGTCCTCTTTGGAATACAGAAGCATGTCTGAATGCATTTGATCATTTAACATACCAACATGGTACAGCACATTGAGTGCAAAGAGCAAAAAGAAGCTCTCCAAGATCAGGCATGAGAATCCCTCACCTTTCGGCGAAATTCGCCGTTTTGAAACCAAAATAGGTGACTTACGTGAATCGTGTAGATCCGAAGAGTTTTTGTTTTGGGGTAGGGGGGGGGTCAATTGGCCGGCCGGCGTTTATGAGATTGGAGTGGGACGCGGAGAAAATGTGAAGTGTTGCTCTTCGCAATAAAACATCTTTGATGGGACGTGTCGCGTCTCGGCCAATCAGCGTCAAGATGTCTTCAGCGTTTGGTGGTTTAGGTTAGCTTGAATGTTAGATGCTACTTCTGCTGCTGTCGCGCTGCACGGTGGAGCGATGCTAACAAAGTACCCGTACGTTAAGAGCGATGTGATTTAGCATATTTTTAGTCTCAATACTTCATTAAAAGAGCGATCAGAGCGCACGCGCTGCTCCGTGTCAAGCTGTTTGCACGCGCAGCGCAGCGCTCACAGCGAGGGGCCTTAAGTGGCGGAATTTTCGGCTTTAAAAATAAAAATAAAAAAAGATGCCAGAAGTGAAATGTTTAAGTTCAGTCTGTAAAGTTCTGTAACTCTACAGCTGCTCTTCCTGATGAACTCTGTATCCTCTGGTCAGAGACTAACGGCCTCATAGTGTATAATTATTGATCAATGCTATGATGGCTCGATGTAGTTTCATTAATATCTTGCTGTATTAATACTAATATTACTGCCATTTGTTAAGTGTTGAAAAAGTTGGTAAAAAGTGAACCATACAGATATTTTATTTATTACTATTATAGATAAATATACCAGTATCGTATTTATGGTATACTGTTTTTATGGTATTGTATCATGATATTTATGGCAGGTATGGTATAGAAGATCGTGACAACCAGGTAGAGGCAGAACAGACTCGAGGAACAGACTCAAGGCTCAGCAGAGCACAAGACTTGAAGACTTGTTCACACCAACAACAAAAGTTGTTTGGTGAATGACCATATATATACAAATATATTATATATATATTATTAGGTATTGATCACCGACTTGGTGTCAGAATGGAATGGAGGAGGATATCATTACAAACCAAACACATCATCATTGATGTTGAGTCACCCACCACCACCCCCCCCCCCCCGCGCCGCGCCTCCTCTCCTTTTTTTCACCCTGACCCGTTTTCATGCCTGCAAGATTGTTCGAATTGCAGAGAAGGTGATGTGCCAGTTTCCTATAATAACCGTCAAACGGTTCACAGCACTGACATTAAACCAGATCTTCCCTCCACCGCTGCAGGTTCGGTCCTCGGCAGATCAGAGCGGAATCGGCCTTGTTAAGGTCTTACAACAGCGGCACCAGGGCGGCACCTTATGAGTCCCTCATGGTGGCTGATATTGGGGACGTCAATGTGAATATGTATGACCTGAAGGACACCTGCAAACGCATCAGGGACGCCTACAGAAAGGTCCTGGCTACTGGCTGTATTCCTCTGACGATGGGTAAGAGTGGCTTGAGGAGCAAGAAAAGAGTGTCGTGTTTTCAGTCAAGGCAGTCAGCAATTGCTCATTACATATTTTAAAGCAAATAAAGCAAGATCTGCAATGTAGCCGTTTCAATATCCTCTTCAATGTCGTTAATTGTCGTTGTTGGTGTCTACAGGTGGCGATCACACAATTGCATATCCAATCCTGCAAGCGGTTGCTGAGAAGTAAGTAGGCTATGCTTCATTGTTTTACACATGATATATATTTAATCAGATTACCGTTACACTGCCTGGACAAGTTTGAACATTTCCTGGTTTTCATGATGAACACGCATTTTTAAAAGCCTTTGTGTGTTAGGGCAGCTACTAACAATATGTTCCTTGACAATTAGTGTGTTTATTTTTTAGAATATTTTTGAGTCTGTATGCAAATAAAAATAATAGTGAGAAAAGAATCATGAGAACTAGGAACAGGGTGAGATCTTCAGATGTCTAAAAACAGCCCAAAACCCCCAAAAGTGTTAACTTACTTTAAAAACACCATATTCTTTCTTAATTTCCTGTAAATATGACCTCTTGACATTAACTATACCACTTAATCATTTTATACACAATGGTCTTCTTGCCTCACTCAGTCTGGTGTGTAATCATTTGTCAGGCATGGCCCGGTGGGTCTGGTCCATGTGGATGCCCATGCTGACACCAGTGATGTGGTCTTGGGGGAGAAGATTGGACATGGGACCCCTTTCAGACGTTGTGTGGAGGAAGGGCTGCTGGACTGCAAGAGAGTGGTCCAGATCGGCCTGCGTGGTTCAGGCTACTCTGCAGATTCCTATGAATGGAGCCGGGCACAGGTACCTCTGCCAGAGAAAACACAATGCCTCTTTCTGCTTTTACTGCACAAGTAAGAGTAAACAGTTAATCAATGGCATAAAATAAGATAATCCTTTATTAGTCCCACAATGGGAGGATTTACAAGATTACAGCAGTAAAAGGGGTAAAGTGCACACATGAGACATAGTAAAAATTAAAAAAACTAGTTATATAAATAGTAATAAAACAGCAATAAAAACAGTGCGATAAAAAAACCCAAGATGCATATTCTGAAGTTGTTGTATGAATCAGATGTCCAAATAATGCTAAAACCTGAATTATATCGGCATATCTCACAGGTCGTAGTTATTATTTATTACAGGTTTTCTTTGGAAAGCCTATTTTGAAGTATCTCAATGCAATATGCTTTTTACACTGTCGGCCTACATGACCCATATCAAATTTGTAATGTTGTAATTTGTGTGTATAATAGTGGAATATAATGTGCATGTACACGTAGTTCGTAAACCAGCATAAACGATATCAGTCGGCGAAATTAACCTGGCTTTTCCTCCTGGGACATGTGTGAATGTCTTCTGTGAGAAAGGCCTGCCATGAGCTGACATTGTAGGGGAGAACGAGCTATTGTGCAGTATTCATGTTTAATATCGAAGAAAGAAAGTGACACAACCTGATTTGTATTCTGTGCAGGGTTTCCGTGTGGTCCAAGTGGAAGAGTGTTGGTTCAAATCTCTTGCACCTCTGATGGCTGAGGTCAGGGCTCAGATGGGCAGCGGCCCAGTTTACCTCAGTTTCGACATCGATGCTCTCGACCCGGGCTTCGCTCCTGGAACGGGCACACCGGAGATAGCGGGGCTGACTCCCATCCAGGTAACCATGGGGACACCCACTTTAATCCCTCTGTCTTTGATGGTCTGATGATGCAACCCTGTCATATTACAATGTAATAGATTATGTATGAGAGGGTGAATGTTCTGTGCCTACTTATATTCTCGGCCGTATGAATATTGATATCTTTTTTTGTCTTTGTTGGATTTAGGGAGTTGAGATTATTCGGGGCTGCCGTGGTTTAAACCTTGTTGGATGTGATCTTGTGGAGGTGTCCCCCCCCTACGACACAACGGGTACCTTTTTAATTTATATTTCTCATCAAATTGGTGTATTTCATTTGTATGACCATTATTTATATATTTTGCTCAACAGGGAACACTGCACTGACGGGTGCCAACCTCCTTTTCGAAATGCTGTGCGTCCTCCCAAAAATGAAATACTTCTGATCAGTAAAGACATCACAGAACACAACAGGTAGTTTGTTAATAATGAATATACAGATACCAATGTCCAATGAGCAGGTGGTCCTGCTGAATAAATCATTGTTATCATTATTTTTTTATTACAGTCATGTTGATGATGATGATGATGAATGCACTATTGACAACCAATTAAAACTCTTCAACGTTGGTGGACATTGTGGACACCAACTTGTAAAACACTTCATATTCTCTTTATCCTTTAAGTATATATTCTTTAAAAAAATACTGATGACATGATTATGCCATCTACAACTCACAGTACTAACACAATTATATTAATATTCTTTTCGATCATGTTGAATAAATGAAGCACACACAGTTTGTCACACAGCATTCAAACCTTGAAATACTTATATTTTCTACATGTTACAAGGTGTATGTATGTTTATACACATGCATATACACTTAAAATTAAAATAATTATCATTTTAAAGGAACATTTAAAAAAAGCAGGGTTGTCATATTTTGACTGTATAAATACTTTACAGTGAAGAATGGGAGTAAACACATGAGCAACAACAGCTGAGGTGATGATGTCATCTACTCAGCTGCTGTTCCAATTGCAGAAAGTGCACAAGGCTGGACTTGGCATACTTGGTATTGAGAACCGGAGACTGGATGACGAGCTTTTGAGAGAAGAACTTTCATATAGAAAAAGTCGACAAAAGGAAGGAAGTGACAGACCTCAGCCTGGTCTCTCTCTCCGTGTGAGAGGAGTACATAGACCAAAGCCGAAGAGTGTTCTTTATATTACATGCACAACAGACCGAAAAACAAGAGCTGTTGACTCAAATTGCCAGATCTGTATTGCAGCACAATAATACATAGTATCTTTTAATTCTGCTTTGTTTAATCTGAAATGTGGTATTTTCTTTTATGTATATTTGTATATCCAAACTTTAAAATGGATAATAGTTGTGGAGCGGTGCTCTCATCAAGCTGGAGTAAGAACTCTCCTTCATTATGGAAGTCAAGACCAACTTCAACAAAAATAAGAATAATTTCATCTTCAGCATCTGAAAACACATCTTAAACTCTAAAAGAGCTCTTCACTGAGAGAAAACCAGAGTGAATAACATAAAGTGAGCCATTTGCAATACTAGCTGTTGTAACACCTGGAGTGTCATCATCTTGGTTTGAGCTTGGAGACTATGCATTTATAACAAAAAGCTAGGATTTAGTGTTTTCATGGCTTGACATATTTGGTACTTAAAATCAGGATATTGCGATCTCATTGGGAACATTTGTCGTGGCATTTGTGTTCTTCTACGGAGTAAAAAAGACCAGCGTTTTGATGTGAGGCGTGATCTGGTCAAACCCTCCATTTCAGAAACACGGGACAAGCAATTGTGATTTAATTTGTACCTGATTTTTTGTCCATTTTGTATCCATGTATAAATAAGTCATTTTATTCTTCCATGTCATGCCTGTTCCAACTCCAGTAGAGGGCACTTAATGCTCAAGTGTTCTGTATTTCGATTGAAAGAGTGAGCTGGAATCAGCACTGCTCTCCTGAGAAAGAGCTCCTCTTGTAATGTCTCCAACAGCTCCTAAATGACTGGGATATTTCCATAACACAGTAATTGCTTGCATATATCAAGTAACACGTGGAGTGGAGTGGAACTACGTTTCAGGAATGCTAGAAAGGTTTGTGTCTTTGTGATGTGTGTCTTTAGGACATGATAAGTACACCACCGGCTCATTCATTGCCCAATCAAAGGAACATGAGGATTAGCTCTACTTTGTTAAAACTGCAGTGTTGATTTCAATTCGTCTGGTTCTCTGTCAAGTCTCCCATGCCCTTCCCTTTCTAAATCACTGGAGCACCCTTTGATTAAATATCAGTGTTTGTGTACAGGGAAGCTGCAGTACTAAAGTGTATTGCTTCCACTGGCGCATAATAAAATCTGATGAGCTCTCTCTCTCTCTCTCTCCTTCTACTTGAGATCTAGGTGAGTTGTAAGACCTACAGACCTAACAGTCACTTCCCCGGTGAGTGACGTGGATGAAAGGTATATGTCCTATTTCAGCACATCACAAAATAACTCCACTCAGCGGTGTTTATTTTGGTTAATGGCGGCTCAGTCTTTCTGATGTAAGCCACAGCTATAGATAGAAGTGTCTTCCTGATGCCTCTTTGACCAGATGACAAACACAGGCTACGTGTCGCATCCATTTGGGCTCCTGATTCGTCCAGATACTGGACTGTATATTTGAGGAACTACCATTGATGTGTTCATGATGGTGGTTCTCTCATTATTAGCTGGGGCCATATTGAATTGTCTTGACCATTTTGCGCTTTTTTATTTTACACACACAAACACACATGTGAGTACCCTCTACTAGACACCTTTGACCTCTATACATATTCAAGCCTACACCATAGGGGCAGAGATTAGTGTTACAGTACTCGGCTTCACTTTCAGGGAACAAGTTACTTTCGATGCCATAGGTCATGACTTATGTTTAGGGTCAAATAAGGCTTCTAAAAAGGTAATTTTACAAAATATTTTCAAAATGTATGTATTGCATATTTTTGAGTCTGGAACAATGTGGTTAAGCAAGTCTAAGCTGTTACCTTACTTTTCATAGTGTTTAACTTTAACTAACTTAAATCTTCAGGTGGTGCAACCACATATTCTTTTAAACATTGAATCGGGTCAAAATGACCCGAAGGCAACACAAGGGTTAAATAATACATCTTTAATATTTACAATTATACATACATATTTACAAATATAGAAATAAATACATTCAATAAAATAGTTCTTCAAATCATATTCAGCTACAACAACATCCTTTTAACCTATTATATATTGCTTTAAATTAATATTGTGTCTGGTTGCACTACCTGAGGTGTATCAGTTGAGCCACCTGAAGAAGTTAGTAATCATAGGAAATATGCAGAAACATTGCATTTTTATTTCAAATACAACACAAATGTTTCAGTCAACAGTCTTTTTTTAAGTTAAAGCAGTAAAGACCAAGTCTACACCGTTGAGTCATGTGTGCCGTGAATTTAGAAGCTGTGGCTCTGAGATCACAAAGTAAAAAAATAGAAATGATGTCAGCAGGATGGGGGCGGATCCATCGCTTCTTTAATTTTGTGCATCTTACTATGCAACTTTACCTTTTTTCTCTTTGCTATTTTCACTCCCTAGTCTCTGTGGTACTCTGGGTGATTATACATTGGTTACTTTTTTAGATTAACTTTTAAGGGCAGGTGTCATCTTAAATGTGTTAAAATTTGGTTCAGGTTAGTTTTTTATTTTCTTGCAGTGCGACACATAGTCACCGTCAATTTTAAGTAGTAGATTATCAACACAATCTTAATGTTGTTCTGCTAATGCTCAGTGATTTGAAAGAAAAATCCTTTGCTGATGCATATTTTAAATTGCTGCACTGCTCTATTTACAGAAATGAGACTTTGGTGAGTTATTTGTCACAAATACCCTCATTTGTGACAAATAACTCACCAAAGTGCAATTGACCTTTATAGAGCTAAATGAAAGGAAGAGGGGGAAAAGAATTATGTGTGTCTTCTTCCAATATATCTCAATATGTATCACAGTCCAAGGGCGTAGACGCACTGGGAGCGGAAACATTTTATATTCTTTGGCTGATCTGGCGCTCATTGTCGCAGCTGTTTCGTACAGCTGCAGCTCCAGTGGACAAGTCACAAAGTCACAGTGCGCTGCAGACACTCTAATGTAACACACAGGGCTGGTCGGTGTTCTTCACCATCATACCTCATGTTTAAATCTAAGACTGTATAAGTGAGTACAAGCACAGCAACCAAACTGTCAATCAGATTTGACTTGAGCTTGCAGACCACTCCTAAACGTTTGGATAAGGACTGTCCCAGTGGATACAGTTGTCTGTCGGTGGTGAGATAAAGCTGTTTGATAAGCTCAACTTTAATATGTGGATTTGGTTGCTTGCTTCTGTAGTTTACTCAGCTCCCTACCCCCAACATAAATCCCAGATCATCAGCTGTGTTATTGCTTCAGCCGATCTGAAAGCCAGATAAAAACAGAAATAACACTTTGGATTAATGATGTTGTTTTTACTGTTAATTAGGATCCTCTGGGTAGTAGATACCGCTACTTTTAATAGACTCTCACCTCTGAACACAAAAAGATGGGGTTTGTGAGTCACCGGGGCCTGGAGTCGGAGAAGCTGATGTATCCTTAACATTTCCTTTAATGGTACCTTGGTTTTGGGACCTGTAATAATGGGTTGAGACAGTTTTGACTAAAGATGTTTGACACAACTTTTCCACTGCCTTTCTGCGGACAGGAGGCAAGGGAGGAGTCCCTAAATCAAACCACTGTGGTCAGTGAGATCCTTCGAGCAAGCATTCACAGTCAGAGACTAGAAATGATCTCTCTTGTGTATTCAACAAGAATCTAGAGGGCACAGGAATACATGTTTGCTGTGAGGCCTCCTGTTTACTTTGTGATTCATCTGAGATGAAGAGTGTTGGTTCTTTAGGTCGGTCGTCAATGTTGTATCGCCGAAGAAGCTAAAAATTAAGATATTAAATATTCCATTTGGCTTTAACTCTTCATGTCTTGGCAGAGTCTGAATTTTGCACGTCTTCCTCATGTACCCCAATGTTACAGATTCCATCCACCTAGCTAATAATATTTTGGTGTGACATCACTAGTTTGGATGGCAATTCTGGTACAAATGTATTCAAAATGAGAATTTATATAGATATATATATATATTATTCACACTAGCACTTTTATTTTCTCATAAACTTCTATACAATCAGACTACTTCTTGTAACCAGAGGAGTCGCCCCCTGATGGCCTTTAGAAAGAATGCAGGTTAAATGCACTTTACGCATATTTCACTTTTAATCACCGGAGGTTGCCGCCATATTGCACATAGCCCACATAGAGACTGAGAAACTTTTTTCTGAACAAAAGATATTAGAATTTTCATAGATTCCGGATTTCTCAATGAGGCAGAAGGAGTAACTGTAGTTTTAAGAATTTCGAACACATCGGACACAGTTGTCATTCAAAGCGTTGTCATTTTATATATCTGTAAAAAAGTATTCCAATTAGATTGTACAAATATAATCTCACAAGTGGAACATTCATAACATACCAAACCAACTCCATAAACCCATCCTGTTCATCTCCCTTTTAGCCTATTTCGGTACGCATATGAGAACAGGGCCTTGCCAATTCCATTCAGGGTTCAGCTTTTAATTAGCAACAGCTGTGCTCTTTACACCCGTTACACTAATGGACACACACAGTCCTACATACTGCTCCTGTTGTCAGTCATGACAAGTACTTTACCACGTATTTCTGAGTGTGGCTTATATTTAGGACATGCCTCTGATGGGACAGCAACAAATGAGAGTTCATTTAGTCTCTATTTCTACTTGATGCTCGAGTTGGTTCTTTGTATCCACTGTATGGAGGAGTATTTGGTGTCATGCCCTTCTACCACCAGTAGGGGGCGCTTCATGCTCAAGTTTACTGTGCACAGCTATCATTAATCTGCAACAGCGTTCTATTTTCTCCCACAATAAAGGAATTTCAGTCTTTCCCGGACCGTGAGCTTTCCATAAACACGTTTATTCATCATTTAACTATTAATAAAAACATCGAGCACAGTGGAACTTAGTTTCAGAAATGCCAGGAAGGACTGACAAATATATGTCTTGAGGGCATGAAAAGTCGACTGCACGTGTTGAGCAGGTTCATTGCCCAATCGAAGAAAAAAGAAAGATCTCTGAGGATTAGTCAATTATTCTTCAAGTATTGTGTGTCACTTGTATGAGAGTATTTCAATATGCTGCCTGATACCTGAACTCCTCAACAATTCAATGCACAATATTACATATCGCCAGATTTATGTTATACCCTTAGGCTATTCCAAATTGAGAATGAAAACATATATATGGCGAGCATTGTTAGAAAGTGAATTACACCACCGATCATTATACATAATAAGTAGCTGTTGCCAGCAACTGCATATTGCATATTACTGCATCAACAATAATACTCCACTATATATAATGAAGGTTAAAGACCACGGATCACCTCTCTGCTATGCACCTTCATACTTAAAGTACATTTTCTTAATAACACTTACTTTTACTTAAGTAAGAGTTTGAATGCCGACGTTTTACTTGTAACAGAGTAGCAATCATTACAAAATCACCACTGTCATAAACTCAATATTTGGTGCACGTATAGCCTTTAAATCCGCGCGTTCCCCTCAGAAGCCGACACACGCGAGGAGTGTGTGCGGTCACGTGAACAACTAACACGGGTCTGCTCGGCGGCGTCTCCCCACACTGGGATTAGCTGTCTTCTCTTTCAGCACTCCCCGAATTCCATTCCGCCTTTTACTTTTTCGGCAGCTCTCTCTCCCTCTCTCCCTCTCTCTCTCTCTCTCTTTTTCCACCATAGTACTTTGCAAGACTGCATTTAGCCGCACACTACAAGTCCCAAGTTTCGGAGTGCAATTTGTGGAGCTTCCCCCGCATCGATATTTTACGCCCCCCCACCCCCCACCCCCAACAACAAACACAACAACAACAACAGCAACTTCCGCGATAGAGGATCGCTTTTACCTGTTGATGAAGTCCCACCGGGTGCGGGGCGCAGAGGAGCAGTCGGGTTTCTTCACAGAGAAGAGGAGTGCGCAAAAGGTGCAGGCGACACACCGCTCCAGCGGCCAGGAGGAGTGAGGGACTACGGCTTTTCTTTCCCCCGGCATTTGCAGCTTGTGCTGGGTTGCTGGAAAATGGGCACCCCGACAACCTCGATCTGTGGACTTATCCTGTCTCTGATTCTCACGTGCCAGCTGGTTACTGTAAGTGCACCACACACTTTATACTTTTCACTTCTGCACTCTGTGGATTTTTTATGTTTCATTCATCCACATAATTAACTTGTATAATATATTGCATGTCCCCAGAGGTCAAGTCAAAGTCCTATTAAAGGCTACAACAACAACAAAAGTACCAGGCATGTGTTGGTGTTACTATTTGTGTTCGGTAAATAGTGGCGCAGGGCTGCTCGGACGCAAGTGGGCTGGAGAGCAGATTCCGGTCCACGCCACACAGTCATACCAGCATGTACAGTAAAGGGGCTTTCACAAAAAATTGATATAATATGAGTACTAGAAGCTGCTGCTGCGTAAAGCTGGGCTAAGTTTGTCCATAGAAACAAGCTATTCATATTCCCCCCCCCCCCAACTTCTAAACCTTCTCAAACTTAGCCGGGCTACACTTGGCACTGCTTTCACTGCATGTTTAAAATCACATTTGGAGTTGGCTTTATATTTTGACATTGTGAGCAAAATATACATGACCATGTTCAATGGTATGACTGTGTCTTATATGTCCTTATTATCGATTTACTCTCTTGTCATCGTTAGAATTTTTTTCAGAAAATATGTTGGGGTTCATTCGCAGATACATGGATTTTGGGCTGTGAAAACAAAAAGACAAACATGAATCCACTTCTCAGGTATCATTCTCCTCCGTCCAAGATCTACTACATTTGGGAGAATACACCACATTGGGAATTCCCCACCAACCTCTGCTTGTATTCCTCCAATTTCTCACACCATTATAGCTCAAAACCCAAATATTTCATTTACAATTTTTAACAACGGAGAACATCAGTAAATCCTCACTTTTGAGAGAGCCTGGAGACAGAATGTTTTTGCACTTTTGCTTGATAAATGACTTAAACGATGACTCCGTTATTAATATGTCAGTCTGAAATAAGATGTTGTGCTCTGCTGTATCTGTGGTATGAATCATATCGAGGAGGACTATTGCTTTGCTGCTGAGAATACCACCCGCTATAGAAATACTGTCTGGTCTCTCACATTTATTCCCTCTAATAAACAGAGCTGTCACGGTTGAGATATCTGTGACTGCTCTGTGTTGATTTGATATGAAGGAACACCTGTTTGAATGATGGGACAGAGTTGCGGTGACCAGCAGACTTTCTCCTGCTACATATAGAGTGTATGAGCAGTAATCTCGAAAGCTAAAGTGTCGACGACTTCGAGGTATATCTAACATCCAACTGTGAGATGCTATCGAGCCTTTCCCGTGAATGGACATGATCCATCACTTTGCGAGCGGACACAGAAGGTGCATTACCTACATTCTCAAAGGCAGCACACGTTCTGTATCTTTTAATACCATCGATCCAGAAGCTATCCAGTCCCCCAGAGGGCCATCATCATCTGTTGTGTCCTGGCACTGGAAGGTAATACGAGATGGCCTTAACGCTGTTACCACCGCCTTGATTGACTACGAGGTCAACAATACCATCCTAATTGAATTATCTGGAACCACAAGCATCTGTTTCTTGCATTATGACTTTGAACTACAGCAGGCGGACTGCCACTTGATTCAATTAGGCGCACACACACTGGTGTTACGACGGGCCTTCCTTTCTTCACACTGGAATGTCAGGGTCATGCGCATCAACTCAAACAATCAAAGTCAATAAAAACTCTCTTTGGGTACGAGTTCACAAATGAGTGCTTTTATCCTGCTGTGAAACACGAGCAGTGCCGGGGTGTAGAGTATTTTTACAGCTTAATATTCTATAAAAAAGAAAAAAAACTGTAAAATCAGCGACTCCCAAATCTGTTTTCACTCATAAAAGAGTTTTACAAATGGCAATGGATTGATGAGGCCAGTGGTCTTTGCCTCTGGTGTTACTTCATATTAAAAAAGTGTTACTTTGTTTTCTGATGTATGACATCAGCCAAACTGTGAGCACCACTTCTGACAACTTTGGCTCAGAGATCCCTCCCAGTATAGACTGTCACAAGTGTCCCTTGACTTCATTGGGGGTTGGACTGGGGTTGGGGGAAGGGCGGCCTGGATTCCTATGACTATAAAGTCCGCAGAGCGTGTGTCGTTGGCGTAAATTGTCATCTTTCTCTCCTGTGTGCAACTCAACCCCTTCCTTTGCTGCTAAATGTGAGGCAGGGGCAGAACTGATGACTTCTTTAGTCTTTACTGGGTAACGTATCGACCAGGCGAGCTGGTTGGTCTTTCTGTGCGCCGCCTTTTTGTTTCAGACCCTGCTACCTGGTAATTACTACTACCTTTAATTCCCCAAAGAGAGTCAACGACGCCTCTATGGAGTTGCAAAGCTCAGCAGTGCAAACACCAACTCCACTCCACAGTTTAAACGGAAGGGACGGTCGGTCCCCTCAGACCCATTCACATAATTGCTTGAAGACTGGGTTCAATAAACATTGCATTGTTGAATTATAGCCCCAGGGGAGAGGCCATCTTGGCTGATTGGACGGTGCTGCACTGAAGTGGCTCGCCCCCTCCTCAAGCACATTGGCACATGTGGAGTGTGCAGGCCAGCAGGCTGTCGTTTGTTGATTCCGCAGTGAGGTGTTACTTGGGCCGGTACAGAGGTCAGCGAGGTTAGGACTCTGAACCTGACTGTTTCTCAGTTCAGCGGGGTGGGTGGGTGTGTGGCTGGGGGGGTTCCTCAAGATTGTTTCACAGCCATGATTGACTTCCACTGCTCGGCAACTTTTCCCTTATAATTTGTGTATGCAGTTGCACACGTCACGTTGCTCACCATTGGATTTGAGTCACTCAAGTCAATACGATGGGTTTGCTATGCTTCAAGATCATCATTTTTTCAGCATTTGATTCGTCAGACATTTTCTGTGTGTGTTCTTTCTGCGTGTAGTCTTCTACTGTTACAATAGCTTCATTGGATACAGACGCTGGAAATATTCCATTTTAGTTTGTAGTTTTTAGCCCCCCTATAGGGAAGTGGTTGGTAGATGCAACCTGTCGCTCGGTAAAGGTAGAGGAGCACACCCTCTGTGCCCAACTTAAAGGAATGTAGCCGAGGGTTACTAACTAGATGGGCACTCCGAGTACAGACCATAGAAATAAAATGGGCATATAACTAACATTCCCATTCAAATTAACGTAGCTGAATTGAATTTGACTCGTAAGACAACCAATGCAGGCATTAATTAGAACAATACTTCTTCTTTAACCTCAGAGATCCGTGTGATCGTGCTGTGATGCAAATTAGAAAACACGAAGGTAGAGATGACCTAAAAGCCTAATTTGGATCAAATATATTTACCCCACCCTCGCCTTGGACACACCCTCACACACACACACACATTCGCACACATATAAACTACTGTCTCCGCACAATACGCAGCGCCCTGTGGCTGCAGCAGCGTGGGGCTTTCATGCCCAGAGTCGCGATCGTGTCGGACAGAAGAGCCGACTCCAAACACAGCTGCACCTCAGCTGGTACAGCAGCAACGCTGTGCGTGTGCTGACATGAGTGCACATACTCTTGAGTACCGCTTGTTGTAACTAGAGTCCCACTCTTTCCATTCTCACCTCTTCGCACATTTACATTTTCTCCCCGACGCATATTTTTGTGGATCATATGTTTCTACATCCATTATCAGCTGCAGAAAAAGAAGAAGTCTTAATCGTGATAGTGATCTGCTAGATGTACTAGCCCGATGGGGCAAACATACTTTTAAAAAATAAATAAAGTACAATATGCTGAAAGTATATATCGCTTTTCACGCCTGTGTTTTGAAGCCACAAGTGCAATAAAGCCAACAGAATTCACGTTGAGGTCACAGGATGTCTTGAGGGCACGCAGCACAGTCTACGCCACACGCAATAAAAAGACAGCTAATGGTCAGAAACTATTTGTGGTAGAGAACATCACAGTGGCACAGTTCTCTTTCTCCTTCACTTTTTCAGTCGTAATGAAGATTATTGGGATTTTAATAATATTCTGAGAATTAAAAAAAAGATTTATTTTTTCAGTTTGAAAAACTGGTTGAAATTCACAATGTTTTGCTAAATTAGTGGTTTAATGCTTCTTTTAATAACCGTGGTCACTCTGCTCCTCTGGAATTAGTGAATTAGCGAATATTTAATTTATTTACCTATCTCTCTATCTCTCTATCTATCTATCTATCTTTCTATCTATCTAACACAAGTTTGATAAGAACAACAAAAGACTGTAATAGATTGCTAGAGACTCTTTTCCCCATCTTTAACTGCCTTCTTAAATCTTTTCACATCGTCTCACCAGGCTTCTTCCCAGGCTGAACCCAGGCCACTACGTATTAGAGTTCCATTGAAATGCTAAGTTAACTGTAGTGCACCTTCCCTTTGAAGGTGCACTATAGTTGTCGATGCCCTACTGGATCTGCCATTGTCTTTGGGCATTGATGTTAAGTCACATGGGCATTATCCTTTTTCCTCAAGGGAGCTGCTGCATTGTCTTGGATGGTTCCTCCCAACGTATACAGCTCCTCTGATGGGGGTTGGTGCCTGTTTCACATTTTTCTGTGTTGTGAACAAAGTGGTTTTCTTTCTTCAGGGTACTTAACTTTAAAGGAATGCTATCATTCTTTTTTTTCTTCCTCCATTGTCTCTTAAAACCAGGTATGATCCCGACATCCTGTGAAGTGTTTATAAAAAATCCCACTCTGGTGTCTTATCTGAGCTGATGATGTCTCGCTCCCTGAGACCAGCAGCACCCCCGCCTCCACGTCCTATTACTGTACGACAAGTCTCGACCTGCGGAAACACAAAGGCTGACATCTTTCCAAGACTTTAATGTAACCGTAAGAAGATTCACCCAAGCTCTTGTTAAACAGTTGATGCTCACAAAGGGAGTTCGGCGAGGAGAACTTTGCAGGCTTCAAGGTGTATCGGCTGAGTGAAAAGTAAATGCAGACACCTGTTTTAAAACCGGGAAACATTAAAAAGTCCTTGTGACCGGGACAGACATGGCCAATAGCATAGCAACATGCAAATTGCAATAAATTGTCTTGAAAATGCCTTCGAAGCATCTGATAGAAGAGTCCGTTCCCTCAGCAGAGATAGGAGGAGAGCCGCACCAGTCTGTCCAGGGCCGCCCCACGAGACATAACAATTCTTTCTCTTTGTTGTACACACATCCACACACTTCGTGTTCCCATAGGAATTGCCGTCTGTCGTTTTCACCCTCTGTCTCTTCTGCTCACAGTAGTTTGTACACTCTGTGAATCCTTGCACTTTGTAAACCAGCAGTACACTATACTATTTATTATTTCATAGTTGCTGTAAGAAAACTAATTTTTAGTTTCAGTGATATGCTCCATGATGAGATATCTGTCGAGCTGAAAAGCAAATGGGTTTGTGGTTAAGAGGTAGCCGGTAATCCTTTGTTTTGGTGCAGTGGCTTGTGATGATCTGAACCATTTGTCTCTTGCTGAGTCACCATCCTGTTGGGGAAATGAAACCTGGAATAATCTACAGGACAAGAGGACCCCACTTCCCCTTAAGCAAAGTTTATTCAGGCTTTCCTGTGTGCATGTCAGACATGCTGCTCTATATATGCTGAAAGAAACAACCCGGTGTATTGGTTCAACCCCCATTTTACTTAAATCTTTTTTCTCTGAAGTATGTTTATATTTACAAATCCCCATAATCTGTAGTCATTCTCATTTTTATGCATTCATATCTCAACAAGCAAGGTTTATTTAAACATCTCCCCCGCGTCGTCAGGCTTTCTTTCATGCGGGAAAGATAAAAAAGCATTTACCACCGGTTTTTATTTCTTGCTCAGCGAGATCTACTTCATTTGAAGGGCCTGTCAGCTGGTGTGTGGTACTAAAGCTGTAATGAATTCCTGTGGACCTAATTACGCAGAAGTACAAGCCCTTGTTGTTTGTATTGTCTCTCTCAGCGAGGATGTGAAATTAGAATTTCCTTCATCGTGTTTTTTAGCTTCTCGACTGGAAATATTTTCCATTTACGTTTGCCGCTTCTTGAAGATGCGTGTTCAATGCCGTAAGCCTTACTGGGTTGTAATGGAAAGTCTTTGATACACACACACACCCCTACAATATTTTTTATGAAAATTATTGCTCAATAAATCCCAAATGCACATATTTGGCTGTATTATGAGTGATATGACAATGCATCCTTATCGCTTATTTGATTAAATCTACAAATATAATGATATGTTTAATCGTTTTGATAAGCCCCGCCCCCTTCATTGGCTGTCAAGCATTTCCATTCAATAGTGCGGCATGGGGATTTTGTTTTTCGAGTGGATTTTGGATTATTGGAGAAAATAAGCTCTTTGTGCAAACAAATGTTTATGATACTTACACGTTTATTCCAACAAGATAATCTTCTCAACTGAACACCACGTTTAGGATCTTTGAAGACATCAGGCTAGTGCGAACTCCACGGTTGTATGACCGAGTATAGGCTACAAAGCTGTCAAGACTGGATGAGTGGCGAGTCTTCATGACTCGCCACAGAGATGCATGTTCTTTGTGAAACAGAGAGGTGTAATAGCAATATACAGCCCAAGACAGTTATTTGTGAGACGTAGGAATGAAAGCCACTGATAAGAAGCAAATGCGGACCCGGCCGCTGGTTGAGCATTTCACTAGGTAGAAATCACAGCTTCTTGTATGCTGCTGGAAACTATCAAAATTAAACCTTCTGATAATTTTAAAATAGAATTCTCTTGAAGCCGTTCCAGATAACCATCAAGGAGAAGCTGAGAGAAGGATTTCAGATCCTATCTTTATTCATGTTGAGCAATGCCAACGAAATACAAAGAAATACAGAGATTCCTCAACCACCACGCTGACTAAAGTAGCTTAGCATCCATCATGTGCCCAGAGGCTTGACAAGTCTACTCAGTACCTGGCAGGCCGAGTGAAGCTGGAGGTTGGCCTCGTAGCATAGTTGGTAAGGCAATGGGAATTTCTGTGGTTTTAGACTGAAGTGGCTGTATATAATTTTCTCTCCACCCGAACCATCTGGTGATCCAGTGCAAGGAGGAGCCATATAAATACTCATCTTTAAGGCTTGTTTATATGCTACTGAAAGTTTAATTTTTGATTCATCACTATGCATGTGTTATGTATCGGATGTAACACTATTTAACTTAAGCCTGTTTTCTCATTTGAGATGCACATTTTAGTAGGTGGTGACCAACAACAATGGCTGAACAGCACTACATCACTCAAGAGAGTTCTGGGAGTAGCAGCTGTTTTACTTTTTATTTGTATTTTTTCTTTTACACCAATGCACAGTTGCGTACGTGTTACATTTTGACCGTCAGAACTCCACTTCAAATATCTTTTCTTGATCTCATTTTATAACCATGTGAGGTACATATATTTAATTTGCCCATCTCAATTACAGATTTCTGTTGCCCTTAATGTTTTTCTGTGATCATCAGTCAGTGAAGGCCTCACCTTTCTGTTTCTTCATGCAGGCACAACCTCCAGCCAGGCTATTATTGCTTTAAAAGTGGTAATTATATGGTTCCACCTCTGAACTGAGAGCCTGTGATTTATGTGGACGATGAGCACATAGAGGAGTCTCTTTCAGCTGTGCCATCACGAAGAGGCCTGTCTTCCCTACCAGGCTCCACCTGCTGAGGCAACATTATATGACCCTGTCATGGGTACAAGGGGTGTAGATGGGGTCAAACACACACACACACACACACACACACACCCACACACACACGTGGCACAACACTAGACTGCAGTCGTATTCTCTGACCCAGACATCAGTTTTGCCTGTGGGCACGTGATTAACCTCTGTCTGTTGTTTTACTGGGGCTTGCTGGGTGCAGGAATAATGCAAAACAAGATGTTAGGGAGATTATAGAAGAATGAGAGGAAATATGTTTTTTTATGCCCATTTGTTTTTTTAGAATGGACAGAACCAGACAGGCAGAGATTCAGGTCTGATCAGCCCTGGGTGCTTTGTCGCAGAGGGCAAGTCAGCACTATTGCTGCAACCCAGAGGTGGAGCTTGTCCTTATCATGTCATCATAAACCCACAATGTAGGCCTCATACATACAAACATAAATTTAACTACTGTAAATGTCCTACTGAAGACCTGCTCTTTCTCTTTTTAGGTCAAAGGTAGTCCTGGTAGATACATTCAAAAAAATTATGTGATGGCTCATCCTGCTCCCATACAGCCCTCTCGGGAGGAATACCTGGACTTATGTTCAGGAGGAATGAGTGTTGGCTGAAAGTAAAACAAATCATAATATTTTTTTTAAATTTCTGTTATATTCATGTGGAAAAGAAAAAAAACATTTGCATTTACGTTTATTGTCTAAGACAGAACACTTTTTACTGTGAAGAACTGTCCGCAGAGTGAGTGATGTACCCTCCCTGGTGAAAGCTCAGTCTTAAATTATCCCCTTTCTGCTCTCTTTTCCCCTTGAAAGGTCATGAACTGGCTTGTGCTGGCTTGTCCATTAGCACTGTGATGAGTCACACCTAGAGAGGGGACTGCAGTTAGTGTCACTGCTGGCTCTCATGTACCTGACTGGTTTGCTCTGCTGATTCGCCACCGGAGCTCGTCGTATTTTCACACGATCACACGGGGGGCCCCTTGCCTATAATTACCTCTTATTATAGTAGGAGATGGATCCCTCACATCTGCTTCCAATGAATGGCCAGGATAGACCTCCTGCTTTCTTGTATCATTGCATAAACTTCTGGCAAACAGATGTCTTTGTAGGTGTGAGTACACCTTCAAATTAAGGCCTGTTGTTGAAATATGAGGACAGGTGAAATTTGTCTGTCAACTGTTAAGAGGAAGATAGTCCCTGACTTTGTTTTTACTTGTCAGATGTCAGGGTTCACTTTAATGTAGAGTGTTATTAAAGGGAATTATCTAGTACGGTTTTGTTTCCCCTGCAGCATGTAAATTAAATAGTAAATGATGGTCCTTATTGCAACTGCAGCCCATTTAATAGAACCGCCCCGTGTGTAGTTATGACGATGGGTTGCAATGTAGATGTGCACTTGACAGAGAAATGCTGTGTATTTATTTTGTCCCCATAAGGGGACATTTGAGTTTGACTTTTGGCATTACGTGTTCTTTATTCGACTTAAAGTTACATATCCTTTTGTTTCATTCTGTAATATTCAGAGATGTATCATATTTGCTGACATGCTGTAAACTCACATTCATTCATTGAGTTCCAGTTTTTGTTGTTGTCTTGTTTACCTTTCAGCAAAGGCTTTTTATGTTGGTATTGTTCTGCTCTGGACATGCAGGCATTTTATTCTTGGGACTATCTTGTTTGAGGAAGGGCATGTAGAGTAAAGGAAGTGTTTGATTTAGCTTGGGGATTTTATCACAAAGCGTAAGATCCGGCAGGCGTGGTCCTGTCTGGGAGAATTCCTTCCCCAGACTTCATCAAGGCTGCTTTCAGGCATACTGAAAGGCTCTTTATCACACATATTACCCAGATATGCATATGACTAGATAAGCTTTATCTAATGCTGATATTTATTGACTTATTTTATGGATCTGGTTGTTTCGGTGAAAATCATAAAATTTTCGATCAATCTGTGAATCATTATAGCTGAAGAAAGTCCACAGCCTGCTACTGAGTGTGTGTGATAGAGTGATGAATGATCCCCTGCAGGGAAACAGTCTAGACAGGAAGATTTACAGACTATACTTTTAGGTTTTGGTGATACATTTGGTAACTAAAAACAAAAGGTCATCGGTTTTAGGCATGACTCATATTGAGGGTTTTATCTGTAGTTAAACAGGATAAGGAGTGATAGGAAAATACATTAAAAGCAATGACCGTGTACAATATTTACTCTTTCAGCAATGGGTTTGATGGGAAAATATTGATAAAGGTGTAACATTTTAAATGATAATAAAATATTGAAGCATGTTTTACTGTGTATGTGAAGACACTGTGCTAAACGTCAGGCCTGCAATACTTTAATTAATGCAGGAAAAGTTGGAGACTTCTCAAGAGGCTCTTGTTGAGCCCATTGTTGACCTTGGACAACAGCAATGACAGGACTTAAGTTTATCTTCCATCCAACAGCTTTCCCCCTGGCCCTTGCTCATAACCATATCTTCATCCTGCACTCTCAGTTTGCTTATCCAAAGTCTGCTCTAAGACTGACTTGGGTTTTGGCTGGCTTATATTTCCCTTTTTGTTTCTAAAGTTAAAGGAATTGTTATAACAACAGTTGCCAAAATGTCTTTAAAAGTTTTAGCCACGTGATTTTTCTCACGAGTGCTTCCTGTTGTCAAAGCAGTGACCTACTGCTTCTGTCTGATGTAGAAGTTGTAGAATACGGAAAAGATGAACATGAAACGTGAGTCTGCAGAAGTAAAACAGATAAACTAATCCTATATATAGGATTTGGGGCTTTCTGGCCTACTGAAACAAATGCGCTTTACACCTGGAGAAAGCCAAACTTCACATTACTGGGATTCCCCAGAGCCTTCTCCTTGACCCAGCCTCCAGAACACAATCTGGTTCTTTGCAAGTGTCCTGTCCCTTGATCCTTTGTCAGGGGGTGTCAGAGGGAGTTTGAACCGAGGGTTTAAAAATGTGCATGGAGAAAGTGAGAGCCAATCAGAATGAAGGCATTTTATCCCAGCAAAGTGGGCACCTGATCCCCTCTCACATGCCGAACCTAATAATTGGCTCCAGGAATGTTCACATTTATCTGCTGTAGGGTATCGTTAAAGAAGAAAAGCTCACTGTCTTTTTGGAGGGTGGTTAAGATTTGACTTGATGCTTGGGTTTGAGGAAATAAATAACTTCCTTCACCAAACAGAGGACAGCATGCAGGAAAGTGCCTTGTTAGGGTGAAGCTTCAGGTCACGGCTCTGCTAGCAAGAGTGTGGGCACATTTGCTTCTAAACATGTCTATTTTTGGTCATAAAAAAAATGGATGCTGTCAAAACAAGATCTTTCGATTAATCATTCCATGCTGGAAGAAGATAAAGATACAGTTAAATGAAGTATAAACAGAAAACGTTGCTGTGTGTAATGACGTCGAACCGAGATGCACACTATTACTGTGAGGAGCTTACCAGTCCGAGGAGTCTTGAGTCGTGTGCTGTGCAGATGTGGGGGTGTGCCGGTATGCTTAGCAACAGTTGGCTGTGCCTACTGCCTACCACCACTCTGAAACATGGCTTTCTTCAGTGTTTATTGCTTCTTGTCCAGGCCTAACCTCAACCGGGGAGTTGAAGGGGGTTGCCAACCACAGCAGCAGACGGCCTACTGTACTGAACCTCTCTGACGATCTGGAAAATACTTGTGTGGAGTTTTGCATTGAGTAGAGACTTCCACAAAAGTATCTTTGACTGCTACTGTAATAGCTAGAAGTTTCCTGGGAATGTGCAGTGACTAGCAGCAACCCCTGGACGTCGTTTAAACACTGATTGTTTTTTGGGTAATATGTTACACATGTTGATGCAATTTCTAAATTGTAAGGCATTAGTAAACAACTTTTCTGAAATGGCAGAGACGTCTACTGACGTCTCCTTACCGGACCTCAGCCCTGTCCTGCACCCACCCTGGCTGCAGGGCCTCTACCGGCGGGTGTAATAACACCTGAGGTATTTTTATCTCCCCCTGGAATTCCACCTCTGTTCTCCTCAAAGACCTCCTGGCTAAAAAGTGAGGGAACTTAGCCGGTGTACGTTGTCGGCCTCACTCCTCCACTCTTGTTGACTTTTTGCCACATAAAATCATAGTTGGACTCGGTGCGGGTCAAAAGCCTGCAGCACGTTGTCGGGGCTGCTGCCGTCGTCACCACCAGCGCTCTCTGTCTGCGCCCGGCGGCTCCTCTCCTCGGCCCTCTGTGTGCGCGAGTTTAGATGTCTCTCACACTCACATTTGCGGGCCCTCTCTCCATAAACAGCTTGTTAAGGGTTGATGTCTCCACGCATTATGTGACGCAGCCTCTGGAGGCCCCCCAAGGGAGTCTGGGAGGCCTCAGCCAGACTCTTCTCCGGTCTAGGCTGAAATGCCGCAACACACGTCTGTCAGTTTAATAAAAGGCAATAACTTTGAAGGATTCTGTTTGTGTGTGTTTAATGCATAGATCCAAAGGGTAAACATACATGTATCTGTTTGTTGCTGTTGAATTGACATTGTATGCCATAAAATGTTGGATGTAAACTGATGCGGACATTTAATAGAAAGAATAATTTACTCGACTCTTTGATCTAACAGATCAGATTCCATATTAATGTAACTTTTAGTGACTTTAGAGACAATCGGAAAGGAGGAGCTCCCTCCAAAGCTTTATTGAACTACAGCAGCATTATATATATATATATATATATATATATATATATATATATGTGTGTGACTTTTTAAATCTCAGATTTGATGTTGAAGTTAAGAGAATCCTTTTCATATTTCATATTTGTCCGTGTGGGCCGTGATGAAAGCTGACCTTTTCTTCGTTCTCCTATTCTGTGCTGTTGTTCAAGTGAGGTCATTTCTCTGTTCTATTGTCTACTCCCACTTTCGGCTTTCCCATGATGCATGGTGGCAAAAACAGCTGTCAAGTTACTTCCAATGGATGGATGGGGATTCTTAAAAAAATGAGGATAACCTCAGAATACTATCTCTGCTTCCTCCCTTTGATGATGTTGTCAATATGAGACTGCAGTCTATTGTTTGCTCTGCAAAGCAGAACATCTGGAGAGGAGCACAGCCATCTTTTCTGCTACAGACCGATTATGTTTATATTAATGGCATAAACAGCTGAGAACAAATATTTTTGTTCTCACAGTCCATCACTTCAGTGGCCTCAGAGCTAACAAAGAGTATTATTGAAAATAACAAAGTGTTGTGGGTTAAAAAATAATTAAGGACTTTGATGTGCAGGTGGTGCCCATCAAAGACCTTTGTTCCGTTAACAGCAGGTTTTGTGGTGATGTTATAAGCTCAAAGTGTGTCTTGGGTTACCAAACAAAGACTGTTAAAAACTCATGGGTTGAGATGCTCAACATGTTGGAGCTGCTTTGCGTTCCAAAAGCTTCACCATGGTACCCGGCCAAATCCCAGTTAATTACGAGATCGCCATCCCAAGTAGTATGACCTTGGGAACCGGGGGAAAGTGGCTTTACCAACATGAAATCATTCCCTCCGGACAGGACGCCTGGAGAGTATTCTCTCCCCGGCCCAAAAGCCTGGATTCATTTCTGTTCTCACAAAGTCAACTCGTCGTGATAAATCTATTATTGTAAAAAGGCTAATTGTTAATTTCTGCACCTCACAAAGCTAGTATGCAACTTTTTATTCGTCAGTAGTCCAAGGATACAATTTGTTCCAGAAACGGTCGCATAAGCTTGCGTACTTAGAACGATTTTGCCCGCTTATCCTGCTTTTCCCACACAGTGTAACCATGAACTAATCGAGTATGATACACATACGTGTGTGTGTGTGTGTGTGTGTGTGTGTGTGTGTGTGTGTGTGTGTGTGTGTGTGTGTGTGTGTGTGTGTGTGTGTGTGTGTGTGTGTGTGTGTGTGTGTTGGTGTTAGGGGGGTTGACAGATTGAGCTTGCTCTGGTTTGTGATAATTTGGGACAATGTTTGTGTGGCCAAATCAACAGGTGGTGTCAGATTAGTTGATCCTGAGGCGAGAATGAGCAACGGAGAAAGAGGGGAAGCTAAATCTAACAATGCCGCAGCCGGTAATGTAGTGCAACCAGAGCTTAATCAAAGAGCCATCACACAGTGGCTGCTGTCACTGTGTTGAAAGACATTGGTACGTTGCATTTCAGTTGCACATTATATTTCAGCCACGCTGCTTTAGCATCCTGGCTCTCAGTCTGTTGGTCCAGCTCTTCTTTCCAGACAAACATATCTCAATAACTGTTAGACAGATTCATAATAACTTACGTTTGTGCCAAAGCACAACCTGTGTCACTCGTCTGATTTAGTCTTGTTACAATGTGGCTAAAATGTTATTGTATTTTCGATCACATTCATTTCAAATATACTGTCGTTAGTACAGAACAGTTCTGGACGAGCGTTCTGATACTTCTGTGATATGTTTGAAGATGATGTCATTGCATGGGCAAAAACGTGCTTTCATTTCGTTAGAATATTTGGAAACATTCCAGTACAATTGAGCATGAAGGGTTTTCATCGACGCTCTGTCCTGTTACTACTTTATTGCATCATCGGAGCCCTGAAAATAAAAAGAGACCAGCTACATTTTTTATTTGTGTTGCGTCACGCTGTTGGCCGTCAGCTTGTAGCTTCATCTCAGCGGCTTCCATTGAGAATGACTCGTAGCATGTTGCCGTGTCGCTCATGGTGTCGTGATCCGGAGTTTCTGTGTCTTGTTTTGTGTCTACTGTCTCTCATGTCCACTGTTTCCCTGCATTTCCTGTCCCTGCCCTGTTGCTGATTGTTTCCACCTGTGTGATTGCTAGCCCCGCCCTCATTGTGTCCACCTGTGTCTCGTTCCCCGGTATCCAATCACCTCCACCTTCCCTGTGTATTTAAACCCTGTTTGTCGCTTTCCCCAGTGTTGGGTTGTACGGTTTAGTTCATGTATTTGTTTGACATGTTTTCTGTAAAGGAATTAATCTTCTGTGGAAATGTTGTTGGCATTTGGGTCCAATCTCTCTGACTTTGACATCCTGACACATGGTGTGAATACAGCAGCAGCTCTGCTCTCTGACTCTCTCACGTTTCTACAGTTGTCTCTCAGCGCCAAGTCACATGACGACAAAATAACAAACTGAAACCTAAAGGGAAAGAAACACATTTCATCTCTTCTTTGGGTCCTTTCCACAATGTGTTCAGACAATTTAACACATTGTAACAATCCAAGCCTGTTGGTGGGAAAAACAAGCACTTTTAATGGAAGTGTATTGATGTTGAGGAGGTACTCTGTGCGATATAGTGACCCACTTTCAGAAATGGTAGTCGGCATTAGTCACTTAAACACAGGAAAATAGAGTCCAGGTTAAAAAATACCGAAGTCCCTCTTTAAAGTTAGGGCACCTCACAGTTCCCCGATCCCTCTGAGTTCTCCAGTGGGAATAAAAACAGGCATCTGAAGTGACACATGAGCTTATTCAAAGGGTCCCTTTCTGTTATAAATAAACAGGCCTGGGCCAGCCACGCCGGAGCTGCTCTTCCCCTCCGAGCTGCCACCAGTCTCCGCACCTCGCCTGGCAGCTGTCGTCTGGGGGAACTGGAGCAGGCCCCTCGGTCCCCTCCTCCCGGGGACACTACCGGAAACGCATTCACTATTTATAGACCTACGAATTACTCTCATGGTGTTTATGTTCGATGTGACACGCAGTTCAGGTGGCACAGGATTTGATCGTTTTTTTCCAGTCTCCTTCTTCCAATCTTTTTTTCTCTTCTATTTTCATTCATTGAGGATATCTTTCTCACAGTAAGAGAACCAGTAGTTTTAAGAGCTAAACCTCAAATCCAATAAATTGGCCTTTCCCACAAACCACAGAGCCCCATTAAAACTGAATAGCCTTATTCCTGGCTGATAACTGTGTGCCCGTAAACAATGTGTGTTTCCGGTGTGTGTGTGTGTGTGTGTGTGTGTGTGTGTTCAGGTGTGCAGCCTTTCGTGTGTGCCTTTCTTAATACCTGCATATCTAAATAGGGGGTTGGGCTCAGGGCTTTTGTTCAATGATGATGGGGGCCTTGGTGGTCTGTGGCCACGGTTCCAGGTGGTCTGTTGACGCAGGGTCCTGCTAGGGCCCCTGCTGGGGCGATAATTGAAAAGATGGGGTTTCTGAAGGTGTCAACTGGACCTTCACGCCCAGAGACGTTTGGGTGGAATGTAGTCACACTCTATTTTGCCACCCACAGTGGAAAAGTAATACAGTAAAGCTTTTAAAAACACTTTCAGCTACCTGTAAAGAAGCCAGAAGGACATTTGTTTGGGAAAAAAACATTCTCAGCGGGGAAAAAGCAAACTTTTGGCCGTTTAACAGTGTCTTTCTTTCAGACATCTAAGATTACCAAATTATTCTGAAAAGACTCATGAGGTTTTACTCTACAGCTGTTTAAAAATATCCCTTGTCTTGTGATTCTGGTATCACTGAGGCTTAAAAAAGCCCATCAGAGATAGTGTTTCGGTTAGTTTTATGCTGGGTGTCTGCTTTCACCGCCTGCTTACGACCTCTGCTCTCTGTCTGGTCGCTGTGTCGCCAGGCTGTGACCTTTGGCCTAATATACATCATGGTGACTCATCTCCAGTTTGAAAATTGTTCCATTTGTGGCTGACTCCGACGAGGACAAGAGATGACATGCATAAAGTAAAGTACATATTATATGACTGTCAGCCATTGTTTTAATTTATGTGGGATATCTGACAAGCTAGTCACAGAAATGTATTCATTTGACTTGCAAATGCTTTTCTGTGACAGTTCCAACTTGTTGGAAATATAATTGTATGGAAAATACTCAACATTTGATACACCGATCATGCAAAAGTAAAAGCTCAGGCTTGTTATTATTAGGTGTGGTATTAACTCACATTGGTTTTTCAAGTAATTACAGCTGTGCACATGCGTTCATAGGAGGGGTTTATCGGCTCATCCTCCTGCTCCTTTGATCCCGGCAGCAGAGCAGGAAAGAAAAAGCTCGACATATTTTTTTCTTTTAATTCGATTGTTGCTCTCCAGACATACTTTCTCGCCCCATGTAACTGCACCTTATCCACAAGTCTGCACAGGCTGGATGGTTATTTTGACATGCCTCCCCAAACAGTTGGTCTAAAGGGTGAGGAGTGTGTGTGGTTGTGTAGCAGATGCTGACATGCTGGAGGCACTGCTTGCTTTACCACAGAGGATTGTTGTCCCTCGGGGGGGGGGGGGGGGGGGGGCAGACACAACAGACTATCTATAGCTTTTGTAGAATGTGTTTGATCACATCAAGGTGGAATGGGTATGCTTTTCCATGTGATGCATATTTAGTGATCAATGCATCTCCTTGGTTTTAGCGTTACCATTTAAAGGGGAACTTTTCTGATTTTGGTGGAATTAGAAAGGAGTTAGCTTATCATTACATTACATGACATTATTACATGTCATTTAGCAGACGCTTTTATCCAAAGCGACAATAAGTGCATTCAACCATGAGTACAAGTACATTTCTTCAAGAAAGTCAAACTACAAAAGTACCGTAAGTAAGTGCCATTCAAATGCCACTGAAGTGCTAATCTGTTTTTATTCAGGATATAGTCGGAAGATGTGTTTTTAGTTTCCGGCGGAAGATGCAGAGATTTCCTGCTGTCCTGGTGTCAGTGGGGAGCTCGTTCCACCACTGAGGAGCCAGGACAGCAAACAGTCGTGATTGTGTCGAGTGATAAGCTCGATTTGCTGTGGCCGAGCGCAGTGAACGTGCTGGGGTGTAGGGCTTGATCATATCCCGGATGTACGGACGGGGTCCGAACCGTTCGGACAACGGTACGCAAGAACCACTGTTTTGAAGCGGATGCGGGCAGCCACCGGTAACCAGTGAAGGGAGCCGACCTCTGCCCCCTCATCTCTGTTTGAGGCAACACAAGTCATTAAGAGCATAACATATCTGAATCTCCGACTGAACTGTGGGCCGTCAAATTACTCTGCTGCATCGCTTCACAATACCAGAATATATCTTTATAAGGCCTCACGCGTGTCCAGAAAGTGCAGGTCCTCCTGTCTATTCCCCGTGGGAGACCAAGCTTATTGTACAATGCGTGGCATGGCTGTTGTGTGGGAGAGAGAATGAATGACCTGAGGGAATGCTAGGCAGGCACTCCAAGCATGTGTTTCAAAATGCAGACTTCTCCTTCACTTTTTGCTCCCTGGCCCCTTCAATCCTCCCCACAATCCCCCTTTTCTGAGAAAATCGGAGGTGTTTGTTGCACCCACAGTGTTAGTCATGGACCGCTTTGACAATCCCTGCACCTTGTCAAACAGTGTGTGTCTGTTGAATGAAGAGCCTCCTTCCACTTCCTCCCCTTCCAATCACTTTGGATTAAACCCTGTGGAAATGTCAAATAGCTGCAGAGAGCAGAAGGGCCTCACTCATCGGGCTCTTTATGCTGCAGGGGCCCATGCAGGGGTTAAGTGTCAGAGGTGGCAGTTTGTCAATTCACCAGCACTCCAAGAAAGAGTTAAACACACAGGAGCTCTTTCTCTCACAAAAACAGAGACAAACATAGACAAAGCACCCCTGTTGTTTAAAACCTTGAGACATCTGCATGTCCTGTTCCTGCAAGTGTGTGGAAAAGAAACATTTCTCCAGGGCTTATCCTTTTGCCTGCTTATCTTGCGTCGCCCTTTCAAAACACAACGCCGAGGACATCACAAACAACATGCACACAGAAGGTATTTGTTCACTATCACGGTGCTGTAATGGATCTGATTTAATGCGACCCTGCTCATACTTCTGCAGCTACTCCACCGATAGCAGCGGGTCAAGTGAAGGGAGTGCTGGGCTTCTGCTGCTCAGTCCTCGTCGGTGCCTGGTGGTGCTTGGCGAGCTCCTTCTTTTCAGCCTACTTTACCCAAAGAGAAAATCATATTCATCCACTTAATGCTCTCAGTAATTAAATTCCATTCCTGTTTCGTACACGCCGCAACTTCAAGTCTAAGCAGGTATTGTTTGTCTTTAAGAGGGAGAGGGTAGAAGAGAGCGGAGATGCTCGGAGAGGTGGGGAATTCATCTCGTGAAGGTTTTCTGTGAGTGCCAGCGCACTGCTTCCTTGAAAGGTCACGACTCGGTGTTCAAATCGATTGATAGGAATGAGAAATGCGCCATGCTGCCTCTTTCAGCGTTCACCTTTCTGTTTGCCGATCACAAACAAAAGCAGAAACATGATGTGAGCTCACAAGATGCTTTAAAATGCTCAACCGTTGCTGCTTCTATCAGAAAACGGCATTACCTATTTTCATGTGGGAGCGTCACGTCTCTGTGGGACTCTTGTCTCGTATCAGCCGCTTCATGTTTTCTGTAACATATTGGTTATGTCTGCAGAGATGTTTCTCACAGTCTGTCCTGCAGCTGCAGCCGTGGGTTTGTTAGCCGAGTGGGCGAATCGAGTCCCGTGAAGAGTTCTTCTCACACTGCCTCCGACAGGCTTTGGCTGTCACAGAGATGTAACCAGGATGGGAATGCAGGAGTGTGGGTTTATAATGCTGTGTGCATGAGACTGTGGTTGTGTGTTTGCATGCACTGCCATATGCCAGTGTGTGTGTGTGTGTGTGTGTGTGTGTGTGTGTGTGTGTGTGTGTGTGTGTGTGTGTGTGTGTGTGTGTGTGTGTGTGTGTGTGTGTGTGGGGACACTTTCATTTTTGTACATTTGAAGGGCCTTTCCAGTGGTTTGTATGTTTTTCTGTCCATTTTTTGTCTTAATAACATTGCTTCTGGACACTTTTATGAGCCCGTACCGGCAACATCCGCGGCTGTAGGCATTATTTTCAGGTTTTCTGTCTGCCTGTCTGTACGTACGTTGTTCATTGTTGTGAACGTGATATCTTTGGTAGACCTGGAGAACATTTCTTCAATTTTGGCATACACGTCCAATTTGACTCAAGGCTGAGATGATTATAATTTGGTGAGCAAAAGGTCACTGTGACCATAAGTCATGAATTCATATGGTAATTATGACCATTTTCCACAAGTATCTTATCGGATAAACATTATGAAGTGATGACATTTTGGACAGACACGGATGTAAACTGCAACTTGACTGGTTGGTTGAGGCATACTACTGCGAGGCGGTAATCTTACTATTAGTGTTCAAGTTCACTTAAAGTCCACTTGGTTTGAGTAACTCACAACAGGTATATCCATCACAGTACACATGAAGTCACTGTTGTGGGTTGTCAATGTTACTGTCATTTACATGGTCATGTGTTTGTTGAAGCATGACAGGGAAATATTTAACTTGCAGGTATGTTAAAGCCCCACCATGTAGTTTTTCACTTTTGGCGCCCCCTTCAGGTTTTTAGGTATTTAGGTATCGATTTCAGTGTCGTAAATACCCAGTGACGATAGATGCAGCCTCGCATACACTTGTATTGAGTTGGGATCATGTGTTGTCCTGTATTATAATATTATTATTATTATTATTATTTGTACGTGTCACGGGTTATAAAAGGTGACGCGAGGGTTTTTTTGTTTGGAGCGCGCTGACAGGCGGCGGACTCAGAACGGCAACAATCCGGCGACTGTTTCTATTTTGGATTCATACCAACGGGCGGGATCACTAATAGAAGACTGCGCAGGAACACTGTGAACTGGCCCAGCACCGACCGGACTAGGGTGAAGTAGCGCGGGGATTGAACGCGGCGCCTGCCACGTCTCTGCCTGGTCGATCAGCTGTTTGCCGTTTGCCGGCTTTTTTTGGGGGGGGGGGGTGCGCGTGCAGTCATTTCCTTTTGTTTTGGGGGACTGCAAATGTGGAGTACGTGTGATCGAATACAATATTGTTGACAACACCAAAAAGCTACATAAAAAGCTACCCTTATACTGGAGCTGCGAGCGTGGAGTGGCACTTTATGACATTGCGTAATCACTGCCAGAAAGCAGGTCGAGTACATCCGCCGGATGTACCGGGCGGCTCCAGAATCTTACATAGCGGAGTTATTTCCCCACACACCCCCGATGGCAATAGCGGAGACGCAAATCGTCATATTAAAAGTCATTCTAGCGGCACAATTTTTTTCAAGCTGTTATTTTAAGGTCCAAAAGTTACATAGTGGGGCTTTAAGATTCTCTAATATCTGAGAAAAGTTGGCAGTGGAATAGCAAGAAGCCCATGCATGCTCATTTATTGTGTTATGGGTTTAATTTTCTGAAGAAGTTGCATGTGAATGCTATTCCAGAGGGCTTAAAATATACGTCCCATGAAAAGACTAAAACCAACAGTGAGTAGCTTTGACTAGCAAGTGGTGCCTAATATCGCTTATCCTTCAGTGCCATAACCATCTTTTGTAATTCAGTAATTCTCAAATGACCTGCTCTAATGTTGTGCATGTTATCTCAACAGTAACTCAACACACAGTCGGTTGAAAGTAAGCACCAGTTAGGGAGTGTTAAAGCAAAGCAGCTGTGGTAATATGGAACAGTTATATTGAAGTGAATTTGCTACTACACCATTATCCCAGTATTGATGTTATGATAAAGTACCACGATGAAACATTTCACTTCTCACTTCACTTTTATTACACCAGGTCCGATAAAATCAAAATGGATGATGGACACGGCTATTCCTTGGACTCATTTATGAGACGTGTTCTGTGGAGGATTGTCAATCTTTGTATGGCTGTTATCAGTTCATTTTTTTGTTTCCATTTCAGGAAACAAAGAAGCATCCAAGTTGTTTTGCTGTTATTGGCCAGTGACTGTGAGATTAAATAAATGGGAATGCAGTACAAATGTGCAAGTTGGGGAGCCAGCATTCGTTCAGCTGTCGAGATGACAGAAGGTCTCCAGCTGCAAGATTTAACAACAGCTGATGGAAGAAAGAATCTTGGCATTAACATTCACTAGTTTTGTTCCCAGGCAGTACTGATTCTTTCCCATTGATTATCATTTGTTCACAGATCGAAATGCAATTTTTTCCCCTCGGCCCCGCTAACAGCTGGATGAACTTAATGCCGTCCTCAGGCTTCTGTACAGCCTCACCTGTCATTATGCATGGGGTCTGTCATTCCATTTTGCTAGAGCTACTTTGTCCCGCAAAGCAAACATTGTGCATTGTGGGTATTTCATGAGTAAACAGTGGAATTCCTTTTGCCTGGAATGTGTGTGCTCGTCACATGGGTGTATGCTGTGTGTGTGTGTGTGCATGTTCATGTGTATTCAGAGCAAGCTACCTGATGGCCATCTGCCTCTCAGGAAATGCAACCATCTACTAGAGCAGTTGTTGAGGCCCGTGTCCTCTGGGTGGGATGGAGTTCAGAGAACTACAAAGTCAGTCAAGACCGTTATCATTTTTCACAACAGACACGTCTTAACGCCAAGACTGAGAGTAAAGGTTCCAGCGGCTTTTTGAACTGGAATGCAGGAAAGCAATATGTAGTCCCGAAGATGAGGCCAGGTGGGCATTCTCTAACAAGTGTGGCTTAATAACACGATGGCTTTAAGATCAGGTGCATATGTGGACTCAGCAAAGGATGAACGCTTGAATTTTGTTGTTGCCGAGATGGCATCCAACGTGTCCAGATGATAACTCCCCCCCCCCCCCAAGGGAGTGGGAAGCAGGAGATGATCACACTGATGGTTGGCTGGTCGGCACCACTGAAAAGAATGTGGCTAGTCAGCGGTTTTCTTTTGAAAATGGCCAAGGATTGTTGTTGTAAGGGTGTTCAGTCAGGGGAGAGAGGATTTGGGGTGGATATAACTTGTTATTTATTAGCTGGAGCCATTTAAATGGGGGGGAAACAACCATGACAACTTGAAGTGCCACGGTTGGCATCCTGCCAGGGCCGTATCCAAACTTATAGCCGGAGTTTGGGCAGACAGGATGCTGAGATGGTGAGAGCAGAGATAATACACCCACACAGTGCTGCTCCACTTGGGCTGGCACAGAGAACATTATCAAGATGATCAGATATGAGAGTGGCGATCCAAGCTCTGCGTTTCCTCATTGAGCGTGTGTCTGTGTCTATCAGGAGGACTACAAGTGGAGGTTATTTTATTTGTGAGTGAAATATATACAAAAATAATCATTTTTAGAAATAGTACTTTGTTACTAAAACAACACTTTTCTTTTTGTTCTCTGCATTTAAATGTGTTTTTATTTATTAACCGCACGAGCAGCGCTGTGATGAAGTACAGCTTCACATGGCTGTACTGTAGAGCCTGTTTTCTCTTTCAAAAGAAGACACGTATCTACATATTTGTCTAAAAACCAGCAGATGTGCAAAAGCAGTCCAAATATAACTTTCAAATATCTAAATTAAACCAGAAACTGGCTGATCAGAGAATACATCATGGGATTTGATTTCCTGCCCCAGCGCCGCGTATGCTCCTCCACAGCTATTGTTCCATTCATAAAACACGCCTCAGGACATGATGATCACAGATTTTGAAGGAATCTGTCTTCTGAGGTGTTGCATTTATTTCCAGTGTTTTTCTGCTGCTGGAGGTGACCTCATATACGCCTTCCTAATTCCAGAGCAAGGAGCTGGACAATTTTTTTATAAACTAGGGAGAGTTTAAGACATACTTCAACAGATTGATGTCATTCATTCTGATCTCAACCTCAGCTGCCTTCCTTGGCTTTCACAGTGGTGTGTGTGGGTTCATGTGTGATTGTTTCCTTGCACATGTGTGTTTATTTATACGTGGGTCACGGCAGTCAGCTGGGAACATCTGTTATCAGCTTCCACCGTTCATATTCAAAATATAGTAATAATACAGTAATAATACATACAACAGCACATTGATCATGTCTTTGTGTGGTAAGACAACTTCAATCCGTGAGCTGGGTTCATACCAGGGTTATTTGCATGGGACCTCTTGAGAAGGCCTCTCGGAGATAATAAATGGTCAAAGTAAACACATCACAAGCCCTGTTTCCTGTCTCAGCTTGGTTTCCCCTCCACCCTTCCAGGGTCCATGATAGCACTGGGTGTAACCTTTTCTCTGAGGAGACTTCAACCCCTGTACATCTCTCTGTGTTTGCTGCAGGTGAGCCAGGCCTCCAAGGTGTGGGGAGAGGTGCCTCTGCCAGAGGACTTGGAGGCGGAGAAAGCCGTCCAGGCATCTCAGAGCCTACTGGACGACGACGAGGACTTTGCTGCTGATGAAGCTTCAGGAGGTGGGCTTGATGGGGGGGCTTGATGAGGGCTGGATGACCACAAACCACAGCAACCGCTGCCCTTAATTCATAGGAGATGTTTTGCACTACGCATTCCTTAGACTGTTAACCAGTCCCAAAACAGAAAAAGAGGGAACATAGCGTAGAGATTTGTAATGAAATATTTACCTTGATTATTTAATCCTTCATATGAACACTGGCGTGCAGGCTTTAGAGCAAATTCTATGTCACACTTCTATTTATTTTCTGTTATACTTACATAGTGAGCACAAAAAAAGAATAATTTCAAGCCCAAGCAGATATTGTTAGTTTTTGAAATGTGTTTCCTCACTTTGAACCACCGCATTGACCTTTTCCCGTCTCTGTCTCCAAAGAGCTGCCCAGTGGAGAGGATGATGGAAGCACACCGTGGAGTTCAGTCCCTGTGGTCACAAGTAAGGCACCAGAACATCCAGTGAATCCAGCAATCAGTCTTCTGTGGGAGATCACTCAGCTCTCCATCCTTTCCTTTCCTCTCCCTATCCGTGACTCCAACTGCAGCGTCTGCACGCAGTGTGTCTGTGTGTGTGTGTGTATATGCGTGCGAGTTTACGTGGGATGTCTGTCGGTGCCTGAATGACGCTGCCTTCACATCCTGCTGCACTCTGCCCCCAAACCCCTCCCCCCCTCGTCTCTGCCAGCTTGCCAGAGTCTGGTCACAACACACGCGTTCAGCTTTGTGTTTGAGACGAAAACATCCCCTCTTCTCTTTCATCTTTTTCACCAGCAGCAGAGAAACATGAAAGCGCCACGAACAATAAAAGTTGCAGCAGAGCACCTCTGTTTGCCTCAACCTCAAACTTCTTCGCTGTTCGCACCCCTTTCATTTAAAAAAAAACTTTTATATTGCTATGCGGGTACCCCACTGTATCACATTGCACAGTAACAGGGAAGTTATTTTTTAAATGCGTATATATCTTTGCACGGCAGGTCGAACTCTATAATCACACCTGTGCTTTGCTGCTGCGTGGTACTCTTCGGTTCCTGCCCCATATTTCTATTCCATATTTTACTTTTAGTTTTTTGTTGCTGTCCATTCACTCCTCCCCTCTATTATTGCTGAACTGTATCCCCCGTGGCAACATATTCAACAAAGTTCTACTTTTAATTGGTGAATCTATCGAGACTATGGGTTTTCAAGCCAATTATTTCTGAGCAAGTCTCAGCATTTACTGTATATTATTATAGTATCATTTCCCGGCAAGAAATTCCTTTATCAAAGCAGATACATGTTCAGATCATATTCCTCTTGAAAACAGAGACATGGTAATAGCTGCTGCCTCTCATGTTGTCCTTGGTGCCAGACACTGGCACTCGACAGGTTAGCGGAGCTGATGACATCATGGCAGAGTAACTGTTCTGGTGGCAGCATTGCGAGATGATATCATCGCCGAGGCGCCTAGCATCACGTGCCTCGTTCACAGAAATAGCACCGCTGTGAGGCCTCGCTGAATTTGGGTGTTTAAAGAAGCCAGAGGAGGTTTTAACACACTTTAAATTCATTTGTATGGTGTTAAAAGCATGTGATTGTGACAGTTTAGGCTAGTAATTGACGGTTAGGGTTAAGGTTTTAGCAGCGCTGTCATGAAGAGCATATTTAATAATATTGAGAGAAATTGATTGAGTAGTTGTAAACACGGCTCCACAGATCATTTCAGTAATAGAATGTTTTATTTCAACCTCCTGCATCAAACTTGAGCTTGTTTTTGAAGTGTGTGTCTCTCCTGTTGAGTCCTCTAATCCTCCTGTCAGTTTGGACCATACAAATGTACAAAAACGATATGAAAGGCACAGAATCAAAAAGCCCGTTTGTGCTCTGGTGACAGCGTACGATGGGGATAGATTTCCTGTTAATGTGCTCACCTGCAAACATTGCCCATTACTTTGGTTTATTGCATCTGTTTCCATAAACGTCACGGCTTTTGAAACCACATAAAGGTCAGTGTTGCTTTAATGTGGCAATTAAATGGAAAGCTGAGATTAAGCAGTTACTTTCTTTAATATGTTATATGATGTCAAAGGTGGCAAGACATTTGCATTCTGCATTATGATCACGGTGCTCTGATGAGGGGTGACCGGCTATTTCCAGATATAGTTTGGAGCACAACAGCAATGCGAAGGAAATTTGGTTTCCTGTGCAAACTGCTGAGTACAGTCTCTCCCTCCGGTCGGCTGTCCAGACCGTTCACCCACGCCTCGGCCTTCCTTCCCCTCCCCGACTTTGAAGTGGGAGACATATTTGCCACAGTTGCCTCCATTATGGCTTATTTCCTGCCACTATTTGCCAATGGCTAATGAATTCCCATGTTCCCGCTGTCTTAGCTTCGTGAAGTGAAGCTATAAAAAACACCTGGAGCCTAAACTGTTGTTGAGATGAGGTAATTTTTTTAACCTCTTTATCATTTTTCTTTATCGCCACCTAATCATAGTCTGGAATCTTCTCCAGAGATACGAAGGTTGCGTCCCGTGTTCCCCCAACCTCTCGTTTTGACCTACACACTCAGATCTTTTGAGAGATTTCTGGGAGATAAAATACAACTTATCTCATCAAAACATTCCCTTGTTTCGCAGGTTCCATTCCAAACATTCCTATTTCACCAAGAATGCTGGCCACTTTGTTGAGAAACCAAAGAAACAAATGTTCCCATGTCCACTTAGTATTGGGGATGGTGGTTGGTGAATGTCTGCTTTGGTTAAATGATTCCCTCTGCTGATTTTTGATTAAATTCATATCCACCGAATAGTCCCAAATTCACAGTCAAATATACAGTTCTGCTCCAGGTAACAATGTGACAATACCCTTGGTAATTTATGTCTGAAACTTTCCTTTTCACAGAACAATTAAATTGGTCGCAACACGAGTTAGAATAAATGTTGAAATTGTGATCACATGGAGGAGAGAAAAGAATATTAAATGTATTTCTAGTAGTAAAACCAACTAGATTTACGCAGTTCTCTGTGATTTGAGAAGGTGCAGCTTTAAGTTGTCAGTTGATTCAAGGGGAGGCTGAGCACAGAGATTTGTGGTACTTTGAGTTTCTGTATGTACTTACATATAAAAATGTATAACAGCTGGAGACAGGAACAACAACGCAAGAAACACGGTAAAGAATAGACATAGAAAATAATAGAAATATATATGTAAAACAGTAAAATTATGAATAAAAGATATTTGTAAACAATAAAAATAGAGCAAAGAAATGGATACACATACTGGATAAGATAAGATAAGATAATCCTTTACTAGTCCCGCAGTGGGGACATTTACAGCATTAAAGCAGCAAAGGGGTAAAGTGCACACAAGATATAGTAGGATCAAATATAACAACAGTAAATACAACATTAAACAGGATGTTAAGATGTCTATATATACTGTATATACAGTTATTTTTAACAGGTTAAATATTATTGTGTCGCCTCAGCTGGTTCTACATGAATTACCACAGGACACTTCCAGTTCAAGTTCATTTTTGGGCTGGGCAATATAACGATATATTGTCTATCGTGTTATGTCTTTTACTAATGTTTCTTGCGTGATTCTGATAACACAGATAAACCAATTAGTGTATATACATGTTTTAAGCTATCATACTACATTGCAATGACAAGAAATATAAACAAAGGAGGCCTCACATTTTTTTACAGCACACCTTTTTGTATTATTATATTATATATATGTTATATTATAACCAGGGACATAATATCCACTGAGCTAATGGCTGATGGACACCATTCAGACCAAGATGTTCTACTGTATGTGTAGATGATTTCGGGCCTTACTGTAATGTCTGCCGGCTGTCCTGTAGATGGCATCTATCTGCTTTAAAAAAACTCATAATACATATGCTGACCCTTTTGTTTGTTTGATATCTATATATGAGGCCTCTATATATGTGTTCATTTTTAACTTTAATTCTTAATTAATTAAATATTTTCATTTGTTGTGTATTTAATTCTCACAGAGATTTTCCCATGCGGTTTTGTCATATACACTATTTATTTATTTAATTACCCCCCAAAATACATACCGCATCATATTCTTCTGCTATCTCTAGAGGATAACAGATGTTCCAGCATAAGTGGACAATGCATCAGGGTAATGTCCGCTGTCTGTCCCTTTGGCCTGCGCAGTGGACCGGCTGTGGCCACCCACTCAGTCTTCCTCCGTGGGCAGTTTGTGAGATGTTTGGTCTCACTGGCACTGCCCCTGAGACTCCTGGGCAGTTACACAGGGGGACGAGTGCTGGCAGCTGCAGCTATTTTGGTGAGGGCTTTGTTGTTGCACTGCAGGGGGCCTTCAAGGTGGTCACAAACTGACCCAGCAGTGCGGCAGAAACTTGTTTCACATCATGATCGGACGGCAGACAAAACACGTCGGCTGTGTTGTTGAAGGACGCGTTTGGTTTAACTTTTATCTGAGTTGTCTGCCACTGATAAAAGCCATTCGCAAACAGTTAATTGTGAGCGTGACTGTGTTTAATGTGCATTGTTATGAGAGGCCGCTGCTGATTGGACTTGAGCCTTATTACTGCACCTTGCCCCGTGACGCTTCCCTCTGTTGTGCCAATAACAAATGTGTTGCCTTGGAGAACTCGCCTGCACTGCTCCTCTTTAGGAAAGAGATGTTGAGGGTTACATTGAAAGAGACAGTGTGCAGCTGTGTGCAGGACTCTTTCCTCAAGGACCGGCTTGTGGCTGACACATCTGTTTATTTTGTTGACCTTGATGATGATCTATGCCGCAGCAGAAGAGAATACCTCCAATTGGAGAACACAAATTGGTTTGTTTGGTCATAAAACAAACGCTGAATTGGAACATGTGGTTATTGGCAGGGTTTCCAGTTGTCCTGTAGTTTTCCCAGATTTGAGAGCTTATTTGGAGAAAGCTCCACAGTTGATCTGCGGCTTCCTGGTTGCACACTAGAGAATATCCATTCCAAATAAAAAGCTCTCCTGGGATTTGTAACACTGTTAACTCCTTTTTTTCCGCACGATGAGACATTCAGTACATGTGCTTACTGACTCAATAAATCACTTCGAGGGGAATATTTGAGGGTTCCTATGTGCTCATGCTCTCATACAGTGAATGCCTCGTTTCAGTCAGTGATCGTCATAAAAGAGAGTAATAATGGAGTTGTTACCCCCTTCTGCTAGGTGCTCACTCCCATTCTGACTCTGACAAGGATCACAACATATCAGCAGCCTTTAATGTGGCAGATATTTCATTAGCTTTGATAGTCAGGGTCTCTATTCTTGGGGGGGAGGCCTCAGATTGTTTGGGTTTGGCTAAGTTTTCTTTCAACTGTCATCTTTTTGGACTTTGCAGACTGTCCATTGTTTTTCCTCGCTGACAGCGTTCAGTTTCCCTGTCTGTAGCGCCAGGCAGCAGCAGATGCCATGAATCGAAAAGCAAAAGTTGACAACAACTTTTTCTCAATCTTCTCTCCTCTGAAAGACATGCCACAGCTACAGTAATGAGCCATGTGTACAGCTGTAAAACAGCTGGATCCAGCACACCCACTTGATTATGAAGGAGCAGTTGTTTCTGCTGTCTGTCGAGGTGTAAGGAGTGGACGCACACAGAGTCTGGATCGGAGTGTGAATATCTGTCAGCACAGTGCCAGTATAAAGAGTAACATGTTGTTGAATCTGTATTCATCCACAAGATATGCATCGACCCCCTTTTATTTTTAAAGACAGTCAACAGACACGCAAAAGACTTTGCACCTGACTGCCTCTCCTAAAGCCAACCCTTGTTTCAGAGCGACTGAGAGGCCTTCTCAGCTGACATTTCAGAGCATGTCCCACGGTGTAACTGCATCCACAGGGGTGGAAGAATGAATGAGTCACCACAAAACAGAACATGGTCCTTGTTGCCCATGCCAGTGCAGAGGGCTAAACTTTTGGTTAAAAAATCGTTCATAATGGTGTATCAGTTCTTTCCATTTGGGAGGGAAAACAGGAAGCAGCGCCTCCTTGCATCTCTGCAAAGTGTGTGTGTGTGTGTGTGTGTGTGTGTGTGTGTGTGTGTGTGTGTGTGTGTGTGTGTGTGTGTGTGTGTGTGTGTGTGTGTGTGTGTGTGTGTGTGTGTGTGTGTGTGTGTGTGTGTGTGTGTGTGTGTGTGTGTGTGTGTGTGTGTGTGTGTGTGTGTGTAAAGCTGACCGCAGATGGGTAAAGATCGGAGCATGGAAGCGGGTGTTTGGTTCGCAGGATATCCTCTTTGTTCTGTTGGACCGAAGAGGAGTCACTTCGAAAGAGATGCCCTCTGATCTCTTCTCCTTGACGCTCTCATGCAAGCAGGCGTGTGTTTCCATACAGACGGTGGTTGAACTCATTAGTCAACCTAAACCACAGGATCCATTATCCCCTTGAGCCCCATGAGCCACAACATGTGGATGATAATGATTAGTGGGACAGTTTATAGCAAGAAACAGCTACTGACATCACTAGCTTCTCATATAACTATGGTGACAACTTTATATTCTCCTCCTGCTGTTGTCCTGGTTTTTTTTATTTTGTGTATTTCACATAATTTCTTGCAGATCAGTTTACTCCAGTAGCAGTCTTGTGCCAACTATTCGTAGTTTAACTATGACCACCTCAGTGATTTTTCTATTCTCGCAATTCACTTTCTGATTGTCACTTTTTGTTTTCTCTCCTTGCTTCCAATCATTTCCTTTCTAACTTTCCTGGCGTTAACCTCTTTGTACCCGCACGGCTGACTTGATCCTTCTCCCTGGTCTTTGTGTCGCTTTCCATATTCGATCCTTGACCTTTGGCTCTTGGCCCCTTGTGTCTTGCTCTTTTCTCCTCGCCCCTCATTCCCTGTCATAGCACGCAGGTCGGATTCTTCATATGTGGGGAACATACAGAGCCCAGTAGAACCAGACTACAGTAAGTCCTCAAGCACTTGTTATGCTTTGGGTCCTCCCCTCTTTTGTCTTTGGCACACTCGTCTGTCACCTGCTCCGCTCAGTTATGCACTCTCATTTCTAAACACACTCTCAAGATCACATTCCAAGGAAGACTCAGCTTGAGGACACAGTGTTTGAGTCCAGTAAGTCTGTTTTTCCAAGTGTCTTGCAGACGATTCTGATGCCAGTGGAAAATGATAGTTGTTCAATTCAGTTTAATTCAATTCAGTTTATTTTGTATAGCCCATCATCACAAATTACAAATTTCCCTCAGAGGGCTTTACAATCTGTACCTATACGACATCCCTGTCCCAAGACCTCACATCGGATCAGGAAAAACTCCCAAGAAATAGAAAAAAAACTTTTATGGGAAAAAAAGGGAATAAACTTACAGGAGAGCAACAGAGGAGGATCCCTCTCCCCGGATGGACAGGTGCAATAGATGTCATGTTTACAGAAGGAATCATTACAGAGTTACAACACATTCAATGAGTATGACAGAGTGTATGAATAGTTCCACTGAGTAATAAGAGTTCATCACCCTCGAGTAACAACACTTTGTTTCTCCAGGCGAGAACATCTTTATAAAGATATGTAGGTCCTACATAACACTTTCTACAATGTGTTCCAACAATTTAATTATGAAAGTGCTTTTTGTAATTTCAACCTCATGCAGATGGCCCAATAATGCAAACCGGCTGTCTCTGAGAATCACTACAACAGTGTATGAAAACGTGCTTTGTTGTACACAATCGTCTTCTTTTTTTGTGTGTGCTTACATTGCAAGCCGTGGGAGAGCACAACGGGGCAAGCTTAATAGTGATTCCAGAAGTTGTTCCCAAAAGCTCCCCAGAGGGCAATGAGTGGAGACTTGGAGACAGAGTTACTTGGCTGCCCACCAGCAAACGGGTTAAGTAACAGGGGTTGTTGTCAACAGTTAAACTGAGACAGAGGCAGCCGGCATATGAATGTATTACACGAAGGGAAAGATACTTATTTAGAAATAAATGGAGATTAAAGAGACACAGAGGAAAACTTCATGGAAGGTGATAACATTATCAATTTTCTTTATTAGAAATCTGAGGATGTGGTTGAGGCCTTTCTCTTGTAGATTCTCTGTAAATGCCTCTGGTGGTGCCGGGCCGATGCCGGGGGCGCAGCCTTTGGGGGTTGAAGGTCAGGTCCAAAGCGGCTGGGCTCCCTGCTCAATCAAGTCTTTGTCTTCTGCAAAGGCCTGTATGTGTTCAGAGGGGCCCATTGCACAAAGCCGCCACAGTTCTACTGAACAGCTTTAATAGCTAAATAAGTTTGTGAATTAAGAGTATGAAAGGCTATTTTTCCACTCATATTTCTTTTTTCATCCCACCCGTCACGTCTGCACTCTGACAGTTTCATCACTTTTGATGGTGGCGGTGCTTGACGAGGGGACTCCCCCGATGGAAACTGCGAGTGATGCACAAGAGAATGGGTCTCAGAGGAAAAGAGCCACTCGTTAGCAGCAGGGCACGACGCGGCGCTCGGATCAAAGGATCTCGGGCGGCGGCGGTTCCACACTCGCCAGTCTGTGCCGTCAAAGCGGCGAGCTCAGAGAGAGTTGGGGCAAACGAGCTGCCGTTGACCTCGCGGTGAATACCCACTCAAGGGGTTAGATTATATGCGGGTCAAATGAGGCGCTTTGATGACTAACTTTGATGTTGCCTGTCTTCTGGGTCCATATTCAGGCCGAACCATTAATCCTATTAGTCTGACAACAGGCTGCAAAGCAAGCACCCAGGCACCCTGCCAGGCAGAGCGAAAGCCGTTCTGTTGTTACATGTTCACCTTACTGGGTGTTTTCATAGGCATTGCTCCGTTTACTTTGTCATGAATGTGGCTTTTCCTCAGCAGGAATGGGATGTCTTGTAGTGTCAATGGCGTGTCTAAGGGAAGAGAATTCAGCAGCAGTTAGAGAGGACAAAGCTCAAGCAGTGGAGCAAAAGGATTCTCCACAGGCCTTTAATGCAGATTAATAATAGTTTATTTGAGAAATTTCAATCAGGATAAGAAACACAGCACCAGGAGGCGCGGACGCACTGAAAAAAAAAAATGACCTCTAATGGCAGCAGATAAAGGACTCTCCTCTCTCCTGGTCTCTTGGACCTTAGTGCTGCATCACGACACCATGACCATGACATCCTGTTTACAGACTGAGCAGTCGATTGGCATTTTCAGGCACGGCACTAAGTTGGTTTAATCCTATTTATTTATGGCGATGGACGCTCGATAACCACCAACGTTAATCACGTTTTTTTACCTTATACATGCTTCCTTTGGGCAATTATCAGAAACACCCATAAACTTTCATTGTTATGCAGACAACTTGATGTTAAAACTCAGACAAAACAAGTAATTTTAATCGCCCTGAGCACCTCAGAGATGTGGATCTGTAGACTGCATTGCCCTGGCATCTTGCGTTATCTTTGATGGGACTTGTCCCTTTAACTCCACGAAAAGCAAATCTCAAGACTGCATTTCTCATCTACGTAATCAAAAAGCAGAAAAAATGTTCACGTTCGTAAAACATTTTCGAGACTGGATTACTGCAACTGGAGAGCTGCTACTCTAAATCAACTTGCTCTAATAAATTCCAGATCCAGAAATGCCTCCTCAGAATTTCTCACTAAATGCAGCTAGTGTTCTCACTAAAACTACCTGCACTGGCCACACTCCTCTGGCAAATGCTCTCAAAAAATCACTCTTAAAACCTCTTCTTTTTCTAAATTTTACCATATTTTCATATCTTAATCATATCTTCTAACCAGCTTTGCCACACTAGAGCTACGCTACTACTAATGCTAAACTACGGACTTCTTGTAGTAGTTAAAGTCTTAAAAAAAGAATAGTGAGGAGCCTTTTTTATCTCTTTTTATCCTTTTTGGAACCATTTCAGTCAGAGGAGGCAGACACACACACCAACTTTTAAGAGTTAACTTAAGACCTCCTTCTTCCTCTTGATTTATAGTTAGGGCTAGCCCAGGAATCAGGTCAGCCCCCTTGATATGCTGCTATAGGCTTGCTGGCGCCGGGTTTTAGGATGCAGATGCACTGAGTCTTTATCTCTTTTTTTTCTCTCTCTTTCATCTCTCAATCAAATCACTAACTCTGCTTTCTCTTTCTCCCGAAGTTCTCTTTTGACTTCCTGGGGGGGTCGGACGGACCCCTATGCATAGGCATATCATCCTCCTGATGGATCTGATGGGTGTGGGAATTCCTGCTGCTGATGACCACGCACTGTCTGTTGAGACCCGCCCACTCCTCCTCCCCACCGCCATCTGCCTGATGGATCGGAGGTCTCCATCGTGGAATGCATCTGTCCATCCTAGAGAGATCCTCCTCTGTTGCTCTCTCCAGGTTTTTTTTGGTCCGATGTGAGGTTTTTGCAGGGGGGATGTCTATGTACAGAGATTGTAGCACTCCGAGACAAATGAATAACGCACTGCCTGACTGTGAGACACACACGCTTTGACTTTTAATTCTGTCGCTCCCGGGAAGCATAATAAACGTCTGATGTCAAGTGATTATCCAAGAAAGGAAATGCAAGCATATACACCGAGAGTATTGGTATGTTCTCTGCATGCTGTGTGCATATTTGTTGTTAGTTGGGCTGCACGTATGTTTGTACTCGAGGCTCAGGAGATGCCTACTTTGAACATGACTCTCTGTTTTTGGCATGGCAAGTAGCATCTGACTGCAAGAAACCGCTCAAATATTGACTTCCTCCCTAAACCCACTGCAAGTCTGAAATCAGAGGCTGGCTGGGCCGTCCTAAGCGTTGGCAGGCATGTGAAAGCCGGGCACCCTGTGGGCCTCGGCTTTTTAAAGTTTCATGACATTGGAATTATAATAACACAGCCCACATTGTTGTTGCTCATAAAACAGCTCAACAAGACATGTTTTTTTAAAAGCAGTTAACTGGGGTGACGATTAATTATTGATTTAATTAATCTTTTGGGATTTTAAAATATTAATGCTCAAATATCAACACAACTTTGGAAAGAGTTGAACCTATAACATGTCAAGCTTTTGAGACGTGGGATTGAAATGTGATAAGATGTGTGCGATAGAAAGTGTTATTAGTCCTAATATGTATAAAGGTGGTATTTTACACACCTGGCTGCTTACCGGTGCATTTTAATAACAAATCTGCAAGACTTCATGATACATTGCATAAAACATCTTATGTGGCCGGGTGACATGTGGTAGATGGTGATCTTTTTGTGTGTGATAAGAAGCCACTGTTAAAAAAACAACTGCCACAAAGAAATACAAAAATTCAAAAGAAATTACTTTAAAATAAATGTTGAGGCCCCCTTTGATATTTATTCACAGAGGATGTTTGTCTTCTTCCTGGGCAGCTGCTGGCACAGTAGTAACACTCACTCAAACTCACAAATACCTTCCAACTCTCTGACATCATCTGCGTTCAATCAGGAGATCCGGTGCAAACTCGTGGCCATGCTCCCCACATACTGTGTGTTTGAATGTTTGCATTGAAGAGGCTCCAGACAGCATGTTCCCTTCCGCCTGTGCAATAAAGGGACTTTATGGAACCTGTCTGCAACTTTTTGTGGGTATACTATGTGTCTCCATGTCCCACAAAAAGACACGAGAAGAAGACCGGCCTTGAAACTTTAATGTCATGGATATATCGGAGTATTTGGGAGCAGAGTGACCTGTGTCAGCATGTGCCTCCTATTGCGGCCGATGTCGGTTTTTATCGCAGAACCGGACCACAAGTCAGATATAGAAATAAAGGCCATAATTTGTATGTGGCTCTCATTTAGCTCGGTCACGCTCTTCAGTTTTGACTTTCTGAAAGGTTTAAGCAAAGCCTTCCCTAAGGGAAAACAATTCCTAAACCGTATCCCCGTATCACATCGTCTTTGATAAACTTAACCCCTTAATCTTGGATCTGGCTCATACATTCTCTAAACTATGCAACAGATGAACATGAATGCTGAGCCTGTGCTCGTTGTGTGGTTTCGCTGACGGAATATCTGTGTTTCTAGTTTATTACAGAGCTCTTGTCAACTTCACTGACTCCCTGGTTTACGGCCCCGAGCTCGACGACATCTTCTCTTCAGCCTATAATGAGATCTCGGAAGCAGTGGTGGACACGGTACGTCCCATTCTAACAACATGAAGTCAACTGAATAGCAGACCTGTACAGTACGCCGCTAGGGCTACCTTAGAAGGTTCAGGCATGTTATTTATGATTTAAGGATGTGTGATCTTGTGTCGGAGAAAACAAGGCCCGGGCTTGTTCATTTCATCTCAACCGAGTCTGGATTTCCTTTCACAGCTGGAGTCGGACTACAACAGGATTCCAGGTGTCCAGACAGTCAATGTGGTCCTCATTAAGTAAGAACACCAATCTTTTAAATCATGCCTTGTGACATACTAATTAGTTACCCTGCAGCTGTATGCTGCTGCCGTGCTGCCAGGGTGTCTCACTCTGGCCAGGTGATATTTATTTTCCCTTTTCCAAACTGCACAAGGCCGACGGTGGTCGGCCTGTAGTCAGTAATTCAACCGCAGTGAGTATTTCCTCTAAGGGGACGCTAAAGAGCAACTTTTCCTCGAAAGAGCCTTCTCGTTAAACCTTGTGTAGCGCCACAGACTCACGGCTTTTCTTGCTCTCTGCAGGAAGATGATAAGAGAGGACGGCGTGGACATCTTTGTGGAGATGGATGTGGGTTCTGACTACAACAGCAATGAAGAACAGATACGCAGCGTGCTGTACAACGTAGTGAAGGAGGGATCCATTGCTTCCTACGTCACATCAGTCCAGGGCTTTCAGTTCAGACGGCTTGGGGAAGGTAAGACCTCAACAAAGAGGGACACCGCGTGAAGAGACTCTGTTACACGAGAGTTTGCTGTATGTTTACAGCCAGTTAAGGTCCACCAGAGCGGCAGTCAGTGCCCTTAACATTTCCCTCTGGCTTCTAGTTCAACCTCTGCCTCCAGTGGAGCCTATAGCAGTGCCAGGTTTGTACTGTGCCATGCCCTCTGCATGGTGACTGAGCCGACTGGGCTGTAGAAGCTGTAGGGTGGATGACTGTAGTGCCTTTTAGAAACAGAACAGTCGAGAAAATCCTTTCTTTTGTGTGTTAAAACCACATTATGATCTTGACCTTGACATGGACAAGCAGTGGTCATGTGGGCTGAGGAATGTTTTGCATGGAAGCACCAAAATAAAGTAGACTTCCCGGTGAATAAGAAAGACCTTTGCATGGCATGAGTTTGATTGCTGTTCACTGCAGTCCAAACAGCTTGTTGATTCACACAACTTCCTCCAACTCTGTACACAGGCATGGCAACTGATAGAGAACAATGGTCACCTTTAGATAGGGTTCCCATTCATCTACCTGTGTGTCCGTCCAGTCTAGTCTAGTCTAATCTAGTCTTTGGGTCTATTCTAGTCTGTGTATTGTATTCTAGTCTGTGTATTCTAGTGTAGTCTAGTCTGTCTAGTCTCGTCTGTCTAGTCTAGTCTGTGTGTCCAATCAGGTCTTGTTTGACGATTCTGGTCCATTCAGTCTGTGTGTCTTGTCTAGGATGTGTCTACTCAACTCTATCTATCTATCTATCTATCTATCAATCAAGTACGAGGTTACAGAAAACTTGATGTAAATTTACAAAGGTTTTGTAACATCCTTGAATCACACCCCTAGCGACAGTCTTTCCAACATGCCACTCAATTTACACTCGCTGTAGTAATCTGATGGCCGAGAGGCACAGGACGCTTTTGTTTTTGCCCTCGCTTTGTTCTATTTCCGCTGTGATGTGACATTGGTGTAGTGTGTTGGCCGTACTGTAGCCTCTGCATCTCTCATAGTAAACGCCGTCATCAGACCCTGCATGTCAGATGAGCACAGGTGTGGTGACGGGACATGTATCCTGGCTGAATACCTGTGTGACAACAGACCAGACTGCAGAGACTTGAGTGATGAGACCAATTGTGGTGAGTTGCTTCCGCTTGACTGGCAAAGAAGTTGTAACACGGTCGGCTGTAGCACGGAATAATGGCTTGACGTGAGACACCTTCCCTACCGCCATCTGCGCTCAGTAACTACTTTGAACATATGCTAAGTTTAATCAGAGATTTGTTTTAGAATCCAAACGGCCGACCCCTGCAGCCTCCACCACACCTGCCACCATAACCACCACCGTCAAGAAGCCCCCGCGGCCCCCCAGCCCACCTGGACCCTGCAGGGCGGATCAAGCCACATGCCAGAGCGGCGAGTGTATCCCCCGTGACTACGTCTGTGACGGAGAGAGGGACTGCTCGGACGGCAGCGACGAGTTCAGATGCGGTACGCAACACAGACTTGTGCATGTGCACACTCTCAGACAACAACATGTGCTCTACTCATCCTCTTTCTTTGAACAGGTACCCCATCTCCCTGTGAACCCAATGAGTTCAAATGTAGAAATGGCCGCTGTGCCCTCAAGCTATGGCGTTGTGACGGAGACAATGACTGTGAGGATAACTCGGATGAAACGGACTGCCGTAAGTCTCCATTTCTTTTTTGAGTCCTGAAAGGTCTGCCTTGAAAAAATAGGTTCATACGCATTATTCATTTTCTAGCCGAAGGACTACTGTTGTGATTGAACGTTGTTTTAAATCTCCATTTTGTTATAACTACAGCCACCAAGAGTCCTGGCGACAGGTGTGCTCCTGAGCAGTTTGAATGCCTGGGCGATCGCACCTGCATCCCAGCGAGTTACCAGTGTGATGACGAGCCAGACTGTCCTGACCGCTCAGACGAGTACGACTGCAGTAAGTCTCAAACCGACGGCGCTCTGCTTTCTTTTTTTCTCTCATGCGCATTACACTCTTTTCTGTCTTCATTTTGGCACTCTCCATATGCTTCTTTGGCTCTCCTCGACAGTCACCCTCTGAGTTCCTTTGTATGCTGTGACTAATTTGCTGTGAACCAGAATCTTTTCACACATGTGGCGACTGAGACACAGAGCTTTTTGTGAAACATCCATTCCTGAGAACTGAAAGGGAATTGTCCATAGCGGGGAATTATTTTTCCTCTGAGTTTTAGGCATTTATGAGCTTCACTCGATCGCCACATTCCACTCACATGTCAGCCTTTTTGTTGTACACGTGCATTTATTTCGTGGTTGATACAGCTTTTACTCTTCTTGACACTTTGCAGCCCCTCCCTCTGTGACAAGCCCGCCGGAAGAGTCCATCCAGGCAGCGCGGGGGGCAACGGTGACGTTCAAATGTCAGGCTGTTGGAGTGCCAACACCCATCATCACTTGGAGACTCAACTGGGGCCACATTCCTGTCAGTGGCAGGTGGGTACTTCTATAAAGTGCTACATTACAGATTTGTCAGAGTTAATGGAAAATGCTGTCAAAATCATGTTGAACATTTTTTTCCGGTTGATGCTGAAACTTTCTGAAAAGCATGTGTTGTACTGATTGGACAAGCTGTCTAAAAACCAAACATCTGGTGAAAGCCATTCATACTTAATTCATCTGCAGCAGACCATGATGATTTAAGTCTGCTGTGTGTGTGGTTAAGCAATTACTCTTGCATTTCGTAGATTTTTCTCAAACAATATTCCTGCAGACTGTTCCAGAGTCATTAACAGAAGGGTTGGGTTCCCTTTATGGCCGACGCCAAAGCTGACAGGCGCTCTCCACCGAGATTATGAATGTAAAAGAGATAATTTGTTTCTATGCACCCAGGATCTCCATGACCAGCGAGAATGGCCATGGCACCCTGACCATTCGTGATGTGAAGGAGGCCGATCAGGGGGCGTACACCTGTGAGGCCATCAATGCCAAAGGCCTGGTGTTCGGCATCCCCGATGGCGTGCTCACTCTCACATCTAATCCAAATTCAGGTACTGACATCTCACTTTTACTGTGGGTTCACTATCAACATCACTACCGTTTTTACTTTATTGAATTCTAGCGACAAGTCAATAAATTGTCTTGTCTGTTGTCTTGTTTTTTGTCTTGTTCCTTCTAGGCAAGTGTCCTGATGGTCATTTCAGCGTGGAGAACCGCTGTGTCTCCTGCTTCTGTGCTGGAATCTCCAAGAACTGCAAGAGCACGGGACGCTACCGCAACCACATCAGCCTGCGTTTCACCCAGGAGGAAGACTTTCAAGGCACTGAAGCTATTCTTATTAAACTGATAACAAGCTAACAAAGCAGTCACACTGTCAACTGAATTATCTTTAAAAGTGTGTGCAGTCGTAGCATTTAGAGCAGAGCACAGGCTGAGTGAATCTGTTATTCTTACTTCCAGGAGTTAATGTCACCTACCCATCCAGGCCAGGAATTCCTCCTCTCTCCTCCACTCAGCTTCTCATTAATCCAGAGATGGAAGAGTTCCAGCTTGTCGACCTGTCACGCCGTTTCCTCAACCTTGACTCTTTCTGGACGCTGCCTCGGCGGTTCCTGGGCAACAAGGTAAAGAGTACAAATTCTCTCCCGACTTTATTATACTTTCCTGATTGTCAAGCTTAAGCATTACATCTATTTCTACTGTTTTTAGATTGACTCCTATGGAGGTTCCCTGAAGTTCAAGGTGCGGTACACATTGGCCCGCGGTCTGTCTGAGCCGGTGGAGAAGCCGGATGTAATGCTGGTCGGAAACGGACGCAGGCTTGTGTACCGCAGAGGCAACCCTACCCCGGCCCGAGTGGTCAACCAGAGGGAGATCAAATTCACTGAAGTATGTTGTGGTTAAGAAAGTGCAAATTCTGCACATTTTTGCGTTACATTTGTTATGATAGAAAAATGTTGTCCACAAAAAAAAAAACAAGGATAAAAAAAACACCCCAACACATTTCACATAACAAAATCGTACCAAATTTGACGTATTTACGTTTAACGTAGAAATCAATGGATCAATATCCCCCATCAATATAATGAAATACATCAGCAAACCTGCTTGCTATTGTTTTAGGATAATTGGCATCACTCCAACGGCCGCACTGTGAGCCGTGAGGAGCTGATGATGACGCTAGCCAACCTGGACAGCCTGAGCGTCCGCACTATCTTTGACAACCACATGGTCAGCGTGGCGCTCAGTGACATTGTCATGGATACCACCACGGTGGAGTTCAGCATTCTGGGTCATGCTAAGGATGTCGAAGAGTGCAGGTAAGATAGAGAACACCTCAAGCATGATACCGTGGGGTCAAGTAAGATGGGAGATCCTCTCAAGCCTTCATTCACAGCTACTTTTTGGGACGTGTCCAGCGTGAACATACGAAGAGTAAGAAGGGCCTCACAATGCTTTCTTCATTCCAACCTGAGAAAAGTTATCAATTTATTGTGTTGTAGTTTGACTCATCATAGTTGGAAAACCGTAAGGATGATGATCCTCATATCTATCATTCCCAGATGTCCTCCTGGATATTCCGGCCTGTCCTGTGAGACGTGTTCCCCTGGTTTCGAGCGTGTCCCCGGTGGCTCCTATCTCGGCACCTGTGCTGGTTGTAACTGTAATGGACACGCCAGCGCCTGTGATCCAATAAATGGACATTGTCTGGTAATGCTAATTCCCTTTTTGGAAAAAGTAAACATTGAAGAGTTTAACTTGTTGAGCATTACTTAAGTGTGTCTGCTTAACCCTTGTGTTGCCTTAGGGTCAATTTGACCCGAATCAATATTACACCCTCCTGCCGCCTTAGGGTTAATTCAATGTTTAATGTCTGTGTTCTTTCGGTAGTCAACAAACAAACATAAAGTGCCTCACACTTAAACTTGGAAAACAATATTAATTCTAATAATTTTCTGGAGGTTTTAATTGCTGGCGTCAAATTGAACCCAAAGGGTAAAATATGTTAGTAAATATAAAGGTAACAGGAGGGTGAAACATTGAATCGGGTCAAAATGACCCATAGGCGGGGGGAGGGTGTAATATTTAATCGGGTCAAAATGACCCTAAGGCAACAGGAGGGTTAAAGCTGTGGTTAACAACATTAGAGAAACCAGGTAGAGTACGCTCTAAGTAGGTTCTAATTCTCTGCAAGAAGGCTAACGAGTTTCCCCAAATGTCAAACTGTTCCGTCTTATTTCACTGCACGAGAATGAGCATTGTGTCCTTCCTGCCACAGAGCTGCCAGCACAACACAGAGGGCCCTCAGTGTGACAAGTGTCGCCATGGTTACTTTGGTGACCCGAGCAGAGGTCGTCCAGATGACTGCAAGCCCTGCCCGTGCCCGTACTATGAGACCTCACGGCGGTAAGGTCGCGGAGCCACTCAGACTCACACAAACATCGACTGTACAAATAGGGGACGACACATACACACCCACACACCACGCACGAGGCATCAGAGGGAATGTCCCGTGTTTTTTCTTTATTTCCAAAAGCTGAGCTCATTCACATAGTTTGGCCCTGGTTCATTCAACATGCCACTTATTAACCCTCTGTTGTAGATTTTAATATATGGCTTTTTCTCTGGGCTTTGTAGGTTTTCTGACACCTGCTTCGTGGACGTTGACCAGCAGCCGACATGTGATGCCTGTAGGCCCGGCTACACAGGAAGACGCTGTGAAAAGTGAGGAAACCAATATCATCAACTGTGCCTTTTAATTACAATTTAAATAGTTTGTAGATGGCAGTAATATGGTTCACATGACACAATATCCCTCTTTAATGACTGGCAGTAAAGATGAACTCATATATACTTTTTCACAAGATTGTGAAACATATGAAAACTTTTAATAAAACAACCTACCACAGAATTTGGTTTTAAGATAGGAAAGGTACATCATATGTTTTTTGTTTTATTTCAGGTGTGCTCCTGGTTACCAGGGTAACCCTCTTCTGCCTAATGGAAGATGTACTCCTACCACACCTAGCCGTGAGTATATGTTCAACACATTATTTTCGAAAATTCTCATTTTAAGGCATGACATTGAAAGAAGCTGCACCTGGATTCTTTTACCATCCAGTGACACAAGGAGGTCTGTGTAATGATTACTCCCACTGGTGTTACAGTAGGCTGTAGTATGTGGTCATAGCTTTGGTATGCAGTGGCTGGAACACTCCCAGGTGCACTTTCCACTGACTCCATACACTATGTCATCCTCTTTCCATTGCTCTCTACCTGCAGAAAGCTGTGATAACAGAGGGACTATCAGCTCCCGCAGCGGTCCATGCAGCTGCAAGGTACATAAGCAGTATGACAAACTGCTAAGTGATATTTTAGGATTATATTATAACCATGAAATGTGTCATGTATTGGAGGCTAACGTGTCCTACTGTTTCGTTGTATTCTTCAGTCAATTGTGAAGAAAGACATTTGCATGACAGAAGAAGAATTCTAACCAGTAAAACAATCTCGACAAGTCTCCAATTGGTAGATGGATTAAAAATGTGTGTGTGTGTGTGTGTTTCAGAACAACGTGGCAGGCACGGTGTGTGATGAGTGTAAGACCGGATTCTTCCACCTATCAGAGACCAACCCCGAGGGCTGCCTACGTTGTTTCTGTATGGGTGTCACTAAACAGTGCGCCAGCTCCACCTGGAATAGAGATCAGGTGAGCTTCCAATCTACATCGTGAATCGTTTCGGTCTCACGGTTTGTCAAGTGGCGCTGAATCATCAAATCCTTTCAGATGCTAAGCGGTGAGATTCAATGAACAAATAGTGATTGTGCAGGAGTTCGAGCGCATGTCAATCTCAGTTCACATCTCAGACAAAAAGTTTGTGTTCTCAGGTGCGCGGAGGGGTGAACGGGCAGCGCTTCTCCCTCTCCAACAGTGCCAACACCAAAACTATCTCTGAAGGCATCTCCCAGAGGGGCTCCTCTGAAGTTGTCTACCGCTCATTCTCCGGTGTCCCCAATGACATCTACTACTGGGTCCTGCCTGAGAGCTTTCGAGGAGATAAGGTGAGAGGAAAACAACAAAGTAAAGAGCAGGCTAGGGGATAAGCCTTGTAATTTCGATGCTTTTGTACCTGTACTCTGGAAAACGACAAATAAATATATCAATCAAGAGAGGAAAAAAACTGTCAAGTGTTAGGCAAGCTAGATTCGTCTGCTCTTCCTGTCCCACTCAGTCATGCCTCAACATGTTCTCAAGTGAAAAGGCTGCACTTATCCACACAGCAAGCCTCCTATGAACCTCTGGCTTGAATTCACAGCCAGGCCAACCATGGATGTCTTGTGACTCCCCCGCAGTATCATCGGGGTGAAATACCTTTCCACCATTCAATGTTGTCTTTTCACCATGTTGCTCCTAGGTGACGGCCTATGGCGGCGAGCTCCGCTACACGGTGCGCTTTGAACCGTTTCAGCGCTCACTGGTGATTGACGGCCAGCCAGATGTGGTTCTCCAAGGCAACGGCATCTTCCTGGAGCACCACTCTCAGACCAAGCCTCTTCCACGGGTCCCACAAACTGTGACAGTGATCTTCAGGGAGGTGTGTTTAATTGTTCACGGGGGAGTTTCGTTTCGATAAATGTGAATCCTTAGTGGACTCAACTTTCTCTTTTCTTTTTTCTCCAACCTTCTGGATGCTAGTCTGGATGGCGTCGCTCTGATGGGCAGCCGTGTACTCGTGAGCACCTCCTGATGGCCCTGGCTGACGTCACTGTTTTCATGATCAGGGCCACCTATGCAGACAACATGGCTGAGAGCAGGTAAGGGTGGAGCGTCCTCTGTCACGGCACAGCTCATTCACATTCCCCAAGATTATTCCAAAAGCACAAATGCACCTTCATGGAACATTACGTGTATTGATAATTGCATGCTTTTTGGTGTTAAATAGTATCTCAAACATCAAGATGGACGTCGCTGTTCCTCACTCTACTGGTCATGATCGTGCTCTGGAGGTGGAAGAGTGCGCCTGCCCTCAGGGATACAGAGGACCTTCTTGTCAGGTACACAAGGAGATTTCAGAGAAGAAGTTGAGTAAAAACTAAAAGGAAATCGCAACCAACGGTTCACTTTCTAGCTTTTTTAGAGCTTTCATTAATCTGACTGAATCTCACAGTTTTCATCAGCAGTAGGAGTCTGCTCAGTTGTCATGGAGATGGCTTTTCTTTCATCACGTGATCTATTTATAGTAGGATTACAATTAAAAAGCCATCTCATCAGAATCAGAATCAGAATTGTATTTATTGCCAAGTAGGTTTTCACCTACCTGGAATTTGTTCTGGTGTATGGGTGCATACAGTGAACATAAAAACATTAGGGCTGTGAAACGATTAAAATTTTTAATCGGGTTAATCACAGGTTTTTGTGGATTAATCATGATTAATCACATATTACCGATATTCTCGGTATATTTTGTGAGAACATAGAGATTTATGACAAAAGACGGATATATACATTTATACATTCTTCTATACAATGGTGCTGCAACTCAGCAGTTATTTAGCAGTTTTCTTCCATATGGAACATTAATAAATCTTCATCCTAAACAGAATGTTTAACCCTCCTGTTACCTTTCGGGTCAATTTGACCCCATTCAATGTTTAATGTCGGTGTTCTTTGGGGTCAATTTGACCCCAGGCTGTTTTTCACTGTGTCAAACATATCAGAAATATCAACTTTTTTATTTATTTAAAGGGCTATTTAGGTAGTCAACAAACAAACATAAAGTACCTCACACTTAAACTTGGGAAACAATATTAATTCTAATAATTTTCTGGAGGTTTTAATTGCTGGGGTCAAATTGACCCCGAGGGTAAAATATGTTAGTAAATGTAAAGGTAACAGGGTTAGGGTTAAACAGAGCATTTTTCTCTTGTTTGTCAACCATTATCTCCACCATGATACAATCTAAAGGTGGACAGATTGACAAGTGACTTTTTTTTTGCTCGGTCCCGATGCGCGCGCACGGAGCTCTGTGGCGCGCCAGACGGAGATCGATAAGTGTTAACGCAACGCGTAGAGACAGAGATGACATGCTGCTGTGGAGATACGATCAACAACAGACGTTTAGTTTAATAAAAGAACAAAGACGTGCTATAGAGAACATGTCAGGGTGCGGGCCAATCTCTTTAATGTCATGCGATCTACCGACACTACGCCGCGATCGACTGGCAGGTCGCGATCGACGTGTTGAGACCCTGATCTACAGGAAGTAAAAGTCGTAACAAGGTTTCCGTAGGTGAACCTGCGGAAGGATCATTATCGATGAACAGACCGTCTGCATGAGAGCGGACAGAGTTCAGATTGAAGTGGTGTATTGGAAGCTCATTTTGCAAGTGACTTTTTTTTCGTCCCAACGACCAACAACAGACGGATTGGAAGCTCATTCTGCGCATGCGTTAAATGCGTTTAAAAAAAATAACTAGTTAAACCTGTAATTGGATTAACTGAGTTAACGCGTTATTTTTCACAGCACTAAAAAACATACAAACACAATAAGTACTACTAAAAATACAAAAATACAAAAAGCAGGGGAGGAGTGCATGACATCTAAGGTTGAGAAGACTGAGATTTAGTTGAAGGCAAAATAAAGAGAGAAAGTTGAGGCAATCCCAGATTTGCCTAAATTTATTAATAAAAGCAAATTTCATCTTTTTTTCATTCCAGTTTTTGATGATGATTGCAGTCTGTCTCCCAGCTGCAGTGGAACAAAGACGTATTCCTCTTTGTCGTCACTTGTCTCTCACCTGAGGTGTTTTTCCATGTCGTTGCAGGAGTGTGATGAAGGTTACACTCGGACCAGCTCTGGCCTTTACCTGGGCACCTGCGAGCGGTGCAACTGCAATGGTCACGCCAGCGGCTGTGACACGGAGACCGGCAGGTGTCTGGTAGGTTTAATGCAACTCTTCTTCTCCTCTGCCAGTTCTTTGCCCACGTTGGTTTTTATCTTTGCAGCGGAATGCATTCATGGTTTCTTGGCTGATCCCAACATGTGGAGAGAGGCGTGAGCTCTGTATATTCTGGAACTGTTCCATGGATCTAACCTTTTTTTGTGTGTGTCCTGACCAATAGCAATGTCTCCACAACACCGCCGGGCCAAGGTGTGAGCGCTGTCAGACTGGTTTCTATGGAAACCCGGTTACGGACGGTGCTCAGGCCTGCCAGCCCTGCCCCTGTCCTGGAACGGCTTCCAACAACCAGTGAGTTCATGTCTTCTGTACTTGTGTCAGGTTCATTCAGTCTGTGTAGATTACTGTTCATTATTCTGTTGAACGATGGAGGGAAAGTAACCAGTGTGCCACGCCCGTGCTGAAACTACGAAAAGGCCCCCTTCGTAAACATAGGTCACACTGTAAATGAAATAACATGAATGCTGCCAAAAAGAGCATTTTCATGGTATGCGTGGCCCTCTGTTGGCACAGATTCTCCCCCACCTGTCATCTGGAGTCTGATGGCAAGCCAACCTGTGACAACTGTGCCCCCGGATACTCTGGCAGACGCTGTGAAAGGTAGGCCCCCCTCCTTCATTTTCTGCTTTTCCTTTTCCAATCTGTCTTCCTCTCACGGTCGTCTGGACAGTGTTTTGGGTTACTGGGCCAGCAGGCAGCAAGGCAGTAGCACCCAGTGGTTTGATTTGCAGGAAAGGGATATACGCATGTGTGTGGTTTGCATCTCTCTTGTTTCTTTTTTTGTTTTTTCCCCCAGCAGTTGTGATTGAGTGTCAGTCCAGGGATGGGAGATACAAATTGGTGCCACCCATTCAGGATGTTTTGTACTGTGTGCTGTTTTTCTAGATCTGCTGGTTTGCAAAATGTAAGGTCATCCCTGCTGTGGTAGAATAATATATCTTTGTTATAGGTTATGGGGCTTTTGGTGGTACTGATTATGTCACCACTCATATTTTAGTGTTTGTGGATAAGACATTTTCCAAAAGAGGAATGTATATGCTGAGGAAACCTTAATTGTAGTCTACTTTAGAGCCTTCTCTTTCTTTCTTCTTTTCTTTGCTTTACCTCCATTCTCGAGGGGGCTTTCTGCTTTCCGCTTTGCTGGTAACGAAAATTTCAAGGTGTTGGCTCAAGTGATTTCTGTCTGTGCACAGACAATATATAATCAACGACATAAATGTAAAAGTGGCATTTATGAGGACTCCTATCTGGCTAATCAATCTTTGCTGCGCCGAGGGCAAAGATGACGAGGTGACTTGGGTGTAAGATGCAACTTAGAAATAATTTACTCTTTGAACGTCTCTGACTGCATCATACCTGATTCTACTGTTTTGACATTAAGAGAAGAGATGCCGTCTGCAGACAGTTGTGGGGACCCCTTCCCGGAGAAGCATATAGAGGGCCTCCTACCTGTGGTATGTGGAGTTGAAGCGGTATTAAATTACAGCTGGGAGAAAGAGACGGTATCGTATGGCAGTGGAGCTGATGACGAGGCCACAACAACAACCATATTCCCTCCTTGGACTTTATTGTCTGCAGCAGCTCACCATCGCACCACTCATTCCACTACAGCACATGTGGTGGGCAGTGTTTCAGTCACCCCCAACCGATCAGCGACTAGACTCCCACCACGCTTCACCCCCAACCCAGAGATCAGAAACTCCAACTTCCAGCACCTCCTCCGGATTCACCTGAACACCTTCAACCAACGCCTGACCATGCTGGAAAGAAACACGCTAGACATGAAGGAGAGCATGCACAATATGGAGGACCAACAGATTCATCTCAGCTCCCAGCTGAAGGAGCTCATCACTATCCAGTCAGCTGGGGAGAAGAACAAGAAGGTTAGCGAGCTGGAGAACAGCTACACAGACATGGACACCCGTCTAGGCAGACTGGAGGGAAGGCTGGAGATCCTGATTGACGGCTTCACTGCCCTCGCTCAGGAGATGAACAAAATGAAACGTGGGAGACACGTCTCCCGTTCGCCACAAGAAAAGAGGGCTCTGCCCTCACTCACTAGAGTTATACCCACAGAAATGCCATTCACCAGCAGAGCCACAGTGCCCAGAAGCATACCTGCCCCAGGCCTCGCAAACAAAGCCACTTCTGCGTCTCGCAAAGCGAGAAAACTCAAATTAGCAACCACCACTACACCAGTAAAGACTACAGACACATCCAAAAGTCCAGTCTCAACAAGGTCAACAATGAAGTTTAGGACCAACCTAAGTAAACCGAAGACGACTTCAAAATCTAATTCTAAAGCTACAGTGAAGCCTAAAACAAAAAGGCCTGAAGGCAGGACGTCTGCTGGGACAGTGAAACGTGTCTCTCAGCCAAAGAAACTAAAGCAAGTTGAAGAAACAATTACAACATTTCAACTGGTGCCACCATCTTACAAACTAAGGCCATCAAAGCCTGGCCAAGCCAATAAAAAGGAATCTTTACCTGCCATTGGACATAAGAAGGCGTTTAGATCAGACGCGCCAATTACAAAGAAGGTTCAGGAGAGTGGAAAGCCTTCAGAAGGCAATTCAAAGAATTTGTCAAAAAAGAATTCTGCGAAGAACACGGTCTCAACCACAAAACCTACGAGGGTTGCCACTGCAAAGAAATCTAAAACAACAGCTAAAAGGACAACGACTACTGCTGGACGCAAGGCTACTACTGCAAAGAAGAAGTCTAAAACAACAGCGAAAAGAAAATCAAGTCCCCCTAAAACCAAGGTGTCTGTTGTGAAGAAAGTAACTAAAAAAAAACAGCAGAAGAAAGAGCAGAGAACTACTCAATCTGGTATTTTGGAGCTACTGCGGCTCTTACAAGGAGATCACAAGTCTGCAAAGCGGAAAAAGAATCTGGACGGTTCTCTTCATGTTGTTGTGGGAAGGCTGGCCATTCCTATCAAAATTATCCCTGATGATTAGGGAATCGTTTTTTAAAAAGTTTTTTTATTTTAATTTGTCTTTTGTGTTTCTCTCTATTCTCTGATCCTGGTATTTATGTATTACACGTCAATGTAACTTAATGAAGGGACTAATTGTCCGCCATTGTTTTGTTTTAGAGAGACTTTTTAAATATTTGATGCCATCCTGAAATGATTATACTTATTACTTTTACGGTGTGTTTTATTACAATCAGAACAGTTGCTGTGCTATGCTATGAAGAGTTAGCTTAGCAGTAGTACCTCTTTGTGTATACATGTGTCCATTGTGTTATGGCCAGACTACCTCACATTTTACACCCCGTCCCCATCAATCTTGTTTCCTGCATTCCTGTGGGTATGTTTTATTGGTGTTTCTAATTTGTTTATATCCCCAAAAAGCCTTCCACCTCCATGTCACTCTCTGATCCCCAACAAGTTCACTTTTAGGGAATTCTTCAGAAAATTGGTTAAAATATAATATGTCAAAGGTAAAGAACCAGTACATTAGAAACAAAGACTAACAATCTAACATCCAGCTGGTGGTGTTACATGCTGCAATAATAATAATATGCATAATTCTGAAAAGGTTGGAGGAGCAACCCAAACATATGTATTTGTTATTCATTCATAGAGCAGTAATGAGGCCTTCCCCACTAATGCATTGCCCAAACAAATTCTAAGAGACACGTATGGTCCCCAGAGGACAAATTCCAATGGTTTTGGTGATTCCCTGGCTTTTCACTTAGCACGCCCAGCAGGTCAAAGAGCATTCAATCAATACTTGGCTTATGACCAATTCAATGGTAAAACTATGTCCCATCAGCCTCAGCTGTACTTTGTACTTTTTCTAAATGGTAAATATGGCAAACGATATACCTGCTTACAACAGCATGTTAGCATTGTCAGTATGTTAGCACAGCTGTGCTGGCGAATAGCATCACAGAGCTGCTAGCATGACGGTAGACTCTTTCTGGTGGATTAAACAGCAGCTCACCATCGCAACGCCAGTTAGATTATGAGGCATCTTGGTGAAAAGTCAACATTATGAACTGATGGGGGCTGTAGTTTTGAAGGCCATAGGTTCAGCCAAAGCAATACGAAATTCCTCATATACCTGATGATAGTTTTGCCCAATTGTGGCACTAGAAGAAAGGAGGAAGGCACCTTAACCCTTGTGTTGCCTTCGGGTCAATTTGACCCGATTAAATGTTTCACCCACCTGTCGCCTTCGGGTCAAGATGACCCGATTCAATGTTTAACCCTCCTGTTACCTTTATATTTACTAACATATTTTACCCTTGAGGTCAATATCACCCCAGCTATTAAAATCTCCAGAAAATTATTAGAATTAATATTGTTTTCCAAGTTTAAGTGTGAGGTACTTTATGTTTGTTTGTTGACTCCCGAAAGAACACCGACATTAAACATTGAATCGGGTCAAATTGACCCGAAGGCGACAGGAGGGTTAAATATTGAATCGGGTCAAAATGACCCGAAGGCAACACAAGGGTTAAAACAACTGGATTCATCTTCTGGGGACCATTATCATCCACAGTAAATGATATGTGGCTATCTTTCCAGCAGTTGTTGGGACCAAAGCATGGATAGCTGAAAACCATATCATCAGCATTGAGAGAAATTTAATGAATGAATAGACACCGTTTTCAAGATCGTTTGACACATTTTTGGGGGAATTAAAGTTTAAATTGTTTGAAACAAAAATATATATTTTTTTCATGTGATGTTAAACTAAATTGTTTGTATTTTTGTATTTATCATGAGCTGTATGTCCGTTCTCAATAGCCTTTAGTGATGAACACATGTCATTTTCCCATGACAATATATCGATTTTTATGTATTTTGTATTCGCCAATATAATGACATTAATCCTTATCTTTAAATCTATAAAACAAGACTGACTGGAGGGACTGGGTTAACCATTCCTTCGAAACTACTGTCCGTCTTCGAGTTAGTTTGTATAGTTTCCCAAAGCCAGTTCATAGCATGGAAGTCCTCTTGTTGACTGTTGACCGGCGGACCTGCCAGAGGACAGGTGAGGTAAGACTGACAGCAGCTGCTTTCAGGGCAACGTGCACAGATTGGGGTTGGATGAGTCTTTGCTCTGGTGGCAGTGGCGTTGTTTGCTTGGATTGAAGGCATATTGCTTTGCTATGCCCCAATATCAGAATTAACTTTACTCATTAGCAGCTCAGCGTCCTCTTCTACCTCTCTTTATGTCAAGGCTGTCTGTACTCACCTCTGCTTTGTTCTGTTACCAGTTCTATAGTTGTGAAGCTTTTTGGAAATGTGGTGATATTTTCTCTTTTACGTTTTCTGTTCCTATACAAAGGTGTTCCTTAGTTTCAGCTGCATCACTCTCATGAGAGATGGAATCAACATCTGAGACATGTTGAACTTTTTAGCTGTGGCTGTGCTTCATCCATCTCCAAGCAATATTTCATGACCTTTATCTCTGGGAAAACTGTTTATGTTCAGTGCAAAAGCTGGGTGTGTCTATAAAACTCGTGCTTAGTGCAGGTATGAGTACTTAGTGGATGGAATAACAGAATAGTTTGTACGTCCTTTGTCTGAATGACTCATTCCTTTGTTGGTGGTTGAGGTCTGTCTTTGGTCAAGAAGACTCCCCCAAAGACGCGATTCATCAAATGTATCACCTATTGCCGACTTCCCAGCTTCCTGCCTCATTGTTCGTTGGGTTGAGACTTGTATTCTACCTGTCTGGAAATATTTACTCAAAAACATTTTCTATTTTTGTTTCAGATGTGCAGCAGGATACACTGGCAACCCACTGCTTGGACAGGGATGTAGTGTTGGCAACAATGAAGTCAACGGTACATACTGTCTTTTAAATCAGAAACATGACGGATGTTGTTCCATCTTCTGGATTGTTCTTTATCTTTTAAAAAAGTGACAAATAGGACACTCATTTCATTCATCTGTATTTAACAATGTTTCTTTCAATCAAGAACATGTACACATTGTAACCACCTGGTCTACTGTCCCGTTCAGGTCACTGCTATAACTGTGACCAAAAAGGAAGTGACGGTTGCAATGGTGGTGCGTGCCGCTGCAAGGTGATCAAACGATTATCATTTATATCTTTGTTCCCACCTCCAACGCAGACTAGAATGGACTGATTTCCCCGTGTATCTCATTATTTATTAATGTATTGCAGTTGAACGTCGAGGGCCCGTCTTGCTCCAGCTGCAAATCTGGAACCTTCCACCTCAGCCAGGAAGACAAAGACGGCTGCCTGTCATGTTTCTGTATGGGCGTCACTCAGCAGTGCTCCAGCTCTACCTACTACAGAGACCTGGTAAGGCACACAAAGACATGGCAACAGTGCAATGGTGTATACCTCTGAACAACCAACTTAAATATACAGTGTGTTCTGAATGAAGCAACTAGCGGCAGCAAAGATCATATTAAGTGTGTTAAATATTTATTTCATAGCGAAAATATGTGTGTGATCTAAATTCATTAAGTCGGTTTAAAGTTGCCCTCATCACACCATCTTTAAGTGGCTCTAAACCAGTGAAATCACATCCATTGGCGATGTTTGCCACAGAGGTTGACTGATTTCTCCCAACTACGTGATTATTTCTGCAGATCTAGCCTCTCTTGAGTAACTGCAAGGATAGCCTACATCTTGACATGTTGTCTCATGTTGACATGTGAAATACATAAGGCCACATTTAGACACAGGCAACTAGAAAAGACCGCTTGATGGGTTGGGAAGCAAAACAGTTTAAGTGCTGCGATCGACCAGTATAGTCAACAGATAGAGTATCAAGAAATACTGAAACTTATAACGTCACTTGTTATTCATAGTATTTTATTTTAACTGCATCTAACTGTACGTATGCGCTCTTGCAGGTGTCCTTAGTCTTTTCTCCAGGAAACTTCCAGGGATTCGCTCTGGTGAACCGCCAACGCACCAACCGAATCTCCACTGGTTTCACGGTGGAGGTTTACTCTGATGTCACTCAGCTGTCCTACACCAACTTTGATTACCTGGGACAGGAGCCTCATTATTGGCAGTTTCCAGAGGTCTACCAGGGAGACAAGGTCAGTATCAAAGAGCACATACAGCAGCTTAATCAGTGGCCCAAACCAGACTATGAACTCCTGAATGCTGGATAGAAGGGGCTGAGCAGCACTCGTCAGAAACTTGTAGACCGCTCTTATTCTATTGCTGGCGTCTTCTTTCCTAAAACTTCAGCCAATCTTTCATTTCAAGCTAACTTCTCTTCAAACAGATTGCCTTTTCAGTCTCTGTGGAGCTGCTTTGCCTCTGTTGCTACATTTTGTTTCATCTTTTTAACTTAATGGTTTCTTTGTGTTTGCCCCTGCACTCTCTCTAGAAACATTCCTCTTTTGCTCGCACAAAGCGAGCAGAGCAGGTACAGTAATGTCAGTCGTTGGCTGTCATGTTGTGACTGTAGTAGTGCACACACGTTTGGCATGTTTAAAAATAACTGTTGATGTTGTGTGAAAGACTGAATGCCATACATTGTCCTTTTTATGTGGTGCATATTCATTTTGAGGATGTAATCACTCCTGTGCTTATTGAAGCGTATCAGAAGGATTGTGTTTTATAGCAACGTATGCAGTTTGCAGCTGAAGGTGACCACTAAGTGTCTCCTTTAGATTGGACCACTCACAACACAGTGCATACTGCACACAGAAATTGTGTTCTGCTCTACATCACATGAGCAATGTAAACGGATTGATGATTAATGATCCATTAAAGAACTTCCTACTGATTAACTTTGCTGGAATAACACTGCCATAACACTCCCAAATACCATCAGCTCAGTGATAAGGAAAGTGATCAAAGAGCTTACTTTATTCACATCAATAGAGTGACTCAGTCACGAGAGGAGAACGAAAGAAGAGTGCTTTTATCTGGATCCGAATGGCATCCACAAAGCCAAAATAGCTAGCCAGGTATTTGGTATGAACTGCACCATAGAATGTGATAATGAAGGCGGCACTCACATGTCTAATGGGAATAACTGATGCACAGTGTTTCTGTTAAACACACTGAGACTTTGTGGCCATCTATGAAAAATAAATCCCCTCCGTACATCGATGTAGTAGCAGCATGACGCATCACCTTGTTTTCATGAGGGATCACTGAGCAGGAGCATGTTGTCAGACTCTATGAGTGCATTCGCATGTGTGTGAAACTCAAAGAGGTCTGAGCTGGTATGCAAAGTCTCAGGAAAGTTACTCCAGTGCAAGACGTTGGTGATTCGTGTGTTTTCATCCGTGTGATTCGGCTGTTTGGAACTATTCCTTCAGCAGGGCCCAAATGATGTTTGTCAAGCACATCATTGACTAAAAAGCATGATTTTAATTTCTTACATTGATCGATGTAAATGTACCTGGTGGGAGAGCTTAATTCTAAATCCTGTCTCCGTTGTATTGGCTATTACCGTGGTTACTTATCTTCTGTATGTCCGGTACTCCACTTTCCGCCTCTCCAGGGTGGTGTCAGACAGCTGGATGATGAGGTCTGGGCGCTCTTCTCTAACTTCTCCAATGGACAAGCTGGTTCCTCTCGATTCTTTCCCTCCTCCGCTAAATATTCCTCCTCTTCCTCTTCTTCTTCTTCTTCTTCCTCTCGGATCCCAACTTCCTCCTCCTCCTCCTCCTCTCGGTGGTCTTTGCGTAACCTGAGCCCCCCTTCTTCTCCGTATGGTATGTCCTCTTCAGTTAGACCAACCAGACCCCAGCCTCCCTCCCCAGGCCGCTCTCGCCATCTGCAGGTACACTGTCAGAGATTGCAAGATGTTTCGCAGTCTTTTTGTATCTTGGTAATATTCTTGACTTCTGGTATTTGTCTTTGGGTGGCTGGCCCTGCTGTAGATCGAACAGAGCAAGAACTCAGTGAGCAAAACTTTTGCTCGTGCTTCTGGGGGCAGCAACAAGGTAGACCGTGGCATGTGATGGATTTCATGTCTCGTCTCTGTAATGCTGTCTCTGATAGTAAAGCTTTTTCAAAGTAAACCAACTGTCCTCCGTTTGTCCAGGCAGTTAATGTTTAGCTCAAAAACTCGCAACAGCACTCAACAGATATAATACAAAAATTATATGAATTTAGTTTACCAAAAAATGTATAATTTACACCGTGTATTACATGTATAGTTCCAGTGCTTGGCTGGGAATTGTAAGGTATTCTCAAAACTGGGGCACTACGCAGATGGTGGAGAAACAGGCTTCCGGACACGCATGGATTAAGTTATCAACATTTAATGGAAAAGAAAAAAGAAATCAAACATTCCTCTCTCTTCCTCGGCGGCGGCGGCTCCTCTTGGCCCCAGCCCAGCAGCAGCACAGCCCCGAGCTACAAGAGAAGAGAGAAGAGAGAACGAGCTCACGCTGTTGCATAATCCTCTCTCTTGGCGTCGGTTCGACTTCTCACTTCCGGTTCCTTTTTGTCAAGAAAAGTCCCGTCAAGTCACAAAGTCAAAAAAAAAAAAGTCTTGTTGTAAATAATTCAAATCAAATTCCAATCCGTCAATCTAATCTATATAACATACAGTCTCTCATACACCACATATACATTATTTTTATTTACATTTAGAGTAAACAACATACCTATGTCTTCATAATACATTAATAACAATATTCTCCTTAATATTGTCTATTATAATATCTTTCTATATGTATTAATTTAAACCATAAGACCTCTGCAGATGTTATCAAAATAAACTATTACAACTTAACAGTGGTATTCTCCATTGTAAAACGCGTAGCTCTCTCTCAGTGCTGTCACTGTAATTGTCCACTTGAGGAGATCTTTGGTTTTACAAGGCTCTGTCATTATGGGATGTCTGCGTTACAACAGCCTCTTACTGAGGCACAGGTTCATTTTCAAATCGTTGACAGGTGTTTCAGTCGTCATAGAAGGCACAGTGTGACTTTTATGCTGTTATCAAACTGTCAGTGGAGCCTTTAATAGCATGCATACTTAAGAACATGTTCTTGAGAGTTCAGCTGAATTTCACATATTTGTCCCAATATTCTTATCGTGCTTTACTCTTCAGCATGCTCTTTACTTTGCTCGTACTACTCCTCTGTCTGCTTATTATTTGAGTCTTCCTGACTCTCTCCTTCTGTGCCTTATTCTGTTCTGCCTTTCCTTCCTCCTCTGCCTCTCAGTACTCTCTGGTCTACAAAGGTTTCAGCTTACACCAGGACGATCTGCTCTACTGGCAGCTCCCAGAGCAATTCACAGGGGAAAAGGTAACTGTGAGAATTTTGGGGGACATCCCGTCTTGACCATAGGTCAACCCCGAGAGGTCACAGAAAAAACAGCACCCGTAGTATCCTCCAGCCTTTCCCATGCCCTTCAGCCCCCATCCTCATACTCCCTTCTATCCAGTCGCTCACATGTCCAGTCGACCTTCCTCCACTATAGTACAGTAAGGCTCTGATCAAACAGCACGGGCAACTACTGAATGAGTTCTAACACAAACCATGAACTGCAACCTACCAAATAGTCAATAGTGCACTTAAACTTGGATATCTTTCGTAAAAAAGACATAGTACATTACAGTGCAGTATCCAAGAAAGTCACTACAATGAGAAAACACTGCTGATGACGCCGGGGGCTTTTCTGTTCTGAGTTGAACTTTATTCAACTGTTGCCGCTCACTCTCATTGAAACAATTACAAACAGCTCACAGAGGTTGATCAGGGCCTTAGAGAGGCGTGTGCCATGTTACCATGACGGTTGTTCATACTCCACTCACACTGCATGTTTTACATACAATTAGAAAAAGAAACTTAAAATATCCCTTACTACTCTTGGGTTTCACCTGCTTGCCTGTCTTCAATTTAACATGTATTAAATGTAGGGTTAAAAATACAAATACTAGAAGTTATATAATTGTCTTCTGTGTCTTTAACGGGACACTCCGGTGATTTAGTATTGCACTTGTATAAAGTTGAGGGACTCAGAAGTGAACAATAGAAAAGAAACAGCTAAAGTTGAAGCAGCAGAAGCCAGGATATCCTGACCATGAGTCTCTAGAATGGGTCAAGCTCCAAAAAGCTTGAATTCTACTCTTCCCATAGTGCACCTGGATAGCATATTTCATTAGAGCCTGCCACATTACATAAAAGCCAGTCTCTAAAAATGTGTTCCAAGAAGTGATTTAAAAGAGTTGACTGATTCTGCAAGCCTTATCTTGTCAGGCCGGTTGTTCCACAGCCGAGGGGCCCTGACGGCAAAACCACCGTCACCTTTAGTTTTCAGCCTGGACTGTGGAACAGCCAGAAGGGCCCCACCTGAGGATCTAAGGCTGCTATGAATATGACATCATTACGGTCATTTTTCTAAGAATTAAATAAACTCCCCTCCAGAGCCATGGCCGACATTTACAATCAATCACTTTCATAGGCCGAATAATATGCCCCGTGACGGTTACCACAACTTTCACATGTCCAAAGACGATTGCTCCTTCACATCCTTCGAGGACATCGGATTTGACGTTACTGTACAATCGGTGTTGCTCTGACAAGCCACCTGGCATTCATTTGAGCTCCATTTGATGTTTCTGTTTCATCAAGGCAATTGCAGCATAGTTTGACCTGGCAAAAGATCTGAAGCCTCTCCCTTGCTAACCTTGTCCTAGGTGGGTTCTTACGGCGGCAAGATTAAATACTCCATCTCCTATGTGGCCGGTCCAAGAGGAACACTACTTGATGATGGCGACGTCCAAATTATTGTGAGTAGACGCCGTCATGCTGATTCACTGTTTTCTCCCATGGTTACAAGCGTGTCCAGCTTTTACTGACCGCTCGGTGTTGTTGCTGTAGGGTAACGACATCACTCTGGTAGCTCGTCAGCCCTGGCAGAGAAGGCAGCTGGGCAGCAGGGAGATCAACCAGTTTGAGATTGTCTTCAAAGAGGTGAGTGGCCCATCACAATACTTGTACATCGGCAAGCATCTGGCCTGTTGAAGTGATCCATGTCTGTAAATGCCTTTTGGCGTCTTCCATCACATTATTTTGTTTAATCAACAATGACTGTTTTTGATTTCGGATTAAAATACATACAATTAAATAACACATGTGCTCTTACTGCATGAGAAAAGCCACGGCTTCCATTTTATCTCGCAGGAAAACTGGCGTCGTCCTGACGGCATGCCCGCCACCCGAGAGCACCTGATGATGGTGTTGGCGGATCTGGATGACATCCTGATTCGAGCATCCTACTCCACTGAGATGCGGTCCTCCAGTATCTTTGATATCAGCATGGAAGTCTCAGTGCCTAACTACAGCGGCTTGGCTCAGGCCGTGGAGGTGGAGCAGTGCCGCTGCCCACCTGGATACAAGGGACTGTCTTGCCAGGTGAAAATCTGAATGGCTGACTTCACTATAAGCGATACAGAAACATTGTCCTTCATTCAAATGCATATTGTTGTCTAATTGTCTGAAACACATTATGTTTCTTGAAGGACTGTGCACCTGGGTACACTCGCACTGGAGGAGGTTTATACCTGGGCCATTGTGAGCTCTGTGAATGCAATGGCCACTCTGACTCCTGCCACCCCGAAACTGGCATCTGCGCGGTACGACACACTAGATTAGCGCATGGCTGATATTTGTCATGTTAGATTAAAGCGTCCTGTCAAGATGGGCAGATCTATACACAAGGTATATTTCCCTTTTCAGAGCTGCCTGCATAACACTCAGGGTGAGCTCTGTGAGCAGTGTGCGTCTGGCTTCTTCGGTGACCCCACTGTTGGCACTCCAGAGGACTGCCAGCCCTGCGCATGCCCTCATAATGACCCAGACAACCAGTGAGTACTGGTACATCGACCAAGTCTTCACATTCCACCTCCATTAATAGCTCAAGACTCTGTGTACGGCTCACTTGCTCTGGTTTATACAGCAAATTCTCCTGTCTTGTAAATTCTGGAGTTGCTTTTCCATTATTGACTTAGTTCTTGCCAACTAACAAGAAATATTATATATTCATTTTCCGACTGAAATTGTGATTCTGAATTTTTTTTCTATCCTACGGACTTTCTGCTCAACAGTTCATCTTGTGTGTAACTCATGTCACAGGTTCTCCCCCACCTGTGAGAGCCTTGGAAATGGAGGCTACCAGTGTACTGCCTGTCAGCCTGGATACACTGGCCAGTACTGTGAACGGTAAGATCACCCTACATGTTGTGTTGATGTGGGTCAGAACAGTTACTGAAATCATTTCATATAGTTTGTTTTGATAAATTGCATTTACCGAGTAAATACTCTGAATACTCTAAACTCTAATTTCCCATAATGGGTATTTCTTTCAAATCTTAAGCTGCATAAAACATTATTGTTCACTGAAGTCAAGTGCTGTTTTCGATATATTTTTTTACCATCATCAGTTGTGCTCCTGGATACGTTGGCAACCCTCAGGAGAGACGAAAGTGTCGTCCATACGATGGTAAGGCTACAGTTCACTTAAGTAGAAGTAAGACAGAGAAGAGACGGAGCCCCCTGTTCCCAATTCAAACTGCTCTCAAAGTGCACCAGATCGAACTTAATAGGGACGTCCAGACCACGCCCCCAGACCTCCTTATTGTGTCAGAGGTCCAACCACCACAGTCTCATTAAACGCTGTGGGAAAAAGATTCAAGATTGTATTTATGTTCCCAAGTGAAAATACAATATTAGAACTTGAAATATTAACCATAGTTAAATGAAAACAAAAATAGATATAAGAGAGTTTAGTAGTAATAAGTGTATATTTTCATTCATGCGTACTATTCCTTTAAACTTGCCCCTGACCAGATTCGGCTGAAAACACCTGAAGAAGTCATTAGATGGGTTCCATCTAGTTCTACTTTGTGAGACCAACATAAAAAGTCTAGCTTAATGCCAAAGCTTGCTTTATGAAATCCCACTTTTATGCCATTCAGCTGATGTTTTAGAAAGTATTCCTGATTAATTTGTCATGACCTTTGCACTTTTCAGCTGCAGCCTCACTAGTGGTGAAGGTTTACCCAGAGAAGGTCCAGTCGTCCCATGGTGGCTCTGTCACTCTCCGGTGTCAGGTGTCCGGCTCTCCCCCGCACTATTTCTACTGGTCTAGAGAGGATGGCCGATCTATCTCCAGCACTGCTGACAGACGCAGACAAGGTAGGGCAAACACTTCAACCACATGGCCACAACAAGCGCCGGATGGATAAACAAGCATTTTCTGTAGAGCCAAGAAATCCCAAAAATGTCATTAAAGTGTGATTTATGCACTCTTTATTTTGGTTTTAATCTAAAATAATGTTTTTTATTATTGATAGACAAATGTATGTTTGAATACAAAACCTGTGGATCATCTGTGTGTGCAGGAGCGGAGCTGTACTTCCCCAACGTCCAGCCGAGAGATGCCGGAGTCTATATCTGTACCTGCAGAGACCAGCGCAGCACCAACAGGAGCCGCGCTGAGATCGTTGTCACAAGTGTGTTTGGTCTCGCTGCAACACGAGCAAATAGATGTTTCCCTCATGTTGCTGAGTGCAGCACGCTTAATACATACCATCTGTGGTTCAACACATGGGTTTGCTTATGCACGGATTATGTGAGACCTCATTCTTTATTTTAGTTGACTGCACTGTGGTGCAGGCTGCATATTTAAAGTTTATAAGGTGCTAGTGTAAGATCGTTGGTATAAGAGCGTAACAGAGCTGGCAAAAGAAGGTTTTTCTTATTGCTTTTCTAGTTAATTTGAAATTGTTTCTTGTAATACGGTACTGTGATAAATGACTTGCATCTAATGCTGAGCAGACTGGGTTGGATTAGGAGCTTAATTTTTACATTTGGACAGAATGGCTGCAGTCGATGAAGAAAAGGCAGCAGAAATAACTAAAAGTGCAAAGATGTAATTATAAGTTTAGATGTTCACAGGGTCACCTGGAGGTGTTGATCAGTTTTCTTTTATTGTGTGTTTTGTAATACACTAATTGTATTTATAACCATTCAGTATAAACTAATTATCTTTTTGCATTTCACCAGGTGTCCCATCCAAAGCCATTGAGGTTACAATCGAGGAGCCCAAAGCCCAGACTGTCAGGGTTGGGTCTACCATCAACTTTATCTGCACTGCGAAGAGCAAGGTAACCCTGGATAATAATCGTAGTATGGAATAGTTCAACATTTTGGGAAATACTCGTATTTACTTTCTTGCAGAGAGTTAGATTCATCACGTACACTCCTATCTGTCTGTTAAATATGAAGCTGGAGCCGGCAGCTGCTTAGCTTAGCTTAGTTAAAGGCCTTTCATTGAAACCCACTGCTGGTTGCCCGGCTTCTTCGTGGTGAGAAAAGACTCCATGACCTTACCTGTAAAATCACAAGTTGTTGTGTTTACACTTTTATTTTTGTACAAATCAAATAAACAAGACATAGGGAGTTAATTAGGAGCGTTGTGGGTGCTGGTAAGCTAACGGTCTCCTGGCTCTAGCTTCATGTTTAGCATACAGACTTGAGAGAGGTACTCTCTTCATCTTTTCAGCCAGAAAGCGAATGGAAAAATATAATGTCAAACTGTTATTTTAACATTTTACTCATCTATTATATTTTAAATTATTAAAATAATCGATAAATGCGGTTCATTTCACTTCAGTGTATATATGATAAAAAGCACATGTGGCCACCACGCTGTAAGCACATATACAACAGAACATTTAGTCTTTTCTTTAAAAAAGTTCGCAAAACAACAAGAGCGTTCGGTCCCATGTTTGAGATCGCACGCATCTTGTGATTCGTGTGTTTTGCTGCGCGCGCCTTCACAGTCCCCAGCCTACACCCTGGTGTGGACACGGATGGGTAACGGGAAGCTGCCCAACCGGGCCATGGACTTCAACGGCATCCTGACCATTCAAAACGTCCAGTCCGAGGATGCAGGCGCGTACGTTTGCACCGGCTCCAACATGTTTGCCATGGACGAGGGCAATGCCATCCTCTACGTGCCAGGTTCGTGATCCTCGGCACCGCATTCCATTACTCATCACCCCCCAGCTACCCTACCAGCTCTGGCTCCCGTCGTTTCCCTCACCTCAAACTCCCAAACTCCCCTCAGGCTTGCGATGGTGCATGCGTCTCTGTTTTACCGCATCTGTCATCATGCACTACAAACACTCAGCTTTGGGTTAACAGCATAATACGCTTGCCGTTCTAACTCCCAATGCTTTCGCCTTCTGCTCTCAGATACCAACATAAATGCTGTGTCTTATTATCATACTGCCAAGCTATTCTTGCTGCCTTTTATTTAACTTGCTGCTTTGTATGTCTCTGATCAGTATATATGAAGAAATACAGCTTGTGGGTTTGGTAACACTTAAACTGTAGTATACCAATTTTAAGGGGTCAAGTATGCAGTTTCAGATTCAACTAATGGGCTCTCGAAATAATTACACATCCATTACACTTAATTTTAATGAGCACTCTTTCAGCTCAGTGATTTGTGGGTAATGCTTTCCTCCAACACTCTACTAAGGCTACTGCAGATTTTTTCTGTCTTTTTTTTCACATGGGTTGAATGAATTGGTGGTGGTTTGGTTGCTCCGTGGTCACTGGTACCATTGCTGGTTTCTGCTCTTCGAGGTTTCACTAGCAGGGTGCTGGATTCTGGTGTCTTAAACTTTGGGCTCCTGGGGCCACTCCCTGCCTGAGCTGGAGTGTATAGTGATGAGGAGGAATGTGGATGCCACCAGTGGTGCATAGTGACTCGGTGACTGCCATTCAAACAGGACTTTAGTGTATCTGGAAGAGAAGTAGGAAGAACCCACTACCCCTGATTACTTTGTATTGTTCTACTTTAATACGCAGTATTCCTTCCGGAAATGCTGAATGAACAACATGGTGCTATTAGCCATGCAGTTGGTTGAACCTGTGGTTGGATTCATGCTGTTATACTGCTGTAATATCACTCCTTCATTCCTTTAGTTTCTTCACAAGTCGGTCTTGTTTGTATCGATTGTTACTTGGCAGATTTAGTACGTAAAATATTTCTTATCGAAAAAAGGAAATTCTGTAATCCTAATTTTGTCAAAAATCATCTCCAAATGTATATTATGGTATTTCAATTTACATCCAGTCAATGTTGCTGGCGCATTTTCTTTTTTTGATTGACTGAAATGTGTTATCCTGAAATGTTTCCATGAAATCAAATACATCAGAAATGTTAGAATTTGCTATGTGAATGCAATTACCTTGCATGATGTGTGTTTACATTTAAGCAATTTCAAGTGTTTTTATAAGAACATATTTTTATATAAACTGTATATCTCTGAGAATATCTTACACTTACAGGTCACATTTAAAATCTTTTTTCATCGTTTGATCTTCATTACTTTACAATGACTGCATTAGCTTCATTTGTTCATTCATTATTCAAATGATATATGATTGGTAATATACCCAAAGGTGCTTCTGTAAAGAGTTTTTTTTTACATTTCTTTTTAAAGAATACCCATCTGATGTACTGCACACATGTCACATTGTAATGTATTTATCTTAACTGTGAAAATATTTTGTATAAAAGAGCAAATTGATTAAAATAATGACAATTGATCTCAGTGATTTGCCAATTCATGGATGTGTATCACTTACATATATTACCTTGATCAAGTCAGAATAACCACAGGCTGTTTGTTGGCTTTTTAACAGCTGGAATAGAACTAGTGTCCCAATGTTTTAAACTGCTTTTTGCTACTAACCTGCATGTCTCATGTGTGGCTACACGCTGCATAACTCCATCTCTCCTTGTGCTGCTGCACAGTTCTCATAGTCATGATCTTTGTGCCTCTATGTGTGTGTTTGTGTATCTTGATTTTGAATTCACAGCATTTTGGAGCATTTTTGTCTTTGGTTGGTGTAAAGTGTGAGATAAGCGTGAACTTGTTACAAGCAAATGGACATTCTAACCAACATACTTCAATTCACGGTGATCTTCATTTTCTCAATAAATATACACCGGGTAAGTGTTTACACATTGAATAAACTAATTGGCACCGTCATGATCAAAACAATTCCAAATGGTAAAAGTACCGTTGGTGCTTGATGTCAAGTTGGTGGAAGTTTAATTCAATTTCACGATTTCTTTTTTTGTGCATGTTTTCCATGATGTGTGTGTTGTTTTTGGAACTAATTAGACGAAACCAGACACAGCCCACATTTGGAGATAGGTGTCTCTGGGAGAGGTACATTTCCTGTTAACCCAGAAGCCTGACCTATCAGTTTACCTGTCCATCCCCCCTCCTCCCCTCCCTTCCTCCCACAACTCCAGAGGCCTCACAGACTCAGATGTTTTACACAGCCTATGAAATGTTTGAAGGACATGGAAAGCGTAAGTCCGCATGGGCATGGTTTCCTTTCTGCCGGGCTCCCTGGAGGGACCGGCCTCTCCCTCTCTGTGTCTTGCATGCACTCATCATCCTCAGCATGGATATACTGGTGGCCAGTTAGCGCCCATGTACAATCCACCAAGCAGCATCTTTAGAAACTCTCAACAAACATGAGTGGCCAGAGCCTCTGTGCTGTCTTATACTGTTTGTTAGCAATCGTCTTAAGTTGAATTACAAGCGAAAGATGGATATATGTTTTCAGTATATAAGTATATATTATTATATTCTAAGTTCCTTTCATGTTAAAGAGTCAAAGCTTGGATTGTACATGAGCATTACTGGCTCCTACCTTGCTCTCTGGGTTCATCGAGGGTCATTACTTCAGCTAAAAGTGCATCTGCATTCTAAGGGCAACTCCTCATGAATGTCAAGTCAAGTAGCCATCATTTAAAAAACAATCACTGTCAGTGTTTTACAGTAATTATAGGCCAAAACATAGAAAATATATTTTTCCAAATACATTTTAAAGCTGGTAGTGTGAATGACAAACCAGTAACATTCCTGAAGAGATATCTTAACTTGTGGATAATGTTGGACAATGTCCCTCTAAAATGAACAAAAAAAATATCAAACATAAGGAATCTTATTTATTAGGAATTTTAATGATATATTTAAAAAATCTTGAAAGCAAAATGAAGAAATCACTTATTGCTTACTGCAATAAATCAGCAAGTTTAAACTCTAAAAAGGACATTTGACTCAAATGTCTTTTTCGGAGTGTAATTTGTCTGTTATTACATTATCACAAGCTAGACGCTTACTTACAACGTCTCCACATTCAGTGACAAGATAAGTCCCTTTTTCTTCTTTCTCTTCGCACTTCGCTTTTTTCTTTTCCTCCTCAGGAAACGTGCTATACCTGGAATTAGCCGTTATCTTGGCTTCAAACATCATACTGTGCTTAATACATCCTATCCCAACCTTATTGCATTATAGCTGAATGTGGGTAGCAGAGTCCAGTGTGAGAGGTTTCAGTGCGTCACACTGATGGAAGTGGATTTAAAATAACACAGTTAATGTGATATTAATAGATGTAAATCAAACTATACAGCATATTTAATTCAGAAGTTAAAGATTGAATTAATTAAAAGTATAAAATCATATTTTTATTCCTCACCTCTAGTAGTATCTCGGAGTATCTTTTCTACATACATTTGCGATCCCAAGAAGCTAAATCTAATTTATTTTGAGGATCCCCTGATATTTGCTCGAGCCCAATATTTGTAATTAACACGCATTCATGTCCCCTTCGTAATTAAAAGTAATATTCCATTTAGTGATATTTTTCATTTAGTGCCATCATCTGGTCAAGATTTTTTTGCTAACATGCTCAACCAACTGGTGAACATGCTAAACATTACACCAGCTAAACATCCGTATCTAAGCTTTGTCGTTACCCTCACAGTAGTGCTGTCTAGTTCGTCCTCACAGAGCAGCTAGACGGCTGCAAACTCTTCATGTTCTTGTTTAAATGTAATATTTAATAATACATTTCCATCCACCTCGCTTTTATTGGGGCGGAGCCAAACCGACAACTCGAGATCTGGACTGCTCTATCCGGACAAAACTGTCCGATGGAGAGCACTAGAGGTGGTGAAGTGAGAAATGATGTGTTTTTTTAACCAGACTGAATCAACGCACTTATTTAATCCTAGAGCTTTACAAAACGTGCAACCAAACCCGTTTACAAATACTAGTATACCCACATTCAAATCATTTTCATTCTCATGTTACTCGTCTGTTCATTGTAGACTTCAGGCAGTCATGTCTGCCCTGTGTCCCACAGAGAACAATGACACGTCTCTGCGCCCTGTAGTATTGATGTCACCAAGGTGAGAGAGTCCCAGAGGTTTTCAGCCTGCTTAGATGGCCTCGTACTCATCCCTCCCGACTAAAAGAGACCTTTCTTTTGCCCTGTCGCCCTGGGATCATTCGGGATTTAATTCAAAGTCTAGCAGCCAGGCAAACTGGTGCAGACAGCAGAAAGCCCTGAGGCCATGCCAATGCCTGCCTGCCACCTCCCATCCGTTTGGTCTGCTCTGAGGCTCTAGACTGCCGAGGGTGGGGGCACGGGCCCGAGTTTGATCAAGTCATGATCATCAAACGCATTCCCACAGCTTGATGGATGCCCACGCAATGGTTGTAGACTCCTGACAAGGTTTCATATTCTCCCTTCCCCTTCACACCAGTAGAGCGATTCACATTATCTCGCTTTATTTCTCCAGCTACCCCTGGAAAGTTGTACTCTCCAGTTTGCGCTGTGTTTGACGAGTGTTTCTCCTCCTGTCGCTTCAGAGGAAGCCCAGCCCGTGGCCACTGTCACTCCCTCCGTGCTGACTGTCCAGCAGGGCCGGCGGGCAGAGTTTCGCTGCACAGTGAGCGGGAACCCAACCGCAGCCATTGAATGGATCGGTATGACCAGTTAGTTCCCTACTTTTGCAGTGCTTGGTGCAGAGCTTGTCGAGCTATATTTAAAGTCCATTGAGTGGAAAGGCCATTTTATTTTCTTCGACCTGCGGGCTTCAGTGACAGAGTGTAACTGTGTGAACGTTGCAGGAGGTCCGGGGAACAGAATGAGCCCGAGAGCTGTTGTACGAGGTGGCGTTCTAACATTCACAGCAGTGGACCCAGCTGACGAGGGAGAGTACACCTGCAAGGCCCTGAACACTCACGGGGAGCACACAGCACGGGCTTCCCTCTTTGTCCAAAGTATGCTTTGTATTCGAGTGAATGTTTATTACATGTTTATTACACATGTTTATACACTTACAAAGTGGGGAGCCTTCTCTCTTTTGAGAACAACTGAACGTAATGAACTGTCACGCATAATAAGCGGGGTGGCTGTGGTGGGTATTTTTTTGCATTTTTGATTAATTATTCATTTTTTGGTCAGAATCTAACCCAACTGGCCTCGGCACCCAGCCTCAAGTCCAAGTCAGTCCCCAAAATATCGAAGCTCATGAAGGAGACAACTTGAGGTTGTACTGCAGAGCAACAGGAGTACCCACCCCGAAGCTCACCTGGCTGAAAAATGGAGGGCAAATCCCTCCACAGGTGAGATACCACCTGCTGTCTCAGTGCCTTGATGATCATTTTAACGTGGAATAATTACTGCATTTACATTCTGCCGAGCTGTATCGCTATCTTGCACTTCGAGGTGTGTCCTGTGCCGATGGTATTTTTTCATCACACTGTCAGTTGTTATGACTGTTTCAGCATTTTGACCATTTACCCTGATTTTTTCCCTCTGTTTGTCTCCTCCCCCTTTTTTGTTTTGATCCCACCCTGTTCTGACGTTTACTCAGGCTATTCCCTCTCTTGGTTTCCATCAATTTAAAAGCAACAGTCTCGATGTGTTACAAAGACGTATTGAGGAGCTGCAGGTCTGTCCATCTGTCCGATGTCCGTCCTGTCTCATAGTTCTAAGCCATTGTCCTCTACTGACCTCGTCCTCACACTTTGTCAAGTGCAAGTGCATGATCAAATGTGTCCTTGATTCACACTTCGTAGCCCTGCTAATGTACTACAGCTGCTCACTAAGTCCCTTTAGAGCTAATTCCAAATACACTAAACTCAACCAGCTGCATCTGGTTGACTTGTTAGTGTATTTGCATGCACTACATGTTTTTATGTCGTGTTATGTTTATTAACAAAAGTGTTTCATAGTCCTTTTTTGTTTTGTGCTGTCACATCATCCCATCCCTGACTTGTTTTGGCTCTCAGCGCTCAGTTGACCATCATCATTCCATTGGGTGTATTAACAGGACTAAGTATACAGGAGCTACTTGTAGGTATTTCAGACATATTTTGCTCCGTGCCAAACGCATCCCGCTGCCCCCCAACGCAAGGGGGTATTGTGTTGGTCTGGTTTCTGCATAGCCCTCCTCGTCCCGATGAGGGCTTCGGGGCCTGTTTAGTGCTGCCTCAGAGAGCCTCTGCGTTGTGTCAGCCTTTCCCAGGGAGAGCCGGGCTCTGCCGTGCGACCACGCAGAAATTCTCTATGCTCTAGCAAACGGCTTGCTTTGAAAACTCCTCAATGGGTTCAGACACACATTGAGTGTGGGCCCGCCTCAGCCACTGCTCGGTTTAGCCTCCCTCACGGTTGAATGAGCCGGAGCTAAGCAGCTTTATCCGTGGATGCCCCAACACCCCCCGGATACAGTAATCCCTCCCTGGACCCTCCCCTCCTGATTCCACACTTGTTTCCAAACTTCATGAAAGCTCATTTTCAGCCTTGCTGGACCTCTGACAGCCATGTGGAGCAGTGTACAAACAAGTCAAGTTGTCAATGGCTGGTAAACCAGAAAGTCTGGAGAGTCCTTAAACTTGAGTGTTGTAATTAAAGAAGAGTTTTGGTCCTGACTCGATTTTGATGGTGGATATTTTGATTACCGAGGCACTGGCTCGAGATTATTCTAAGATTTCTCAGTTAACTGCTTTATAAAGTAACCACCGTCTCAAATCAATGTTTCACAAATTGTCAATTCTAACTCTCCATACCTTTTTCATCAGTCATTAATCAATCATATAGTTTTAGAATATTGACACTAGTGTAGTAAATTGTGTTGTCACTGATTATAATGTGGAGACACTCCAGGTGAAGGAGGTAAAACATTTACCTGATAGATAGTACCATGAATCTTCCCCAGTTGATTACAAGTCTTTTTAGATGTTTTGATGAAATATGCAAATGACACGTGATCTAATTTAAATATTGAAATACAATTTAAACTTGAAATGCAATTAGTGGAGTAAAATAACCCCCTAAATGTGTATTGTGTATGTTTTTTTTCTTATCTGAAAAAATACAAAAAAGTTGCCTGGATGGTCTCCTCTTAACAAATTAATACCCCACCAATCATTGTAGAAATATTAACAGTACTTTGTGCACAGTTTCATGTTCAAAGTATAGTGTCATATAAATCCTGAATCAAAGATCCATTTCCTGAGACTTAAGTGTAGCAATAACAGCTCTTGTCTTGTCTTAAAGATCGACTTCGTAGTGCTTTTGTGTTGCTATTAGCTAGTAATGTCAGCAATGTCCTATGTGTGTTGTTTAAAGCGACATGAGACAAGTAAGTGATTGCTTTGCATCTGACATGACATGTTTTTAATGATGTAAATAATCGTAAAATCATATTATTGTAATTCACAGTGCTGTATATCATGGTGTAGTTGAGATAGGTGTCTAATCTCGTCACATATTGGTGTGTCTTCTCCAGGCTCGCATAGACCGCACCGACATTGGTACTCTGCTCATCCCCAACATCCAGATGTCCGACTCGGGCACATACATGTGTGTTGGTAGCAACAGCATTGGCTCAAATAGTGCTCCCATTAAAGTGTCTGTGCTCAAAGGTGAGTTGACCTGGTAGGAAAAGAGAACCAAACCCATAACCATCCCCCTCCACCCTTTCATCCTATACTAACACCCTAAGCCCCCCCGCCCCCCCCCCCAAACACACACACACACAGCCTCGGAGAAACACAGGAACACAAATAGTAGTTTCCTTGTAATCATCTCATTTTCACCAATACTAATTACAAAGCACATTGAATGTAAAACAGAAAGGTATACAAGTACATGTAACACGAGCCCTTGCATCCACTTGAACAACCAAGAAAAGATAAACAGTCAATAGCGCCTGTGTTTGTGCAGGAGACCATAGCCTCTCAGTGGTCAGCATCCAGCCAGCTATAGCTGATGTCCAGGAGGGTCAGAATCTGGAGCTCAACTGTTTTGCCCGTGGAAATCCTCCCCCTCAAGTCTTGTGGACCAAAGCCAGTGGACGACTCTCCTCTAACCACCAGGTAATCACACAAAAATGCAAAAGGAAAAAGGCATCATTGTGCCCCCATTAAATGCCATATTAATGTTGTATTGTCAACAAAGGAAATATGTGTATTATATAGTGGTAGTAGTAGTAGAAGTAGAAGTAGTAGTAGTAGTAGTAGAGGTGGTAGTAGTAGTAGAGGTAGTAGTAGTAGTAGAGGTGGTAGTAGTAGTAGTAGTAGTAGAGGTGGTAGTAGTAGTAGTAGTAGAGGTGGTAGTAGTAGTAGTAGTAGTAGTAGTAGTAGTAGTAGAGGTGGTAGTAGTAGTAGTAGAGGTGGTAGTAGTAGTAGAGGTGGTAGTAGCAGCAGTAGTGAGCATGTAGTAGTGGCAGTGGTGCAGTAGCAGAGTGCAGTAGTAGCAGTGGTAGTGCAGCAGTGGCAGCAGTAGTAGTGCAGTAGTAGCAGCAGTAGCAGTGGCAGTAGTAGCAGTGCAGCAGTGGTAGCAGTGGTAGTGGTAGCAGTGGCAGTGGTGCAGCAGTAGCAGTAGCAGTAGTAGTAGCAGTGGTAGTGGTAGTAGTGGTAGTAGTAGTAGTGGCAGTAGTAGTGGTAGTGGTAGTAGTGGTAGTAGTAGTAGTAGTGGTAGTGCTAGTAGTAATAGAGGTGGTAGTAGTGTTAATTTGTCAGAAGTAAATTGATGAGTTTTCCTGTAAGCTGAACTGAAGTGACTTGATTCCTTGTCTACTGTTTGCAGGTTCTGGGCAGTCAGCTGCGTATCCTGTCAGCCACTCCAGAGGACTCAGGGGAGTATATCTGTCGGGTGAAGGGCAACTCTGGAAACCCAGGATCTCATGTCCAACAAGCCTCTGTGTCGGTGTCTGTCACTTCATCATCTTCACGTAAATTGCTCAACACTTCAGGCCTCGTACAGGTGGAATATTTAGTATTTCAACGGAATAAAAACAAAGAGCCTGTTGATTAACCTTGACAGGGATTAGGATACATTTAATGTTAATTACAGATGGCAGCATCAGTTAGAGGCTGGGAATAATACATAAAGGGCTGGGCATTACATGGCAGGGTGTCACACTACACTGCCTCATTTCATGAATGTACTTTCCAGTGTAGCCCAGCGTGACCTCACACTGAGTGATTTTCCTCACTACTGTCCCATGATCTCATCCTCATCCACTCCTCCTTGGACTTCAGTGACGTTTGAGTTATTTCACTGCTGCCGTTGAAGACCATAGAATAGTTATTTGTTACTTCAGGTTTCTGTGATTTATGAAGTGTGATTGTAAACAGCAATGTTCGAATAGAATGTCGGGAGCCCAAAACGCTGCTTTCTGCTGCAGGTCTTCAGAGTCCAATCATCGCCATAGAGCCCCACAGTTCTGCAGTGCGTGTGGGGGAGTCGGCCAGCTTCAGGTGTCGGGTGTACAGCGGAGCCCAGCCTGTCAGACTGCAGTGGAAACTGGCCAACAACCAGCCGCTGCCAGGTAACAACCACACACACTGAGGAGTAAACCTGCTTCATGAGTTCTGATTTTATGATGTTATTATTTTGCCACCAATTTGCATATACAACCCACCCATTAATTATTCCTCTGTTACTTCATTTATTGAATAATTCAGAACTCTTTTTTTCTCAAATCCCTTTTCTGTAGACTTGCATTGACATTTCTTCCAGTAATAAAATAGTGCATGTTATTTAGCCCTGTAAGATTTGATGACATGCTTTCTTTCTGCAGCTTAGTTTTTTCTGACATTTTATTCTGCTAATTTTGAATATCTTCAAGGGGTGATTTAGACACAAGATTGGGAACTACTGTCCAGGCTACTCCAGCGATATAGTTTTGCTCTTCCATACAACTGGAGGAATGAAAAGAGATAAAAACAGTGGATCACACGAAGTGCAACTGAAGAACATTTGTGAATCAGGCTCAGAATGAGTCAGGTACCATTTAACATTATATTATATAGCATATTTAATGTTTTGCTACACTGCTCTACAGATAATGTTAAAGTTGGCCCTGATGGTTCTGTTATTACCATTACCAATGCCCGCCCTATGGATCATGGTGCCTACCGTTGTGTGGCGAGTAACCCGTTCGGCATCACTCACACCATTGTGTCTTTGATTGTCAAAGGTAAGCCAGAGTTCAGTCTTCTCACACCCATAGAGCTCTCAGTGAAGGGTTCCCTCTAGTGGCTGATCGGATACAGAGTTGCATTATTTTGTATCTGTGCCCTCAGTGTCTCCTGTGGCCACTGTCACCCCTGTTGGACCCATACATGTCAGGGTGGGAGAACCGATTAACCTGGAATGCCAGGCATCAGGAGAGCCCCGCCCTTCAGTCTCATGGCACAGACTGGACAGCAACCGCAAGACCATGCTGAGCAGCCCCGTGCCCATGGAGTCCAATGCAGTCATGCAGGTGATGCATCCAACACAAACTGTTTGTTATCCAACACTTCTGTGTTGCTATTTGAAGTTAGTATGAGGAACTTTTAAGTGTTCATGAAACAGTCTCACGTTAATGCCTTCTCTATGTGACCTACATAAGTAGACGGACATCATGTGCAAGAAGGCCAGCTATATAGTTGAGTTATTTTCTATGTTTCTCATCGGTTCCTCACACTGCGGTGTGAGGGAGGTGCGGACAAATCAGATGCTGCTGTAAAATGAGAGCTTTTCTAAAGGGACTCCGGTGTACTAACACTTTAGTCCACAGGGACCGCCAAAATCAACACACAATTAAATCCCTCATAGTAGCTTTAATGCTTCAAATCAATGTTTGATATCAGCTTTACGTTCTGAACTTGTGTAATTATGTTTGGTGAGATATCTCGTTTTTGCTTGTACAGATACTAGTGGCACGTCCAGAAGACAGGGGCACTTATGTTTGCACAGCTCGCAACAACGAGGGCACCACTGACACCAAGGTGGAGGTCATTGTAGAGGGAGGCTCCCAAGTGCCCACAGTCCCCAGGGCTTCAGTTCCTGAGCCGCTGATGGTTGTGGTGGAAGGGCAGATTGCAACGCTGCGCTGTGAGGCCCACGGTAATGATGGTCATTTATACAGCTGGAATTCACTTGACGCCTTTTTCTCTTGTCTTTCTGTGGAACCTTTTCATGTTGCATCTCCAAAACCAAAGACGTCTAAAAACAAAATACCTGCCCCACCTTTTTTTATTGTAACGAATACCATAAGAATAAAAAAATGTAATTCTTCGCAACAACAAAATTGCAGAGCATATAACTTCTGTTTTGACTCTGAAATCTGCTATTGTAGGTCTCCCACCCCCGACGATCACCTGGTCCAAGCTGCGGTCTCCACTACCTTGGAGACACAACCTGGAGAACAATAGCCTGGTGCTGCCCACAGTGGGCCGCCAAGACTCCGGAGAATACATCTGCTCTGCAACCAACAACATGGGCACCAGTGAAGTCACCATCATGCTCGATGTGGAGAGTGAGTGGTTGTTTGCTGTCATTTATTATTCATTTATTCATGTTGTGGCATATACAGTGGGTATACAATGTCTCATTGTGTAATGTATATTTCTTGAGAAAACATAGAGGCCTAGTAAACCTTTTTTCTCTCTAGCGCCTCCTTATGCCACTTCTGTGCCTGACGATGTGGCTGTGCGGGTCGGGGAGGTGATCAGGTTGCAGTGCCTTGCGCATGGCACTCCTCCCCTGACCTACACTTGGACCAAGCTGGACGGAAACCTGCCCCCGAGGGCCCAGGTCAGCGGAGGAGATCTTCAGATCAACCTGGCTACCGCTGAGGATGCTGGGAGCTATAAGTGCGTGGTCTCCAACAAAGTAGCCAACAGCGAGGTGATCGCTAAAGTCACAGTCAGATGTAAGTTGATTGATAATATAATGATTTGACAAGTTTTTATCATGTTTTAGATAGTGAATTGCTCAACACATTGTGCACCACATATACATCTCTCCTACAGAGAACTCAATAACTAAATCATATTTCTTTCCTTCCCATCTGCAGCCCCCTTGGCAGTGCGTGTGTCACCCCAAGTTGAAGTAAAGGCCCAAGGCAGCGCTGTGGAGTTCACCTGTTCATCAGCGGGTGGTATAGAGACCAAAATTGAGTGGCTGAAGGAAGGTGGAGCCCTGCCTCCGAACCACCACGTCAAGGATGGGGTGCTCAGGTGACTCATCCACTCATATCGCTGTCTGTTTGTTTAAACCAGCTCTGAGTGTATCAATACGTATGATGTTGAATGACCAATCTGCCAGTTTTGCATGATTCCCCCATTAAGAAACAACATTAAGTACAATTTATACATAATATGTACTTAAAGGATAATACTTCCCAAGCCTCTCTGTGGATTTCAGCACTGAGCCTGTTGGTTCCTTCTGAAGCTGTAAAGCTTCTATAAAAAAAGAGTCACAAACCTATATTAAACAGGAGTAAAAGCCTTGTATTTGGTGCTCTAGCAAATATTTAAAGCAGCAGGAAGATGAACTGTATCTAGGATTGACTCAAAATAAAACTACACAACCAAATATTCATCTTAACCCTCCTGTTACCTTTACATTTACTAACATATTTTACCCTCGGGGTCAATTTGCCCCCCAGCAATTAAAACCTCCAGAACATTATTAGAATTAATATTGTTTCCCAAGTTTAAGTGTGAGGTACTTTATGTTTGTTTGTTGACTACCTAAATAGCCCTTTAAATATATAAAAAAGTTGATATTTCTTATATGTTTGACACAGTGAAAAACAGCCTGGGGTCAAAGTGACCCCAAGGAACACCGACATTAAACATTGAATGTGGTCAGATTGACCCGAAAGGTAACAGGAGGGTTAATAAGGGAACATGTGCAATAGTGTGGCTCATTAAGGATTTTAAAAATGCTTTGGACAACAATTGCTAGAGGAATAAGCTATATCAGGCTTTGGTATTTTCATGGGTATTGTTGACAATAAGCAACACATATATCACCAGGCTTATCCTTAAATGGGCCAAAACATTTAAATTCCTTTCGGTCTTTAAGAATAGGGGGCCTAAGATATTGTGTTAAGTGTTTAATGTGTGTTATTTAATCTCTCTCTGCAGGATTGAGAACCTGGAGCAGAGCAACGAAGGCGTTTATATCTGCAGAGCCAACAGTGTGTACGGTCAGGCCCAGGACATGGCCAGGTTGACTATCCAAGGTCTGCTACATTCCCTGCCAATATACGAGTATACACCGTGTAGCATCAAAACATAACCTGTTGCTGTTCTTATCTTTTCCGTAGCCCTGCCAAAGGTCATGATCAACGTGCGCACCTCGGTGCAGACTGTGATGATAGGGAACTCTGTGGAGTTTGAGTGCCAGGCTGTTGGCGACCCAGAGCCCACAGTTAAGTGGAGTAAAGTCGGTGGGTCTCTGCCTGCTCATATCATGGTGAAGGACGGCATGCTGAGGATCGAGAGGGTGACGGAGGCCGACGCCGGGCAGTACCGCTGCACGGCCACCAACGACGTAGGCTCGGTCCAGTCGCATGTGGTGCTTAACGTCCAGTGTGAGTGCACAAGAGGAGAAAATGAACTTAAACACATTCTCTTTACTTCCATGACACACATTCAATTCATGCACTTGCACATACACACTGATGCATTACGCTGGCACCACTCATTAAAACCTTTGACTGTTCGCACAGCCATTCCTCAAATTGCTGCGCTGCCTGAAACCAAGGAGGTCACCGTGGGGTCTGATGCGGTCTTGCCCTGTGTGGCTTCAGGATACCCTTCACCTGAGATCAAATGGTCCAAGGTAACCAAGATACCTCTTTAATTCAGGCAGCTTCATATTTCAAGAGTCATTGTTTCTGAACTCATTTAAATACTCTATAATGTCTATAGACTCCATACAGTAGAATAGACTTTTTGTTGACGCTAATATTATTTATAATGCTGATTGTGTCTGTTTCTGTATCTAGTTGGAAGAAGAGCTTCCTCCTAAGTGTTTCCAGGAGCTCAACGCGCTGACGGTTCCTCGTGTCAGCCATGAGGATTCTGGGATATACGTCTGCACCGCCTCCAACAAACAAGGAAGAGTGGAAGCCTTTACTACACTTCAAGTTCACGGTTAGTCCGGGTGTAGAGAGAGTACCGTGGGAAGGAATGTCAATAAATAAATGAAAAGGAAAAATGTTGAGTATGAACTGCATTGTTTTCTGTCTCTAAAAATAGATGATATGCTTTTTTTTCCAGAGAGAGTGATACCATACTTTGCCCAGGAACCTTTGTCGTACCTCACCCTGCCCACCATCAAACATGCCTACAAGGCTTTCAGCATTAAGATCAACTTTAGACCTGACAATGTTGATGGTAAGGAAATGCAACCATACATTTGCTTCCCAGTTAAATGTAATAGTTTATCAATTTAGACGTTTCTCTTGTTGTATCTTTCAGTTTGGTAATGTTTTCAGCTTTTTGTCCTATGTTGTGTACTATGTTTGTCATATTTCTTCATGTATAATTTCAATGCGTCTTCTGTCCCTTCCTTCTCCCCCTCACCAACGTGGTGGGAAGGTCTCATATTGTACGCTGGTGAGTCTCAGGGCTTGAGAACAACAGGAACTACAGACTGATGTTGGCAGCACTGCTTTTGGCTCCATCCTTCTCTCATATTATGCATACAGCGCAGAGATGATTTTGGGGCTGTGAAAGAGATTGGTGCATGTTTTCATTTTGGCTTTCATAAAACTCCATAGGCTTCATAATAGTTTTGTTACAAATCTACTTTTACACCCCAGTCAACATTATCAGCTTCCACACTGCCTACAGAGCAGCACTGCTGCTTAAAACACAGTTATTGTATGCTAGAATTGTTAAATGCAACTCTACATACACACTTCTTGAGTTGTTCTTTGTTTGAAAAATGTCTACAGTTCTGAAAATAGTGACAGCAACAATAAAAGTGCCTTTGCAAAAAAAGAGAAAAGGCTTCTTTTATCCTATTCCCAGTTGGTGCAAGATGTGTGGGGACAGGACAGCAAAATGAATAAAAGCAACAGGAAAAATTTTCAAAAATGAAAGGAAAATGTGTTCTTCTTTAGACTGAATAGATTAAACTAATGTGTCACTCTTTGGATTTTTACTGTCTCACCACATCCCACCCATCGGGTAACAAACAGGCCACAAATGTATTGCGGAAGCTATTTGAACACGCTCTGCTCCTTAAATGTATAAATGTGTGCTACAAACATCAGAATATTGATGTATGTGTGAACACTTGAACTATTAACTTTGTGTTGCACATTTATGCATTCGACTTGATCACTCATTTTCAGGACTTTCAGAGAGTACATAGATGTGTGAAAGGGCATGTTCCCACTTCCCTGTGAGCGTCTGTGGCTCACATAAAGCATGTGTTCCCAGCATGTGCTGACAGAAAAAAGAGGACTGCTAGTATCATGTGACTAGTTGCACTTGTCAGCCGAGTGATGCCCAGATATGATGACAGGTTATAACCTGGCTTTGGTTGGCTTTAAACTTGCCCCGCCGTAGCATGCTGCTTACCATCCAGCATCCAGTTTTCAAAGAATTTCTCTTCCATATGAATGACTCTTGAGACAAAGCTGAAACACGGAAATGTTCCACCTCTGACTCAAGAAAATTATTGAACAAACTGGAAGATTCCACTTGTTTGAATTAGAAAACTAGATCTATTGAACTATTTAGATTGCTATTATTGTAGGGGACACATTTAGGATTAAGTGTGTACTTATTCTTACTCTTTCTTTTTTTGTGGTGCAGGTATGATCCTCTACAATGGCCAGAGGAGGACCACGGGAGCAGACTTTATCTCTCTGGGACTTGTGGGCGGCCGTCTAGAGTTCAGGTCAGTTTATAAACTTTATACTGATTTTAAAAATTCTGCTAATAGACAGAAAGACAGCAGGATGACCTTGTTACAATGATTCTGATGCTGTCTTAGGTTTGACGTGGGCTCAGGTATGGCCAGCATACGCGACACCAACCCTGTCAAACTGGGAGAATTTCACACAGTTGAGTTGTATCGCAACCACACTTTGGGCTATATCATAGTAGATGGAGGGGAGCCCATCAACGGCAGCTCACAGGTACTTCTGTCAATGTTTATGTAACTCCCACTTTCACATATGACCATTTGATTTATTCATTCAAGTTGATATGTTTCATAAATGTATGTATTCGGTCCTCAGGGCAAGTTCCAGGGCCTGGATCTGAATGAGGAGTTGCATGTGGGTGGTTATCCCAACTACACAGTCCTCGCCAAAACAGCTGGGATTAAGACTGGTTTTGTTGGTAAGACGTCACTCTGTTTACACCATGAAAGGAAACATTTTATGGAGGAAAAAGTCCTCTTGGCGTGAAGTCCTTATTTAATGTTGCTACTCTGCAGGCTGTATCCGTCAGCTGGTCATCCAGGGTGAGGAGGTCATTTTCAAAGACCTCGACCACAGCTCTACTGGGGTCACAAACTGCCCCACGTGCAAAGACCACCCATGCCAGGTCAGTTACATCCATCCACTTGATGTATTTGTAGCTTTTTGGCTGTGTTTAATTCCATTGCATCCAGTTTATTTCTTCCATGTCATTATTCAGAATGGAGGGAGGTGTGAGGACTCAGAAGCCAGCTTGTATAAGTGCGGTTGCCCCAGAGGATTCACAGGCAGCAACTGCCAGCACCACTCATCCCTGCATTGTCACTCAGGTACATGAGAAGCTCCACACGACCACCAACATACAAACAAATAGCTTGTTTCTATCAACTCTATCCGTGTGCACCAATATTTAAGAAATAACAAGTTGTATGTCTCTGTGACCTAAATTCTAACAGAGGCTTGTGGACCAGACGCCACTTGCATCAACCGCCAAAATGGCCTGGGCTATGACTGCCGCTGCCATCTTGGCAAGTCTGGAAACAAATGCATGGATGGTAAAACAGGGAGTTACTATCATCTCCCAAAAAATGTCCCACGTATTTTAGTGAATTATGCAAAATTGATATTGATATTTTTCCTAGAAGAAATTCTCTATTATGTATTTTCCTTCTTGTTCACTTTCACTAGGGGAATTGGTGACCACTCCACTGTTTGATGGCGAGGAGTCATACATAGCCTATCCTCCCCTGACCAATGTTCATGATGACCTGCGTGTTGAGCTGGAGTTCAAGCCCCTGGAAAGAGATGGCCTCATGTTCTTCTGTGGAGGGAAGAAAATACAGGTGGAGGACTTTGTAGCCATCTCCATGGTGGAGGGACATGTAGAGTTCAGATATGAACTGGGCACAGGTAAAGTTTTAACGCATATCTTTGGTATTTTCATTCAGGTATTGATTTATTTGTCCTAAATGCTTTTGTAAATTATCATTAGGAACATTTTTTGTGTAGTTAGAGAGACTCAAATTGAGATGCAAAGAGTTCAAAAAAAGGTAAAGACATTCAAGATCTATCTGGGCCTCTTTTGATTTTCAGGCCAAGCGATCCTTCTAAGTCCAGAGCCAGTCACTCTGGGCCAGTGGCACAGAGTTGTGGTCGAGCAAAACAAGAAGGCCGGCCACCTGAAGGTTGATCAAGGCCCAGTGGTGAAGAAAACGTCTCCCGGAAAATCCCAGGGCCTTAATATCCACACCCCCATGTACCTGGGAGGAGTTCCCAACATGGACATCCTGCCTAAGCCGGCCAATGTCAGCGAACTGTTTGAGGGATGTATCGGAGAGGTGAGATCTCTCTGTTATGAAAAAATGAATTAAATGTAATTGATATTGTTCTGTATTTGGTTGCTTAAACTGGTCTGCGCTGCGTGCTTAGGTTTCCATCAACAACAAAAAGGTGGATCTGTCCTACAGCTTCACAGAAAGCAGATCTATCCGCCAGTGTGTGGACAACAGCCCCTGTGACCACCGGCCCTGCCTGAACGGTGGTCACTGCATGTCGAATGTTGAATATGAGTACCAGTGCCTCTGTGAGGACGGATTCGAAGGTTAGTGTTCACACTCAGTCTTCTTAACACTGGAAAAGGCCAAGCATGCATCTTATCTGCCCAGAAGTCCTGCATCACATTTGTGTTTTCTGACAATTTTCTACTTCATTATATAAAAATAGAAGATGTTTTATCGAGCTGTATTTTGTCAAAGGTGACTTTAACTATGAACTATGCTCATTGGCTTCAAGAAAATCCAACTATGAATACATTTCAACAGATCTGCTCCTTGAAAAATATCTGGATATTTTAAGTGGATAAATCCCAAAAAACAATTAGCATTTATAATGTATTCTCTCCAGAGCCTATGAACTCGCCCGGCCTTTGGTGTAAACCTGACTCCCGACCTTTCACTCCTTACCCATAACTGGTGTGTGACCCCACAGGTGAGCGCTGTGAGGTGGTGAAAGACGCGTGCCAGAGCAACCTTCAATGCCAAAATGGCGGCAGCTGTGTCAATGGCCAGTGTGTGTGTGCGGCCGGCCACACAGGTCTAAACTGTGGAGAAAGTAAGTATCGACTAGCTACGCAACCGTACCAAATATTGTATCCAAGCCAAAGCCACTAATAGCATTAGCACAATTTATTCTTATGCAGTAGCAAAAGCAGTTTTCAAAAACAAAACTCCAAATGTTCAAAGCATTTGTCCCGTTATCACATTACTGCTTACACCTCCAACCTATGGACACAAATATTCGTCATCAAAGCAGAACGACTACTAATGAGCACACAGGACTCACATTCTCCACAGTATGAAGCCCTTCTAACATCAGACAGCTCACCCCCAGCATTGCACTGCATGCTGGGAGGGTTAACCCTCAGTAATCACGTATGTCTTACCCCTGCACTCTCATAGCTATATATCCTGCACACACAGGCCAGGTCTCCAGCTTCCCCGAGGCCCTGAGGAATTTGGAAAGTAGCGAGGCAAATGGTACAGTATCTTAATATTCAGTCTGCCTGACACGACTGTGACTAACAGGGGCCCATCTGAGCTCGAGGGGCCCCCCGTCCCCTCCAAGCTCAACCCAAACTGTCTATTGCCTAACACATGTTCGTGCATTCCAAACATGCCCCTGCACTCAACTGAGGCTCTGATGCCTTCTGTAAGGTTGGGAGAGGGAAATTCTGCATCTGTAATAAAAGGTAACAGGATGGTAAACTGTTGTTGGGGGATCAACTGGATCATGCTGCCTGTTTTTGGACCCAGATGGAAATGTGGAATTCCCCTTGTTTTTCTTTTTCCTTAATGACATGTCAATGCCTGTAAGATGGCTACTCATAACATTACATGTTGTGTCCTGTCCGTCCACCTCAAGAATGCCCGTCTGTACAAGAATAAAACAACAGTACTTGTTCTTCTCACTTAATCCGTCTGTCAGAACATTAAATCTCTTCCACACATTTATGCTGTGACTAACAACTCGACCACGTTTGTTGAAAGCAGTGTGATGCGGTTTGGGTGCGATACATTTCGTACGTAGGTATTGGTGCATGGACCGTGGTGAGTTCAGTTTGCTCTCTGAAAGCTCAGAGATGGTGCAGGGTGTGAGGAATGGAAACTGATTTGCCCATGTGTTGGTGAGGACTGTCATCGGTTTGCATCATTGAGCCTGGTGTGGTCGTGCTGAAGGTTTTTGTTATTTTTGTTTTTGAAATTGCAGTATTTGCATATGAATTTGGGGCACATAAAGTGCCTGGCAATGTAGCCTTTGAGAGAAGAAAACACATGATGTTCTTACAATGGAAAAGTTGTAAGCAATGTATCATCTTTATACACTGATGTTTTGCTGTTACAACTTGATATGTGCTTAGGGTGGCTAACTAAGTTTATTGAAATGATCTCTTGAAATGAACCTATTGTGACAGTAAGCCAACAAATGCAGTAATGTCATAAGCCACCAAGCTACTAAGCATAAAGGTTTTATTGTTTTATTTCTTATGAATTCAACAACAAGAGAACGAATGTGTTATTTCTTTATTTTAATTGTTATATGGTCTCGCTTGAAACACTACAAACAAATACAATAAATGTCTTTGTGATTTCAGGATACCTCTTCTTTGTCTTAATGTTGTATGTAACCAAGCCTTTGGGTTTCTTTCATGCTTTTGCCACTGGAGGGCCCTATAACTGTGAATGAAAGTCCACAGCAGCTTTACTATTATTTGAATATCATTTTGATTTGTATTTACTGTATTTTTTTCTAGATTCACCCTATCAGTATGCGGCTCATTTCAGCGATGATGGATACATTGCCCTTCCTAAATCTGTTTTCCCAAGAAGGTAACTATAGTTTATTATTTTATTTACTGTTATAACACTTATAATACAAAAAGAAATACCAGTCATGCATGATTCCATGAATATTTAGACGAAAATAAGTTTCATAAAACACTTTGATAAATCACTTTTTATATCCAATATAAATGTTCCCAATGCAATCATCAACTGCCCAAAGAAACCTCTCTCAAGATGTTTTGGCTGGTTTCGGATATGCTGCCTGATCAAATACATTATACATTATTTTAAAAAAAGTTTGAGATTTTTAAACCCAAAGCCTGTATATAAGAAGATATATAAGAAGGATTAATCTGATGTATTATTAGGAGTTGATGAAACAATTATGGGTAAAAAATATAGTTATTTTTCTTTTCTGTTTCAGCGGCCAACACTCGCCAGAGACGATCGAACTGGAGATCAACACAGGCTCCTCTGAGGGCCTGATCTTGTGGCAGGGAGTGGTGAGTCCTGGGCGTGCCTTCAGACTTTCTAATCTTACTGAGGCAAGGTTTAATCCACATTTTAAAACGGATACTTACACCTTCCCTCTTACATTTTAATCCTCACCCGTACTACTCTACTTAAGCACTCTTAATCATCACCATTACCTCATTATTAAAGATTTCATAATTATTGTTTAACTTGCGTGTCAACAATAATACATCTCTTGCACAATACTCCATTCTTTTTCATTTCACAGTTTAATGCATACTTGTCCCACTGAGGCTGTGACATCGTTGGGCATGTTGACTGCGGGCCAAGCTCTATCTCACACCACTAAATAAATGCATGTTGCTTCTCTAACTCACCCTCCATTTCCCTCAGGAGACCAATGGCGCACGCAATTTGCGAAAGGTGCATGCTAGTAAAAAGGTATCCACTCAAACACATGACACACCTTTTTTGTTGTTGTTGCATGTTTCATAACATGTGCTTGACATTCAAATGTGTATAACAGTTTTGAGATCCTACTGGAGAATCCCGTCATTTCGAATAAAACATTTAAAACAACAAGAGGATCCTTACTATTCTTGCTTTTTGCATAAAGGGATTTTCTGTCAGACTTCAACAAATACAGTCGGGAGCAATCCGTCTGCATTGCCTCATGTTTGCTATTACGACAGTTGTTGCTGAAATTACTGCAGCACTTCAGTGGTTCACAGTCGTCCATCCTACAGCATTCTCTCCCTCTGTTGACAAAACACATTTATTTCCAGGAACTTGGAGAACATGGCAAAGGCAAGGACTTCATTAGCCTCGGTCTGCAGAATGGACATCTTGTTTTCAGGTGACCCTGTAGTGCTGTTGACACTTCGATGACTTTTATTAGTATTAGTGCTTCATAATGTACTAATGCTGATGATTGGTATGATATCCAGTTACCAGTTGGGCAGCGGAGAGGCAAAGATTTTGTCCCGGAGGACCATCAATGATGGTAGATGGCATAAGGTCACAGCAGTCAGGTAAGTTTTTATATACATACATGTATATGTATATATATACATATATATTTATATATACTTATATATATATATATACTGTATATATATATATATATATATTTGATATATACTATTTCAGCCATTATTAATTTATCAACTGCTTTTTACATTTTTTTTATATGTCTGTGCATGGCCAGTGCTTATATTGAGACATATTTGTCGCCTAATCTTTCTCCTTTTTTGCAGAACTGGAAAAGATGGATACATCCAGATTGATGGAGGAACCGCGCTATATGGACAGTCTAAAGGCAGAAGCATCATGGTCAACACCAAAGGCAGTGTATACCTTGGTGAGTGAACTGAAAGCATAGAAGCCCAAAAATAATCATTTATTGTGTTAAAAGGCTGTGATAATGTGTTTTAGTTTATATTAAAAGTTGAATAGTAATAGATTATATTAATTAGTTAACATTGAGACATCTGGCACTCTTGATACAAAATCCCGATGTTGGGCTCTGTGGTCGATGGCTGCGCAAACTTAATTTAAATTTAAAAAACACAACGCTTTATACTTTTCAGTTTACAGTTTGTAAAAAAAAGAAATGTTTCGGCAAGCGTATTTAACTGAAAACACTGGTGAAGCTAGCTTTCATCATGAAAACTACTGCTGTAGAATTACTAACAAAGTTAGCGAGCTAACGCTAGTCACATTACATTACATTACATGTCATATAGCAGAAGCTTTTATCAAAGCGACTTACAATAAGTAGATAACAGATACCGTTTTCTATTTTCATAACATTATCTTCATTTTGTCTCTCGTCTTCGTCAACAACCAAGGTGTAAAATAGGTGCTTTGGTGAGTTTAATGTCTCAAGTAATAACTTCCTAACCTAATGCATATGCTTGTGTCTTCTCATGTGTCAGGTGGCGCCCCAGACATGGCTGCCATGACAGGAGGGAAGTTTTTGTCTGGAATGACGGGCTGCGTGAGGAACTTGGCAATGATGAACGCCAGGCCGGGACAGCAGCTAGCCCAGGCCATCGATCTGCAAACCCACGGAGCCCACGGCATGAACGTGCTGCCGTGCTCTAAATAGAATGCAGCACACATGAAAACACACACACACACACACCAACAAACACGTACACATACAGAGACTATGGAGTGATGTCATACTCACACAGCAGACTCACACAGAGACACTTGGTGCTTTGCTGCTACCAAAACATGCCAAGACGACACAACAGGATATGTTTCTCTGTGTCCAGTAAAACCAAAAAAGAGAGAAAAAAATTAAACAATATTAACAAGTCTTCTCTTCCTCAGCGTTGTATTCTCAATGAAGGACTATTAACACCGGAGAACCAGTACAGTTTACAAACTTCCAGCAGTAGTTTTAGCCATGAAAAGAGTAAGAGTAAAACATATTAGGCCTTCTACGGTGGGTCAGATCCTATGAAGTTGGAGATGTTTTTACAGCACTGAATTTGTATTTATATACATATGAATATATATATATATATATATATATATATATATAAACATATATATTATATTTGTGGGGGGAAAACATGCAAACTAACCATAACTGCTCTTTAACTTTCCTAGAAGTTATTCTGGGCTCTCATACTGTGTGTCCAGGGCTTTTTATAGGCCTAACTATTTCTAATACTTGAAGATGTTTAGGCCTTCTTTCTTCACTTCTGTAGAGGAACTTCTTTTTTTTGCGCACGCGAGCATGCAGTTACAGTCTTTTACAAATTATTGAGAGATGAGCGCACATGGTCACATGCAGCTTCAGTACACAACTCAGGTCGTCCAAAACAAATTAGTAATCACGAATGTTAATTACTGCTTTAACTCTGATTTTTTTTTTGCTTTGCTTAGTCATTCACAGCGCTGTCAAATCTTCCGTGTCTGTATTTGTTCTTTTTTTACGACAAAGAAAGAAACCGTGGTGCTAATATCAGACATTATTATACAGCACACAGTCAAATGGTTGCCGGTCTGTTACATGGATTAAGAAATGTTAAACCTAACAGTATACACCAGAGTCACGTGTGTTGCTATGCATGGCATTCAAGGTTGATTGTATAAGAATATGGCATGATTTGTTGCCTCTACAGCCATATTTGATTGAGTAGATCTCATAAAAGAGTGTAGTTGTTTATGTGTGATTGTTGAAGATGTTGTTTTATGTGTAAAACTATCTGCCAGACAGATATGAGTGAAAGATAGTACTTTTGCTGGTTATGGATGCCTCAGCCCCTTCCATTTCTCACAGGTCACTCTACTTTAAGCCACAATAGGGAGGCGTGTGCGAGAGCCATTAACCATATCCTCAGAAGGGTCAATTCAGAACAGGCTCAATATGTTTCTTAATTTTCAGGTTTAGTAGCTTTAGCAACAATGCAATGAGCTACAAAACTCTGAAGGGTCTGTGGTTTTCTCAGCAGCAAACAGCAGAAGGACACAGTTGGGATAGTGTTTGATAGTGTGTGTGGGGGGGGGGGGGGGGGGGAATGCATTGAAAGTCTCCTGCAGGTGTTGTGACCAGTAGTGTAGCTCGGATAAAGCATGCTCGCCTGCCTTTAGTTTCAACCACACCACAATACCACATCAGCGCGATCGTTTAAAATAGTTCTATTAATATCTTTTATGCGATTAAAATGAGCACTATTCTTTCTCTTAGTCATTTGTATTTATTTATTTTATGTTTTTTTCCTTTTCTTCTCTTTTTCATCGCTTTTGTTTCAAGGCTTGATTCTGCTGTTTTTAGAGCAATCACATCTTGCTATTTTTCTTTCCTCCGGTTATTGTGTAATGCCTCCCACTTCTCCCTGTTTCCCCCTCATGTTTGAGTTTGATACGGCCCCCCCAGAGGTTCCATGAAAGGTTGATATATAAAACCTTGAAATGCCTGGTCAAAATGTTAAATAGTTGTTATTATTCACTCAATGAAAAAAAGTCTTAGCCTCCCAATGCAGCAAATTTATTATATATCCACGCAGAAAGTTGTCATCATGTTTGTTCTGATATAAATATGTGGATTGAATCGAGCAACGGTTCAGGTCCAGGTTGAGGACACTGAAGCAGAGAATGATGGTGTGTTGGGGGCCTTTTTCTCAATATGTATCTGCTCTTAAACTGGATTTCATATATATATATATATATATATATATATATATACTGTAAGCTCAATGCAAAGAGAAGATAACTTGAATGAAAGTGTACCATATTAAATATTGTCAGGACGACCTGACTGCTCCATTTCCAATGTTTAAAAGACGCTCCCCCTTCCTTTGGTGTTTCTTAATTAAAAACAAAATTCATGTGCTATTTTTAATCTTGTGAGTTTTCTTCTTTACGGGTCATAATGGCTGTTTGGCTCTGTGCGGACTGGTTTCTTTAAATGTGTTGTGTCTGGAGGAATGAGTGTGGATTATAAATGTGAGGTCCTCGTGCGTGCACCGAAGCATTAACTGCTTTTAAATCTTGGACAAATGGCACTCTGCACTCTGCAAAATTAAGCTGCGCACCAGGGAATTATCACATTTGAATATTACTCCAGCCTCCAATAAAGAAAATAAACAAACAGGTGTAATACCAACGATGGCCTCCTGTTTAAGTGAATTTTACTTCATGCATAGCCTGAAATCAAATTTGTTGGGTGAATCACCAGACCAGTCCTAGATCATATGTTTACATAACCGAGGGGAAGCATGTACATAATGAATAGGAGGGTGCCGAGGACCGACGCTTGCGGAACACCACAGGTAGGCCGGCCTCCTGCCTCCGTGGCACTGCCTCCTGCCATGGCCCTCCTGGTGAACCACCAGACCAGTCCTCGATCATATTTGTGCACATACCAGAGAGGTGGGCACCTCACAAAGACCAGCCATGTCGACAGACGGAACATTTGAAACCATGGTGTCTATGTTTTACTCAGTTGAGGTACTTTCTTTACTGTTGGCAGCAATGTTGCTTTTCTTACTGTAACGTTTACCCATAACTACGGCGCTGAAATCAGAGAGCAAAGTCTGCCTGCCAGCAAGTCAGACATGTTCTTCCAGTTATTTCCTGGGCCTCGTGCCAAGGATACATCAGGGCCCACCTTGCCACTTTTGTTATGAGGGACAGGGAAAGCAGAAGTGCGCAAAACTAAGTTAGGCCTGGTTAATTGTGTTCCCTGCTTTTGTAGGAGCCGCTGGACCTAAGGGGGGTGGGCATGGTGTCGTCTAGTGCAGGTGCCTCTCTTGTGTGCTGTGTGAATTTGTGCACCCCTGGTTTGGAACCCTCACGCATGTTTAGGTGAAATTCCTAAAATGCCAGTCTTGTTACGACTGATATAAATGATTACCATCCTCGTAAAACTCCAACCACACCCTTAACTCATCCATACTTGCAAGAGTAAAGCACAATTCCAAAGACAGTGAATGTACACAGATCAACCGTGTGACAGAGAAAAGGAAAGGCAACACGCGTATGTGTGTTTAACGTCTCCGTCATTGGAGTTATCTACACTTTGTGTTCTTTGGAGGTCCTTTCAGGTAAGATGATACAATAAACATGTGTATTTAATACCTGTATGTCCATCATCAATAGGGTTATATAGATATTTTTACAACAACATATAAGACTGCATTGCATGAGTTGATCGCTTCATTGTGACGCAGTTGCGGGCGCTCTCCAGCCTAATCATGCTGGGGGGTTGGACGGCTGTAAATATCTTCACCGTTAACTAATATTGAGGGAAGATTGACTGGGCATCAATACAAACTAGAAGGATATACAATATAGAGCGTATTCACGTGACGTCAGAATCTCAATCGCGCCATCTTTGGATCCCACTTATTAAATGTCAGAAGAAGTTGACCTGGCTATCGTGTCCGCTGTTTGATTATGCGAGAGCCCAGCAACCTCATGTCCTTCTGCATTACCAAAGAAAGATTTCAGCGGTTGGAATTGAATATTTGCAACGTTTTTTACCTGATTTTACTCGCCCAACACTTTGTGGTCAATTCGCTAGTTTACCCCTCGTGACCAGCACATAGCCCGGTCACATTCCTGTAAAACAGTTTTCATTTCCGCTATCGACCATGGGACATTAACAACTATTTCTGCGTTATACTTGTTGTGGAAATACCACAAATATCGGAACATCAAGCGCCCCGTGTCTGGGTTCATATGATCCGTAGTCGCACAGCTCCGCCTCCAGGACGAGTGTCTGGATGAAGCCGCTTCCAGCGCTCATTCAGGACCAGCAGTGACTGTTTGGCTGGCCGTGCTGATGCTGTTCCCATGGAGCCAGTGTTTTATTTTACCTTGAAATGAATCAGAGTAAAGGCAGACTAGGCCCGACGGAGTTGCCATGTTCATGGCTTCCTCCCAAGTTTCCATCCACAGTTCCTTTTGCGAAAGTGAAAGACATTGATTTTCGCTAAAAAGCAAAAAGAGATTATTGACGAGAGTGCAGGGCTCTCAAGTCTCACGCAACAACTTTTCTCGGAGTAGAAATAGTCACTAGCACCCCCCCCCCCCCCCGCCCGTCCCGTCAACAACTCTTTTCGGCTCGATGCCGGCGCGCCCAACGCTGTATCGGGTGCTAATGGAAATCTCACGCTTGCCTGTCTTCAAAACTTGAGAGTGTGGTGTGTTCACACTGGACGCGTCAAAATGTTGACGCGCGTCGAGATTACATGTTAAATCAATGCAAAACTGCGTCGAAGCTGCGTAGCTGCGTATTTTCCAGCGAGCAGCGCGTCAGACGCGTTTGAAGCAGCACGAACAGAGGGTTTGTCGCGGGGCGAACTCAGCGAACACAGCGAACAGACGCAGCTCGTTGACCTGCGAGTTCAAATTTCCCAACTTTGGCACCAAAGACGCGTGAGTCATAGTTGCGTCAGCCAATCAGCGTTGAGCAGCTCCGCTCGTCATCGTCCTGCCGGTTGAAAAAATGGAGGACAAGATTATTATCGCCGTCTGTGGGCACCCCGAACTTTACGATACAACTCTTTATGCTTACCGAAACCGGAGCTATAAAGATAAAGCGTGGAACAAGGTCGGAGAAGCCGTGGGACTACCTGGTAAATTTTGAATGTATGTATTTGCTTTTATTCTCGCTATTTGTTGTACTTTACTATCAACCAACCGCCGGCATATGTGTTTCATGGCAGAGGAGATCTGCCGCCGTAGGTGGAAAAGTCTCAAGAGACACGTATCAAAGAGAGAAGAAGAGAGAGAGCAGCGAGAAGCGCAGTGGGAGTGCAGCTCAGTCCACTAAAAAGTGGAAGTACTCTGCGGTCCTGTCGTTCCTCGATCCATTTATTACTCCGCGTCCGACGCGTCTGGTGTGAACACCCTTTTTTCGACGCGCGTCGAGCCTGCTGCGTCAGACGCGTCGAGAATTTTTTCGACGCGTCCGGTGTGAACGCACCATGAGAGTGTGTCAATGGAAACGTGCCCACAACCCGATGTAGCAACAGAATAGTCCTAACGCTCATACACCGAGTGAAGCCGAAGTAGATGCATGACAAGTTGAAGTAATAGCCTGTCTTGTTGAGCTGATAAACCCATATTCTGAATCATTAGTCCCACATCCAACAATGAGGCACAGTACCATAATCACAAGGCACACCGCTTTGAACTGAAATCGTGTCTCCTTCAGGATATAATGGTCATTTATAAGGGAAGAGCGCATACAAACAAGCAAACCAATGCCGTGGTGGGACCCCAACATGGCCGCCAGAGTTTGTTGTGGTCACGTGAGTGAATACGCTCTATATGAAGCAATAATGTCATAAAAGCAGAAGTGCAAAAAAAATTAGAATTATTTAGCCCTATGTCCAGCTAATAAACTTCATGGGATGCAATTGAGAAAATAATAAAGATGTACAACTGGTAACGGTATAGCCAAGTGCATAGGCAATGATAACCCAAAATCCTATTGGGGACTTATTGTGGCATGATTGTGTACCTTGTTTTCATGTTGTATGTTCATATACTGTAAATGTATCTATCATGCTTAAACAATGTATACTTTAATGTCATAATGCTAATATAAATAATCACCTTTTTCATTATTTATTTTATAGCTGTGAGCCAGACACAATCATGATCCTGCTGTCTCCCTTCTCTGGTAGGTACTGTTTTCTACATTTCCCCTCATAGTTGGATTATTATTTACAGGGGTGACGGAGGTCAAGCCTACATGTAGGTCTGCTAGATCTAATTAAGCAGGACAACAACCACACATGTGCTAAAGGAACTTTAAAGATGCTTCGACCAAATATCATTTTTGTAAAAACAAATAAAACAAAAACATCGAATACATCTAGCATGAAGTATATATATGAGGAAGTTATGTGTAATTATTAGGGCTGTCAATCGATTTAAAAAAATTAACTAATTAATCGCACATTTTGAAATTCATTAATCGCGATTAAAAGTTGTTTTTCTTCTTTTTAAAGACAAAACTTCACACAGAGCTGTGTTTTCAAAGAGGCTCCTACTTATAAAGTGCAGCGAGGTATTTAATATTGTGGATGATAAATTGTTTCTTCAGTGAAACATCCAGATTAGTAAAAAAAAAAGAAGTATATTTGAGACCCCATTGGTCCTGTCATCTTTAACATTGAACAGCAGCAGAACCAGTGGCCTTGGTAACTGACTGACATTCACATATGTCACGTTAACCCTCTGGAGGCTGGGGGCATTTTATACATTTTACAAACAAATTTAAATTAACCTTTTAAAGGCGTTTTCATGTGACACATGCCCACGTGTTCTACATCAACCATTCCAGAACAATCTCAGCTCTATATATAATGAAGCACATTGTCCTCCGCCGTGTTCTCTGGCTTCTGACTGACAGGTTGCTAATGAGCCGCACCTGTGAGGTGGGAGGTCCTTTGTGATTTACTGAGTGTTCATTGGTTGTTTTTTTTGCTAAATGTTGACAGACAAACGGATTGACAAATCACGGTGAAGGTTTCGTGTGACCCGACACCCGACACGTCGCCCCTCCGTTCCTCTGTGTGTCAGACGGGAGGAAGGAGGAGCAGGAGGAAACCCGACTGATTCATCCACGAGTTTAAACTGATTTCTGCTCCCTATTTTCGCGGAGAAATAATTGTTTTAAAAACGGAAACAGTGTTAAACCGCACTGCCGCGATTTGACACTCAGAGGAGTGTAAAAACTTCAACGAACACCGGAAGTAAACAAAGTTGCGTTAATTGCGTTAAAATATTTTAGTGCGTTAACGCGGCCAAATTAATCGCATAGATTAACGCGTTAACGCTGACAGCCCTAGTAATTATTATACATGATGTAGGGGTATAGACATTAACACCATCACTTGATGTTAGTAGTTCAAATCTTTACAGTAAAGATATATGCTGGTACATTACATAGTCCACACAGTTTGAGTATAGTTTATAGTGATAGCATGTTTTATTGTTGATATTCACTCGTTTACATATATACTGTGGAATCACATTACAGAATCATAAGCCACATCCAATAGAATGTACAGGAATACATGTTAAATGACTGGTGTATAGTATTTACACTTAATTAAAATATTATTGTCTTTTCTCCTTGACTTTATGTCATTATCATAAAACACAGTTAACTCAGTGAAAATGTAAACAGTCTATATTTCAAGCCAGATTTTCCCCGCTCAGAATTGTTTTCCTTGTTTTCATTTAGTTTTTTAAGTTTTTACCAGTTACTGTAACATAGCTAATAATTGCATAACCAGGGCCTTCCCATCATGCTTTGCAGTCATTAGGCAGCAATCCAGAATCGGAGACTTGCTTGAACTTGACTGTCTCGGCCTTTATCCCCTTTTTATTTGTGACCAAGTCTTAAGTGGTTAGAGCAACGCTTGGCAGTGAGAGCTGCAACCTCACTGGCTTTGCACATGGAGCTGCATGTCATGTGTGCCTCCCTAATTATATTTACTGTGACACATTAATCAACCCATGGGTAAATGTGTTAACGTTAGCTAACGCTAAATTTCAGCTGTGGTCCCTGTGGCCAGATGTTACAACCTTCACTAAAGGAGAGAGAGGTTAACACAGTAACATAATAAAAAAGCAATAAACATACAGGTTACAATAAAATACTGGCCTCATCATAAAATCATTAAAAAAAAGACTAAGTATTTACACAATCACTGAGGAGGGAGACACAATTCATGCTCACACATCTGACTGGTAAAAAGCCAGTTCTTCAGGCCGTGTTTAAAAGAGTAAAAAGTTCTGCTCGTGCGTATATTCAGAGGCAGGGCATTCCAGAGCTGTCCTGCTTTCACTGAAAATGCAGACTGACGAAAAGAACTCCTCCTAAATGGGATGACGCAGTCGCCTCTCCACAGATCTGGTTTGTCTGCTACTCTGTGTTTTGTTTAATAAATTCACCAAGTGGGGGAGGAGCCATATCATTAAGAACTGTAGAATTGTAGAATATACTGTGTGTTATTAAAAACAAGGAGAGGTTGTCGCTATATCTTTATACCACATCTAAAATGTTAACTATCCCCAACTTAGACACCTTCATGAAAAGGTCAGACCATGTGGTCACCAGATGATAGTAGGGATTTAGCTTTTAGCTTTAGCACACAGACAATTACTAACTGCTTTTGTTGTGTGGTCTAAGGTCTCCGTGATGACACCACGCGACTCCAGATCAAGGAGTTTGCACGTAAAAATGCAGCCAATGCTCTGTCTGTTGCTAACATGGTCATGGGCATATCCTCCATTCTGAGCAGTCTAAATGGGTGAGTTTACATTATTGGATTTTACTATCAAAAATATTAGTCAGCCTCAATTGCAGGATAACCAAAGAACAAGAACAAATATTTTCAGTAAGAAACAAACAAAAAAAAGACTGTTAATACAAATTAAGAATTAAGTTAGGGTTTTTAAAACAACATTTGGTTATTAGGGTGGCCCCGCAGGTCCAACAAGCGATACATAAAACACAACAAATATATACGTATTTTATAATATATATTTATTTTACAGAGTGTATTTAAGAGATTAGATAAAATAACATTGCTGAGAGTAAAAAACTAATTTCTTAGGATTCTGTTTCCATTATGTTTTAGCCCCTCATTGCCACTGTTATTACTAAAATGGGACCTTGAAACATGAAGTAAAATCCTTTTCATCAAAAGTCCATTTGTTTTTCTTCAGGCACCATCATGCTGCCTGTTGGCTGGTTCTGATTGGCTACCTTCTGGATTCGGCAGATGGAGCCGTTGCCAGGCTACTCGGTGCCTGCTCTGCACTGGGTTAGTGCAGCGTTGTTGTCAGGAGCTGTTATCAAACATTAACCTTGACTCAGGTGTTGGCACGCCTCGCTTTACAGTCCTTTGTCTGGACTTTGCAATCAGTCCGCTCAAAGTCACGAACAACAAGAACCAGCAGAAGAAAAGACTGAATACTCTGGATAGTCTTACAATGTATCATGCGTTTACATGATGGTATAATTCTAATCTTGCTTTAGTTGGACTATGCTATCTTTTGGGTCATCTGCTATTATCCCAATATACATGGCAGTGAGTAATTCGAATCATTGGCGAAGCATGTCATATCCGATACGATAGGCGGCGCTGTTTTTATTACAACTCGTGGTGATACAGCCATTTCCGCTTGACCTCTTCACAACAACCAACAGCAACAACATCAACATTTCGAGAAAGATGGCGAACAGAGAGCAAGGCGAAGCTACATCCCTCTACTATTCTTGCATGATGTTAATTAGGAGTACAGCGAATGCAAATGGCGCTATTGGCGTTGTGTGTTTGTTTTCTGCCGGCCAGGCTCCCGGCAGTGACAACTTATCGTCTCTTTCGACTTCTAGGTCACGACATGGGGGGGAGGAGGGCGGCGGGATCTCAAGCATGCGCAAAGACGCAAAGTCCAGTTCCTAATCTAATTCACCGTTACATGCCACGATAGTCGAATTATACTTGCTTACCAGCCTCATGTGGGAGTGGACGCCGCCATCATCTACCTGCTGCAACGTGCTCAGTCGCACCTGGAAGGAACCGGTGTCTCTGTGAGAGTCACTTTCTTTGACTTCTCCAGTGCATTCAACACCATCCAACCACTGCTGCTGAGTGAGAAGCTGCGGGTGGCCGGTGTGGACGCGTCCACCATCTCCTGGATCACTGACTACCTCACAGGCAGACCACAGTTTGTCAGAATGGGCCGTGTGCTGTCTGGAGGTCAGTGATGTTGGAGCCCCACAGGGAACTGTTCTGTCTCCCTTCCTCTTCACCCTGTACACCAGTGACTTCCAGTACAACACGGAGTCATGCCATCTGCAGAAGTACTCTGATGACTCTGCAGTGGTCGGGTGTATTAGGGATGGACGGGAGGAGGAGTACAGGGCAGTGGTGAGCGACTTTGTAAAGTGGGCGATGAAATCACCTTCGCTGAACGTGGCCAAGACCAGAGAGATGGTGGTGGACTTCAGGAGGAGCGACAGCTCCTCCACCTCTGAGTGTCCTGGGAGTGGACGTGGACATGGTGGAGGAGTACAAGTACCTGGGCGTCTCCATCGACAGCCGACTGAACTGGAAGGCCAACATCAACGCTGTGTACAAGAAGGGATGAGTCGACTCTTTTTCGTGAGAAAGCTTGGATCCTTCAACGTGTGCAGCAAGATGCTGGAGTTATTCTACCAGTCGGTTGTGGCCAGTGTGCTGCACTTTGCCATTGTCTGCTGGGAGAGCAGCATCGGAGCCGGTGACACCAGCCGTCTTAACAAACTGGTTAGGAAGGCTGGCTCCATCATCGGCTGCCAGCTGGAGCACCTGGAACAGGTGGTGGAGAGGAGGACGTTGAAGAAACTGGTGTCCATATTGGACAACCCGGACCACCCTCTCCACCACCTCCTACAGGGACAGAGGAGGACTTTCTCCAGACGTCTCCTCACGCTCCGCTGCCACAAGGACAGAAACAGGAGAACATTCCTGCCGACAGCTATGAGGCTCTACAACAGATCACCTCTTGCCAGATCCTAGTGCAATAACTGTAATAATAACTTAATATTTACACTTTGTTGATCTGCACTTCACACATTTCATTTATTTACACTACACACATACACACACATTTCATTTACACTACACACATACACACTTTGCATTTTGCACACTCTGTCTATATGTAATATTTTTATATTTAATTTAATTTTACACTGCAGTCATTAGTATTGTATTGTGTATGCATATATGTTGTATATATATTAGGGCTGTCAATCGATGAAAAAAATTTAACTAATTAATCGCACATTTTGAAATTGCGATTAATTAATTCAAAGTTCATTCTTTTTAAAGACAAAACTTCACACCGTTTAACCCTTGTGTTGCCTTCGGGTCATTTTGACCCGAATCAATATTACACCCTCCTGCCGCCTTCGGGTTAATTTGACCCCATTCAATGTTTAATGTCGGTGTTCTTTCGGTAGTCAACAAACAAACATAAAGTGCCACACACTTAAACTTGGAAAACAATATTAATTCTAATAATTTTCTGGAGGTTTTAATTGCTGGCGTCAAATTGAACCCAAAGGGTAAAATATGTTAGTAAATATAAAGGTAACAGGAGGGTGAAACATTGAATGGGGTCAAAATGACCCAAAGGCGGGGGAGGGTTAAATATTTAATCGGGTCAAAATGACCCGAAGGCAACATAAGGGTTAAAAGTGTTTCCCTTCTTTTTAAAGACAAAACTTCACACAGAGCTGTGTTTTCAAAGAGGCTCCTACATATACAGTGCCAGCGAGGTATTTAATATCGTGGATGATAAATTGTTTCTTCAGTGAAACATCAGATTAGTAAAAAAAAAAATATATATTGAGACCCCATTGGTCCTGTCATCTTTAACACTGAACAGCAGCAGAACCAGTGGCCTTGGTGACTGACTGACATTCAAATATGTCACGTTAACCCTCTGGAGGCTGGGCTCATTTTATACATTTTACAAAATAAATTAAATTCACCGTTTAAAGTCTTTTGCATGTGACACACCCCCACGTGTTATACATCAAACATTCCAGAACAATCTCAGCTCTGAAATGAGCCTCATTGTCCTCGCGCCGTGTCCTCTGGTTGTCTGACTGACAGGCTGCTAAATGAGCCTTACCTGTGAGGTGGGAGGTCCTTTGTGATTTACTTGGTGTTCATTGGTTTGACCAATCACGTTGAAGGTTTCGTGTGTCGCGTTCTTTCCGCGCCGCGTCACCCGACACGTCGCCCCTTCGTTCCTCTGTGTATCAGAGGGGGAGACGGGAGGAAGGAGGAGCAGGAGGAAACCTGACTGATTCATCCACGAGTTAAACTGATTTCTGCTCCTTATTTTCGCGGAGAAATGATTGTTTTAAAAACGGAAACAGTGTCAAACCGTACTGCCGCGGTTTTAAAAAAAAAATGCGTTAATTGCGTTAAAATATTTTAGTGCGTTAACGCGGCCAAATTAATCGCATAGATTAACGCGTTAACGCTGACAGCCCTAATATATATACATATATATTTTATTTTATTTTATATTTTACTTTGTATACTCAGTCATTGTATTATATTTGTTTGTGTGTGTGTATATACATATATGTTTCATTTTATATACATATATATATACTTCATTTTGTATTTTATATTTTACTTGTATACATCTTTATCTTTCATCCCTGTTTTTTATATTTTATATTTTATTCTCGTGTGTTTAGTTTATTGGTGCTGCTACTGTGACGACAAATTTCCCCTTGGGGATTAATAAAGTATATATCTATCTATCTATCTTATCAACCGGATCGGATCGAGTTATCCAGGGGTGTTAATCGGATCGTAGTCGGACCGCACATAGTCGAACAAAGGTGTTTACATGAAACGGATAATTCGATTTCAGTCCGACTAAGCCAGTTATTCGAATGCATGTAAACAAACTGGTATTACCTGTATGTTCTGTGTGTGTGTGTGTGTGTGTGTGTGTGTATGTGTGTACGTGTAGCGTGGTTGTGGCTCTCTTCAACAGTCACCTGGGCTCATCTCCAACACCTGCCTGCAATCCGGTTCATCAGACCCGTCCAGTGAAATACCGGCTTTCTTCTCACTCCTTGCCAGATTATTTTGTCGGCTCAGTGGTAGTGTGACTCTCGGTCACTCTCAGTTCTTTTTGACAACAAAGAATACTTTTGGGATTTACCTTGTATTTATGATTAATCTTAGTTCCTTGTGCCCAGGATGTATGTGCCTGTACTGCAGCCCAGCCGCCGCCGCTCACGCCATTACACCTGTGTTCACCCGGGTTCTGCCAAACCACCAGTGAACTCTGAATAAAATCCATTCCTTGACCTTAACATTAAGCATGTCTGCACCTTGGGTCCTGCAAAACGCCAACCGTAACATATCCAATATAATTTAATTTGAGCTTTGTCAAATAGCATCTTTTTAGCTTTTCCAATATTTATAAGGACTGCACACATTACACCATTTTCAGGTTTCTAGTGTGAATGGCATGTTTTTTCTATTGTCATCCAATGCAGATACACAGAACATAAGATGTGGCTTGTTTTCAAAAGATCACAGCAATGTAAATATTTAACGGAGAGGCACAAATACCTGTTTTAAAAGCTTCCAGTGTGAAAGGTCACATTTGGCTGGTGTGTTAGCTGCACATTTCAGGGGAGTTTGTGTCCTGCATGACTTTGCATGTGGATGTTGTTTTGTTAAATAAAAAATCACTTTCTTATTGAACAGCCTAATTCCACAGGATCACGCTCACATTGTCTATTTCCTCCCGTTGCTTTGGCTTCTCTGCATACCTGAAATTGCTAATATTGTTGTTCCTGAACTGTGTAATTTCAGCCATGGCCAGAATCACTTCATCTGAGCCAAATTTGGTATTTTCTTTTTTCTTTTTTCATGTCCAGGTGCGAAGCTCGATGATTTTTCTGACTTCACGACCTTTGGGATTGCCACCGCATTGCTCCTAAGGACATCTGACCTGCTGGACAACATCCTATGTGTGTGTTACATCCTGTCTGTGTTTGTCCGTCTGTGTTTCTTTTCAAGTGGTAAGTTCCAAAATGTATAGTTACTTTATGCTGTTTGATTATTTAAAGGACCGACTAAGGATGTGTTCTTGTTGGGTCCGTAGGGATCCCATTCGTGTATCGTGGACTGCCCTGCGTCTACTCCTCAGCCATCCTGGCCAGTGCCTCACTGCTGTCAGGGGGAAATCTGGCCTTGCTGCGTATCATTGCAGTGGTCATGATCCCCTTTATGATCAGCCAGAACTTCTACCCCCATGACAGAGTACTGGAGTCCCAGGCCTGGAAGAAAGCAGTCTTTGCTGGAGGTAAAGCCATTAAACAATTAATCCAGTAGGATTCACATCTCTCTGGGACAAGAGCTAAGAGTAATGATTGCATATGACAGTATAATCCATATTAGAAATGCTGCAGCAAATCAGATATCAGGTACATCATTGAGCATAGATGCATGTGGTAGAGCCATCTAGCAATGTAGGTAGTTTTGGTAACAAGGGCTTTTTTAATGCCAAGACCTGCTGTTGTGGAGTTTGTCATTTCTTCAGCGTTTTTACTCTTAACTTCTATTTTTTTTGTTATTTTCAGGAGTTGTCATGGTGTTCTGCTCATCCTTCCCCACTGCAAGTGTGTACTATATGTTGTGGTCTGTCTCCTTCATGTTGTTCCCGAATTCCCTTTGGAGCTGTAAGGGTGAGAGTTAAAGTGAGGGGTGAGAAGTGCATTTGAATATTATTAAAGTTAGGATGAGCCTTCATGCTGTCTTTTGTCTGTGCTGCATTTTGTCAGATGGTTTGTTCCACAAATGTTTTTTAACCCTTGTATTGCCTTAGGGTCATTTTGACCCGAATCAATATTACACCCTCCCCCCGCCCTAGGATTAATTTGACCCCATTCAATGTTTAATGTCGGTGTTCTTTCGGTAGTCAACAAACAAACAAAGTGCCTCACACTTAAACTTGGAAAACAATATTAATTCTAATAATTTTCTGGAGCTTTTAATTGCTGGCGTCAAATTGAACCCAAAGGGTAAAATATGTTAGTAAATATAAAGGTAACAGGAGGGTGAAACATTGAATCGGGTCAAAATGACCCAAAGGCAACACAAGGGTTAAAGTTCATCTCCTGTGTAATCTCTCACTTCAAAATGAACCAGTCTTTCGTCAATGTTGTGAACATGCAGCAGTAGTATACATCATATGCACACACAATATAAAAAAGAATAATTTGAAACTAAGTAATTAAACAATTTTAATCAAGTGTTGCTTCTGATTTTGTGAAATAAAATATTCATTAAACCCTTATTTGTTGCGCCTATTTATTGCGAGTCACTGTGGTGTATACGTGATTTAGACTTTACTGATTGGAGTGAACCGTTAACCGGTACACAATTCAAAGGTTATATTTGGGTGTACTTTACAAGTTTACTGACCTGAGAAAACAGGAAAAAATCAGACAGGCAACCGCTCGGTTTCTCCATTCAGCGTCTTCTCAAGTGACGAGGAGACACTGCTCACCATGTCGAAACCACAGCGCGCCACTGTCACCTACTGGACACAGTTGGTAATACACATAGAAATGTGTTCATTCAAATATTCAATAAATAAACAATGTGACCATACATGAAAACGTCTCCTTACATCGACAAATAAAACGTATTCAATCACTGCCACAACATCTTTGTATTCTATCATCAGATTGAACAGACTAGTGTCTGTAGAGGTGATTTAAGGTAACTGTTTCAAAGAGGTCATGGCGTGCGTGTGTGTGTGTGTTCAGTGTCGGTAAACAGAAATTGAATAAGACACTACTGGGGTGCAAGGCATGGCCTGTATGTCAGTGCCTGATGAGGTATTAGGTAAGATGCCTGGTACAATGTTGGACAGTGTCCCTGTTGTGACATGGAATATGGACATGGTTGTGTTCCCTAGACGAACATTGGCCCAATTAATATTGGGGAGCAAAACACAATTACTCACAGCTGAGGCCAATTAGGCTTCCACCTGGTACCATTCGATGAGCACACTCCCCCACTCCCCTCTGTAGCTGAGCCTAACCACATTCCACCACCACATACCCCCACCGCCTGAATGTAGAATTCTGCCAGCTCCAAAAAACGCCTCACCTCTTTGTTTGTCTGGGGCCACCGGCAGGCTGCGATATCGGTGGTCTTGTCCACCTGTCCGGCGCCCAAGTGGTAGCCCAGATACCGTACCTCCATCCGTCCAACTGCACACTTCTCTGGGTTGGTGGTAAGCCACGCCTGCCTCAGGGACTCCAGCACCGCGCCCACTCGATGCACATGTGGTGCTGTGGATGATCATATCATCCAAGTAGTCAGCCGCATATGCAGCCTGCGGACGCAGCACCCAGTTCATGAGGCGTTGAAAAGTGGTTGGGGCAATATAAATGTAAAAAAAAAAGAAAAGTGGTTGGGGCCTCGAATAACCCAAAGGGAAGTGTGGTGAATTGGTATAACCCATACGGAGTGGAAAAGGTCTTTCCCCTGGACTCTGGCGACAGAGGAATCTGCCAGTCGCCCTTGGGTAAATCCAGTGTCGTAAAGAAAGGTTGAGGTGGTGGATCTGTGTAGTTCCGCCGCTGTCAGAACGCACTACCTCATAGTCGACATCCTCCACCGTGTGACCACAGAGAGCCCTTGCCCCTTGTCAAGGAGTTGAGCTGGAAGAAGAACGCAATACACGTACCTTCTCTCCTGGTGTGAATTGTCTCAGACTGGCCCCTCTGTTGTACAGCCATTGTGCCTGGAGAAAATTCTCATGTGACATCATACCCAGTGTGGGTCCTGACTCCTTTCAACTGCTTCCTGAATCCAGACAATGGCCTGGACCTGGTCTCCTTCCAAATGGCCCTGCCTCCTGCCTCAGGGGCCTGGCCTCATTGGTAAAGCCTCTCTCGCAATGCCTCCTGGCTGGCTAATGGGTCGGCCTCCTGTTTCCGTGACCCTGCCTTCGTGGCCCTGCCTCCTGCCATGGCCCTCCTGGTGTCCCCGCACCGCCTCCTCTCCTCTCTTCCTCCCAATTCTGTTCCATGGAATGTAGAATTCTGGATGTGGTCCATGCCTACTACATATTATTTATACATTTTTGTCATTCATTCAGTGTTGTAACTCTGCAACGCTGTGTTTGTCAGGATCGAAGACTTGGAGACTTCTTTGCTAGATTGTATTTTGGGGTTAAATAACTTTTAAAATCTAATTTACTCTTGCTAATTTCTCATCATTGCCAACCCTGCCTTAACTTTAAACTATTAAACGATTAAACATGTAATAAATAATCTTAGTTTTTGTTCTTGTTAGCAAGTTAACTTGACATCAAGTGGAAAAGTATAAATTACTTTATCAATATTTAAGAGATCTAAAACATTTTCAATCAACTAAGGTCAGTTGAGGACCTCTTTGTTGTGCACCGACAGATATGCTAGAGAGGTTCATGTCATTTATGTTCGCTTTCTCTCATTCCAGGCTTCCTGATTGTTTTCACCTGTCATCACACCTGTCTCCTATGCTCATCAGTGTCAGCCCCGCCCCTGATTGGTCCCACCTGTGTCTTGTTACCATGTGCTTAAATTCCCCTGTCTCCCAGTGTTCCTTGTCAGTTCGTCTGGTCTTTTGCCATGATCAGGTCGGGTTATGTTGGGCTCTTGAAAGTTTTGATCCTCACTACGTGAGCGCTTTCATTTTTGTTCACTGCAGAACCGAAAAATAAAGTACTTACAAATACTTTATCTCTGTCTCCCGGGTCGTGCAATTGGGTCCTACTTCCTAAGTGTCTGAGATCGTAACAGAACGAACTGACCACATTATGGACCCAGCCGACCCAAGAACGCATCACGCCGCTCTGTCGGTACAGGGCGTGACGATTTTTCATCACGAGGAAAAACTGGACAAAGTCAGCCGGAAAATACAAGAGCTGAGAGGACGCCAGGCGGGTTCAGGAAGAATTATCTACACAGATGCAACAACTGGTTGCCCAAATGAATAATTTTTTCACTCATCAACAGACTGCTCCTCCGGTGACGTCATCCACAGCTGAGAATTTGCCTGTCAATACTCCAGCTGACGACCCAGGTCAGGCTGTTTCCTCCCGTTACGGCTGGCTCTTCCGGAGAGATTTTCCGGAGACTCTTCGAATTGCAGAGCCTTTCTGGTACAGTGTGATCTGCATTTTCAACACAACCCAGCAGCTTTTTATCTGAGCATGGTAAAGTGGCGTTTATTGTGTCTCATTTAACGGGAAGAGCTGCAGCCTGGGCTACTGCAGAATGGTCTAGAGACACCGAACTATGTTACTCATTGGCCGATTTCATAGAGACTATGAGGCGCATTTTAAGCCACTCATCGCCTGCTACGGAGGCCAGCAGAAGACTGTTTCAAATACGTCAGCTCAACCGTCAGGTGGTTGACTATGCCATCGAGTTTCGTACAGCAGCAGCGGACAGCGGATGGAATGTTCCGGCTCTTCGTGACGCCTTCATGACAGGACTTTCGGAACCGATAAAGGACCAGCTGGCTCCACTGGAGACACCCGGGATCTGGAATCCTCATCGCTTTGGCCATCCGGATCGATAACCGTCTTCGAAAGAGAGAGGAGCGTCGACGCAACCGAGATGTTATTCCCAGCTTCCAGAATTCGCCTCGGAGGGTCGCGCCGCCAGCGGAGGATTTTCAGCTCATGTTACCGGACCATCAGAGGACTACACTTCCGAATGACTCCGGTGAACCCATGCAGCTTGGAAGAACCAGGCTTTCTCTGGAGGAGAGGCAGCGCCCGTCACGGGAGGGTTGCTGTTTCTACTGCGGCCAGCCGGGTCATCAACTCGCTTCATGCCCGGGAAAAGATCGTGCTCACCAGTCAAAAGGAGGGCGCTGGTGAGCAAGTTTCCTGCAGACTTCCCTCCTCGACCTGTTACTCAGGTAGACATTTGTATTAACAATCAGACCATTGACCAGGGTGTGTTAATAGACTCAGGGGCTGACGAAAGCCTTATAGACTGGGGCCTAGTCAAACAGCTAAAAATAAAAACTGTCCCGCTATCTCATCCTGTTAGTGCCAGTGCCTTAGACGGCCGCTTGTTGTTCACAGTTACCCATTGCACTGAGCCCATACGGATTACTATAAATAAGGACCATACCGAGAGCATGCAATTTCATATTTGAGTCGACTCAGCACCCGATTATTTTGGGGTTTCCTTGGCTGAAGATCCACAATCCTCACATAGACTGGCCGTCAGGGAAAGTTAAGGAATGGGGAGAGGATTGTAAGGGCAGGTGTAAACTGCAACCTGTTAATGCACCAACAGACTCTAGTAGGATCATTATAGATCACCCTGACTATCCTGATCTACACAAGGTACCTTCCTGTTACCATGATTTAAAAGAAGCGTTTAACAAGTCTAAAGCCTTGTCGCTACCTCCTCACCGAGATTTTGACTGTCCCATTGATCTCTTACCGAGCCCCCATTCCCAAGGGGAGACTTTACTCGATTTCGAGACCTGAGAGAACAGCAATGGATGAATACATCTCCTCTTCACTCAAATCAGGGATTATCCGTCCTTCATCGTCTCCAGCCGGAGCGGATTCTTTGTGGAAAAGAAAGACGGGTCTCTGAGACCTTGCATAGACTACAGTCCACTAAATGACATTACGGTGAAGAACCGCTATCCTCTGCCACTCATGTCATCTGCTTTTGAACTGCTTCAAACGGCCAAGATATTCACCAAGTTGGATTTAAGAAATGCATATCACTTGGTTAGAATAAAACAAGGGGATGAGTGGAAGACTGGATTCAACACTACCAATGGTCACTATGAGTACTTGGTAATGCCTTTTGGACTGTGCAATGCACCGGCTGTTTTTCAAGCTTTTGTGAATGAGGTTTTGTGGGAATTCTTGAATATTTCAGTGTTTGTGTATCTGGATGACATACTGATTTTCTCCCCAGACGCTAAATCTCATGTTAACCATGTCCGCCAAGTTTTGCAGAAACTACTGGATAATCAGCTATATGTCAAGGCAGAGAAGTGCGAGTTCCACACAGAAGAGGTGTCTTTCTTAGGATACATAGTCTCACCTAATCATATCCAAATGGATCCTGCGAAAGTCAGTGCAGTATCCCAGTGGCCCACACCAGACTCCAGGAAAAAGGTTCAGCAGTTCCTAGGATTTGCTAACTTCTATAGGAAGTTTATTAGGAATTTCAGTTCTGTTGCTGCTCCTCTGCATGTTCTGACTTCTCCTAAGGTTCCTTCAAGTGGACCCGTCAGGCGGATCTTGCTTTCAAACTTCTCAGAGATAGATTCACCTCAGCTCCCATACTCACCATTCCAGATCCCCAGCGCCAGTTTATGGTCGAGGTGGATGCTTCCAATGAGGGAATTGGAGGAGTACTGTCTCAACGTTCTGCAGAAGACAACAAGATGCATCCATGTGCTTACCTGTCGCCGAAGTTGACAACGGCAGAGCGGAATTATGACGTGGGAAACAAGGAATTGTTAGCTGTAAAAGCTGCCCTCGAGGAATGGAGACACTGGCTAGAGGGTGCAGAGCAACCGTTTTTAGTTTGGACAGATCACAAGAATCTAGAATATATAAGAAAGGCTAAGCGTCTCAACTCCCGTCAGGCCAGGTGGACACTTTTCTTTAGTAGATTCAACTTCACACTCTCTTTTCGTCCCGAGTCTCAGAATCAAAAACCCGATGCTTTGTCTCGTTTTACGATCCCGAACCACTTGCGGTAGAGCCCAAGACCATCCTTCCACTTAACCGGGTGATCGGAGCCTTTTCCTGGCAAGTGGAGTCAGACGTTAAAGAGGCAAATGTCATGAATCCAGCGCCTAGCGAGTGTCCCAACAATCTGCTGTTTGTTCCTGAGGCTCTTCACCCAAGGTCATCCACTGGGCTCACTCATCTGTGCTTTCGTGCCATCCGGGAGTAACAAGAACAATGTTCAGGATTCAACAACGTTTCTGGTGGCCATCCATGAAGAAAAATGTGGCCGAGTATGTAGCGGCTTGTCCGTGTGTGCGTGTAATAAGACCTCATCTCAAGTTAAGATGGGCTTGCTCCAGCCGCTGCCGATTCCCCATCGTCCTTGGTCACACATTTCGATGGATTTTGTGACAGGATTTCCTCATCCAGAGGCAAGACTACGGTTCTAACAGTGGTTGATCGATTTTCAAAGATGGCTCACTTCATCCCATTGACCAAGCTTCCTCTGCCAAAGTCACCGCAGAGGTCATGATGAATCACGTATTCAGGATCCATGGATTCCCTAATGACATTGTTTCCGACAGGGGTCCACAATTCATTTCCGCCTTCTGGAAAGAGTTTTGTCGACTCATAGGTGCCACCGTCAGCCTGTCATCAGGATATCACCCTCAGTCAAATGGACAGTCGGAGCGTCTGAACCAAGAACTAGAGACTACGCTACGTTGTCTCGTCTCCCAGAACCAGACCACCTGGAGTGACTACCTCACATGGGTCGAGGTTGCCCACAATACCCTTCCTACGGCGGCCACGGGTCTCTCTCCATTCCATTGTGTCAATGGTTTCCAGCCTCCACTTTTCCCTAACAACGAGGAAGAGGTGATGGTTTCATCGGCACATGCCATGATCAGACGTTGTCGCAGAGTTTGGGCTGGTGCTCGCCAGTCTCTTCTCCGAAGTTCAGCTCGGATGAAGGCTGTTGCGGACGTTCATCGCAGGGTCGCTCCCTCCTACAGTCCAGGCCAAAAGGTTTGGCTCTCTACCAAAGACTTACCACTCCATGTCGCCTCAAAGAACCTGGCTCCGAGATTTGTGGGTCCGTTTCCAGTGTCCAGAGTCATCAACCCGGCGTCGGTACGCTTGCAACTCCCCAGGACCTTGAGAGTGCACCCAACGTTTCACGTTAGTAAAATCAAGCCGGTGTGTGAGAGCACTTCTTCCCGCCTCCTACCCCCCTCCACCGTCCCAGATCTTTGAAGGGCGTGTCCTTTACAACGTCCGTAAGCTACTGGAGGTCCGTAATAGGTCGAGGGGCAAGCAATTCCTGGTAGACTGGAAGGGTTACGGTCCTGAGGCTAGAAGCTGGATAGCTGCTTCATTTATCGTAGACAAGACTCTTATCCACGACTTTTACAATCAGCCTGGGCCATCAGGAGTTGGCCCTAGAGGGGGGGGTACTGTTGTGCACCGACAGATATGCTAGAGAGGTTCATGTCATTTATGTTCGCTTTCTCTCATTCCAGGCTTCCTGATTGTTTTCACCTGTCATCACACCTGTCTCCTATGCTCATCAGTGTCAGCCCCGCCCATGATTGGTCCCACCTGTGTCTTGTTACCATGTGCTTAAATTCCCCTGTCTCCCAGTGTTCCTTGTCAGTTCGTCTGGTCTTTTGCCATGATCAGGTCGGGTTATGTTGGGCTCTTGAAAAGTTTTTGATCCCTCACTACGTGAGCGCTTTCATTTTGTTCACTGCAGAACCGAAAAATAAAGTACTTACAAATACTTTATCTCTGTCTCCCGGGTCGTGCAATTGGGTCCTACTTCCTAAGTGTCTGAGATCGTAACACTCTTGATTGTGCAATATCCTGTTAACTATTCTGCACTTTAAAATAAAAGTCCCGCATGTTTACAAATTCCTGGACAACATTACAAATGTTCTCAATTAATTTAAACTATTGGTGTTCTTACCAATTTTTGTAATTTTTTTTATTTCAACAGCAAAATGATAATAAGATAATGTTATAGTTTTCTTAGTCTGTTCAGTTGTTCTGACAGCTGCGCCACTGGTTTGAGATACCAAAACATAAAAGAATATATTATTTGAATGTTCAGAAAATATATTCAAACGCCACAGCTTGTATTGAAATGATAAAAAATGTGATGTGGTCTTATTTTCTTATTTTACCCAATTAAATAGCAGTAGCCCACTACTTCTAAAGAAATATAAGTCTACTTTATTCCTTTGACGATGTATTGCAGCTTGTTTTTTATTTCATTAAAAATAAAACACTACACCACTTCTTTCAGGCTCCGTTTACACGATGGGAAAACGCATATATTTTCATGCGTTTTGGCCTTTCATTTACACAAAAACGGAGGTTTTATCACGGAAAACGATCATTTCTAAAAACTCCGGCCAAAGTGGAGATTTCTGAAATCTCCGTTTTTGTGTTTGCGTGTGAACTAGGTCAAACGGAGTTTTAGGTTGTCAAACGTCACAGTATGCGACTAAAAATGCTTCACGTCATGTGAGCGTCCGATGTTTACAGTTAGTTTGGCCGCTCCTACCAGGGTTGCCAGGTATGTGTGTACCAGCCCAATATCAGAACTCAAAATATGCCCGTGCCAAACCATATACACTGCTTTTAAAGTGTGTGTATGTGGACGTGTCCAATGTCCATGTGTGTACGCTGATCTGGAGTCAGTTTGGTAGGATTTGTGTATAAATAAATTATTTCATTTAAAATATGGATTTTTATTTAAAGATATTCATGTAATTTGCATGCAAAATAGGTCTACCCGAACCAGCAGACAACAAATTCAACCCGCGGCAACACTTCAAAAGTAGCCCAATTCCGGGAAAACCATGGACCTGGCAACACTGGCTCCTAAGTCCAGTCACGACTGCCTTCATTTTCGTTGTCAGGTGCGCCCGAGTTATTTCCTCCTTGACATGAGGATACTCCTCGGATGTCTCGAGTCTTGAGAATTCTGATTGGTTTGCATGTCTTTATCCTTCAAGCACACTGCCGACTACAGGTTTGGCATAGTTATGACGGCGCCCGGGGGCGTATTTATGCGGGTTCATATTGTAGCGACCCTGGGTCAGGAACGCTACGAGACGTAGATGACTTATAGGGTGTTTATTCAGAGAACATAGAACAAGCTACTGTTGGCCGTAGCCTACGCCAAAACCCCGCAAAACGCCGTGAAAACCTCCAAACCAGCTTCACGTCTGCTCCGGTCATAGCTCTGCTCCGAACGAGTCGTAACACAACAACACACACACAACAACATCACTCGCTGTCCAATCACAGACACGCCTCACAGCTACCAGCTCGTGAGACGTCACTTACATCCGAACATAACATTTATAACATAACATTCCCTCAGTCCGTTACACTACCCTCCCCACAAAGTCCCTCGCCTCGGGGCAAACAAAGTCTCTCAGGTGGTCAGGGGCCTGCGGTTCCTCTGCGGCTGCCGGGCGCTGGGGAGAAGGAAAAGGGGTTGAGGGGACGCTGGGACCAAGGGCAGGGGACGGGAAGGAGGCGGGCCAGGGACACTAAGAGCCTGTGAAGGGCGGCGAAAGGCTGGGCCCATTGGGAAGGGTTTGGGGTAGTCTGGGCTGAGTCCAGGGTTCCCGTGCCCCAGGCTCTTGTGGTGATGGGGTGGATGTGCCCCGCTAGGGGGCCAGCCTGTCTCGATGCAGAGCGACTTTCCTTCCTCGTGGTGGCAGTTGGACCCTGTACACCACCTCTCCAAGTCTCTCCAGGACTCGGCAGGGCCCCACCCACTCACTGTCGAGCTTTGGGCACCTGCCCTTCTTCCTCTGAGGGCTATACACCCAGACCAGCTCTCCGACTTCAAAATGGCGTCCTCTAACGTGCACATCGTAGTTCCTCTTTGCCTTACGCCCGCACTGCGCATCTGGTTCCTGGCAAACTCGTGGGCCGACTCCAAGCGGTCCTGGAGTTTCCGAGCATAGTCGAGCCCGGGACCCAGAGGGGCGTCAGGAGGTTTCCCCATCATCATCTCCCCTGGCGTCCGGATTTCTCTGCCGAGCATGAGAAGGGCAGGAGAGCAGGAAGTGGAGTCCTGCACCGCAGACCTGTAAGCCATCAGCACCAGAGGCACGTGGTCGTCCCAGTCGCGTTGATGTTTAGCTGCCACTATGACCAGCTGTTGTGCCAGCGTGCGGTTGAACCTCTCGACCAGCCCATCGCTCTGTGGATGGAGGGGTGTCGTGCGGGTTTGTGGGATCCCAGTTTGTCACACATGGCGGCGAAGACACGGGACTCAAAGTTTCTGCCCTGATCTGTGTGGATGACTTCAGGGCCCCAAATCTGCTGAACATTCCCCCCACCAGAGCATCCACAATCGTCTCTGCCTCCTGGTTCGGCATGCAGTACGCTTCGGGCCACTTAGTAAAATAGTCCATGGCAGTGAGGATGTAACGGTTGCCCTCTCTGAGTGAGGAAACGGTCCAAGAACATCAATCCCCACCCTCCATGGGACACCCAGCCGGAAACTGCTGGAGCTGGGCATGAGATCTGTCTGCAGGGCCTTTCTTCGCTGTGCAGCTGTCGCAGCGGCGGCAGTAGTCCTCCACATCCCGCCTATGTTGGCCCCAGTAGAACCCTGGCGGAGGCGACGGAGGGTTCGTACGCCAAGTGACCAGATCCCGGAGCTCCATGCATTGCCCGCAGCACTGTCTCTCTCAGAGCCCTGGGCACCACCACTTGCCACTGTGTCTCCAGTCGCCGGCTCTTTCCACCCCCTCTGCAGTACACCATCACGCAGTCGCAGGGCTTGAAAAATTGACCAGAGTCCCTTTGTGGCTCGAGAACACATGGTAACCTCTCCCAAGGTGGTCGCTGTTGGGATCCCACCCAAGCGAGCACTGGCCTTATGTCGACATCCTCTTCCTGTTCGCACCCTCACTCTGCTGCGTCCACAGCTGTCAGTCCATGGCCTGCTGGCGTGCCCACCGGTCCCACGGCAGCACATTTCACACCAGGTTGCAGCCGCTCTTCTTCCTGCGCCTCCCTTTTCTCACAGTAGTTGCAGCCATCAGCGCTGCAAGGCCGGCGTGAAAGCGTCCAGCATTTCCGTGGCGTGCCCCCGGTCTGTGGACCACAGTGAAATCATACGCCTGTAGCTCCTCAATCCAGCGTGCCAGCTGGCCTTCTGGCTCCTTAAAAGACATGAGCCACTGTAAGGCAGAGTGGTCGGTCCGGACTGTGAAGTGGAGGCCCCAAGGTAATATCTGAAATGTCGGATGGCACAGACCATAGCAAGCAGCTCCCGTCTCGTGACACAGTAGCGGCGTTCAGCCTTGTTGAACTGTCTGCTGTGATACGCCACCACTCTCTCTCCTTCAGGAGTCACTTGGGCCAGCACAGCACCTGCGCCTGCATTACTGGCGTCCGTGTCGAGGATAAAAGGCAGGGTGAGGTCAGGCGGTGAGAGGACTGGGGCCTCCACAAGGGCTCTCTGCAGTGAAGTGAACGCTGCATGGCACTCCTCTGTCCAATCAAACACCATCCCTCTTTGCAGCAGGCGGAACAGTGGTACAGCTATGCAGGAAAAACCCCTCACAAACTTCCTATAGTAGGAGGCCAGGCCCAGGAAGCTTTTCAGGTCCTGCACAGTGTTGGGGGTAGGCCAATCCTTCACCGTCTGCACTTTATCATCCATGGTGCCGACACCGCCCCAAGCTTGTGCCCCAGAAATGTGACCTCCTGTTGCATGAAGGAGCATTTCTGTGGGTGCAGCTTTAGACCTGCTGCTGCCACTCTCTCCAGCACCCGCCTCAGGGCCTCGAGAGCCGCCTGGAAGGAGTCACCATGCACCAGTATGTCGTCCAGGTACACAACACACTCCTGCCGAGGGATACCAGCGAGTACCCTGTCCATTAGCCTCTCGAACGTGGCAGGAGCATTGCAGAGGCCAAACGGAAGGACTTTAAACTGCCACAAGCCCCCATTCGTGATGAAGGCAGTTTTGGCCCTCGCTTCAGGGCTGAGAGGGACCTGCCAATACCCGCTCCGAAGGTCCAAAGAGGAGTACCAGGCTGACCCTGCCACCGTGTCGAGGGCCTCGTCGATGCGTGGAAGGGGGTAGGAGTCCTTTTTTGTCACTTTGTTGAGGGGCCTGTAGTCCACACAGAAACGCCACGCCTCCTTCTGCTTCTTGGGGACCATGACGATCGCCGAGGCCCAGGGGCTGGTGGAAGGCTCGATGATTCCCGCTCGCTGCATCTCTTGCAGGGCTTTGTCTGCCGCAGCCTGCCTGGCCAGTGGGAGGCGTCGAGGTCTCATCCTAATCGGCCGTGCATCTCCTGTTTCGATGTCATGCTGGATGAGATCTGTGCGCCCACATCGCCTCCGACATTGAAAAACAGTCCTTGAACTCAAGAAGCAGCTGCCACAACAGGTCTTGTTCGCTAGAGTCAGACCACCACAGTTTGCCTGCCAGACCTCCTTCACTGCCAAGACTCTTCACGGTCGCCAGGTGGAGAGGCGTTTGTCACCTGTGTGTGTGGACTTGTAGCTGGCGGACAGAGGCTGGGGTGGGTGCAACTCAGCAGCTGGCAGGGTGGAGGCAGTGTGGATAGCTCATTTGAAGGGATGCAGCTAGGGGCAGCATCATGTGTTGTCTCAGCCGTCAGTGTGGCAACGGTGTGGGTCGCAACACAGCCAGGCCGGGGTGGCTGGCGCCACATCTGGATGACATGACCATCAGGGAACGTGAGAGTTCCTCTCTTTGTGTCGATGACACAGTCCAATGCCCCGAGAACATCCAGTCCCAGTATACAGTCCTCCAGGTTAGCAACCCACACCGGGCAGCGGATAGACTTTTTCCCCAGGCCCAGAGTCACTATTGCTTCCCCAACCATAGGAGTTCGCTCCCCGGTGACTGACTGCAGTTTCACGATAGTGGGAAAAATATCAGTTCCATTTGTCACCACATCGGGCCTCACCAGGGTTGCTGACGAACCTGTGTCTACCAGTGCAGAGCAGCATGTCCCTCCAATGGTGAGCATTGTATACCAACAGTCTCCTATCCATGTTCGACCCAGCACCACTAGTCGCTCTAGCTGACCATCAAAATCCTCCGGTGGTCTGGTTGCCCTTATTTGGTCGGACGGTTGCGTAGCTTCGTTAATTAGATGGGGCTGGGACAGAGTGCCAGGGGTCCGCATCGCCCGATTATCGGTCCCGGCTGCTTCCTTGTTCGCGGTGGCACGGGGGCAGTGTCGGATCAGGTGGCCAGGCTGGCCACACCCCCAGCAGACTCTTGGTCGTGGCTTGTCTTGCCTCTCATCTCTCGAAGTGGCAGCCCTCACTAGCTGGGTTAGCTCCCCCACCCAGGCAGGCTGCGCCAACTCCCTTTCCGTCTCACAAGCAGCGCCCTTTGGTGCTTTTTCAACCACTTTACCCATGGCGCCAGCACACAGCATCTCTCTCTCCGTTGCTGACTCCAAAGCCTCCTGGAGCGACCCAGGGTGAGCGAGTAGTGTCTGGATGTGCAGGTCAGCTGGCAGCAGGGTCTGGAGGAAATGGTCCCTCGCTAGCTCACTCTGGATGGACGAGGGCATGTGGGCGTAGGTGCGGTGAACAAGCCCCTCAATGTCATTAGCGAGCTCCCTCAGCGGCTCCTCTGGCCGTCGCTGTCTGCTGCATAGTTCAGAGCGGAGCAGGCTAGTGGCAGAGCATTGTCCAAATCGTCGCTTTAGAGCCCCAATTAGTGCATCATAATCACTCCGATCATCAGGACTCAGCAGCAGCAGGCTTGATAAAGCATCACCCGTGAGGCACATCGCTAACTGGAGAGCTTTTACTTCAGTGGACCATCTACTGGCATGGGCTAATAGTTCAAATTGTGCATGAAAAGCTTCCCAGTTGGATTTACCGTCATATCTGGGGTCTTTATTGTGGACGAATAGCTTCTCTCCGTGTCTCCGTGTGCTCAGTCATGTCCCTTCCTGCGGCCGCAGGTATTCTCCGCCGGCCGCCATTCCGCTCACCGGCGCGGCCCGAGTGGCCAAAGGCAGCCTCCGCAGCCATCCTAGCGGTCATTTCTTTTACCCGCCTCGGTGCTCCGTCGTCTGCCAGGCTCCGGCTGCGCCGTCCACCCTGCTCGCCACTTTCTCCTTCCCGTTTAATCTTGAGACGGCTCCCACGTCATATTTCTCACCGTTGACGAGCGTTAGCCACTTAGCTTCTCTGCTGCTACCTCGCGTGGCGATGTTGATGATAGCGAAAGTTTTACTTCTGACACCAAATGTAGCGACCCTGGGTCAGGAACGCTACGAGACGTAGATGACTTATAGTGTGTTTATTCAGAGAACATAGAACAAGCTACTGTTGGCCGTAGCCTACGCCAAAACCCCCGCAAAACGCCGTGAAAACCTCCAAACCAGCTTCACGTCTGCTCCGGGTCATAGCTCTGCTTCGAACGAGTCGTAACACAACAACACACACACAACAACATCACTCGCTGTCCAATCACAGACACGGCTCACAGCTACCAGCTCGTGAGACGTTCACTTACATCCGGAACATAACATTTATAACATAACATTCCCTCAGTCCGTTACAATATAAACAGAAACTTTTTTGAAAACGACCTTGTGTGTACGACGTTATTTTTGAAAACGGAGGGGCAGAAATCTTCGTTTCTGTAAATACCCGGCTATGTGTAAACGTGGCCTCAGTCTTCCCACTCTTTTGGCTGAAATACTTTGTATATTTTCTTTTTTCTCTCTCGATTAAACGACAAAACAAACTATGAAAACTTGCACGGAGTGTATGACTTATGTTTTATTGCGCCAAACGTGTTCAGAGACAAATTGTAATTTACAGTTTAGCTGTCAAATGAGAAGATTTGTTATCCGACCGCAAGTTTAACGTAATAAAAGTTACGTGATTTAATAAGCGTAATTTCCGGTGGAATATTCCAGCAGATTTATCCTTGATCTTTAAAAGGACACGCTGAGAACCCATGTGAGAAGTTAAAAAGTAAACGTCCTATGCAGGCACGTGCACAGACATTTTGGGGGGCAGGTGCTCAAACCAAAAAAAAGGGCACCCAATGCCACAAAAAGAATTCTGACAGAGTTGAAGCATAAGCAGCATTACACTGATGATTCAATACATCCTCGACCTGCATTTCCTCTGGGCAGCATCAGACCGCTTGCTTACATTTTCTTTATGAAAAAAGATGAATTATTATATTGCAACAACAGTACAATCGTTCTGATAGGCTAATGGGTCGTCATGCCAGCCACGTATTGCCCTCCTCTCTGGTCTGATATGGATCAGTATTGCCCTCTTACGTCATTTTCAAAATGAGCGATATTGATAGACATCCCTCTGAACAATACCAGAGAGGCCTTATGATTTTTGTTTGTCTGGCAACGTAAATCCTAGACTAGCCCCTGTTAAATAGAACGGAATAAGAATCCACTCTCTCTCTCTCTCTCTTCTCTCTCTTTCTTCTCTCTTCTCTCTCTATTCTCTAAACATAACTAACGTCAGCAAACAGCTACAAGGCTTTGAAATCACGGATTTCGTGAGTTTTTGTTTGTTTATTTTTTTAGGAAACGACGGACCAGTTGTGACGTCATGTTTTCAGCAGCGCTAATGTTGTGGTTGATTTATCACCAGTGAACGACTGCGGTCAACTCAGCCGACACTCGGATCTCCTTGGTCAACTCAGCCGACACTTACATTTCTGTGCACCTATAGACTGATGTTGACGGTAAACGCATTCGATCGGGAGCACGCGAGGGTTTTGATAAAGTTAGCGGAAGGATTCACGTGCCACAACATCCAGTTTTGCAAAGTTAGCGGAAAGAACTACGTGAAACAACATCCGTTTTTCAAAATAAGATGTCGACAAATCGCACACTAGCATATACAAGTAAACAATTAACTGATTTTGAATCTTTATAGATCGTTTCTGAGATTTCAGGACAATCCAGACTTCCATTATCCTGGGAATCAGACATATTTACTGTCCCAATTGGGAGATATCTCAAATTAAAAGTCCTAAATGTTTAAAGAAATCGGTCATTTCTTTCATGTTTGAAGTGCTTTATATATGTTTTTCCTCACAATGCCCGGCATTGACTGATGCAGCTGTGTTCAGGACAATCCAGACTTCCATTATCCTGGGATGCAGACATATCTACCGTCCCAATTGGGAGATATCTCAAATTAAATGTCCTAAATGTTTACGAGTAATTTATTTATTGTTTGAGGTGCTTTATATGTTTACCCGGAAAAATCTGGGAAATAATTTGGGAATTGTTAATAAAACATGATTTACCCTTCAACTTCCACTGATATGCATGCAAACTAATACATTGTTTCACACACACACACACACACACACACACACACACACACACAGACACACACTGACAGAAACACATAGACACTCACATACGTACACACACACAGGCAGAGACACACACATACTCACCCACACACACACGCATACTCTGCAGACTGACCCTTGACCTCCCAATTGTCTCTCAGATATAACCCTACTGCTTTATATTTAATTAGGGCTGTGAAACGATTAACATTTTTAATCAGGTTAATCACAGGTTTCTGTGGATTAATCATGATTAATCACATATATACATTTACAGGGCTCCCGGCATCCGAGCTCTGCGGCGCGCGAGACGGAGATCGGAATCATGTTAACGCGACACGTAGAGACAGAATGACATGCTGCTGGTTAGAGACGAACAACAACAGACGGATTGGAAGCTCATTCTGCGCATGCGTTAAATGCGTTAATAAATAAAAAAATGAATTAATCCTGTAATTTAATTAACTGAGTTAACTCGTTATTTTTCACAGCACTATATTTAATATATTATATTTACCTAAATATAATACTTTGAGGTCATGGGGGGAATCCCCTCCAAAACTTTCACAAGAGAAAATTGTCACTGCCAAGAACCCTTGTACGATCCTTAAAACCAGTCTTTAAGTAAATTTTTCATACTTTCAATCAACTTAAAGATCTGGATTCTTTTCAGATTCAAAGAGGGGCCTCTGAATATGAATACCCTAACGTTTTGGACCGATAGCTCTGAGCTAACGGCCCCAAAAACAGGTCCCACGGGTCAAATTGGGTAAACATGTCAGAGCTTAGCTTTCTTTTCCAGGTTGTAGCCACTCCCAAATGGGGTAGAATACAATTGAAATTGTTCATATAGTACAAACATTTGAGGAGTTGTTAACCTTTGAAGGAAGGAATTTGTTTTTTTCCGGGTTTTTAAACCCTTCCCAAGCAGGGATGCTAAGTGCTATATGTTGCCAGCCTCCATGGTTGGACCCCATTTGGGAGGGGCTACAACCTGCAAAAGAAAGCTAAGCTCTGACATGTTTAGAAGAAGAAAAAAACTAAAATCAGCCCAAGCTCACAACAGGGTCTCAGATTTGTTAAACCACACACCCTCTTCAAGTCCTGGATTTCAGACAGCCAATTAACTCTTGTCGGTGTTTCGGAGGAAATTTCACCCCATCACCTCATTGTAGGCCCTGTCCTGAGTGTCTGTGTTCAATTTGGGATTTCCAGGACAAATATTTAGGAGATTTTGGCCATTTTTGCACTCGTCAAAGAATATGCAAATTTAAGAGAATAAGGCCCAATTTGACCCTTTGGACCTGTTTTTGGGGCCCTTAACTCAGAGCTATCGGTCCAAAGCCGTAGGGTATTCATATTCAGAGGCCCCTCTTTGAATCTGAAAAGAATCCAGATCTTTAAGTTGATTGAAAGTATGGAAAATTAACTAAAAGACTAGTTTTAAGGATCGTACAAGGGTTCTTGGCACGGTGACAATTTTCTCTTGTGAAAGTTTTGGAGGGGATTCCCCCCATGACCTCAAAGTATTATATTTAGGTAAATATAATATATTAAATATAAAGCAGTAGGGTTATATCTGAGAGACAATTGGGAGGTCAAGGGTCAGTCTGCAGAGTATGCGTGTGTGTGTGTGTGGGTGTGTGTGAGTATGTGTGCGTCCAATTGGGACGGTAGATATGTCTGCATCCCAGGATAATGGTGTATATTCTATTAATGGAAGTCTGGATTGTCCTGAACACAGCTGCATCAGTCAATGCCGGGCATTGTGAGGAAAAACATATATAAAGCACTTCAAACATGAAAGAAATGACCGATTTCTTTAAACATTTAGGACTTTTAATTTGAGATATCTCCCAATTGGGAAAGTAAATATGTCTGATTCCCAGGATAATGGAAGTCTGGGTTGTCCTGAACACAGCTGCATCAGTCAATGCCGGGCATTATGAGGAAAAACATATATAAAGCACTTCAAACATGAAAGAAATGACTGATTTCTTTAAACATGAAAGAAATGACCGATTTCTTTAAACATTTAGGACTTTAATTTGAGATATCTCCCAATTGGGTCAGTAAATATGTCTGATTCCCAGGATAATGGAAGTCTGGATTGTCCTGAACACAGCTGCATCAGTCAATGCCGGGCATTATGAGGAAAAACATATATAAAGCACTTCAAAGATGAAAGAAATGACCGATTTCTTTAAACATGAAAGAAATGACCGATTTCTTTAAACATTTAGGACTTTTAATTTGACATTTCTCCCAATTGGGACAGTAGATATGTCTGCTTCCCAGGATAATGGAAGTCTGGATTGTCCTGAACACAGCTGCATCAGTGAATGCCGGGCATTATGAGGAAACACATATATAAAGCACTTCAAACATGAAAGAAATGACCGATTTCTTTAAACATTTAGGACTTTTAATTTGAAATATCTCCCAATTGGGACCGTAGATATGTCTGATTCCCAGGATAATGGAAGTCAGGACCGTCTTGAACACAGCTGCATCATTCATTTCCTGGAACTGTTGGGGAAATCTATATACAGGAATTTTTTAACATACAAAAGTCTGAGTTTTATTTTTATAAACTCTTCCTTGGTACAGTAAAACGTTTTAATGTTAGCATAATTTGAGCTAAATCTCAGAAACGATCTATAAGATTCAAAATCAGTTAATTGTTTACTTGTATATGCTAGTGTATGATTTGTCGACATCTTATTTTGAAAAACGGATGTTGTTTCACGTAGTTCTTTCCGCTAACTTTGTAAAACCGGATGTTGTGTCACGTGAATCCTGCCGCTAACTTTATTCAAAACCTTGCGCGCTCCCGATCGAATGCGTGTACCGTCAACATCAGTCTATAGGTGCACAGAAATGTAAGTGTCGGCTGAGTTGACCAAGGAGATCCGAGTGTCGGCTGAGTTGACCGCAGTAAACAACGTCAGGGGACAAACACCGTCATGACCTGTGTGTCTGATGCTGCGGGTCAGAGGAGAAGGAGGTGCACCCGTTTGGTGGCGCGAGGAGCACTGCGCGAGCACTAAGTGGAGGAGGGGGGAGGGGCGCGGCGGGGGGGAGGAGGCGGCACGTGAGCTCGTGAGCGCCGCGCGAGCACTAAGTGGAGGAGGGGGGAGGGGCGCGGCGGGGGGAGGAGGCGGCACGTGAGCTCGTGAGCGCCGCGGAGCATGTCGGGGCGAAGTTCTCAGATAAATGCCCAGTCGGATATTAAAACACATTTGGGGGGACTTGATGACAAAAAGAGTAACTTTTATTCTTAAATACTGATGAATAAAAAAAGTGGGCTCCAGCAAAAAGGGCACTTTTCTCATCCAGGGTAAAAGGGCTGGTGCTTGAGCACCACTAGGGCTCTATCTGTGCACGTGCCTGGTCCTATGTTATGCATACAGTAGTCATCGTAGTAACTCAAAATAGGGGAAGTCAGTGAGGGGACACAAAGATCAACAGCGTGATAAAGAGGAAAGAACCAACAAGCTCGTGCGCACGTAGTCTCCGTCATTGGATTTATCTATACTTCGTCATCTTTGGAGGTCCATTCGGGTAAGATGAAACAATATGCATGTGTATGTGTTACCTGTATGTCCATCATCAATAGTGAACATAGATATATGTAGAATAAAATATAGGCCTGCATCGGATGAGTGGACCGTTTCATTGTGACGCAGTTGCGGGTGCGCGCTCTAAATATCTTCACAATCAACCAACTTTGAGTGATAATCGACTGGGAAAAAGTATTGAAACCACATCGATTCGGGCTAGAAGGATATACAAGAAGCAATAATATAATGGAGACACTTTCAGCAAATTAACCAAAGCAGGAGCACCGTCCGAGCAAACACTTTAAATGATTTACCAAAGCATCCGTCTACGAAAACCCCAAAAATCGCCAAACTCTGTATTGATTTGTTTCAAAAAAGGAAAAAAAAGTGTGTGTGATGACAAATGGATAAGAGTTTTACAAGAAAATGTGACCCAGTGCATGTTGAATCATCCAAAAGTGGTCATAAACAAAACAATGAATACATAGTTTGTACCTAATCACTAACACCATTACTAAAAATTCAATCGTTTTTTAGTGGAATGGAGTTATTCACCTCTTCATAGATCACAGTTTAATTAGGATAACTCACTTGATTTCTTGAAAAATACATGTTCAAACAATTGTTTATTTAGATTGGCAACATCTAGATATAAATTGCTTTAGTCGACTATGACATGTATTTTTTTCCATAAATGTAATGATCATTTTGAAAAAATTGTCATGGGGTGATGTAAATAAATAGAGTTGAGACACCTGTGCTGTTCAGGGTCATATTTACCCGCTCACTCAAAATCAAGCCAAATTAGTCATAAGGATTTGTATTGGAAGTACAAAGTATGTTTATTTATAGTGTTAAGATATATCCATTAAATTATAAAAGATGACCAAAGGCCAGCGCGCAGTCAGTCTCTTGCTACAGTTGTATGTATCTGCAGACAGAGTGTACTGTTGGTAGGACTTCTAAGCAACCCTTTTGTATGTTTCGCCCCTCCCCCTGCCAGGTGTGAGCGGGGTTTTCCTGCGGGGAATAAAAGGTTCCCGTCAAAATAGTATCTGGATTTCTCGCACAGGTGGGGTCGTTACAAAGAGTGTGTGTGCGTCTGAGATTGGGATGAAATAGGGTGTGTTTCACTCTGTCAGTCAGTCTATTATAAAACCTATCGCACCATATTTATTAGGTGAGACATGTAAGAAACCTTTACGTTAGTGTTCCCGGTCCAATAAAGGTGTATTTAAGGGGAAAGTGAGAAGACAAGAAACATTGTTTGGTTTGGAAAGGGAGGTTCACGTGGGATGATGAGCACATATCAGGATAGAGATGGTTCCCATAACAAACACCTGTTTCTTTGTGTGCGTGTGTGAATGTGCACCTGCGTGGTGAAATATGGTGGGAGGGAGTAAGAAAGACTGTCCAACATTTTAAAGAAAGAAACGGTCTGAACTTGACACTTCTGACCACTTATATACTCCACTTTCACTGCCGGTCAAATTAACCGTAACATCATCTCTGTAATATAAACCTGCAGGGGGGGGGGGGGGGCATTGCAAATACATTATGTATATATTATTATATTTAAGTTGATTACAGTAAATAAGGTAAGCAGAAGAAGTTGTAAACAGAAAAAGTACTTTAACATATTTTCCCAAGATTTTGAAACGGTTCTGTTTGACCCGTATCATAACAGGAGGGTTAAACAGTGTATGGTTTAATGTCATAATGCTAATATAAATAAGCGCCTTTTTTTCTATTATTTATTTTACAGCTGTGAGCCAGAGATCATCATGATCCTGCTGTCTCCCTTCTCTGGTAGGTACCTTTATTTAAATTGCACCTCATTATTTGCAGGGGTGCCAGAGGTCAAGACTATATGTAGGTCGACTTGGATCAATTTAAGCATGAAAAGAACCACAAATGTGCTCAAGTAATTGTAAAGTGTAAGGGTTACAGGTACCGGAACCCAAAAGCACGACACGTAAACAGGAATGCAGGAAGAGGATCTTTACTTGGTGTTTCAGGAAGGGCCAAAACCGGGTGGTCCGTCAAATAAGGCAAAATCTTAAGTCGGGTCAACATGCAAACAGGGTCGTAACGGGCAGATCAGAATTAGTATTTTGGAATTCGCTGGAGAGTTTGGCAATGACGCACAAGACAATCTGACAGAGGACAAGTGGAAGTGAAGGAGCTAAATAGTGAGGGACTAATGAGGGGATGGGCTGCAGGTGAGAAGGGCGTGAGGACCAGGTGAAGGTAATGAGAGACAATCAGGTGAATATGACAGGATCTGGAATGACAGGAGAGTTAATTAAGCATGCAGGCAGGATGAATATAACTATGAAGGTGGGGAAGTCGTGACATAAAGATGCTTGGACGGAATAACAATTTTGTAAAACACAAATAAAACAACAACATAGAATACATATAGCATGAAGTATGTATGAGGAAGTTATGATGTGCAATCATAAGTCATTACAGTACAAATACATTCATGTACATTACATAGTCCACACAGTTTGAGGATAGTTTATAGTGATATAATGTTTTATTTTTGATATTCACTTGTTTAAATATATACTGTGAAATCACATTACGAAATAACAAGCCACATCCAATAGAATGTACAGGAATACATGTTGAATGACTGGTGTATAGTATTTACACTTAATTAAAATGACATTGTCTTTTCTCCTAGACTTTATGTCATTATCATAAAACACAGTTAACTCTGTGAAAATGTAAATAGTCTATATTGTTCAGTTAGTTCAAGCCAGATTCCCTGTTCTGAATTGTTTTCCTTGTTTTTATTTAGTTTTTGAAGTTGTTACCAGTTACTGCAACATAGCAAATAATTACATAACTAGGGCCTTCCCATCATGCTTTGCAGTCATTAGGCAGCAATCCAGAATCAGAGACTTGCTTGAACTTGACTGTCTCGGTCTTATCCCCTTTTTATTTGTGACCAAGACAATGTCTGAACCCTTGTGTTGCCTTAGGGTCATTTTGACCCGAATCAATATTACACCCTTCCCCCACCTTAGGATTAATTTGACCCCATTCAATGTTTAATGTCGGTGTTCTTTCGGTAGTCAACAAACAAACATAAAGTGCCTCACACTTAAACTTGGAAAACAATATTAATTCTAATAATTTTCTGGAGGTTTTAATTGCTGGCGTCAAATTGAACCCAAAGGGTAAAATATGTTAGTAAATATAAAGGTAACAGGAGGGTGAAACATTGAATCGGGTCAAAATGACCTAAAGGCGGGGGGAGGGTGTAATATTGATTCGGGTCAAAATGACCCTAAGGCAACACAAGGGTTAAGTCAGTGGTCACCAACCTTTTTGAGCCCAAGATCCCTGACTTCCGCCTTCATGACGGGCAAGATCTACCTCTTGAGGCGTTGAGAGGAAACGGCGGTCCAGACTGGACTTATGACTTGAGGCTTTTTATTTGGCCTAATTCTAATTGAATGAAATCAAAACACTTTGGTCCAGCTTTCAAATTGATGAGACCAGGAACACAGAAATTAAGTGCAATATAAAAAGTAAGATATTTGTTCATCGCACACAATATGAACAAGAAAAAACACATTTGCAATGAGCAGCTGGATGAACTACCAATATAAATGTTGTATTTATTTACATTACAACACAACACTGACAACATGATCAGTCAGTGCAACTCATGTAAATTCAGCTCTCATCATAATGCCATCAAGTCATGTGACTCCAGTCAGTGTGATGGCTGTGACTGAACTCTGTCTGTGAGCTTGTAGTTAGTTCATAAGCACAGACAGACAGTCTGAGGCCGTCTGTCAGCTGCTGTCAGTAATCCAGCTCCTGGTCTTTGATTTGGTGATTCTTTTACTTCACTGACGAGTTTTTCGGGGCAAATGTGGTATTCATGAAAGTTTTCTCATCTGGGACTGGTTCTGAAGTCAGCCCGTTGGTGAATACGTTCACATCAGCTCTACAGACATCCTCAGATTTAAATAATTATAATAATAATAAATATGAGAATCACCATTTGTGACTCCTGCATCTGAGCTTTTTCAAATAATAGAATAAATACAATTGCAATCACTTTCAAGTAAACCAGATTGCTCCATCAGACAAGAACAAAAGCTCAATGTTGAGCTTTTATTTTGAAGGACAACAGCAGAAAAGCCAAACTCACGGTGGTAAGACCTGGCAAGTCGCCAAGAATCTCGGCAGTTGCGCATGCGTCATTTGTTAATGCCGTAACGTAAACATTTACACTAAGGTACAGGCATTACAACATTTATTTATTGATGACGTAGTTGTATGTCCTTGTACTTTGAACTTGTGTAATATGTAAAGTTATGAATAAAGGTCTTTCTGCATTTCCCCTGCGCCTCACCTGTAGTGGTACGTTCCCTCTTTCAGGAAGCACAGCTGAGAACACGGCTGTCAGAGAACCCGTTTTCAGGCGTTCATCAATCAGGCGGAGATCTTTTCTGACGTCGATCTTCCAGTCAGGAAGAAAACGTTTCAGAAGAGACTTCAGAAAATGTTCGAGAACGAGGAACAATGTGTTTGTGATTTTATTTTCATTTTATTTTGGAGATCGACAGGGAACGTCTCCAAGATCGACCGGTCGATCGGGATCGACGGGTTGGCGACCACTGTCTTAAGTGGTTCGAGCAACGCTTTACGGGTCAAGTCAGTCATGGGGCTGGTCAGTTCTGCAAAATTTAGAAATGAAGTGCCTGTAATAACCCGCCAGACCCCAAAACTGCCTCCGTCCAACTGCACACACGGGTTGCGTAATCCACAAGGACTAACACCAAGTACTATCTACGTGCGCTCAGGGGAAATGGCCCGATCAGGTCGATGCTGATTCGCTCGAACGGAACCTCCATTAATGGCAAAGGGCGCAAAGGCGGCCTCGGAATGCCCGGGTGGTTTACCAATAGACTAGCACATCCGCCCAGGTGCCCCACAATAAATCGGGTCATTATCGGGTGTGTTCAAGTTTATCACATATCATGACCATTGTGTTATAGTGAGCTTTTACGGCACAAACGGTGTTTTTCCTCCTGTTTCCTCTCAACTGGTGTACTCACTCTATACAGCCTGTACCTAATCAGTGAAGATTGAGGATCTGACTGCTGCATCAGGGTGCAGGGTGGGTGCACTGACCAACCACCCATCACTTTGGAAGAAGACTTAGCATAGAGTATCGTCCGCCATGGGAGGCTCTGCTGGCCCCCCCTCCCCGTCTGCAGTGTCGGACAATATGGAGGACAGAAAATGCCTTCAGTATAAATAAATAAATACAGAAATAAAAAAAATGCTTAAATAAATACAGGAATAAATAAGTACATGCTTAAAATAAATGTATATATAAATAAATACATAAATGCTTAAATAAATGTATAAATAAATAAATACAGGAATAAATAAATATAAGTTATACCTAAACAGGACATCATTAAAAAAATCTATTTCTACATTTCTGTATTTCTACATTTATTTATGTCTGTATTTGTGTCCACACGTATTTCTTCATTTATTTATGCGTGTATTTATGTGTCCTTGTATGCAAATGAGCTTGGGTGGTCCGAACCTCGGTCTAAAGTATGATTGGTCACAGGAGTGTGATCGCATCTGGTGTGTTATGCTCTACTACTTCTGCCTTGCACCTGTTGTTTAAGTTGGCACACTCTGCTAACCATGAGCAGAATTTAGCCTAGACAGCTTTTTGACTTCAGCCGTTTATCAATTCCAAGTACACTGAGTACAGACTTGTGTTCTTTTGGAGTCTGGACTTGAGAGTCCAGACTCTGTGAATATTGCTTCATGTATGGCCTGAAATCCGATTTTGGGTGAACCACCAGAGGTGTTGCCCCCCTCACCAATCCTACAACCACACATCTTTAAATCTTTCAGCAGTGTAGTGAATCAACCTCATGTGACATGCTACATGTGGTGAATGTTGTGAACAGTGGCGGCTGGTGAAATTGGGGGGGGGGGGGGGGGCGCAGTTGGGCGACGCGGTTTAAATAGCACTCAACAATGAGAAGAAAAGAGGTTTTGAGTAGAATATTGTAAAAAAACAAAGCTTTATTTCAAGAACACAGCGTGCTCAACACTGTCCAATAACAACTATCAACACACTGTCACTTTGGGCATGAGAGGTTCAGAGCAGCTTTAAGGAACATGGGGTTGGGTTTCAGAGGTTTACAAAATAAAAGAGTTTCACCCTCACATGAAAGAGGTTCAGAGCAGAATAGAGTCAGAAAGAGATCACATGTTACATTGGGTGTTTGACAGAGCAGACCCACTACTGTAAAGAAAAGTAGCCTCCTCTCTTTAAAGTTGGCAAACTTCTCAATAACTCTCTGGTTAAAGTCAATCATGTCTGTAACCAGCCTGTTTCTATTATTCTTGAGGGAATGTGTCTGTTTTTCAGAACTTCTTCGTTGTGTTTTCGATGCCAGTTCGGTCTCCTTCTGCTGCTCTGCTCTGCAAACAGGGTTAGCTTCATGCTGCTAGCTAGTTAGCTCCATGCTCTTTGCTAGATAACTGCGGCAAGATTCGTGCTTTACACTTGTCTGAAGCTCTGTAGATCCCTCACCCCGTTGTAGTCCAGAGAGTTTCAGTCCCAGGACTTTGGAACATCAGACAGGGGAAACTAAACAGCGCATTACTCACTGAACCTCCAGCTAACAGCTCCGGTTAGCGACCTGCTCGCGTAGCTCCGTGGAGCTCTCTGGCTGAGGGAACGATACCGGTCTCCGATTGGCCGAATAGTCCAATCACGTGAAATAAGAAATGATGTCATTGGCCAGGGCGTACATTTTTGCGCCCCAAGATTCACGTTTCATCCGCCAATGAGAAGCCGTCCTTGCCGAAACGACCGTGAAATGTTTGCTCGCTGCCGCGCACACACGTTGGGCCGGAGCCCCGAAAAGGGGGCGGGGCTTCTCTCCGTGAGGATGAGTGGCGATATGTTATTTATGTCACATTTAACTTAAGTGGTTGTTGACAGGCTGACGGTCTCCCACACACATTTAACACGTCAACACGGTATATTTATTATTTAAATGATTTGGTATATAATGTTTTTTGACAGTATATATTTTATTTTTTTCTTCTTCTTTTTTTTTTCATCTCAAAATTTTAAGAGGGGCGGCGCCCTAGCGCCCTCTATGGACGCACCGCCACTGGTTGTGAAGCCAAATCAGTCAGCTGTAATGCTTCTGTGTCTCTTTCATAACTGTACAACAGATCTGTTGGGTCATATTTCATCAGTTGTTCGTCTGCTTATCTGCTCACAATCAGGCCATCAAGGCCCGAGAATAATTCCAAATATGCACGTTAAATGCAACAAATGTATAGGGCAGTAATCAGACAGCAGGAATGAGTGTTTGACTGTGATGTCATCTAATGTACAAGACCACGGCATTGTGTATGCTTCACTAATTGATACACCCATCAAGCCAACCGTTCTGCAATATCTGCCACTTTTCTTAGGAGGGATGGGGAAAGCAGAAGTGCGAAAACTGAGTGTGGCTCCTGAGTCAACTAAAAATGAAACAATTTGACCTTTTAATCATTAACATGACTTGTGGTCATTTTCTAAAAACTATGGTTCTTGTATGCGTGTCCAAATCTCTGTCCATTAGTTTTCTTCTATCTCCCCTGTTTTCCCGCCTTTGTCCTCATGCCTCCACATGTTTTGGGTTGAGGTGTTGACCTGTATGTGTTGTATTCAGGAACAAAACGTGGACCCAAAAGCAGCACTCTAAATCAAGTTCAAGTTAGAATCAAAAGGGTTTATTTATCCAGGAAAACACTCCGGCGACGGGACGGAAACGAAAACGTTGCGTGATTGAATCATTGCGTCTTCATTTCCATTTATTATTTTTCATTATCTCAACTTGAGGATCGGAGATGGGCAAGCAGGCTCCAGGTATGTTCTGGCTTGGTTCCAATTTGTACTATGCTCTCCATGTAAACGGTCAGTTATTTTCCTTATCCTCCTTGGGTTGGTGGTTGGATGGCTTTCCCCCTTTAGGAGCATATGGCGGCGGCATGGAGTCCAGGTCAGGATCCACGCGACCATGTCCTTCTTACAAAGGACACAGTTGAGCAGTGGATTCTTTTTCCCCACAACACTTGCTATTAATGGTTAATCTTTACACATTTCAGAATCTTTACACATTTTTCCTTTAATTTCAACTGATTGAAACTGGGTTATGTTTATTTAACTATCCTCAATTTAAACACCTTCATCAGAATTTCAGCTGGTATGGTCATCCGATTATAGTAGGGATTTAGCTTTTAGCCTTAGTAGGGCAGGGTTTATTGACATAACACAGACAATACTAACCGCTGTTGTTGTGTGGTCTAAGGTCTCTTCCAGTGTACCAAAAATCTCTTTCTGCGTGATGGATCCACGGGACTTAGGATCAAGGAAATTGCACGTAAAAATGCAGCCAATGCTCTGTCTGTTGCTAACATGGTCATGGGCATGGCCTCCATTATGAGCAGTCTAAATGGGTGAGTTTACATAATTGGATTTTGTTCTATTAAATATTAGTCAGGCTTAAATATTAAATATTAGTCAAGCTTAATTGCAGGATGACCAAACTCTAAAGACAAAAACATTCATGTTGATACAAATTAAGAATTTGCCAAACATTCAAGCACAATATAAAACACAACAGCATTTTACAATAAATGTGTGTGTGTGTATATATACAAACAGACTTTTCAATAAAAAACTATATATTTATATATATATTGTTTGTTTTTCTTCAGGCACCATCATGCTGCCTGTTGGATGGTTCTGATTGGCTACCTTCTGGATTTGGCAGATGGAGCCGTTGCCAGGCTACTCGGTGCCTGCTCTGTATCGGGTAAGTCAAGTGTTTTTGTCCGGAACTGTTACCAAATCACTGCACTCTGGACTTTGCAGATAGTCCGCTCAAAGTCATGAACAACAAGAACCAGCAGAAGAAAAGACTGAAAACTGAATAGTCTTACAACGTATCCAATAGAAGAGTCATTTAATGGTATGGAATTTGAGCTTTGTCAAATAGCATCTTTTTAGCTTTTCCCATATTTCGAAGGACTCCACACATTATAAAATGTTCAGGTTTTTATTAAGTGTGAATGGCATGCTATCCCATTGTCATCCAATGCAGATACACAGAACACAAGATGTGTCTTGTTTTCAAAAGATCACACACAGCAAAATATTAAATGGAGAGTCACAAATAGCTGTTTTAAAAGCTTCCAGTGTGAAAGTTGAGAGGCCTGAATCATCTCGTCCTCATCTGATGAAAACATGCTCTGTAGCCTACTGTAAACTTCACAGAGGCGCATTTTGAATCTTCTTTGTTCATGTCCAGGTGCGAAGCTCGATGATTTTGCTGACTTCACGACCTTTGGGATTGCCACCTCATTGCTCCTAATGACATCTGACCTGCTGGACAACATCCTATGTGTGTGTTACGTCCTGACAGTGTTGTTCCGCCTGTGTTTCTGGCAAAGTGGTAAGTTCCAAAATGTATAGTTTCTTTATGCTGTTTTATTATTTAAAGGACCGACTAAGGATGTGTTCTTGTTGGGTCCGTAGGGATCCCATTCATGTATCGTGGACTGCCCTGCACCTACTCCTCAGCCATCCTGGCCAGTGCCTCTCTGCTGCCAGGGGGAAACCAGGCCATGATGCGTGTCATTGCAGTGGCCATGATCCTCTTTATGATCAGCCAGAACTTCTACCCCCATGACAAAGTACTGGAGTCCCAGACCTGGAAGAAAGCGGTCTTTGCTGGAGGTAAGCCTCATCCCGGTTCGTATGGATGTGAATGAATGTTGGTGGTGGTCGGAGGGGCCGTAGGCGCTGATTGGCAGCCTCGCTTCCGTCAGTCTGCCCCAGGGCAGCTGTGGCTACTGATGTAGCTTACCACCACCGGTATGACTGTGTGTGTATGACTACTGGACTCTGGACTCTGTAAGCGACTTCGGGTATTTAGAGAAGCGCTATATAAAATTGAAGGTTATTATTAAACAATTAATCCATTAGGATTCACATCTTTCTTGGACAAGAGCTAAGAGTAATAGCTGCATATGCCTGAGTATAATTGTTGCAGCAAATCAGATATCAGGTAAATCATTGAGCATCTGGGTGTGATAGAGCCACCTAGCCATGTAGGTAGTTTTGGTAACAAGGGCTCTTTTAATGCCAATACCTGCTGTTGTGGAGTTTGTCATTTTTTCAGCGTTTTTACTCTTAACTTCTATTTTTTTTTTTTTTTCAGGAGTTGTCATGGTGTTCTGCTCATCCTTCCCCCCTGCATGTGTGTACTATCTGCTGTGGTCAGTCTCCTACATTTTGTTCCCAACATCCCTTTGGAGCAGTAAAGTGTAAAATGGGTGCTGGCTTTGTCCACAACTCCCATGTAGGTTAGCCTCTAAGGCCCATCTGGGTGAACTGAGGCTTCCAGACTGCTGCTGCTCCCTACTGCCATGGAGGACCCAAGCTGAAACATGCTCATGTTCCACAGGCGAACACTCGCTCTATTTGACCTTTATTTTGATGTAACACCTCTAAAACAGAGCCCAGATTCAAGAGAGTTAGAGTGAGGGGTGAGAAGTGCATTTTAATGTTACTAAAGTGAGGATGAGCCTTCATGCTGTCTTTTGTCTGTGCTGCATTTTCAGATGTCAGATGGTTTGTTCCACAAATGTTCATCATGTTCATCTCCTGTGTAATCTCTCACTTCTAAATTAGTCTTTCGTCAATGTTGTGAACACGCAGCAGTAGTGCCACTCATTTTCTCAAAGGATGATATCCCAAAAAAATATTTCAAACTAAATAATTACACAATAAAAAAATGTTGCTTCTAATTTGGTTATTAAAATATGTAGTTGTCTAAACCCAAAGGATCATAACACTTATTATGATCGTATAATTTTACAAGATTCGAATTCCATGTAATTTCTTCTTTATAACACAAAAATTGGCGTTCATACAATCTTTTGTTAAAAGGTTAGTGGTCACATCACTTCCTAATATTAGATTTGCTGTGTGAATGTAGGGAGACAAACGGCAGTCTTAAAGAGATAACACACAGGCTACCTCTCGCTGCAAGTTCTGCCTCCACCTTAAGGTGTTGTGATGCAGCATTGACACGTAAAACCAAAAGTTTCTCCATGTGTAATTATGCCTCCTTGCACTACGTGTGTCTGGGACAAATTCTGAAATCATATAGTATACCCATATTTAATTTAGACTCACCGACAACTTAGGTTTAATGATTTTGATGGAAGCTTTAATGATTTTAACCCTCTTTATAAACAATATCAGAACCCGGAAGAAACTTTTGTATTAATTAATTATTTATTTATTTATTTATTTAATAAATAATTAAACAAAAGGCTGTGTTTTCTTGTTCTGATTGCTCTAAATTCATTGTGGTTTTTGACCTGGTTACAATAATGTTTTGAAGAAATCTCAAGTGTCAAGTAAATAGTAGGGCTGGTCTATATGGCTGAAGTTTTGTATTCTAATACAGGTCCTTTAATATGCCCACCGTATATATCACGATAAAGAATGTTTTCTGTTAATTACAAAAATTGTCTATTTACAATAAAATATGTCTTGTCAAGTCTTTGTGTCTTATCTATTTTATAAATAATACACGATAAAAAAAGTAATATTTACAAAAATGTTATAACATCCTTGAATCACACCCCTAGCGACTGTCTTTACAACATGCCACTCGCTTTACACTCGCTGTAGTAATCTGATGGCCGAGAGGCACAGGAAGCTTTTGTTTTTACCCTCGCTTTGTTCTATTTGCGCTGTGATGTGACATTGGTGTAGTCATGCGTTGGCCGTTGTGACGGTCCCCGTGTCTAATCACTAATCATGTCCTTAGGCGAGTGATTGCCGGATGCAGCACACCTGGTCCGAGAGCAGGAGGGCATAAAGGCCTTGATCCACACTGTGCATGGCGCGTTGTTCTCCTCACAGGTGGAGTGGTGGTGGTCGTGGTTTACTTTGCTGCTGGTCCCGTTGCTGTTGGTTTCCTTTGTTGTTGGTTTCCTTGGGTTTGGCTGACAACACTTACACTCCATTACCCACACATGCACATGGGCACTACTGATGTTACTGACTGCCACACTTCACTACGTTTTGTTTCGTTATTACGTTAAATAAACACTCTTCTTGGACTTAATGCTGTGTCCGCGCCATATTTGCCATGCCCTAAAAGCCGGGTTGTGACAAATTGGGGGCTCGTCCAGCTTGTTCCCGTGTGCAGTAGGTGAATGGGAACGTGTAGCGGTGGGCTGTTGAATTTGTTTGCTTGCAGCATTTGCGGCAACTACACGGTAAAAAGTGTTCTTAAGGCGGGTTTACGTCGTAACCTAGCTGTACATGGCGCAAATGTTTGGTTGAGCACTTTCCAGGGCATTCACTTGTTGTTTTGTGCCGCTCGTGGGATTTGAGGTTTTGGGTTTGAGCTACTCCGTAAATTACGATATTTATTGTGGTCTTTGCTCTTCAGTATTTGAGGAGGTTTGTTACATTTATGCTGCGGCGGGTCCAGATGGCGATTGCAGGTTGCTCTGTGCGTAAGTGGTGTGGAGTTTCCCCTGGTAGGCGGAGCGACGTTCCCTGTTGGGTTCGTTGAGCGGTGTTGGTTGTTGTGCTGTGGCCAACGTGGGTGAAGCTTGCTTGGGAGCATGGCCGTGGTTTCTGTGGAGTTGCTAGCTTGCTAGTCGCTCTGCTAAACCAGCGGTCTTCAGTGCATAAATACCCACCACAAGTAGCTGCATGAAGACTAGGGACGAGCTTTGATAGTAGGGAGACTCTACACCAAGTTGAGGGTTATTCCTCATTGCACGCAGGGGTTTACTTTGTGGGGTCTGTCTGGGTCTGCCGTGGGGGTAAACGTGGCTTTTGTTGGTCGTCTTGGTAAATAGTTGAGATGTCGGAGGCTGAGGCGTTCGTTGATGCTCCATCTCAGGAATCCCTGGATGTGTGCACAAGAGAGCAGCTGCTTTGGATCGCAGATCATTACAAGGTGGTGGTTGAAGGGGACAAACGTTTCAAAGAGAATATCAAAGATGCTATAATGTCAAAATTGATTGAGAGAGGAATTATGTCTGAGGGTGAAGATTCTGGCCCCGTTTATACTGCTGTGTCTTTTTGAACTCATGGACTAACGTTTGAGCAACAAAGGGAGATTTTGAGTCTGGAGGACAGTTCGAGTTATACTAGGATAAAGGCTGCGGTGCTCAAAATCTATGAGCTGGTGCCAGAGGCCTATCGCCAAAGTTTTAGATCCTTGGAGAGGAAAGTAGATCAGACGTATGTGGAGTTGGTGAGAGACCTATCGACTCATTTTAAGCGGTGGTTAACTGCCCTCGACGTAGCTACGTTTGAAGATCTGTGCGAGTTGATGGTTTTGGAGCAGTTTAAAAATGTCCTTCCAGATCGCGTTGCTACGTATATTATCGAGAGGAGACGCGTGACTGCTGCTGATGCGGCCGTGTCAGCAGATGAGTATATGTTGCTTCATAAAAGCAGTTTTAGAGAGTGTCGCAATGTTTTGGGTGTGCGGGGAAATGTTTCTGAGGCAACTGTGCAGGAGATGCGTTCAATGAAGGTGGGAGGGTTTAGATCTGGTGTGGACAATAGTAATACCTGTAATTATTGTCGAGAGGAGGGGCATTGGAAGGCAGATTGTCCTTTGTTCCAGTCTAGGCTCAGGGATGTGAGGCCTTCTGCCTGTGCGGCTGCAGTTACCGGCTGCTGCGTGGCTGAGGAGCTTCCGTCTCACTCTTGTGACCTCAGTGTTTTGGCAGCTTATGCTCCGTTCATTCGAGGTGGATTTGTGTCACTTTTAGGAAGTGAGGTGAAGGTCCCGATAAAAATCTTGAGGGATACAGGGGCCTATGATTCGTATATTGTTGACTCTGTTTTGCCTTTGTCTGAGGAGACTGACACTGGTGACTTTGTTCTCAGTCGCGGGATGGGATTGAAGATTCTCCCTGTTCCTTTGCACAAGATGGTGCTTGACTGTGCGCTGGTGAAAGGTGAGATAGCTGTTGGGGTGCGTCCGGCGTTACCTATTGAGGGTATACATTTTATTTTGGGCAACGGCTTGGCTGGTAGTAGAGTTTGGACTGACACTCCTCCCGCACAGGTGGTCACATGTTGTCCAATTGATGCTGCGTTTGACGAGAGCTCCAGAGTGTTGCCTGAGGTTTTTCCGTCCTGCGTATTTACGCGCGCTATGAGCAGGTCAGACCCTGCCATGTCATTGGTCGACACGGTGGAGGTGGTGTCGGAGGTCCCGGTTCTGGCCGCGCTTCCTGTGTCACTGTCGCGCGGAGAGGTCGTGGAGCAGCGGGGTGGGGATTCGTCTTTGAGAGAAATGTTTAAGCGAGTTTTGCCCGTTTCGGAGATGAATGGTGCAGTTAGTGGCTACTTCTTGCAGAACGAGATGTTCGGAGGATGGCTTCCCATTGGTGAGGATTGTGGAGGAAATGAGGTTTTCCATCTTGTGGTGCCGACTGGGGTACGCTGTCTTGTCTTGGAGGTGGCGCATGATAGGTGTGGACACTTTGGGAGCCGGGGAGCATTAGAGCGGTTCCGCCAGACCCTTGGGTCTCTTCTGTGTGGATTTTGTGCTGAGCTGGATGTAGGCTGGGAGGAGGGGCTTCCGTGGTTGATGTTGGCTGCGAGGGAGGCTGTACAGGAGAGTCCAGGTTTTAGCCCTAGTGAGTTGGCTTTTGGACATTCTGTGCGTGGTCCCTTGGCAGTACTGAGAGATGGCTGTGTGGATACGAAGTTGCCGGTAGGACTGGTGGACTATGTGAATGGTTTTGAGCATCTTTTGTTTCCAGATGGTGGTGTGGCGTGGGAGAAGTTGTCTGTGTCACGAGGTGGAGTGAAGAGGTTGTATGACCGACGTGCAGAGCAACATGGGTTCGGTCCAGGAGACCAGGTTCTCGTACTTGTGGCTATTGTTAGTTCCCCTTTTCAAGCTAAGTGTACGGGTCCAGGCACGGTCACGGAGAAAGCGTCTTGTCACGGGCACCGTTGCATTGAGTTCAGTACGATGACGGTGATCCGTTTGGACACCGATTTTTTTATTTATTTTTTTACATTTTTTAATTTTTTATATAAGACAAAAGACAATACATAGACATAACACCTAGAGGACAATAAACAATGCAGACGACAAAACAATGGACATAACATCATAAAGTCAGAGTATTTGTGAAAAAAACAAACAACAAAAAACAAACAAAACAAACATCATAATAATTAGAAGGAGAAGAAGAAAGAAAGACAGATGCATGTGTACATGTGTATATGTGTGTGTGTGTGTGTGCATTATGAATTAACTAATAAATAGAGGAGTGGTGTCATGTTTGTAAAAATATAGTGAATGATGACCAGATGTCGTGGTGTTCTGTTGTATTGTAAATGATAGATGAGGTGAGTTGTTCCATTGAAATATATTCTGACATTAAATTTTTCCAGTGTGAGATATGTGTGTTATTCCTTGATTTACAGTTCACGAGGATTGTTTTCTTGGCGATAGTTAGGGCCACGAGAAGTATTTTGCAGTTTGTTTTACTCAGGTTTATAGATGAGATGTCTCCCAGTAAACAGAGTGATGGGGATAATGGGATGAGGCAGCCCAGGAAAACAGACAATGACTCAGTTATTTGTTTCCAAAAGTGTTGAACTGGTGTGCAGTGCCAGGTGGCGTGAATGTAACTATCCTGAGTATTTTGCATGCAATGTGGACAGATGTCTGTAGTGAAACCCATTTAAAACATTTTGTGCCCAGTGTAGTGAATTCTGTCAAGTATTTTATATTGTATTAGTTGTAAATTTGTATTTTTGGTCATAAAATATATATTAGTACAGATTTTGGTCCAGAAGTCGGCATCAGGAGTGATAGCCAAGTCAAATTCCGATTTTATTATTGGTATGGTTATTATTTCAGTGTGATATTATGCTACATATTTTTGAGATTAATTTATTTGAGGAGGTGATATTAATTAACTGTGAGGTTGAGGGAGGTAATTCCAAATGTGTGGCCTTAATGTTGAATTTTGTTTGAAGGGATGATTTAAGTTGTAGATATTCCAGAAAGTGATTTTTCCCGATGCCGTACTTCTGAACCAAATGGGGGAATGAAACCACGGTATTGTGATTAAAGATGTGTTTCAAATGAGTGATGCCTTTAGTGGACCATGTGTGGAGATTTAAAGGCTTATTACTGCTTAGAATGTCCGGATTGTTCCATATAGGGGTGAAATTTGAGGGTGCAAAAGTGACATTAGTGATTTTGTGGAATTTCCACCAGGCTGTCAGAGTTTCTGCTATTGTTGCCATTTTGAAGCAAGGATGGTGTTTGACTGATTGGCTGAGAAATGGTAGGTCTGAAATCTGGATGTCCTTACATACTGTCTGGATGTAGGCTGGGAGGAGGGGCTTCCGTGGTTGATGTTGGCTGCGAGGGAGGCTGTACAGGAGAGTACAGGTTTTAGCGCTAGTGAGTTGGCTTTTGGACATTCTGTGCGTGGTCCCTTGGCAGTACTGAGAGATGGCTGTGTGGATACGAAGTTGCCGGTAGGACTGGTGGACTATGTGAATGGTTTTGAGCATCTTTTGTTTCTAGATAGTGGTGTGGCGTGGGAGAAGTTGTCTGTCACGAGGTGGAGTGAAGAGGTTGTATGACCGATGTGCAGAGCAACATGGGTTCGGTCCAGGAGACCAGGTTCTCGTACTTGTGGCTATTGTTAGTTCCCCTTTTCAAGCTAAGTGTACGGGTCCAGGCACGGTCACGGAGAAAGCGTCTTGTCACGGGCACCGTTGCATTGAGTTCAGTACGATGACGGTGATCCGTTTGGACACCGATTTTAAGGGGGGGGGGGGTGTGATGGTCCCGTGTCTAATCACTAATCATGTCCTTAGGCGAGTGATTGCCGGATGCAGCACACCTGGTCCGAGAGCAGGAGGGCATAAAGGCCTTGAACCACACGGTGCATGGCGCGTGTTGTTCTCCTCACAGGTGGAGTGGTGGTGGTCGTGGTTTACTTTGCTGCTGGTCCCGTTGCTGTTGGTTTCCTTTGTTGTTGGTTTCCTTGGGTTTGGCTGACAACACTTACACTCCATTACCCACACATGCACATGGGCACTACTGATGTTACTGACTGCCACACTTCACTACGTTTTGTTTCGTTCTTACGTTAAATAAACACTCTTCTTGGACTTAATGCGGTGTCCGCGCCATATTTGCCATGCCCTAAGAGCCGGGTTGTGTAGCCTCTGCATCAGACTCTGCATGTCATATGAGCACAGGTGTGGTGATGATGGGACAGGTATGCTGGCTGAGTACCTGTGTGACAACAGACCAGACAGCAGAGACATGAGTGATGAGACCAATACAGCTTTCCTCTTCTGGACACTTTGCAGCCCCTCCCTCTGTGACAAGGCTCCTCGGCAGAGTCCATTCAGGCAGCGCGGTGGGGGCGACATCACCTGGGGACTCAACTGTGGGCACAATCCTTTCAGTGGCAGGTGGGTTTGATAATAAATTATTCTTCAATACAGTAATACATTACATATTTTTCAGAGTTAATAGAAAATGCTGTCAAAATCATTTTAGTGTTTTTGGAAAAATAAAATGATATGAATGTTGATTAAAAAAAAAAAAGAAGTTGTGTTGATGCTGAAACCTTCCCGAAAAGCATGTGTTGTATTGTTTGGGCAATAAATGGTTATATTGTAATTACTCCACCCCAAATTGCTCCCGTAGCTGTGCAGGTGGAACCATAGCCCCTCCCATCAGTGTATGAATGGGTGAATGATGACAAGGAGTGTAAAAGCCCTTTTTGTGGTCGTAAGACTAGAAGAGCGCTATACAAGTGCAGGTCCATTTACCTTTTGCCGTACTGCATGTGTACCTTGCAGCTGCATGGTCTGCTGTGGTAGCTAATAGTCCCTTTGTTATCACAGTTTTCTGCAGGGAAAGAGCAATGGATGGAGTTTGGGGCTGATCAGAGTTTCTGTGCAGACTCATACATTTATTGGTGCACTCCCATTTTAAAAGTTGCGGTGTCAAAATGTTCATTCAGGGCATGTTTGTGGTTGGACAAATACACTTGAGTTTTGTAGATTTTTCTCTAACAATATTCCTGCAGACTGTTCCAGAGTCATTAACAGAAGGGTTGGGTTCCCTTTATGGCCGACGCCAAAGCTGACAGGCGCTCTCCACCGAGATTATGACTGTAAATTCGATAATTTGTTTCTATGCACCCAGGATCTCCATGACCAGCGAGAATGGCCATGGCACCCTGACCATTCGTGATGTGAAGGAGGCCGATCAGGGGGCGTACACCTGTGAGGCCATCAATGCCAAAGGCCTGGTGTTCGGCATCTCCGATGGCGTGCTCACTCTCGCATCTAATCCAAATTAAGGTACTGACATCTCACTTTTACTGTGGGTTCACTATCAACATCACGACCGACAATAAGTCAATACATCGTCTTGTTTTTGGTCTTGTTCATTTTAGCCAACTGTCCTGATGGTCATTTTAGCGTGGAGAGACGCTGGGTCTCCTGCTTCTGTGCTGGAATCTGAATTACCTTTAAAAGTGTGTGTCGTCGTAGCATTTATGAAACAGGCTGAGTGAATCTGTTATTCTTCCTTCCAGGAGTTAATGCCAGGTACTCCTTCTCTCTCCTCCACTCAGCTTCTCGTTGCTCAGTCATATTGTCATGGATACCACCACTGTGGAGTTCAGCACCCTGGGTCATGCTAAGGATGTCGAAGAGTGCAGGTAAGACATACCGGGAGGCAGTGGCGGCTGGTGGAATTCGTTTTTGGTCGGGCCATCTAATCAATTTCAGCAAACATCCCATTATAATTCAATGCAAACAAAGTTGTAGTTAAATATTTAACATTTATTCCAACACGGACATAATAAAGATATCTTATTCATACAATTCAGTATATTAATATTATGATAGGATATGATATATAGATATATATATATCATATATTATTCAGTATAATATGATATATAAATGCTATATAATATAAATATACTATATATTTTTGAAAAAGTTATGGGGGAATCACACCCAAAATTAATATTAAACAACACCCATTAGCCCCCCCTTTAAATTACCCGTAGGGAAAGGTAAGGACCTTTTTCCTCCCCTCTTTTTTTTCCCTCCCGTTCCCCCCCTCGCCCCCTTAATTCCCCCCCCCTTTGATTTTTTTCTTTTAGGAGGTTTCAGGCCCTGGGTCTTCCAAGTCGGTGCCCCAAGGGGCTATGTTAATCCCCGGGGTTTACTTATAAGTATAAAGGCGACTCCCCCCCGGCCTTCCTGCAAACCCGACAGGAAAAACCCAAATTTCAAGCCCGAGGGCCGCGGGGCAAGGAGGGTTGGGGGCAAGAAAAGCCAAGGACGAGATTCCTATTTCAATTTCCTTGCCCTTTCCTTCTCCACAAATTACGTAATATAAATAATATATAATTTTAAGGTGGCAGTGGATCGGCGCCTCCTCTATGGCCGCAAAAGGCCTCCTTAACCCCCCCGGACGAGGTGGCTGAAGCCTGTAACCCTTTATTTCCCCGTGTCCCAGCTCATCGGTGTTCCCCTACATCCCCCCCCCCCAAAATTATTTTATTAACCCCCTATTAATTCCCCCGGGGTTTAAAATTTAAACCCCCAATTCCCCCCAAAAAATGAAAAAATCACAGTTAAAAAAAAACCCCTGTGTTTTCGGCCCAAACCAATTGTCTGCGGGGATTCCATCCCCCCCCCTGTGCACTCGTGACCAACCATTGGCACGCCCTTTCATATAGCCACCCCCTGTTCCCCCCCCTTAGGTCTTACCCATTTTAAGCCCTCTGTCCAAAAATTTACCCCCAATTTCTTGGCCAAATTCCCACAAATTAAAAACCCCCGAAAAATTAATAAATAATTTTTTTCCTTTAAGTAAAAGGCACCTTAAATTTGAATAAAAAAAAAAAACAACGAAAAAAATTAAAATGAAATCAAAAAAAACCAACAAAAAAACAAGTGGGAGGGGGGCAAGCCAGGGACCCCTTTTAGGGAAAAAATATTATTTTTTTTAAATTTCCCACCATGTCTTTGCTTTTGCAACCGAATTGAAACTCTTTATTATATGTCTGTTAAATGAACATTAAAGGCCGGGGGCCCCCCTTCCTGTCCCAACCGGGTTAAATCACTCCCGGCCCCCAAGGAAGGGCTCAAATAAGTTGCCTGTGCAACCAGGCAAAGGCCGGGAGGTTTTGATTCCCCCCCCTATTCCCCCCCTTCGGGGGCCGGGCCAAATTCAACAAGCCTGGGACCCCAAAGGGCCCAAAAATTTTTTCGTCGAAAAAAGGGTTTGCCTCCCTTAAATTTAGGAATTTTGAAAGGCCCCCGCCACTTTGACAAAACATCGCCGATCCCCCAAAAAATTAAAACTTTCCGTGATCCCTTTGGGTTCCCCTTGGGGAAAAAAAAGCCCCGCCCCCCCTAACAGACAGTCACGGTTTTTATATTGAAACCCCCTCCCTTTACCCCAAATTTAAATTTTCGATAATTCACATTTACCCCTTTCCCCTACCCTAACCCCCAGATAAATACATCCCCCCCCCTAATCCCGACTGTTTAAAACCCCCCCTTTTCCCCCTTATTTCTATTTTACAACCCCCCCCAAAAATAAAACTTGAAATAAACCCCTTCCCAGTTGGCCGTTCTTTACTTTTTGGAGCTTGATCCGAATGCCCCAGGGGATTTTTATCTCCGAAATTTTTTCCCCCCTTTTTCCCCGTTGAAGGGGAGGATAAGCCTTTTCCTCAACCCCCCAAACAAACCTGCCGATTTTTCCGATTTTGCCCCCAATTTCAGGACGCAAAAAAGCACCCCCTTGCCTTTGTTTCATAATTCATCTAAATTTTAATTTGTTTGAAAATCTTTTGTGCAGGTCCCCCTTAATCCCTTGCCTCGTGCACTGGTTCCTTTAATACCCTTTTCTTCGATCTCCCTTAATTTTCCCATATCTTGACCGTCCCAAAAACAGGAAGCACATCCACTAAGAAGTAACCTTTTCCTGAAAAGAATTCCCCCTTTGGGGGTTTCCCCCAAACAAACCATCCACGGCACCTCCCTAAAAAAACCCTGGAAATTTTACTTCAGTTTCCCCCGACCTGGTCCATTTTCTCCCCCAAATTGATTGACCCCGGGCCTCCCCCTCCCCCGTTTAATACCACCCCAATTCCTCCCCCGACAATATCCCTCCCTCCCAAGGTTTTTTCCCAACTCACCGCCGATGATCTGGGCCTGCCCCCCCGCCTTAAAGTCCCGGCCCCCCCTTTCAACCACATTTTGGGGGCCCCACTCCCCCCTCCGTTTCCATGCCCCATAACCCTGGGGGCCCCGCTTTTATTTAAACCATCTTTTACTTACCGCCAGACTTGGGCCCCCCCCAAGGGTTAGCGTCCCCTTAAAAGGAGGTTCCTGCCCCCTCAAGTTTCCGATTCTGTTTAACATAATAACCCCTTATTTTTTTTTACAAAAAACTCTGGTTTTCAAGCTTGTCGGTTTTCTGGGCCATTACAAAGGTTTACAAAAATGTGTCTGACTTATTTATATCATAGGCACATTCATTTATCACCAATGATTGGAAGTTGTGTGCATATATGACTCCACAGCCTGATGGAGGCGCTATAATCAATGGTCAGCTTTGAAAAGTCATAACTCCTTGTACAGATTTAAATTAAACATGCTACTCTATGAATTTGCCTCAAGAACAACTAAAGTCCACCGGAGTAAATATTCCCCATGTTGTGGTAACTCATCAACATAGAATCTATATCTGACTTCTGTTTCTCAACCTGATATTCCCCAAAATCTTTTGCATAAAGCGGAGACAGCAGCACCAGCCTGTCGTGACATCTTGGCCTCGTCTGAAAGAAGGAGTCGCCGTCTGGAGGGAGAAACGTGACGTGGTGCACTGAACCGCGATTACCTCACTGACCTCCTTTATTCAACAGCCACATTACATCTACTGTGTGTAATGTCCCTCGTGTCCGGAACACTGTATCCTTATTCCAACAGTGATGCTAAAATTAATTCACAATAGAAATAAGATCCCATCAGTATGCTGCTGACATTTAGGACATGATTGAAAAGAAGAAGAAAAAACAATTCGAACATAATACCGACGCATCACTTGCATCATGTGTTCTTCTTGAAGACGTTCTGTGAGAGAGCCTACGATCATATTACTGTCACAGTAAAGCCTTGTTCTCCACCTGTCCATCACTTTCTAGGCTGTGGGTGTATTGAGTCACAGTATCATGCCGATGGCAGTTATTCTACACTAATCCTGGTGACTTATACTTTTCATTCAGCGACATTTACCGCAGGGCCTCGTCAGCCTGGCTGACAACTCAATTGTTATCTACAGTAACTCAATAGTCAAATTCAACTGGTGAGCTCTCACCTCTGTCCTCCTCCAATGAGTGACCGTGACACGAGCGCGGTATCACGGGATACCTTGGTTACTAAAATTGACTTATCATACTGTGTCAATTTGCTTATCTACGGTATTGGAGAAAACTGGCGTGAGTGTGTGTTCAAGGTACAGTATGTGTATATTGTTCATAATATACCAAGCAAACATATGACCGTGTAACATTTCATTAGTCATACTCATACCCAGTGTTGGGCAAGTTACTGAAAATTAGTAATTAGTTACAGTTACTAGTTACTTCTTTTAAAAGTAATTTAATTACTTTACTAGTTACTGTATATCAAAAGTAATTAGTTACTAGGGAAAGTAACTAAAGTTACTTTTATGTCTGCTTTTTTTAATGTAATGAACAGTACTGAACAGTCAAACATAATAAACATATTTTGTAGACCTATTTATTGCAATCAACTGGGCAACAGGCCTTCAAATCAAGCAGTAATACAAAAGTCCATTTTAATTCTTAACTTTATACAAAATAACTGTCTCTGATGTGGATAGGGTCTTTGCACCTGCACATAATTTACAACTCACCACTACATTTTTGTCTTTAATTTCGACGAGCGAAAAGTAATGTCCATACTTCCAGGAGAGAAAGCTCATTCTATCCGCACTGTCGGCCATGATGTGGTTTAATGCTCATTGATTGATTCGGTTAGTGTATATTGTAGCGACCCTGTGAAGTGGCTGTCAATCACAGTGTGGCACCGTGCATACTGGTCGAGGGGGCGTGCCTGTGATTGGCGGAGTAGAGGGGAGGCGGGGTTAACCTGCCGGAAAACGGGAGTTAAGGTTGGTTGACGGGAACCGTTGTTGTTGACGTTCGAGCTGCTGAGCTGAGAGGAGCACGCTGTCTGTAACATATAAATCCGCATCATGTAAACACACTGTGTTGGTGGATGCCCAATAAAGTGAGGATTAATAACGTCGTCCCGTCTCCGTGTCGTCAGTCCATAACGTCCGAGACGTTACAATATCATTGCGCCACCAAGGTCCTGCGATGTCAGATCAGAATCAGCTAAAGTAGCCTAGCTTGTCTTCTTGTCTGCAAGTGTTCATTTTTCACAAAAGAGAGTAACGCGAGTAACGAACTCATTTACATTTCAGTAATTGTAACTGCGTTAGTTGAGTTAAAAAAATACTTCGTTACATGCTCGTTACCGCTAAATGTAGTGGAATTACAGTAACACCATTTAGTAACTGGCAGATTAGTCATGCTGTGTATCATAACTTTGGATATTTAAACTTCCTGAAACTGAATGTGTTTGATTTACTCTGGGTCACTTAAAAGATCTTTTTTAAATAAATAAAAAAAAGCATACAACAATAATACAAAAATAGAAGTTGTTGCTAAATTGAATACATTTCTGAAATTGAGGAGACAGAGAAACAATAGCACGGAACAAAAGAGCATAAAAACACTAACTTTACCCTGATAAACAACATCAAATACTTAGAATGGGGGACACCTTTTGATTAAATATGACTTGATCATCTGTTGAAGTGAATACAGATGGATAATCTTCATAAATCCTTTGCCAAAAGTCAGTATCTAAACAATGCTATTTCTAGTGATCGAGGGAAACTTCTATTATAATGAAAATAGTGTGCTTGTTTTTCTGATTCTCATTATTTTTAGTTACAGATCAAGTTCTTGCACATCCCATCAGACAAACTGGAGGAAACCTGAACTTCCTGAGCAGAGCGGCACAAGGGTGGTGATGCTTACTGCTCTATACATATCACTGATTATTGAGGAGGAGGACTCCTTATGGGCGGAGCCGGGATACATAAATATTGTACAGATGATACAGTCGTGTTACACATGCCTGCACTTTCTCAGAACAGACTTCTCTGAACACGAGACCATGCTTGTGAAGGACATTTCATTTCCACGCTAACGAAGAACTTAACTTCATGTGGATTTGTTGTATTATCCCTCTTTAAGATTACCGGATAGACAATCATGATGGTCTTACAGGTATTTTGATGTTGTGCATTTTCAACTGAAGTTGTGTATTTCCTCATGGTGCAGAATCGTGATTTATTTTCTTGTAATTTTAGAGCTTTGCAGTGTGGTGTCTTCTAGCATCAGGTTGTAGGCCTACAATAAATGTATTATTTTATACACAATCAATGATGAGAAACAGAAAGTATAACTAATCAAAGACTTCTTCTTCCTCCAGACCTTCATTTCTTTGCCACTGCATTGGAAAGTAAGCGGTCTGTTATTTTTTTCGTCTGAATCCATCAAGGAATGAAGCACTATTGCGCAGCAGATTGGCGATGTGGATAACTTTCCTCCTCCACAGCCTGTAAGACAGCCTGGTTCGATGAGCGCAATGTTTCCAGCAACGGAGACTCTGAGCTTCTGAGTGACTTGAGAAGGAAGCACTGGACCAAGATCTGCTCCAATCCGGTGGACATGGAGGCTCACACAGTTTCTGGAGTCAAGTCGCAGCACACCGGGAACACCTTCCGCACGTAAAGACTTCACTTCTATACTACTGACTTCAGTATTATCAAGAGTCATCATGTTGAACGAAGTCAAGAACTTAAGTCAAAACTTCATTTAAATTTCTTACGGTATTTTGAATGTAAATGGAAAAAACGTATTTGTCTTGCAGATATTACCACTATATCTTCCTAATGCTCCATGTGAGTCGTTTTAGTTCACATCAAATATTGTATTATGCTGAGAAAGTTATCTGCTGCTATGGTTTGAATGGCGGCATTAACTGTTAATTTACATGCGAAGGATGTGAATATTTCACGGTATGTTACAGTTATATATGAAATACTGTTAAATAACATTTTAAATCCATGATGAGATGTATGGTCGAAGTGGAAATATATCATAAAAGTGATTACTTTTGAGTAGGTGACTTCTAGAGGATCAATACACACTTGCTGAGATGAGGCTTCACTTATTACTAAAAACAGGACTGGACTCAGACTTTTTCACATATTTCTTTTAACAGGTGTTACATTATGATGGGATGGTTTTGTTTTGCAGTGACAGTGCATCAGAGGGCCTCATATGCCTTAACTCAGAGCAGAAAGTGAGGCCGTGCTACGATTACAAGGTCATGTTCACCTGCACGGGACAGTTCTGCTCAGGTAGGTGGTTTAACTCGTGTTTGGTTTGTCCGCTCCGGGCTACTGTAGAAATATGGCGGTGCAACAGGGTGGACTCCGTGACGCGGACCCGCTTCCTAGTTTTTGAAAGATTCGCTCCAAGCTAAAAAAAACACAATAATTGTAGTTGCAGGTGAAAACATGCATGCTATATTCCATTTCTGATGGTAGATCCCCAAAATGAAACACAGTCTTTCTACACTCAAGGAAGAACACCAGGGTTAAGCTCTAAAATGTGTGTTTCTTTGATTCTTCCTTATTTGTAGAGTGTAGGACGCGCTGGTTTGATCATGATGACCCAACAGGAAACGGAGACTTTGAGGTCTTCAGTGACCTCCGAAGCATATACCCGAGAGAAATCTGCCCTCAGCCAATAGCCATCGAGGTCCAGACCATCTCTGGGGAACCTGCCTCCTCCACCTCCAATACTTTTTTAAAGTAAGATTGAACATAAACTTAAACTATTGTTTTACCTGAGGAGAGATGCCCCACACTCACCACCCTTCTATCCTCTTTTGTGCAGTTATGATGCGACCTATGGGTTCGCTTGTGTAAATGCAGATCAGGGGAGCAAGAGTTGTGAAGATTACAAAGTCAGATTTACATGTCCGAATGAGTTCTGTCAAGGTACGTATCTTATTTTGCTTTAGACTGAACATACAGTAATTAGTTGTCTTATTGCCAAGTCAATTATTATAATTCTATTTTCACAAAGCGTGCAGGTCTGATTGATTTAAATCTCTAAAGATCTCCAAGTGAATGTGAGAACCCTGGAATAGACAAACTGACCATAGTGTCTTGCCCAGTACATGCTGGTATTGACTTATCTATGTGTACAAGGTGTTTCCGGAAATTAATATAAATACGTGGTGAGAAAATGTCTCAAGAATAAATCAAATGTAAAAAATCTTCTTTATAACATTCACAATGTCAAACAAAGCACACTTGCTTTGGCTTCAGTCAAGTTTGAATGTGTTATTTCCACTCAGTGTCAGAGCAGTGTCGAACACAGTGGCTGAACAGTGACGCCCCGTCAGAGGAGGGGGATGTGGAATCCATAGTTCAGCTACTGAAAACTTTCCCGGGTCAAGTCTGTAGGAACCCAATCAGCATTGAGGCCAAGTCAACAAGGGGAATCTCTGCTGAACACACCGGAGACACCTTCCTCTCGTAAGCACATTTTTAATCAATCATACAGGTTTGTGGCTTTTATAATGAGTATTTTATCTTGCTTGTATTTATATTCCAGCTACGATGTTACGTTTGGATTTGCATGCATAAATGGAAAACAGAGCGGTAAACAATGTCAGGATTATCAGGTGATACTGACCTGTCCCTCAGATTTCTGTCAGGGTAAGTTTGCATGTTGATTTATGACTTTATGCTGTAAAACTTGAGTTTTGAGGAAACAGGAAAACTGTTGATTACATCAAGGTCTTAATATACCGAGAGCCTTATTGTATTGATGAAAAATGAGTGTCACAACCTGTAAACCCAAATAGAAATCTTAGAGTATGCCTTAACTGTTCAATGTGTTTTTAGGCTGCAGGACACGCTGGTTCAACATGGACAACCCCACATCGCGAGGGGACTATGAAACCCTCCTCCAGCTGCAGATGTTGTATCCCAGTAAGGTCTGCTCCAAGCCTGTGGCTATTGAAGCCATGACAGTGTCCGGTGTCCCTGCGCACAAGACCGGTGACGTCTTTCAGATGTGAGTTGTAGGACAGACGACCACACTACCTAAGTCTTGATGGACATACAAAAACTTGTCTTGCATCATAGTGAGTCTGCAGCGGCACATGAAAATTATATTGTGTAAATTTAATTGATGTGAAGATGATGATGCATCTGCCAAAACCTATGATGTGTGGATTTGAGCCTGCAGAGATGAATAACACCAAACTGCATGAATAGCAACTAGGAAAAGCACGACACCGCCACATCGTTATGAGTTCCAGTGTTTAAGGAAGAGTTGAACTTGTTTGTGAAAACACTATTTTGCTTGCTTGTTGACAATTAGGTGGGAATATTGATGCCACTCTTATGTCTGTCTGGCAAATACGAAGCTACAGTCGGCAGGCAGTTAGCTTAGCTTAGCATGAAGACTGGAAGCGAGGGGAACAATTTTGACTTGAGTCTTAATTTATGAATACCTGTTCTTTTTTCTTTTCAAACATCATACGTTCTTTTAAACATCATACATTAGAAATAAACTCTCTCACACACACACACTCTCACACACACACACACACAAATAGAATCAGGTGTTTTAATTGGGAACCATCTCTATCCTGCTATGTGCCCATCATCCCACGTGAACCACACTTTCCAAACCAAACTATGTTTCTTTTCTTCTCAATTTCCCCTTAAATACACCTTTATTGGACCGGGAACACTAAAGTAAGGGTTTCTTACATGTCTCTCCTAATAAATATGGTACAATAGCATTTATAATAGACTGAGAGTGTCACACACTCTATTTCATTTCAAACTCAGACCCACGCACACTCTCTTTCTCACAATGCGAGAAATACAGATACTATTTTGATGGGAACCTTTTTTTCCCGCCCACACTTAGCAGGGGAGGGGCGAAATATACAAAAGGGTTGCTTAGAAGTCCTACCAACAGTACACTCTGCAAATACATACAACTGTACCAAGAGAATGACTGCACGCTGGCCTTTTATTATAAATATACAAATACATTTAACTTTCATTACAAATCCTTATGACTCATTGGCTGGATTTTAAGTGAGCGGGTCAATATGACCCTGAACAGCACAGGTGTCTCATCTCTATCTACATCAGCCCATGAAAAACATTTATTTCAAAATGGAATTTAAATTTGGGAAAATAAATACATGGTTGACAATACAATTTATATCTAGATTGTTCCAATGTACCGAAAAAAGTAAAAAAATTCTTACAGCAAGTGGCTGTGATTAGGTTAGACACATAACCCCCTGTAAAGCACACTGCATTGTTTTTACTTTGTTTTGTGCAGATGAAACGGACCATATATACAATGCTAATAAGTAAGCTTTAGAGGTGCTTGGCAGAACCTGAAGACAGACATGTGTTATTCTCCGCTAAGCTAGCCTGCTGCTCGAGGTAGCTTTGAATTTATCGTAGACATGGAAGTGGTGTTTCACAAAATATTTAACTACTATACAACTTTTAAATGGGTAGTCCATGGGTATAGCTTTTTATTTTTTATAAAATGGGTTTTGTAAGTTTTCTTACTGTATGTTTTGCAGATATGACGCAAGTCTTGGCTTTGCCTGTGTGAATGCTGAGCAACCAGGTGGAAAACGCTGTCAAGACTATAAGGTCCGCCTCACATGCCCGCTGGCTTTCTGCACAGCGTAGCCCATCAGCACAAAAAGTGTAATGACTGAAAAGCCAACATAATATGTGATCAAATATCATATTAAATATTTGTTGCTGTATAGTGTGTTGTGCCGCCACTCTTTATTTAGTCAGACCATTTAGTCTTATTCTAAATATCCTAGTGTCTCATGCAGGATTTGAATAAGAGAGCAAGCGGAGACACAAGGATGTGAGATCCATATATTTTTTTATTAAAGGGTAAACCCATTCGTCAAGTACCAGGTATTTTGTATTTCTTTTTATTTGTCCATTAATCTGTATTCATGTGTATCAGTACATTTCACTGGAAGCAATTTAATATATATATATATATAAGTAATATCTTACCATACAGTGAGTCAGTGGTACCAATTGTGGTGGTACATTAAACACAATGAATAATTAAAATGTTTATTAATACTCAGTATATACGTAAAAAAGATATTACTCTATTCATCCCGAGGGGGAAATTTCTTGATGCAGCAGCGAACATGTTTACATATATACACAATCAAATCAAATAGCAGGGCATATTACATTTAAATAATAATAAAGGAAATGTAAAACTGCAAAGTGTATACATTGTATCTAAAGTGAAAGCGTTGCAAGGTTTATTGAGGTTCAATTTGAGGAGGATTTGGCCAGAAGTGATTTATTGTAGTCTTATTGCAGTAGACATGAATGTTCTCCTGTATCTCTCCATGTGACAGCAGAGCTGAAGCAGTCTGTTGGAGAACGTGCTCCTCTGTCCCTCCAGTGGAGGAGAGGGTGGTGCGGGTTATCCAATATCATACATTTCTTCAGTGTCCTTCTTCCCCTCCACCACCTGTTCCGGATAGACCTGTTTGCAGCCAATTGTGGAGCCGGCCTTCCTCACCAGTTTAGTGAGTCTGTAGGTGTCTCCAGCTCCAATGCTGCTCCCCCAGCAGACTACGGAAAAGTACAGAGCGCTGGTCCAACAGACTGGTAGAACATCTCCAACATCTTGCTGCACACATCGAAGGATCAAAGTTTCCTCAAGAAAAAGTCGCCTCATCCCCTTGTTGTGCAAAACCTTGTACATAAACAAGTCTGTGGTCTCACAACCCTGTAATACTTTGATTGACTGTTTGGTAGAGCATACTCTGGGTAAGTATTGAACAATGTATAAAATAAATACCCTCTCAACCTGACTGAACGGTCTTTCGTGTTCGGCCTTCCTTCGAAGAGCTCTCTGCCATGAGGTCCGTCAACAAAAATTGAGCCGAACAGAGTTGCACTTCCAGTTACACTTCCATTATTTATATAAAAAGTACTGCAAACACAATTACAAACTGAATCACAAAATATATATCCCATGGGACAGAGATCCAGCTGCAGACCTGCTGTCAGTTGGCGTCTGTCTCTGTCACACAGTAATGGGAGAACAGACTAGATGAAAGCAGACTAGAACAGGATCAGAAGCTTCTGAGGCAGGTTGTACTTCCTGAGCTGGTGCAGGAAGTACAATGTCTGCTTTGTTTTTTTCATGGACGGTGGCAATGTTGGAGATCCAATTCAGGTCCGGGGAGATTGTGGATCCCAGAACCCTGAAGGTCTCTAAGCTGGCTCCTCGTCTGTTGAGAATACTCTCTGCCTCAGCTCTCTACTTAAAGAATGTGTATAAAGTCCTGACGAGCACTAACTTATACATTAATACATGTGTTGTTTTTCCTATGACTATAAATAAGGATCTGAAAACGCACTAAATTTACTCTTTAGATGTTTACTTCCTAAAAACTGACAAGCACTAACGTATACATTAATACATGTGTTGTTTTTCCTATGACTATAAATAAGGATCTGAAAACGCACTAAATGTACTCTTTAGATGTTTACTTACTAAAAACAATCCAAATATCATCTTATAAGAACATTTCAAACATGAATATAATGCGTACCTATCTTTTTTCCATACAATGTGCTTGTTGTGATGGCTGCCATTTTGAAAAGACCGGCAAAGGCAAATTGGCAAGGCCCCACGAGTGATGTCCTTTTAAAGGAACATCGCGGGAGGAATTAACAAAACGATAATGTGTACAAAAATGAATTTACGGGTCTCAGGAGGATATTACTAGAATAATAACAACTTTTGTATTTTACATTTAAGCGCCATTTCAAGCATTTATTATAGAGAGCTATATAAAATAACTGTGAAGTCTGTTTTAAAGAAAACATTAATGTTATTTTTATACCAAGGCAATAACAAATGCAATTTTGTTTTTGTTTTCTTAATGAGAACATTAGACCCACATAATATACAAAGACCACCAGCTGTGGTCCCTGGGGACCCGAATAATGAACTATATAAACAACCATCATAGCAAAATGGAAATTTATTTATTCTCAAAACATGAAGTTATGTAAATATCATCTGAAGAAAAATAAAACAGGATTTTGTTATTTTAGGACCGTTACAGTTTAATTGCATATTGTGTACAATGTAAATGCACGGAGCACATGAGACAATAATGACCGTGTTTACATGCATTCGAATAACTGGCTTAGTCGGACCGAAATCGAATTATCCGTTTCATGTAAACACCTTTGTTCGACTATGTGCGGTCCGACTACGATCCGATTAACACCCCTGGATAACTCGATCCGATCCGGTTGATAATTCGACTATCGCGGCATGTAGCGGTGAATTGGATTAGGAACTGGACTTTGCGTCTTTGCGCATGCTTGAGATCCCGCCGCCCTCTCTCCCATGTTGTGACCCGGAAGTCGAAAGAGACGATAAATTGTCACTGCCGGGAGCCTGGCCGGCAGAAAACAAACAAACAACGCCAATAGCGCCATTTGCATTCGCTGTACTCCTATTAACATCATGCAAGAATAGTAGAGGGATGTAGCTTCGCCTTGCTCTCTGTTCGCCATCTTTCTCGAAATGTTGATGTTGTTGGTTGTTGTGAAGAGGTCAAGCGGAAATGGCTGTATCACCACGAGTTGTAATGAAAACAGCGCCACCTATCGTATCGGATATGACATGCTTTCGGCCAATGATTCGAATTACTCACTGCCATGTATATTGGGATAATAGCAGATCCCCCAAAAGATAGCATTGTCCAACTAAAGCAAGATTCGAATTATACCATCATGTAAACGCACTGAGTCATTACAAATAGGAATGATACAATAAAGCACCTTTTAGATATGACTAAAGGTATAGGTCTGCGGGGACCCCATAGTAAAGGGGATAGTCTGTTAGGAAATAGTCATTTAACAATTAATGAGTTAACTCTTATTTGAAGGGTTGCTATTCCACTGCATGATCCCAAGAACTGTGACTTGTAGTTCACTGTGGTAACGGGCCGCACAGAAAGAATGAAAAAAAGAAAAGAATCGAGAGAAAAATCAAAGCCGGGAAAATATTTTATTTCGAAATATGACCGGATACATCCGCCTGTGCATCTCAGCCTCTCGTCTTGACACCTGTCAAGAGGCTACGTGATAACGTTACCCCAAAAATGAAACTTAAATGTACGTTTCAACTCAGAATATTCGAGAATCGCAAAAAAGTTCTGAAAACTTGCAAAATCCAAACCATGAGTGTGAATATACAGATCGTGATCAGTAATTTAAAAAAAGTAATAATACAAATGCAATATTGAGAATATTGGAGGCTAAATATATGAGATACATATTAGTTTAGGCTACTTTATTCCTTTGACTATGTATTGTAGTTTTTTATTACATCAAAAATGAAAGACGTATTCTTAATAAAAAATGTACTTTCAGTCTCACTCTCATATGGTTAATAATATATATATATATTTTTAGATTAAACGACAACGCTTTATAAACGTGGATGGTCTATATTTCTCCCATCAAATGTGTTTAGAAACTAATTTCAGCTGTACGATTTGTTATCCGACCGCAAGCTTCACGTATTAAAAGAAACGAGACACAATAGGAGCGTCATTTCCGGTGGAATATTCCAGCGGATTTATCCTTGGTCTTTAAAAGGACACGCTGAGAACCCATGTGATCATTTGAAAGGTAGACGTCCTGTTGTTAGGCATACAGTAGTCAGCGTAGGAACTCAACATACGAGAAGTCAGTGAAGAGAAACAGAGATCAACAGCGTGATAAAGAGGAAAGAACCAACAAGCTCGTGCGCACGTAGTCTCCGTCATTGGATTGATCTATACTTCGTCATTTTTGGAGGTCCATTCGGGTAAGATGAAACAATATGCATGTGTATGTGTTACCTGTATGTCAATCATCAATAGTGAACATAGATATGTGTAGAATAAAATATAGGCCTGCATCGCACGAGTGGACCGTTTCATTGTGACGCAGTTGCGGGCTCGCTCTCCACCTTATGAATGGTGGGGCGTTTATCGGTTCTAAATATCTTCACCATCAACCAACTTTGAGTGATAATCGACTGGGAAAAATCCCTGAAACCACATCGATTCGGGCTAGAAGGATATACAAGAAGCAATAATATAATGGGAGACATTTTCTAAATTTTTTCCACAAAAAAAAAAATGTCGGCAAATGGACTGCTGTCAAGCCAGCCGCCACTACGGAAAACACAGATAAGCCAGCCCGCCCGATATTTTTCAGTACACGTATATACCAGGCATTACGGTGCGAGTGTGTGAAAACTGTTTTCAAAATAAGAGCGAACTTCCGGTGAACGTGATATGACGAAACACGCCTTTAAATACAGATAGTGATAGATTAAACTAAATGAAAAGATGAAAAATCATGAATGGTATGAATGATGAATACATTTAATGAAAGAAAGTAATTATTCCAATATTGGGATATTCTGATTTAGAATTTCAAAATAAAAGATAAAGAAAATCACATTCATGCGCAAATGTGTGTAATTTCAGAATAGATTTAGAACAAACTGGTGCGTAGTTATACAATATGTTCACTTCTGATTCATGGTAGAGTACCTCAAGACATTCTGACGTTTTATTTCTAAATGAAAGCACTTGATAAAGAAAATAATAGTAATATACTTCCAATATTTGATATTTCTTTAAAGCAGATCCTTACATTTCTTGAAAGAAATTACACTGCAGTCTTGTTATTAGTGACCTCTGCTAGCCCCATGATTATTTTCATGAGATATTACCATACGGATTTTGAATAATCCAATTTAAAGTTAGCAAAAAATAAATATTCATATTATGCCAATATTTGAATTTAATTTAAAGCAAATCCTTACATTTCTTGAGAGAAATTACACTGCAGTCTTGTTAATGGTGACCTCTGCTAGGCTCAGGATTATTTTCATGAGATATTAGTGCGGATTGTGAGAAAATTCAGTTTAAAGTTAGCGAAAATAAATATGATGAATATTATGGCAATATTAGAATTTTATTAAAAGCAGATACTTACAAGTCTTGACTGAAATGACACTGAAGTCTTGTTATTGGTGACCTGTGCTACGCCCAAGATTATTTTCATGAGATATTACTTGAGAGACTTTCAGGAAATTCAAGTTCAAGTCAGCTAAATAACAGGACCTCAAGTGGGAGCTGAACATCAGCTCCATCACTAAAAAGGCACAGCAGAGGACGTTCTTCCTGAGGTAGCTGAATTCAACCTGCCAAAGACCATGATGGTGCACTTCTACACTGCCATCATTGAGTCCATCCTCTGCTCCTCAATCACCGTCTGGTACACTGCAGCCACTGCTAAGGACAGGGCCAGACTGCAGCAGATCATCCGCTCTGCTGAGAGAGTGATTGGCCGCAATCTGCCATCCCTCCAGGACTTGTCTGCTTCCAGGACCCTAAAGCGAGCAAGGAAGATTGTAGCTGACTCCTCTCACCCGTGTCACACACTGTTCAAGTCCCTCCCCTCTGGCAAGCTGCTGAGGTCCATCAGGACCAAGACCTTACGCCACACAAACAGTTTCTTCCCTTCGGCAGTTGGGGTGACTTACATCCCCAGGACAATTTCCTTCCACGCACTTAATTATTCACTTAAATACACTGCATGCACTAAGGAAAAACTCCCAAGAATTAGAAAAAAACTCTTCCTTAGACTTTTTGTTGCTAACTGTTATTATTTTTTGTGAATGCTGGTAAAGTTCTTGCCATATGACTACTTACTTCATGAGTACATTTTGTTAATTATAACTGAATTGTTTCTGTGTTGGAATATTGTTGCATATGCTGTTTTTTTACTTAATGTCTCAATCACTTTGTTTGTCTTCTATCTAATTTATTTGACTTTTTGTCACTTACGTGCAGTACTTAAATACAGGTAATGCAGCCTAATTTGTTGAATTCAACACATACAAAGAAAATAAGAGACTTTATACGACTATCAATACATATCCGGAATAAATATATCTAGAAAAAAATCAATGGGATGTTCTTTCTGCTCCTACCAGCTGTTTTAGGAACAAAACTAGCAGAAATAGATCAACTTAATCTTGAACGCTGGAGGGCTTGGGCTGGAGACCACAAGACAATTTGGCAGAGGGCAAGTGAGGGGACCTTCTTCTTTTTGTTTTTAGGCGGCTGGCATCCAAACTGGTGCATTACCGCCACCTACTGCCTTTCTTTGTGCACTAGAAATAGCAAGCCCTTTATCCCCTCAAAAAGAAAAGAAATTAAACTAAACTAAACTAAGAAGGGAGCCCATTGAGGGGACCTAAGTAGACAGGGACTAATGAGGGAATGGGCAACAGGTGAGACGGGCATGAGGACCAGGTGAAGGGAATGAGGGATTGATGAGGGAGTGATCAGAGGCAGGTGAGAGAACAGGTGAAGGGAGTTGGGCTGATGAGATGGGAAGCAGGATCTGGAATGACATGATAGTGAGTGAAACAGGCAGACAGGATGAAAACAACTAATAAAAGGAAGGTATGGAGCTAAATGTTACAGACTAGTGTGTAACTGGGTTATTTCCTTTCTAATGTAAAGTTATACATAACTAACTAGAACAGGCACTCGGTAGAGCGCATACCTTCGCCGCAGCCACTTTTTTGGTACTTGGCATGAGAGTGGGGAACTGTAAATTGATGTAACTTGATACCGGATATTGTGGTAAACATCACAAAAGAATTATGTATGAACATTTGACCGCGCTATGGTAAAAAAAGATTTTGACCTTTTCTTGACCTTTGACCCGATCGATCCCAAAATCTAATCAAATGGTCCCCGGATAATAACCAATGATCCCACCAAATTTCATGCGATTCGGTTTCATACTTTTCAAAGGTTGGAAATATATAAACATTATTTATTTTTCATTAAATTTAAATTGAATTTTCTCCCAATCCGCACAGTGATATCTCATGAAAATAATCCTGGGGCTAGCAGAGGTCACCAATAACAAGGCTGCATTGTAATTTCTTTCAAGAAAGTTAAGGATTTGCTTTAAATAAAATTCAAATATTGGCATAATATTAATAATATTTATTTTTCGCTAACTTTAAATTGAATTTACTCACAATTCACACGGTAATATCTCATGAAAATAATCATGGGGCTAGCAGAGGTCACTAATAACAAGACTGCAGTGTAATTTCTTTCATGAAATGTAAGGATCTGCTTTAAAGAAATATCAAATATTGGAAATATATTAATATTATTTTCTTTATGAAGTGCTTTCATTTAGAAATCAAACGTCAGAATGTCTTGATTATCTCTGGGTGACACCTTGAGGTACTCTATCATGAATCAGAAGTGAAAGTATTTTGTAACTACGCACCATTGTGTTCTAAATCTATTCTGAAATTAGACACACAAATGCACATGAATGTGATTTTCTATATATTATTTTGAAATTTTAAATCAGAACATCCAATATTGGAATAATTACCTTCTTTTATGTATTGTATTCATCATTCATACAATTCGTGATTTTCGTCATATCACGTTCACTGGAAGTTCGCTCTTATTTTGAAGACAGTTTTCACACGCTGTGTTTTCCGAAGTGGCGGCTGGCTTGACCGCAGTGCAAATGGACCAAAGCAGTTTCACTTTACAACAACCATCAATGCAGCACACACTTGGAATGATCTGCCAACGCACCTGTCCAATGTTATTACCTCTTGCAATGTAATGTGGTGGGAACAAATCACCAAAAATCCCCGCGCGCCGTATTGTTCTGAGGAGTTTCAAGAGCGAACAAAAGGGTGTGTGATGACAAAAGAATTTTACAGGAGAAGTGAGTTATTTACCTGTTACTTTGCACCATTTGATTTGTATATTCTAGCAGGTGATGTTTTGAGCTGAGGGCTGCCATTGAGTAACGTGTAAAGTTTTTGAAGCAGATTCAATTTCTGAAGCTAAAAGAAGACCCATGGGTGAATGTTCTGGTATCCATCCAATTATTAATTTGAGATTGCACAATTATACTTTTTATTATACTATTTAAGAATGATTTAGCCCTATGTCCAGCTAATAAACTTCATGGGATGCAATTGAGAAAATAATAAAGATGTACAACTGGTAACAGTATAGCCTAGTGCATAGGCAATGATAACCCAAAATCCTATTGGGGACTTATTGTGGCATGATTGTGTACCTTGTTTTCATGTTGTATGTTCATATACTGTAAATGTATCTTTCATGCTTAAACAATGTATACTTTAATGTCATAATGCTAATATAAATAATCACCTTTTTCATTATTTATTTTATAGCTGTGAGCCAGACACAATCATGATCCTGCTGTCTCCCTCTGGTAGGTACTGTTTTCTACATTTCCCCTCATAGTTGGATTATTATTTACAGGGGTGACGGAGGTCAAGCCTACATGTAGGTCTGCTAGATCTAATTAAGCAGGACAACAACCACACATGTGCTAAAGGAACTTTAAAGATGCTTCGACAGAATATCATTTTTGTAAAAACAAATAAAACACCAACATAGAATACATCTAGCATGAAGTATATGTGAGGAAGTTATGATGTGCAATCATAAGTAATTACAGTCCAAATACATTCATGTGCATTACTTAATCCACACAGTTTGAGTATAGTTTATAGTGATAGAATGTTTTATTGTTAATATTCACTTGTTAAAATATATACTGTGGAATCACATTACAGAATCATAAGCCTCATCCAATAGAATGTACAGGAATACATGTTGAATGACTGGTGTATAGTATTTACACTTAATTACAATGTTATTGTCTTTTCTCCTTGACTGTCATTATCAGAAAACAGAGTTAACTCTGTGAAAATGTAAATAGTCTATATTGTTCTATTAGTTCAAGCCAGATTATCCCTGTTTTGAATTGTTTTCATTTTGTCTTTGAAGTTTTTACCAGTTACTGTAACATAGCTAATAATTGCATAACCAGGGCATTCCCATCATGCTTTGCAGTCATTAGGCAGCAATCCAGAATCAGAGACTTGCTTGAACTTGACTGTCTCGGCCTTTATCCCCTTTTTATTTGTGACCAAGACAATGTCTTAAGTGGTTAGAGCAACGCTTGGCAGAGAGAGCTGCAACCTCACTGGCTTTGCACATGGAACTGCATGTCATGTGTGCCTCCCTAATTATATTTACTGTGACCAAAGTTAATGAACCTGACTATTCCATTAGCAAACTGCATTAACTGATGTGTTTGTTTACCCATGAACAGTTTTCACATAACAATCCAAATTCCAGGTTGTGAATTGTTTCAAAATAGAAAGTAGAAAGCATGCTGTCAAGTAAAAGTGTAAGTTATTGTTGGCTTTTGCTGTGTCTCACACGCTGTTTTCTTTCAGATGAAGAGTGTCTTGAACACGCCTGGCTTTGGAATCACAGGAAGTTCAGGGTGAAAAACACTTGAAGGGTTGCTACTGCAACGTTTAGGAATCTTAAATTGTTGCAGGTCATTAATCTGTGCATTCTGTCTTGGACAGTATACGATGACTTGAGAGAAAGCCATGAACTCACAAGAGAGGAGGCAGACGGGAAACACTAGTTTCTTTGTTGTACTTCATTTAAAAACATCAATGCTTTGTGGGGGGGAGGAAGACACTTTTGGACGGGGCGAGCCAGTGTCCACAATCATTAATTTCTCCTAACTGCACCTTAAACACAGTTCATTAAACTGTTCACATTTAGTTTATAACCCCATGCAGTTTGGTATTTTAGAATATACTGTGTGCTATGAAAAACAAGGAGAGGTTGTAGATCTATCTTTATACCACAATCCCCATTAAAGCATTAGCTACAGTGGTAATAATAGATTTAAATACTGAGCTATGTGAGTGCTGCTGCTAAGTTCTTATCTCAGGTCACCACTTGTGATCAAGCTAATAGATCTCACGTCTGGGACGTGTCTATGGAGTAGGTCCAACTCAATCTCAGGCTAGCCAATGGTGTATGTGGTAGTCCCCTAAATGTTCATGACTTGTTTCCCACACCAGTATTTCTGTGTATTTGACCCCTAATGTGATCACTATTGAGCACTAAAATTCCACATGCATCCTGTTCAGACATGTATCCTTTTTTATGTTTTTACTTTGCAAATATTATCTTTTGATATGAAGTGTTAACGTTTACTGCATGCTGCTTTTAGTTCAAATGTTTTAATAATGTTTATTGCATAGATATAACTGATAATGTAATGTGTAGATAATGAGACACTGTATTGTTGCATGCTGAAGGCTGCGAATGAACGAATGTACAGTAACAAATGCATTTTAGTGATCTGAAAGTGGATGAATGTATCGTACGGTCGGTCTTCGTCCAATAAACATACGTCTTGGTAAGTGATGCTTCTTTTACATCAGACAGGGAAATTACTTTTGAAGAAATATTTTGTTTTCTTTAAACGTTAACACACACATGCTACAATATCTTGCCATATGTATTCACACTAGATAGTGTAGAAAATATTGTATAAATGAATACATTATATATAAATGCATCTAGAACTGGTAAAGCTTTAAGGATACTTTCAGAATCTTTACACATGTTTCCTTTCACTTCAACTGAAGTTTGACTCAAACTGGGATATATTTATTTAACTATCCCCAATTTAAACACCTTCATCAAAAGGTCAGCTGGTATGGTCACCCAATCAAAGATTTAGCTGTTAGCCTTAGCAGGGCAGGGGTTATTGAAATAACACAGACAATTACTAACTGCTGTTGTTGTGTGGTCTAAGGTCTCTTCCAGTGTACCAACAAGCTTTTTCTGAGCGATGACATCACGGGACTCCAGATCAAGGAGTTTGCACGTAAAAATGCAGCCAATGCTCTGTCTGTTGCTAACATGGTCATGGGCATGGCCTCCATTCTGAGCAGTCTAAATGGGTGAGTTTACATTATTGGATTTGACAAAAAATGTGTCGGGCTCAAATGCAGTATGACCGAACTCTGGCTTAAAAAAAAAAAAAAAAAGCTAAATAAAAAACACAATACTATTTCACGATATATATATATATAGTATAATATTATATATCTATATATATTTTCTTTCTTTCTCTTTTGTTTCTATTTTAGCCCCTCATTGCCACAGCAATTATTAAAATGGGACCTTGACACCCCAAGAAAAATCCTTCATTTGTATTAAAAGTCCATTTGTTTTTCTTCAGGCACCATCATGCTGCCTGTTGGCTGGTTCTGATTGGCTACCTTCTGGATTTGGCAGATGGAGCCGTTGCCAGGCGACTCGGTGCCTGCTCTGCACTGGGTTAGTGCAGCGTTGTTGTCAGGAGCTGTTACCAAACATTAACCTTGACTCAGATGTTGGCAGGCCTCGCTTTACAGTCCTTTGTCTGGACTTTGCAATCAGGCCGCTCAACAACAAGAACCAGCAGAAGAAAAGACTGAATACTCTGGATAGACTTACAAAGTATCCAATAGAAGAATCATACATATTTAATCAAATGAAATTTGAGATTTGTCAAAGCGCATTTTTTTTGCTTTTCACATATTTTAAGGACTCCACAAATTATACAATGTCCAGGTTTCTATTGAGTGTGAATGGCATGCTATTCCAGTTGTCATCCAATGAAAATACAAAGAACATAAGATGTGGCTTGTTTTCAAAAGATCACAGCAATGTAAATATTAAACGGAGAGGCACAAATAGCGGTTTTAAAAGCTTCCAGTGTGAAAGGTCACATTTTCTCTGAAGCAACAAATAGCTCCCAGTTACATCACAGTACATCGTTGGCTGCACATTTCAGGGGGCTTTGTGTCCCGACAGGGTTTTTCTGCATGACTTTGCAGGTGTATGTTGTTGTGTCCTCCCACGTATTTTGTCAAATGAACAATACGTTTCTGATTGAGCAGCCTAATTCCACAGGATCACGCTCACATTGTCTATTTTAGCCCCGTTGCTTTGGCTTCTGCATATCTGAAATTGCTAAAATTGTTGACCCTGAACTGTGGAATTCCACCTCTGTCATTTGAACCGGGGCCTGAATCCCCTCATCCTCATACACATGCTGTGTGCTCCTGGTGGATAAAGAGATGAGGCAGTGGAGAATGTTGTTTACAGAATGGCTGCCCTTTGGTCAGACTCTGATATTTCCACTTGGAGATTTTCACACATACACAACCCTCTGTCGCTAACATTGCCAGTGACCAAACCGGAGAGATAACATATCAACACTTTGATAGAATGTAAACTCATGACTAAATTACTGTCGGCTTTAAAGAAGTGTAATAATAGAACAGTTGGCAGTTACTAGTAGCTTTTCTGAAGCCAATTATTCAGATTACAATTCAGTCCAACACTTCATATCTCCTTGTGAAGTTCACAGCGCCACAGTCTCTTTCTTAATTTTCTTTTTTCATGTCCAGGTGCGAAGCTCGATGATTTTGCTGACTTCACAACCTTTGGGATTGCCACCTCATTGCTCCTAAGGACACCTGACCTGCTGGACAACATCCTATGTTTGTGTTACGTCATGTCTGTGTTTGTCCGCCTGTGTTTCTTTTCAAGTGGTAAGTTCCAAAATGTATAGTTACTTTATGCTGTTTGATTATTTAAAGGACCGACTAAGGATGTGTTCTTGTTGGGTCCGTAGGGATCCCATTCGTGTATCGTGGACTGCCCTGCATCTACTCCTCAGCCATCCTGGCCAGTGCCTCTCTGCTGTCGGGGGGAAATATGGCCTTGCTGCGTATCATTGCAGTGGCCATGATCCCCTTTATGATCAGCCAGAACTTCTACCCCCATGACAGAGTACTGGAGTCCCAGACCTGGAAGAAAGCAGTCTTTGCTGGAGGTAAAGCCATTAAACAATTAATCCAGTAGGATTCACATCTCTCTTGGACAAGAGCTAAGAGTAATAGCTGTATATGCCTGAGTATAATTCATATTAGAAATGCTGCAGCAAATCAGATATCAGGTAAATCATTGAGCATCTGGGTGTGGTAGAGCCATCTAGCAATGTAGTTTTGGTAATCAGAGCTTTTTTAATGCCAATATCTGCTGTTGTGGAGTTTGTCATTTTGTCAGTGTTTTTACTCTTAACTTCTATTTTTGTTTTTGTTTTCAGGAGTTGTCATGGTGTTCTGCTCATCCTTCCCCCCTGCATGTGTGTACTATCTGCTGTGGTCAGTCTCCTACATTTTGTTCCCAACATCCCTTTGGAGCAGTAAAGTGTAAAATGGGTGCTGGCTTTGTCCACAACTCCCATGTAGGTTAGCCTCTAAGGCCCATCTGGGTGAACTGAGGCTTCCAGACTGCTGCTGCTCCCTACTGCCATGGAGGACCCAAGCTGAAACATGCTCATGTTCCACAGGCGAACACTCGCTCTATTTGACCTTTATTTTGATGTAACACCTCTAAAACAGAGCCCAGATTCAAGAGAGTTAGAGTGAGGGGTGAGAAGTGCATTTTAATGTTACTAAAGTGAGGATGAGCCTTCATGCTGTCTTTTGTCTGTGCTGCATTTTCAGATGTCAGATGGTTTGTTCCACAAATGTTCATCAAGTTCATCTCCCGCGTAATCTCTCACTTCTAAATTAGTCTTTCGTCAATGTTGTGAACACGCAGCAGTAGTGCCACTCATTTTCTCAAAGGATGATATCCAAAGAAATGATTTCAAACTAAATAATTACACATTATAATAGATCTTTGCTTCAAATTTGGTTAATTAAATATATCACACAGGATCATAACTCTTATTATGATGTGTCTTGAGCATAAATTAATGAGTAACTGTTTGAGTAGGTAAAGCCTTTCGTCAATCATAGACAAGATTTCTCAGCAGCATTTTATGAGATTCAAATTTCATATCCTGTCTTCTTTATAACACAGTAACGGGCATTCATACAGCACTATCACCAATTTTGAGTTAACTGTTAATGTTTGTATCAGGTTTGAGGTCACATCACTTTCACGGTATTCAGGTCAGAATGTGGGTTTCCTCAATCCACCGTTTTCTTTTTGTAGGGGTCTAAAATCCAGTGATTTACAGTAAGAAAGGTTTTAACGTAATGATGCAGTCATTCCTAATATTAGATTTGCTGTTTGAATGTTTTCAAAACGCTTCTATTTTTCTTCTGTGTCATTTTATTTGGTCATTGTATGTGTTTGCCTCTGTTTTAAGAGGCATTGCAGTTTAAATAGCAAATCCACACTGGACCACGTCTATGGTAGCCGTTAAATTTAGGTTGATTCAGAAATGCAAAAACATGTGGGTACAAATACAGCCATTTTCTGCATGGTGAGTCAATGTGAATTTACCCCTAAAGAGCAACAACACAGGCTACCCTTGCTGCAAGTTCTGCCTCCACCTTAAAGGTGTTGTAACATTGCACTACATGACCACTTCTAGTCATGCCGCATTGACACGTAAAACCAATGAGGCAGTTTCACAATGTGTAATTAGGCCTCCTTGCACTACATGTGTGTGTGAAAACTTAAAATGACTTAAGTATAAATAAATAAATGCATGAATAAATGTATAAATAAATGTATAAATACAGAAATTAATAAATATAAGTTATAACAACAGGACCAAATTAAATAAATGTATTTCTGTATTTCTTCATTTATTTATATCTCTATGTCCACACGTATTTATTTATGTGTGACATTTACGTGTCCGTATATTCAAATGAGCTGGGGCGGTCCGAACCTCATTGTTGAACAGGATTGGTCAAGTCAGGGAGCAAGACAGAAGCAATCGATCCCTAGCACTTGGATCTGTAGACGAACAGTGTTTATTTTGCATTCTTGTCTGTACATTCTAAATACTACTGCTGTTGAGTCACGGAATGTAATTTAAGGATGTTTTCAGCCGAGAAGTTAGTAGTTTAAGCATCAAATCTGTGGTCGGTTTTATCGAGATTCAGCCTAATAAGGATATGCGTCTGAGATTTGAGGTCCTGCTCGCGGGACCTCTGAGCTCCGGGCGGTCAGCGCGCTGTGTGGCCGCCGAGAGCAGCCTGATCTCGGCAGGACTTTTTGAAATGCTCTGCTGGCTCTGACGTCTTCGTAGCGGCTAAACATGAGATATAATTAGGTTTTGGGGGACCTAAAGAGCACAAAGAGTTTATTATTTATTAAAAGATAATGTTACGTCAATTTGACAGGGTTAAGATTCATAAATTCATATTGTAGACTTATAGTTATTACCGTTTATTCGTAGCCTACGCCAAACAACAGTGAACACCGCAACACATTCTACTCCACTGTAAAGTACTTTACAGTAAATTCATGAGCAAGAACAGTTGATGTGGTGACGTCACAAGACCAGAAAGACCGTCCTGCGTCCTCGAGAGTGGACTCCCAAGACCAGACTCCAAAGGAACACAAGTCTGTACTCAGTGTACATGGAATTGATAAACGGCTGAAGTAAAAAAGCTGTCTAGGCTAACTTCTGCTAACGGTTAGCTGAGCGAGTCAACTTCAGCATCATGTGCCAGGCAGAAGTAGTAGAGCACAACACACCAGTGCATTACACTCCTGTGACCAATCATGCTTTAGACAGAGGTTTGGACCGCCCCAGCTCATTTGAATATACGGACACGTAAATGTCGCACATAAATGAAGAAATACGTGTGGACACATAAATAGAGAAATGTAGAAATATATTTATTTAATGATGTCCTGTTGATTTATAACTTATATTTATTTATTCCTGTATTTATACATTTATTTAAGCATTTATTTATTTATACTTGTCATTTTGAGTCCTCCATATGTGTGTGTGTGTGACAAATTGCTGAAATTATACACTACCCATATTTAATTTTGACCTACCTAACTAGTTCAGTGATTTTTAATTATGACTTTTATGATTTTAACCCTCTTTATAAGCAATATCAGAACCAAGAAGAGATGAACATTTGTATAATTTTTTAAAAACTCTACGTAGGAGACTCAACAGTGAGTTATGATTTTGAGTTTCCCTCATAAAGTTTCCTGAGGAAAAACTAAAGCAGAATTTCTTAAATCAAGAAAATTAAACAAAAGCCTGTGTTTTCTGTTTCTGATATTGATCTAAACCCACTGTGGTTCTTGACCTGCACAGTAAATTCCCCAGTGTTAAAAATTCAGTGTTAAATCATATTGACTCTTCCAGAGTTATTAAAACAATAGCAAGAGTAAATTGACCCCAGTGTTGTTGTAAGTATTCTGAGTTAATTCCCCAGTGTTAAAAAATCTGTGTTAAAATAAATTGACTCTATCAGAGTAATTACAACTAAAGCCAGAATAAAAACCCCAGTGATGACAATGTTTACTATTGCTCTGGAAAGACACTTGGGCGAGTGTTAATCAAAATGAACACTTCTCAGTGTAGTGTAGAGTAAAATAATAACTTATCAGAGTTGCGTTAACTCTGAAATGTTAACAATATGTTCAGTATTACTTTAACACTCTAAAAATAAGGGACCATATGTTCACTGGCTGAGTGTTAAAATGTACTCTTTAAGTGTTAAATTTACACTGCCAATTTTACAATAACCAATGAAGTGAACACATTTCAAATGTAAAGTGCAGAGTAGAGCTGGGGCGATATAATAATAATAAACAAATAAAATACCTGACAAAGAGTACTGACTATTTACCCATTCAATTCAGAACTTTAGTGCAAAATCATCAAATCTTCCGAAATTATTTTAGTTGCTACGTGCTTGTTATTAGAAATTTAGGCAATATAATCATGTATCATGATATCTCGATGTATGTTTTAATGATGATTTGATTGCATAGAAAGACAAGGAATTATCATTGAATTATTGCCCAGCCCTAGACTCAGACTGAACACAAATCTACTGTGGTGCATTCTGCTTTCCTGTGTGAGTGTTTTGGTTTTCAAACTGTAAAGCTACAATCATGTACGCATGCCAAGAGCATTACAAATACAAACAGTGTACTTTGCCCAATGATTAAAAGAAGATCCTAATGATTGTGTGCTTTTGCTTTTATTGTCTATACATTTTTGACAATAGTTTATAATGAAATGACTTGCTTTTAACGTCATGAGTTCATCATATAATATATTTTTGACTGTAAAGATAGATACAGTAATGGATTCCAACAGATAATTTATGTTGTCCCCTATTAGTAGATGTTGTCATATTTAGTAGCACATGAGCCTATATGAGAGAAGTCCTCTCTTTATGTTGTACTCAAAGATGTTCATGAGCACAGGAACACAAATATCTTAAGAAACCGAATGCTGCAGCTTTATGATGTCTGAGAATTCAGGTTGGTCCTGACTCCTGAACATGAAAGTCACGGATGTAACTACGGTTCTATGAATTCTGGATGCCCGCCAGATGCAGTGATTAACACTGGATATATTCCGTCTCGTGCACACGCAGGTCGAGTCTTTGTAACAAAGTCACCTGTGACCTCGGATGAACCCAGACGGGTATAAGTTCCGGCATCATCCTGAGAGCAGTCCTACGGAATCTTCTTGCAAGATTCAGAGTGACAAAGAACGCTGGCGGTCATCCAGGATTCATAGAAACCGTAGTTGCATCCGGAACTTTCGTTCTATTTCATCCTTCCTGGTGCTTAACACTGGATGATTTATATCAACAGTCACAAGGAATCCCAAGTACCTACTGGAGAACCACACCCCGTGGGTGAGGGGTGGCAATAGATCCTCCACGGGCACACCTCACAGGGTTGCCCATGACATGGAGACACTCATGGTAGAATGGCCCCTTACTCCGGATGGCGGAGCACGGCCGTTCACTCTGTATGCACAGGCAATGACGTCCACTATCCAGATTCAGATTAAACTTTATTGTCATTGCACAGAGTAGCTACGGCTACTGAGGCAACGAAATGTCAGTTGGCATCTGACCAGCAGTGCAAAGAGAGCAGGATATATTCAAATATATACTGTTTTCATTTTTCTATGAATAAAATGAATGGGATATTGTTAAATTAGTGATCTTTAGATATGCTATTAGATGGATTTTGTGTTACTTTTGGACAGAGACATGCGCTAACAATGCTAACTAGCTGGCGGTAGCATCATAATAAAAGACCTGAGAGTGGCATTGACTTCTCATCTACATTTTAAGCAGAATCTGTAAGTTTATATTTCCCAAAATATCAATTTCTTTAACCATATATATATATATAATTATTTTTTGTTGAGATAGCTCAAGACGAAGAAATAAATAGAATTGCAACTTTCATGAGTGGGATGACCGCTTCCTTCCACTAGGGGTCTCGTTCCTGTTCGCTGTTTCTGTCAGGGTTCTCACGGGGTGAGGCTCAGGCGCAGAGAAACATGCTGGACTCAATATGAATAACGAAAAACTTTCTTGAATGAGGCATAAGCTCCAAATAAAGGCAAAAAGTCCAAAAGGGGGCAGGCAGAGAATTGGGGGTCAGGACAGGCAGGCAGTGTCAAACAGGTAGGTCAAGAATATACAGGCACACAGAAGACGGCACTAAAGACACAGAACTATAGACAACAATCCAACAGGTGACAAGCGAAAGACTGACACAATATAAAGGGGGCGAAACAGGTGTACGGCATCAGACAGTAACGAGACAAGAGTGGCTGAGGGCAGGTGCAGGGAATGAAACAATCAAGACAGAGGAAACACAGAGGAGACATAGAGGAGACACAGAACACAGGAGACACAGGGCGTTACAGTTGTTTGTCTTTCAGGCTGTTCCTCGTCAGCTGATGAGCCCCACCTGAACCTGGTGGGACTGCCGGCTATTAAGACACACCACCAGATGACATTGCAGCTTATATGTTTTGTTTGTTTCAGTATGGTTCGGTATCTTTTCAATACATGTCTATGCATTATGTTTACCCTGGCCTGGTCTCCCTTCATGCCTTTGTGCCATATTGTAACAATGAGTATATAAGCTAACACTACATAAGAGAACATATATCACTATATGTTAAGTGTGTCTGTTTCTAATAATTTACTTACAAAGGTCCTCCACAATTCTCTGCTCTATTCATTGATAAGATCCCTGTAGTTTGGAAGCAAGGCCAGCGGCTCCAGCTCAGGGTGTGGAGGAGAGCCGGAGATAAATGAAAAGGGACTTTTATGGAAACATGTGAAGCTGCATCATCATCGTTTCATAATCCAATACCACAGATTGTAGAAATCAGTACATTTAGAAGATGTGAAAAGGCTCCAATACTGATGGCTTAAAGTGGACACATCATGAAAACTCACTTTTTCATTGCATAACATACTGTGAAATAAGACAACCTAGTCAGTTTTTGTGGGCTGCCTGAATCAGAAAATAGTATATAATAAGTATTTCCACAATATCTTTCTAGCAAGCCAAAAGCAGAGTGGGCTTTTTCGGAGGACCTTAAAAAGACAGGCGCTAAAGCCAAGCGTTTCAGATAAAAGTGGCAATACAGGTATACTCCAACAAATAGTGCGAGAAATATATTGTGTTTTTTAACATTAAAGTTATACATATAAACATGTACCGGTACTGAACCTGAACATGAGCATGATATAGTCCCTTTAAATAATGTGAGGACAGATGACAGAAGATGCAGCTTTACCCAAGGTAATCAGTTATACAGTAATATTGGAAATGACCACCATGGGAAAACATTTATTTTAATATTTGTACTCATATTGATTGTAGATGTTTTTGTTGTGTGTGTTTTGTTTTCTCGGCTATATCTCTGCCCTAGATGTTGCTTTGGTCAATACCGAGCTGCATCACGATCCTCTCTGGAGCCTAGCATTTGAGAGGCACCGCTGCTGTCCTCTGCCTAATTGGTGGATCCATTTTGTGTCTTCTAAATGCCAAGCCCAGTCCAGACAACCGGGGGAGAAACGCCAGGGCAAATTAAAATCTTCCTGGTAGCGAAATCACCATGCACCAGCCTGTGCTTTAACATTAGGAAATCACGATGAAGGGGCCAATTACAGCCAAACATCAATCTTTGGTTGAAATATTCATTCAAAGTTCAAGAGAAACGTAGGGTGAATTTGGGATATAAGTCGTTACCTGCTGCAGTACAGAGTGACAATCTAAATATAGCTCATATTAGTTGTAGTTTGTTGGGAATAATCAGTCAACAAAAAGGGACCCACAAGGCCCTTTTCCACCAGAAACTGCAACCTCTCAGAGAAGTTCAGCGATGGATCTGCAATGGGGCAGACGCTTGTTCTGACACCACAGCATCACGTTCTCATGTTCACACACTGTAGCGTGGAAGAAGACTCACTCTGAAAACTCCTTAGCTTTAGACTGGTATGTGCCAACTTTATGGCATTAATAACAGATGGTGAGTCAGTGACCTTATTCTCTGTTCAGAAATATAGTTGCTATATACTGTATATCCAATTAATTAATTTGGCCCCTCTCCCTTAAAAAAAAATGATTTCTTCACATACAAAACTCTGATCATGCTGACAGATTCATGCTGTACCACGGAGGCACTGAACCAGGGTAATAAAGGATTGATTATTATTGCTATTATTAATCATTATTAATTATTAACTACCATAGTGTCTCTTCTCCAGCAGACCTTTACAAATGGGGCCATGACCACTTGTCTGGCAAAACTCTAGTCCCTCAAAAAACAGACTCTTCTGGGATTTCCCAGGGATAAGAGTCTGCCTGGACCTTTGAAGTGCTTATAGATGCTACATGTATGGAGACACTCTGCTGGCCTGTTGAAAAGCACAATAACTGTGGCTGTATTATTAAGCAATATTATAGTAGCACCTGGTATTTTTCTCAGGAACTAATTAAAAATAACTTCAGATTGTTATTGTGTTTTCAGTGGTTTTATATAGTTACTGCATTTCATACCATTTGTAAAATGTGTCAATAGGCACCAGGTCGTTTATTCTTGTGGTAATTGTAGAAAATCAGAGCCACCACTAAAACTGTGCTCAGAGTTAACAGACAAGGGATGATGACTACAGCAAGCGGACCCGCTGACTCTTCATCGAAAACAAGAGACGAAAGAAGAAGCATGTGGAGAAAAGGAGGAGAGGAGTAGCCTACGAGTTTGCGTTGCAATAATGTCCATGAGTTACATTTACAGCTCAGTATCGTTGCTGCATCCACGAGGAATAGCTGGCATTTCTCACATATGAGAACACAGGGCATACAAAGTTTACCCCTGTGCAGAAAGTAAAACTATTAAGTAACCGATACTTGAACAAAACTCAAGCAAAGGAAGATGTCTAATCGCAACATGTTACTTTGAAGTTTCCCTCCCTGACACCTGATGCTACAAGGATCGAGCAAACACACATTCCCAACTTTATGGTTTCAAATCTGGGTTAAAAAATCCCAATGACGAATTTGTTTATCAGCTGCTTTTAGAAAATGGGCTCAGCTTTGTCTGTCTGCCTGTGAGGGCGGTGACCGAGGAGGTGAGTCTGAAGGTTGACTAAATGTTAATAATTGACAAATCTTTAAAAAAGCTATATTAACTAGTATTGTGATTACACCTATGGCAGCTTTAACCGTTAACTGATTCATTTAGGCTGCATGTGGGAAAGTATTCTCTGTCCCAGGAATAGAATAACAAACAATCTATGAGAGGTACAAATAACTCCAAATAAAAAAAGATGAAAGCAATAAAAACAAGATAACAACGTGTGTCTGAAAGTGTATATGCTGGTAATTAATGTTCTGGTATCTAATTAATATGTTTTAAAGCATACTACGTTTGTTGCCATTGTAGTACAGTGGCAGCAGTGTTGTTACTGATGCTTGGGATGAGATACAACCACAAGAGGTCAGACTTGCTCAAGAAATAGCCTCCAACCAGTAACCGAATCCTCAGTTCTGAGAGCAGGAAGGTTGCAATTTGCATGATTTTTTAATAATAATAAAGACAAATAATCACTCTTTGTAGTCCATTGGAAAATTGCTGTGAAACTGCAGGTCGACTATTCCCGATTTGCAATCAGCGATTCCCACGTGAAAAGATGTGTCCCGGGGCTGGAGCCCTGCCTTGCTCACACACCACCATGGAAACTAAATCCAGCCCTTCTCAATCACAGAAGCCCCGCCCCTTGCCATTTATCATTGGTTCAACGGAGATACCCTATGACCGTCCCCCAATCTCTGATTGGACAGAACGCTCCTGCATTCAAGAAAGCAACACGGAAAAAGATCCCAAAAGTTATGGAGTGAAGCCTCATCGGATCACGTCTGTTGCATGGCTGCGTAGTTTTTTATTATTATCAGTAGTAGAAAAGCGTGGAAGAGCACCGAGAGCGCAACGGAGAACGAGACGCAGGGCTTCAGTTTGTCACGGATCGTATGACCGACCCGACCGAGGGCCAGGTATGTTTTCCCGTTTCCAAGGACTGCCTTTGCTGATGTCACCGCGGAGGGGGGCCGGAGAGGAGGACAGGTGCGCAGAGTAAAGTTGACTCCGGTATGCTCGGATGAGGAGGAGCTGTCACTGGACCGAGGAAGCAGCCTTTTTGGAAAGTATTTTCTTTTTAAAGTAGTTTTCTGGGCAGTCCGGTTGTCTGGTATTTTCTTCTGAATTCGTGAGATATATACTCCACGCGTTCTGGAGCTCGTGGACTCTCTGCGCACAGACGGCGCGGCTCACACGGTCCGTCCTGCTCTGCAAGGTCGGGGATTGTGACGGAGGGGAGGAAGCCGCTGTTGTTTTGGAAGTGCACATCGCAGTGGACTGGTGGGGTCTGCCGCACCGGGACCCACACTTTCCGCTTCAATGCGACACTGACGCAGCTGATCTCGCATCCCAGTCGCCGACAAGGTGATGCTCTGGTAATTCAATGGAAGGATCGATTAGAGGGAGGGCGATCTAAAACAAAAAAAGAGATTTGTTTACCCGGGAATGGAATACAACATACACACTATATCCGCCTCAACTTCTCTCCAATCTGCGATGATACCCCCATGCGTCATTGCGTCTTAGGTTCAGAAGCGGGTGTTGCGTTGAAGGACAATCGTTCTCCGACTTCCTTCCAGGTTTACAAGCGCTACCAACAATGTCCAAGACACTGAAAAAGAAGCACTGGTCCACCAAAGTGCAGGAGTGCACCCTGTCGTGGGGGGGTTCCGGAGAGTTGGTCGCAGTGCTCGAGGTGCTTGGCGGCGCGGAGCTAGGAGAGTTCCCCCACCTCGGACACACATTTTCGGAGGCGATGGTTTGTCACGCCGGGAGGGTTCCCTGCAGCGGGGACGTGCTGCTGGAGGTCAACGGCACACCAGTGAGCGGACTCACCAACAGAGACACGCTGGCCGTCATCCGCCACTTTCGCGAGCCCATACGCCTGAAGACTGTGAAACCAGGTGTGTATTTGAACCCCAAAGCCCCCCCCCCCACACAGTTACATCACTAACTTGAAGATTGAGAAGCTTGGGACAGGTGGGACTTTAGTATGGTGAAGACATAAGAGAGAATCACAGCTGTTTGGCTGGAGGCTTTGTGTTGATGGATGTGTAGTTAGAAGCTTGTCTCCAGGTCATGTGTGCGTGTTAGTATGTGTGTGTGTGTTTTCAGCTGGCTTTAGCATATCTAAATTGTCTATCTGCATCATCCTATTCATTCATTGTATGCATGTTATTAACAGACTTATGAGCAGTTTGCACTTATTCACAGATCACTGTCTGTCTGTGTGTGTGTGTGTGTCTTTGTGTAATAGAGGCTTTGCTGAGAGTGGTACTTTGCAAACACTTAGCTCAGATTTGTTAAAGGCTGCCTTGCCAGGTTAGACCATGTCGGCCTGCTTGCATTAAGGTGAGTCCAAGTCTAATTTAATCAATTGGGCCTTTGTCCTGAAGTCCTCAGGATGCTTCGCCCGGCGACTCAACACCATGACTGAGTCAGTTCTTGTGTTTTTCCTGTGAAGCGGATTGGTCCATGTGCTCTGCAGGTGTACTTGTTGATTCGGGCCAATGAGGTTTTGACATCGGTACCACAGGATTGAAATTTGGCATTGTTTACGTTTTAATCTCATTTCCTAATTTTTTGGACAACACACAAACATGGCAAACATGTATTGTCTCAGTTCCCCAACGTGTGCACTCGGCTACAGTTGTTGTCTGTGTTATGTGATGTCGGTTGTATTCTGTGTATTATGTGCCAGCTGCTTACCACAGGCTCCTCTGTTCCCCTTGGGGCCCTCGCTGTGTGTTTTATATCTGTGTCCTCTTCCTCATGATTAATTCAAGCTTCATCCATCATTGATGGCTCGCTCCGTGCCAAGATGAGGTGGCTGATCACATGTTGGCCGACTGGTGTGCACATACATTTGTAAACTTGTGCGATTGGAAAGTTGGGAGTCATTTTTTGACTTGATGATTGGGGACATTTGTGCGTTCATTTTTTAAAGAAACGGAATTCATCAGGCTGAAAGTGAAGAATGTACTTCATGTCAGTGTGCCCCCCTGTTGGATTCCCCCCTCCCTCTCCCGCTTCACTGCCCAGTTTGTCTTTACTTTATCTTTTCCCCTCAGCCGGTTATGACTTATCATCACAGTTGGCTCTCCACTCGTATTTTCTTTCCATTGCTATATCATCATACACTGCACTTTGATTCCCACTTTTGCCTCAGTAACCTTCTCTCCCATCCCTTTCCATCCCCAGTGTAATGTTCTTTCCCCCCCACTTTATCCTCTAAGTTAATCTGACACATGTGAAAATGCTGCACCACCATTCCTCAGAATCTAACTTCCTTTTAGTGATTCCCACTAAAAGGGAGTGATTCTACTCGGCGGCCATGACAATCACACCTGCAGCCTCTAAATCAAACGCATGTTTGCGACTTCGCTACAACTGAGACTGCTCGACACTTCCCCGGCTCAGTCAGGACAGGAAACAGAAGTTTGCCTGGAGTGGTCCTCTGGCTCCAGACCAGCTGATGCACTCAGTATGCAGCTCTCATGACAGAGAGGAGCCAGGCAAGAGGCAGTAACCTTGAGGGGGCAATTGAGAGGAGAGGCCTAGCGATACAGATACCTATGGCGGCTTAGAGACTTGTGAGTGGGCAGCTCCTTGACCAATGCTGTAAACAGACTTGGATCTGCTTGTTTTTGCCTCATGGAACTTAATGGATAAACATGTTTTAGTTCCTTTAGCAACCTTGATCAGGTCTACAATGGAAACCAAAAAAGGTTTTTTAAAACCTTCTGCCTTCTCTGAAAAAGTCTGAATAATGCTAATGATATACTGAGATGACGATGGTTCACATTTAACGGGTTTACTCCAGAGATTTTATCTGAGCACAGTATATGACTGAATACATTTCTGAAGGCACGATACAGGTGGACAAACGCTTCTCATGGTCAGTTCGTGTTTATGGTGGTGTTGAAGTGTTCTTCCCTGTGAAGTCAAATAAACTGAAAAAATGTGTGTAATTAATAACAAAATGCATATATATATATATGTAAAAAGTTATTGTGCTACTAAATTTACTCTAATGCTCAACAGTATGAGATAAAGAGGCGTTATGACCGTACCTCACTGTTTTAATGTAAGTTAGGCCTACTTTTACATTATAGACTTATTGAATGTGTATGGGCACAACTTCGATCATTTTTATGTTAGACTTTAGCTCAGTAAAGCTGATCGTGAATAGTCTTTGTGGAGTCCTCCACCAAAAAAATAATAACTTCCTGCTTCCAAAATCCACCACTGATGCATTTTACGTGCAGGTCGTATCCTGAAGAATGAGAAAGAAATACAGAATGGATTTTATTAGAAACCATAACATTATGTGGCGATTTGCTACTCTACCTCAAGATTACGCAATCTCGGTTTTCTTTTTGTGTCGCAGGTGTCATATTTAGGTTATAACTTCATAGGTTTGCCATCAGCAGAGCAGGAAGCGCACAGTCAGTGTTGATGTGGTTCCCCCCCACGGTGCAGCTGTCGGGATCTCTCAGGTTCTGTCGCTCCTTCTCTCTATGGTAAATGTAACTTGTGTTCAATCGACTTCCTGCTTTTGTCATATCTGAGACAACAGTCCAGTCCAGATGTGTCTCAGAATATACATTGAAAATAAGATGAGAACTGTACCCAGACAACTAAATTACCAGAGTACAGTCCTTTCTTTTTATGCGTTAAGCGAAGAAAAAAACTATATCTATGAACGATGCTTTTTAACTTTTCTTTAAATACAAATATGTCAGTCAATGTTCTATGGTTGCAAAAATCATTTTGGATCCAGTTCCTGCTCTCCAGCTTCAAGCATGGAAGCCATTCAGTATTCTGAGTGCAAAGGGAGCTTTACCTGCGCCGTTCTCTGTGCTCTCTCTGCTGCATCCTATTTCTGAGCGTGTGTGTGTGTGCGTTTTAAGTGTACGTTTCGCAGCTGTACACCTGATGTGACATCCACCCATCATCCCCTCCCACTGGCTGCTCTCCCGGCTCATTCCACAAACCTGTCACACTTCTCCGCCCCGCCAGCCTGTCAGTGGCGAGGGACGGTGGTGCGAGCGGATGGGCACACTGAAGCCCCCCGATCGGCAGAGGCTGCCGTGAATACCAAAGCACGCCTCTGACACTGTTTTCCATCCCTCCATTTCTCTGTGGAGCAGCCCTCTCCTCCTGCTACCCACAGCCCTGCACCGCCTCACCAACTCCGTGTCCACTCCCCCTGTCTAACAGGGGTTTACACCTCTGCCTCCTCCTATCTTGCATTTTCTTCCTCCCTCCCGTGCGAGAAAAAACAGTCCAGTGACGGCGAAGGAAATGAATGATGGAAGCAGGAGAATGAAGGGTTGCGCAATGTGATTGCTGCATAATTCTTACAGTCTTGGATCCATCAGGGAAAAGCAGAGTTCCCTAAATGGTCCCCAGATGTTTAACGGCATGGGCATCCTTCTTCCTCCTACCTGGTTGATCCTGTACGTGGAGACGCATTGCGGTAACGAAAAGGGCGCGCAAACAAAGATAGCGTTTTTTCAGAATGAGCCGTGCCTCTCACTGGCAGGCACCATGACTTGGCAGGCATGTGTAAAGGCAGTGGAGATGAGTCTGTGCTGATGATTCACCAAGAACGCCTCTTTCTACTCGCTGGCTGGTCGTGGTGCAATGTCAGCAGCAGTCTGTAGGTTGCTGCTGGTGGAAATGGACAGTGTAGTTCAGAGACACACACACACACACACACACACACACACCCTCTAGCTCAGATACTCCTTCCCTCAGCTTAACTCCTAATTGGTCTCTCTCCAACAGCGATTCGTCCCTACAGCTGTTCACCCTTTTCGAGACAAGGTCATCATCCAAACAATGCATATACATGACGGTTATCATTCCTACATCACGAGGAATGATAACCTCCTCTGCTGCTTCGCACACATACTGCCCATCTTTTTAGTTTGTCACAATGTATTTGTGAAACGCTGCACATTGTTTAAGCTTTCATGTCTCCATGAACTTACAAATAAATGTTTCCTCTTGAAAAAGAACACTGATCGCTGCAGTTGGATGTAAACACTGTACATTGCTTCTGGAGCTGTTTTGATAACCGGACCAGTTTTAGAAATGCCTCAGTTGCAGTTTATAATGGTGGATCGGGTGGCAGCAAATACGTCAGTTTCATTTGCGTGACACAGGAAAAAAAAAACACGTGTTACTCACGACCTCATCTGATTTATTTTTATATATATAATCATTCCTGCACTTATGCTCTGGTTTCACTAGTATGACAAAGTACATCGGTGACTTGCGCAGTGATGTTGATGCAATTGTTTTGGTAACTGTCTGAATGTTTCCCCCCCTCTTGTCATCCAATATCATCGTCACTGTGAGCAATTCCACCGACCTCCCCGTCTCATATAGCCGGGCCTATCTCCAGAGTGCTGTGTCAGCGCGAAAGAAAGGTTTGGCTCCACACATTATCAATATGGTGTGAAGGGGAAAAGAATGTCCCGACTCGATTGCATTGCTTTAAACACAAGCTGTCTTGGGCGGTGCTTGGCACAGGATGCAGCGACATGCCCTCGCAAAACCAGTGGCCAATGGCAGCTTTATTCCCTCAGTCCACATCTGTTGAGTCCGACTACTGACTTCCTGTAGATGTTTGAGACACAAGGTGGAAAGAACCGCCATTGCACAATCACACGGGACCTTTTTAGCAGAAATTACCCTGATTATTTTGGTGACAGATTGTCCACAAGATGATTAAAAAGTGTCCCCTTGTATGTGGAGCAGCAGACAGCCACCTGGTTCAAGAAATGAAATTGAGATGAACTGTTATGAATCAAAACGCAGGTGCAGATATGGATAGAGCGATTCAGACGACAGGTTATCCGATTGTTGATTGAATTGAGTTTCTTCCAGATGCACACTCACTGCCCTCTGTGGAGAGCCTGTTTGGGGACTTTGTTCCTGTCTGGCTCTGTATGAAACGTCCCTCTGATGTTGCGACAGAGGCAATAACCGACCGAGAGGGGAGGCAGCTGCCACGTCGCTGCATTGGAAATTTCCTGAGAAGGATTTTCTTTTGAATGAGGTGTTGGACTTAAACTATGAGGATGAAAAAAAGAAATGAAGAGGTTTAGAGAAAATAAAATGGGAGTGAAAGAGGGAGGAGTGCAGACAAGAGGAGGGAGGGGGAACGAGAGAAGGAGCAAGAACAGCAGGAGAAGAAACGAGGGAAGGAGACGAGAGAGCGATAATAATAATAATCTCGGGGTTGAAAACGATTACGTTCTTACGAATCACCAATACAAGAATTGATTGTCTGTTGTGGCTGTCTGAAATGATTCGTCCCACTGTTCATCAAACCAACATTTACTGATTCAGACGTGTCGCACAGTATATCCAATCATGTCTGCAAGCAGCCAGCCTGTGTGAGCTGCCTGCATGTGTGTGTGCAAGCATGCATGGTAATGACACATCTGAGTGGTTGAACTTTCCACTTCTGGTTGCCTTTTTTGAGGCCAAATAGAATTACGGAGAAGGAGAGAACGCTCCCATCACCATGCGTTTGAAGGCTGCCTCTCTTCATGTTTTGCCCATATTCCTTGCTATATCTCAGTTCTGGGATACTGGAGGAGCAAGAAGAGCTCGTGCTATTGGGACATTGTTGGCGTATTCTCCCCTTTTTAGATCTCAGGAGTTTATTTTGGAGGGTGATGATAAGACGGATTGCTTCTTGGTCCGTAATGAATCAGCTGAGAAGACTATCTCAGAGTTCAATCTCCTGGTTAGCTGTGGTACTTAAAAACTTGGCTCCGTGCCCGCGCTGACGGGCCTTGGGTCGTACTCATTCTGCAAGCGCAGCCCACTCGGCTGTTTGGTCGTGGGACTCCACGTCCAAAGAATCGATTTCGGCCCAGTCTGCCTGTGCCCATGACACCATCTGATATTGGACAGATGTAAAGCCCACCGGCCTCCACACACACCTTCCCGGTAACCGGCTCCTCGGCCAGCTGCTGCTGTGGCCCCTTCTGCTCTCCGAGCTGCTGCACTGCTGCTGCCAAACCTCTGCATGAGACGTGAGGGGAGTGTTTCATGTCTGTCCACAGAAGGATTCGCGCCAGCGACATCTTGTTTTTGGGTCCGTACTCTCTTTCCATTCTCCTGAACGGCTTGGGAGAAAAAGTCTTTGAATCTAGCACAAACCTTCATTTGGCTTCGAGGATGAACTGATAAAAAAAAAAAAAAAAAAATGTCCGTCAAAGGTCACTGTGACCTCACAGAGTGCATTTTTGCACAGAAAATAATAATTCATATGCCAATTGGAACAATTCCACACAAATGTCTGATCAGTTCAAATTAGGAAGTGAATAGACACGGAGGGAAACTGCAACTGGACTCGTTGGCAGAGACTCACAACTGAGGTGGTGATTTTAGTTTCATGTCTTCCTTTGTAGAATACATAAGTCCGAAGGTTTGACACAAAGTCGGATACATTTGTCCTGTCCTACATGGGAGGCAGCCATTTTCTCACTATGTTCTGAATGCATCGTCCGTCCCCGTCCCTCCCTCCCTATATGGTAATACGTCATGTTCTGGAGAGATGAGGTTCCCTGAGTGTCTCATTAAAATTCATGGGTGTCTGTAAGCTTCTCTAACAGGTTATTGATCGGGTCCAATCGTGTCTCCGTTAAGGCAACTGGCGCATCCAGAGCTGCTGCATGTGCCGTCCAGTCTCATCTTTATGAAAAGTTGAGGACGGCAGAAGGACGATATCTTGCTTATAGAATATTGGTCTCGCAGCTCTTATTCATGCTTTGCCTTTGCAGTAGGTGCTAGTGAGCTCACAGTAACCAGTGATGTCATCGTATTTGCCTTCTCAGTATTCTGCTCATGAAGGCTTTTTCTTATCTTCTGCTAATCAACCAACCTCAGGACTCAAATGTAAGATTTTTTTCTGAATTTAAAAGAAGTTTCACTTCCTTTTCCACTTGTGTCTGTGTGTGTCCTTGGTTGACAGGTCGTGAAGTTTATTTTTTTTTTACGGCCAAATCACACACGTGGTGACACATTTGCCTGGAGGCTAATAGCAGCAGCCAATCGGTCGCCAGCTCTCGAGGTCTTTGGACAAACTCGGGAGATCACATGCACATTACTCACTGTTCGAAGTGGGCAGAAGGACGTGTCTCACTGCAATCCTGAGGTTGTTGTGACTCAATTGTTGCAGTATCCATCATTCATCCAATCTTGACATCCTGCGGCAAGGCATGTTTTCTAAACCGCTTTCAGATCTGATGTGTGGCTCCAAACATATTGAGCCCTTGAAGAGAAACCCTCTGTTTAGGCTTCTTTTTAGTCCTTATTTGGAGGGTGGAGTATATTCAGTTTTCCTGACCATCATAAGAATTTTTCAAAAAATCTTCATTCTTCGTTTGAAGGGTGTGCATGCACTATTTTCCTATTATATTACAATTTTATCATTTAGTCTGAAATATAAAAATATATTGCGATATCTTATCACAACTATTTCTTGGACAATAAACTGTCCAGCAAAATTAGTTTTAACAAGCCTACTTTAGTATAAATTGTATTATTGTATGTTTCTGATCCTCTTTTTTTGATCCAATGTCCCTCGGGGTCGACCAGTAAGCTCTTCGGTCCTTTTCCAGATGCACTTATATTTCCTTTCCCCGTAATGACCTTCAGCCGGGTGCTGTTGCACCAATGTTTTCTGGTGATTGCTGAATAATGTTTGTCAGGGGTTTTGGCACGGTCAGTTTCATCGAGGTCCATTCCAACAACAGTTTCAGTCAGAAGTATTGTGTTAAGACACATGTCAGATCATAGGAACATATTTATCTCCAGCAGAACAATTCTCTTAATTGTCAGTATGGATGATGTGTTGCTTTATTGCATAATGAGTTGATACTGGTAATGATGTTATGCAATACCATTCCTAGATCTATCTGCACTAGTGCTTTGACAAAAGGCTGCAGTGTTTATCTGGTGATCATGTGTGGAATGCAGTTCTTGGTTGGAATGCAGTTGGTTTTTGTTGAGCACAGTGAGACGTGCTCGGAAGTTCTTCCAGTGTATCGTTACCAACAGGTGCTTGTTCTGGCACACATTTCTGCAAACTTCTATTTCAAGAAGACAGTTGCTTTTGTCATCCATCCATCCATTATCAATACCGCTTATCCTCATTAGGGTCGCGGGGGCGCTGGAGCCGATCCCAGCTGACATAGGGCGAAGGCAGGGGACACCCTGGACAGGCCGCCAGTCCATCGAGGGCAGCTTTTGTCATCATGGCCTTTTTAATTTCAATGCCAGGCCTTCAGCTTATACCATTGTCCTAACTAGAATGGGCACTCGGTAGAGCGCATACCTTCGCATATCACAAGATTGGGCATTGAATTATGAACATTTTGGCATTAGTTGCATCAAAAAAAAATTATCATATGTAAAAAAGTAAAGTTTGTTTCCATGACCATGACCTTGTGAACTTTGACCCGATTGATCCTAAAAAAAAATAATCAAATGGTCCCGGATAATAAATCATCATCACAAATTTCATGCGATTCGGTTCAATACTTTATGAGATTTGCGAATAACACGCATACAAATAAATAAATAAATACACGGCGATCAAAACATAACCTTCCGGCATTTTCAATGCGAAGGTAATAAGAAAGGCAAAACACTAGCTTAATTTCCAAAGAAAACGCACATTTAAGCAATTCTAATGGTGCTGAGGAGGTTCAAAGCCAGAAGTGTAATCGCAAGAACATTTTAAGTCCTCGGCAGGTAGCTATTAAGTCAAGCAGTTACTATTTTCTTTTGTTTTTTTTGTCCATTGTATAACTTGCCCATTGTCCTTGTCCCTGTGCGTGTACCACTCTTTATTACAATGTATCCATACAAACTGCGTCTTTCAAGGCCTCTCATTTGTATGCCAGCCATCAAATCTTGTGCATGTCCTTGTGAATGAAGAGGGGTTTCAAGGTGCCGCAGTCTGGAAGTCGCCGAACTTTTTGTGATTCCAGTCCAGCGCTTTCACTGAAACATCTCCCCGGAACATCACTTTCAGGTGGTTGTACTCGTAGGGTGCACCGACGTGACTGGAGGATTCACTCACTGAGGAGGAATGCGCAGGAATGCGGTCCAACTGGTGTGACTGTGATGTCGTTGTGCAACCAGTTTTCTCCGTCTCATGTGCGAGCAAATCGCCTTGGCTGAAGAACAAAATGAAAACTTGAGCAAAGTAACTGGCTCATATCTTTCGACTTGAAAGGTCCAAAAATTGTCTTCTGGAAAAGGAGTTTCCTTGATTGAGTCTGACTCGGCCTAATGGCAAGTCTCGCCCCGCTTTCACGATATCAAGCTTCCTCCCAACTGGTCTAGGGCTTAGCAGAGTGGTTATGGGACATGGCATGGCTGCCTCAGTGTGCCAGGCGGGTCCTGAGAAGCTGGCACAGCTTACACTGATTCAACACTTCTGTTGACTGTCAACAGAAGTGTCTCTATAGGTTGAGAAGTAAACATGCAGACGCAGGCACGGCTGCTCATCAAATGCACGCACGCATGCACAAATAATGGATAAAGTTGAGATTTTTCTTGACAGCCGTCTTCCCCCCGCCCGTTGATCTGCTTGACCCTTCACAGCAGTTTTCCACGAGACGGCTCCAGACTGGACATACGGCAGTGAGAAGAACTAGATCCTCTTGTCATGAAACATGCACACTGTTATAGTTTTCAGCACTGTGTGATCCCAATGCGTGTGTGTGTGTGTATTGTGCTAATGCAGGGGCTCTGTGCTTGCTCTCCAAATATTATTGTGAAATAAAGTTGTGGCCTCTCGGATTCAAATTTGGGCCAAAAAAAAGACTGTATAGTTTGAAGTAGCAAAAAAAAAAAAAATCGCACATTTTTTGATTTTCTTTTACAGCCAACTTCATCAGAAATATGTGTGCGCATGTTAGTAACGGAAATGTTGCTAGCCCCAGCCATCCAGTTGCGTTGGCTAGCTTTACACATTGGCTTTAAGCTGTTAACGGCATCTGAATGTCTGATTGTCGCGTGTTCATTTCCCAGAATCAATCTTTCTACAGTGGTTTTAGTTTCAGAGCAACAGGTGTTTCAGTTTAACAAGCAACTGTTGTAACGGGTGACTTCCAGCTGAACGCGTCTGAAGCGACTAGATAATAAACCCAGATGAGTAGGTATTTAGAACTGACTGAAGGCCAAAGGCTTGACGATAAAGACTCTGGCAGACTGTTTTGTGTTTTTGTTAATAGCTGCTGTGGCTTGGCAGCGATGCGGCTGATGACCTACTCACCTCCGCTGTGAGTCAGACATCCATTGAATGGCAGCGTGTGGATGAGAGGGAGTTCTTAGTGGCCAAGATGAGACCACATTGACTTGCAGGGATATTTCATCACTGATGCTCTCATGCTTATGACAGATGATTATCATTCTGTGGGCTACCAAACCCACAGACACAGCGGAGCTGAAGGACGATGCTAAATGCTCAGTCCATTCACCACACTACTAACTAATGACGGTTATTGATGCGCATCAGTCATTTATAGAAGGCAGACTGCATTCTTACTACATTCCAGGAATAATCAGATTATATTAATGTATTAATGCCACTTTTTGACTTTTACCTTTTTGAAATCTCCTTTTCGATGTGTACACGTCTTTGACATCGAGGAGCACAATCACATCTAAAATTCAATCGATATAAATCACGGATATTCTTTAAAATGTTGTTTGCTTGTTGCATTAAATCGGCTGTTTATCTCCCAACTCATTTGAACATGATGAGAAAACACAGCCAAGGAGATCAAATGATGCCTCTGTATTAGCGTTCGCAAGTAAGCATCAAATTCTGGTCAAATCTGTGGATTTTCACAATTTTAATGAAATGAATGAAATGCAAATCAATGATTGCCTTTACATAACTTATTTTGCAAACATACTGGAGGCTGTGTAAGCTGGAAGAAATGTTTATTATATTCGACTTTGATGTTAAAGGTAATGATCCAAAGCAGGGAAAACCATCAGTGTAGTCCTTAAATGGTGTATGCAGATGAGAGTTAGAACAGCGCCTTGATACCTGTGTTTTCTCTTCCACCTCAACCCTTCTGTTCTCGTGGGGCTTCTTGTTTCTTCCAGCCATCTGTTTGTTTACCCTGATTTATTGTCCGTTTTTATCTCCGTGCGATAGCGAGCGTCACTTTTGCTCATCTATGGATGGTTTATGTGGGAGATAGGTAAAAGTAGAGCAGCTTTTATACTCTGCGTATATTGTTTATAGCACTTGCCTGCCTCAGAGGAAAGAGGTTGATGGAAAATGGAACAATTCCCCTAATGCACTGCATGTAATCATCATCAAAAGATGTCTCGTTCAGAGAACCCATGGTGGTGGCTTGATGTGGTTTTTGATGTGAAAGTGGGGATGCACCGATACTGATATCGGATATTGGGCCGATCCTGATTCTCAGAACTGGATTGGGTATCGGCGGCAATGGGGCCGATCCGTTCAATTAAAATCTATGCTTATATGCGATATGCATCATATTCTGGAATTTGAAAAGAAAAAAGGCCGACCGAGCGCCCTCCGTGAAAGTAAGCAACGATTTCCCCCCCAAAGTTGTGAGCAATAACACTGTTCGGGACATTCTTTGGTTCATAGGGAGCAGGTGCAGGTGGTGCAGTGTGATAGCATCAGTTTACCTCCTCGGTCTCGTGTGACATCCATCAGCGCCTCCCCTCCGTCTACAGAGGCAGACTGGCCTGGTAGCCACGTATGTTTAGTGGTTTCGGGGGAGTTTCTAAGCAGTATTGTCTTTCCATCTGGAGCCTGTTTTTCCAGGTTCAAGAATGATGACGTCCGTCATTGGACGTGAGCGTCTTTGCCACTCGAGCAGAGTGCAGGCGGAGGTAATGGTTTCAACCGGCCACTCTGAAAGCCGGCTGTTTTTCGGTCGCGACCGACAAGAGTCCGTCCGCCTGTTGCCGTCCTTGACTACCAGTGTAGCTGATGACAGTATCGAGCCGCGTTGTCTAGCTACCAAACGGGATCGCTTACGCCCGCGCAGGGTTTAAAGCGACACACAGCCTTACACCCGACCGCACACCTGTGGACCGGTGTGCTGAATCCCGCCAGACTCAGACCATCGTGTGATCGCAGTGTGAGACACTATTGTACGAAGGGGTTTTAGGGTGAGCCCAGATCAGAGATGAGTGCAGTGGAGTGTGTGTGAATGTGTGCAGTGCACATTTGGGTTTTGAAATCCCAGCGAGAACGTCTTTTTGAATATCTTTGTGAAATGGAGCCCGGTGTAACGGCAAATTTAAGCGATGTACGGTCACAAAAGGGATCTAAATCAAATCTTTTCGCATTTGATTTTCATCTCAAAATCTATAATATCTTCTTCCTGTACAACATAAAATGGATTGTGGTCTCGTAAGCTACGACCAACAACACAAATATATCTATATAAATAATATAAATTATTTTAAATATTTGTAAAAAAATATTTTTGGAGTGTTTCTTAAGCATTTCTTGGTGCAGTATTTTTCCATCGTTTCTCGACTTCCAGAATAGGAGGCAAACAGTGCAGTGAGACCAATTAGTGTGACCTCAGCCCCACTGGGGATCTCTCTGGGAACAAACGGGATTTATTTTCTGGTACTGCAGCTGTACACGTGCACACACACTGCTGCAGTATTCTATCAAACCATACAATCCCCAAACTGCGTTGTGGCATTTTCAGTTTGGGATTAGTTGTCACGCTTGAAAGTATTTTTTTCTTTTTCTTTTCTGCATCTCTTTGATCTTCTTCACATCCAGTACTCTCTCATATTTGTTGTTCTTCTTTATTAACCCTGCTCCAAGGTGCCTTACATCGTCTATTTTGAGCCCTCCTTGGTGATCTTGTGGAATCAAAGGCCATTTGATCATACTTTAATGATGTATTTCCCGTTTGTAACTACCACCGTACTGTAACGGTTTTACTTGTTTTCGGATAAATACTTTTCACCGGTTTATCCCAAAAGAAATGTGAGTTTATTTTAATAATTCTGCTCTGAGACAGTAATGTTTGCCTTTTTGTTTTGGTAAGGTCGTAACAGGGTTAGAAGCTCTGGAAGTGTGTGTGAAATTAATGCCATTTGGAAGCAAGGGGCGCCTCTGGGAAACTGTAATGAGCGCGAAAAGGCATTTGACATTCTCTGTCACAGGCCGTTTCAATTCAGCGCCGGAGTAGAATAACAGAGAGACGGAAGAGGAAAAACAATGAGGCAGAGAGAGAGAGAGACAGGGTGAGGAAAAAGAGGAGGATTAGGAGAGGAAGAGGTCTGCTCTAAGCCCTACGCCCCATCTGGGAGAAGATGAGCCACGCTGGCTGTTAGGTGCATGGAGGCTTACATTAAGTCATCAGCAGCACCGCTGAATCGAGGCCAATTGCAGATGGAAATGCTCGGAAATGTGACAACAATCATGTGCTGATTGTTGCCGATGCCGTCACTCAGCGGTGTCTGTCCGAAGCATAGCCTTTACGCTGCAGAGCAATAGTCACCGGACTCTGAACTGAGACCTTGTTGACGCTTCCCTTTCCACACAAAATCACAAAGCCACGCCGCTGTCGGCAAGACATTGATGTTTACCGTTTCCTTTTCTAATGTCGAATAACAAATCTGCTTCCAGCAGTGGGGTCGACCTTGATCGCTGGAATGGTGTATTTACTGCGTGCATGCAAGTCTTCTAGGTGTTCTGTATGTGGGCGGATGCTTTCCCGTGTTTGCTTTGTCAATCACTTATCAAAGTCCAAGTGTGCTCTTAAATCCAGCCAGTCCTCTGCCGATTACTGTGCGCCGACTATCTTTCTGCTCCACAGTTCATCGCCCGATGCATTTATTATTTAGGGGCAGAGATAAATAAAAGTAAACACTGAATTGCTTTGGCGGGAACTAGTTGCTTGCAACAGTCAAGTGTGTTGAGATGTATTTACCCTCGCTTACCCTCAAAAATAGACTTTGGTTCTTCTGGATCGAGATAAGATGGTCTGTGTAAATATTCCAGTCCAAGCACACTTGTTTACTTACTGGTGACAGCCTGTAGCTGCAGCTCTTTCTCAACATCTCAACCTCTCTATTACATTTGGGCTGCAACTTGCAACAATTTAAAAAATATATAAAATAAATATTGTGCTCCTAAATATTTAATATGTATATATTTTTTAAAAGCACAATATTTCTTTGGAGGAAATTCTACCTGCTGATGAAGAGCGTGCCAAAGTCTATTCTCGGTTTGACTGACAGCCAACTTTTTGTTTGAATTGAATATCAATAATTTTGTACGAGCCTTCCCCAGCACAGCATGTGACGGTAAAGCACATTTCATATTTGATGTGTCTGCCAATCATGGCAGATTACTTCTGACCGGCCCAGCAAAAGTTAAGCATGTGATGGTTTAAGTGGGCCGCTCTGCTCTAGTCTGCCGGTCACATGCTGGGCCACGTGGTGCAGAAAGTGGCATTATTCTCAAACATGGCTGCACTGTGGCCACATTAGGACCGGATTCTCTTTGAAAAGCTTCCAAGTTATACAAAATCCCTTCGGTGCAATAAACCTGTTTGTTTGAAGTGGTTGTGCTTTGAAATTACCTCATAAGAGAGCTGCCAGAAATGCTGAGGTGAAGAGTTGAAAGGAAGTGGTTTTTCTTTGAGTGTGCGTCTCCAACAGAATGATGTGAGGCTCATCTAGCCGGCTCGGCTTTGAAGCAGATGCAGAGCAGCGGCCTGGATGATCAACAGTTTGTGTTTCTTAATGAATCCCTGTTTACCTTTTTATCTTAACAAATATATATATACAGTTGGGATTTAGAGCTGACCGCTTGATAATTCTGACCTCTTTCCGATGCACGATTCATCCAATGTGCACAAAAAAGAAATGAAAAAAAGAGGTTCTTGCACTTCTAAGTTCAGTTTTACACCGCGGTGCTCTGCCCACACTGCAAGCGAGAGAGACCCGCACACGGTGGCAGCCAAAGGGTCACAGCTGTCGCTGCCTTCCAGACACTTTCTTTGTTACACTTTATTTTTTTTATTGCTCAGGGGTGTTACTAGTCATTCAAAGTAATTACACAACTATAGGAACTATCTCTCCTGAGAAAGGTAGGGAGTTGAGGGTGGGCTAATAGAGCCCATTGTTCTTTTGATCCCTGGTCAGACCTCAGGGAGGGAGGCAGCACTTTGGAGGGGTGTGTGTTTGGGAGTTGGGGGTGGAGTTGAAGGTTGTGTGAAGTGCTGTGCGTGCCTGGCTGAGCCTTGTCTTTGGGGTCAGGAAGAACAACAGGAGTGTGTTATGCTGCACTCTGCTGGAGCCCAGCTGGGGCATTACTTAACACGCCACACACACACACACACACACTCTCACACTCTCTCACAGACACACATACTTTGTCTTAGTTCATTGAGCGCAGCGCCAAGTCATTGTTAAGTGAACTATGGATTAGTGTGTGCATGCGCGCTAGAGGAAAGGGCGTGGACACGTGCTGGCCGTGTGTTTGTTGCCCTCTTCTGTGAGCAGCTGTGTGTTTTCAACAAGAGCCGTATTAATGTTCCGTGCATTGTCTCGGCCCCGCGTCTGTTTGTGTCTCTCTCATCTGGCTTCGTTTGGCCCCCTGGAGTCTACCGATGCAGAACGGCGTGATGAAAGAGCCGGGTGCATTCGTCACAGTAATCGTACGATAACTGGTGTGTGCGTGTGTGTGTGTGTTGATGGGATCTGTCCGTGTTGAAGTTCTGCACGGCTATCTGCCATGAGTGTGTGCTCAGTAGAGGCAGCTGCAGCATGAGTCTCGATTCCAAGTGACTTTTTGTTTTCACTATCAAGATTTTCTGTTTCCTCACAGATCTCTCAGGCCATTCTTGCCCCAAGGCTCGCCGATTTCAAGGCCTTTTGCCACGCATGCCTCAGCGCTGTGTCACTCTCTGTTCCCTGACTGGTGTGTCTCTGGAGAGCGGTTAAAAGTGAACGTGGAGCTGCAAGTTGTAAAATAATATCCTCAAAGCAGGTCTTGTAGAAAGAGATTCTACATTTTTTTCGTCCGTCCAGAATCTCGTTTGATGCGGTTCTGCTGGAGGGCAGAATAATAGTGTCAGTCCTCGGTTGCACCAGAACTCGTCTTGACACAAAGAGCGCTGGCCTCTGTGCAAACCAGGCCGTAACATGATGTAACGCACCCGAAGATGTGTTTTTCCATTTTAACCCGAGACTTTGTTTACCGGGTGTTTCCCCGCTGTCCGTTTCTGCCCTTCTTCTCGATGGGGCCTCCTCATCCTGCATCGCCTCCTACTTGTATTCAGAAAGCTCCCGTCTCCCATCCAGCATCCGTCAGTGTGTATGTCACCCATCTGATATCTTTATCTACCTCTGTACAGTACAGAGCTTCTCAGAGCTGTCAGCCCCCGGCTCAGCCGAGCCAGTAACCTCTTCTCGTCGTCCACTTTCTGCACTTTCAGTAATCCCGTCTGAAGCCTTCGCTGCTTTGCTATCGCAACCTTTTTTGGAAGTTTGGATGACAATGCCATGACACTTTGGTCATTTTGTGCTGTGGCGAAACTCCGAGGGGAGAGACCCAGAGCATTCCTGTGAGGGTATGCGTGTGAACAGTAGTCCTTCTATGTGTCCAAGCTCATTGTGCAATCTGAGTGTCAATAGAAAGAAAGATTATCGGCCTGCTGCTACAGAACACATCAAAGTCAATCGTAGGCCTTGAGGCAAAACATCAGATCAATGCTGCGCAGACAAACAAGAGGTGCCACACCTCTTGTTTGTCTGCGCAGCATTGATCTGATGTTTTGCATCGGTCGAGGTTCCTTTAGTTGCTAAGTGACCACAGGAAGAATATTTGAAGCATAGCTCATAGTTTAAAGATTAAATATTACAATCAGTCTTCACAGCGTGAGGAGTATGCAAAGCTTTGAGCGTTGTCAGGAATGTGCAGCAGCATTTCAGCTGCGAGGCTGAAGGTAGCTGCTGGGTGCTTTAATGCATGCAAATGTAATGGATGGCAAACGCAGCTAAACTCATTTCCCCCTTAATTTTATGGAATATAGTTTGTTCACAGGGTAGTGCTGTTGTAACTGGATCATACTTCAAAGTGAGACATGTGATGTAGTTAGCAGTGTGAAGATTGCAAGTAGAGTGAAAACAATATTTCTCTTTCATTTGCACAATACAAAAAGCCACATACTCAGAATGTGAGTAACAAAGCCAGTATTGATTTTCAGTGCTTTTTCGACTTCATTGTAATGCAAAGCAAAAGACCATTAGCACTTTGATGTTTGTTAAGTGATGTTTTTTTAATGAAACATTGCCTGTTTTTCAAAACGTCTATACAGACAGCGCGTCGAATAACACGGCCTTCGAAGAGCTAAATTGGTCCACATACATGGCGATCGGACCAAAATCAATAGGTCGCCACAAGAAACCGGCTTTGTTTTATTCTTTCCTGCCTGACTCGGTGGAATTGCATTTCACAGTGCTCGTGGAAGAACTACATGCGTCATATTGATTCTCCAAAAGGGATTGTGTGTGTGAGATAAACAATGGAAAATAGGTTTTTGTACTTCACTGCCGTAATCTTATCTACTGAGTACACACTGGCTTCTGTGCTCACATTTCAGTCTGTGTAACCAAAACAAAAAAGGGGATGCTTTGTGTTTGTGTTTGTAATACAACTTAAATCATTTGCTGCCTTCTTGTCTCAAGTGTAACCAGAAATACCCTGATAATATGATAATATTGTAACCTTCGGAACTGACTCGCTCATCTTCCCCTCTGGTGGACATTCCCTCTTCTGCTCTTCTTCTAATATAATTATAATTATCTGGACATTACCTGGAGGAGCAGTGCGAGAACTGAAATGTCTCAATCAGTTGACAATAAATGGACTTTACTCTGCCAGCTCATGATACTGGAATTTCAAACTTTGATACAATACCTTGAAAACTATCGATATCCTGTGAAGGAATTGAAACAACATTGAGGACATATCATTTTTATTCATATTAAAGGATAAATGGCTGTGTGTGTGTGTGTCAATTCACTGTTGGGGAGAAGAGAGCAGAAAACACACCTGTGTATCATAACTACAGACGATTTATATGAAACCATTTCTAATCTTGATATTTTGTTGATAATACTACTCTGTCATGTCCGATCAAGCCCATGTGTGAAGAGAGGCGGCCATTGTCCGAAGAATTCACGGCGAGCGGTTGGCCTCGTTGATGTTGTTTGTCATGCGGCTGGCGTGAAACTGGATGAATTCTCGCATGAAAAAGAAGAAGAAGGGCGACTGCCACAAAGATGCAGACGAATATGTCCAAATGAAAAGATGAGATGCCAAAATATTCAGAGAAGTTCAAGGAAACAAACGGCAAGAGACGTGGTTTTTTTGTGACCAAATTACCAGATGGCTCCACGACCGTGGTGCAATCCGCATCACGCTCTACCCAAACAGAGTATTCCCAGTAAGTGAGAATTGGTCTGACACAGCTGGTGTGAAAGGGAAACTCAGACAACAACTGGAACTGATTCTCCAGACATCATCTGTGAGATGAGTATTTACATAAAAGGTGTGAGGATTTGTTTCGGCATGCCAAGAATATTCAAGAAGAGAATGAGGCTTTTTGTTGCCTTTTTAGGAACCAGATGTTAAAATGCTGTTGTTGAATCAATAAAACATCAGCACTGTCATCAAATAGAGTTTCATCAAGAGTGAAGCAAAAAGGCCCATTAGGCCGACATCCATCTTTACCATCGCCCGTCCTGAGACAGATGGGATATCAGTCTGAACACAGGAAGGTCACCATACTCCCACCTCTAGACCTCAAGGAGGCGGGTCACACGAGGCAATCTGTGGCACAATCATCTCTCGCTGCGATGCAATTAGGCTTAGGGGCAGCTTTTATTACTGCAACGACAGCTTGCTGTTCGGTTAAACTTGCTGCGCAGGCAGAGATTGCGTGGAGGGGGCTGATGGGAAACGGAGAGCAGACAACAGGGGAGGAGAACGCAGCTGATTGGATAAGAAAAGGGAGGAGACGACCTGAACAAGGGTGTGAGACGGCAAGGAGGTGAGAGTATGATGCTAACGACTAAGAGTGAGAGCAGGTGTTGTGCCTGTGAGACAGTGGTCATTCTGTGGAGATGTTGGGTCTGTTTGTTACTGGACATTCTCAATCATGCCACCTGTTGATCTTCCTGCGTGTGCTAATGTTCTAACACCACCCAGGGAGGACCTCCACCCTTTAACCATTATATATGGGGCGTCCCAGTGGTGTCTCTGTGTTCAAACACAAACATTACATTTTCCCATGCCCTTCTCAGAGCACACACGGCAGACTAACGGCGGTAAACCAGCAATTCCCCTGTTGGGCAAGGTCACATGACTGTTTGCGTCAGTTCCCCGTGGGGAAGGGCTTTCTGATTGCAAAATAAAGCGCTGAAAATATTTTAAATATGGAATACACTTATAATGAATATATTTTCTTTTAATTTGAGGCTTTTTTAGGTAGCAAAAATCCGTTGTTGGGCTGCTCGCGTGCACAGAAAGCGTAGTTTGCCCTCAGCCCTCTAAGCGGGCCTTTTGAACTCGAAAACCCCGGAATGAAAGGCAGATTGACCCGCCCTTTAGGAGAAAAACGGATGCTGGTGGAGGAGTCATAGGACTTGTGATTAGGGATGGGTATCGTTTGGGTTTTTTCCGATACCGGTGCTAAACCGGTACTTTTAAAACGATACCGGTGCCTAAACGGTGCCTGAATCGATACTTTTTTTTTAAACGCACAATAAGGACATTACATTACATTACATGACATTTAGCAGACGCTTTTATCCAAAGCGACTTACAATAAGTGCATTTCAACCTAGAGTACAAACCAAGAACAACAAGAACACAGGAAGCAACACTTCCTCAACTCAGTCGAACCACAAGCACCACAATAAGTGCCATCCCAGTGCCACTGAAATGCAAATCTGTGTTTTAATCCAGATATAGTCGGAAAAGGTGTGTTTTCAGTCTCCGGCGGAAGATGTAGAGACTTTCTGCTGTCCTGATGTCAGTGGGGAGCTCGTTCCACCACTGAGGAGCCAGGACAGCAAACAGTCTGGATGTAGAGTGGTTAGCTCGAGGTGCAGGAGTCACAAGTCGATTGGCTGTTGCCGAGCGGAGCGAACGTGCCGGGGTGTACGGTGTGACCATATCCCGGATGTAGACGGGGCCCGATCCGTCTAGAGCACGGTACGCCAGAACCAGTGTTTTGAAGCGGATGCGAGCAGCCACCGGTAACCAGTGGAGAGAGCGGAGGAGCGGAGTGGTGTGGGTGAATTTCGGGAGGCTGAAGACCAGTCGAGCTGCTGCATTCTGGATGAGCTGCAGAGGTCGGATGGCCTTAGCGGGTAGACCAGCCAGGAGGGAGTTGCAGTAGTCAAGGTGTGAAATGACCAGAGCCTGGACCAGAACCTGTGCCGCCTTCTGAGTAAGAAGAGGCCGTATTCTCCTGATGTTGTGCAGCATGTACCTACAGGAACGCGTCGTCGCAGCGATGTTGGCCGTCAGGGAGAGTTGACTGTCTAGTGTCACCCCGAGGTTCCTGGCAGTCGGGGGCGGGGCCAACACAGAGCTGTTGAAGGTGGTCGTCAGATCATGGGTGGGGGAGCCTTTCCCTGGAAGGAATAGTAGCTCGGTCTTGTCAGGGTTGATTTTCAGATGGTGAGCAGACATCCACTGAGAGATGTCGGTCAGACAGGCAGAGATTCGCGCCGCCACCCTTGTTTCGGCCGGTGGAAACGAGAAGATCAGTTGGTTGTCATCAGCATAGCTATGGTAGGAGAAGCCATGCGAACGAATGACAGAGCCGAGAGAATTTGTGTACAGAGAAGAGCAGGGGACCCAGGACGGAGCCTCTTAAAAACCTCTTGACCATATTCCCTGTAGAAGCCGTTATCATGGAGCACTGACACACAACGGATATCAGACTGTTAACATACACAAGATATGTTCTCCATTATATGATGTGATATGTATCGTCATGTGCAGACTTTATAGGGTTAATCCTGTCACTGTTTTGATGGGCAAAGAGAACAACCAATCAGAGGTACTGAAGATGACACGTGACAAATAAAGTTTTGCTTCTGACAGCGAGAGTTACACTGAAACAAAGTGACTCCCCACGGTCTTTATTCCTCCGTCATTATATTCCCGGTAACACCGGGTATACAGCCGGGACCGCTGGACACCAACACATCTGCTAGCAGACTGTCACGCTCGTAGCTCGTGTTAGCTACGAGCTAGCTCTAGCTTAAGTATGGTTATAATGGCTAATTTATTATTTCTTGGCCTACTTTTATGAATGCAAGACTTGCAATCAACGATACGGTACTAATCTGAGTTCAGGCTGCTCGTCATCATCGGTCTCCACGTGTTCAGGGGGACCGGTGACGGTCTCCCCGTCGCGCCCAGCATGACGCTGGTGTGCTCGACACCGGTAGTCACACACGGCGCAGCCTCCGCTGTCAAAGTTAAATATGAGAGGCCATCGCAACCTGCTGACAGGGCGGAGTCACCTGAGAAGTTCACAACAATAGTTTTTTTCAATTCCAATCGGCTCAGGCACCGGAAAGAAGCACCGAAATGTGCGTTGCGTTTCGGTCCGGGTAATACCGGTTGTATTGGAACCGGTACCACATTGGCACCGGGTTTCGGTACCCAACCCTACTTGTGATACACCCCATTCCACTCATGCCTGCATCCCCTCCCCATCTTCTTTCTTTCCTTTCTTTTTCTCCCCTTTTTAATTGTTGCTTTTTTACTGCCTCATCTGTCATCCACAGGCTTCGTCTGTGGGGGGGGGGGGTCTGCAGCGGCGTCGGGAGACACAGGGACATATGTCCTACTCCTTATCCCTTTATGTTAGGGGCTTTGCAATGGAGGAAGGGCTTGGTTAAGGTTGGCTCATAAGCCAAGGCTAATTGAGGGCGGGTGACCGGGTACCCCGTGGTCACATAAAGAGAGGTGAGGAGGGCAGAGGCCGCACTGCTCTCTGAGAGGGCTCCAACAAAACATATGGCAACACGAGATCGGCTCTAGGTGCAGCCCCAAGTAGAGGAGCAAGGATGAGTGTGTGTGTGTGGAGGAGGGGGTTGAGGTACAGATGCAGTGTAATTACCAACTGTTGCCTTGACACAGTAGTTGATGACACCACCAGCCTGTTGCTCTGTGAGGATATGCGTCTGCAAACCATCATGACATTGATGAATAACTGTATTGTTACTCAAAAAAACGACAAGAATACAAAACTATAATTATTAGCGGTAAACTGCACAGTTAAGATTAAGCCTTTTATAATAATACCAATTTGTCAGAAATGATTTTTAACTGTGGGTATTAAGGAGGCCTTCAAGATGTTAAATGTCTATAAATTAGTATAAATCCGATGAATAACACATTTCTTCGTATTTTATGATTAATATGTAAGGGATTACCTTTCTGGCATCTGTAATGCAGCCTTTTTCCTAATCAAGTTGAGTCCCGGCTGGCTAATAGCGTCTGTCTCGAGGCTGCAGCCGGTGAAGCCTGACAACAAAAGATCTGTCAACCGTGTGGTTAAAAGGACATTCTCCACAATCGGTGAATTATGAGAACATATCCCACTGGATTTGTTTTGGATTAGGCCAATTTCCTACAAGACGCCAGTAATCCCTGCAGGACCCAGTTTTTTAAGTCTTTTCGAGGCGATGGAGACATAATCTGGTCAACATCACTCCCCATCTGTGGCTCTGCATCAGCGATGGTCTGCTGCTGAACACAGTGCAGGAACCGCAAGAGCAGACGCAACGTGGGGAGAATTCACAACAGATGCAACCTGCTTGCTCCTAAATTTGTTTCCGTTTCCTCAAAAGCATCAAAACCAAATATGACTTATGTATCAACTGGCATCAAATTCCTCCACTGCTCTTTGGAGTGAGCATGAAAGGAAGAGGGATAAAGTGAGCCGGCAGAATGAGGCTCTCTCGCCACACATTGGCTGGATTATGACCGGGCTTGGCTCCAAGCAAACTGTTTCATGCTAATTGCAATTGACTGTTATATAATACCATTTCTAGAGTCAGTTGAACATAAAATCACATCCGTAGTATTAAGATTTTCATGATAGAAATTGACCCTTTGTTAAGCCGCAATCCCCCCTACTGCTCTATCAAGCTGTCAGAGCTGCCATGGAGCACTCCCTGAATGAATATTATCTCTTTTTTTCTTTTTTTTTGAGAGAGAGGCAGGAGGAGAAAGGAGGGTCTACAATATGTATTTAAAAGATTTATATTCAATATGTCAAACTTGTTCAGCAGCAAAACCCATTAAAAAAAATCTCAAGATAGAAGCTAAATCCTAAAGATCACAGTACAAACCACCACGTCCCCTGGAGACTGAAGTCAATGAAATTAAGAATCACTATTCCTGCGGTTCTGCCGAGTGAAGCCGATGGGGAAGATGTGAAGCGATCACATGAGTCTATGGAGCAGAGTCGGATGGTGGTCGGGCCCCCGGTTGGAGCTGGCCCACGCTACGCTATGATTGGCCAGTCTGTGTTTGTGGGGCGGGACTTTGCAAAGTGTCAATTCTACAGCACGTGGAAGACTATTTTTTTTTTCTTCTTTGCTGTATTTAACCAAAGCTCATTTGTCTCTGTTGCCGGCCCCCCAGATGTATCTCTCCCATCTGTCTTTTATCTCGCAGTCCTTCATCTAACCATCCATACATTCTTGTATCCATTCTTTTCTCCATGCAAAACATCTATAATCCTGGGCTCTGTCTGGCACCAGCGATGGGGTCGATTTAAGCATCCGTTCCTCCGCAGCATCCTGCATCCCGGGCTTGTTTTCTTGGATCGATACGTCATTATTATGACGTAGTATTGATCCTCCCCCTTCTCCTTCTCTGTCTCCCTGACGCAGCAGTAACACCTCCTTCATACATCTCCGTCCTCTGGCATCCTGCATTTTGTACCGCAGAGCAGCAGCAGCAGCAGCACACCGCTCGTCCGACAAACGGCCCATTGATTCAAGCCACGCGCGGCACTGGGGAGCATTGATTCAGGCGGTGTTGAGATACTGTTCCTTATTGGGATGGGGTTACATGCGAAATGGGGTTGTCCATAATGGGCCAGTTGGACATACAATAGAAAAGCCTTGTGTACAAATGCTGTACTGCGTCGGAGCACACCAGGCCGATGATGTGTTGCCAGCAGTTCTGTTGAAAAAAGATGATTTCCCACTCATTCAAAACCACGTGCATCAAACGTTCCTCCTTCACAACATCTGCAGATGTTCTTCAGTGCGGGCCGTGTTTTCACGACGATGGTCAGGTGTGTACCGGACCATTAGGAGTGCACTTTAAGGGTCCCATCGCTCACCTGGGGACCTCCTGTTGATGATGGTGTTTACAGAAGACACAAGTCTGCTCTGTTGACCTTTCAGAGAACTCTCTCACATCTTCTGCTCTCTCCCACGAGGAGAATGCACAGGAACATGGTGCCCCGCGTAATTGCTCGCTCATTCACCCCCTTTTCTCCCGCCCTCAATGTGTTCCTCGTTTCAGCTCTCTTCTCTCGCTCATCCTCCTCGTCGGCCTTTGACTTGCTCCCCTCTCTTCCTGTTGCCTCGCCTTCTCCTTCAGCTGTCCTCGTCTCTGACATTGCTTGAATGACGTTGTTTCCATGTTTGTGCATGCACCACCCATCCCCCCCCCTGTGACTCATGCGCTCACGGCAGCCGGCTGTTCTGTTGTTTCAGATGACAATGCCAGATGAGGAATTAATTGTCTCATTACCAAAGTGTTGTCTGCACCACCCTTATTAATTCATGGGCTGATGAGGGAGTATTGACCCAAGTGTGCGTCCGAGTGTGTATGTGTGATCGCCAGTGCTCTTTTGCGTCCTTCTTTCTCTTTGTGTAGTTACCGTGTCGTGGTGTAAACTACTTTAGTCGATCCGTGTAAGATTTAAATAATTTTTCGAGCATACCAAAAAAATACAATCTTTTATTTTCTAATACATTTTTAGATTACTGGTTGATATTTTTTTTTGGTGCCAGTGGTACACATATACCGGCTGGAACCTTGAATTCAAGTTTTATGACTGAACAACAGAAACAATCTGTATTGGCCGACATCGATCTGCAACCAGTATCCTTGGCAAAAAAACGTGATTGCATCTTTTTGGTTGTTACTCAAAACCTTCACACAATCCTGATTGTGATTTTTGTTTTTGTGTTCTGTTTCAACCTCAAGTACCTTCAAGTACCAGCGTGTGCAGCATTGTGTGATTGTAGCTCACATGAACCAACCAATCATCACTAACGTTTGAGACACTGGGCAATGATCAATAGCTCTTATTCCTACAACCACTCCACCCAGGCACCAGAAAACCAGTAAACGGCTCCAATATCCAATCAAGTTTTGTAATCACTCCCGAGGGAACATCTATTTATAATTCTTGTCACAAACCATATTTCTTAAAAGAGAATTTATTTCTGCTGAATTTCATTGCGGGTGTGTACGGCTCAAATTAGTATCTTATTAAATGTGAATAACATTCTTGGGTTAAATTTGCTTCAAGACAGTAATTTCATTGGGATTTGCCGCCTCCTCAATGCTTTACTCTGTTTGGACAATTTGCTGAGTTTGACCAACTAAGAGATAATTAAAGGATTTGACATCTTCAGAGGGAAAATATCGAATAAACAGTCTGTTTTTGTTTGTTAAAACTCAAGTTAAAAACATATGTGTGTCTGTCTCTCTTGTCAACTGGGCTTGATTGTCAGAGAAATATTTTATCCAAATTGTATTTCTCTGTGCTCAAATCTCATATTCCGGTTGTAGCTACGGTTTTACACGTCATGTACCGTTCAGAACTGAAGAAATTCTGCCTTTGTAACCAACAGCTACTGATGACACCTCAGTATATTTGAGTGTACAATATGGATCTAAATTCAGATTTTGTAGTGTAGATTTGTTTGATTCTCTTGTTATCCTGTCAAGTTTAAAGTTTGGACTACTTTCAAAAATGTACGTGGATCTTTGTACTGGACGTGTAGTTGGAATTGACTCAATAAACCAGAGGTGTACAACTAGTGCTTCTGAACATCCTTTGTTTCTATAAAATATTATTAATTTATTTACATTTTGCAGCATCAATTGAGATAATACAACTTAATTGTATGGACTCATTGACATTTTTTTTTTTTAAGCAGTCACCCCAATTTAAAGTAATCCACATCGTAGACTCAAAGTAGTTTTCCCAGGGAAATATGATGTAATCTCATTAGCGTTGTATTGTTTTCAATTACTCACACGGCCTCGATCGCCTCGTAGCTGATCGCTTCCAGTCTTTTCCTTCCTGGCTTTGTAAGGAGCTGTTGTTGCTGCAGCACAACTTTTCTCTGAGGAACACGAGTGGTTCCTGGGAAGGAAGGGCCGGACGTCCTCCTGTTGCCTCATTGGTTGTTGCCGATGATTTCATCCTTACTTCCTGCTTGTCAACAACTTGAGGAGTGTCAGAAAAATACAATGCTGTGTAAAAATGTCAAGGTCTTTCATCATTTCTACATTACATTGTGATAAGTTCTATTCATATACACTACCGTTCACAAGTTTGGGGTCATCCAGACAATTTCGTGTCTTCCATGAAAACTCACTTTTATTTATCAAATGAATTGAAAATTGAATAGAAAATATAGTCAAGACATTGACAAGGTTAGAAATAATGATTAATATTTGAAGTATTAATTTAGTTTTTCAAACTTCAAGCTCAAAGGAAGGCCAGTTGTATAGCTTATATCACCTGCATAACTGTTTTCAGCTGTGCTAACATAATTGCACAAGGGTTTTCTAATAAGATATTAGTCTTCTAAGGCGATTAGCAAACACTGGAGTGATAGTTGATGGAAATGGGCCTCTATACACCGATGGAGATATTTCATGAGAAACCAGACATTTCCACCTAGAATAGTCATTTACCACATTAACAATGTATAGTGTATTTTTGATTGTTATCTTTATTGAAAAAACAGTGCTTTTCTTTGAAAAATAAAGACATTTCTAAGTGACTCCAAACTTTTGAACGGTAGTGTACATGATGATGTATTTAACTTCCTAACACTAGCTCTAAGCAGGTTATTATATGCCCCATAATGAAAACTACTAATGCCGAGATTTTTCCAAATCATGACAAATATCTAAATAAAAATACTACCATTTATTTCCTCATCATTTGTGTGTGTTTTATGTTTCAAATAACCATTATAGATGACTGTAATAAAATTAAAACCAGGACTGTGTACAATAGGGCTCCACTGGTGTAATTTTAAACACTGGGATTTAACAGTTGCATTTAATTTTTTCCGTAAAGTATATCAACCACACAGCCACAGTGGCAGGGAGTGAAACACATTGATTTCAAACGTGGTTGCAAATATGTGTTTCCCTGCGAAAGTGCAGATTTGTAAAAACTAGATATTTACAAAAAATATATAGCCCATGTATAAGAAGATCATGTAAATCGGTAGATGTTACCCTACAAATCTTAAGCCCTTCCCATCGGTCTAATTCAATAAATTCATTATATTCTTGCATTATGAGGGGAATAAAATTTCCCCCCAAAGAAACACACAAAACATATATTTATTTTAACGAAAGCAAACGTATGGCAAGAGTAAGACGGAACGAACTAACTATAATGAAGAATGAGTGAATGTGGGTGTGTGCGTGCGACCAGCAGTCAGAGATGGCACCGCTACCGCACAGGGATTTTTAAATGAACTTGCAATGTAACAATTAAATCAAACGGGTCAGAGTCAACAATGGGGACTAACAGTGCAGAGACTCACACAACAGAGCCTCGTTCTGCTCCCTCGGTTTGCTCAGCCTTCCAGAGGTCAAAGCACCCCCGGCAAATCACTTTAGAGCTGCTCATCTGAACCTTCAAATTATGGGGCAGGACTTCCTGCCACAGGATCAGAGGGAATTCATCCAGATAAATCCAATAAACACCTTGAATCTGTGACGAAACGCATTGTGCTTCTGCGTTTCCTTTTCAACGCGTTTCAAATCCTGCATTGTTTACACCTATGTTTACTAGCTTGGAGTCTTTGTCTTGCCTACCTTAGCTGGCACATTGCTTCACGTCTTGGCGCGTTACCTCCTTGGCAGGAGTCACTCGTGTGCACCCAGACATGCACATGTAGAATAAAGCATAGAGGAAAACACTAGAAAAACGTCTCCACAGCTACTACCACAGGTGGAACTCCCTTTAGTAACTGCATTTACTTTGTAAGATGTGTGTCACTGAAGACTCCAGAGTCTTTCTTCAGCGTCCTTCATTTAACCTTCACGATCAGCAATCGATGCAACAGATCTTAAAACTCGCAGTTCACATCTTATCACGATTTTGAGTCGCTGATCGGATCGGCAGAAAAAAAGAGCGCAAATATCATGTTTAGAGATGCACCTGATCATGTTCTTTTGCCGCCGATTTTGCCATTTGTTGATGAGCCACACCGGCCAATACAAATTGATTTTGTTTTTAAAGCTTTTTATGAAGCGCTATAACATTTATTTTTATTTGAATTGAAAAAAAAATGTAACAGGATTGGAAAACAAAATATGGTGGTTTTTTTACGTGGTGTATTATAAGCTATTTGGAGGTAGTGTTAGGCAGTTAAACAGATCATAATGATTTCTCTAATTGCTGTGAAAACATCTCCTGCAAACAAATGTTTGCCAAAAACTAGATCTCACCTGTATGCACATGTGCACGGCTCCCACTGTCCCATTATTCTGGCAGAGCAGTCTTATCAACCTCTATTCTGATGGATGAGTTATCCCACATTCCCATTCTGGTCTCCTCTTCATCACATATTAACATAATGGTGCCTGTTGGAGGATGTTTGCCGGTGCTTCCCCTCTCCACTAACAACCCGGGCTCCTTCTAGAGTCACCCCACATCTGACCCAGCCGGAGCATTAATTACCAGTTGAGGGCACATTGTTGGGTCTTATCTCGCTCTGGCACAAGGACCAGTCAGACAGTCGTGACATTTTTGGGAAGGTCATCTCTCAAAGAGCAAAAGCAAATGAGAGTGACATCCTGTGAAAAGGCCATGATATAACACGAGACCTACAGCGGACACTTCTACAAAAGTCATTGAATCCCAATTACATGCGGCTCTTTGTTGCCTTGTGTGACGCATGCTCCTCCTGGGAAGAGCCCGGCGAACTTCTGTACTTGCTCGACCTTGACTCCCGCTGTCGATGTGAGCAGAACACAGATGCCGATCCATCACGAGCGCACGCTCTGCGCTTGAATGTGCATTCATATCCAATTGCTGTGTGAGAGCAGACTGAACAGTTGTTGGCAGGCTGATTATTTTAACTGTGTGTCTGCATTTTCTGGGCAGGATCTATTTATTTACGTGTGTGTGTGTGTGTGTGTGTGTGTGTGTGTTCGGTTGAAGGAGCCTCAGATTAATGTGCCTCGGGAGAATGGTCTTGGTTCTAAATTGGAGGTTGTTATGCAGGAGAGAGCGATTCACACGGAGACCTTGAATGCGTAACAAAGAGTAACCATGCAAGCAGCGGAATATCCGGGTTCTTATGTGTCCTGAGTCCTCTTCCGCAGTCATCCATCGCCACTCTGAAACCCGTCCGTCCTTTCTTACCCAGGGTCCTCGTTTAACCACGGCTTTAAATTCCCCCCATGGACTGGGATTGTTTTTAAATGACTCATGTCCCTGCTGGCAATCACATCTCCAGCTTTTGCCTTAGAATATAGATTGCAAACAAGGGAAGGCGGACATGCTGCAAAATCAGGTGTGTTTGCTCGCCGCGGCAGCGCTAGTCACCGCTCACTCTGATGACATCCCGCCTCTCGCGTGAAGAATGGCTAGTGTCTATTTTTGGCTCTTATTCTATTTTCTCTTTTTTACTACAAACATCCCACAACATTTTTTTTCTTTTCTTCTCCTTAGACATTATCCGTAAAAAGAAAGAACGAGCATGCTTGACACTAGCGGCGAGCACCTTTAAGACTTCTTTTGTAATTCTTCCCTCAATTGACATCTAAATCCTGGCGCTTTCCTCTCATTGAATGCTTCATCGAAGATTAGCTGTATTTGTGTATGTGTGTGATCACGGATACACCTACCGGGTCAAACTTGCTGCCAAATTTATCACAATTGAAGCTGGAAACCTGAAAAAACCTTCTCAACCTTTCCACATTTATGTCTCTGATATCTACTCATGTAACTTCCATTCTATACTCTAGCAAGGTAAAAGACCCTGGTGCTGGACCTGATTCTTATCCGGCAGTTTTGGGTCAGCCTTTCCCTCCCCTATTCAACGGTGTTTGTTTTCAGCAGGGCGAATAGAGGATGTTGGTCAAATACACCCACTTCTCAACCAGACGGGGAACAATGAGGACATTGTGTAATAATGGACTTGCTGTAACTCCTTGACCATGTTTGCTTTAATCTGTAGACGGACGAGAATGCTAATAAATCCTGCGGTTAGCGCCGTGTTCCAAGAAGTGCAGATAAAGTGGGAGAACTAGAGTGTAAATGCACTGGCATGCAGCCACCTCTCAACTCATTGGTGGTTTTTTGTTTTACCTTTGTCCTGACAGTTTGACTCCTGCCAGCATGTTTTTCAACCTAACAGAATTAGTCAATTCAATTTGGGCTTTGTAACCTTGAAAACCCTATTCATCTCTGTGTCATGTATGGATTTCTTTAGACGGTACTGCTTGCCCCCCCCCCCCCCCCCCCCCGTACTGTTTTTTTCTTTCGCCTCATTTCTCTCTACAACATTGGCAATGCTGATGGCAGCCAGACGCGGTGAAATACAGACTGCAATTGGATGAAGTGCAGGGCTCCCGGACGGACGTGAGCAGGGTGAAGGGATTAGGAGCCCCATGCCAGGCAATCTCCCTGATAATGGAATGTGGCCGCCCAACAACATTCATAAATATTCAAATGAGGCGAAATGAGTGCCGCCCGAGAGATTGTGCGGCGCGAGCTGTCAGCGTCATGCGCAAGAAGAAACCACATTGCTGTGTTGGTGCGCTGAGCGGGAAGAGGAGAGGGTCTCTTTCCCGCCATGAGTCGAGAGACAAGAATGTGTCGGGTGGTATTGCTCTTTTAAAAAAAAATGTTTGATTAGTTTGATTTTAGATATGAACCTTGTCGAGCTGATCTCTTCTCTCTGAATGGGTAAAAACAAACAGCCAGCTGGCTCCAAGAAGTGATGTATGAGGGCTGATGGAGGCCCCGCTACACCTCAATTAGCATACGCTGCAGTTTCCTCTCAAAGTGTGTGTCAGAGCCGCAATTAACGTGGCGGTGGCCAGCCGCAGTGTGGTTCAGCAACACGCTCCCAGTGGGTCTTCTGGAATCCTAATGACCAGAAGCCTCTGCAGGATGAGTGCAGCTGGAAAACAGTCACATTACTTCAAGCAGATACAGGCTTGATATTTGTGCTAATAGCGTATTCTATGAAGCTCAGCGTGGTGCTGTTGAGCAAACACAATCTCGATCTAATATAATCACAGCAGCGTCAGCACAGATAGCTCTGGTCTTAAACATGTGGAAGACGTCTCATTTGGTTGATCCTCCTTAAATGTCAGTGACATTTTGATAAAGGAACTGAAATATTAATTAAATAGAAGTGAAGATTATTAGATATAGATCTGTTAAAGTGGTTAAAATATAGCTGTATATAATTATTTAACCTCTATTTTAACCACTTTTAACCTCTATTTTTGGGCGGTATGAAGAGACACACTATACGACTCACTCTTTTGGCCACAGCAGCATCTGATCTCGTCTCACATCCAGACTGCCAGAGACGTTGTCTGGCAGACATAAATAGATGTGGATTTCTGATTGTTTGCTTGTCGAGCAGACGATTAGACTGTGCGGCACCTCTATTTTAATCTTTTATTCACACCAAGTGCCAAGGACAACCCATTTCTTGTGGATTGATGCACAGCTATTACATTCAGGCCGTTAGCAGAAACAAGACAATAAAAGCGTCTAACTACACAAACCTTGTTTCTAATTTTCAATATCTCAATGTCAATAAAACACCTTTTTTATTGTGTGCAGTAGATGGATGGACATCATTAAGTTAAGCTTATCATCATGGCTAATTTGGGAGCTGTAATTTATGGCTGGTTAGTTATTGCAACAGGTTGGCTGATAACAGCGGTTCCCTTTTCATATTAACATCACAGATTAGACACAGTGGGCCACTAACCTTCAATTGATCTGGCAGCTATTTTTTTATATAGCTATTCTAGCAGCATAGCTCTCGGGATGGCAATGGTCTGCCAGTTGGTCCACCACTTTAGTAAAGACAGAAAACTATTCCATGGATTGATGTTACATTTGGCACAGACTGGTTTTGGTGATCCCCTGACTTCCTTCAGCGCCATCAACAGGTGAATGTTGTAATTTATCCAATACTTACATGACCAAACCTGCTAAACTAAGCCTCAATTGTCCTTCATTCTATAATTCAAGATGATAACTTATCTTCTTTCAATGGAATCATGTTGTGATGAGATCATGTATCCAGATATTGTGACGTTCTCAATTATTTGAGAAATTTCTCAGCACTATTTAATTTGTCACGTTTTTAATTGACACTGGAGTAGAAAACCATATGGACTATAGATATCTGTTCTTCTCGACATTTTACCTATAAGTAAGTAAAGATGTTGGTCATATCCTGGTGTTTGCTGCCAATTAGTAAATGCTAGCATGCTAACACACAAATAAGATGGTGAACATGGCAAACATGGCACCTGCTTAACATCGGCATGTTAGCATCGTCATTTCCAGTTTTTTTCAAGTGAGTGTGAACAACCTCACAGAGCGGCCAGCATGGCTCAGATCTTAGCAAGCCATAACAATTATGAATACAATTGTTACATAAAAATAAAAAAAATTCTATATTAAGATCACAATTATTTCATTGATTTTTGGAACCAACATGTTTTGAATTGCACTCTTACATTAAAAAAAAAAAAAAAAAACCAGACCACTGTTTAAATTGGCCTCATTAACGGTGGATCTCCGAGAAGCAAAATGAAATGTCATCAAAGCTTTTTACCTAAAATAAGTTCAGCGGCGCACAGCTTTCACTTTCAAGTTGTGCTCGTCTTTGCATGAAAATCCGACTGAACATAACGTGAGCGTTCTGCTTTCTGTTGTGCAACAGAACAAGTTGTGTCGCTGTAGGTTCCCCAAAACGAATGCCAAAGCATCTTGACCTCTCCTTGGTGGCTGCTAGTTAGTTTATTGATTTGATAGGCAGCGGCGTTTTCTATGATGAGCGGAGCATGCATTTTAATAAACGGCAATGCCACAGTCTATCATGTCCATTTAATTGTGGGAGGCAAAAATCGTGAACAAAGTTAATATGCGATTAATTGTGCATTCCTGGTTTCAGTGTAGCCGTGTGATCAAATTATCAATTTGTATTAGTCTGCTTTGCTTGCCTCCTTATGCATCGACCGACCTGTGTTCGTCCGAGGGGGTCCTGAAAAGTGTGGTCGTGAACCTTTTCAGGACCCCCCTCGGACGAACACAGGTTGGTCGATCATCTTTTACCCTGAGATTGAATGCTAAACATGATCTCTGTGGAGCCTTCTAATGGGCATCAGTGGCGCTGTTACTGAAAGCTCTTCATTGGAGGGTGTATTTGACTGAGCCAATATCCCTCCATGAGACTGAGGAAAACATTACATCCAGTGAGGTAAATACATCGGACCGCCTGGTGCTACAAATCAAAGGGGGCTGGGAATGTTTCTGTGTGTGCATTTGTGTCTGTATGCATCTGTTTTGGTGTGCTGCCGTTTCCCCTCGACGGTAACGAGACCTCTTACTAATCCTGTGCTATTTATGAGGCGTCGAACATCTAGGGACACATCGTGGCCTCAGTTTTAATACATTTCTTGTGTACGGCACTTGTATATATGTGCATGTTTGTGAGTGTGTATGTTTGTGTTTATGCGTGTGTGTGTGTGTGCGTGCCTGTGGTTATGTGAGTTGAGGAGGGGGATATTTTGAATGATATTTGTGTAGACCACTGTGGTGTGGCTCTTCCTCTGAACCTTGCTTTAGATTATATGTTTAGTCAAACTGCCTCATCAGCTCTGCGTCTAGAAAATCCCAAATTCCTTCCAAGGCAAACCATTGCTTAAATGCTCAGGGGGTAACTATTTCATGAAGCAGTTAAAAGAAAGAAAGAAAAGAATCCAAACATGCGAGATAAAAAAACACCCCAAAAAACACATTTAATTTTCTTATTTTGTCAGAAAGTGGCCGCACTGTGGGACGAGTGTCGATCTTTGTTGGCACCCAGATAAACAAATCAGCTGACATAGAAGAGGGGTCCATGTCCAATCTCCGTTTGCCCTTCCCAACAGTGTTTTGTTATGAACTGGCCACTCGGCTTGCTGTGGGGAAAGAGAGAGGAGGAAGATATTAGAGGGACAAGTGAGCCAATGTGCCACTCTCTCAAGGACGTGGCCTCCTCTGACTGAGGATACCGTCGGTCAGACTGCTGCGCGAGGCAGACGACGTCGGAGTCTTCGGGTCATTCTTTTGTGTGTTTTTATTTATTCGTTCAAAGCCACAACAACTCGGCACATCCTGAAGCTTAAACCCTCAGGGGGTCTCAGTTAGGAGAAGAGGACAAAGGCGAAGCATCTCTTTGTCCGAGCAGTGGCTTCCACTGCATAATGATGGGTCAGGAGTCGCTCATTAGCTGATGATGGCAATCGGACTGGGATTTAAAATGTACTTAAAACTTAACAGGCAATTGCATTTTTGACCCTAGTGGTTGTGGTTATGCTAAAACTGCAAATTCATTCATATCATTATTTACCATATTGGCATATTCATTTTGAGTGCACATCCGAATGCAAATGTGATGGGATGCAGTGATGTGATGAACTTTGGAGCCACAGACTCACAAAGAGGGAAGAAGTTAGAGCTGTGGACTTAAGTTTTTTTTTTACTTCTTAAGATACCAGAAATGACAATGTTCGCATTGCAGATAAAGACTAATTGATGTTTGGATGAAAAGTAGTTGGGGCGGTAAGGGCAGAAAAAAAAGGAGAAAATAGCGCTATTCAATGCAATGGACAGGAACATGATGACAGGGGAATGAAAAGGCTGGGGACAAAGAGGAGGGTCAAAGGGAGAAGGGCACATCGTAGAGGTGGGAGGGGCTCTGGGTGCTGCCACAGTGCTCGCTGTCTGACAGCCTATCAGATAGCAGCCGAATCGTGGCGCCCTTGCTGAGCTCTTCTGCCGGGGCTGTCGCAGCCCTGACGGGAGAGTCAGAGACACGATTGCACGTGCACACAAGTGCAAGGGCCTTCATTTTTATGTTTACACAATACACTCTATGGTGGTATGATAATTGGTAGAATTATGTATCTTAATGACTCTCACAATGACAGGCTTATATTAGCGCATTCAACATTGTTGCGGTAACTGGCTTGGGCCATCACGGGGAGCACTTAGCCAAAGCCACGCTTGTTGATTGAGACATCATGTTTTTTATTTGGCTGTGTTTTAATTTCATTTTGTCAACATATTACAGTGGTCCTTTATTTCTTCTCCCTTAAATTGGCTTGCTGTGCGGCCCTCTTACCTCGTGAGGAAAAGGTGAGAAAAGCAGGCGTTTGTGCAGCTAAACGTTGCGTACATATCAAACTGTATTGGCTAAATGTTTTCCCTCTCCTGTTGAGCCGTCAACCTGCTCATTATTTATCAGCCCCTCCACCACACCTGCCTGATATGCTATTGACAGGGCAAAGAAACCCCTCTAATGGCGTGTTTGATTCCAAAATGCTTCCCATAATTAAATAGCATATTGACATTAATTAGTTCAGGCTATTGATGATAAAGAGACAAAATTATTTTGCAATGCCTTCTATTTAATTAACTAAATGGACTGATAAATATGGAGCCAATTGCTTTCAGTCTTGCCGTGCAGCTTGTTAACTAATGCACATTGCTCAAACCAGCTCCTCCTGACTCCCCATATTGTTGGTTAATGGCTAAAGTGGGCACTTGGCCCATTGAGGGGACGGCTGCAACATGTCGTACATGCATTTACAGCAGCACAGCTTCATCATCGGGTCATTTAAATTGATCCAATACTTTGATTTACTTTATTACCTAATTCCTGCTAACCCAGGCTAAAATAATTGTGAAATCACAATATTTCTTTATAATTATCATGATGCGTTTATATCTCTTAAAAAGCCACAAAGAATTACTGGGAGAATAGATATCCGCACACTAGAATATATGCATACATTTAAGTGTGTGGATATCTATTTGACTAGTCTGAGTTGTTTTTAAACTTCCAGCGTCTTATTTAAGATAACGCTGGTTTAGTGGTGGTTATCTTACATTTAGTGAAAATTCTAAAATAAAAGTGGGAAAACAAACAATCTGATAAGTAATTAGAAATCAAATGATCCCGCTAAATAAAAAAAGTATATAAACATAATTTTTGATGACACAAAAAAACTTAATCACAATTCATCAAATTGCTAAAAAACTGTCATCATTTCTTCTCTCCTTCTGTCCATCTATGTTTATATAATGCATATGTTCCTATGTCTGTCCCATTCCTGTGAATGTGTAATCTCAGGAATGCCATGAAATAATTTCTTCCCAACATCCATCTTCTAAAAATCCACAAATTAGAGTGTAGCAGTCGCTGGTCGAGGCCAACGTGACCTCATAAAACATGTGTTGGCCGTAACTCAGGAAATCATATGCTAATTATCAACCTGATCTCTAAAAGAATGAAATAATAAAGCTGGACATTTTGCACCGATGTGGATGTAAACTTCATCTTGACTGGTTGGGGGAGGCGTACAACCCGGGAGGCGAGTTATAAAGGAAGTCAGGTTTAGGCAGCCGCCTTCACCTCATTATCACGGAACTCTTTTTTTTCTTTTTTTTTACCTCTGCTCTCTTATGCTGTTGTTTATGTTGTTATTGGCTTTCTGTCCACATCTCTGTCTCACCGTGCCTTTCATTCTCACTCTCATTCCTCCCTGCCCCTTTTTCTTCCTTCTTCACCTTTTTTAGAAATTCACATCATGGCCGACTATGAGGTACACTTGGCCCTTGACATACAATATATTACCTTTAAACCGTTTGTCTCTGGAGAACTCTTCATCTTTAAACCCCTTACACATCCACCCGAAAACACTGCGGCTGGTTTGGAGTGTGTGGGGATGAATGTTTCCGCCCTCCTTTCATTTAATAAAGCAGAGTCCCTTTTGCATTATAATGAACTTATTTGTGCTATTTTTCCCATGGTATAATTAGACAAGGCAGCTTACTCTTTCTGTGTAGCTCAGGCGCAGCAGTAGGGGTTCCCCAAGGATGCGGCTGGCTACAACTACACCGCGCTGTACCAGGGTGAAATATGACTGCATCACCGAGGCAGCATCTGCAGCCTTGGCTCAACTCCACTCGGAAGCCTTTTGCGGGCAGTCGGCTCTGTACGATAACTGATCTGCAACAACGGCAAGCGGTACACATGCAATCATTTGAAACACTAACACGGTGCCTCGCTCCAGAGGCCGTCGCATTCCACCCCTCCTCCGTGACGGATGGTCTTAGACGGGTGTTGGAATCGCTTGGGAATGGCGGAGCACATGTCTCACCCACATGACAAGCGCTGTGAGCCGTTTGTGGAGGGCGAGTTGTAAAGACGGTGCCTTTTTATTACAAGGCACATACACCCACCAGTACTTTGTTCTGAGCTTTTTACAAGAAGCTAAGAAACCAGGATCTTATTGTTTCTTAAAGGCAGAAAAGCCATGACTAAACTCAATAATTCTCATGCAATGCTCCATGAGCTGTTCTTGTGTAATCTCTCTCTTCTGACAGGAGTCCAAAAATGCCTATTTTTGTGCCATCAGCTCAGAAAATGATGTGTGATTAATGGCATGAGGTAATAAGTGGCATTCATCAGCATCTCGTTAGTACACTGCAAAGCAACAGATGTTCGATGGGGGCAGCAATAACCCAGCGCAAAGGTGATGGAGTTATTGGCTCCCTGGCCTCTTTAAGTGCTATCATTACACCGAAACACAGAAACATATATACACAAACAACACAAGCCCACAGGAACCTCTCAAAGCATCAATGCAATCATTTATAAGGGGTGTACGTCGTACACCATGCTGTGTGATTTATAGCAGAATGTGTCTTATACTGACATCCAGGCGGTTGGTATATGCTCTATAATAGATGCGGCAGCGACGACGTATTTTTTGTAGGCCAACTTTGAAGATGGCATTGCTCTGAATTCATTAAAAAACAAAGAAGCTTTTTTTATGATTACCTTCGCATTGAAAATGCGGAAGGTTATGTTTTGATCGCCGTGTACTTATTTATTTATTTGTATGCGTGTTCCTCGCATAACTCAAAAAGTATTGAACCGAATCGCATGTAATTTGGTGGGATGATTGGTTATTATCCGGGGACCATTTGATTAGATTTTGGGATTGATTGGGTCAAAAGTCAAGGTCATGAATAGGTCAACATATTCTTGAATCGCATGGAATTTGGTGGGATGATTGGTTATTATCCGGGGACCATTTGATTAGATTTTGGGATCGAGCGGGTCAAAGGTCAAGGTCATGAAAAGGTCAACATCTTCTTTTTACCATAACACGGTCAATTTCTATCCAATTGGCATGCAACTAATGCTAACATGTTCATAATTCAATGCCCAATCTTGTGATATGCGAAGGTATGCGCTCTACCGAGTGCCCGTTCTAGTTCTTACATGTTTTGTTCGGCATGATAATATTCACAAATCAGCCCCACTTTCATTACTAATGTGCCAAATTGGTAACTCTTTTCCAGCATTTAGAACCCATTCCTTCAGCACTCTGTTGACACAAAGATGAAGTTTCTTGAATATGAAGGACTGTCTTCGCAGGAGCTGTTATCGGAACTCGTCCTCCGCCTCATCAAACGGTCCACTCAGCATCGATCTTAATGACACACACACAATATTTTGCCAATGGAGCAGCTGATATTTATTTCCCACTCATTTTTAATGTGAGTCGGACTCCTGAATGTGGAGAAGCCGCTCCATCTTGCTGCAGTTTTCTCGCATGTCTTACGCTCCAGTTGCGGTTTATGTCACATCCTCAGGCCCTTGTTGACGAGGAGAGCCTGGGGAGAGAGGTCAAGGATTGGGTCAACGGAGTAATAATGAAAAAGGGGTCCAGCTGACATTGCTGCTGGGAAATCTGGCAAGCTGACCGACACTGCTGTCAATGCAATGGCATCGCACGCAGCGACAACACTGTCCCATTTCATAAGAAGAATTCCCCAATTCATTGTGTCCCTGCAGGTGATTTGTTTCCCAGGTGCAGTAACTAAAGGAATCATCCCAGCTGGTGCACACACATCTTAGCTGTAGACTCACTGCCTGCCTGCCCCCTGCTGTACAGTCACTGTCATAGATACGTCTCTCTCTTCAGCTTTGACCTCAGTCAATGACCTGAAGCACGTTCAGACGTTTACATTGTGGAGGAACAAATGCATACATCTTCCCAAAATTATTCAAAAGAATCCAATCCAGCAATCTACTTCGAAATGTTATCCTTTTACTGTCATTGTCATTTAAAGTGGTTATTTGCATAACAATTCATAATTGAAATGGTTAGGAAATCTATTGTTCTTTTTATAATTGTGTGTGGTTGTGATGTTCCTGTCTGTGCTGTGTACCGGCCTAACATAGTCTAGTTATATTATCGTTATCAATTCCTAGATTTTGGAACATTAGATACCAAATTGTTTACCTAACCCGAAGGTTGCCATTTACATGTTCCCCATGCAAATGATATAATCAGAACTGTATATCTATTTTGTACAGCAATAGTTTAAAATCATCAATATTCATCCTGATTTAAAGGATTTGAACATCACCCTGTGCATAGGTTTAAGTTTACCAATGTATACGGTTTACCTGCCTCTCTTATTTCATTTTACAATCAGACTGGTTCAGTTTGTTTTAAACTTAATTTATTCAAGAAAACTACCTTGCACTTGCCAGGCGCCTACAGGGCTTTAATGTTCAATCTGGAACAAACTTCTGAGATACTCATTATCTTCCCGAGCAGACGTTCTGATCGCGGGTCCATCTTTGTTTTAATGCTGCTCCCTTAGCTATGATGGCGCTGTCATGCACTCAAGAGGGAGAAGATGGGGTTGAAACGAGCCACATTAATTAAATGTAATTAACTCAAGAGGAGATGTCTTGCACCCGTCAACCTTTTAATCCTGGCTTTGTTTCATCACATCAACAGAGAATGAGACGATTTTCCATGCGCCAAATCTTCAAATCTATGTCATTAAGCTCCTGCAGTTGGCAGGGCCCTCACCCTGAACTTATTAATGACAACAGTGAACAGAGTTATTAAACATCCCTGCACTCAATAGCCAAAGGCACATACAAACAAGGCTTGATAGCATTTCCATGACATCCACTTTCTATTGCCAGTGTGTGGTATCTGACCCACTGTGACCCTGTTGGGCTGAGACGCTATACGACAGGTCTATATGCAGAGTCATTCAGATTCACATTTAACTTTATTGTCATTGCACAGAGTACAGGCACTGGGCAACTGACCAGAGAGTGCAAAGAAGAATAACAAATATAAAATGCAGTGCAGATATGGTCAACAGTGGAAATGTAAAAATATATATAAACAGCATGTACAAACAGCATGTGTAAACAAACGGCAAACCAAAAGCCAAAGGTGCAAGTGACTATATTTAGACATTTAAGTCATGGGAAAGAGCGAGCGATACAGGCCTTTAAGAGAGCACCGAGCAGAGCAGCTTCAGGACAGAGGACTAAGGTAGGAGAGCCAATCAAAAATGAAGTGCAGGAAGAGCTCAGGAGAACATGGGTGATCAGCAGAAGAGAGAGGTAGATGACAGTTGCTGATAATCAGTGCATGTCGGTACCTCATCTTTCTTCGAGGAATCCAGTTTTCTTCGGAGCAGCTTTTCGTTGGTTTGGAGCCCACAGAGACTAGCAGTGCCTCACACCTTGTGATCAGAAAAGATCTGTCAGCATTTTCTCTTTACTCTCTCTTCCCAGTCTCCTCTGAGGGGCTGAAGCTTCTCTTTATTTTTTCCTGGTGGTTCATTTGAGCTTAATCACCTCGCACCAACTTGCAGCCACCTGGGGGGCCGGCGGAATTAATGAGTGTGAGGTACAGCCAGCAGATGGATGAGGGACCAAGGGCCCCGCTAGGAGTGTGCAGAGAACGCCTGCTGGTTAGAAACAAAACATTCTCTCCCTCCCGACTCAGTCCCACCGAGAGCAGCGACGAGGAGAGGTTGTCTGATTGTTCTGCGCTGTCCACACCTCCGAGAAAGTAGTCTTCAGAAACCATTGGGGCTTTGAGAAAGATGGCATCTAATATCCATCTCAATGGTGGGAAGAAAGAAGAAGCATAATGAAACATGACAGATATTAGGATTAAGAAGGGCTGAACAAGTCAGGGATGGTAACTTGTATTGTACAAAAAACTATCCAGCATCCCTCAAATGATACATTTGAAGAGTTGGAACTGTTGTTTGTTTTTATTGCGCCAACAAAAGTGACATCAGTTAGATTGAGCTCGGGGAAATGAAATATTAAATCATCAACCTTCAGGTGTGGATAATAAACGAGAGTTTATGAACTTCTTATGAAAAGACAAAAGCATAAAACTATCGGATGTCATTTCAGTATCGAATATGTGAAACAAATAATAATCAGTTATTGTGTCGGCTGAAATAAATTCCGTATTGTGTATCCCCCACGATACAGTATATACATCAAGACTCATGTGTGAGGAACAAGTTATCTGACCCTCCTTTGTGCATGCGGTACACAGACAGTTCTGAGACCCCCCAACACTCGGAGAGCACCGGACAGTTCCAGCAGCAGAGGGACTGGTGGAGAAAGGAAGTCACCGCTGCGTCTCTACCCTTCTATACGTCGTGTATTTAGCATCTCATTAAATAAATAAAAAATGCCGAATGTATATTGAGGCTCTTAATTTGTTCTAAACCGCAAGAAGAAGTTTCAGGTTTCATGAAATCAGCAAAGTTCCAGTTTGATGCCATACATTTTTTTATTTGGTTTTATTGACTCAAGCGCAGCATGAATTGTTTTTTGATGCAGAGTATTAATGCAGTGAACCTTTATCACTGTACCTGTACACTCTAATGTGTGTCCAGCAGTGGGCTGCCTGCCAGTGGAGTTTAATGAGTATGAATAGAGCTTGTTTTCTGTGGTAATTGGTTGCACAGCCTGTTGAGTCTTCTTCATGGTTTGTGCACACACGGCAGACCTCATCGGATCTCAGGTCCAATTGATCGCATGCAGCTACAGAAAGTATTATGTTCTCCATCAACATTTCAGGAAGCAGAGACGTGTTTATATATATATATATATATATATTGTGATGTCTTGAGAGGACAGGATCGTGAGGTGAGGCAGGGGTTTCTTTAACTCAAAGTTTTTGTAATTAGATTCTTCTTAACAAAAAGGTAAACTTAACGCCAACAAAAGTCATTGTACAAAACAAACATAAGTGCTTCAGTCTTCTCCTGGTTCATTGTCTTTAACATAATATCAGAACTCTCTTGAGCTCCTATCCTGTCTTCACCCTCACACCAGCTTCCCACAGGCTCATCAGCCTCATCCCTTTCAGCTGTGCAGCAGCCTTGGCCCGCCTGCACTGCTGAGTGGGAATTGTAGTTTTTTACACTGGATGTCATGCTGGTTGTAGTCCCTGCTGCAACCACCGGGAAGGAATGTACCTCTCATTAATCACCATTCCTCTTATGACATCACAATATATATATATATATATACGCAGTCCATTTACCTTGTGTCGCCTTCTGTTCCTGTTTTTGGAGCGCTTTGTAAATATCATCTTGAGATGTCTGTGAATGTCTTCCAGTTGTTTCTGTCGCCTGACACATGACCTTGAACAATCTTTAAATTCATTCAATGTAATTGGATGATATAATTCACCACTTAAGCCCCATTGCACCACCTGTGGTGCATATTTGATATTGTGTTCTAAACTGTCTATAATATTATAATAAACATGAGCAAATATATTGATGTTGTACATCAAATTAAAAAAGACAACTGGGGCTACAAGTATCAGTGAGCCATTTAAACACAACTCAAACACCAACTGAAATAAAAATACAAATATCATAATCATAATTTTGTCAGGTGTCGGCCCACTCAGAACGTTTCCGTAGCTAGCGACATGTAGCTTTGTGCAATCATAAAAGAAGAGATGTTTGAAAGCAAGAGGACTTCACACAGATTCTAAATATCTTTACAGAATCCTTCTGCACCAAAGTATCACGGAGATATAAGCCAAAGAACACATAAATATTAATCGCTTCATAGCTTTACATTCAGCAAATTCAACATACTTTTGTTCTTGAGAAGAAGAAAAAACGTTTCTCTCCCCTGCATTCCATCTGGCATGGCTTTTGTGTGTGTGTATGTCCCTTTAAAAACCAGGCGGACTTTTGGGGAAGCGTCATAGTCAGCTGTCAGGAAGTTCAATTTCAGCGAATCGGATTTCACATTTCAAATATGGCGACGCCTTTCTGTCTCCTATTGGCTCACAGTGCTGTCAATCTTGTCTTTCTTGGTACCAATCGATTCTATTGGCTCTAAGTATTCCAATGACGTGTCGTTCTTTAAAATCCGCCCTTCCCTGGCGGAGATATCTGCGCGCGCAACAGCTGCGCTGTGACAGACCCCTTTGTTTGATCGTTTTTTTTAAATCTTTGATTTACTGTTTTAAAGCCACATAATGATGTATTTGCATGTATTGAACACCAAAAGTGAAAGTGAAATAAATGGTTTGGTACATGAGAAAAGTCAAATGGCACAGATGGTGCTTCAATGTGCCCAAATGCAAATTTTAGAGACCTCACCTAAATTCTCTTTACTAAAAAGTCTCCAACTATTGTTCTGCTTTATTTTTTCCGAGTCAAACTTTGCAGAGAGTCTGTTCACAAGTTGTATTATTATCTGGGTGATTTTAGGCCTTTGCTGTTCATCCATCCAGGATATATTCATCCTGAAAGTGCTTTTTTTTCTAATCGAACCTGAAACTTCTATGAAAATAGAAGATTCATCTTTATTTACTCTTAACCAGTAACATATATGCTAATATTTACACATCTGAACAAAAGCTCACATGTGTTCCCTTTATTATAACACCAACATTATTCAAATAGCTTGTGTGGTTGCAGAGCTACACCCTTTTTAGTTTGGGTATGTCATTTCGAGCAGAAACCTAAAAAACCGGGTGGGGGTCAAGAGGTTAAATATAACATAAATGTTGAACATTATCTCATGTTTCTCTTCTTCTCTTTTTTTCCATGTGGACCTTTATCTTCCATCAAATTCAAAACCTGCTGTAACCATATCAGGTAAGAGCACGCTATTCTTTGACTCTTGTTAGAAGCATGTCATGTATTTACTACATGTCTGCTGTGGCTTTGTGTAGACTGTTAACATGCGTGGGAAAATGGGGCGGAGTTTGAATACCAGATGGGCTTCTGCTCGAGTCGGCAAAGTATTTTCCTTCAGAACAATGTATTTATTTGACTCTTTCATGTTTAACCAAAGTAGTGACCCAGAGTCCAGACGGCGGTAGCATCCAGGGCTGTAGTCCGAGCGTTTGATCTCGAGACCACTCTTTTCAAGTCTTGCACTTGTCTTGATCTTGTGCCTTGTTTTAAATTATTTTTTTGAATTTCCTTGGCCATTGCGCACTGGTCCAGTTTTTCCTGGTCAGTTATCGACGAGCATTTGGCCTGCATTACCTCGAAAGAGCTGAACAAAAGAGCTTAAACTGGCCTCTCTTGCGGTACAGAGACACATGCGCTTGTGCCAGATATTACTGAGCCGGGCAAATGCAAAACACATTTAAAATCAGGCAAATAGTTTTTAATTTAAGATTTGGTTGTTCTAGTAATGCAACCTAAAAACTGCACGCTGCAGCCTGGAACACAGCCTTCACGCACCAGCAGATGCTTTTTACTTTCTGTTAACAAAGTATTAAAAACATATTTAGTCACACAACAAAGAATTTAAGGAATTAACATGAAAAGACCTATAGACACCTGGAACTGTCCTAAAATCTATGAATTGTCTGGTTTGATGTTAGAAGATAGATCAATCATTGTTACGGTCTCTTGGTAAACTAGGGATGCACAGGCCGCAACATACAAAAAAGGGATACAGCTAAGGGGGAAACAAAGGAGGCAAATAATAAAGTTAAATACTTGATCAAAATAAGGAAGATTTATTTCAGACAGTTAAGGTTTAACGAAGGGCAGAATAACACAGAAGCAAAAGCAAAAGGAAACATAGGCGTCAGGGTCTCCAAGGCCAACACAACAAACAAAACCACAATGCTAACTAGAAATCAAAAGATGACACTGACCTACCATCGAAGAAAGGAGAAACAATACTAAGCTCCCTGTCTGACCACAAAAACAGGAGAAAACGGACACAACAAAAATGGCAGAGAACCCCTACAAGCTTGACCCGAAAATACAAATGGTGGCCAACACTTCGGCACCATACCACAGAATGGTCACAGCTCAGAGGTGGAGAGAGAGAGAGAAACACGTAGTCAGGGTGTATATAAGCCCCGCCTGCTGGTTAGGTGATCCCTCTCAGGTGGTGGTACTCCAGGCGTACCAGAACTGAGAGAGATAGCTCCACCCTCTTCCTGAAAGAGGGCCGTCTCAGTCACGGGACGTAACAATCATGTTCATAGATTTCTGTCCACCAGAGCACTATATTAGCACTGGAAAGACGCCTTTGCCTGTTTTAGTCTTGAACAGTGCTAAATTTGTTCTGGACTCGGTCTTGACTCGGTCTGGACTGCCTTTGCACCTGGACTTTGGTTCCTGGTCTTGACTTTGACAGCCAGAGCAGTCTGGGCAGAACTGCCTTTGGCTCAATTGAAGCACCACTCGCGGATGTCTCTAAGTAGGTTAGCTCAGCGTGCCAACCTCTTTGAGCTGTGCTGTTGTGCTGGAAACAGTTATTTCCATCCAGTAATGTCCTCTTAGGTCCTTTAGTGATTAGAGTGCCTAGAGTCGAACATCGGCGACCTCTAACAGCTCTGCTGTTTCCTGAGAGGGAAATTGACAAAAATCTCACTGGGCCACCTCATCACATTGCTCTGGAGACTGCTGAGGGGTTGTGCCCTCTACTTTGTGACCGCTCCACAACCGATTACACAGACACATCAACAGACTACGAACCCCGTAAACCTTTAGAATACTTTATAACCTGGGAAATAAGGCCTTTTGCAGCCAGCTATTACAGCACTCTAGAGCAGCATGGTGCCAGCTTTCAAGGACAGTATGTTAACTTGGCCTCTTTGCATGCAGGCTGTCCGATTGGCAACAAGTGCCCTAACTACAGTCCCTCCGCAGAGTATTAAGTAAAGCAACTCGAGCATTAATCATGCTGGTATGTGTGCCCAAGGAAATGTGGCCATAGGATTTTACGTTATTTAGAAAAGTCCTTGGTAATCATATCTAATTTGTAATGTGCTGTGTGACATATTAGTCTTAAGGGTGCTTGGGTACATTTCCAAAAAGAGCTGTTCTTAAATTCCGATGGTGTCAACCATTTATTATCATATTCATCATCATAATGGTTGGAGCTGTATTCCAGAATAGTGTTCAGCTCTCTGCTGATTGCCTGTCTTTTTGTTTCCTTTCCCAAACGACTCTAAAGCCTGTATGCAGCCTAGAAATAAATACAAAAAATCCATCCTCACACTAATCTGACGTCACTCCTCCATGCGTCTCAAAGGCGGATTCCTTTTCTTGCAAATAACTGAAGATAAGAACGTTTCTCAGTGATGGAGACAGTATGCTCCGACGTCTGTATTTTAACTTGCCCTCTTCCTTTTAGGGACGCATCGATCCGACACCTGGTCTCTGGGCTTACCGAGTACCCATCCGATTAATCAATCAGATGTGAATTGTTATTTATATAAAAATAATAAATCGCACACTTTGGTAAACAACTAACGGCATTACCATTCAAGTTTACACCTTTACACGGCAACAAACAGGTCAAAATTGTAACAAGATTTGACATGCCAGCATGTAATACATCTAGTATACAAACGCTCAATTGAATTGAATAGATCGACCACATTGCAACCGATACCCGATCCGCTATGTGAGTCGGTGCACCCCTCATTTGCTTCTCTGACTCCGTCTACGTCTGCCTTTGTTCCATCAGGCAATTTAGCAACACAGTAAACCTCTTGCTCTAATATTTATATGAGTATGAAGGCTGATGACGTGCTTAGCGGTCAATGTGAAAAGCCCGCTGAGACGTATTTGAACATGTCTGCTGGAGTCGTCACACGGTGATATCAGAGCACAGACGATGCAAATGTGTGATACCTCTATCTGTTTTCTATTTTTCATTATTATTCTCATGCGAAAGGACCCTACAGCGAGCTGCATCCAATATGGGCTGGCGTTCCAACATTTATCCTTACAGAATTCAATGAATGCGCTCCCTTTTTTTTCTTTTTTTTTTCTCGCTTCATTGAAAACATTCTGAGAATTTTTCATAAAATTACCTCCCCAATATCATAAATCTGAGCCTACGCTCATTTCTCGACATGCTCGGCGGGATTGTGCCCGGGGGCGGGACGGGAAGGCAGATGTGACTGGCATCGATCACAGGCTGGTTCATCACTTTGCTCGCCATCGCACCAACGAGGTTTAGAGGGAGGAACGCTGCTCCTCCCTCAGCTGTCGGTGTTAACAGCCTGTGTTTATTTAAGGAGACTTGTTTTTATTTATTTGTGCTTTATCAATCTGAGGGACCCTTTTCTTGTCTGTTTTTTTTAATCTAACACAGGTGTCATAAAAGAAAATGGCTATCCCTGTTGACGAGACAGCTTCATTTCAGAGTAGGAATTCAAACATATTAGGTCTTGGTATTTCCTGACTTTCAATTTTGAGCTGGATGTTTGTCTTTCAGGAAAAAGACAGACAGTTCTGTGGTGTCCCTCTGTGGCGGCTTTTGATTAAGATATAAAGCATTGCTGGATTTTCCTCAACGTCTTGATGAGCTTTCCTCTTCCAACCCTCACCAGCTTCTCGCTCAAGTCCACTGACAGTTTCAGCCAACACCATGTCTATTTCACAATGTGGCCTGACCCCTTCCAAAATGTTTTTTGTCAAGTCGGCTTGATTTAAAAAACATAGTGTCTCTATCTCTAAACTCTATTTTTATAGTTGTGCTTGGATCCTTTTATTGTCATTTGCAGGTGTATATCACAATGTAGTTGTTCAGGCCAGTTTATTCAGTAATTCAGGTAATTACAAAGGCGTGACAAACATTTCACACTCACAGTTGAAGGCATCCTGTTGGTTTTTGTCTGCCTGCCATGTGTAGTTTGCCACATGTGAAAAACACTTATTCATAGCGTTTAATAGAAAAAAGTGTGGACATAACGTTTGATTTTGAGGTTTTGTGTCAACGAATTACATGTCAAGAGTTCAATAAAATGTGGCTATCTTGGTAGTAATACTCATAAAGTTAAGTAAACCAGCTGAAGTTGTCCCTGGCAGTAAATGACATGCTAAGATCATTACACTGGCTTACACTCTTGCATCCCACACACAGTACAGGTTCATAATCTTTGTGTTTTCCAAGTAGATTTGACCTCAAGATTGTGAATGAACTCAAAGCAGGCCCGAGGACAATCGAGACAATTTAGTTAAAAGTGGTGAATGCAACAATGAGTGATGCCGGGCTGCAGGATGTGAACCGGACCGTTGGGTGATGACGTTTCCTTCCCCGTCTCTGCTGTCTCATTGAAAATGTATTTATTCCTCTGAATTAGCGCCCGCTCTCAGCTCTCCCTCCCTTCCTATGAAGAAGATTGTCTGTGAGCATTTAACTTTCTGTCCACTTAGGAGTGAAACGGCTTGGAAAAAATAAAAACCATCACTGCCACGGGTTTGTGTCGATTTGATTAAACGGCAGAATGTCTTTGAAGTGCCGAAGTTTGATTTCTGCACATGTGCCGGCTCTTCCCGAGAGGGCACAGCAGGCCGAGATGTTATGTGACGACAGGCTATTCCTTCTAAGCAATGTTAGTTTATAATTAGGGATGGGTATCGCTTGGGTTTTTTCCGATACCGGTGCTAAACCGGTACTTTTAAAACGATACCGGTGCCTAAACGGTGCCTGAACCGATACTTTTTTTTAAAAACGCACAATGAGGACATTAAAAACCTCTTTGGCCATATTCCCTGTAGAAGCCGTGATCATGGAGCACTGACAAACAACGGATATCAGACTGTTAACATACACAATATATATTCTCCATTATGTGACGTGATATGTATTGTCATGTGCAGACGTTATAGGGTTAATCCTGTCACTGTTTTGATGGGCAAAGAGAACAACCAATCAGAGGTTCTGAAGATGACACGTGACAAATAAAGTTTTGCTTCTGACAGCGAGTTACACTGAAACAAAGTGATGCCCCACGGTCTATAAATTTCCGTCATTATATTCCCGGTAACACCGGGTATACAGCCGGGACCGCTGTACATCAACACATCTGCTCGCAGACTGTCACGCTCGTAGCTCCTAGCTAGCGCTAGCTCTAGCTTAAACATGGTTATAATGGCTAATTTATTATTTCTTGGGCTACTTTTATGAATGCAAGATTTGCAGTCAACGTTACGGTACTAATCTGAGTTAAGGCTGCTCGTCATAATCGGTCTCCACGTGTTCAGGGGGACCGGTGACGGTCTCCCCGTCGCGCCCAGCCTGACGCTGGTGTGCTCCACACGGGTTCACGTAGTCACACACGGCGCAGCCTCCGCTGTCAAAGTTAAATATGAGAGGCCATCGCAACCTGCTGACAGGGCGGAGTCACCTGAGAAGTTCACAACAATAGTTTTTTTCAATTTCAATCGGCTCAGGCACCGGAAAGAAGCACCAAAATGTGCGTTGCGTTTCGGTCCGGGTAATACCGGTTGTATTGGAACCGGTACCATATTGGCACCGGTTTCCGGTACCCAACCCTATTTATAATTGCCTCTCTCTTCTCTTCCCTCCTCCCGGTTGGTAGCGATTCCGATTATACCGACCTTGTGTGACATTTTTCACGACAAACATTTTGTTATGGAAGTATGTCCCTCCCTCATCCTCCTCTTCCTCCTTTGCTCGCTACAGGATGTTAACCAGGGCCTGCTAGCGTGAGGTGTGGAGTGGAACAGCTGCCATTATGCATGCTTCTGCAGATTAGCTAATCACAGGCATCACCTGGGTGTGCTGATTGCTATTAATCCATTATTGTAATTGAATTAGGGGTTGCATGCTGTCTGTTCATTGGCGCTGATATATTTTATGTTACACCTGCCTCCTGACAGACTTGTCGTTCACACCGAGCACAGCAATACCGCATTAACCCCCCGAGGGGCCAAGCTATACTCAGTTATGATATAATTGTGATGGCCGCAATCTGATATTGCGACGGTGCTATTCCTATCTCTACCTTTACATCTCTCATTTGGTAAATGAGGGCAGTGTAAAGGCAGGAAGCAGCATGCACGTCTTGTGTTAAATACTCTTTCTCCTGAGCACATGCGGTGTAACTGAAGCAACCCTCGCCTCCACAGTTCAGCAATGAATATGAATCAGCATGGAGCGTAATAGATCATTAAGTGACAATGAGGCTTTGTTGGGCTGTTCTTGTAAACGGCAGCACAACAACACTACAGTATTTGTACACCTTGCCAGCGTTCCATTATCAGCCCTTGCTTTTTTCTTTTAGCTCATTACATTTGGCTTCTAATTTGTATTAAAGGTGACATGAGAGCTGACTGTGTTGTGACTGGAGGACAGTTTTATTTTAAAAGAATGATTCTACCATCACAGGCAAGTCTACTAAAGACACCCACTTTTAGCAGGCAGAAGTCCTCCACGAGTCCCTGTATTAGCTGAACAATGCCCCGCCACTAAGCTTCAGTCCTCATCTGGCCGCCAGCTCTATGCTCCTTCTCACCATTGATAATCCTGTTTTCAAGGAAAATGGATTATGGCGCATAGTGGTATGAGTTTCCCTCAAGCTGTATCCCACAGTTAATTACATTTGTCATTGTCTTTGGAAATGCTTAGCATCCTCATTCTCGTCACTCTCCCTGTGATGTGTTCCAGTAAAGGGGCGTCCTTGTTAGAGTAATGGAGTCCCCTCACCTGGCGGTACGTGTCCTTATTCTGCTCGTCCACCCGTGTGCGACTGTGTGCCGGTGTGTGTGTTAGTGCTGTCTTCTTTGTAATTGCACAAAAGAAGACAGAATAATTATCCATTGCTGTTAAAAGTGCACCAAAACACACACGCAAAGTACTTTGACTACCCTGCGCAAACCACGATGCAAAGACACGCACACACACACACACACCTGCACTTTTTACATACAAAGTTTTTTTTCTTTTCTGAATGACAGACCACCTCCACACTGCATGTAAGTGTTCATCCCCAAGTGGAGCCACAGTAATTCAAATGCCAACAAGACGTTTACAATCGTGCCTCTCTTCTGCAACAAGGAAATAGAATGCTGCAGGAAGGACCGGATGAGTCCTTGAACCTGGAAATGAATGCATTTCTGCTATTACAGTTCCCTTTTTCTCAAAGTCCATGGGTTTTGGGTTAGATGTTTGATATAAGGTCTGGAGTTAAAACAAGCTTAAGGTAATTTTATGTTTTCTTCCACGACATTATGTCTCACCGCCACCTGACATGGATTTTCAAGCTTTTACGCGTCTTAAAAAGTTGCTAACAAATGGCGAAATGTGTTGTGAATGAAGGTTGTGACAATGAAGACGTGACCGTGGTGTAGTTTGTTTATAACCTGATGATTTTATTTGATCCATCTCATTTGCTTTTTGTTGAGGGAACAAGGGCGATTACAGGGTTGGCCTCCAAAAATATTTCATCCCTGCACTCTGAGTTACCGTTGTCATTGCTATTTTTTTCACCCTGAGATGGGCTTAAAACCTTGGTTAAAAAAATATATCTTTTGAAATGCTGTATAATAACTACCATTTCCCTTGTTAACACCACAATAAGTACCTCTTGGTGGTCCATAGTCGAATTGCTGATGAAAAAAGACAGGAAATCATACTAAAAAGGAACCCAAGAACAAGAAAAGCTGGTGATATCGACTCCTATAACTCTGCCTCTCCTCATCAGTGCTGCCAGGACCAAACTAGTTTTTCATGGCACTCAACCAATGAGAGCGTGGTTGTTTTGTTGCAGAGCGAGACATGCTTATCTACGGGAAGAGATGGCAAAGCTTTCAGCTGTCAAAGAAGCCTTGAGGAGTGTGCGGGGAACGCTTCTCTGAATTCAATGCACCTCCGACTCGAGCTGTGCGAGAGTGCGTTGAAGACGGACACGAGTACAGCAATATGGAGCTCTGTTGTTCTTGTGCCTCCGTCAATGCATGCATGCTCTCTTAGCCTCTTGTGTTTTCCACTCCTCCTCCCCTCCCACATTCTCAACCTTATATTAAGCACGTGGATTGTTCACTGCATTGTGTTTTTGCGTCGTATTTATTTATTTCTTGGTGTTTTACACATTGCAACGCAAAATAAAGCAGCTAATGATCATTGGCTCCCTGTGGGTCAAGTGGGTCGATGTGTTTGTTGTGTGGTCAGGGGTGATCATGTCCTCAAGCATCTCTGTGGTTTGGTGCTGTTGATGCTGGTCCACTGAGTCAGTCACATGTTTATTTCGCTTCCTCACAGATCTGGCTCGCCCCTGAACCCCATTCCATTGTCATGATCAAAACCACCCTGCGCTTGTTAAGGTTGACCTCTGGGTGGGATGACCTGTCCTTTTTGTTTGTTTGTGTGAGACTGCATTCCGGTATGAACGAGAGCTTCTCAGTGAGTCAGCTGTTACCGTCACACATGGAACAAATCAGTCTAACAGAAAACTCAAATCCCCAAATGGAAATCTCCTGCAAGCAATCTCTCTGACATCATACTCATAACAAAGACCGATGGACCAACAGGGAGAGGACTCTGTACTCTATTAAATCAGTTCTGCCGGGATCACTCCCTGAGCAACACATCTCCATGACTCACCCACTCAGGCTGGGCGTCGTCACTGCCATGCTCTGTGCACTCTGCTCAGTCCTGAAGAGAAGGTCTTCACAATGTTATTAAATCAAAATGAAGTGTGCAAGGTGCGAGATGAAAACACACCCACTTCCATTTGATGAAAACCTTGAAGCACTAAATCCGAATTTAGTGGTTTGGTCAAATTTGTATTATTTATTGTATATGAAATAATATACATTGTCTTTAGCTAGTTATGGAAAACAAACTGTGAAACAACACAAGGTAGCTCCACCTAGGAGGTGATTTTTTGTTTATATCCTGTACAAAGTGATGTAGACATGCAGTGGATTTTGATTTGAGACCGCGTCTGGAATGGCCAAATAGTTCTGTTTTCAAACTACAAATGGCAGGTTTTCTGTCGATGGTGTGTTCGTTGTTCACATAATTCACAGGGAACGCAAAATGTTGTCACACAGGTGACTCTGTGGAAGCCGGAGGACTTTACAGTTCTGTTGTTTTTCTGGCCCCGGTGTCGTGAAAAGCATGAAGAAGAAAACTGTTTGACTCCTGTTTATAAAGTTCGAATAATATTACCTTGATCGAATGGAGATCTTCCGCATCCATGAGCCGGTAGATTTCCCTTCCATTTGCTGGAAGCCCTCAGTCCAGCCTCGTTCTCAGGCCCGAACACATGAACGGAGGAAGGAAAATCTCCCTTTATATGTGGCATTATGTAAGCGTCTCTGAGTACTTCGAAAAGCGCTATACAAATGTAATGCATTATTATTATTATTATTATTATGTGACAGAAATGGACATTGTAGTTCCAGGATTTGGCCACTATGTACAATTGTTCTTCAAAGCCCAAATGTGTTGTTGATCTCACACATGTGTATTTTTCTGGCATACAGTCACAACCTCTTTCAGCAGTTTGAATACGCACTTGAGTTGCTATTATGATTGGTGCGTGAACTCTTTCTGACACTTAACTACAAGCACATACACACAACTGGTTTTAATAGGGTGTGTGACTCCATGTGTTACACACGCACACTGGGAGAAATGTGCTGTTTGCTTTCCCAGCCAAACCCCATTTCTTACAGCAAGCACACAGATGTTTGTTTCGATGCGCTCCAACTCAGCCCCGCCCCTCCCCCCGCCGCCATTGAGTCCTCGGTCACGTGGAAGAATTATTTCTTGAACACGTAACTAACGTCGGCCGTGTATGTGCGACTACGAGAAAACAAATGTGAGTCATCAGAGAGAGCCTTGAAAACGGCAAGAGGTAAACATTAAGTCGACATTCAGCGGTAGTCGGCAGGTTTTGCCTCTGATTCTCCTCGTATCTGCTCTCGGGCGTCTGGCTGCTGAATCCATTTCATCAGCCTTGAGTGACTGATGTGGCTGCACTCTTCTCCCGGGGCATCTGCCCAGCTTATTGAGCAACCCCTCCTGTGTGTCTTCAAAGAAAGAAAGATAAATCATGGATAAATGTCAGTGTCCAGTGGCCGAGCGATGTCTATAGGCTTCCCGCAGCTAAAGTCGTACACCTTGCGCTCAGTCACCCTTCCAACATAACTCCGAGTATTTTCTGCACACATCCACAACGAACAAACGCACGCATATATCAGTGAGGGATGGGAGGCAGACACAGCGCTGAAAAGACTGAAGCTAAGCCAGCTGAGTCATTTCAGTGATACTTATCCTGGATAGTATCCTGTGCTGCAGCTAGAGGCTCCAGCACATGATGGATGGATGTAATGTAGGAGAGTGGCTTCTCCTCATGCGCCTCATCCTTGCCTGACCTCCTGATGGACAACAGGGATCAGGTTGTGTTGGTGTGGGTGCGCATGCGCCCGTGTGTGTACGTGTATGTGTGTACTAGATGTGTAATGTATGTGTGTGTACACCATTCCCGGCACCTGTAATTGCTTTTTGAGTTGCAGAGAGCGTTGAGGAAGTAAAGTGAAAGGCCAGCCAGGTAGTTAGGTGTTTTTTACTGATGCAAGCATACAAAACCTGCCAAGGTTATACAAATTAGAGTATTTTTTGAGTTTGCTCTGAGTTTCCTTTAATTGCTGTGGAATTATAGTTGTTTGAATTTCCATATTTTCTCAACACTTTACAAAATGTGTGGTATTGTGACACCAGATCCCTAATAGCTATAGATATATCACTACGTACAGATATAAAACCTATAAAATGTCTCTTCTAACTCATAAATACTCTCAAAGTGCATATTTTATGACTGTCAGTGGTCCACTCCCTGCACATTACTCAACATTGATATTGTGGCTGAATGATGTCGGGCTAATGTTAACTATACTTCATCTACTGCTGGCTGATTTAATAATGCATTTAGTATTTTATTCTGTTGATTATATCTTTTGTATCTACAATTCTAATCTGTGAATAAAGGTGAAGTAAATCTATAAAGTACTTTCTCAAGTTTATTGTGAGAAAACAAAGCAAAAACCAGGCAAAGTATTGCAACCATGACAACCAACAAATACCAGTGGTGGAGAGTAACATTCATTCAAGTGTGTAAATAAGAATTTTGATTTTCCTCCTCAATCCGACCACTTTACATACATCAGCTGTCAAATGTTTGCATTATCAATCTGGTTGGCGCTCTCACCTAAATGGCTGTAATAATGAATGGATTCATGATTTTATGTTTTGGTTCAGCACTAATGCAAATGACTCCTTGGTGTGTGCCCTTTGAAGATTTGTGTGAGGCAAGGATCGAGGCCGCATCTGGGTCAGCCCGGCAAGAGATGCACATGTCAAATCAGCAACTACAGCTCCTCAGGCTGTGCTTCCAATGCGATGCCTTCTGCTCTGCTCTGCATATTATCAGAACGCCCAAAACGGCGCTGCTGACCACCCGAGGCCTTCAGAGCGAGTCTTACGCACACATATGCGAGACCATCACAAGTCCACAACAGTGCATGTGTGTTGGGAAACGGAGCAAATATTCATTAGGTACCTGTTCCATGTAAATCTCGTTTGACTCTAATTCTCACTACCCCATCACATAAAACCGTTGATCTCTGATAATAACTGTCACCGGGGTATGTTTTTAGACCTCACCATGTCCTTTTAAAAAAAATGTTTCAGCGTTTGCATGTGCAGGTGTGTGTGAAAGAGAGCGATAATTCTTTGTCCCTTGGGGTTTGCGCTGATGCATCGTGTGGCATATTGTCAGTGACAGCCCGAGTTATTAAGTCTAAGAGCACATCACTTTACTTGCTCTGCAGAACCGTAAACCACAGAGCTGCAGAGGCTCCTGCTGCTGCTCCATCTATCTTTGTGGGGTTCCACTCGCTCCGATACTTCAATAATACAGTGAGTGATCTCTCCCCATGTCTCTTCTTTCATTCCTTCTGATCCACTGATGACAATGAAACCCTTTGTCCCCCTCCATACGATGGGATATTAAGATCACTCTCTATCACGGAGATGAGGAGGAAGAGATTGTTCCACTCTTTGATCTCTGTTTCTCATTCAGTCTCTCTGGGAGCCATCGTGTGTGTGTGTGCACACGTCTGCTCACATACATTGTGCAGAGTTTTTAGTTGGCCCGCGGGTTTGCACATGCAAGTGTGTGTGTGTGTGTGTGTAGCAGGTGTGTGTCATCCGTGGCGATGGCAGGCCTTTGATGATGCACATTGCAGGAGGGACCTACGTCTTCTCTGCGTCACAACCCGAAGGCCTCCACACATCCGGGAAATGAACAATAGGGCGAAGAGGAAATGTGCGCGGAGGCTGACGTGCCTTTTGGAATGACCATGAATGTCTTTGGACATTTAGAAAAAACTCAAATGTGACCCTCATGGTGGTGCAAAGATAGAGTTGAGGGATAACTGTCATAGCTTGTCAGTCTGGACAGAAGTAGTGGACCGACAGACCAACAGAGGCACAACGTGTCATTGACATATAACTATTATTTCCCCATAGTTCCCAACATACTAAGAGTCGACTGCAGTGTGGCCATGTGGCCGTGTCCACTCAGCTGGTGGACCTGACAGACTGCAGGGCGGATCGTAGCGCTCATAGAAGCGGTTGGACATGGACACCAGAGATAGGAGTGCTGAATGTCATGATCGGTCAGTCTGCTCCACCTCACAGGAAGTTGCCAGGAGATGGGAGAAGGCCCAGCCCACTCAGGATGACTGCGGGGTGACTGTTCTTTCACCTCTCCGCGCCAGCTAAGAATCCAAAAGGGGCCGACAAGACGAGAGAGGCTCAATCTTCGCTTTATTTCATCATTTTGTTAAATGTCTTCGTCGAAGCCACAATGGGATTAGAAAGGACAACTTCAAGGTTACTTCTCACCGTCTAGAAGGGGGGGATGGGGTAGAGCTAGTCACATGCTGCAACCCAGTGATTAGAGAGGACAGGGTACCTTGAATATATGTGGTCTCACTTCTGGATGCTCTAGGGTTTAAAGAGTGTGTAAACACATTCCACATTCATCAACAGAATAGGTGTGCACTCATGAATGAGGCAAGGAAGCACTGGGCCAGTTTTATCTCAAACGTGTAACTAATGGATATTTAGTACAGTCGGCCAACAATAGCAGGCAAGCCAGCCGGAGCCAAGAATATATGTCTGAGTGCTTTGGGACACCATCTGTGTCTATTGCCAAATGCGCTGATGATTATCACATTCACCATAATAAACACACGGCATTAAGCCGGCACGCAATGCGTAGCAAGACCATTCCTTTCAATTATCCACTTAAAGAGTTGATTGTGCTATTTTGTCATGGGTGCAGGGATAGTGTGACTGTCCTTGTGGCTCGGCTAGCCCAAAATAGTATCGGAGTCACTTCTCCTGCAGCTTTGCATCCCCTTCTGTTTTGTGTTATCAATATAAATTGGATGCCCCTGGCTTATGAATTCTGCTGTTAATAGGAAAATGTTTTTTTTTACAAGATACAATTGGAAAAGGGCAAGTTGTTAAGGTGGTTTTCAACCTGTTAATTAGCCATTGTATAGCTGACATACCCAGCTTGTGCAGAATGACCTTATGTTGAGATACCACCACACTAGTTGGATTTAAAAGGTATCTAACTAACCTGAGGGAAGAAAAGGGCGGTTGGGCACATTGATTTCCTTCATGTGACATTTTTCATCCCAAAGCCCACGTCCATCTATAATTAATCTCCTGGGCGCTGTTGATACTAATTGACTTCACACTGACTACTTCATTGCTGAACAACTACAGCTCTCAGCTTGGGCAATGGCAATGAGAGCAATGGGGCTCGTCTCAGGTGGGACAGCACGACACGCTTCTCCTTTTTGACGGGGTTGGTTCAGTCTGAGTACTTCCAGTATCACTTGCAGTACACATGAGCATGTGTTTGGGGGATGAGACCATTGGTGCTGGGTGTTTCTTAGATGCCAATACACATGTTTATTCTCTCTATGCCTGTCACACAGAACGAGGCAGGACATTCTGTCACCCCGAGGGGCCAAATGAACCAAACCAGATGGTAATTAGCAGGTGGCGGGGCCTTTTTTCACTGTTTCCAGAGCTGCACTACTGTCAGCGAATTGCCTGATTAGACACCCACTGACACCCCTGCTGGTGACTTCTCTCCAAAGCGTCCGCTCCCGTTTAGAAAAAAACATTTTGGAGATACAAGCCCATTGTAATTTGACTGTGAGGCCATGCTGGTGTGCCAGGGAGCGAGCCGAGCTGCAGGGATTCCACAGAAGAAGAGTCGTTTTGCTTGAGGCGAACTAGCTGCTGTGCAGAATCCATTGAGCACTATGACTGCTCCGTTTTAAAGGGTGCAAGCTTAAATGCCAAAAAGCTTTACTTCAATATTTATCTCTTTGCCAATATAGTTGAACTTTTCTATCCCATCAGGATTCTAGCTCATGAGTATAATTTTATGCCCAGAAGATTAATTCATGAATCTGCTTCTAGTGCCAAAATCAAGTCTTCATTTATGGTTTTGGATTGCCATGACATTTGGTTCAGCCATTCATATCCTCCTCGGGATGAAGTGTAATCACTTTTTATCTGGCACAACTTGAATTTGTCCAATACTATGGTTTATGAGCAAATACCCAAACATCAGCATGCTTGCATTGTTATTGTGAGCATGTCAGCATTTATATATTAGCATCTAGCTCAAATAACTGCTTTACACGTTCGCAGAGCCTCACAAATTCTTATCCTTATATTTACTGAATTCTGCTTAAAATGTGGCAATAAAATGAAAGCGATATTATTTTTGCCAAAAGATTGTGGCCATTTTTCAAGGCGTTGATGTGCTGTAGCCTTTAAATGTTGACATTACGGCAGTACAGTTGAGTCAGAAATGGTTCTCCACGCTGCTCAACCTGTTTTACTATATATAGGGACGGAGGCTCTTGTCCTGTTTTTTGGCTAAGAGACAACTTGTCTCTCAATGAAAGACATTGTGCAAAGCGCTTCAGTAGTTTTGACATCAGTTACGGAAAATGGCAGATGGTGAGGTGAGCTGAGAGTAGCGCTTTACGCTGGCAGATTCCAAAATATACGAGTCCTGGGGGAATGGGGAAAGGATGATGGGCAGCAGCATGTGCTTTCATTTCATTTACGTGTGATGGAGAGAGACAGACAGAAAGTGGGGGTTTTGTTCGTACATCCATTTGATACGATTTCACTCTGAGAATGTAACTTTTTATCTTTTATTATTATTGATATACATAAGTAAGGCCTCTCCCCGTGTCCTCTCAACCCGTCTCCTCCTTTACACACTTCATGTGTACAGGCTGAAAACTAAGAGCAATTTCCGGAGCCTGAGGTAGGGCTTGGTTTCCATTTACCTTTATCCAGGCTGATCTATTGGGCAAAGAGAGGCTGCGGTGGAGCCAGCGACAGGTAGAGATGCACACAACAGCTGGAAGCAAAGGCATCTATGAGGAGAGAAAACAAAAGGTCAAGTGGCTAACAGTGGAAGAAAGAAAAGGGCGAGATGCAGGGAAGGCCGACGGCTATTATGAAAGTGATCCAAACAGGATTGAGGAGCCCTGTGGGTATCGGCCCAGGCTGATGACACTCTGCAGCGAGGGAGGCAATGACGCACAGTCAGAGATGGAGTGATAGAATACGATGAAAGGGTGTGTGTTCCCATGCATCATCCTTACTACACCCTACCAACATCTCCCTCCCCCTCCACCCTGTCCTCCCTCGGTCCCTCTGTTTTTAATGATTCGCGATCCTTGATCGACCCCCCCCACACCCCCCACCCCACCCCAGCCCCTGCCCCCAGAGTGTCTAATGGCCAGATGACAAGGCACAAAGGTTTCTATTGTGTCCCGCTGGCCTCGTACAACCAGCCTGGCACGCCAGTGATGCGCTGCCTTGTAACCGAGCGGGAGGCTGAGAGTTGCTGCTCCCTCCCTTTTCTCTCTTTCTCCCCCCGTATCTGGAGATATGATGTCGCACGCTAACACAACCTGACAGGCGGGCCACAAAGACTGCCCTGTTTGAAACGCATGAGAGCGAGTTTGCTTTGGGCAGGGGAGGTGATTTGCATGTGTTTGTGTGTGTGTGCACGGGAGGGAGAAAGAGAGATTGATTTTGTGACCCAGTGGGATAGCTACCCTTGGTTGCAGGAATCCTGTGGTAACAATTAGCTCCATCCATTGTCCATGCTGAAACCAGTTGACCAGAAACCAGCTCACTCAAGGCAGTGTGTGAAAATGGGTCCAGGGCGGCATGATAAAATCCCTGGTGAAGGCTGAATCCGTCACATCCCCTTTAACACGGGAACAGGCCGGACCTGGTATAGGAGAGGGAATACGATGAATATTGTTTGTGTGCGTTTTGGATTTTCGTCATGTCTCATTGCTTCTGGGAACAGGGACCACATGCTTGTGGCTTTCCAGTTGCAACGCGTAGCCAGACCCAGCTTTTGTTTCCTTGACCTAAATTCCTCACATTCATTGTGCCAGTAAATAGTCTATAGAGTTATATAATGAAGAGCCATGCTTCCCTTGGCCCACTCTCGCACCTCCACCATGCTGCAGTTACTGGTTCAACTTGGGGAAAGCAGCAGGCACATTAGGCACAGATGAGGAATTCCATAACCACTTGAGTCATCATCAGCTCATGTGTGTGCCTGCAAAAGCATCGAGTTGTGTTGAACAAGAAGAAACTCAAAAGAAAAAAATATGTTTAACGCCCCTTTTAAATTGATTTAAGGTTGAAAATCAACCCTCTCAACCAGGTGACTCAATGTTGCTGATCTGAAGTCACAGCGGTCGTCATTTGTTTAATATTTGTTATTTTGGCACATCGATAGTTTTTTTTCTTCCCTAGAAGCCAAGTCCATCCTTCTTGCTGACAATGGGTACCATACAAAATACTGTTTAAGTTTCAGAGTAAAATTCTTGTCGAGTGTGGGATGCCGAGGATGCGCCTCACTTTAATATTTTATTTTTGTTTTACTGTGGGAATATTTCTCTTTGTTACTACACAGGCTGATCATGTTTTTATTCCTTCTGCACATTTCTACTAGTTTGAACTCTGCTACTCGTTTGAAAGACTGTGTGTATGTGTATGTGTGTGTATGTCTGTGTCTGCGCGTGTGTGTGTGTGTGTTCATGCGCGTGCGAAAAATGTTTCATACTGAAATCAAAGCGAGTCCACAATGTTTTTTGAGTGTGCAGCGTGTGACACACTGACTCCATACTGTGTCGTATGGTAAAGAATTCCTCAGGAGATTAGCACGCAGCAGAATTAGTCTCACAATAGTGAAAGTTATGGCAGATATTAATAATCTCCGCATGTTTCTTGCTGGGGGAAGTAGAGTTTCTTCCTGACTGCTGTTCCTCTCTGCAGATCTCACAGGCTGGCACAACCTGCTTGATTTTCTTTTGCCAACATTTTCCGATCTGCGGAAGATCTACAGAAGATCCACGGGACTTAACGCGTGCGCCAGACAATCTGTCAGACGTTGCCAGCGAACTTCGCCACATTCTGTCCTTGCAGAGTTGTGTTTGAAAACACACACGGAAGAAAATCAGATGTAGAACATGGAACTGTTTCGACGAGGCAAATTACAGATCTGGTTTTGCATGTCACTGTCATGACCGCCGGAACAACCGCAACATCTGGACATCTGGATGAGGTTGATTATGTACAACTAGACAAGCTACACAGCTTTCAGGCGTCAGCGCATAGGAACGAAAGCCATATTCAAAGCACATCTGCATGTCCCGGCCCGAGCACAGCTGGAGTCGACACACAGGAAGAGCAACACTGTAGCAAACACAAGGGACTTCTCTCTCGCTGATTCTCTTCATCTCCTCGTTTTCTCTCTTTGATATTCTGTCGCTCAAAGGAGAATGGTACATGTCCCTCCTCTTTGAAGATGACTGTTGTGCTCATTCTCTTCCTCAGCCCATCATGTTGTGTGCCTCCTGCTTTCTGCTATGCATGCCTCTGGATTTTAATATTCATCGCAGCTTCAATATCTTAGCCACTAAGTGCCTGGCCGACACGTAACCTTTTGGTTTCAAGCTTGTAGCACATGCTGATGTCCGTCGAAGATGTGTGTTGTAGCTTGTTTACCGTTTTGATTTCAGTTTTAATTGTCTCAAGATAAAATAATACCGAGTGTGGGTGTTTTGTGAGTGAGCGGCGTGAAGATGCCCTTCCATGTGGTTGACTTGTTGGACTGAGCGTGTTTCTGTTTCTTGTTCCCTAGGTAAGGTGTTGAACACTGATCTGCGTCACTACCTCAGCCTGCAGTTTCAGAAGGGCTCTCTGGACCACAAGCTCCAGCAGGTGATCAGGGACAACCTGTACCTGCGCACCATTCCCTGTGAGTAGCCTCTGCACGCCGCTCTCTTCTTCTATGGTTCTGCCTGCGGCAGGGTTGTCCACACCTTTTTAGATTATGGACCATAAACATAAAAACACAAAGTGTCACGGCCAAATAGTAGTATCTACGATAATACTGCAAGAAAATACACATTTTAAAAGTTAACTTTCAACAAGACTACTATAAAACGTCTCTAAAATGTTATTGTTTATATTGTATAATGCCGTATATATTGTGCTATGATGATTGTTGCTATAAAAATGTATGAATAATTCTGGGTGCTTATACCTTTATTATAATGCATTGTATATATTTCTATAATGCATTATAGATATGGGTATCATGGAAAGTATTACCCCTCTGTCTTAAAAAAATTCAATTTATTTTCCTCCTCAACATTATTGCAAAAAAAATATTCACTTCATAATCCCATCTTAATTAGTAATAGCACCCAGATATGGCTTAATGTAACTGTGACATCGTAGAACAACCTGAGAAGACTTTGATACAGAAGCGAGTGGAATATGCTTTAAAGACTTCAGGGTTGGTCCAAAAGAAACTGTCTTGGAATCGATGGGAATGACACACGTTCTCGGTCTTTGTGTTTAATTTATGCAACATTTGTTTTAAGAGAGACATTTATTTTTATATTTACAAATATTACATTTTTATTTTTATAGTCAGAGTTATCTTACAATTGAAGGTGTGAAAGAGTTCGGCAAACATTTTCCTGTATTTTCTCTAGTTTATTATTAACAAACCATAGAAGTAGAATAAAACAGGACAGAACGATTTAGTTTTTATTGCTGAGTGATTTTAAAATGGAACGGGCGTAAATAAAAGAGCGGCTTTAATTCTCTGGAGTTAAAAAAACAACGACATTATTTTTTTTTGCCATTTATCTCTTGTCATATCTGATATTTTGCGTGGAAAGAAAGTCATTTTAAGAGCATCATTTGAAATTACATGTACAATAAAGCAGTTATGATTAATTGGACATAATAACATAATTAGCAGAGCTTTTCTACTTTCACTTTGCTGAGGGAATCTGTCCATAGATTTTCTGTAGAAATAGATATTTATCTGCGGTACATAGCGTAGAGTTCAAAGCAGTCATCTTAATCGCTCGATCATTACAGATTCATGTACAGTCCACTTCAGAGGGTCAATACTGAAGATCTGAAAACTGGTGCCATGCGTATCGCACGCAGGCCACTGCAGTCTGGCTTTCCGTGGCTCGGCATATGTCTGTTGCCCACTCCGCTCATGCAGGCCGTGCCAGTGGATCGTCACATGGCCGCGCGAGGAGCCTAAATAGCCACTACAGCGTGACGCCTGTGCTCGTTAGGGCATCTCAGAACGAGGGAAGCATGACTTCCTTCTTGCGCTCCACACAGCGAGGCGTTATTATGTGTCACTGCTGCCTCCCACAAAGATGACAGGAGCTCTCAAGAATGTGCCAGAGGTCCAGCGCACCACGGAAATCCTTGAGACCTGGCTAAATCCCAACCCCCAGCTCCTCCACCAAATGAATTTCTGCGCATTAATATTCGTCACGAGTGTCATTGGCAGATTACAAAAAAATAACTAGAAAGGATAGTGTAAGTGTCTCCCTGTTTTCAATCCTATCTTCTTCTTTTTTTGGACATATCTCATCATTTAGTTGCTACAGAGGAATACAAAGTGAATTGTTTTCAGTAAAGTTGTTTCTTTTGTATTTTATATAAAGATGGTTCTTAACCATGAATGTGAATCATTAATCCACTGTGCTTTATTCAGATTATATATAACGCATCATAAAGATTTTGATAAAAACTGGTGTCATAGAAAGTGTTATCCAATATTTCCTCACCCCAAAAAAACAGAGAATTAGGGTTGCCGAATTTATTTTAGGTAGCCGAATAAACATTAAAAAGCTAAATAATTGCATTCCCCTGTTCCGTCCTCCGAAAACAAGCACATATCCCCCCCCCCCACCCCACCCCTCTTCGAGGCTTTGCTGGTCCCCTCTGATTGCTCTGTTTGACAGATTAACAGATTGTCTCTGCAACAGACTAAGCTGTTTCAGATGTGATGGCTCATACCCCAGTCGGAATGCATGTTGACACAGAAAGAAAATGAAGAATGGGGATAGGTTCTTATTCAACTCTGTGCTAAATGTCCTTATGCCTGCAGTGCAGCCAGGTAGCAGAGCGGCAGCTGAGAAGTGTAGAAGCCCTGATTACATCTAAAGATGATGTAAGCAGAGTCGGCGTGTTAGCGGGCGTAGAATTATTTTCATAATGATATATACGTTTCCAATGTCTTGCAGATGAGTGTATCAACAGGGTAAAACATGACGCATTCTTTAACCGGCTGCAGCAGTTACGATCGGTTATTATTTAACGACTTTAACTTTGCATGACCTGGAATGTGGTGCAGAGGTTGACTTTTGGAGCGGCAGTGTGTTTTAGGGGGAAGTAAAAGGAAGGAGAAAAAGCTAGCTCATGTTTCTACAAGATTATTTCAACCATAAAGCAACTGACCTTGACCATCACCTCACCGCTGGCGTGAAGGAGACGATGCACTGTAATACACCCGTGACCTTGATTTACGAACGTGAACAAATCTTTCTGGAAACGGGGTTGTCTCTAAGTCACCTTGTAGTGTTATTGAAAATGACTTTGATGATAAAGATGCCATGAGGGCATTCACACATTGGTTATTTGGTTTATTGCAAATAGGAACATGGTTACTTAAATAGCATTATACTGCCAAGTCACCATTAAGCGTTTTTCTTGAATCATTATTTGCCACTATGTTGCCATAGACACCGAGCGGTAGGTGGGATTGATGAGAAAGTGTCGTGAAACACAGCAAATGTGAAAACAGGTTAATTATTCAACAAAAATGCAGAAGGTCGAGAGTGTAGTTGGTGCATTAAATTACTAAAGCAGTCTTTTCTAAATTCTCCTCACTTATGTATTGCTTTAATATATTATAAAATTGTGTCCGTGATGCTGCACAGAAATCAAACTAAAAGTGAGCAATTATATTCCTGATAATTATCATTATCATCACACGTGTTCTTACAGCTGTGCAATGTTTTTCCCTCAGTTATATATTTCAATAATGGTTTCATGTCTTTGTAGTTTCAGCTCTGTTGACTATTGATGATGGAGACTCACTTGTTTGGATGTTCCCTCTGTCTTAAACTCCGTCATTGTTGGCAGGTACCACTCGGCAGCCCAGAGAGGGGGAGGTTCCTGGAGTGGACTATAACTTCATCGGTGTGGGGGAGTTCCGTGACCTGGAAGAAAGCGGACTGCTGCTGGAGAGTGGCACCTATGACGGTACGTCTCAATGAAACACATCCTTCCACTGCACCACGCTATAGATGGGGATGTAGAAAAAAAACAAGACATGTTTGTTTTGCCTAGCTGGTTGAGGCAGAGATGGTTGGTCGGAGTTCGGCATTAATTCTCCGGAAAGGCGGAACTCAGTCTTCAGCAATATAGACAACGCCATGCATTTATCAATACACATTGACCTTGAGGGGTTAGGGTCAGGACAGCCTATTGGCCATGGCAGAGAACCTACAGAAAACAAAGTTACAGCTACCTCGCACAAGCAAGTCAAACCTAGCTTCAGTTCTCACACACACCCCGATATTAGATTACCGGTTGTGATCATTCCGGCATGATGGGGCCACTGCAAACCTGTGCAAAGCAAAGGGTGACCCAGACACATCTGTCAGAGCAAATAAACATAAGCTCACAGATTTATGTGGTTCCTAGCCAAAGGTGCATGTGGTTCAGAGCAAAAGGGGAAAAAAGATGCCTCTTTGCCTTTCAGCTGGAGTCCGTTGTGTGTAAGCACTCACAGAAGCATCCAGAAGGTAAACATGAAGTCATATTGACTCACGGGTAAGTCCTGTATTGAACTGCTTTGCTGAGCCATTGCCACGACATTGACCCACAGGGGAAATCTGATTCTGGTTGCTAACGGCAAGTCACTCCGCTATTTACTGCCTTTTATGTTTCACCACGAAATAATTATTAGTCAAGACTGCAACTCGACCTCATGTTATGAATAATGAGGAACAGGTGGGAGCGAGATGAAAAAGAAGAGGCTTACTATAATATTATGGGAGGGTAGTTACTTTGAAATGAAGAACTGCCAGAATACTTGGAGTAGAAGAACAACAGAACACACCTCATTTTGTATTCCAAGGAAGGTCACTCGGAAGTGTTGCGCATGGTTACCATGGTGAAGATGAATTTACGCGAAGAGGCTTCATACGCTGCTTATACAAAGCTCACTTTGAAGACACAGCTTTTCAGGTGGTCTCGGTCTTCTTTTTTGGACTTCATCAGACTTCAGTTGACTCTTTAAACTGAACCAAACAGGCAAACACATCTCAGTTCACAGTTCTCTCGGCCCACCATGGGGACACGGCAGCAGCTGAGGTTGAATCCCCACACCATCCCTGGCTATTGGTTCTCTCGTGATTTTTCTGAGCTGTGCACCATTAGGTCACCAGAGGAAGTCAACACATTGCCTAAGTCATCAGCAGCTGGTCACTCTACGTGATCAAGCTGGATATACTATATCCTCGTGTGATTGTGTTGCCGAGGAGAAATTCACACATTGCGTTGTAAATCTCTTGGCTGCGTGAGTCATAGCCAGCCCTGGGAGATGGGCCCTTCAACCTTGAACCTATGAAACAGTCAACAGGATGAATAATGGACCTGCTCTGCCCTTCCCTGCTTAGTGTAAAACAACCGTATGTGTATTGAAGACACAGATTCAGAAAGTTAATCATTAATGTCCAGACCTTTTACCTCCACAGATAACGTTTGAGATAAACATATTAAACACAAACACAGGTCTACAGACTGACAGACAGGCACCTGAATGCAGGGAAAGGGGGAGGGAGAGATGTTTACCACATAATGAATGAACTCTCCATGGGTAGTTAGTCATTGACTACAGATCTGTTACTTAGTGCCACAACTTGTATACTGTGGATCGTAAAATTAGCCTTGGAGGCCTATTCACACAGAAATGCATTGCATTGGAGAAACATTTTCTTTAATTTGTACTAACATGTATTGTAGGATTTAAGTCTGGACATGCTGTTGGTACAAACATGCATACATAGTTAAACTTTTGTGGAGACGCCTGGATTGCATGTTTACTTCATTTCACATCATTCCCCTTTGGTCAGAGAGACAGGTGTAGGTGTAATGATATATCAATTGATTGAACTCTGTATGCAGTAAACGCACCAGATTAAAAGTCATGTCTCACCGATGTGATGCAAAAATGCGTTGTGGGAATCAAAAAATCCTCATGCAACACAGAATACATAAACTAATCAGACCCAAAGTGTTATGCTAATGCTAATTGGTGTGGCTAGCCCATTCTGTCATATCATATAACGTCAGCAAATAGCTGTACATATCAGCTACATTACTGTATTCATTTTGTCTCAAGCCATATGTTGTCCCTTATTTATATTTTTGAGATTAGAGATAGTATTCGCGGGGTTTGTCGTACATTAATATTGGATGTTGATAAAGGGACTGACCATTATTTAAAAAACAACAACAGGACCATTGCTCAGAGGGACCATATCTCCAAAAATACACTATTGATGGAACAAACAGGCGCACATGATAAATTATTATGCAGAATGACTGCAATTCTTTTCATGGAATCCACCAGAACAAAGTCTTTCATTGGTCAGACATTTATTTCCCCAGGTTAAAATGAGCTGAAATCAAGGTGTATCCTAATACTTCATCTCCTGCACAAATATTCCACAGGGGTGTGCAAGCAATCGCAAGATCCTACAAAATGAATTTTTAGAAATGTTTTCATGCATTTTTTGGACAGACATCCACAACAGCTTTTAATGATGCCGTGAACTGCTCCTTGGTTCACCCGAGCACTTTATTTTACATTATTCATTAGTTGCAGGTTTTTAACATCATGGACTTTTTCTTGTATTCTGTGTTGTGGGTAATCACTGTCATCATCTTCTGTTATTTTGTTATGTTTCGAAACACCATGCTGAAAAAAAAAATGTCCATCTTGTGGGGCAAAATCTGAACAGAACTGAATTTTGAGTGTTAAGCGCAATTTCATTCCCTTCTGCTTTATTATTGCTGCCAGTCATTATCCACCTCTCTCTCTCCCTCCCTCCCTCTTTCCTACTTTTTGATATGCCCTCTTCAGTACACGTCTATATTACTCACTAGTTATTGTATATGTGGTGCATTGGATGGAAACCTCTTGCCTCATTCACCTCCAGTCCTGTGTACAACAAGGGCTGGATGTCTCCATGGTAACCAGGAGAGACACTCTCCCACTGCTCGGCTGGAGCCCATATCTGACACAATAAGTGTTTCACAGATTGGTTGTCATATTGCTCACAAATAATAGAAGAATATTTCAGAAGGCCAATATTGAGAAAATATTTAACCAAGCATTAAAAAAAGGTTGCTCTTCAGAATAAATCGATCACATGTTCAACTCCCGACAGTTTCACTCTCCGCATTCCAAGCAGGTCTTAGCGGCAAAGTTGACTCAGCTGTTGTCAGTGGACGGGGAGGTTTTAACGGCACAGAAACAAAGACAGATTAGTTTGCCAGTTTTATTTTTACAGAATGATGAACGTGTCAACGTGTGAGTAATACTTGTTACTTTGGCTTTGACGAAATTCCCCAATATTAAATTTGCTTGTCTGTCAGAGTGTGTGCATGTATGTGAATTAGGGCATATCCATTTCTACCCCTCACTGTGGTTGGTACCGAACAGCCGGTATGAATCATTCAGGAGGGCGACGGGGAGCTGAAGAGGAAAAGCATAATTCAAGGAAAGCTGGTATCACTGTTTGAACTCAAAGTTATTAACAGTGGATGTAAAGATATCAGATGAAGAAGCAGCATGAACGTGTTTGTCTTATTAGTACCCACATTATCAGAATCAGATATTTTTATTGCCAAGTATGTTTCACATACAAGGAATCATCGGACAAAACATTAAACGGTCAACAACAATCAACCCAGTGCAAACACAATAGAATAAGAATAATTTAAAATAAAGTGCACAGATAACAGTACTTTAAACTCGTTTGTGGCAGCTGTGGGAGTGGAGTCTCCAATTAGGCCTCAGCTGCTGGCTAATTGGCAATCAGCCAACTGCTCTGGCTGATTGGCTATCAGCCAGCAGGTGACGCTGCTCTCATGAAAGGAGCAGTCGAGAGTGAGGTGGGGAGAGTAGAGTGAGCAGAGGCGCCGTCGTGCGGTCTGCTAGATTAAATAAAGAAGGTTGTCGAACCGAACATGGTCGTTGCTGGTCCTTGCTGCTTTGGGGGGAAACCCACGGGTGATGGCCCGGAAGCTGTCACATAGTTTAAGTGTAATGTTAAATATGAAGTATGAGGGGATGTGCAGGGGAGTGACTGTAAACAACTGGAACATACTATTAGTTATTAAGTGTATATTCCATTTGCATATGCCTTTCTATCATGGGCTTTTCTTTTCTAGTTGTCCAATGCAAGGAGTGCTGTTTTCAATTCCAAGGCTAGCCATCAGATCCACAGGCGTAATTGGAGGTTGGAGGTGTGAGCTATCGGTTCATGGGTGAATGAAAATAACTCGCTGTAAGGATGCAGTGGAAATATGAACAACTAAAGAATAACACCCCCTGAATGAAGCATACAATGCTGTGACAACACAACAATGCCGTGCTGTGGTACTTTCCTTCTTGCTGACACTTACAATCTGTAGTTTTGGTCAGCTCGGGGCCAATTTGATAAGCGATAAAGATGAAATCCATTACAAAATGTACTCTCCTTGACAATCATGGACCTTCCTGGAAAATAAATGACCATTTACTGTCACCTTGTTTTTCCTAAAGGGTTGTTTTTGGTATAATGGGGCTTGTAAAGTTCAGCTGAATAGCTGTGGATTAGATAGAAACCGGGCAAAGGGCTAGGAGTCACGGAGGAGGGAGGTTTCAAAGGTGCTGCGCTAGCAACAGCTGCCCACTCCTCGGGACTGGCACATCAGAGGCTTGAAGAATTAAGAAGTGCCTCCGCTTTCATAACTGCACTGCTGATGTCAGAGGAGTCGGATTAGCGCTGTTGTCGTCCAAGTAAAATAAGAGAACAAAAAATATAAATCAGATACAGAAAACAAAAGACGATAGGATGAAGAGAGAGGGATTAGGATGGATGAGGGGGAAAAAAACAATGCAAGAAAAGACAGAGAGGATGTATAGTGTGTGTCACTGCACAGACTGAGGTCATGGACATAATCTAGAATGGATGAGAGCCGGGTCATTTAACCAGTGGACTGTGAAGCTCTTCGCCAAATAGACACACAAGCACCGGGAGTAGAGGAATGCGGGGTTAACGAGGTTGGTTTGTGAAGTGTGGGCATCCATGCCGAGCAGGACCGGAGTCCTGTGCCAAGGCTGGAGCACAAGATGGGCTTCACCCGCCCGTGGCACCGGTAGTTAGTGATGCGGCCCCGGCAGCCAGGGCGCTGCCCAAGAGGGTGGAAACCCATCCTCAATGATTAATGAGGCTCTGTGACTGTGGCTGGCAGGTTCAAAGAGGCAGCGGGATAAACGCAGAGGGCAGCTTTTTGATAAGGCGGGCGGGGGGGTATTTTTTAAACGCAGAGCTATTTCACATTGCTAAATGACCGTGACTCTATCACAGCTTATAATTAAAAATATTGTGAAGGTTATAGTGTGATGAAGAGAGGTTATGTCTCACTACAGATTTGACTCTGGTCACAGTCGTACCCTCATTTTTAATCCGATTCTCACGAGTTGGAGATGAGATATGCTGACAGCTGCTGACTAAAACAGATGACGTGACACACACACACACACACAGGCATTCTTTCTCACCCGTACACACACATGGCTTTAGTCACGCATATTTCAGCTTTTGGTCTCTCCGGACATGGGTTTAAAAAAAAAAAAAGCTTTTTACTGGAAGCAAACAGAACCCTGCATGTGTAACATGACGGAATAGCTGTGTAATTTATTGTTGGTGCCAAGCAAGTGTTGGCCCGGGCTTTTAAAATGAAAATGGCTTTCCAATGTCCACCCACCAATCTCTGAAGGCTGCAAAACAGCTGCAATGCAATCACACTTTGCCCAAATGATGACTCCTTTGTGCACACTGTTTTTACTGATGTTACCTTGAACATCACTGCTCCTTGTCATGTTGCCACAGCGTGACTAAAGGGAATCGAGATTGAAATTGCATTAGCTGTTGATGACCAGCAATGTTTAATTTTTGTGTGATGAGCCGTAGTATTTTTACCCACTGTCAGTTTCTCCTCTTTAAGGCAAAGCGCGGCTTCTAATCGGTTAAACAGCCCCACAATTGAGACGTGTATAAACTCATCAGTTTTTATACTTATACTTTTATACTAAGTCAGCAGGGCTTGATTATATGGCCAACATCTTCTGTCCAGATGTATATAATTTCCAGAGTATGACATTATTTTATTACATTCACCAATAAGACTTTGAATATATATCACATATATATCACAGTGCAGCATGTTTAGTCTATAATAGTATATTATAAGACATTATTCTCCAGCAGTATGATGCAGAGGGAACCCCATCCTGGGCTGTATGGGTAAGTTTGCTAGTTGGAGTCTGTTTATCGCACTCAAATGAGCGTTAATGTAAAGTTTGATCTCCAAATGATATCTCTGAGAATATATATTCATCCTGTGTTAGTTCTCTTCAAGTTAGACAATATAATTGGATTTCATAATATATGATTTCACCATGATATGTATTACATTTAGCTCAAATATAAATGTATGTTATAATATTTCTTGAAAAGCTCATAGCTAAAGAGTTTGTGAATGGGCGATCTAGAGTTGAGCATTTGGTCAGTATGGCCATATTGAGGGAATAATTATTCTTTCCTCAATAATACAATAATTGTTGTTACTCCATGTCTTGTTCATTGATACATTTCTAAGAGAGTACAGCATGTTGAGGTGTTGATTCAGAGACACACACACACACACACACACACACAGTCATGGGGAACTGGTAGCATGGTGGCTCCCAGGCCCTTTCTTTCTCCACGAATGAACAGCCCATTAATCTAAGGCAGTAATTAAGGTGGAAGATTTGAGATGGCATAATCAGGGTTGCCAAAGGGTGACCAGACATGCTATTCAAATGAGGACTGATTTAGAAAGTGTTCTGGCATCCCAACAGGGGCGGTCTTTGTCCCGATAATGAGACATCAGACATTTGTTAATGAGGCAGAATTATATGTGAGGACAACGGACAGGTTAGCCGTGTTTTCTCGTGAGGGAAAGCTCGGCAGCAGTCTCCACGTCTAGCTATATATTACAATATGATTACAATAATATATACATAAGAAAGTTGGGGATGTTTACAGGATATGAAGGCTAAAATAAACAGCATTTTATTGAAATAACTGTAAAGGAACAGTGTGTACCATTAGGGGCGGATCGATTGGCAGAAATTGAATGTGATATGAATGAGTATGTTTTCTTTAGAATATGAAAATGACAATTGATGTGTTTTTGGTTACCTTAGAATGAGCATATTATATCTACATTTGGAGTGGGTCCTCTACATGGAGTTGTTTTTACAGTAGGCCAGAACGGACAAACCAAACACTTTTCATGTCAGCCAGTGTAGTTCAGCGACATGACGTTTGATTCTACCCCAGCCTCCAGTCTGTTGAGTTACCTTTTTCAGGCTGCAGGTTACATCCACACTCAATGAAGTTATACATTCTCATCAATGACTGTGTACTCAATATCCATCCATTCATCCATTCTCATCCGCTTGATCCGGGGTCAGGTCCTGGGGTCAGCAGACCCAGCAGGCTGACCCAGACTTCCCTCTCACCCACAACATTTTCCAGCTCATTCTGGAGGATCCCAAGGCGTTCCCAGGCCAGCTGATTACACAAATCACAAACAGGACCGGTGATAAAGGGCAGCCCTGACCGAGGCCAACACCCACCGGGAACGTGTCTGACGTAATGCAGAGAATGCAAACTCAGCTTCCTGCATGCGTACATAGACCAGATAGCCCGTTGCAACAAGTCCGGTATCCCACACTCCCGCAGCACCCCCACAACAATCCTAGAGGGACCCGGTCGAAAGCCTTCTCCAAGTCCACAACGCACATGTAGACTGGTAGAGGAAACTCCCAGGACCCCTCCAGTAGTCTTGCGAGGGTGAAGAGCTGATCCACAGTTCCACGACCGGGACGGAATCCGCACTGCTGGTCTTGAATCTGAGATTCGACCAGCGGTCAGAGCCTCCTTTCCAGCACCCTGGCATAAACTTTCCCCGGGAGGTTAAGTAGTATTCAATTCAATTCAATTCAGTTCATTTGTATAGCCCAATTTCACAAATTACAAATTTGTCTCGGAGTGCTTTACAATCTGTACACATAGACATCCCTGCCCCAAAACCTCGCATCGGACCAGGAAAAACTCCCAAATAACCCTTCAGGGGGAAAAAAAGGGAAGAAACCTTCAGGAGAGCAACAGAGGAGGATCCCTCTCCAGGATGGACAGGTGCAATAGATGTAATGTGTACAGAAGGACAGATTTAGAGTTTAAATACATTCAATGAATGTGACAGAGTGTATGAATAGTTCATAGTAGGCATATTCCACGATGGAGACCTCCACGATCCATCAGGCAGATGGCGGTAGAGAGGAGTGGGCGGAGTCTCAACAGTGGGCGGAGTCTCAACAGGACAGTGGCGTAGTCAGGAGCAGGAATTCCACGACCCAGACCTCGATGATCCATCAGGCAGATAGGATCTATGTCGTCTCATAGGGTCCGATGACCCCATGAGACGTGAAGTCAAAAGGACTCCGAGGAGAAAGCAGAGTTAGTAACGTGTGATTGAGAGATGAAAATTCATCCTTAAGGAGAGAAAAAAGAGGAGATAGGTACTCAGTGCATCCTAAACGTCCCCCGGCAGCTATAAGCCTATAGCAGCATATCAAGGGGCTGGACCAGGTGAACCTGATTCAGCCCTAACTATAAGCTCTGTCAAAGAGGAAAGTCTTAAGTCGACTCTTAAATGAGGTGACTGTGTCTGCCTCCCGGACTGAAGGTGGAAGCTGGTTCCATAGAAGAGGAGCTTGATAACTAAAGGCTCTGGCTCCCATTCTACTTTTTAAGACTCTAGGAACTACAAGTAGTCCCGCATTTAGTGAGCGTAGCTCTCTAGTGGGGCAATATGGTACTACAAGCTCCTTAAGATATGATGGTGCATCACCAATCAAGGCTTTGTAGGTTAAGAGAAGAATTTTAAAAGTGATTCTTGATTTTATGGGTAGCCAGTGCAGAGCAGCTAGTGCAGGAGTGATGTGATCTCTTTTCTTAGTTTTAGTGAGAACACGAGCTGCAGCATTCTGGATCAACTGGAGGGACCTAAGAGACTTATTAGAGCAGCCTGCTAATAAGGAGTTGCAGTAATCCAGTCTCGAAGTAACGAACGCGTGAACCAATTTTTCTGCATCTTTTTGAGACCAGATGTGCCTGATTTTTGAAATATTACGTAGATGAAAGAATCCAGTCCTTGAGATTTGCTTTACGTGGGAGTTAAAGGACAAGTCCCGATCAAAGATAACGCCAAGATTCTTTACAGTGGTGTTGGATGCCAGGGCAATGCCGTCTACAGAAACCACATCACCAGATAATTGATCTGAGGTGCTCAGGGCCGATTAAAATTACTTTGGTTTTGTCTGAGTTTAACATCAAGAAGTTGCAGGTCATCCATGTTTTTATGTCTTTAAGACATGCTTGAATTTTACCGAGTTGGTTGCTCTCCTCTGGTTTTATCGATAGATATAGTTGAGTATCATCTGCATGACAATGAAAGTTTATGGAATGTTTCCTGATAATATTGCCCAAAGGAAGCATGTATAAGGTAAATAAAATTGGTCCAAGCACAGAACCTTGTGGAACTCCGTGATTAACGTTGGTGGTTATCGAGGCGTCATCGTTTACAAATACAAACTGAGATCGATCTGATAAATAGGATTTAAACCAAATTAGTGCCGTGCCTGAAATGCCAATCGACTGCTCCAGTCTCTGTAATAGGATGTCATGGTCAATGGTGTCGAATGCAGCACTAAGGTCTAACAAGACCAGTACAGAGAGGAGTCCTTTATCTGCTGCCATTAAGAGGTCATTTGTAATTTTCACTAGTGCCGTCTCGGTGTTGTGGTGTTTTCTAAATCCTGATTGAAATTTCTCAAATAAACTATTATGATGTAGAAAGTCACACAACTGATTTGCGACCACTTTCTCAAGGATCTTGGAGAGGAAAGGGAGGTTAGAGATCGGTCTGTAGTTAGCCAACACCTCTGGATCCAGAGTGGGCTTCTTCAGGAGAGGTTTAATAACAGCCACCTTGAAGGAGTGTGGTACGTGGCCTGTTAGCAGAGACACATTGATAATATCTAATAGAGAGCTGCCAATTAAAGGCAAAACGTCTTTAAGCAGCCTCGTCGGGATGGGGTCCAAGAGACAGGTAGACGTGTTCGAAGTAGAAACCGTTGAAGATAATTGGTCACGGTTGATGGGAGAAAAGCCCTCCAAATATACACCAGGGCATACAGCGGTTTCCAAGGCCATTCCACTTGAGGACAGATTGGCACTGGTTAAGGGCAAGAGATTATTAATCTTGTCCCTAATAGTTAAAATCTTTTCATTAAAGAAGTTCATGAAGTCATTACTACTGAGGTCTATAGGAATACTCGGCTCCACAGAGCTGTGACTCTGTCAGCCTGGCTACAGTGCTGAAGAGAAACCTGGGGTTGTTCTTATTTTTCTCTATTACTGATGAGTAATAGGCTGCTCTGGCATTACGGAGGGCCTTCTTATAAGTTTTAAGACTATCTCGCCAAACTAAGCGGGATTCTTCCAGATTAGTTGAACGCCATATGCTTTCAAGCTTTCGTGACGTTTGCTTTAGTTTGCGGGTCTGAGGGTTATACCAGGGAGCAAACCTCCTCTTCCTCACTGTCTTCTTCTTCAGAGGGGCTATCGAGTCCAGTGTCATTCTCAGAGAGCCTGTGGCACTGTCAACAAGATGATCAATCTGGGACGGACTAAAGTTAGACCAGGAGTCCTCTGTTATATTGAGACGTGGTGTCGAATCAAATGCAGAAGGAATCGCTTCTTTAAATTTAGCTACAGCACTGTCAGTTAGACATCTGGTGTAGAAACTTTTGACTAACGGAGTACACTCCGGTAGTATAAATTCAAAAGTTATGAGGTTGTGGTCTAACAGAAGAGGATTCTGTGGGAAGACCTTCAAATGCTCAATGTCAACGCCATAAGTAAGAACAAGATCAAGCGTGTGGCCAAAGCTGTGAGTGGGTTTCTGTACTTTCTGGCAGAAGCCAATCGAGTCCAACAATGAGATGAATGCAGCACCTAGGCAATCATTATCAACATCTACATGGATATTAAAATCTCCTACAATAATAACTTTATCAGTTTTAAGAACCAAACTTGATATAAATTCTGAGAATTCAGATATAAACTCTGAATATAGACCTGGTGGCCGGTACAGAATCACAAATAGAATTGGCTGTAGTGTTTTCCAGGTTGGATGTGAAAGACTAAGAACAAGGCTTTCAAATGAGGTGTAGTGTAATTTAGGTTTAGGATTAATTAATAGGCTCGATTCAAAGATGGCTGCTACTCCACCTCCTCGATCGGTGCCTCGAGGGATGTGAGTATTAATATGACTTGGAGGAGTCGATTAATTTAGGCAGACATATTCTTCATGGCTCAGCCAGGTTTCAGTTAGACAACATAAATCAATGTGATTATCTGATATTAAATCATTTAGTAACACAGCTTTAGATGACAGAGATCTAATATTTAGGAGACCACATTTAATAGACCTGTTTTGTTGCACTGCTGAAATAATGGTGTTAACTTGAATAAGGTTATTGTGTACGACTCCTCTTCTGCTTTCTTTTGATAGAATTAATTTAAGTTTAAGTGGCCGTGGGACAGACACAGTCTCTATGGAGCTCTGGGAGGGACTGGGTGAGAGGGGGGAGGCCCCGGAGGGATGTGCTATGGGGGACACTGGGTGACAGGGATGACAGGGGCGTGGGGCTACTCTGTTTCTACTTTATGACATTAACCCTGCGTTGTCACAGATATGGCTGTCCGTTGATCAACTTGGTTATGTTTGCAGAAACGAGACGCGCTCCGTCCAATGTGGGATGGATGCCGTCTCTCCTCATCAGATCAGGCTTTCCCCAGAAAGTCTTCCAGTTGTCTACATAGCCCACATTATTCGCTGGGCACCACCTCGACAGCCAACGGTTGAAAGACGACATTCGGCTATACAATTCGTCTGTCTGCAAATTTGGGAGAGGGCCAGAGAAAACGACGGTGTCCGACAACGTCTTGGCATAAGCACACACGGATTCCACATTAATTTTAGTGACTTCCGAGCGGCGGGCTCGGGCGTCATTACAATCTGACTGTATCTCCGCTTGTCCTTAGCCAGCAGTTTCAAACAAGACTCCACGTCGTCCGCTCTGGCCCCCGGGAGGCACACGACTGTGGTCCGCGGCTTCGCTATTTTCACGTTCCTGACTATCGAGCTCCCGATAGGGACCAGGGTGTGCTCCTCAGCGGGTGTGTCGCTGAGCAGGGAAAACCGGTTGGAAACGTGAAGTGGTTGGTGCACAGCGAGCTTCTGTGTAGACTTACTACTCCTGCGAACAGTTACCCATGATCCCGGCTGTTCGGGCACCATCGGAGAACAGCTAGCAGCTGACTGTAGCTCCGCGCCGGCTACGGGAGAGGGCGGGCTAACTAGCATAGCTGTCTGAGCTTCGATGGCGCGGAGCCGTGCATCTAACCCACTTAGACCTGCCTCCAACCTAGAAAATAAACTACACTTGTTGCATGTATCGTTATCATTAAGAGAGGCAGAGGGATAACTATACATGAGACACACTGAGCAAGAGGGAGCGGGAGGGAGAGAAGAAGAAATCATGCTCGCTGCTGAGCTGGCAACCGGAGCTTACCGGAAGAGTGAGATGATGCAATCAGGAGCAGCTGGGATACCACGATAGTTCGAGCACATTCTCCGGTCCGCCTTTTTGAAAATGGGAACCACCACCCCGGTCTGCCAGTCCGAGGGCCATGTTCCTGACCCCCATGCAACATTCAAGAGGCGTGTCAGCCAAGACAGCCAAACAATGTCCAGCGCCTTCAGCATTTCAGGGCGGATCTCATCCACCCCCTTTTTAACAACCTTAGTGGCCTTTGCCAGGGATATTGGTGGGACTCCCCCCTTCCCCCAAGTCCACAGGCACTTATTTGTACAATATAATTACAACATGATTTGTCTTACTGTAATTCCTTATTGTGGCCACTTTCTCCCACCTCCTTGCTAATGGATACTTACAGAGGCTACGTGTGCCTGAGTGCACCGAGCAAATTACCACTTCTAATTGAACTCCATCAATTTGCAGTTTGTTAGTGAGCATCCTATTAATTACAAACCTAGTAAAGGATTTAATGGTTTTCGATAAGCTACCGAAATTACCGCTTCATACATTCAAACACAGATTAATGTAATTGCCATAATCAATTCTAATGTATCGTTTAACACAGACACATTTCGTAAAATTGATTGTTTCCTCGGTGCTGTCATTGTGACACATGTGGCGCAAATCGAATATTTATGGTGCTTGTTGGGGAACGGTAATTCCATTGCCACAACAATTCTGTTGGTAAGAAAGTACTTTCTCTCTCTCTCACTCTCTCTCTCTCTCTATCTCTCTATCTCTCTCTCTCCCTCTCCACTGCCTCCAGTCCTTCTTCCGTTGTTGAATACTCATTTCTCGCTCTTCTTCCCAGCGGACTTCATCGCACTGGATTCCCAGTCCCTGATGAACTGTTTAACTGTTACAATACAAAGTTCAGCCACTCAGACACAGCTCACTCTTAAACACTGCAATCCCACACACATACTGGAGGACTGCGGATTTACAGTGAACCACCAGAGAATCATTGTGTTTGCACCATACTTCTCCAACTATCTTCTCACCTCTTGTGCTTTGAAGTTGTCATCCTCTCTCGTATTCATTATGCTCTTGCAGGACGAGAGGAGGTAGTGAGTAAGAAAGTGGGTCATCCCCCTCCAATAGTTGTGGAAAGATGAAGACTCACTCTGCGGTGTAAGGCTGTTGGCTGCCTGAGGCACCAGCATGACAGCAAAGGCAAGCTGGCGGACTTAAAGGAGCAATCGAGTACTTGAGAACCTACCTTGGCGTAAACACACAGTTCCCTGGTGAACGAAGCAGTAAAGATGATAATGCAACAGCCAAGGCTTTTTGGCTTTGGTCTGCTTTTTGTTTGTTTGTTTGGTTTGGTTTGGTTTTAAAGCAGTACATTAACATAACGATTACATTGGACATTAACATTAAACCAAATGAGGAAAATCTTCTCTGGCTATTAGTCCTCCTTGTTACATGTGGAGAAGCCAGCAGGGGTCACGTCTCTGCTGTTACATTAAAAGCTCTCTTGCTAGATGGCAGGTGCACACAATCAGCATTTGGGTTTGTGAAGACAACATGACTCCTCCTCTCTGTGTGATGGATTAGGCATTAGAATTCTGTTGGTAAAGCGATGCAGGGCCAACAGTCTGGGTCCGTAGTCACAGCAATAGCAGGTTTCCAGTTGGAATTAACAAAGAATATAATGTGTCAACTTTCCAAGACCAGAATTGCAGTCAAAGTTTGGTCTAGTTTTGTTCCAAGTGATACGGCTCTGCCAAATATGATCTGTTGCTAACAATCAGACTCTCCTGTGGCTTTTTAATTCATTTTAAACAACTGCTACAGTTAATATGAGATGGTCTTCTCTGGATCTGGTATCAACAACGTGGTTTTGCAGCTGCATTGGGGCTTAATTGCCTTTTCATATTCTGTTGTGTACTGCCAAGACCATATCTGCAATTCTTTCCGGCAGTATTTAACCTTTGTGACTATGTATGTGTGTATGCCCTTTTGATATTACTATACTCATGAGAACCAAATATTCTCACAATGGTAGAAACATTCCTCCGAGCATGGCGGTCCAACAACCCCTGTCCTAGCGTCCACAAAGCACTGTTGTAGCGTTATATTATGGGTTTAAGATTGGATTAGAGGTAGCTTTTACTGTAAGGGTAAATATTACAGAGTAATTTTTGTGTGAAATTGGTTTCTGCGTTGAACATCGTCAAATAAGTCTTCTACAAAACATATACGCAAGTATATTTAGTTGTCTCTGTCGCCCTCTCTTCATTCCAGGCAACTACTATGGGACCCCGAAGCCCCCTGCAGAGCCCAGCCCCGTGCAGCCGGACTTGGTGGACCAAGTTCTGTTTGATGAGGAATTTGACACAGAAGTCCAGCGGAAACGCACTACGTCTGTCAGTAAGATGGACAGAAAGGACAGCGTGGCGCCAGAGGAGGAAGAGGAAGAAGAGAGGCCTCCTATGGTCAACGGCTTGGCTGGTGAGAGACACTTTCATCTTCTTCTTTTTCTGCTTCTGCAGTTCTTCCAGCTCATTGTTATTCAGCTGTGCTTCCTACCGCTTTTTAACAAAATTAAAACCCCAGCAGTTTTTTGTTTGCTTGAATCATTTTGGTGTTCAGGCAATCATCATATTATCCTCATAATGCAAAACAACAGTACCCTTGTGTTTTTGCCCTCCTTATTGTTCGTTATCCAAACAAACATTGCCAGGCTGTTCTGTATGCAACGTCAGCACTAAATCACAGCGCTGCAAAGTCGAGAAGCAGTCTAAGTCTGGCTGAGATCAATGGAAGCACTCCCTCTGTTCTTGTTTGGATGTCCTCACACGGCTCAAGGCAAAGGCAAAATATGAACATGCTCATGGTGAATGGTCCTTATTGTGAATGCAGTTCGGAAACTTCTAACCGCTGTACTAACTCTACAAATTTAAATGGTGATCGTCAGAACTATGTTACATAATAACCATCCATGTGAAATAGTTCTATTTCATCCTTCCTGACCGCCAGAGGCGGTGCTTAGCACTGGATATCTTCCGTCTTGCGCATAGCAGGTCGAGTATTAATAACAACAAAGTCACCCGTGACCTCGGATGACCCGCCCACCGGGTATAAGTTCCGGTGTCATCCCGAGATCAGTTCTTTTTCATCTTCTCGCAAACGCAGGCATCAGCTAAGGCTGAAGTTTAACTGAAGCTCGTCGCGGGGAGCCTTGTGACCAAATGGTCGGAGTTGCGATCCGTCGCCCTCCAGAGGCTGCGACGAGCTCTCCTCCTGAGGAGGAGGACGTTGCGTTTCTCTACGGCGGACCGTCGAGGCGGACCGGAGAACGCACGAGTCTTTTTCGGTCTTCACCAGAGCGCCTTCACCGCGAAGCTTCAATCGGGTGAGATCGAATACAATTGTTGCCTATGACGGCATATCCCACAGGAGCAGAGCTCTCGTTCCTGCTAACTGTGTGCTAACGGGAGCACGTCCGCTCGGTGCTGCTACACCGGCGCGACCGGCTCTCTGTAGCGATTGAGATAGCGTGTGTGTTGACTTTGGTAGCATTGCCGCCGTGCATAGCTAGCAGAGTGTGTCCACTCAGGCTAACGGAGCCTACGCTAAATCCGACAGCTACCTCCTGTTCCACAGGACCTCGGCCCAAGTAGTGGAGCGCTCTCGCTCAGGTTACTGGTGGGCGATTACAGCGCTAACGAGAGCGCGTCCGCTCGTTGCGGCTGGATGCCACACTGCTACACTGCTACCGGCTTCCAGTGAGCAGAGCGTCCCGCTCAGGCTCACCGGGGGGACGCTAAGGAGGCTATAAGTCGATACTGATGCATACTGCACATGTACCTCCATGACATCGCCGCTGTTACAGCTAGCAGAGCGTCTCCACTCAGGCTAACTAATGCCACGCTAATGCTGACAGACCAGAGGAGTGAAGTGTGTCCTCACTGTCTCACTAGACATGCTGTTTTCTGACCCGTGTTCACGGGATCAGCGTCTACAGTAGCGCAGAGCTCTCGCTCAGGCTTACTGGGAGGCACCAGTAAGTACAGTTGCCATACTAGTGGAGAGGGTCCTCGAAGAGACCTGCCCTTTCACTACGACTGTTTCCACAGGACCTGCTCCCCCGTAGCACAGTGCTTTCGCAGGCTACTCGTGGGATGCTTGTAATTACAGCTACTGTACCAGTCAAGCGTGTCCTCACTTCCTCTCTCTAAGAGAGAGGCTGTTCTCTAGACCGCTTTCTAAACTGTCTCCACGGAACCCGTTTCCACAGTAACAGAGTGCTCTCGCTTAAGTTTACTGATAGGACACCAGTAATCACAGCTACGGTATTGAAGAGGTGTCCTCGCTCTAGACGGACTGTCTCTGTCCTGCTCGACAGGACCTGGGCCACAGTAGCGGAGTGCTACTGCTGCGACCCTAGCTGCTACAGCTACCGTACTAGCGAGGCCAGCGTCCGCGCTCTACCCTCGCTAGACGAGCTGTCTCCGTCCTGCTCCTCAGGACCTGGGCCACAGTAGCGGGTGCTACTGCTGCGACCCTAGCTGCTACAGCTACCGTACTAGCGAGACCAGCGTCCGCGCTCTACCCTTGCTAGACGGGCTGTCTCTGTCCTGCTCGACAGGACCTGGGCCACAGTAGCGGGTGCTACTGCTGCGACCCTAGCTGCTACAGCTACCGTACTAGCGAGACCAGCGTCCGCGCTCTACCCTTGCTAGACGGGCTGTCTCCGTCCTGCTCCACAGGACCTGGGCCACAGTAGCTGAGTGCTACTGCTGCGACCCTAGCTGCTACAGCTACCGTACTAGCGAGACCAGCGTCCGCGCTCTACTCTCGCTAGACGGGCTGTCTCCGTCCTGCTCCACAGGACCTGGGCCACAGTAGCTGAGTGCTACTGCTGCGACCCCCAGCAGCCACAGCTACCGTGCTAGTGAGGACAGTGGTGTTTTTGGGACGCCCTCACTTCACTAGACGGACTGTCTCCGTCCTGCTCCTCAGGACCTGGGCCACAGTAGCGGAGTGCTACTGCTGCGACCCTAGCTGCTACAGCTACCGTACTAGCGAGGCCAGCGTCCGCGCTCTACCCTCGCTAGACGGGCTGTCTCCGTCCTGCTCCACAGGACCTGGGCCACAGTAGCAAAGTGCTACTGCTGCGACCCCCAGCAGCTACAGCTACTGCAGTGAGGGCAGCGTTCGCTCTCCCCTCACTAGACGGGCTGTCTCTGTCCTGCTCCTCAGGACCTGGGCCACAGTAGCGGGTGCTACTGCTGCGACCCTAGCTGCTACAGCTACCGTACTAGCGAGACCAGCGTCCGCGCTCTACCCTCGCTAGACGGGCTGTCTCCGTCCTGCTCCACAGGACCTGGGCCACAGTAGCGGGTGCTACTGCTGCGACCCTAGCTGCTACCGTATTAGCGAGACCAGCGTCCGCGCTCTCCCCTCCTAGACGGACTGTCTCTGTCCTGCCCGACAGGACCTGGGCCACAGTAGCGGGTGCTACTGCTGCGACCCTAGCTGCTACAGCTACCGTACTAGCGAGACCAGCGTCCGCGCTCTACCCTCGCTAGACGGGCTGTCTCCGTCCTGCTCCTCAGGACCTGGGCCACAGTAGCGGGTGCTACTGCTGCGACCCTAGCTGCTACAGCTACCGTACTAGCGAGACCAGCGTCCGCGCTCTACCCTCGCTAGACGGGCTGTCTCCGTCCTGCTCCACAGGACCTGGGCCACAGTAGCGGGTGCTACTGCTGCGACCCTAGCTGCTACAGCTACCGTACTAGCGAGACCAGCGTCCGCGCTCTACCCTCGCTAGATGGGCTGTCTCCGTCCTGTCCTACAGGACATGGGCCACAGTAGCGGAGTGCTACCGTTGCGACCCCCAGCAGCTACAGCTACCGGACGAGGGAGGCCAGTGGTGGCTGATACCCTCACTAGACGGGCTGTCTCCGTCCTGCTCCACAGGACCTGGGCCACAGTAGCAAAGTGCTACTGCTGCGACCCCCAGCAGCTACAGCTACTGTACGAGTGAGGGCAGCGTTGCGCTCTCCCCTCACTAGACGGGCTGTCTCTGTCCTGCTCCACAGGACCTGCGCTGCAGTAGCGGAGTGCGCTCGCTCTAGCTCCTGACAGGTCAGGTCAGCTCCAGGCCAGCCGACCAGTTGCAAGCGCCAGCTAGGAGCCGCAGGGGCTCCCCTAGCAGTGCAATCGGGCATGCTAGCTTATAGAGTGGGTCTGCTGACCGCAGAACTAGCTCAGATAAGTCGCCACCCTAGTGCAGGGAGGACTGAAGCATCAGATCCACCCACGGCTGATCCATTCCCAAGGGAGGACATCCCAGTGGTAGCCCCTTGTAGGGGGCAGTCGACGGCCCCATCGGGTTCGTCATTCGCAGGGCACAGGAACTGCTGGATATACAGCAGCCGGAACCCCACGCACGCTAGTGCATTCCTCAGGGGCATTCCCGGCCCTGCCACCTTTCAGTCTCCTCCAGAGACTATCTGAGGGGTTACCATCTTACGATAGATCACGAACCCGGCGTCCATGCAGGATATGGCCAAATGTGGCCTTCGTCCCATGCCATCCATTGAGCTGACTATCGCATCCATCGGTTTTTCCCCAAGGGGACTCCGAGGCCGGATGACCGGTGCCCTCGAGCCCAGTCGGTTCTCAGGTGACCATTTTACCATGCTTACTACACGGCAACTCCCCCTCATATGTCATACTTGACTACAGCCTCAGTGATGCTTCGCTGCAGGCATGTGCACTTACGTCGAGAGAACCTGGGCGCCTAATGCTCTCCAGGGTTCAGACCAGCTGTTTGGCCGGCGCAGGCACCCTTGTCGGAGGCATGTAGGAACAACCTCCCTACTGTCCCAGTGAAATCAGGGGACCTGCTCTACAGGCGCAGCAGCGCACGGTGCAAGCCGGTTAGACCAGGCAGCAGTTATCTGGTCTTCGCAGGACCGTGTTCACACCCCGCAGACTCGGGGGCGCCACATCTTGATTTTCTCAGGCGGAGCCCAGCAGACATCCTTCGTGTGGTCTCCAGAGGAGATCGGCTCATGTCTGTCGACTTAAGGGGGCCTTTTGTCAGGCTCCTAGAATGCTTCACAGACGGTTGCTCTGTTATGCTTTCCAAAGCCATTATTCCCAGGCTTCTTCCATGTGGACTTCCCCAGGAGTTTCTACAAAAGGGCATTACTGCCGCCCTGCAATCACCAGGGCATGAGGAAACTGCCATCCTGGACGATCTGGCTATGTGCGCCATACCCATTTAGGGCCACACAGTGCATTACTTGCACTCTCTCACGCCGCCCGGTTGGGCCTTCGTAAACAAACAACTGTCTGAGCCATTCTCAGAGCATAACCTTTATTGGTGTAGCTCTAGATGCAGCCACTAAGCGGGCCTGGCCGTCACTCAGACAGGTGGACAGCATCCTCTGCAGCCTTCCCCTCTCTGAGGGGGCAGATGGCTGTCTTTTATCCTCTTCTTGCCTATCGGGTAAATTGACAGCTGCATCAGCTGTCTTACACTCTTTCTCACGCTGCCCGGTTGGGCCTTCGTGAACATAAAGAGTTTTCTGAGCCATTCTCGGAGCATAACCTTTGTTGGTATAGCTCTAGATACAGCCACTAAGTGGGCCTGCCCGTCACTCAAGCAGGTAGGTACTCTCTGAGGGGGCAGGCAGTGGTCTTTTATCCCTTTTTTCCTTGCCTATGGGGCAAATGCTTGGGCTGCTGTCGCGGTGCCCTTCGCATGGAGGGCCTAACAGCCTTCGCCAGGGGCCACAGGCACAAGATGGGGGTCACAGTGGTGCCCTCGGCTCTATCCCCGTAGAGGGTGAGAGCATACCCGTCAGAGGGTATCCCCAGGGAAGGGGTCCGCCCCACCGGGAGGTCGCCACAGCAGACTCCCGCCTCTCGAAGTGGGGCGCAGTCTGGCGGTACAGGACTTCCAGAGGACAGTCTATTCGCGACACTTGGGTCTTGAGCCACAGGCCATGCACCTAGCGCTCAAACAGTTCCTGCCATACTTGGGAGGGAATATGTACTTGTTGGGCGAGACATCGCCTCCACCACGGGTTGGCTTGAACCTCCAGGGGCCCCTAGGGCGGCAGAGCTGCTACGAAGCTCCCGTGCCCTTCTGATTTTTCTTACTCCGGTAACCCTTCACCTGACCAATTGTCGGGCGAGGTAGCGACCAGGAGAACGGAACCAGGGCGTTCCCCACATTTCCGCTGATCTTGCCAACTACTCGGGGTCTTCAACAGGGCCACCGAATTTTGCTGGTGGCCCCCTTGCGTCCAGCCAGGACTTGGTTCCCCTGGCTGCACAGACTTCGCTGTGAGACGCCACGGTGCCTCGCTGACATGCGGGACCCCTAGCACAGCTAGATGGTGGGACCTGCCATCCCGATCCCGGCCGTGCCCAACAAAGGGCTTGGCCGCAGGAGAGCAGAAGCAGCTGAACAGAATCAGTCCAGAGGACTATTCTAAATGCCGGAGTGCCATCCGTCTACGAGACGTGCAGACCGAAGCCGCTTCCCGACCAGCGGACGGAGGGACCCAGTACGGTGCCTCGTGCCTACGGTACTCACGCCCCCGTCATCCCTTCTAGTTAAGGGCATGTCTGCCTCTATCCTGAGGGCCTACATAGCTGCCATTTCAGGGCAGCATGCTAAAGCCGACAATGATGCGGAACAGCCACAAGCTGGTGTCCCTCTTCATAAGGAGGGCCTCAGTGACTATCCCCTGAGCCCCCCCCCCGAGGGCTCCTCCAGGGGACTTGCCCGGGGTACTGGACACCCTATGCTCGCCTCCCTTGGCAGAGGCAGAGCTGTGGTTGCTGTCGGCAAAGACCTTTCATCCTTGCCATAACTGCGGCAGAGCAAGTAGGCAAGCTACACGCCCTGTCGGTCAATGAGCCTTGTCTGAGGGGAACTCAGAGGGCTCGGGTGTCACACTGCGGCCTAAAGCAGTGGCTTCCCCCAAAGGTGCTGGCATGCTCGGGTCTCAACCAGCCTGTCCAGCCTGCACAGCTTGACCACCATAACTAGTCAGTTAGGGTGGATCTAAGAAGGGCTATGCCACTGCAGAACAGTGCCTGTTCCACTAGATAGTGGAGGCCATTGCCTGTGCATAGGTGGTGAACGTCCGTGCTCTGCCATCCAGAGCAGGGTGTTGTTCTACCAACGGCGTTCCCACATCACGGGCGACCCGAAGAGGTATGCCCGTAGGGAATATAGGTGCATATGTATGCAACAGCCTCAGGGCATCGTTAGCACATTCACCAGAGACTACAGAGTGAACGGAACACCCTCCATGCATTGCAGGTGGTCCAGATCCTCTGCTTGAGTCATATGAGGTAGTTTCCTTGGGATTCCTCGTGACTCTGTTGGTATAAGTCATCCAGTGCTAAGCACCGCCTCTGGCGGTCAGGAAGGATGAAATAGAACGCAAGTTACGTATGTAACTATGGTTCTATGAATCCTGGATGACCGCCAGAGTTCTTAGTCACTCGGAATCTCGTGAGTTCGCGAGAAGATTCCGTAGAACTGATCTCGGGATGACACCGGAACTTATACCCGGTGGGCGGGTCATCCGAGGTCACGGGTGACTTTGTTGTTATTAATACTCGACCTGCTATGCGCAAGACGGAAGATATCCAGTGCTAAGCACCGCCTCTGGCGGTCATCCAGGATTCATAGAACCATAGTTACATACGTAACTTGCGTTTTCTCTCGTAATACCATTCACCCGTCTTAAACCAATCAACTGCATAGCATAGCAGCTTCTGGCCCTCCACTTCTTCAGCTGTCCTCTCCTCGTCTTCAATATCGGACCAGTTTAAACGACACCCTGGCCTGGTGCTCCAGATCCTTAGCCAAGTGAGCCACTCTGCACAAACACAGACCAAGTGAATAGCCAAACATCATGTCGAGTTATTTGCATCACAATTAGCAAAGTGTAATACACTCACCATGCAGTAAATTCACACATATCTTCGCTTGCACCAGCCTAGATGGACTAGAGAGAAATGCAACTGCGAAGGATTGATACATTTATGTTATCAATGCGAGGAAAACAAGATTCACGCCATCGTCCTGTTATTGCTATCAACACCAACACATCCCTGAACTACATGTACTGTATGTTCTCAAGGAAATGTCAGTTCCCTTCCAATGACCCCACACGCATCTGGAACAGTGGGAACCCCTCACTGTGATCACGGTTACAATGATCTACCCCTTCTATGGATGTAAAAGCTTGGGACAAAATCATTACTTACAAGGGCTGCTCAAATAATGTGTTGGAGTAGTCCACGTTTTCTTTTGTGCTCTTCTTATACATGAAAGTCTACTGCAACTTTTACTCCCATGATACTTTGCCTTGCGCTGACCCATCTGCTTCTGACTGGCTACCTGAGGCTGGTCATGCACATTAACATCATGCCTGGAAACAGAAAGGAATTCTCTCTCAATGGGAGACATCACCTCGGTGATGGAGACAGAAAACAAATGCGCACAAGGACAGCTCCTGCGGTTGAAGTCACCCATCCAACAGCAGAAGCTGCATTTGAAACAGCTGTATTGTTTTCTCATACAGCCAGTACATAGTGAAGCTGTCTGTCTTATTACTTCATTTAATACAGTTTCAATTTCTATGGTAATCTGCATAAAAATACAAAATAAATGACTGTGCTCATAGTGCTCCCTTTGACCCAGATAGACGTGATCACCATAAGACATTCATGAACCATATCTAGCATCCACAGGAGGGAGGAGAAAGCCATTGAGACATTGGTTACATTTCAAGGGAGGGAAGTTTGTAAAAAAAGATCAGTGAGCGTGAAACTGCTCATCCCACATCCACAAGCAAAAGGGAGGAACATTGTCAGAGACACATCATCTCTGTGTGGCCCCGGGCAGTAATGATGGCGGTGTGGAGCCCGGCCAAGAAGAAAACACTCATTGTAGAACGATGTCACTCCCAATTCTTTCGTTCACGAGTTGTCTCATCTCAAATGCAGTTAGTGGATGTATTGCATTGTGAGGAGGAATTATAGAACGGCTAGAAGAAGACATTATCCCCATGTCTTGAAGGTAGTTTAATAATCGTCATGCTTTTTTTTTGTTAAAGCCATTTTTCTTTTGAATCATGCTCGCATTCTCGTCAGTTTATGAATGTGAATGTGATGCGCATCTCTACAAGGGTTGGAAGCTGCTTCAGCAAGTGTCTGTGTGCAATCAATTAGTCTGACTTTATTACTGCAGAAAAAACCCTCCATGGTTCCATGATGAAAAAGAGACCCCCATTTCAACACAAAAAGCTCTTCCAGTCAACAGCTGTCACTTCCCATCCCCGCCTTTCAATTACCAAACACACCGAGCATTCAATGCCACGATGAAGCTAGATCGTACACCGACAGATGAAAACCTGCAGATAAGAGCCTCACACAGAGAGGCGCGCACACACACATCAAGATTAGGCAAAGACACACGCACAAACGTACACATACACACGCACACGCACACGCAGCAACCTGTGTGATGCTTATAGAGTTGCGATGTGGCTCCCGCGGTCGGGCTGAAGCATTGGTCAGCTCGTGCCTGGGAGGCAGTTCCCAGTACATCTCTGCTGACATGCAAATCCTACGGCAATTGCTGCGCTCCCTTCCTCTCTGTGCGTACTCCTTCGTTCTGTCTCTCCCTCTCCCTCTCTGTCTCTACCCCTTCCCCTCACGTGGATGTAACCGTCCACCCAGTGTACAGAGGAAGATCAAGTCGAGCGACAGCAGCAGCAGCGGCGAGAGATGCAAGGAGCCCCGAGGAGCTCCAATGGCGCCACATTCTCACCTCCTGTCTCTTTCTCCTTCTACCATGTCCCATACCTTTACTGCCAACCCATTCCTCTCTCTGTCTCCATGCCCGCCTCCCTCTCCCCATGCCGGGCCACAGAGCTCAAGGACAAGGCGGAGTGGAGGAAGACGGTGCCCAGCTACAACCAGTCGGCCGCGGCCATGGACTTGCGTGTATGGAACACACAGGACGAAGGTCAGGAGTCCTTGCCTAAGAAATGGGAGACGGCCTACACCGAGACCGGAATGGTTTATTTCATCGAGTAAGTAGCCTTTCTCCTGCAATTTGCAAATTGTTTTGGTCCTGTTACCCTCCTATTATACCAGTATTGTGCAAATATTGCTCCCTGTAAGTGTAATGCATCTCTTTTGCCACCATGGTAAGCCTAATGCGTTGAGAGAGCAGGCGATGAGTCGTTTCTAGCTGGTACTAAAAGTAGCAGGCCCGCTTTGTTTACCTGGCCCGGCAGTGTGGCGAGCGGTCCGTTGTGAGCCGCTGTCAGAGCCAGGCACCGCTGCTCGCTGCTGAATCGATAGATCATTCTGCCGGCCAGAACAACAACAGGCTAAATGCTCTTTATTTAATTTCTGCTCTTTATGATCTCTGCCGCTGTACACTCTTTTCTTTTTGTTCTTTATATATTCCCTCTTTTCTTCCTTCTTTACTTTGTGCCTTTCTTTCTTTCTCTCTCTCTTTCTCTCTTCCTTTAATTCAAGGGGTCCTCTAGGCTTTGTTAAAATGTTAGGTCATTTTTGAAAGCCATTTGATCCTAAAGAAGTGAGTGGCTGTTTTCAGGGCGCTTCTTGCTCTGTTTGTTTGTAGCAGCTGGTGGAATAGCTGCCGGGTACAATGGCTCCCGGGAGTTGCCGTTGCTGCATTAATTGCTTGATTGTCACGATATATTACATTTTGGTGGAATGATTTTGACTGAGACTAAAGCCACGTCTCCTCTTTGTACTTCAGTCACAACAGCAAGACCACGACCTGGCTGGACCCCCGCCTCGCCAAGAAGGCAAAGCCTCCCGAGAAATGCGAGGAAGGAGGTGAGACGATATCTGCAAGTAGTCGGTATGGAAGTAACATTCACATGGGCCCTTGTAGCCATCGGTCCTCCGCACCTCTTCACACTTACACTTCATCCCAACTCCCTGCTGCATTGAGCAGTGTGTGCACTCTGAAGAGAGCGCCGGCTGACAGACGGCGATAGAACAGCTGATCGGACCTGGTCACAGTCATGCCGATGACACAGAGCAAACCTTCGGTCTCCAGCATGCCCCTCTCCTCTTAATGGCTTCTGGGACACATGCAGGGAGCTCATCAGTGCAGCGTCTCTCAAAAGGCAATTTCCTAGGTCCCCTCTTGCGTTAAGATCTCCTCTGAGCCGCGTGTGTTTTGTCACACAGCAGCAGCAGAGTCTCAAGATGTTGCACAAATACACACTGCTGGAAATAAAGAGTGTTATGTTCCAGGGAGGCTATATAACAATTCTTCTCTCCCTGCCTCCTCCGCAATGTGTATTAAGCCCTAAACACATAGCGGCTTATAAGAAGCCGTCCTCCTGTTCTCCAGGTGTAGGTAGGCATGCTGGGAAGCGGCATGCCTCATTGCGTGTGTCCAATTGACCAAGTGTTGCATCACCAGTATCAACAATGATTTGCATCTGCCCCAGGGTTGGAAATTTACATCTTTTTTGGGGGGCAACTTTTACCCCCAGTGACTGAAATCCAGGGGCATTTAAAAAGAAATTAGGGGAACTTTTTGAAACTTGTGAAATAACATTTAACCTTTGTTCAAAAATACTAAATATACTTATTTAAGCTTACAGTATATGAGCCATTGTCTTACAAATGGCAATCATAAGACTATTAGGTAGGGATGCACCGATCTGATCGGCGCCGATCCATATCGGCCGATATTCCCATTATCGGTTTTGATCGGCGTTCTCAAAACGGCCGATCAAAACGGCCGATCAGATGACGTAACATCTGCGAGAACTATCAGACGTTTTAATCGCTGCGCACAGCAACGGAAACAATGCACCCGGCGAGGGCTGCAGAGTGAGAGGTCCACGAGGGGATCCTCACGCACCTCACGCACCGAGCGGCGTCCCCGTCCCCCGAGTTGAATCACTGGGTCAACTCAGCCGACACTCACATGGCTGAGCCCCTATAGACTGATGTTGATGGTAAACGCATTCGATCTGGATCGCGCGAGGGTTTTGATAAAGTTAGCGGAAGGATTTAAGTGACAACATCCGGTTTTGCAAAGTTAGCGGAAAGAACCACGTGAAACAACATCCGTTTATCAAAATAAGATGTCGACAAATCATACACTAACATATAAAAGTAAACAATGAACTGATTTTGTATCTTTATAGATCGTTTCTGAGATTTAGCTTAAATTATGCTAACATTAAAACATTTTTACTGTACCAAGGAAGAGTTTATAAAAATAAGTCAGACTTTTGTATGTTAAAAAAAGTCCTGTAAATAGATTTCCCCAAGAGTTCCAGGAAATGAATAATGCAGATGTGTTTCATACATATCTGAAATCCCCTACAATAGCAATCAAACAATTTTAATGTATCAATTAGGACATTTTTCAAAGTAAAAGTCCTAAATGTTTAAAGAAATCTGTAATTTCTTTAATGTTTGAGTTGCTTTATATATGTATTTCCTCATAGTCCTAGGCAATAATGCTACACAATAAATAGAATGCTTCAATCGACACCGTGATCGGTATTATCGGATCGGCAGATACTGATTTCAGTGATCGGTGATCGGCACCAAAAACCTGATCGGTGCATCTCTACTATTAGGTAGTAGTCTACAGATAAAAAATGTTTTCTTAGATTTTTTTAACACAAAACAAAAATAAATCATATTCAATGTTATTCTTATTTATTTGTGGTTATTTATTGTTATTAAATGTGTTAAACAACTATTCACAATTATAACTTATTTCTTTTTTTTAATATAATGTAAAATTATATTTATTGATTTGTGTGTGTGTACAGTACAGGCAATACAGATAGGGCACACACAACAAAAAACAAAAACAAAAGGCTATTCAATTATCATAATTATTAGAGGAAATTCTGGGGGCATTTTTTGCCCCTCTCCGAGTGATAGCAGGGGCAAAATGATATTTCTTAGGGACAGTTTTGCCCTGGTGTATTTCTGACGCTGATCTGCCCTCTCCCTTCTCCCACCAGAGCTGCCCTACGGCTGGGAGAAGATTGAGGACCCGCAGTACGGCATCTACTACGTAGAGTGAGTACACTCCTCCCTGTGCGTGAGGGGATAGCGATAATATGGCCTGCTGCCCCCTTGTTGAAGTGTCTAAAAGCTCAACTCAGTGCTTCAACCAACTGTGTACCTGTGTGGGTCCTCTGGAGCATTGTCCACATGCTTGTGTTTACTAACTACACTTTTCTGATCGAGTTCTGTGTTATTGTAATAGACTATAGGAAGTGAACGTAGTCGGCACGAGTGGTGTGCGGATACGGTTTTGAAGCCTGGAGTTTGTCATTTTGCCTTTTGCCATCTTGGATTTTTGCAGCCGGAGGTGACACGAGGGTTGCTGGAGTATAGCTGAATGCTGAATAAGACATTGTGACTAAAATGTCACAATCTACTTTCATAAACTGAAAATACACTGTGACACTGTAAATGTTCTAAGACAAAAACACGACAAACTCTCAGACCGGACAACTCTGTGGTAGCAACCTGTCGATCACGGGGAAGCCACGCTCTTAAGCGTACTGTGCTGTTTTATCTGTTTTACTCTAAAGAGGACCATAAAGTGAACAAGTGAACAACATGCGGTATTGAAGAAGACTTCAAACTAGCAATTGAGTCTATGAACTTAAATGTTCCATGTTTACTTAAGTTTATTAAATTAAGAGACTATAGGGTCAGTCAGTCTTCCACAAAAATCTGACCTATTTTTGCAACCAGACGAGTCGCATACTGCTAGACATTAGAAGCAATCCAGGTGTTAAGAAGTTCCGCGTGAATTTCACTTTTCAGAACCAGAGGTTGATTTTTATTATTTTCTTAACATCATCTGCAACTTAAAGCCGTACGTACAGCTGAATTCCAGACGTAGATGAGTACTATGTGTGAATCTTAAGGGACCTGTGGAATATGTGTGGCATATGCTATTGTCCATGTGGTTGCTTCCCACAGTCCTGAAGAATGCAATTATGTCAGTACAGATAACACACTGTGGGTGTGTGTGAGTATGTGTGTAAAGACAGTGAAGGCAACAGACAATGAAGCTTTAGGGTCGCTGAGAGGGAAACAAGGGGCGAGATTCCATTCAGTTCAAGAGTAATAACAATAAACCATTTTAGTTTCATTACTAGAGAGAGAGAGAGAGAGAGAGAGAGAGAGAGAGAGAGAGAGAGAGAGAGAGAGAGAGAGAGAGAGAGAGAGAGAGAGAGAGAGAGAGAGAGAGAGAGAGAGAGAGAGAGAGAGAGAGAGAGAGAGAGAGAGAGAGAGAGAGAGAGAGAGAGAGAGAGAGAGAGAGAGAGAGAGGCTGCCTCTCCCTGTCTCTGTCCCTTTGTCTGGCACATTTTGATGTGAATGGACGACCAAATGCGACGCTCTGACACAAAGTCTCTATATTTCTGCATCTGACTCACAAAACACGAGGTGTGGCAACCAAGGGCTGAGAGTTAGACGGAGAGGAAATGAAAGCGAAGGAAATGTTTATCTCTCGGAGAGGGTATCTCTCTGCATGAGTCATACGCAGCAAGAGCACTTTTTGTTAAATGCACACACGCACAAAGACACTCTCTCACACACACACGCAAATGCACACACACACACACACACACACACACACACGCATCAGTGTCTCAGCATGTGGCTGGTTTGCTGTGCATCGGTGCATTTAGCCTTCCCAAGGTGCTGTCATGAGCTGGATTTTCAACTGTTCAAGCGCATGACACAGATGAGCTACCTCTGTCCATTTCCATCCAACCATGGAGGGACCTTTCATCCAGGTAGCAGGAAAGGGTTCAGCACATAGGTGTTAATTGTTAAACATCAGTAATTGTTTTTTGGGTGTAATTCTCCCGAAGTATAACTGCTGATCCTGAGTGAGCAAAGCTGTTTATTTTCAACGATGTTTAAAAGAAAGGCCATAAAAGGCTATGAAAAAGGGGCACATTGTCGCTTACATCCATCTACGGTTCATTTCATCTTTTGATCCTGGGATTACAAAGCATTGAGCAGATGCTGATCCCAGAATGGCAAAGTGGACTATCGAAGCAAAGATTGCTGGTATAGTGCTTTAAAAAAAAACCTGAACGATTGATGAAATGCTGCCTACTCAGCAAAGATTAAGTCACGTCCAGCATTTACAGTCAAATCACAGGTTTGCATGACGGAGAACGGCATGGAGAGAGGACGAGCTGTGCTCTGCGATGCCAACATGAGCAGGGAGGAAACGCATCACCTCCGCACAGTGAAGCTTTGTCGAACACTTTTGTTGCATTGCATTGTGTTGTTCATCTGATGTTGTGATATCTCTTGTGCAGCCACATCAACCAGAAGACTCAGTTTGAGAATCCAGTCCAGGAAGCGAAGAGAAAGTTGAGCGTTGACGCGCCGACTGCAGTCCTGCTGCCAGCAGCCACGCCCTCAGGTAACTGCACCCTCACACGAGGAAGCCCTCATTCTGATCTTCTCACTGCTGATGTACATATATTTTACTCCGAGTGGTGTAAACTAGAGGCAATGGGGAGAGAGTAATATAGGGAAAATGTCAGTTCCAAAAATTAATTTTGAGGATTTTAAAAAACCAATCCATATTCAGACAGGTCAATTTGTTGCAAGCAAAGTCATAATTTAATGCTGGCACAATCCATTTTTGCAGTTTTGGATGAATGCAACATTATCAATATAAATATTGTGGTTTGACACAGATCCGTATTCAGTTCTTCAATGTTGACATTAATTGTGATGGTTTAGATTGAGGGCCAGGAGGTTTTACTCAAACTGGTCATCAGGGAAATTGACAGGAATTGAGATAATTTTCTCTGAATTGCATCCCGGAATTTAAAAGCAAGAGAGAGGGAGTAGAAAGTAACACATGAAGAGTGCATATTTTTTGTCTTTGACTCTTTGATTTAAATAATCCTTGGCGAGAAATTAAAATCATAATATTATTCCTCAGAAATTAGTTTTGCAGGGAGGCTGGAGAAATGTCAATGTTGGTTATCGGTCGGTCGGTCATTGCACAACTTCATTCCACAGATTGAAATATCTCACCAATGGCTGGATTGACATGACATTGTGTTCAAGTGTTCATGGTCCCCAGAGGATGAATGCTACTGACTAAGGTGACCCTTGACCTTTCATTTAGCACCACTATGGTTTTTAGGGAAATATCTCAACAACGGCTGTATGGATTGCCTTTAAAATTAGGGTTCAGACATCCCTGTTCCCAATTCTGGATGACTTTAAATAATTGTGGTGATCCCTTAGGTTTTTATGTTGCATCATCATCAGGGCAACATTTAAAGTTGTCCCTTCCTATCAGTCTCAGCTGTACCTTTTTTTAATGCTATTCTAGTCGCAAATATTAGCATTAATATTAGCATGAGCATCTAACCCTAACCCGTTTTCATTCTCATTGTAAGCATGTTGGCATAGTGATGTTAATATTGAGTTCATAGTGTCGTTGGGCATAATGTCTAACATAGCGGCAGATCCTGATTAGCCTGCGTTGCACCATCAGGGATTCTTTTTTAAACCCAGTTAAAGTCACGGTTTAACTTGAACTTGTGTTGCACCAAACTTTTAAACAAGCTTCAAATCAAGAGGGATTAAATGTAATCTAAATCCTCTCTCTAAACATCAGCTTAGTTTTTCCTCTAAATATTGATTCAATTCAATTGTCTTGCTTCAAAACTTTTAACTTTTAAAATAGCTGCTTTTTTTATGGATTGAGGAACAATAATAGTTTGGCTGCTCTTTTTTCTTTCTTTTTTCATCCAGCTAATGATTGTACTTTTTTTTGACAAAGTTAACCGACAGACTCAAACCAATTCAGTTTTATGAAGCTGCTGCTAAATCTTTCTCAAGATACCAGTTCAGCAAGGAAACTGCTATGGAGTATCTTTTATCCTGTGTTTAAATAATTAAATAAGAAAAAAATAATTTATCATTTGGCCATATTGCACCATTAATTATGCGTTAGAGTAGAGTTTGGAGCTTCTTTCTTCTTACTAGGTTCAGACAGCACGCATGTGTATTTATTTATCGTATTTAATTTGGGTAAGCAAGCAAATCCATATAACCCTATTTAATTTTGGTTAAACTTTAATTGTGCTACAGAGCTCTGCTTGATTTTAAGATGTATCTTATGACACAAAATGGTTTACAAATGAATAAATAAATAACATAAGTCGTGGCAGTGAGTGTAATATTGATAAGCAGTCTCAACAGGTTGGCCCATTTTGCTTTAGCTCAGTAACTTTTACATTGTTCTGTCTCTTATAAGATGCAGCACATGTGTTTATGAAGATAGCCTTTATGGTTAAGTGAAGAAAAAACCCAATACAACAAGATATTAGATCTGCTTTCCAAACACTCTTGTGATCTTCTTCGTGCTGAGGTGTCTGTCTGAAAGATGTTCAAACAGTTCACATGCTGCCGATAAACAGCCCATAGCCTCTGAAGCGATGATATTCAATTTGAATAATAGAGCGGCGCTTCACTTGGCAGCAGAATTCATTTTGACAAGTAGATTATGAAATGGGGAGAGCTCTGTCTCTTTGAAAATGCTTTTTGTCCCAGTCACTCACCGCAGAGAGACTGAGAAGGAGAAAGAGGTTGCGGTTGAAAGAGACTCCTGATCATAAATTGCATTTCTATTGGATATCTGTTCATCATTTACCACCTGTGGGGAATGCTGCTGCTTGACGGTTCTAATCACCCTCGTCTCAGTCAAAAAGAAGGCTGAGAAGCGGAGGCCCTGTGTTGTTGTAGCGCAAGTACGAATTGTGATGCTTTTCTGTGCATGCACACACAAAGCACGGCCACATCAGTATTCAAACTAGCCTCCGTATTTCTGACACCCCTTGGACAGAACTGTCTGCCTCACTCTGTTGCACGCAGACCCCGCCCCTCCCCCCAACAGAGTCTCTGCCGTCCGTGGATGATGTTTCCTCTCCTGTGTACCACCGCCTCCGCCGTGCACAATCTACACCTTCCCACCCTTGTTAATGGGAATTAATGACCAGTGGTCCTATGCAAGTGTTTGGCGGACGTACGTGAGGTGGCATCTAAACACTGTTTTGACAAGGCTGGCTTGCCTGACCTCCGAGACAATGCCGAAGAGCACAGGAGCGAAGCGCAGCACTATTCTCAAGCCGTAATTACAGCGCTGACGATCCTGTATGACAGGGCTATTCAACTTCAGTAGCAAGTGGGCCGAATAAGAAAATCACGGGGGGTGTGAGGGCCGCACAGAATATTGATCAAATAATGGCTAAAAATTAAAAACAGTAATGTATATTTCCACAGGTAAACAGTCACACACGAAAATGCATCGGTATTGTGTGGCAAAAGTGTTGCGAACAAGCATCACTATAAACATGTTTCAAAGTGTAAATATCCGCTCAAGGCAACCAGTCGTTTCAGATCCCTTCAACCAAACTGTTCCCATGAAAACATAAGAAATGTGACTTAATGGAGCAATATATAAATTACTTGAGCAGAAACCAATATCTGGTGGCGCAGCGCACAGACTGCATGTCTTTGAGTGCAGACTCCTTTTGCGTGAAAGAGATCGAAACTAGGTCGGGCGTTCTTTTTATTTTTATTTTTTCGAAAATGTATTTCTTCATCCGTGGCTGTGATGCGCTGCTCACTTATACAATCGTAATCGCCGAAATGGATATGAATGGTGGCTTGAAGATCTCCAGCAATATGTTTGTGAATGTGTGACGAATCTGGTGAGCGAGACAGAAACCCCGCTGCAGACGTGAAGAGAACACAACGCACGCGTAGGGAAACCAGTAGGTCTGAAAACCAGTAGGGGGGTAACAACGGCAACCAACACGGGTGCGTAACATAAAGATGTAACCATACAGGTTTGGTTGAGGCAACAGTGAAACTCAATGGCTCTGGGTTAGATGTCTCAATGTATAAAAGAGGCGTGTCCGTCAGTTTTATTTTTTCTTACCAAGCTATACTGATTTGCAGGCAGTCTTGCGGGCCATAGTTAAACTCAAACGGGCCGTATCCGGCCCGCGGGCCGCTAGTTGAATAGGCCTGTTGTATGACATTTCATATAATCACTTCAGCCCCCCCGAGAATACAGACTGTCCCTTTTGTGGACCACGACCTAATCAAGAGCATGTAAACAAGGCTTTGGCGTATAGCTGCCTGCCCATCCCACATCCAGCTCGCTCTTTACTCCCCTCTCGGTGTTTCTTTCCTGGCCGACCTGGAAGAAACGGTGCTGACAGTCAGAGATTGTGTGTGTGTGTGAGAACGTGGAAGGCCGGGGCAGTCTGAATCATGCCAACCCTATTTATCGCACACACATCACACCTTAAATTGGCATACGGAATTTCACGTTGAGCTTGCACAACAGGAATTTTAATATATAATCTTGAAAATCTCTTAAAAAGTGTAAGGCCCTTTTTATTCAGAGCGGTCTCATTCATCTGCCAATTGCCATGCAATTATGAAATCACAATACCACGACACATCGAGAGTGGTGTTGGAAGAGGGGGCCTGGAGGGGGGAGGGGGCCGGACTTCTATCTGTGCCCTCCCTAATGAGATTGATGTTGCACTATCCATCAGTGTGGGAACTCCCAGAGAAGAAGCCCAGCATAGAGTGGACACGGCACATAACTCACAATCTCATACAGGCCCACGCCCCAGGGACGGACGGGCTAGGATTTAGTTAGAATGTCCGTCTTTCTGTCAAGGCTAACTGTCTCCTTGCTCTTATTATCTTAACACACACACACACACATTATGATTCCTATCCTCTACTAAAAAGTTGCCCCGCTTACTCATCCTGTAGGCACCACAAAGGAAATTTGCAATGAAAAGTTTACCTGGAAAATGTCAGGCGTGTTTCAGGATTAATTCATCACTGCAGTGAAAAGAACCGGTTGTTTGCGGTGAGACTGGGACAAAATATATATTGCAATAACTGGATGATTACTGGCGTCAAATTTTTTGTGTATGTGGAATTTGTTTGAGTTTGCACTTAAACTCGGATGCTCTTGGAGTGTTTGTGTGTTTACTGGCAGTGAGTGACGTGCTGTCAAAAACGTTGTCACTGCGAATGTTGTGAGGATGGAGACACATGGCAATTTGTTCAGTTTTTCAGTTTCTCTTCGTGTCTCCAGCTCTTTCTCACATCCACATGAATGCTCACATAGCACATAGACGGTCACAGCAGGTAAACCTGCAAATATGTGCTGCTCCCTTCTATCAAACCAATGCTGCTGTGATTTCATATAAAAGCTGCGTTTTATATTGCCAGGCTAGAACTGTGTAATGTGTTCCAAATGGAAGCAACAGAAGCAATTTAGTAGATAGTGATGACAGTCATTTGGGCATTAGAGATGTTTTTCTCCATTTCCTCCCCACTGTCAATTACCTCTTGTCAATCTCTCTCCTCTTTTTTCCCCACTGTCATCTCGACAGCAGAGGAGACTGGCAGGGGAGCGCGGGTCTTTACACGAGATCCATCTCAGCTGCAGGGCTCCATCCTGCAGGCTGCACTCAGAAAAAGCCCCCAGGGCTTTGGGTTCACCATTATCGGAGGAGACCGACCCGACGAATTCCTTCAGGTCAAAAACGTCCTTCTCGACGGGCCCGCCGCGCATGACAACAAGATCGCCTCAGGTAGGTAAAAGAGTAAAGGCGTTCAAAAGAGTCTGGATGGAGCGATGTGTTTTGTGGAAGAAGTCTCAATACCAGGGATGCATTTAAGAGTATTTATTTGACAGTCATTTCTGGTTGCTTTAAAGTTTCTGTCGACCTCCAATAATTAGACAGACAATCTAATGTCTCGCAAATAAGATTAGTACTTACAGTCTCCATTTAGTGAGCTTAAAGCTCCCAGTTTGTGTGTCGTTCTCACTCAGCACCCCGATGGCGTGCTCTCTCCTGCTCAGCATTTCAAAAGAGTCTGAGCTTTGCGCCAAAAGAGGTAACAGCTGCTTTCCGCTTCCGGTCTAGAGCCCTACCCCCGGTTTTAGACTTCAGAATAAGAGCCTAAACAGGAAACCAGCTAGGATCTCAAGGGAAATGCACCTCTACCACAATAAAACCAATCTCATTCATACTATCCACATCCTACAGTTGTGATAACAATAAACCTCATAAAATCAACATTACAGTTACAAATATAATACAGTGATCATACTTGTCTATGCTTCTTAATACATTAATCGGAATATTCCTCCCTAATATCCACAATGTAAATTATCTTTCTATATGCATTATTTAAAACATAAGACTTACTTATTTACATGTGCAAGTGTACATAAAATCAGTGGCGGGCCGTGGGCCTGGGGCCTGGGCCTTCAGTGAGGTCCTACACAGTCCCACCCGAATTAATCCACCTCTTATTACTATCATTATGATGCCATGGCTCTAGACCAGGGCTGCTCAATACGTCGATCGCGGCGTAGTATTGGTAGATCGCATGACATTAAAAAAAATTGGCCCGCCCCGTCATTTTCTCTATAGCACGTCTTTGTTCATTTATTAAACTAAACAGCCGTCTGATGTTGATCGTATCTACACAACAGCATGTCATTTCTCTCGGCTCTCCGTCTCGCGCGCTGCAGAATGCATCGGGACGGAGAAAAAGAAGAAAAAAAAGTCACTTGCACTAGTTTGTTAACTAAACAGGGCATTGTCGCACCCAAAGCAGATTTCAAGTATATGCTCGACCAAATCGACATCTTCTCCTCCTTCCGCCATTGTGGGTTGAAAAAACAGCTTTGTAGTCTGCGAATTAACTCCTTTATCAAATTCAGTTTCTTAGTTCTGAGGTTTTGCATCTACCTGCCCATAGGACCCGCCTCTCAATATTGGTAATCCAATCAAAAGACGTGCACGCCCTCCGCCTGCTAGCTGGCTCCTGTGCCGGTTCCGGGGCCTTCTAGAAGGCCTACAGGAGCCAACTCTAAAGCTGATTGGTTGACACAACATTGTCATTCCCATTCACTTGAAGCTACCAGCGCCCGCAATGTTGATTCTGAAGGCCTAAGGGCAGATTTTAGCCCCCTGGCAACACACGATTGCTGAATATGATTGGATAAAAGATCTAACATAAAGACCAGCCCTCCTAATCTTAACCTGGCGCTGGCAGCAGCGCAACCAAGAGGAACGCTATGAAATTAAGAGAATAACTCTTACTCTGGGAAATAATTGAATACATATTTGTGGGAAAATATATTTAGAAAAATATATATATTCTGATGATGTTTAGGCCAGCAGAGAAGGCCTTGCTGGCCCTGACGGCCCGCCACTGCATAAAATCCACTACAACCTAACATAGGTTTCCCTGCGCCCGCCAGTATCTCGCCTGCACTTTGCAGTTTGACACAATCCTTCATCCCCAGAATGCAAAATCATACTTTGCAAGGAGGAATTGCGAGAAAGAAGAGTGAAGGGGAGACAAATCGGCTTTTTATAACTTACGCTAAACGTAATCGAGTGCGACATCTGCACGTATGTTTGCATGGCATGAATTCCAGTACACAAAGTGACACTTGACTTGGCCTCGGCATACGTGCTATTCACAATACAGTTTGATGTACACACAAACAAACGCATTGAGAGAAAAGAAAACGGCAAACTTACTCTTCACCCTCATCACAGCGCTTTATCAAGCTGAAGTTTCTGGTGTTCAGTGGAACAAAGCACATGTTCATTTCATGGTTCACAACCAGATTTTATATGCGGCGAAATATACGATCACATGGTGATTGTAGTCATTTGAAATACTGTCAGGATTCCAATTACAATTGTATTGATTGCATTGAAAGCTCTGACAGACGCACTAGTGCTGCTGCTGCTGGGAATCAACATGAAAGTAGAACAGTGGGAGAGATTATGCTCAATGTGTCATTGCCCTTGAGAAGGCAGGTAATTGATTTTACCTACCAAAAAAACCAACATGTCATTAATTTCATTGGGTAATATGGGAAGCGCTGAACTGTAACTTTATGTTCCATTCTTCTGGATTCAAGACTTTCTGATTATAGTCCCGGACCGTTAACTTATACCAAGGGTTTCATTTTTAAATATCTGAGACTATGTTTTACCTACAGTGCTGCCATTATTTTGTGGATGGTTAGTTATTAGATAAGTCATTGGAGATGTGTGTAGTGGTTTCTGAACAGGCACTACATTGGGATATGGAGCTCATTTCAGAGTGAAACCTGAGCTATGTTATTGATTGTGTAGGCGGGCTGAATCCTCTTCTGGGCTTTCAGCCAGCGAGCCAGTCAGCAGTTCAGCTGCCCATCCAGGCCTAAATCTCAGCCAGGCCACACTGTCACATGTGGCCATTTCACAAATGTCTAAAAGCTCTCTGTCTTTGCAGGCGACGTGATCGTGGACATCAATGGGGACTGTGTGCTGGGGAAGACTCACGCTGATGTGGTGCAGATGTTCCAGTCCATCCCTATCAACCAGTATGTGGGCATGGTCCTTTGCCGGGGCTACCCCCTGCCTGAGGACTCCAGCAGCAGTGAGGAGGCCTCGGGAGGCCTCGCCACATCCAAGGACACTTCCCCTTCCCCCTCAACCTCAACACCACTGGAACCCCACCACACTGTCCCAGATGGTGGAACCCTCCCCAGGCAGACTGCTGCCGTACCACCCATGACCAATGGCGGGCGCCACCACCACCACCATCTTCACCAACACCTTCCTCACGCCCCCAACCAAGAAGGCCCTGACCCCACTCTGTTACAGCCAGAGCTGGTGGGCGTGCCCTTGGTAAAAGGCCCAGGGGGCTTCGGCTTCGCCATCGCAGATTGCCCCCTTGGCCAGAAGGTGAAGATGATCCTGGACGCCCAGTGGTGCCGCGGCCTGCTGAAGGGCGACGTCATCAAGGAGATCAACAGACAGAATGTCCAGACGTTGAGCCACTCCCAGGTGGTGGACATCCTTAAAGACCTCCCTGTAGGCAGCGAGGTCAACGTGCTGGTGCTGAGAGGAGGTGAGTTCGCAGAAATGAGAGGAAGTGTTGGAAGTGTCCACTGCAGCCGAAGGTAAGTCTGCAGCATTGAACTAATCCCAAAAAGTATGTCGCAGCTGGCTGGGTTACAGTGCTGACGCTGGGACATCTCTTTTGTTAAATCGCCGAGCTCCATATTAATCTACCCGGGTTACTGTTCAGACAACAAACAGGTGTTAGTGCCCAGAGATGGGCTCAAGCTTCAGTCCCATGCTTCTGAAATCACTTTAATCCCCACGCAGCTTTGTGTCGCCTACAGCACCTTCTTCTCTCTTTCTCTTTTCCCAAAAGAAAGCGATGAGTGAAACAACAGCGGTGAGAAGCCCACCCGCTGGCATTGGAAATGGATTTCTTAAGAGAGAAAGAAACAATAGTTAGATGTACACACTGACAAAGGGATTCTTAGTTGAGGCCAGATTCAGTGTAACATGTAGCGTGTTTTAATTTATAAATAACAAGGTGGACTGTGGTTTTCTGGAGGTATTTCTTGGACACACAGATTCTCCCGATGTTAAATAAAGTAATTGCAGGCTCCAGTCCACACCAACGCTGCATCATCCACCATCATGTTTAGTCACATGTTGAGCTGTGCTGGGAAAGTGAAGAGAGGTAGCAGTTTCAGTGATTCACTTGCTGCTCAGAGAGAAAGGGAGGAGCAGGATGGGTAATCATTGCCCTTCTTCTAACTTCAGGCTCTCTCTGATTTGATGGGCTTGTTCCTTTTTGCCTTTACTGCAGTGCATTAGCCTAGATTCAAGAGTGTTGCACCCACATATCAGATGTACTCAGCTGGGCTCTGTTCTGAGCTCCAGGGTGTGTGTGTGTGTGTGTAGGTGTGTGTTACACATCTTTTGGGGACATCAATCTGATTGTACATCTCTTCCCTTTTCTTCCCGTCTCCTCAAAACATATATCATTACCTTTGAAGGAGAAGACTTGGGTTAAACAAGAGTACGGTTAGGTTTAGACTGGTATTAGTTATGGTTAGGGATGGATACCATTAGGATTACATCGACACTCGTACTCGATACTGCTCATCAGTTCTGTTCCTCATCAATACTCTTATCAGTTATTCTTGTGAGAGAAAATAACATTTAATTATAAAAGAGTAGACCCAGCTGATTCCATTAAACAACTCGATATACACTGACAGACTTATTAGTTTCTATCTAAATCCATTTGACTCCACTGTTGAGAATCGGTGCAGACCTTGGTAACCTGGGTAACGGCCCTATGACACTCGTTCTTCAACAAAAAGATCCTTATGATACAGTTGATGAAGCTAAACAATTTGCCGAGCGATTAGCTTTTATTTATTTGCCTGATATGATTTTACATGTGCATATGCCGAATGTATATAGAGGGTCTGATTGTGTGGTACTGCTTAAAAAAAGGCCGCTTTCCAGGTCTAAAAGGAACCCTCTGCAGGGCTTCCCTCAAGTCACCCGTAAACCAGGATTATGTCAGGCTTTGCTCTCAGCCGGGGGCTAGAACTCCCTTCCGATGACTGCAGCAGAGAGAAATTAAACCGGAAATGATTTGGCCCTGATCCCTGTTCTGTATTTAAATCTGGAAATGAGACACGGTAGTCTTCCCCGTGGCACATGCTCTGCACTCAGTGACTACGATACAGAGATGCTCATTTGTTTCTCCTGTGGTTGTGATGAGAGTTGTATCATCTGCTACATGCCATCCAGTCAGCTTTAAGTACACACTGTCATCTTTTTTTATTTTTATAATACAGTATCAACAATAATTACTTGTTTAGTAGATGATCAATTTAAATATGAAACAAACACAATATAAACGTACCATTGAATTAGATAACTGAATTGTACCCCTACAAATGGATATGGACTAACATTACTCAAGGTAACGGTAAATAATTGCTGACGTTATTATACAATAGTTTACAATTAAAGTGTGACTGGTTTGTATAATAACACTGGGTGTCAAACTAATGACTAGAATGCCCATAATCTACTCTAATTTAACACATCCCTCAACAATTCCCTAACTCTATGATTTGAGCAGGTAGATACCTTCAGGGCTTTTGCAGTTCTAATATTTAAAGAATAATTAAAAAACATATACAAAATGTATTTATTCAACCCCCACTATTTAGTAAAACAGTTGGTGACATATAAAAGCTGGTTATGAAAGCTGCATGCAGTGAGAGTATTCAGTGTTCTGGTAGAGTCACAAATAGCTGGCAGGTTTATCCCAGTGATGTTTCCCATGGCCTGAGGTCACCTCTGTGTCCTCCATCCTGTCAACATGTAAACCATTGGAGTATACTGTCCCCTACTGGTTGGATCACACTGGGACGTACTGACAGAGAGGGGGGGGGGGGGGGAACTGTTACAAAACCTCTAAGCAATATTACTAATTTAACTAAGCGACAACAAACAAGGTCCAGAGTATATCTAAGTATATCTAACTGTGGAGCTCTCCCACTCAATCGGTCAGTAGAGTGACGAAAGATAGAAAGAACAACATCCTTAAAGAGTTGTATGCTATATGTTGAGATGGATTGTTGTTGTTGTTGTTGTTGTTGTTGTTTGTTTGATGCATTGAATTCAGAATTTAACATCCACCTCCACATCTCTGCTTACAGGTCAGACATCTCCTGTGAAATCACTAAAACCCGTAAGTCTATTCCATCTATTTATGTATCAAATAATGTTTCTTCCGTTATGTAGGATGAAACGTAAAATAATGCAGTGATGATACAACTGCAGCTGAATTATTCAGAAGGAAAATGTTTTAACTTGTATGTGTGTGAGCTGAGGAAGCTGTTGTTAGTTACATTATTCAGTGAGCCCACATTAGCCAGGCTGTAATTTCTGGAACTGCATGTGGGTAAATATGGTGGCTCCTGGCAAACAACAACTTGACATCTCTCTGTGGATGAGTGTTGAGATGAAATGCCATGTTCAACAGCTTGTTCCTGGGCTGCTGCGCCATGCTGCAATCTGAAAATAGGATCTGAGGCAGCAACAGGCTTACTCATATTGGTTTATCATCACAATGTGTACATTTCAAATAGAAATTTATCAAAATCAAACTTTCCTGCTTTAGCTAAATTTAGAATATATCAGAATATGGGTAACACCTTATAATAACATCATTATTAAATTGTAAATTGATAGTTTATTAAGTTATTTTGTTGTTGTCAATGTTAACCAATTATTAGAAATGCTATAATGGTTGCTATTTTATTTTTTTATTAGTTTGTGTTTTTTGGAATTTATTGATACTGTCTCATAGCTGATGAAATCTGATATCAATAACATTCAGATTACATTCGTAAAGTATTTATTAATGTTATTGTTGCACACACAACAATTATAGTATTATTAATACCTAGTAGACATTAATTATCATTTAATTGTTTAACAGTAAAATAATTATAGTTTAATTAACTATACGTTTACCATTTATGAATGATGGTTCTGTGTTAATAAATAAGGTATATGATATGGGGATAGGAGGGCGTTTACAGTGTCATAATCATAGTTTACCTATGTTTCTCCTGATCTCTTCTCTTGTCTCTGTGTTGCAGTGCACGGCTCCCATGTCCCAGGGATTATCCCAGCCTTCTCCTCAACAGTCTCCCCATCCCGCCCCCCAGCTGATGCCCCATCCAGGCTCCCATCCCGCCCCCCATGTGATGCCCCATCCAGCCTCCCAGCCCGTCGCACAGCTGCAACGGCAGGAGATAATTAACAGCACTGAGGCCCTCGGTCAGCCCGGGTTGGCCCCCAACCAGCATCCTTTCCCTGCCAGCGCACTGCGCTCGTCTTCACCCAAACCTGACGCATCGGAGCTCTACATCAAGTCCAGGGCCTTGCTCGACAGCAAGCGTAAGTGTTCACAATGAAACGCACAAGTGGTTCTAAGCCGCCGTTCAACATGATCTTGGATGTGTGTGCGATGAGACATTTAACGTATTAACATAACGCCTCCATAAGACCTGGTCATATGTCTGTCTGTGATTAGTTGAGGACATTTTGGACAAACATGGATGTAAACTGCAACTTAATTGTTGGAGGAGGCATACACCAGCACGGCTTGATTGTACTTTGTCTATCAATAACTTTTTTAAATTTCAGGTAGATAATGTGTTGTCTAAAATATGGATGCCCATCACAAGTTACCAGGGTCTTAAAATCTGATCAGCATCATGTGCTTCTAAATGTACAATAATAAAGAAAACGTTTTCTGTTGACTAATTTATCCATTCAAATATTGACATTTTTTTCATCATCTTTTAGATATTTTAATCAAATATTTCATTAAGTCGGTGGCTTTTACTGCAGTTTTACAGCCGTACGATTATTATACGATACACACATTGCCCACGTGCGCGGCAACACATAAGACGGCAACAACATAATTCATGTGTCTTGTCTTCATGGTTGAATAAAAAACATTCCCCCCTCTCCTCTCCTCTCTGCAGCTCCTAATACGAAGGACCTGGATGTATTCATCAAAAGAAACCAGGAGTCAGGATTTGGCTTCAGAGTCCTCGGAGGCGAGGGGCCGGATCAGCCGGTAGGTTGCAGCCCAGCACGATCCAGCTGTTTACAACCAGGCACATCAATATTAAAGCTGCATTCAGTTAATTAGCCGGACATACTGCTTTTGCTGTAGGACAATGTGAAAATGTATCGGCCAAAAAGATTTTTCCTCTAGAACACGAGTCCTCAAATGCTCAAAGCAACTCAAAGCATTTCAACGGATCATTCTCCATAACGCCTGTCAGTCCAAAGTGGCTCACACAAGTGCATCAATGGGTTCTCTCATATCCTCCACAGGTGTACATTGGTGCCATCGTGCCGCTCGGTGCAGCTGAGAAGGACGGCCGCCTGCGAGCAGGGGATGAGCTCCTCTGTATAGATGGCGTGCCAGTCAAGGGCAAATCCCACAAACAGGTGCTGGAGCTGATGACCAACGCTGCCCGTAACGGTCAAGTCATGCTCACCGTCCGCAGGAAACTGACACACTCAGGTGGGTCTGTTTTGTACAATCAGCTCTACATTTCTCTGAGAGCACTCGAAGCTTTTTAGCACTGCTGGTTGTTTATACTTTCTGTATTTGTTCAGCTCTGTATGCTGGAGGAGGTCCTCTGAGCACAAGTTTTGATCTGGGATCGTTCTTTCTACTAATCCTTTTAGATCCGTTCCGGGTGTCTTACTTGGATGTGAAAAAGTGACAATCAATTCAATCAATATTTACTTTTACTGTAGGATGTTATTTTATTTTCAAGACTTTTTCCTAAAAAGAAAAATAGAGTTCTGAAAGAGGATTCTGTATATACTTCCATCACAGAAAAGTGAATAAAGAATTTTCATCGACCAAAAAGGACGACAACAAAAAAAAACATCAAAGGTGTTTTTTCTCTGTTTATCTGCTGAGGCTGATCAGCGCCTTGTGAAAGGCAGTGGAGATTAGATCAGCTGGTGGAGTTGATTTGCATCTCAAAAGATGAAAAATAGAATATGCTGCGTCTTCTTTTTCAATAGCGCAAACCCCTGATGCTGGTTTACCAGCACAAATAACCACTCCATGACTAGTACGAGCACTTTTTGAAAATTACTTTGGATTTGATGTATTGCAACAACAGCTTTGATCACGTTGCAGAAATAAAGCATCCATCATGTAAGGGTTTATGCTTTCAAAGGGGTTTGGAAAGAGATTACCTGATGCCAGTTGATAAAACAGGGACCCGGCAAAATGAACATACAATGAATCGAGATGGAGGTAGATCAGCATGTCCTATGAATAACACATTTTAAAGGGCTTTCATCTCGTGTTGATGGATATATTTCATGTGTGCAATAAACACAGCAAAAAGGCTATCTTCAATAAAGCCGCTGTGCGTTGGATTATTTTTGGGAGGGATCTGAATAATGAAAAATTGGGAAATTTGTACAACTAATTGTTCATGAATTCAGGTATATGTCATCTTCAGAATGCCCTTTTGGTTATAGTGACTAATTGTAATGGCAATTGCAGTGGTGGAGGAATCATTCAGACAAATAAATTATTGAATTATTGATGCATGTTCTTCACTAATGTTGCAGCTGGAATAGGTGTAGCTCGTTTAAATTATTCTATATACTGTAGACTGGCTTAATCTCAGTTATTTATTTGTTGTTTTTTGAAGTGGATTAAGACGTACAATATTTTGTCTCTGAAATGAAAATACTTGAATGAAGTACAAATAAGTGCATAAAGTGAATGGTCTTACCCCCTATGATTATTGGCCGTCTGAGCTGTGATGGACACACCATCATGCAATCATTTATTATTTTAGAAGAGCTGTTCCAAACTGTAAACGTGCCCTCTTGTTTCTGTGCTCATCTGTCAGATGGCGAAGAGGAGGAGAGCGCTCAGCAGCCCCAGCAGGTGGCGTCCGCCCTGGTCAACAGCTCCCCCAAGGTGCCGCACGTCGAGGCTCCGAATGCCGTCCAGCCGACTCCGAATACCGTCCAGCCGGCTCCGTCCTCTCGGCCGGAGTGCTTTGACGTCACACTGCAGCGCAAAGACAACGAGGGCTTTGGCTTCGTTATCCTGACGTCAAAGAACAAGCCCCCAGCTGGAGGTCAGAAATCCAGAAAAAAACATCTTGCGTATAACTTTTAACAAATAAATAAAAAGCATGACGTCCTTTAATGGTACAAATGTCATGTTTGAATATGGAAAAGAGACATAATCTTATATATGTGCTAATTCGCCTACATTTTCAGAACAGATATCTGAACACTGAATTATGTGGGGTCCAAAGTTCTTGTTTCAAACTGTGACCGAGGGAATTTTGGATAGCTCTCTATACATCAGTAAATATAAACAAATTCTCACCATGTTTTTAAGGATAAAATGTTTTATGAATCAGGCCATGAATGATATATGGACAAACTTCTCTGTAAAAACCTTCAGAATATATGACAGGAATGAAACTAGAAAGTGTGGTGGACTGAAGTGGGGATTTCTGGCTCAGACACACATTGAGAAAACAACCTTAAAAGTGATATATACACATTGTGGAAGATACTACAGGTGAATAGGGTCAATCATATTACAACTAGTATATATCACCGTAAACCACTTACATTAAGAAGTGGTTTCTGCCAATATAAGTTTTTTGAGATTTCATATCTAAATATGCCAGATGCAAACAGACATTGTGGAGTAAAATAAACACTCTTTGCGATGCTAGCTCTAGGGATGGAAAAATCTCAAGAAATATTGGATGGGTTGCCATGACGTTTCCCACATGCATAAACCCATCACTTTTCCTCTAGCGCCATCATGAGGTTGACGATTGTAATTTTGAGTGAATTGTCACATGATGACTTTTGACATCTCTGTTGAACACTTAGCTTTTGATCTAGTGCTGTCAAAATGTGAGTTTTACTTTGGTCATCATGTATTGATGCGGTTCCCAGTAACTCAGAAAGACTGAGCAATGCGTTGTGATTTGAAAGGAATATCTTGATTTGTGCTTCCTGAATCAATGCTGCTCAAACATAAGCAGCAACAGGATGTGATTTATCTGTGCTTCGCCGTTTCAGTTATACCTCACAAGATTGGCCGTGTTATCGAGGGCAGCCCGACAGACCGTATAGGTCAGATGAAGGTGGGAGACCGTATCTCCGCTGTCAACGGCCTGTCCATCATGGAGTTGTCGCACAACGATATTGTCCAGCTCATCAAAGACGCCGGCAATTGTGTCACCCTCACCGTTGTGCCTGAAGATGGTAGGTTTGGACCAGAGAACGTCTCAGTCCAGTGAAGAATAGTCAAAAGGAGGTTTTGAAATAGCTTTGTGGCCTCAGATAGCAGATCACAAGATGTGTGCGTCATACTAAATGGTTGTGTTGTGTGTATTCACAGACAGCACTCCTCCATCTGCAACCAATTCAGCCAAACAGAGCCCTTCCGCCCAACACAGAGCTATGGGCCAGCAGCCTCCCAGCTATCCAGACAGGTACACAAATACACACACACACATACTCCCCAACAAGCACAAGCATTGACACAAGCTTGCCTTCACCCTGTCAAACACTGATCCCACTGGAGACAGTCGAATACCGGTTGTGCCACTTGAACCATAAATCCACTCAAATCCTCTCAACTGGTTGGCGCTTCCATTTGTCCCGTTCGCATCTCTTGTGGCCCTCATTTGTTCTCCAGAAAGACAGAAAATCCTCCCGTGGTCACTGCTTGGATGGCGAAGCAAAGAAAAAGAGACCGATTATTAGGGAGTCTCACTTCCTCTTTGAACTTTCTTTTCAGTAAAGATTACCTGTGTCAAACTTTTTAATCCATTGCTGCAGCAGCTTCTCTCCACCGCAATGTCTGGGCCTCAGCCGCTCTCGGCACATGTTCCCCTTCTCATTTAGCCCTACATGGCACGGCAGCACGCGCTCTCCTCTCCGTCTAATCTCCAAAACATGCCCTGGGTCAGCCCAGGCCAGATATGAGGTCGTCAGCTTGGCTGGATGAAGTGTGTAAACTTGCCTCCATGCTGCTAAGAAGGCCGAGTCTTTTATAGATAGTGCGTCAGCACGGTTAATTTCGCACAAAGGTGTTGTAATGAGCACTGCGAAGAATTAAAGTATGCCCTCATTATCGTCCTGTATAACAACAACTCTGTGATGGATACTGAAACCGACAGAGAGAGGACCACGCCGCCATTAGAAAGTAACCTGGACCAAGCTGAATGGGAAGAGAATGAGACTTTTCCTCTGCTCTCCTCACAATGCTGAGCGTCTCTGTGCTGTAGCTCGCACACACACCGGCGTTACTGCGAGCACGACATATATAAAGTGGCTGAAGATTAAGCTGCTATACTTTCACACATTTTCATATGCTGTGTATGTGCTGAAAATAAATGCCTGAGATATTATGCCAGAACCACTCAATATATTTTCATATCCATGGTATGTTGGCCACAATTCTAATGTTTGTGTGTGGTTTATTTTGGGGTAGAAATGGTGATACTGAGATGAGGAACTCTTTCCCACCAAGAGAGATGGGACCTCTCACCCTGTCAGGCTCTAAGCAGGTAAAACTACAGCCAGAATTATTACTCAATAATACATTTTACAGTCGGTTACATCCTGTTTGTAACTTACTCATTCTGCCAATTGATCTGATTTGACGAGAGCGTGCAAACTTTATCTTATGTCTGTCAGGAAATGTCTCAACAGCTCATATTGTTGTCTGAACTACAGGATTGCTTTGTGGTGGAGCTGGACCGCAGCCAGTGGGGCTTCGGCTTCAGTCTGAGAGGAGGGAAAGAGTACAACATGGGCCTGTTTATCCTGCGACTGGCTGAGGACGGACCTGCTCTCAAAGATGGCAGGATACATGTGAGTCTTATTAAATATGAACTAGATATTAATACTTTGCACTACTGCATTTTAAATGAAATTGATCATTTCCAAAGTCTCTCTTAAACTGCATCTAGAGTTCTCTCCCTATTGTTATTTTTGTCTTTTTTTCTGTCGGAGGGATTATCATACTCTTTGTTTTGGAGCTACAGAGCCGATAATGTAGGTGCTCCGGAGGATGTAGACGGACAGTTAATGTTGCAATGTTAGTTAGCTGTCACCGATAACATGTGTGCTTTTCTTAGCTACGAGCAGCTCCTGTTTGCAATGTACTCATTGATGTTCAGACAATTAAAACTTTGGATAACTTTGATCCTGAAGAAAACTCAAACAAACGTAACGATTCTCAGGTGAGGAGTGCTTTTTTCTCTCCATGATTTCTATGAAGATAAATGTACATTTACTCGTGATAGAAATCGGATAATGCCATCATTTGGAAGCGAGTCCAATTAGCAAGCCAAACTACAACAGCCAACTTCCTGTCGTTTTGAGAACACTGGCATTAACCTCATCCAGCATGTGTGACGCCCAGCTCTCCCACTCACCTTCAACTCTCCAGCGCCCAGAGAGGAGACGAGAGGTTCCCCACAGTTTAAAAAAACCCCTGTTCTCACTTGAAAAGAACAAAAAATGCAAACAGAAAAAGAAAAAAAATCTGAAAAGATCTTTGCTTTGTAACATGTACAATAAGAACGGATTATGTCCACACCACAGGTTGGAGATCAGATAGTGGAGATCAACGGCGAGGCCACCCAGGGCATCACGCACACTCGGGCAATCGAGCTGATCCAAGCGGGAGGCAGTAAAGTTCATCTGCTGCTTCGGCCGGGCCAGGGCCTGGTCCCGGATCACAGTGAGTGACGGCTGACGGCCACATGCATGCACACACATTCATTGTTACCGCTGCATATAGATCTACATGATAGCATATAAGCCATGCGTATGAAGAAGCTTTTGAATGGATATGCTTGATAGCAGGATGCTGAGTTTTCTTTTGTTCTCATGCATGTGTTGCCAGCATCTCTTGACTTTTCTCTCCTGTCATTCTCACTTCTATCTTTATCTGTGCTCTTTTTATCTGCACCGGCACGGCCGTCTATTTCTACCTATTTATCTTTTCCTCCTATAGGTCAGAACTCTTCTTCCACCCTGTGCTTCTACATGAAACCAGAACATCACTAAAGGCCTCACTGCTTTTCTTGGTCTGTCCCTAATCACCTGGGTAAACCTTGTACTCCTTGTACTTTTGCCTCTGACCTTTCCTTTCAAAAGTGACTCATCTCCCAGATTTAAGTGTCGTTCTCTGTGCCTTCCTCCATCCCCATGATCAATTTAAAATAGATCAGTTAGCAGAGTTACACTTCCCCTGGAGGGCTGAACCAAAGCAGTGAGTCCTAGAAGAATGAGCAGACCTGCAGGAGTGCTTTTTTAAGGGTATTGCAAATAGCTGGGATGCCATTGAACACACACCTCCTGAATGAAGACAAAGACCTGGAGAAAAACCCTACATAGATAAACTAGATATTGATCAGTGAGTGGCAAGTGGTAAAAGGATATGTGTGCGTTCACTGGCTTCAACCTTTCAATCCAAAGACCACATTAGAATGAATTTTTATGAGTTGTTGCTCCTAGAAATCCAAAATCTCATTTCAGCCCCACTAAGTCCATCGCTCTTCTTTTTTCTCTCTCTCTCTCTCTGGTTTTCTGCTGCATATATCTGCTCTCAATCATAGCTGTGCAATTCTTATCAGCTTGGGGGGAAATTGAAACGTCAGTGCTGGGTAAGCGCTATCACCTTTTCAATTGATGGCTGTTGTCGGCTGATACATATCTCAAACAAGGAAAATATGAAGAGGGTTATTAGAGCAAGTGGGCAACGTGTAGTAAGGATATTGTTCTTCTGTTGCATGACATTTAATTATTAAAAAATGTTATCAAATGTGCGAAACATCCCATGTAAGGGATATTTTAGCTTATGCACATCCTTGGAGTACATACATTGTTGCTCAGCGAGAACATGTTCTTACTTCCCATTGTTTGTTTCTTAGGTTCAAAGGACAAAGTCAATAATTCAACCTCAAGATTTCCCAAAATTTCTGAATCTGACGGGCACTCATCTCCAGCCTCTCCAGCCTCTGTCTCCCTCTCTACCTCGGAACCGTCCCCATCTTCACCCAAAAAAAACGTCCCTGATGAGTTCTCTGGGGTGGACCCCAGGGCTTCTGGGTCCCCTGGCTCTGGGCCGGAGCACAGTAGGCAGGGGAACAGATCAAGAGGACAACAGCTCACTGAACACAACCATAAGCGAACCCCCAGCCCTGGCACCCAGAAAACAAGCAGGAGTGACTCCAAGTTTGCTAGTCTCAATAGAGCCACTGATGGACCCGCAGATTATAAAGAGCGCTCTCAGAGCCCGCGAAAAACTGAGCGAAGCCACAGCGGATCCCTGGAGGATATAAAGAAGGACAGAAAAGCCCAAGGGCAGAGAGACCACCACTCCTCTAGTCCTAGGAAGAGCTCCAAGAGCGAACATGAGCCTGCTGTGCCCGTGAAGAAACTGGATGAGCCCCGGAGCCCCCGGCGTCCAGCTGGCCAACAGCCCAGGGTTGCCTCTGGAGAGGGGAAGGACTGGAGGTACAAGGAGGAGGATGCAGCCCACTGGCAGGAGAGGGTGGCTGCAGAGAGTGGAGACAAAAGCTTGGGGACCAGCGAGCGCCACAGGAAGAGCGAAAGGGCTGAGCAAGAGGCAGCGGCTCAAACATCCCATTCAGAAATGCACAGGGAGAGGGATGCCGATAGTGGCACCCTAAACCGGAAGCATAGAAGAGAGAAGGGGGATAAGGAATCTCGGGCAAGCAAGAGCCATGGGCCAACTGAAGAAGTGAACAGAAAGGATCCCAGAGGGTCAAGCAGTAGCCTCCAGGACCCCAGCTGCAACGGGACCTCGACCAGTAAGAAGGCTCCCATCACCCCTGGTCCATGGAAAGTTCCCAGTTCTGCCAAGATCCAGTCCCAGGTGGACACAACATACGCAGATGTCTGATATCCTCCCACGACTCTCTGCATAGATGAAGGAAAAGATGAGCCCCTGAAGGATGGACATTAAGAATGGAAGGATCTTTGTTTTTTTAGCAATCTCGGACAAAGCAGATCACTGTGTAACCAGCAACATAGCTTCTCATTGCTTGGATATATTTTTTTCACCCAGTTTGCCTCGGTCGGCCAGTTTGAATCAAGGTGCTAATGTCTGATCAGACATGCATGCTTGCACCTTCCTGAGTATTTGTGCCGCACGATGACGTGCGGACATGCGTGAAGCAGGTTGGTTCTGAGAGAGATTTTTGGATGCGACACTGAAGTCTATTTTGTGCCAATCAGAGACTCCGATTCTGAAGAAGCTGCTCTGTATTGCACTCACTGTGAGACTGTTTATGGGATATGAGAGGAACTGCTTCCCTTTCTACCTGCCTACATGAAGGATCCTGCTTCTTTTTTTCTTCTCCTTCTAACTTTGAAGGTTGAAGACATATTCATGCATTCGCTTTTATCCTTGGCAAAATTGATTCACTGTTCCCGTCACTATTGGATGTACTAGAAAGTGAGACGGTTGAGTTTCTCCCCAAATCGGCTGCAAAGGAAGACAGTGTCTCCTACTGTCTGTTTTTTTTAAGAGTTGTGAACTGTATTGCTGCACACGACAAGACTATGATCCCATTAGCTTATCAGAGGGTGGACAGACTAACCCTGAGCTTTATATGCATCAATCAGCAGACCAGATACTTGTGGTTATAGTTCTAATGTGTGTTACATGTGTGTTAATAATACAGCATCAGTAATTTATTGAAATTTGATTTCAACAAAAACAATGAGTACACATATCCATGCTTACTCATTTCACTTTTGATGTGGACTTAATGATAGAAATAGAATGTGTAGATAAGTATCACCGTCTAAAATACCACTATGAAATCTATACATTCTACTTCTGTGATATCATGGTGTGGAAGTCGTCACTCAAGCCGGACTCATAATGTCGTCTACTGTTAGCAGTTCTGTAATGTAAGTCCTCTGGCTGTGTGTGTGGGTACACAAGCTCACTGGTAGACCTGTATAGTTTAGATATCGCTGTAATATTGACTTTACCTAATCTGAAACATATATTATTTAACAAAGTGACTTCACATATTGACACATAATATAGATGAGTTGAGTTAACAGAGCTTGATTATAAGAAGTGGCAAGTTGGCCTTTGATTTAAAAGAGATTGTATTTTTGATCACAAATATAGGCACAAAAACATATCGTTTCTCCTAAACTCCTTATCTATTTTTGATTATTTTATATTTAGTACATGACCCATAATGTGAGGGGGGGGGGATGTAAATAGTTGCTTAATTGTTCATCACTAACAACATCATGGTGGTCACGTTTGTGTTATAGTGAAAGCCAGCCTCCCTCAGAATGCAGTTCATTCTCCACACAAGGAGGGAAAGTCTTCCCAATGTGCTTCCCTGTGGTGGTTGCAAACGGTGCACAATGTGAAAATGGCTTGACTGCTTCTTTCGAGGGATAATTGAATTTAATCTATGAAGTTTATCAAATTTAATAAAATCGGGATTGAAGGCCCGGATGAATAAAATAAATATATATACAGTATATTTTGTAATTTATTGGGATCAGTTGTGCCCTCCTCCTCTGAAGATAAAATGTGTGTTGTTTAAATGTTGCGACTGTGGAGTACAGAGACACCTAGTGGTTCATAAAGTGTTATTCATAAACTCTTCATTGCTTGAACCATACCCTCCTCAGTCAGTTTAAGGATGTACGTAAGTAACACATACATCTCTAGGTCTGTGAGACCACTTACTAATTTATTGTCCACTTTATTGTTGACATAATGGGCTACTGTGTTATTTACTGTTCATGACATTACCATGTATGATACTGTGGCCTTGCATTGCTCCAACATATATATATATATAAAAAGAGTCTTTTAGTTTTGACATCATGGTAGTTGTAAAACTTTATAAATTGTACAGCACCTGTATAAATATTTGCCTTCATGCCGAAAAAAAGATCCTCTGTAAATCGTTTCATTATTTTTTTAAGGGAGCTGAGAGGTAAAGATTAAAAATGGGTGAAAAGTAATAATCTGGTCATGGCATTCTGTTCATGCACTGATAAATAAAGGTTTACTGAATACATATGACTGAACTATTTTTTTGTGGATTATGGGGAGTAAATTGATGTCTTTTTAGAAGTAAAACAATCATTGACCTGTTACAAGATTCACAAGTACATTTTTACTCAGTTTATATTGGTGGGTGTGCCACTAAAAATATGGCAGACATTGCATTTATTTTTCACGGTTCTCTTAAAAGACGTGTTTACAATGTTTTAAGTCTGCCTTAATGGTCATGCGGTAATATGAACATTGGCAGTGTAAAGGTTGTTTTCGAGGTATGAGAGCGGAAAAGGTACTTGTTTTGTATAATAATGCATTCTTGGATAATTTTCTAAAGATAACGTTAGTCTATTTGTTCCAGACATTGTTTATTTGTTCTGCGTTCTGCTGCGGGAGAGGTGATAGCATCCCAGATAGCAGCTGATTCCGGGGCGGATCCGCCCTCAGGTCGGATGATTCGGGCGGATCCGCCTCAGGTCGCTAGAGATCCGCCTGCCGCCACTTTTCGGTGGGTCATGAACCGGATCACCCGCATCTGCATCCGGTTCAGCGGCGGTTGTTCTAAATCGTTGCTCCTCTGACTTCGCGCCTCGACTTTCCAAACTGGAATTTTGAATTTGAGGTTTCTTGGGTTTGTTGATATACTTAGTACTTAAGCCCCCAAGCTCAGGGTGCGCGATTGAAGCTGGGCAAGGTAATAACGGAGCGCTAGCTCACGAGCTAATAACAGAGCGCGCTAGCTCACGCTAAACGAGGGAGCGCGAGCTCACGAGCTAATAACGAGGAGCTAGCTCACACGAGCTATAAACGAGCGCTTAGCTCGCAAGCTAACAATTCAGGTAAGCATGTCTTTATTTGTTTTAATCCATTAAAATACTATCTTAATGTATTCGGCCACAAAGCTGGTACAGTGGTGGTGGCTTTGGCCAGATTACCGAGGATGAAGGGTGTGACAAGCATGTCAAGTGCCGAAGAATCGGTATGCTAATTATATTAATATTCTAATAATTATGCAGACAGAGAAATGAAAACGCCAAAAAAAAAAAAAAAAGGGTCGTTAGGCGATGGTAAATTGGGAGACAGACATACAATACACTGTCACATTGAATCAAGTGAATATGATCATTACGATTGGATTAATGAAAATCTCTAATAACTTACTTTTTTCCTTTTACGAGCAACAGCTCAGTTGTTTTTTTTAACATTTTGTGTTGCCTCATTTTTTTTGACCCGATTCATGTTTCACCTATTTTACTTTAGGTCATTTTGACCCGATTCAATGTTTCACCGTTCAATTTGACGCCAGCAATTAAAGTTGACTACCGAAAGAACACCGACATTAAATTAATCCTAAGGCGGGGAGGGTGTTGATTTTGATTCGGGTCAATGACCTAAGGCAACACAAGGTTAGAATCTCACGCAAAGCTCATTAAAGATTTCTCCTCCTGGGACAATCGGGGAGGACATGATGTAAAACGGAAAACGAACATCACCACACGCATGTTCACTGATGATGGCAAGTCAGTCCATAAAAAGGGAAATTCGGAAAAAAATCTTTCAATCTAATGGCGTCAAAAGACTTGCTCCCGCGTAAGTAAGATTTCACCCGGAGTCTTTGTGTTCAAACTAACGAATAACCATGTTTCTGGTCAGCTTCTTCAGGTTCCGGGGGGTCATCAGCAACGACTCCACCACCACTCTGCTCACACACAGCAGGTGGGAGCGCAGCTTCTTCGGCTTCCCTTCCTGACTGAAGAGACTGAGATTGTGTCATCCTCATTCATCCTCACAGATGCACAATAGCACAACAGAATGCATCATGCATGTGCAGCACTGTGGAGCTGCACAGCACAGGAGCAAGGCCGCCCGCCGCTCAGTGTGTGGGGGGGTTCAGTTCATCATCGGAGCTCCCAGCCACTGCAGGACACATACCGCACACACGATGCCTCAGAGACTGGCAGGATCCTAAAGGACTGTGTTCACCCCTCTTCTGGAAGGCGGCACCAGATTATCCGGTCTCGCACACAGATCTGACAATAACTTGACTTGACTTGACTTTGACTATATTTAGCATAGCACACTTTAAGTGCCAGAGATTTATGTGCACTGATTCATGTGATTTTGTATCTGCTTGTGTTCACTCACACATCATCCACTGACGACCAGGTTCTTACGCGCCGTATTCGGTGGTTCAACCTGGGCAGCCGAGGGTAGCTCCAGGAGGCGTACTGCAGGCGTCCCCCACACTGAACATTGTTTTTTTTGTTGTTGTTGTTGTTTTTGCATTATTTGTTTTTTGTTTGTGGCCAAATGAGGCAAATATGGAGGGGGTCATATTTATATTATATGAATATAATATTGGCGGATGCGGGCGCATCCGCCCGCACCGCCCCCGCCCGCCAATATAACAGCGCGCATCTGTTCATCTGTTCGGTCGTGTGTGTATTGCCGATCCGCCGATCCCGGACCCGTTCCTTCTTTAGTCGGAGTCTATGGCGGATTTGGGGCGGATCTGGAACGGAGTCAGTTTGCTATGTGGGATGTTATACTAACACACTTGATTTGTCTTATAAATACACCTTTGAAATATATTGTAACGTCTCAGACGTTATGGACTGATGACACGGAGACGGGACGGCGTTATTACTCCTTCCTTATTTGGGGCATCCTCCAACACAGACAGCGTGTTCCTCTCAGCTCCGCAGCTCCAAACGTCAACAACCACAGTTCTCCGTCAACCCCGTAACTTCCCGTTTCCCAACAGGTTAACCCCGCCTCCCCTCTACTCCGCCAATCACAGGGTCGCTACATTACCCTCCCCTTACAAAGTTCCTTGCCCCCAAGGAACACCATTGACAACAGCAGGAACAACATTAGTAACAGGAGGAACAACATAAGCAACAGCAGGAACATTAGTAACAGGAGGAACAACATAAGCAACAGCAGGAACAACATTAGTAACAATACATCTCCAAAATAATGGGAAAACAATAAGAACTTTTCCTTTTTTTTCCCTTTTCTTTAAAGAAGATCAGGGTGGACTACCATCACTTCCAGTGAGACCAGGGCGCATTCTTGCCCTTTCTGGAATCTACGGTCTCACTTTAACTTATTTCTCCTCCCCTAAGAAACCACAAAGTCTCTGAACCGGCCCGGGGGCCTTCTCTGTCTTCGCGGCTGAGCCGCTTGTGGGGCTGTGTCGACTGGACCAGTGGGGTCGGAGGGGGCCGTCAAACCCGGAGAGCTGGCCAGGGAGTGAGCAGGGAGGGGAGGCTGAGGAGGGGTTCCCCGTGCCACTGATGCCATTGGCGAAGCAACCCCTCTGTACAGGGCGAGTCGGTCCCTATGAAGCACCACTCTCCTTCCCTTAGGAGGTAGCTGTAGCCTGTAAACGACCTCTCCCACCCTCTCCAACACTCTGCATGGACCGACCCATTGACTGTCGAGTTTTGGGCACCGCCCTTCTTGCGCACCGGGTTGTAGACCCAAACCAGTTCTCCAGCCTGAAAGTGCCTGCCTTTTTCTCTCACGTCGTAGTTGCGTTTTTGTCTCACACCTGCACTCAGTTGCTGTTTTCGAGCAAAAGCATGGGCCACTTCAAGGCGGTCCTGCAGTCTCCTGGCGTACTCAGGCCCTGGGGGGGCGTCTGGGGAATCAGGGGGCCGTCCAAAAGCCAATTCTGCTGGGGTGCGGAGTTCTCTCCCCAGCATGAGCAGCGCAGGTGTACAGGATGAGGTCTCTTGAACTGCAGAGCGACATGCCATGAGCACCAAAGGCAAATGCTTGTCCCAATCGCGCTGGTGTTGCGAAGTGAGGATGGCAAGCTGCTGGCCCATGGTGCGATGGAATCTTTCCACCAACCCGTCACTCTGAGGACGCAGGGGGGAGGTGCGTGTCTTGTGCATGCCCAATCGTTCGCACATGGCAGCAAACACCCGCGACTCAAAGTTCCTCCCTTGGTCACTGTGAATAGTCTCCGGTACTCCGAACCGGCTGAACATGCCTCCAACCAGGGCTTCTACGACCGTCTCTGCCTCCTGGTCTGGGATAGCATACGCCTCTGGCCATTTTGTGAAGTAGTCTATGGCGGTGAGAACATACCGATTTCCTCCATCTGAGCACGGCAGCGGACCCACCACATCCACGGCCACCCTTTCCATCGGTGCCCCAACTGGAAACTGCTGCAGTGGAGCGTGAGAGCGACCTGGGGACCTTTCCGTGCCATACAGGGGTCACAACGGCGGCAAAAGTCTTCCACGTCCCTCCTGCACTGGCCCCAGTAGAAGCCCTTCCGGAGACGCCGCAGAGTTTTAGAAACCCCAAAATGTCCAGAACCTGCAGCTCCATGCATGGCTTCAAGCACCGCATCCCGTAAGTCCTTGGGGACCACCATCTGCCACTTTTCCTCTCCCGTTGCTGGCTCCTTCCATGCCCGCTGCAGCACGCCCTGCGACAGGCGCAGAGACCCGAACTGAGACCACAGACCTTTGGTTGCTTTGGAGAACACGGCCACCTCTTCCCACGGTGGCCTCCGCTGTGCCTCCAACCACCGTAGTGCCGGCTGTAGGTCTGCATCCTGTTCTTGGTGTTGTTTCCACTCTGCCAAGTCCACCGTCTGCAGCTCTCGGCATACAAACTCCTCCAACCGATGAACTGCAGCACAGTCTCCTTCCTCTTCACGCAGTTCCTTCTCACGAGTCTCTCTCCGCTCGCAGTAGCGGCACTCGCCTGCGGCACATGGCCTTTGGGAGAGCGCGTCGGCATTCGTGTGGCGCGTCCCAGCCCGGTGCTCCACGATGAAGTCAAAAGCCTGCAGCTGCTCCAACCACCTGGCCACCTGCCCCTCCGGCTCCTTGAAGGTCATGAGCCACTGCAGAGCAGAGTGGTCCGTCCTCACAGTGAATGTCTGGCCACACAGATAGTACTTGAAGTGCCTGATTGACAACACCACTGCCAAGAGCTCTCTGCGGGTAACGCAGTAGCGCCGCTCAGCCTTGCTGAACGCCCGGCTGAAGTACCCCACCACTCTCTCTCCTTCGGGTCTTGCCTGAGAAAGTACTCCCCCGACGCCCGATCCGCTAGCGTCCGTGTCCAGCGTGAAAGGTAGGCTAGGGTCGGCTGGGGCTAGCACCGGCGCCTCAATCAGGGCTTGCCGAAGGCTGCTGAATGCCGTTTGGCACTGCTCTGTCCAGGCAAAGTTGCTGTCCTTCTGCAACAATTGAAACAGGGGCGCAGCAGTACACGCAAACCCTCGTACAAACCTCCTGTAGTACGAGGCCAGGCCCAAAAAACTCTTCAACTGTTTTTGGTTGGTGGGGGTGGGCCAGTCGGCGACTGCCTGCACCTTCTCCTGCATTGTGCCAATGCCCTCCCCACCTATCCGATGTCCCAAGAAGGAAACCTCTCTCTGCATGAAGTGGCACTTTTCTGGGTGTAGCTTTAGGCCTGCCGCTCTGATTTTTTCCAGCACCAACCGCAATGATGCCAGGGCTTGCTCGAACGAGTTACCGTGAACCAGGATGTCGTCCAGGTAAACCAGGCACTGTTGACGTGGAATTCCTTCCAATACCTTGTCCATCAACCTGACGAAGGTGGCAGGAGCGTTACACAGTCCAAAACTGAGGACCTTGAACTGCCACAGTCCCCGTCCGGTGCAAAACGCAGTCTTTGGCCGGGCCTCCGGAGCGAGAGGCACCTGGTAGTATCCACTGCGGAGGTCCAAAGAAGAGAACCAGGAGGACCCAGAGACCAGGTCCAAAGACTCATCAATGCGGGCAGTGGGTATGAATCTTTCCTGGTTACCCCATTTACAGGCCTGTAGTCAGCGCAGAGTCGCCAGCCACGTATCTTTTTTGGAACCATGACAACGGCTGCTGCCCAGGGGCTATCGGAAGGCTCGATGACACCCGCCTGCAGCATGCTCTCGACCGCTTCGTCACATGCCTGTTGACGGGCCAGCGGGAGGCGGCGTGGGCGGCACTTGATAGGACGTGCGTCCCCTGTGTCAATCTCATGCTGCACTAGATGAGTTTGACCTACCGCCTTCACTCTTTGCGAAACTGCCTCGGAACTCTAGCAGAAGCTGCCACAACTGCTCCTGCTGCTGAGGGTGTAGGTCGCCACAGTTCTTGCTCCACACCTCCCTCACCGCAATCAACGTCCCATCCACCTCCACCTGGACCAACCCGGACGGGGGCGTAGTTGTGAAGCTCATCGTGTGGTCAGATGAAGCGAGGGTTGCCCCAGGAGACAGTGAGGGGGCCTGGGTTGCTGTCTACAGTCTCTACGGTACTCGCTGATGGTGCGGGAGGTCCGGAGGGAGGCAGTGCGGGGGTGAGACTGGGGATCATCGCGATAGCAGGCCCTCCTTGGAAACTCACTGTGCATCGTTGCAGGTCTAACTGGCAGCCTGTGGCCCTCAAAATGTCCACACCCAAAATACATGGGTCCTGTACGGCCGCTATCCACACCTGATGACAGACCGTCACTCCCCCCACCGATATGGTCAGTAGACCTCTGCCTTTCATGGGTGCCAGCTCTCCGGTGACAGTGCGCAGTCGAACAGTGGTGTCGTTGAAACGAATCCAGCTTGGGACCATGTCTGGTCTAACCAGGGTTACCGTTGACCCTGTGTCCAATAGCGCCAAACAGGGCACTCCTTCCACAGTGATGGGGACATAGCACGAGTCTCCCTTACCAGTACGTCCCACTGCCACAACAGGCTCCAGTTCTGAGTCGTCGTCTGCTTCTGGGGGACGTGGAGTCTGGTGCCCCCGGGTGCACTGTTGGGCTCCTGCTGTCGAGACTTGAGGATGGGGGTTTGGAGTTGGGGTCGGGGTCTGCATATCCTCCTCTATGCGAGCCCTGAACCGTTTCCCTGAGACCCGCTTGACTTGGGGCACTCCCTGGCTAAGTGCCCTGGCTGACCGCACCCCCAGCAGAGCCTGGGGCCGGGGCGTGGTCGGTGTGCTGGTTGTAGAGACACAGCTCTAATCAGTTCAGTCACCCATGCCGGTCTCTCTCCCTCTGAGTGACTCGGCATTGCAGACCGTATGGCAGGTGGACCCTCACTTTGACCGCGTTCAGCCGCTACACCCCACACATTCTCTCTCTCCACGGCCATCTCCAAGGCCGACTGCAACGACTGTGGGTGTTGTAGTTGCACTTGGACCCGCAACTCAGTGGGGGAGATTGCTCTGATGAACTGGTCCCGTGCCAGCTCGCTTTGTACTCCGGGGGGCATGTGTACATAGGCCCTCCGTGATAAGCATTCAATGTCATTGGCTAACACCCGCAGCGGCTCCCAGGTTTTCTGCAGCGGTTATTTAGCTCATTACGCAGGAGCTCCGGCTGTAAACATTGTCCAAACCGCCTCTGCAGGGCCCCCACCAGCGCTTGATAACTCCGCCTGTCCTCCGGGCTCAGCAGTAGGAGGCAGGACAGCGCATCGTCAGTGAGACACAACGCCAGCTGCAGTGCTTTAGTCTCCGTGGACCATCGCCCAGCATGTGATAGAAGTTCAAATTGGGCAAGGAAGGCTTCCCAGGCCGCCTTACCGGAGTATTTCGGCGTTTTTACCGTCGGCGTTGCAACTGAGTGTTGGCCGCAACCCTCTTCCGGTATCGCTACATTCCGCGGAGAAACGGCGCGAAAAGTTGCTGCGGGACTCAAACCCGCGTCTCTGGCCATCTTCGCTGCAGACTCTCTCAGGCGATGCCTCGCCTCCCTTGTAGCTCCCGTGAACTCTCTGGCGATGTCCTCTGACCATCCGCAAGCTCCCTCCTCCTCCATGTCTCTATCTTCTCTCTTTACCTTCGTCCCGCCGACACGATCCATGCCAAACAGTCGGCTACCCAGCTGGCTCTCTCCACGCTAGGTTAGCTCTCCACCGGATTTATCAATCTTGTTAGTCCGAAATCACTTCTGACACCAATGTAACGTCTCAGACGTTATGGACTGATGACACGGAGACGGGACGGCGTTATTACTCCTTCCTTATTTGGGGCATCCTCCAACACAGACAGCGTGTTCCTCTCAGCTCCGCAGCTCCAAACGTCAACAACCACAGTTCTCCGTCAACCCCTTAACTTCCCGTTTCCCAACAGGTTAACCCCGCCTCCCCTCTACTCCGCCAATCACAGGGTCGCTACAATATGTTTGCACTGAATTGTATATCCACATGCGTTACTAGAGTACATACAATAATAGACAGGAAATATTCTTCCCATTAACATTGCGATAAATCACGACATGTGTGTTGTCTTGTTTGATTTTCCAGTGTTGTTTGTCCGTCTGTCGGCCACCGTCTACCTGATTCCCATGTTTTAATTAAGACACCCGTGAAAATATGGTGAGCCTGTCCTTTAACACAGCCAGCCGTGTTCGTGTCCTCCAATATGTCAGCATGTCGTTGTGAAGTTGAAGGCAACATATTGCTGTCTATCAGCATGGTGAGCGGTAAGAACTGTAATCTAATGTGAGTCACATGATAACAGTTCTCACCGCTGTAAACGGTGAAGCGTCGCCTCGCGCAGCTGAACCATGACGTCACCGGGGCAGAAGTGTGTGCGTGCGAAGTGGCACGCAGTCGGCGCAGTATACTCAAACTCCCGTGAGGCTTCGCTATATTGATACAACTACATAATCCAGAGTGCCAGGCGTTACGCATGCGCAAACTGACCCACAAGACGGGAAATCAACTACAAAAAAACGCCAGGAGGACTACACATTGTCGGACACCTGCGCAGTAGAGTTACCGAGTCCTTTAAACGTAGCCTACGTGCAAAGATGGCAGCTCAAGTAGACTTGCTCCGGGCCAAAGTGAAAGGAGAACAGGTGAGGGGCAGTCTTGATAGATTCATTAGAGAGAGGAAAAAGAAGAAGAAACGGGACCTGTCGCCATTAACTGACAAACGGGAGAAGTCTGCGAACGAAGAGAAGAAAGTGAAGCTCCATCACCACCATCACAACCTCCAGCACGGCGAGCACCGGACCTACCAGCCGCACCAGCTGCAGCAAAATCCGAAACCCCACAAGTTCAGCGCAGATAAGCATGTCCCGCACAGCCACCACCCCCCCTACCACCACCGCGGTTTTACCAATGGTACAACACACCTGCAGCCGTGTGTGCCGCCTCCTCAGCTGCGGAAGGTACCTGAGCAGCTGCAGAGGAAGCCAGCGGTGCTCCCCGAGCCACCTGCGCTCTTCACTCTCACATCTCTCCGAGTGGTCAAGGCCAAGCCCCAGGATTTCAAAGACAAACATAGGGATAAAGATCTGAAACTGAAGCTCAAGAAGGAAAATACCGAGGCAAATGTGAAACACGTGGAACTCAAGAAAAAGAAGGGTGAGTTTTGTTTTATTAGTGTCGATAAAAAAGGTAGGCCTATCGATTTTTATTTTCCCAAAGTCGTGTCCAGAGATCATCATATGTTGTATTTTCTCCAATAGGTTCACAGTATACACAATGATGTTTGTGGTTAAAGCATCTGCTGTAAAATGATGCCATTTGTAAAGAACAAAAAATAGAAATGCACATAATGCCCCCTACAATTGTGTTATTGTGTGATCTTTGGTGTCCTGTAAATAATCTGAAGGTGCATGAAAAAATAAGATATGTTTAGTAACTCCTGCACAACAATGTTACTCGTGTGCGAAGCATGCTGATTTATAAATGATACATTGTTTAGAAAATCCGAACACAAAGCAAAATACGGAGCCCCCTCCGCTCTGTGTAACCTACCTCTTCTAAAATGTATTTCTGTATGCACCTGTAGAGCCAAGGCCCCACAACGAGAATGCCAAGTCTCTCACACTGGAGGAATATCTCCTGAAGAAGAGAAAAAAGAAAAAGAAGCACCGCGAGGATGAGCACGGCACCAAAAAGGTCCGATACATGCACAACAAAGCGGTCCAGACTGTGTGTGCAGGGCTTCGGGCAGATCTCACTCTGCCCGTTCGTGCTGGCAGAGACCCGGTGGACAACCAGCAACCCTACCTACATGCTCTCAAGCCTGGACTAGTTCCCTTCCTCTCCCACCAAGACCACTACATCCGCAGCTCCTGCCTGCAGACGGGCACAGGGCTCCAGACTGCGACCAAATGGTCGCATTTTGCGCCTAAAATTAGACACAGTGCGAGTACATTTTTCATCAACTCGCGCATGCGCGACCAGTAAATTAGCAGATTTCTTTTTTTGTTATTAAATATTTTTGTTGCTTACAAACTTGTTCTACACTTCAACCCACTATAGTTAGCGGTAATGCCTGAATGACTGGTTTGCTAACCGACATTAACTCCAGAAGAAGAAGAAAGGAGACGAAAACCGAAGCAGAAGGCTGGCCTGTGTGTGAGAGCCGGGGGGCTAATGTGTGAAAAGAGGCGCACCGCAGCGGAGACACAACGAGGGCGAGGGCCGCAGAGTGAGAGGTCCACGAGGGGATCCTCACCACCGAGCGGCGTCCCCGTCCCCCGAGTTGAATCTCTGGGTCGACTCAGCCGACTCTCACATGTCTGAGCCCCTACAGACTGATGTTGACGGTAAACGCATTCGATCGGGAGCGCGCGAGGATTTTGATAAAGTTAGCAGAAGGATTTAAGTGACAACATCCGGTTTTGCAAAGTTAGCGGAAAGAACCACGTGAAACAACATCCGTTTTTCAAAATAAGATGTCGACAAATCATACACTGTAGTACCGGAGATACGGAGTCGGAGGCGGAGTATTCAGGATCGAATTCCAATCTTTAATATCCATCCAGGAAGAGAACCTTAACAACACAACTGCCTAGCATAGCGAGTTAGCAGGAATGAAATGCATCAACCCCTGTGTTACCACTTAATCAGTCCGTGTGGCAACACTATTCCTAAAGGTGAATTATGTTACATTACGTGTCACCACACAAGCCCCCCCAGAATTCACACATAAACAAAATCTGCGTGGCGGGGAGGAACAACACGCCGACCACAACGACTCCTAATAACTGGAGTTGGTAAAGCGACTCCTGCCTGTGCGGTCCCCGTAAGAGGAGGGACCGGAACAACAGGTCTAGCACCCGTGACAGGAGTCAAAGCTGGGGGGCGGCCCCTTCTCGGCGGCCTAGCGAGCACCACCGGTTGGCCCAAGTCCAAATGAGCAGCCTTCACCCGATCGACCGAGATGTGCTCCACCTTGCCACCCAGGTCGACCACCAGGTGCTTATCCCCGTGCTCCAAGACCCTGAAAGGTCCATCATAAGGAGGCTGCAGGGGACCTCTGTGTGCGTCGTGGCGGATAAAAACGTGCCCAGCCGAGCGTAGATCCGTGGGCACCTGAACCCCCGGAGTACCGTGCTGAGAAGTAGGTACCGGGCGAAAGCCTCCGCTGTCCCAGCAAGAAAGCCCGCTGGGCCTCGCCGACCAGGAGCCGACGCCGGAGGAAATCCCTGGAACCCTCAGCGGCTGACCGTAAACCATCTCCGCCGAGAGCACTGCAGATCCTCCTTGGGCGCGACGCAACCCCAGCATCACCCAGGGCAGCTTGTCGACCCAGTTGCCGTCCGTAAGGCTGGTCTTAAGGGCCGCCTTCATGGAGCGATGGAGCTCAAAGAGGCCGTTAGCCTGAGGGTGGTAAGCGGTAGTCCTGTGCAGCTTAACCCCCAGACCGCCAGCCACCGCGTTCCAGAGCTCGGACATGAACTGCGAGCCCCTGTCCGAGGAAATGTCTGATGGGGTGCCAAAACGACACACCCACGTTGCAATGAAAGCCCGGGCAACGTCTGCGGCCGACGTCGACCCGAGCGGAACCGCCTCCGGCCAACGAGTCATCCTGTCCACCATAGTGAGGAGGTATGAGAAACCCTGAGAGGGAGGCAACGGACCAACTAAATCAATGTTAACATGGTCTAACCTCCTCTCCGGCACCAGGAAACGCTCCAAAGGGGCCTTCGTGTGGCGGTGCACCTTAGCGCGTTGACAAGCCACGCACTCCCCCGCCCAAGTCCTCACGTCTTTTTTAAGTCCATGCCAGACGAACTTTGTGGCCACCAAACGCACTGAAGGCTTAACGCCGGGGTGCGATAGGCCGTGCACTGCTTCAAACACCGAGCGCCTCCAGCAGGCGGGGACGACAGGCCGCGACAGGCCCGTAGAAACGTCACAAAGCAGAGTGATGTCCGCGTCGCCGAACACCACGTCCTCCAAGCGCAATCCAGTGCTCTCCAACTTAAGAGCCTGGACGCCAGGGTCAGCGACCTGGTCCGCCGCCATGCGCGTATAATCCAGGCCCAACTGGACGGCCCCGATGACGACCCTGGAGAGGCAATCAGCCACCAGGTTTGACTTGCCAGCCACATGCTTAATGTCCGTGGTAAACTCTGAAATGTACGAGAGCTGCCGCTGCTGACGCGCCGACCAAGGCTCCGCCACCTTCGACATGGCGAAGGTGAGCGGCTTGTGGTCGACAAACGCCGTGAACTCACGGCCCTCCAGCAAGAAACGGAAGTGCCGCACGGCCAAATAAAGACCCATGAGTTCACGGTCAAAAGCGCTGTACCTGCGTTCTCTGGGCGTAAGTTGGCGGCTGAAAAAGGCGAGCGGTTGCCAGCGCCCTCCACCCACTGTTCGTGCACCGCGCCGACCGCGTAGTCCGACGCATCTGTAGTGATAGAGATGGGTGCCGTGGGTGATGGGTGTGCCAGCAAAGCCGCCTGCGCCAACGCGCCTTGACCTCAGTAAAGCCCCTCCGTTTCCACCGTCCAGTCGATCGCCTGGAGGGGGGTCTTGCCTTTCAAAGCCTCATACAGCGGCCGCATGATGTGGGCAGCTCGGGCGATAAAACGGTGATAGAAAGTCACCATCCCCAGGAACTCCCGTAGCGACCGGACTGTGAGCGGGCGAGGAAAAGCCGCGACAGCCTCCACCTTCGCCGGCAGGGGTGTCGCCCCGCCGTCTGTGACGCGGTGTCCGAGGAAGTCAATGGCAGACAGCCCGAACTGGCACTTTGCAGGATTAATGATTAATCCATGATCGCTGAGCCGCGTGAAAAGGGCACGGAGGTGGGACAGGTGCTCTTCCACTGAAGCGCTGGCGGCAGTATGTCGTCCAGGTACACAAACACGAACGGCAGGTCCGTAGCACAGAATCCATCAGGCGCTGGAATATCTGAGCGGCGTTTTGAGCCCAAAAGGCATCCGCAGGAACTCAAAGCCCAAAAGGCGTAATCACCGCCGTCTTGGGAATGTCTAGAGGGTGCATGGGCACCTGGTGGTATCCACGCACCAGGTCCACTTTGAAAACACCTTTGCGCCGCCAGATGCGCCGAAAAGTCTTGTATGTGCGGCACCGGATAGCGGTCGGGCGTAGTGGCGTCATTGAGCCGACCATAGTCCCGCGAGGCGGAATCCGCCGTTCGGCTTGGGAACGACGTGCAGCGGAGAGGCCCAAGGGCTGTCGGAGCGGCGGACGATGCCCAGGCGCTCCATAGTCGAAAACTCCGCCCTCGCCACAGCCAGCTTAGAAGGGTTCAACCGCCGGGCCCTGGCGTAGACAGGAGGACCCTCCGTCGTGACGTGGTGCTCCACGCCATGCTTGGTAGTGAGTGCAGAAAAGGTGGGTAACGACAGGTCTGGAAACTCAGCCAAAAGTTTAAGAAAAATGTCTGACCCTGACAGCGAGCTCGACAGTCCGTCGTACGCTGCGCTGCCGAGTGTGCACACCAGGGAGGAAAACGTCAAGGCGTCAACCAAGCGTTTATTTTTAACGTCCACTAACAGTCCATGGGCACAAAAAAAATCTGCCCCAAGCAGGGGAAAAGAAATGTCCGCTGTCACAAACTCCCAGCTGAAACGCTGACCCCCGATGCACAAACACATAGGCCGCACGCCGTATGTGCGAATGGGGCCGCCATTAGCCGTCGTCAACCGCGGACCATGCTCTCCACGAGCGACGTCCTCCCTCGACGCAGGAACTACACTCCGCTGGGCACCCGTGTCACACAGAAAAAGGGTCTTCGAAATGCTGTCGTTGATGAAAAGGAGCCTGCCCGTGCCGCCCACGCTCACGGCCACTACTGAGCGCGGGCCCCTCCGTTTCCCGGAGGTTTGTAGCTGCATGGAGCGATGCACTTCTTTGCCTTTGTCCCGAAACGTGCGTGGTAAAAGCACTGTCCGGTGTCTCCACGCTGATTAGACATAGCCGCCTCCGGCCTCCGCCACGCCGTCCTGCCTGTAAACGGGCCGCCGAGCGTCACAGCCAACGCCTCCGCCTCAGGCTCTCGTACCGCCAGGAAAAAGCGGTCCGCCTCCTCAGCCAAGGCGCGGGGGTCTGTGATGGCCGTGTTGGCCAGCGCCGTCTGGACCCGGGGTGGCAAGCGGCGCAGGAAAACCTCCATGAACAATATCTGGGGATCTTCCCCCCCTAGCAGATTCAGCATTTTCTCCATGAGATGAGACGGTCTGCTGTCCCCCAGGCTCTGAATGTCAAGAATCTGGCGTGCTCTCTCCTTAGCCGATAAGCTAAATGTCTTAAGGAGGAGCTCTTTAATCGCCTCGTATTTGCCCTGTAGCGGGGGAGCAGCGATGAAACCCACCAACCTGGACGATGTGGAACTTCCCAGCGCCGTTACCACTAGGTAGTATTTTGCGTCCCCGTCACGGACCTGACAGCAGGCGAAGTGTGCCTCCACGTGGGCAAACCATGCCTCCGCCGCATGCTCCCAAAACTCCGGCAACTTTACATAAACATCACGCTCTGCCATGTTCACTAAGTTTCTGGAAACTTTCCTAGAAACGTCAGGGTCACCACTGTAGTACCGGAGATACGGAGTCGGAGGCGGAGTATTCAGGATCGAATTCCAATCTTTAATATCCATCCAGGAAGAGAACCTTAACAACACAACTGCCTAGCATAGCGAGTTAGCAGGAATGAAATGCATCAACCCCTGTGTTACCACTTAATCAAACCGTGTGGCAACACTATTCCTAAAGGTGAATTATGTTACATTACGTGTCACCACAACACGAACATATAAAAGTAAACAATGAACTGATTTTGTATCTTTATAGATCATTTCTGAGATTTAGCTTAAATTATGCTAACATTAAAACATTTTTACTGGACCAAGGAAGAGTTTATCAAAATTAGTCAGTCTTTTGTATGTTAAGAAAAGTCCTGTATATAGATTTCCCCAAGAGTTCCAGGAAATGAATAATGCAGATGTGTTTCATACATATCTGAAATCCCCTACAATAGCAATCAAACAATTTTAATGTATCAATTAGGACATTTTTCAAAGTAAAAGTCCTAAATGTTTAAAGAAATCGGTAATTTCTTTAATGTTTGAGTTGCTTTATATATGTATTTCCTCATAGTCCTAGGCAATAATGCTACACAATAAATAGAATGCTTCAATCGACTCGGTGATCGGTATTATCGGTGATCGGCAGATACTGATTTCAGTGATCGGTGATCGGCACCAAAAACCTGATCGGTGCATCTCTAATCATAACATCATCAAACCCTAGATGGTATTGAAAAGAGAACGTGCTGCATAGTAATATTTATTTTTGATTCCGTTTCCTAAAAGAAACTGCTTTCTATGAATGCATTCAATCAATGGGTGGTGAGAGTGTGCTCACCCGTGTGCGCGCATCACGGCAGAACTTCGATGTCGGCGCGCGCATCGCTCTGTCACGCGAGCCGAGAATTGTTGACGGGGGGTAGACGAAAATTACAGAGTGGCGGGTGGAGATTTCACCCTGTTATTGGAGGCACCGCTGGGATGATTAACGTCGGGCTCATTGTGACAAGGAGCGGGATTTGACGGAGACGTCCGCGCGCAGCTACGGGGACGATCCGCGCGCAGCTAAGGGGGCGCGGCTTCATCAGACACCATGGAGCTTGAGGAGTTGGCAGAGACCGTGTCGCAGAGACTGTGGTTGATGCAGCTGAGTCAGCTCAAAGAGGTGTGTCAAGAAGCTAAAATCAAAAGTGGTAATGTCATAACAAGACGAGCATTAATCAGACAAATAAACGAATCTATGGATGATGTCATTAATGACGAAGATCAGGAAAGTGCAAGGCATTTCCTAAGGACAATGTTGGAAACAGTTGATCAGATAAATGGAAATACTGAAAGCACAGAAACAAAGGAAAGTACAGAAAATACAGGATCAGACAGTCAGAAAGTAACTGATGAAGTGAGTTTGGCTGAAAAATATTCACAGCTCCAGCTTTCTAGTGAAGCTCTACATGATGAAGTTAGGAGGCTGAGCGACAGAATGAGCGGGACACCTCCAAGATCAGGTCCTGCTTCGTCAAATGTGTTAATTTCTCCTGTGAACAGACCACCAGAAGTAACCATTAGGAGAGAGTTCAAGATCTGTGGCCAGATTGGAGAAAAAGGACAGAAAGACAGACTCTCATACACAAATCTGACGCACCAGATTGATAAAGGTCTCCGCGGAGGACACAGTGAGGCTGAAGTCATGGAGGCTGTGATCAAATCAATCAGTCCGGGTTTGAGTATTCGAGATATGCTTGAGATTAAAAGTGACCTCACCCTGCCACAGTTGAAATCCATTTTAAAGGGGCACTTTAAAGAGGAAAGCTCTACTGACCTATACCATTACATTACATTACATGTCATTTAGCAGACGCTTTTATCCAAAGCGACTTACAATAAGTGCATTTCAACCTAGAGTACAAACTAAGAACAACAAGAATACAGGAAGTAACATTTCCTCAACATAGTCGAACTACAAAAGTACCATAAGTAAGTGCTATCTAAGTGCCACTGAAGTGCTAATCTGTGTTTTAATCCAGATATAGTCGGAAAAGGTGTGTTTTCAGTCTCCGACGGAAGATGTAGAGACTTTCTGCTGTCCTGATGTCAGTGGGGAGCTCGTTCCACCACTGAGGAGCCAGGACAGCAAACAGTCTGGATTTCGAGTGATTAGCTCGAGGTGCAGTAGTCACAAGTCGATTGGCTGTTGCAGAGCGGAGCGAATGTGCCGGGGTGTACGGTGTGACCATATCCCGGATGTAGACGGGGCCCGATCCGTCTAGAGCACGGTACGCCAGGACCAGTGTTTTGAAGCGGATGCGAGCAGCCACCGGTAACCAGTGGAGAGAGCGGAGGAGCGGAGTGGTGTGGGTAAATTTCGGGAGGCTGAAGACCAGTCGAGCTGCTGCATTCTGGATGAGCTGCAGGGGTCGGATGGCCTTAGCAGGTAGACCAGCCAGGAGGGAGTTGCAGTAGTGACAGAGATATTAATGTGTGTTATGTTTTTGCTTATCGTATCTTAAACTAAACAATCAGAGGAGCTTCCCAAACTCCGCGTTCCCACCCGAAGGTTGTGTTATGTGTCTGGGGAGTCGGATAAGGAAGGGAGGATAAACCAGACGGAAGGAATATGTCAACATGTCCTCAGTTCCACTTCTCCATCTGTTGTTATGGGTGTGTGTGTTCAACTTTCAATAAAAGGCTGGACCAAAGGGTGGCTCGGAATGTCTTGAGGTCGTCGTGATCGAAGCACGTGCGTCCGAGCTTCCCCTTTGGCCAAAGCTTTCGAAGATACTACGTTGTCTGTGATTCATTTCTCACCTCCTTGAACGTGAATATTTTACATGATATAAAGAGGTAAAAACCTATCATAACTTGGTGCCGTGACCCGGATCCCAACATACCCATCGGCTGGATTTTTCTTTTTCCTGCGGAGCCACTGACACCTGTGCAAGGCCCCGACTGATCATCGGATTAAGAGACCGCTCAGCAGTGGATAATAATTTCTGCAGAGAGGAGATCCAGTCGTGGATTGACGGGATCCGGCGGATCGGAAGACCGAGGAGACTGATCCAGACAAAGTACGTATGGTTTTGCCCTTTTGCGAAAAAAAAATAAAGGTTGATTACGCGCCGTAAAAATAAGGTTTTGCCCTTTTGAGAAATAAAGGTTGACTACGTGTCGGAAAAAATAAGGTTTTGCCCTTTTGCGAGAAATAAAGGTTGACTACTGTCGAAAAATAAGTGTGGTGAACTAATACATTGTGGGAGAACTATGTGTTTGTTTTGTTTGTTTATATTAAGTGTTGTGAACTAATACATATTCGTGGGAGGTTATATGTGTTTGTTTAGCTTTGTTTGTTTATATGTGGTTGTGAATGAATGCTGTGACTCTATTGAATCAGCGTCCGACCTGTTCAATTAGACAACCACAGATTGGCAAGTTTGGGTAAAGAAACGAGAAATGTACTAATACTATACGATCACACCATAAACAATGGGTAATTCTCACGGAAAGCCTGAAGGCGAATTTTCAGGCGACGCATTGTTTATGTTCAAACAGGACTCAGATAGTGTAAAATATCTGAGAAAATGGAAAACAAAATACGGCTTTTCCGGCGAACTAAATGTTTTTGAGATAGAAACAATCTGTAAAAATCTAAAAACCATCGCCATAGAAAACAAAATACCTAGACTCAGCGAATCAAAACATCACGAACTAAAACAAGCGGAACAGTGGTTCCGAGCAGCAAAAGAAAGGGCAAAAGCCCACGAAAAAGAAAAATTAAGACCCGTAGAAATCACGCGAGGGAAAAATAGTTCACAAGCCCTGTACACAAAAACCGAGTTGGACGAGACCAACGTAAAAGCAGTTCACCAGCACCCCGTAGCAACAGCGTCCAGCTCCGGAGAGGAGCCACAGAGCGAGCCGGATGACGAGGAGGACGTATCACCTCCAGCATACGACCGCGTCACCACACCGTTATATCCCAAATTAAAGAGCTCCAGGACCCAAAGCCCCCACCGATTTCCACACGCCTACGTAACCGTCCCACCAACATACCGAAAAACGCAAACGCATTTCCAATGTTACAAGTCTCTAATCCACATGATGCGAACACACCCGCGTATGTGTTCCGGCCATGGATGGAGGCCGAATGTACCAATGCATGTGAAGGAGTTACTCCACCACAGAAAAACTTTGATCAGTTCGTATTAGATTTGTTCATGCTGGCCGAATCCTACAAATTAAACGGCAAGGAAATGGAGAAAGTTATGCAGAAAATGTTCGTGCTACTGTTGGTTTTTGGACAACATCACACCACCTGGACAGGACTCACTGGAAGAAAGAGCGGTAGACTTCTACGTTATATCTTATTAGCGTTTTATTCAGAAATCAGGATACAGGTGGACAATCATTTGTGGACCCTTCTCCAGAGCTCTGACCGATGGCCTCGGCACCGGAGAAAAAGACCACGACTTAGAGTGCGCGGCCATTTTAAATAGCCGAAAGGAACAGTTCTGATTCGTCAGGAGATAAGGGGGCGGTGTCTTCTCATTGGTTCTTGTTGCCAGCTCCCGCCTCTGCCGCTCCTTCATTGGTTCTTCTCGTCTGCCAATGAGTTCACATGTTGTGAAAAGGTGGGGGGAAGAGGAGATAGTTGATTTAATAGACCCTCTCTTGTAAGAAGACTTCCTTCGGGCCTTATCTCTTCAGGGATGAGGCCTGGATCTTCTCCGAAGGTCGTCCACACACCGGGGGGGGGCTTCTTCCCACGTGTGAGTGTGTGTGTGAGGGGATCGGTGAAGGGGGTCAGTGAGGAGAGACAGTGAGGGTTTAAAGTGTCTAAGAAGGAGAATAAATGGCCCCATCTGGACCCTTGTTATCTATCCTCCCGATGAGGTAAGGACTGTGATTGCTCTTTCTAAACAATGAATACAATGAGCTCTTTCTCTAGTCATCTTCTTTGATGAGTGCAGTGCAGAAGGGGGGTTTACATCAACATTCCTTAGGTGTCACTGTTATCTTTCTTTAGATCAGCTCAGACACCAGAGTGCTCCGCTGGAGGTTTTAACTTCCATTCAGTGTTTTCCATCTTACACATAATCTATATGCAAACAATACTAAGTTATGCTAAACTATAATATATATTCTTTAACAATCCCTCTTTTCACATCCGCTGGATGTGAACCCTTCCTCTGGGAATATTTATTTCCCACTTGCTGCCAGATCTTGTCATGGCCTGCCCTCCTCGTCCTGTCTTAGCTCTGCCATTTGATGTGAATAAGTCTCCTGAAATATAATCTTTCGTTGCCGAGATTAAGGTCCCATAAGACCTGTAAAATACCTATTTCTCGGGGAGAGTGTCTCTCTCTGTTAGGGATGGGAATAGGGGCGTGGTTTCTGTCATGTGGTACTCCGATCCACCCTCTTATATCTTCCATCCTAGGGAAGTCAGTAGGTCTGTGTGCATTAGTGTGCAGGTGTCGAAGGAAAGAGGTGAAATTGAGAGTGGTCAGGCAGGGGGGGGGTCTTGCATCCTAGCGGCTGGTGAGTAGCAGGTTGGCATCCTGATAACCAGTTGACGATCCGGTCCCCGCTGCAACTCATCTGCTTCTACCTGGTCTGGTCCTGGAAGTCCTTCTGGTCCTCTGCTCCTCTGGTCCTCTGCGTCAGCGTCTCCTCCGGCTGTCGATGGGGTCTTTATCCGGTGGTCTCGAACTTGATTTCGTCTGGATCGTCCTGGTCAGGCTTGTTGTTCTTCTTCCACTGGTGTCGCATGGGCCCTGGATTCGACATAAATCCCATGTGCAGCATCGTGGGTGGTAGAGCGTGCTCTTCATTGGCTCCTCAGTCTCTCAGCCGGGTGATGATGGTGTCCGATGCTCCTGTGGGCAGCTCCTCATGGCAGGTCCTCACAGCAGGCAGTCAGCACACGATGGAGGTCGATGCTGGAGCGTCAGGTGTAGCTGTTGAAGAGAATGAGAAAACACAACACAACAGCCACTAGGCCGGATCTATATAGAATGTGACACTTGACTATGAAAAATTGTATTTTAATTTCTATATTTAATAAGTATCTAATACTTTCTAGGCTTGAATTCGCAATCTTTAACTGAGTCGGAGGAACAGCTTCTCACCCGTGTGGAGGAATCATCTATTAAGTGGCCATCCGTCGTCAACAGAGTCTTAATTACTTATCCAATCAATCTAACTTTATTTATCTTTACTGGTTATGATAAATGTAATTGATCCTATCTATGGCCCTTAACTAGGGCATAGAAATATTCAAATCCTACTAGGATCTGATAGCAGGCAGGTATTCGTCCGTCAATCTTCTCTTTCGTCCTTTGAAAGCATCATGGGAAAACAAACAGTCGCACCCGGTGGTGCAGCTAATGGCAAGTCTCACACAGTGAACAGTGAGAGTTGATGTCGTATGCGACAACTTTCTGTGCTGCAGTCTTAACTCTCGCTCCTGCGCCTAGGCAGAAATGTGTGGAAGTGACCTCACATCTGTTAGTCAGAATTACCCTGATGAGGCAACTATTCAGCGGCTGGTTGTGATTCTTCGGCCGGCTGATCTGCAAATGTACAATGTGTTATACGGTGCTCCTCTCTTGGTGAAGCCTCTCACCTGGAGGGCGCTGTGAAGTCCTATGACTTCAAAACACCCTGTCCACCTGGGCTCAGTCCACTTCCCATGTGAACCTCGAGTCTTACTCAGTCACCTGGTTCCACTGATGACTCATCAGCTGGCTCCTAGTGGGCTTCAGCAACCTGCTTGGAGAAAAACTTAGATCTGGTCAGTTATTATTATTATTTTTTTTTTTTCAGAATATTCTCTGAAATATGTCAAGTCTAGGACTGTCTCCTAACTCTGTAGACCCCGCATGGGTCTTCATGTCAATAACTCATGGGAGAGAAATGTTCTCCCTCCTTTGAGGATAATTTAGCCATCATTGTCTCAATTGCTTCAATTGTTGATTAGCTCTCGCGACTATCACCTGTGATTGGGCAATAGACTGCTCCGTCTGAATGTGCTCTCTAGAAATATTTCTCAACTTCTTGTAGGTGTTGGTTTGCAAAAATGTGTGCCATTGTCAGATCTGATTCTCCTTTTAACAGCATATCTCAGCATCAGTTTCTTCTTTAGACAATTCACCACTGTCTTTGCAACCTTTCATTGCCTGTCGTCTCTCTCTGTCTCCTTCTTGTCTCCTTTCTGTCTCCTTTCTTTTCTTTTCCTGTCTTTCCTACTTTTCTTTTCCTGTCTTTCCTGGCAGGTTCTTCTCTAAACCTCAAATGAATAATCTTACGATAGTGACAAGAGTCAGTCCCATGACTATTAGAACAGTTTGTCTGACTTCCAGCTGTTCCTATAGTGGTTTGCGGGGGGACCTTCTAGCTGGGCTATCAGGCTCCCCGAAACACCTACGGAACGACCTCTGTGGCATCAACATTTTTCGATCTGATAGTGTTTCTGTCAATGTCCCTGTTGGACAGGTGGCTGGGGCACAATGTGTCAGGTGGTGTCAAGGTGCCTCTGCCTTACCCTTGACCTGGACCGAGTGTGAAGTAACCTCCTTCGCTTCGTACAGACCAGTCCACCTAGGCTCAGTCCACTTCCTCTTGTGAACCCTGACCCTGACCCAGTCACCTACTTTTACTTTGGTTGGCTCTGCTGCCTCCTGATCGATCGTCTGGGCTCGAACAACCTGGTTTGAGAGAGCTTTTGGTGAGAGAGAAATTAGAGCTTTTATATATTCTGACATTTCAATTTTACAGAAATCCAGAGGTGGCATATGACCTCCATCTCTGGGTGGCTCTGGCATACTTCTTCCTGTTATCAACTCACTTGGTGGCGTCTTCCCCCCTGGTAATGATCTCATGGTCATCAGTACCTAGTGGAAGCGCCTTCGCACATTATCCTCTTAATTATTTGATTGGCTCTCTCGACCAATCCTTGAGACTGAGGGTGATATATAGACCCAAACTTGTAGGTTATGCCCAGTGCATATCAACTTTCCCCAGCAGTTTGTTAAAATGTGTTCCGTTGTCGGACCTGATGCGTCTTGTAACTCTATACCTTGAGTGTGTGCATGTGCACTATATGGGATGTGATCAAACACTCGCAAGTTATGTGTACAGGAGTGGCGGCTCTTCTTCGAATCTGTCGACGTTGAACCCCATCTACTATCACCACAACTATGGAAGGAACACAAATAAGATTACATCTTTTCATTTATCAAGCATATTTATGATTTCAAAAATTATTTTTTATGATTCTCTGGGGTCCCTGATTCTAAACCTACTGATATCTGATCTATTAGTCTGTACTTGTTCTGCCCTCCTCTTAATAGTCTGTCCTCAACATAGATTGTTGTGTGCTTCTATCCCTCTTTTGAAATAGGATGGAATTCCTAAATCCGTCCTTTTCAATAATAATAATCTTAATAAACAGTCAACCTCTAGAATTCGTTACTTTAAACAAAACTGCCAATTTAGCACGTCGCATATATAGGTGTCAGTTTCTTAACAGCTCATGAGAAATCGATTACTCGTACGTCCAACGGACGACTGTAATAATAACCACTATTTTTCCAAAAAACAGTAAACCCAAGACTATCCTTTGAAACCGACTAAAATAAAAATAAAACTCAGTTTTTGAAATGGTGATGAGAAATCAATTACTCGTACGCCTAACGGCATTACTGTAATAATAACCACTATTGTTTATCAGAAATCAATAGTAAACCCACCACTATTCTCTAAAACTGTCAATCAATCAAAACAGTCAACTTCTAGAAGAAAGGAGAGAAATAAAATAAAAAATGCTTGCGTCTGTCAAATCAATGCAGGAGAACCATGTCTTGTCTGAACTCACAGCGTCATCATTGTGCTTGGGTAAGGAATGTCATAATAAGTCGGCCTAATTAGTAAAGAACGGGTTACACATTTATTTATTGGCCCCAAATCAAGGCCCATTTTCCAAGTTTTACGAAATTTAATTAATTAATGTATTCCAGGGCGCCCTCGTCCTCTCCAGTACACCTGCCTATAACAACCATTCTATGATTTAAAAAATATATCTAGTCTGTTCCATCCTTAAGGGATGCTGGTGATGATTAAATTGGAATCGTACGTAGTTTTAACTCTATCTCTATGGGAGCTATCAGAATCAGTCACACATCAGTTCACCCTTTAGTCCTAAAAGTGTCTGGAAATAAGTTTCGCATGTTGTCAGTGTCCCCATGATCAGTGTTCTCTCTACTATGTGTGTGGCTAAGCATGTGTCTCTAATACTAACTGGACCTCCGATGTGTGTGCAGTTCTTTACATGTTCTCAAATGTGGAGTAATGCAAGTGTTCATTTTGTTTGTGCACCCAGTCCGTAGCATCAGCCTCTGCTTTCACCATTGTTCTTCTCTGTGCCTCCACTCTGGACCAACACTGTGATGTGGAGCTGCGGTGTCAACGACTGCATTCAATCTGCAACTCTGGTGTTCATTCACCGGCGCTGCTACTCCTTGCTTCTCTGCATAGATCTCCAAGCCTCCACAGTTGGGTCTTCATGAACCTCAATCTCGTGTTGCAGGCAGTCCCTCAGGATCTCAGATCTCATCTTGTATCAAGGTGTAGTTAAGGGCACAATGTCTTTGGTCCCCTGGTGGCGAGTAGGGATGCAGGACTTTGAACCAAAGTCTCCACTGCTGGCTGTTGTCATGCAGAGGTGTGATGTCATCATCATCTACTCTGTCCCACCGGACCCTTTGCTTCTTGTTCAGTGTCTCTTTAGTCTCCAGTTGAATCATTGGGTGACTAGTGGGTGTGGCACATTTCTGTTCAGTGAGTACAGTTCGCTGTCAGCTGTTGGATCTGGGCACGCCTAATTCTGTGTCTCTGGTCCGGGCCTGGTGCCGTGGATCACTATTGCCTTGTGGCTGTGGCTGTGTGTTGGGTGCTTGTTATGGCGGGGTTTAGACATTATGAGAGTACTGAAGTGGTTCTGACTGAGACTGCTAACCCTGTGGTGGATCAGGACAAAAATTAGCCCAATGTCCAGCCTGACTATAATTAAAAGTTATTAATACTCGTCTAAAGCCTCCGTTGCCCCAGTTGTTACTCCTCTTACTCCTGAACGGGCTTCTTTTATGCATATTATCTCTCTGTTGTTGAGCCCCAACGTGGGGCTGCTGACCCACCTGTTGCGGGACATTAGGTTTGAGGGAACTAAGCTTGAAGCGGTGCAAACGTGGCTTGCTGTGGCTGTTGATAGATCAGTGCTTATGGATTTGGAGGAGGGGCTGGATACAGACTATGATGTATTGTGGTTGTGCTGCAGTCTGCTGCAGAGGGGCTGTTGAGGGGAGTTTGTTGCTGTTGTTGAACAGGGGTTCCCTGGGGTCCATTGTACCCTCCAGGTCCTCCATAACTTCCTCCTCTGTATCTTCCTCTTCCTCCTTTTCCTCTGCCACCTCTTCCATAATAGTTACCTTTTGGCCTCTTACAGTTCTTGGCAGAGTGCCCTGGCTCATCACAGTTGTAGCAATTGTGTGGGCCTGTTCCTCTTCCTCTGCCACCTCTTCCGTAATAGTTACCTCTAGGCCTCTTACAGTCTCTGGCAAAGTGCCTGGCTCCTCACATATGAAACAATTGTATGGGCCTATTGTCCTGCCTCCTCTGCCAGGTACATAGTTGGAGTCGTCATGGTGTCGTGTGTCGTCAGTCTGTCCGCACCACCCGTTATTCAACGGCTGGGGATTCATCTTTGGGGACCGTGTGGGTTGGGGAGGGTAGACGGGAAGAAGGGGGCTAATTGTTGTTGTTGTGTTCTTTTATATTTATCTGGGTGTCTACAAATGTCCGTTTTCTGTTAGTATTGTCAAAATACGTATTTATTAAAAACTATGTTTCAGAAAGGAAAATGATGGTCACACACTATCAATTAATAGTTATCTTCAAAAAGAATTCTTCCGTCCTTGTTCTGCTCTGTTATTGTCTCGCTGCTTTGTGTGCCTCGAGGGTGTAAAACGGCGCGCGCAGCTAAGTGGATAGGGGAGGGGCCGCTCTGTCTGTGACGGCGCGTGCGCTCCGCGGGGACGCGCAGCCGCTCGTCTCCTCCGCCTGTGTTTACGTTTTCTGCTCTTGTTTAAGCGGAGTTACCTCTTTGTTTCTCCGTATCCTCCTCAATCTCAAACTCGTAACTGCTTTTAAACGTAGTACATAATCGCCATACAATGTGTTCTTTACTCGGCAGCGTGCCTTTCAAAACAATAAATCCTTATTTATCACTCGTGCAATTCAACAGACTAGAGCTTGCGTTGACACCGTGAGGTTTCGACTCTGCTTTGTTGATTCCACTTTGACAACACTTATTCACCACCGGTATTCAACATTCATTCACAGTTTATGCATACACGTGTTCTGATGCGAGGCCGCCCGTCTTGATGCCGCCGGGCCTCTTTAGAGACTTCTACGTGCGAGGCCACCTCGTCTTCGATGCCACACCGGCTCTCTGCAGAGTCTTCTCGTGCGAGGCGCAGAGTCTTCTACGCTGAGGCCACCTCGTCTTCGATGCCACACCGGCTCTCTTGCAGAGTCTTCTACGTGCGAGGCCACCTCGTCTTTCTGTCAAACTGTGATGATTTCCCTTTTTACGCTTTATTTTAATTTTAAATCAAGTCAAAACATTTTGCAGTTTCAATACTCACTTCCAATACTTCTGATCAAATTTAGAGTATTCAATCTGACTGATTTAAATGAATAGGTTCAGTCCTACCTTATTTTGTACACCGGTGTTTTGATCAGGGTTCTTGGAGTGGGCCTTGAACGCAGTGGTCCGTCCTGGGGTCTCTCGTGCTCGTCCTCCTCAGGTCTTTGGACCGGATTTCACAACCATCCTCTGCTACCATTTGTTGGTTTTGGACAACATCACACCACCTGGACAGGACTCACTGGAAGAAAGAGCGGTAGACTTCTACGTTATATCTTATTAGCGTTTTATTCAGAAATCAGGATACAGGTGGACAATCATTTGTGGACCCTTCTCCAGAGCTCTGACCGATGGCCTCGGCACCGGAGAAAAAGACCACGACTTAGAGTCTTGTGACCATTTTAAATAGCCGAAAGGAACAGTTCTGATTCGTCAGAGATAAGGGGTGTCTTCTCATTGGTTCTTGTTGCCAGCTCCCGCCTCTGCCGCTCCTTCATTGGTTCTTCTCGTCTGCCAATGAGCTCACATGTTGTGTAAAGGTGGGGAGAGGAGATAGTTGATTTAATAGACCCTCTCTTGTAAGAAGACTTCTTCGGGCCTTATCTCTTCAGGGATGAGGCCTGGATCTTCTCCGAAGTCGTCCACACACCGGGGGCTTCTTCCCACGTGTGTGAGTGTGTGCGTGTGAGGGGGATCGGTGAAGGGGGGGTCAGTGAGGAGAGACAGTGAGGGTTTAAAGTGTCTAAGAAGGAGAATAAATGGCCCCATCTGGACCCTTGTTATCTATCCTCCCGATGAGGTAAGGACTGTGATTGCTCTTTCTAAACAATGAATACAATGAGCTCTTTCTCTAGTCATCTTCTTTGATGAGTGCAGTGCAGAAGGGGGGTTTACATCAACATTCCTTAGGTGTCACTGTTATCTTTCTTTAGATCAGCTCAGACACCAGAGTGCTCCGCTGGAGGTTTTAACTTCCATTCAGTGTTTTCCATCTTACACATAATCTATATGCAAACAATACTAAGCTATGCTAAACTATAATATATATTCTTTAACACTACGATGGGTGAAGTGCAGAGGGGATTATACAGGAATAGTGAACGAAGGAGCACCCTTTGTCCACCCATTGAACGGTCCAATGGTCGGGCGTTACAGAGACCAGGTAGAGGCCGTTATGACAAGAGCTCGCCCACTGTTCCAACAATCAGCATCCCACAGCAGATTAGCTGCATGTAAACAGGGACCCGGAGAGTCAGTCTCCGAGTTCCAATTCCTACGAGGAGGAACACAGGGCAAGCAGTGGGATCCCCACGAGGAAGGGAGGAACACCCTACCAACAATCATTGAAACACGGCATCCTCCGTGGTATCCAGAAACCTATAGAGGACTGGATTAGAAAACACTGCGTCACTTGGGAAACAGCTAACATGGACACAATTATGTCAAATGCACGCAGAAAAACCTCATTAAACTGAAAATGAACAAAGGACCAGAGGTCTACGTTCGAGAGGGGATTTTGGACTGACTGCATACCAGGGGAGGGAAACCACAAGGGGAGGGTACCGGGGAGGCCGAGGAAGAGGCCGTGGACAGACTCGAGGGAGGGGTAGAGGCGAAATGAGGAAGAATGTTGGCCCTGGAGAGGTTGGACATTGGTCACGTGAATGCCCCAACCCTAAGTGGGGGTGGAAACGTCCCCAATGACAACCACAGAGCAGCCCCAGCACCCTCGTAGAGAACGAGACTGACTACGAGGAGACTAACAAACAGAAAGATGAAGTAATGTTAGACATTTGTGGTGCTTGGGGTATGTTAAACGCATTAACAACAAAACCGTACAGAAAGATTGAGTGTAACGGGAAAACAGTGGAGTTTTTATGTGACACTGGAGCATGTAAAACGGTACTGACCCAAGTGCCCCCGGACACTACATTTACCGAAGAGACCATTATGAATAAAATGTGCCAATGGTAAACTAGCTCGTCACAAGGTGACAAAAAACATAAGTATGACAGACCCCGAGACCGGACGAAACTGTAAAATTCCTGTCATAGTCGATCCTCAATGTCCAGTACCACTATTAGGAAGAGACGCCATGTTGTCCCTAAAAATATACGTGACCCCGGTGCGAGGAGGAATGGTCGCAAAAGCATTGTCAGACGAAGACTCCGAGGGAGTGTACAATGCCCAGATGAGTGAGACCATACACTTCTCCTACGAGGTAAACAAAGACGTAGAGACATGGCTTAAAAACCGATTCGGAGAAACAAACAGCCCTTATACTGATCACAGACAGAAATTGCATTTAACTATGAGGGTGGGGGGAGAAAATGATCTACAGTACGTACAGGCGTTTTTGGCCCATGACCTTGTAAGGATTATGGCCTCCTATCTACTGAAGGACATTCCGGGAAATGTGTGGCTACAATGTGAATTGGAACACACAGACAGACCATTGTTCCAGGTCCAAAACAGCGTTCCTCATGTTTCCATTAAAAAAGCCAAAAACTCCGAATGGAAGGATATGGGGCCCCGAGCTAAACGCGCAACCATGGTAACCGATTGGCATCCCACTCCGTCATCTGATGACATGCAATGGGAAACCAGCGGTTCCACTGGGTTCAAGTACACCTCAAAATCACTGTACGGGCTGAACCAAAGATAAGAGAACAAAAAATAGACGACACATGAGATAATGTAATGACACTGGAGGAATCAATGCCAAAATTCCTCCAGAACATGCCATCCACTTTGTGGACTAAAGGACCAGCCGATGTGGGTTTAATAACAACAGCCGAGCCAGTTGTGTTGACACCAAAAGTGATTTCAGACCATGTGTTAGACAGTATCAATTAAAACCCGATGCAAAAAGGGCATTGCTCCGTAATCCAGGAATTACTAAAAGCAGGGTTTTGAAAGAATGTCCAAGCTCTCCTGTAATACAGCTATCTTTCCAGTGAAAAGGCGAATGGTAAAGACTGGCGAATGATACAGGATCTCAGACCTGTGAATGCTGCTGTAATCATCAGAGCTCCAGTGGTCCCGGATCCACATACCATTCTGAACCAGATAGAAGCAGACAAAAATTGTTTTTCAGTAATAGATTTAAGCAACGCCTTCTTTTCTATTCCTGTACACGAAGACAGTCAATATTGGTTTGCATTCACATATGAAGGAAAGAGGTACACCTACACACGATTACCTCAGGGATATGCTGAAAGTCCCGCAATATTCTCAGCCGAAATTCAAAAAGTCGTGTCAGCAGCAAATCTGCCTAATGATAGCCAAATAATAACATATGTGGACGACATTTTGTTGTCCTCCACATCTCAAGAAGCATGTGAACAGGACACGAGAGCTACTTCTCCATTTAGGAAAATCGGGTGCAAGGTCAACAAGGACAAGTTACAGGCAGCAAAGGCAGAAGTAACTTATTTAGGCCATGCAATCAGTGGAGAAGGAAAACGTTACTAATGACAGAAAGAAAGCAATATTAAATGCCCGAAACCAGAAACAAAGAAACAAATGTTGTCTTTTCTTGGGCTGTGTAATTATTGCCGATGCGTTCATACCAGAGTATGCTAAAGAAACTGCGCCCTGTTGGCATTAGTGTATGACAAGCCACTTGCTCTAAACGACAGACTAACATGGACCTGTGAAGCTAATGAAGCTTTTGACAAAACAAAACAACTACTGCGGTAGCACAGTTCTAGCTCACCTAACTATAAAGGAGTTCACTTTGGCAGTGGACTGCAAAGAGGGTTTATGACATCAGTTTTGCTGCAACCAGCTGGAGATAAATGAGACCTGTAGCGTTTCATTCGAAACGCTTGGATACAGTTGCTCAAGCCATGCCCGAATGTGTCCAATCCATTGCAGCAGCTGCAATGGCCGTGGAACAAACGGCAGATATCATTTGTTTCATCCCACCATATTGATGGTTACTCATGCAGTAAGTGCCTTATTGCTACAAGCAAAACTAACATTCCTGTCACCAGCGAGACAATTGCATTACACAGCGGTGTTACTTAGGCCAAGGTCACATAACCATCCAAGATGTATCACCATTAATCCAGCATGGTTTGTTTCCCCAACAGATGCCGCGTCTCAATATAACAGAGGACTCTGGTCTAATCTTTAGTCAAGTCTCATTCCAGATTGATCATCAGAGTTGATGCCATAGGCTCTCTGAGAATGACACTGGACTCGAGTAGCCTCTGAAGAAGAAGACAGTGAGGAAGAGGAGGTTTGCTGCCTGGTACATAACAACCTCAGACCCATGAAACTGGAAGCAAAGCGTCATGAAAAGCTTGAGCACTGTGGCGTATGCTCAACTAATCTCGAAGAATCCCGCTTAGTTTTGCGAGATAAGTCTTAAAACATATAAGAAGGCCCTCAATATTGCCAGAGCAGCCTATTACTCATCAATAATAGAAAAAAATAAAAACAACCCCAGGTTCTCTCTCAGCTCTGTGTGAGCTGACAGAGAGTCACAACTCTGTGGAGCGACATCTCCTATAAACCTCAGTGTTAACAGCCGATTATGAACTTCTTTAATGAAAGATTTTAACTCATTAGGGACAAGATTAATAATCTCTTGCCCTTAACCAGTGCCAATCTGTTCTCCAAGTGGAATTAGCCTTGAAACACGCTGTGTACTGGTATGTATATTTGGAGAGATTTTCTCCTATCCTTCGTGACCAATTACTTTCAACGGTTTCTATCAATTATCGAACACGTCTGTCTCTTGGACCCCATCCCGACAGGGCTGCTTAAAGACGTTTTGCCTTTAATTCAGGCTCTCTGTTGTAGATTATCAATGTGTCTCTGCTAACGGGCCACGTGCCACACTCCTTCAAGGTGGCTGTTACATAAACCTCTCCCTAAAGAAGCCCACTCTGGATCTGAAGTGTACACAACTACAGACCCGATCTCCTAACCTCCCTTCCTCTCAAGATCCTTGAGAAAGTGGTACTTAAATCAGTTGTCGAGCTTTCTACATCATAATAGTTTATTTGAGAATTTCAATCAGGAGTTTGAAAACACCACAGCACAGGCGATCAGCACTGGTGAAAATTACAAATAACCTATAATGGCAGCAGATAAAGGACTCCTCTTTCTGTCCTGGTCTTGTTAGACTATGGTGCTGCATTCGACACCATTGACCATGACATCCTGTTACAGAGACTGGGCAGTGATTGGCATTTCAGGCACGTACTAATTTGGTTTAAATCCTGTTATCAGATGTCGATCTCAGTTTGTATTTATAGCGATGGCGCTTGACTACCTGGCGTTAATCACGGGGTTCCACAAGGTTCTGTGCGGATAATTTTGTTTTTACCTTATATACATGCTTCCTTTGGGCAATATTGTCAGAAGCCTCATAAACTTTCATTGTTATGCAGATGGACACTCAACTATATTTATCGATAAATGAGGGAGGATACAACCAATCCTCTGTAAAATTCGCTATGCATATCTTAAAGACACATAAAAATATGGATGACCGGCAACTTCTTGATGTTAAACTCAGATGAAACCGAAGTAATTTAATCGGCCTGGAGCACCTCAGAGATCAAATTATCTGGTGATGTGGATTCACAAGCGACATTGCCCTGGCATCCAACACCACTGTAGAAGAATCATAACTGTTATCTTTGATCGGGACTTGTCCTTTAACTCCCACAGTAAAGCAAATCTCAAGGACTGCATTCTTTCATTCCGTAATGTTTCAAAAATCAGGCGCATCTTGTATCAAAAGATACAGAAAAATTAGTTCACGCGTTAGATTACTTCGAGACTGGGATTACTGCAACTCCTGCCATTGTGAGCTGCTCTATCAAATCTCTTAGGTCTTTCAGTTGATCCAGAATGCTGCAGCTCGTGTTCTCACTTGAAACTAAGAAAAGAGATCACATCACTCCTACCTAGCTGCTGCTGCACTAGCTCCCCAGTAAAAATAGGAATCACTTTGTAAAATTCTTCTCTTAACCTACAAAGCCTTGATTGGTGATGCTCCATATATCTTGAGAGCTTGTAGTACCATATTGCCCTCACTAGAGAGCTACGCCATCAATCTTGCGGACTACTTGTAGTTCCTAGAGTCTTAAAAAGTAGAGATAGGGTTTCAAGGCCTTTGGTTATCAAGCTCCTCTTTTATGGAACCAGCTTCCAATTTCAGTCCGGGAAGCAGACACAGCTTCTCAGTTTAAGAGTAGACTTAAGACCTTCTCTCTTGACAGAGCTTATCGTTGAATGCCATAACCAGGTTGCCCTGGTCCAGCCCTTGATATATGCTGCCTATGGGCTTATAGCTGCCGGGGGACATTTTAGGATGCTACCGATTACCTATCTCATCTTTTTCTCTTTAGCAGGATGAATTTTCATCTCTCAATCACCGTTACTAACTCTGCTTTCTCCCGGAAGTCCTTTTGACTTTACGTCTCATGGGGTCGCCGGACCCTATGAGGCAACATAAATCCCTATCTGCCTGATGATGGATACGTCTGGGTCGGTAATTCCTGCTGCTTGACTACGCCACTGTCCTGTTGAAGACTACCACTTGCTCCTCTCCCACCGCCTATCTGCCTGGTATTGGATCGTGGAGGTCATAAATGGAACTATGCCTACTATAGACTACCATTCACACTCTGTCATATTCATTGAATGTATTTTAACTCTAAATCTGTCGCTTCTGTACACATTACATCTATTGCATCTGTCACATCCTAGGGAGAGGTTCCTCCTCCTATTGCCTCTCCTCAGGTTTCTTCCTTTTTTTCCCCTGAAGAGGGTTATTTGGGAGTTTTTCTGGTCCGATGTGAGGTTTTTAGAGGCAGGGATGTCTATGTGTACAGACTGTATGGCTCCCTAAGACAAATTTGTACCCATTTGTGAACATTGGAGCTATACAAATAAACTGAATTAGAATTGAATGGCACACCATGACTGTCAAAGTGCTGATACTATCACGTTTGCCGTTTGAGTTGACCTGAAAGATGTCGCACTCACCGAGAGGAGGTGTGGGTATGTGGATGGGTCAGTCCAGAAGGATGCATGTGGGAAAAACCAAGTTGGGTATGCGGTAGTGAGTCAGGTAAGGGAACGTCACCCCTTTGACACTAAAAACGCATGCAATGTATTCCGCCATCCAGGAAAGTAACCACGGTGACATTGTATTTCCGGACAACATACATTCGACACGGAGGAATGGGTTACTTTGTGTCAATTGGAGTACATGGCCGTGACATATTTAAAAAATCGCTAGATGGCGCTCTTGATTCATTTATTGAATTGCTGAGACTGTTAGTGACCATTAGACTGTTGATTTCAATGGGCCAATGGGAATTTATTATTTTATTATTTGTTTATTTATTTTTTGGTCATTTTTGAAAAAACTTGATATAGTATACAACAGGATACACTCTTTAAGGATTAGTTGGTTTTAGCTAGCTAGCATGCTGCTAACGGAAGTTAGCTTTCTGAAGGGTCTACAGACTTGTGCTTAGAGTATGTTGTTCAGGGCATCCATGACCATCTGGGGTTCTAATTTCCAGCATTTTGGAGCTTGTTGAAAAATCGCTAATTAGACACATGCTACTATCATGACGGGGTAAATTGGCATACACGGCCGGCCCATGAAGATGTATGCCAAATGACACATAAACTGTGTCATTTGGCATACACTTTTATGGGATGTGAAATGACCCTGGTTATTTTAAGGGGATTTCACCTGTTTTGTACCCAGAAAAGGTGTCCCAAATCCTGGGTACTTGCATGCTAAATTGACCATAGTCCTCCCACACAGAGATCAGTTGGAGTTAGTAGTTCAGGGCATCAAGTGACACTCATTATTTTAAGGGGATTTCACCTGTTTTGTACCCAGGAAAGGTGCTTCAAGTCCTGGGTACTTTTAGTGACATTTCACCTGTGTTGTACCCAGGAAAGGTGGCTCAAGTCCTGGGTACTTGTATAGTAATGTCACCATGGTGCTCATTGTCTTCATTTGATAAGGGGTCACCAGAACAAAAGCGGCCGAATTAAAGTGCACTATCACGGGGTGCCGAGGGCGGTGGACCCGACCTGATTGACCCATTTTGGGGCGTTTTGGAGGCGTTTGAAGCGAAAGTTTGAATCCGACTTTCGAGTGCTTTCCCTGGGGAGAGCGGATCCACGGACCCCGCCGAATTGAGCTCCAGACCGAGACCTTTAATTCGGCATATGGGGCGTGTGTGTGGTCTCCGGATTTCAATCACTTTTGGCGGATTGAAAATCTCGAAAAATACCTCCGCGGCGGAGGGGCACTTTGGCGGTTTCGAGTCCGATCGCCGGACACTTTCTTCGGCCACGGCGGTCACGGACCCGCTGTGGAAAAAGAACTTCCAGCCGAATTAAAGGCCATCCATGGCTCTATAATTCGGCTCTATTTTCCAAAGTCTGGCGTCCGATTTTCGATCACTTTTGGCGGATTGAAAATCTTGCATGTAATGTGACATTTCACCTGTGTTGTACCCAGGAAAGGTGCTTCAAGTCCTGGGTACTTGTATAGTAATGTGACCATGGTGCATGGTCCCTGGTACTTTGAGTGACATTTTACCTGTTCTTTACCCAGGAAAGGTGGCTCAATTCCTGGGTACTTTTATCGTAATGTGACCATGGTTCTCCTGGTACTTTTAGTGACATTTTACCGGGAAAGGTGGTCCCATAAAGGACCAGGGCATCCATGGCTGTCTGGCGTTTCATTTTCAAGCATTTTGGACGTTTTAAATGCTAAACCGGAAGTTACATGCTAGACCGGAAGTGCCGAAAGTACCTCTTATGAAGGGTCTAGAGGTTAGTTCTTTGAGTATGTTAGTCACGCCACCCTGGGGACTCTGTGGTTTCAATTTCAAGCATTTTGGAGCATGTTGAAAAATCGCTAGAAGCCACATGCTAATCAGTAGCCAAGCCTTCTAAAACTTTTTAAAAAGTGAATATTGCGAATAAAAATACGGGGCCAAGTACCATAGACTCAGACCACTTTTACTGATGTGCACCTAGGAGGAATCGCCGCGATCCTGGGTAGTTTTCTTGCAAATTGACCATCTTCCTCCCGTAGTAGAGCCAAAGTTAGGGTAAATTGGCATACACGGCCGGCCCATGAAGATGTATGCCAAATGACACAGTTCATTAAACTGTCATTTGGCATACACTTTTATGGGCCCGACCGAGTATGAAATGACCCTGGTTATTTTAAAGGGATTTCTCCTGTTTTGTACCCAGCAAACCCACGTGCTTGCATGCTCAAGTAGCCCATGGTCCTCCTCTCCTGTTTTGTACCCAGAAAAGGTGCCCAAAACCTGGGTACTTGCATGCTAAATTGACCATGGTCCTCCTCACAGTGACACTGGTTATACCCAGAATTTCTCCTGTTTTGTACCCAGAAAGGTGCCCAAAACCTGGGTACATGCATGCTAAATTGACCATGGTCCTCCCACACAGAGATCAGGTGGAGTTATTAGTTCAGGGCATCAAGTGACACTGGTTATTGTAAGGGGATTTCTCCTGTTTTGTACCCAGAAAAGGTGCCCAAAACCTGGGTACATGCATGCTAAATTGACCATGGTCCTCCCACACAGAGATCAGGTGGAGTTATTAGTTCAGGGCATCAAGTGACACTGGTTATTATAAGGGGATTTCTCCTGTTTTGTACCCAGAAAAGGTGCCCAAAACCTGGGTACTTGCATGCTAAATTGACCATGGTCCTCCCACACAGAGATCAGGTGGAGTTATTAGTTCAGGGCATCAAGTGACACTGGTTATTATAAGGGGATTTCTCCTGTTTTGTACCCAGAAAAGGTGCCCAAACCTGGGTACTTGCATGCTAAATTGACCATGGTCCTCCCACACAGAGATCAGGTGGAGTCAGTAGTTCAGGGCATCAAGTGACACTGGTTATTATAAGGGGATTTCTCCTGTTTTGTACCCAGAAAAGGTGCCCAAAACCTGGGTACTTGCATGCTAAAGTGACCATCTTCCACCCATACAAAGGACTCTATACTTGGGTAAATGTTAGTCAAATCCCCCTCTCAAAGAACCATGGAGGATTGATTGGGGACATTGACTGTCACCAGGCATACATTCTCTCCAAGGCCGAACCGATAGTGACTTTACTTGGGTAAATGTGAGTCAAAGAACCAGGGAGGATTGGGGGACAGTGACTGTCACCAGGCATACATTCCCTCCAAGGCCGAACCGATAGTGACTTTACTTGGGTAAATGTGAGTCAAAGATCCAGGGAGGATTGGGGGACAGTGACTGTCACCAGGCATACATTCCCTCAAGGCCGAACCGATAGTGACTTTACTTGGGTAAATGTGAGTCAAAGATCCAGGGAGGATTGGGGGACAGTGACTGTCACCAGGCATACATTCCCTCCAAGGCCGAACCGATAGTGACTTTACTTGGGTAAATGTGAGTCAAAGATCCAGGGATTGGGGACAGTGACTGTCACCAGGCATACATTCCTCCAAGGCCGAACCGATGGTGACTTTACTTGGGTAAGATCCAGGGAGGATTGGGGACAGTGACTGTCACGGACAAAAGGCAAAATATGCAATTGGTCTGTGGGGCCTCTGGAGCTTACTCCTGACCTTGCTCACCATCCGACCCGTGGACCCCAAACTTAAGCACTGCCCTGAGTTAAAACCATTATGCCGAATTTCTTCGTTTGGACCCTGGTGGTATAATTTTTTTTTTCCGTTTATACCACCAGGGGCCCGAACCAAAAATGTCAGAGGGTTTTAACTCAGGATGGGTGCTAAGTGTGGGTGCGGGGAGGCAGAGTGGGTCATGGAGAAGCTCCAGAGGCCCCACAGACCACTGTATTTTGCATTTTGTCCCCCGTGACTCACTGTCCCCAATCCTCACCTGGATCTTTGGTGTATGTGATGTATGCCTGGTGACCCTCACTGTCCCCCAATCCTCCCTGGATCTTTGACTCACATGTACCCCAGTATAGTCACTCCTGGTGGTCCGGCCTTGTATGTGATGTATGCCTGGTGACCCTCACTGTCCCCCAATCCTCCCTGGATCTTTGACTGACACGTACCCCAGTATAGTCACTCCTGGTGGTCCGGCCTTGGAGGGAATGTATGCCTGGTGACCCTCACTGTCCCCCAATCCTCCCAGGTCTTTGAGACGGGGATTTGACTGACATTTACCCCAGTATAGTCACTCCTGGTGGTCCGGCCTAGGAAAGGTGGCTCAAGTCCTGGGTACTTTGACTGACATGTTACATGTTGTGTACCCAGGAAAGGTGGCTCAAGTCCTGGGTACTTTGAGTGACATGTTACCTGTTGTGTACCCAGGAAAGGTGGCTCAAGTCCTGGGTACTTTGAGTGACATGTTACCTGTTGTGTACCCAGGAAAGGTGGCTCAAGTCCTGGGTACTTTGAGTGACATGTTACCTGTTGTGTACCCAGGAAAGGTGGCTCAAGTCCTGGGTACTTTGAGTGACATGTTACCTGTTGTGTACCCAGGAAAGGTGGCTCAAGTCCTGGGTACTTTGAGTGACATGTTACCTGTTGTGTACCCAGGAAAGGTGGCTCAAGTCCTGGGTACTTTGAGTGACATGTTACCTGTTGTGTACCCAGGAAAGGTGGCTCAAGTCCTGGGTACTTTGAGTGACATGTTACCTGTTGTGTACCCAGGAAAGGTGGCTCAAGTCCTGGGTACTTTGAGTGACATGTTACCTGTTGTGTACCCAGGAAAGGTGGCTCAAGTCCTGGGTACTTTGAGTGACATGTTACCTGTTGTGTACCCAGGAAAGGTGGCTCAAGTCCTGGGTACTTTGAGTGACATGTTACCTGTTGTGTACCCAGGAAAGGTGGCTCAAGTCCTGGGTACTTTGAGTGACATGTTACCTGTTGTGTACCCAGGAAAGGTGGCTCAAGTCCTGGGTACTTTGAGTGACATGTTACCTGTTGTGTACCCAGGAAAGGTGCTTCAAGTCCTGGGTACTTTGAGTGACATTTTGCCTGTTGTGTACCCAGGAAAGGTGGCTCAAGTCCTGGGTACTTTGAGTGACATGTTACCTGTTGTGTACCCAGGAAAGGTGCTTCAATTCCTGGGTACTTTTATCGTAATGTGACCATGGTTCTCCTGGTACTTTTTAAAAATGTCATTAGACATAGACTTTAATGGGCCGACCGAGTATGTGAAATGACACTAATCTCCCGATAGCAATCAGATCAGTGTCAATAGGCATACTCGGCCGGCCCATGAACGTGTATTTGAAATGACCCTTTTTAAAAAATGTCATTAGACATAGACTTTAATGGGCCGACCGAGTATGTGAAATGACACTAATCTCCCGATAGCAATCAGATCAGTGTCAATAGGCATACTCGGCCGGCCCATGAACGTGTATTTGAAATGACCCTTTTTAAAATGTCATTAGACATAGACTTTAATGGGCCGACCGAGTATGTGAAATGACACTAATCTCCCGATAGCAATCAGATCAGTGTCAATAGGCATACTCGGCCGGCCCATGAACATGTATTTGAAATGACCCTTTTTAAAAAATGTCATTAGACATAGACTTTAATGGGCCGACCGAGTATGTGAAATGACACTAATCTCCCGATAGCAATCAGATCAGTGTCAATAGGCATACTCGGCCGGCCCATAGACGTGTATTTGAAATGACCCTTTTTAAAAAATGTCATTAGACATAGACTTTAATGGGCCGACCGAGTATGTGAAATGACACTAATCTCCCGATAGCAATCAGATCAGTGTCAATAGGCCGGCCCATGAACATGTATTTGAAATGACCCTTTTTAAAAAATGTCATTAGACATAGACTTTAATGGGCCGACCGAGTATGTGAAATGACCCTGGTTATTTTAAGGGGATTTCTCCTGTTTTGTACCCAGAAAAGGTGCCCAAAACCTGGGTACTTGCATGCTCAAGTGGCCATGGTCCTCCTCTCCTGTTTTGTACCCAGAAAAGGTGCCCAAATCCTGGGTACATGCATGCTAAAGTGACAATGGTCCTCCCACACAGAGATCAGTTGGAGTCAGTAGTTCAGGGCATCAAGTGACACTGGTTATTATAAGGGGATTTCTCCTGTTTTGTACCCAGAAAAGGTTCCCAAATCCTGGGTACTTGCATGCTAAATTGACCATGGTCCTCCCACACAGAGATCAGGTGGAGTTATTAGTTCAGGGCATCAAGTGACACTGGTTATTGTAAGGGGATTTCTCCTGTTTTGTACCCAGAAAAGGTGCCCAAAACCTGGGTACATGCATGCTAAATTGACCATGGTCCTCCCACACAGAGATCAGGTGGAGTCAGTAGTTCAGGGCATCAAGTGACACTGGTTATTATAAGGGGATTTCTCCTGTTTTGTACCCAGAAAAGGTTCCCAAATCCTGGGTACTTGCATGCTAAATTGACCATGGTCCTCCCACACAGAGATCAGGTGGAGTTATTAGTTCAGGGCATCAAGTGACACTGGTTATTGTAAGGGGATTTCTCCTGTTTTGTACCCAGAAAAGGTTCCCAAATCCTGGGTACTTTTATCGTAATGTGACCATGGTTCTCCTGGTACTTTTAGTGACATTTTACCAGGAAAGGTGGTCCCATAAAGGACCAGGGCATCCATGGCTGTCTGGCGTTTCATTTTCAAGCATTTTGGACGTTTTACATGCTAAACCGGAAGTTACATGCTAGACCGGAAGTGCCGAAAGTACCTCTTATGAAGGGTCTAGAGGTTAGTTCTTTGAGTATGTTAGTCACGCCACCCTGGGGACTCTGTGGTTTCAATTTCAAGCATTTTGGAGCATGTTGAAAAATCGCTATAGCCACATGGTAACCATTAGCCAAGCCTTCTAAAGCATTTTTTGAAGTGAATATTGAGAATAAAAATACAGGGTCAAGGACCATGGGTTCAGACATCCCTGACTGATGTGCCCCTAGGAGGTGTGCCCCTGATCCTGGGTACTTTTCTTGCAAATTGACCATCCTCCTCCCGTAGTAGAGCCAAAGTTAGGGTAAATTGGCATACACGGCCGGCCCATGAAGGTGTATGCCAAATGACACAGTTTAATACATGGGTCATTTATGCCCTCTGGTGGCGAAAACTGGCACGGGAGGATTGGCATACATTGTAATACATTTTTTAAAAAATCATAACTCTGCGATCGAAGGTCAGAATTGAAATCTTTTTTTCCCAGATGTAGCGCGGGAAGGGGCACTGTGAGCCCGAGGTGTGTTTCGATTTTTAGCGCCCCCGAAAAGGCTCCAAGATTCAGGCCGAAGTTTTTGGTACCCGGACATCCGAAATCTATGCCTCCTGACACTCAGGTCCCTAGGGGAGGTAAGGGAAACAGCCAGTTGAGAGGGAGCTGTTAATAAGATGGGTGAGGAAGGTCAGAAGGTCAGGAGCAATAGCCTGGAGAATGGGAGACGGGACGGGGTCAAGGGCAGGTGGTCGGTCGGGCGGAGGTCACCAAGCTAAGAACTTGATTGGGAGACAAGGGGGTGAAAGAGGAAAGAGAGGGGGATGAAGAAGTTAGTGTTGGTGAGGTGATAGAAGATGGATTTGTAAAGGAGCAGCGTATGTCGTCTATCTTGTTTGTAAAGTAGTCGACAAAGTGGCTCGGCAAAAGGGTGGAAGGAGGAGCGGGACAGCGGATCAAGGAGGTTGGAAAAGATAGAGAAGAGTTTTTGGGGTTAGAGAAGGAAGACTGAATTTTGGTCAGGTAGAACGAGCTTTTGGCTGCAGAGATAGAGGAAGAGAAGGAGGAGAGGAGAGATTGATAGAAGAGCAAGTCTTCCGCTTGATTCGATTTCGCCATTTTCTTTCCGCCGCTTGGGGTGGCTCTCTCGGCGCACCGAGTCCGACAACCACGGAGCCGGAGAGGATTTCGAACCGGTCGTGTCTTAAAAGGACAAAGAGAATCAAGAGATGAAGACAGGGAAAGAGGAGAGTGTCTGCGGCAGAGTTAGGATGCATGAGTGAGAAGCAGTCAGTTGAGGGAGAGCAGATAGGACAGAGGAGGCCAGAGAGGAGGGGCAGAGGTGCGAATGTTGCGGCGTACAGGTGCAGAGTCTGTAGATATGGGTGGGTTGTCAGTACCAGAGAGCGAGAGAGTAAGAGATGAAGAAGTGGTCAGAGACATGGAGAGGAGTCACAGTGAGGTTAGAGGTAGAGCAGTTTCTTGTGAAAATGTAGTCAAGGTGGTTGCCGGCTTTGTGAGTAGGAGGGGAGGGACTGAGTGAGAGGTTAAAGGAAGACAGTAAGAGTAAGAGATCACATGACTTCTCTGTCTGGATGTTAAAGTCACCCAGAAGGATGAGCGGGGGGCCGTGGTTCGTGAAGTTCGATAGGAGGACGTCTAGCTCGTCCAAGAAATCTCCCAAAGAACCAGGGGGACGGTAGAGAACAACAATGTGAAGTTGAACCGGATGAGTAACGGTCACCGCATGAAACTCAAAAGTCAGTGGGATAAAGAGTGGAAGCGGGTAGGGACAGAAACACCATGTGGGTGAGATGAGTAAACCTGTACCTCCACCCCGACCAGAGGGTCTGGGTGTGTGGCTAAAGGAGAAGGCAGAGGAGAGAGCAGCCGGGGTAGACGTGTTGTCTGCTGTGATCCAGGTCTCAGTGAGAGCCAGGAAGTCAAGCGACTGCTCCACAGCAAAGCCAGAGATGAAGTCGGCCTTGCGGTTGGCTGACTGACAGTTCCAGAGGCCTCCTGTGACCAGGTGCTGGGTGTGAGTAGAACGGGTAGGAAGGATAACAGAGGAGGGGTTCCGCACATGAATGAGCGAGTCCTATAGTAACTACGAGTAGAGATACGCACAGGTATGGAAAAGACACACATATTTAAAAAATGGGGAAATACTCAGCCACCCCCGAAGACTCCAACGGAAGACTCCTATGTCTTTGTCCTCCGAGTTTTCGTCCGATGAGTCACGCTGACGCTACAGCTGACGCGAAAAACCCCACCTGGTTATGAGCCCAAGTTAGTGCCAATTACCTCCAGCCGCGTTGACACCGCCCCTTGGCTTTTGGTATTCAAATGACACTCAATAGAAACCAGGTGACGATCGCTCGTCCAATCAGTGAAGATTCAGGTGTCGGAACACAGGACACACCTCTCTACCAAAACAACTCCTTAAAACAGGACAGACTAACAATCTAGCAGCTTTAAACAACAAATACAACAGTAACTTTAGCAGATAAAACTAGTTTAAAGAAGATACTTAGCAGGATCCAAGTAGTCAGTAGTCTCGCCTCACAGGTAGAAAATGCACACAGGCTAGTAAATATAACACAAGAGAGTCGTGAGTCCCCTCAAAACTTCCTCTTTAGAGCCATTGAGTTGAAAGAAAGACTTTTACTTGCTTCGAGAGAGGGAGAGTCAGATGAACAATACAGTCCTGAGCTTATCCAGAAGAAATTCTTGAGGTCAGTTAGTACTGGGTTGTTAAGCGACCACATCAAGTTTCAGCTTAAGCCTTATCTTGATGAACAGAGAGTGACAGATGAAATACTCATTGACAGGATGAACGAAGCAGCTAGTGTAGAACTCGAGAGACAGTCGAAGCAAAGTAGGAACAGTAGCAGTAAATCACCAAAAGTGAATGAACTACGGACAGAAATGCAGCCCAGTCCTCAGCATCAGGGTGCAGTCAAAGCTAGAGTTGGGTTTCAGGATCAGTCTGCAGAGGTTGTGAAGCCGAAGTATTATAAAACACCTGCTGTCACCAGTCCAAGAGACTCAGAACTGTATGAAACAGTCAGATTGCTGAGGGAAGAAATGGCAGAAATGAAGAAAAGCCTAACTAACTCCCAATGGCCCAAACGCCAAGTCAGAGGTACTACGAGAGAGGATGTAGAGCGTGTCAGGAGCAGGGAACAGGTGATCAGTGTGAACACTGCTTTAAGTGTGGTCAGACAGGGCACCTTTCCAGAGGCTGTAGAGCAGATAGGAAATTTGACCGCTTAAATGTGACGATCCAAACAGTCTCACCCCCAGAAGCATTAGCTCCAAGCCACACAGAGCCAGATGAAAAGGTGCACGAGCTGTTGTGTGACCGTATCAGGCAGCTGGAGGCGGAGTTGGAGAAAAGTGGGAAGACTGAACAGACAGTTGGTGCTACCTATGCTAGCCATCTCTCACTACGCCAAGCCAAGCTGAAGGCCCTTATTGGAAGAAAGTGTATGGTGGACTGTTTCTTTGAGGGAGTAGCAACACGAGCACTGTGGGACACAGGTTCACAAGTCACGATTATCAACGAAAGTTGGAGGAAATGCTGTCTCCCACATATCCGGCTACGGAGCATGAATGAACTCTTGGATGAAGATGAGACTCTTGTTGGCAAAGCAGCAAATCAAACACCCATCCCCTTCGCTGGCTGGGTTGAGCTGAAGTTCAAGTTGGCATCAAGTAAGGGTCCTCAACCAGAGCTACTCGTGCCAGTGCTTGTTTCGGACCAGCCAGGTGTAGCAGACCCACCGATTATTGGCTACAATGCAATCGAGCATCTTGTAATGAGTGGAATGGAGCAGCATCCAGAACAGACACCTGTTGTGGTAAAATAAGCTTTCTCCATTGACTGTAAAAAAGCAGAGGTGTTGATCCATCTGATACAGAGTCGTGACCAGAATGACCGGGAAGGAGTGGTTAAGCTTGGGAGGCTAAAGACAGTGATTCCAGCAGGTCAGACCAGAGAGGTGAAGTGTAGTGTTAGGACAGGTCCCCTCTATACAAAACAGGAAGTTCTTTTTGAAGCTGAGGAGATCCCAAAGTGGCCAGAGGGCTTGAACATTACTGACACCGTCATCTGCCTGCAGAAAGGAAATTGGTCAAGAGTGGCTATCCCTGTCACTAATGGAAGCAAGCAAGATATCACTCTCTTCCCTCGCACAGTGTTGGGAAAGCTGCAACAAGTCAAAGCTATATATCCAGTGGATGTAAAACCAGTTCATGCTAGTGAGCTAACAGTCAGAACAGCTTGTCAGAGAATCACGGCAACATCAGACAGCATTCCTGAGAAGCACCAAGAACAACACAGACAGGGGAACACAGTCAAAGAAGATGGATGGGACCCTCCAGTATCAGTTGATCACCTGACTACAGACCAGCAGGAACAAGTTAGACAAATGCTACGGGAAGAATGTGTGGCATTCTCAAAGGACGACAGTGATGTGGGATGTATCCCATCTCTGCAGTTGAAAATCCGATTAAGTGACACAACTCCGTAAGACGCACCTACATCTCTGTACCCAAACCGCTTCACAAGGAGGTGAAGGAGTATTTGGAGGATCTACTGAATAGAGGATGGATAAAGAATTCCGGTCCCCATACTCTTCACCAATTGTCTGTGGGCGTAAGAAAGATGGAAGTTTGCGTTTGTGCATAGATTACGGGAACTGAATCAAAAATCGATTCCTGATCGGCACCCTATTCCCAGAGTACAAGACATGCTAAACAGCCTGAGTGGAAGTGCGTGGTTCTCTGTGCTGGACCAAGGCAAGGCTTACCATCAGGGTTTCATGGAGGAGAGTAGTCGACCGCTTACTGCTTTTATTACACCATGGGGCTTATATGAGTGGTACGGATCCTTTCGGCCTGTCCTCAGCTCCAGCAGAATTCCAGCGCAGTATGGAGGAATGTCTTACAGGTCTCAGAGATGAAACATCACAGCCGTACTTGGATGACAATCTTGTCCACAGCAAATCCTTTGAAGAACATCTTCAAGATTTGAGAGAAGTGCTGCGTCGTTATCAAGCACATGGAGTAAAACTGACAGCTAAAAAGTGTGAAGTGTTTAAAGACAGGGTGAGATTCTTAGGCAAGATTGTGTCAAAGGATGGCTATTGCATGGATCCAGCAGAAATAGCACCAGTACAGGCACTAAAAGACCGCAGATCTGAGACTGTCGGCGACTTGAGGAAAATGTTAGGATTCCTGTCGTACTACCGGCCATACATCCCAAACTTTTCACGCATCGCCAAGCCGCTGTACAATCTTCTGTCTACTGAGAAAATGCCAGGTAGTCAAGTTCAAGGATCAAAAGCAACCAGGAGCAAGGGGAAAACTAAGAGGTCAGCTCAGCACTCCTCAAGCCAGCCTATCGTCTGGACAGAACAACATCAGGAAGTGCTCTGCCAGCTCCTGGAGCACCTTTTGCGTCCACCACTGCTAGGTTACCCAGACTTTGAGAAACCATTTGTGTTACACTGTGATGCTTCTCAGCAGGGGCTTGGTGCAGTACTTTATCAGAGGCAGCAAGGCAAGTTGGTTGTCATCGGTTATGGGTCAAGAACACTAACCGCTCCAGAAACTAACTACCACCTTCACTCTGGAAAGCTAGAGTTCTTAGCCATGAAGTGGGCAATCTGTGAAAGGTTTAGGGATTACTTGTACTATGCACCTTCTTTTGTTGTCTACACAGACAATAATCCCTTAACTTATGTATTGACAACAGCAAAGCTGAACGCCACGACACACAGGTGGCGTTCCGAACCAGTGTCGTTTCGAACCAGTTTTCCCTGCTCAGCGACACACCCGCTGAGGAACACACCCTGGTTATCGGGAGCTCTATAGTCAGGAACGTGAAAATAGCAAAGCCACGGACCAGAGTCGTGTGCCTCCCGGGGGCCAGAGCGGGCGACGTGGAGTCTTGTTTGAAGCTGCTGGCTAAGGATAAGCGGAGATACAGTCAGATTGTAATACACGCCGGTGGTAATGACGCCCGAGCCCGCCGCTCGGAACTCACTAAAATTAATGTGGAATCGGTGTGTGCTTATGCCAAGACGTTGTCGGACACCGTAATTTTCTGGCCCTCTCCCAAATTTGCAGACAGACGAATTGTATAGCCGAATGTCTTTCAACTGCTGGCTGTCGAGGTGGTGCCCAGCGAATAATGTTGGCTACGAGACAACTGGAAGACTTTCTGGGAAAACCTGATCTGATGAGGAGAGACGGCATTCATCCCACGTTGGACGGAGCGTCTCATTTCTGAAATATGACCAAGTTGATCACGGACTTAATCTATGACAACCCAGGGTTCAGATCAGGAACCGGGAGCAGAGTTGTAGTTTAACACCCTTCTCTGCTCTTCCATTCGAGCAGTTACCCACCCTTGACTTTAGAGTAGAGACTGTGTCTGTCCCACGGCCACTTCAATTAAATAAATCAAAAGTAAGCAGAAGAGGAGTCGTACACAATAACCTTATACAAGTTAACACAATTATTTCAGCAGTGCAACAAAATAGGTCTATTAAATGTGGTCTCCTAAATATTCGATCTCTGTCATCTAAAGCTGTGTTACTGAATGATTTAATATCAGATAATCACATTGATTTATGTTGCCTAACTGAAACCTGGCTGAGCCATGAAGAATATGTCTGCCTGAATGAATCGACTCTCCAAGTCATATTAATACTCACATTCCTCGAGGCACCGGTCGAGGAGGTGGAGTAGCAGCCATCTTTGAATCGAGCCTATTAATTAATCCTCAACCAAAATTACACTACACCTCATTTGAAAGCCTTGTTCTTAGTCTTTCACATCCAACCTGGAAAACACTACAGCCAATTCGATTTGTGATTCTGTACCCGCCACCAGGTCCATATTCAGAGTTTATATCTGAATTCTCAGAATTTATATCAAGTTTGGTTCTTAAAACCGATAAAGTTATTATTGTTGGAGATTTTAATATCCATGTGGATGTTGATAATGATTGCCTTAGTGCTGCATTCATCTCCTTGTTGGACTCGATTGGCTTCTGTCAGAGAGTACAGAAACCCACTCACAGCTTTGGCCACACGCTTGATCTTGTTCTTACTTATGGCGTTGACATTGAGCATTTGAACGTCTTCCCACAGAATCCTCTTCTGTCAGACCACAACCTCATAACTTTTGAATTTATACTACCGGAGTGTACTCCGTTAGTCAAAAGTTTCTACACTAGATGTCTAACTGATAGTGCTGTAGCTAAATTTAAAGAAGCGATTCCTTCTGTATTTGATTCGATACCACGTCTCAATATAACAGAGGACTCCTGGTCTAACTTTAGTCCGTCCCAGATTGATCATCTTGTTGACAGTGCCATAGGCTCTCTGAGAATGACACTGGACTCGATAGCCCCTCTGAAGAAGAAGACAGTGAGGAAGAGGAGGTTTGCTCCCTGGTATAACCCTCAGACCCGCAAACTGAAGCAAGCACGTCAAAGCTTGAACGCATATGGCTCAACTAATCTCGAAGAATCCCGCTTAGTTTGGCGAGATAGTCTTAAAACATATAAGAAGGCCCTCCGTAATGCCAGAGCAGCCTATTACTCATCAATAATAGAAAAAAAAAAAAAAACAACCCCAGGTTTCTCTTCAGCACTGTAGCCAGGCTGACAGAGAGTCACAGCTCTGTGGAGCCGAGCATTCCTATAAACCTTAGTGGTAATGACTTTATGAACTTCTTTAATGAAAAGATTTTAACTATTAGGGACAAGATTAATAATCTCTTGCCCATAACCAGTGCCAATCTGTTCTCAAGTGGAATGGCCTTGGAAACCGCTGTATGCCCTGGTGTATATTTGGAGGATTTTCTCCTATCAACCGTGACCAATTATTTTCAACGGTTTCTACTTGAACACGTCTACCTGTCTCTTGGACCCCATCCCGGCGAGGCTGCTTAAAGACGTTTTGCCTTTAATTGGCGGCTCTCTATTAGATATTATCAATGTGTCTCTGCTAACAGGCCACGTACCACACTCCTTCAAGGTGGCTGTTATTAAACCTCTCCTGAAGAAGCCCACTCTGGATCCAGAGGTATTGGCTAACTACAGACCGATCTCTAACCTCCTCTTCCTCTCCAAGATCCTTGAGAAAGTGGTCGCAAATCAGTTGTGCGACTTTCTACATCATAATAGTTTATTTGAGAAATTTCAATCAGGATTTAGAAAACACCACAGCACCGAGACGGCACTGGTGAAAATTACAAATGACCTCTTAATGGCAGCAGATAAAGGACTCCTCTCTGTCCTGGTCTTGTTAGACCTTAGTGCTGCATTCGACACCATTGACCATGACATCCTGTTACAGAGACTGGAGCAGTCGATTGGCATTTCAGGCACGGCACTAATTTGGTTTAAATCCTATTTATCAGATCGATCTCAGTTTGTATTTGTAAACGATGACGCCGATAACCACCAACGTTAATCACGGAGTTCCACAAGGTTCTGTGCTTGGACCAATTTTATTTACCTTATACATGCTTCCTTTGGGCAATATTATCAGGAAACACTCCATAAACTTTCATTGTTATGCAGATGACACTCAACTATATTTATCGATAAAACCAGAGGAGAGCAACCAACTCTGTAAAATTCAAGCATGTCTTAAAGACATAAAAACATGGATGACCTGCAACTTCTTGATGTTAAACTCAGACAAAACCGAGGTAATTTTAATCGGCCGCTGAGCACCTCAGAGATCAATTATCTGGTGATGTGGATTCTGTAGACGGCATTGCCCTGGCATCCAACACCACTGTAAAGAATCTTGGCGTTATCTTTGATCGGGACTTGTCCTTTAACTCCCACGTAAAGCAAATCTCAAGGACTGCATTCTTTCATCTACGTAATATTTCAAAATCAGGCACATCTTGTCTCAAAAGATGCAGAAAAATTGGTTCACGTCGTTACTTGAGACTGGATTACTGCAACTCCTTATTAGCAGGCTGCTCTAATAAATCTCTTAGGTCCCTCCAGTTGATCCAGAATGCTGCAGCTCGTGTTCTCACTAAAACTAAGAAAGAGATCACATCACTCCTGCACTAGCTGCTCTGCACTGGCTCCCAGTAAAATCAAGAATCACTTTTAAAATTCTTCTCTTAACCTACAAAGCCTTGATTGGTGATGCTCCATCATATCTTAAGGAGCTTGTCGTACCATATTGCCCCACTAGAGAGCTACGCTCACTAAATGCGGGACTACTTGTAGTTCCTAGAGTCTTAAAAAGTAGAATGGGAGCCAGAGCCTTTAGTTATCAAGCTCCTCTTTATGGAACCAGCTTCCAATTTCAGTCCGGAGGCAGACACAGTCACCTCGTTTAAGAGTAGACTTAAGACCTTCCTCTTTGACAGAGCTTATAGTTAGGGCTGAATCAGGATTGCCCTGGTCCAGCCCCTTGATATGCTGCTATAGGCTTATAGCTGCCGGGGACGTTTTAGGATGCACTGAGTACCTATCTCCTCTTTTTCTCTCCTTAAGGATGAATTTTCATCTCTCAATCACACGTTACTAACTCTGCTTTCTCCCGGAAGTCCTTTTGACTTTACGTCTCATGGGGTCATCGGACCCTATGAGACGGCATAGATCCTATCTGCCTGATGGATCGTCTGGGTGGAATTCCTGCTCATGACTACGCCACTGTCCTGTTGAGACTCCGCCCTCCTCCTCCCCACCGCCATCTGCCTGATGGATCGTGGAGGTCTCCATCGTGGAATATGCCTACTATGAACTATTCATACACTCTGTCATATTCATTGAATGTATTTTAACTCTAAATCTGTCCTTCTGTACACATTACATCTATTGCATCTGTCCATCCTAGGAGAGGGATCCTCCTCTGTTGCTCTCCTCCAGGTTTCTTCCCTTTTTTTCCCCCTGAAGGGTTATTTGGGAGTTTTTCCTGGTCCGATGTGAGGTTTTGGGGCAGGGATGTCTATGTGTACAGATTGTAAAGCACTCCGAGACAAATTTGTAATTTGTGAAATTGGGCTATACAAATAAACTGAATTGAATTGAATTGGATTGCAGAATTAGCCGACTTTCCGTTCTCAATCAAATATCGGCCTGGAAAAGCCAATGGAGACGCTGACGGCTTGTCGCGAATGCCGCTGGACATGGAGCAATACATCCACACATGCACACAGGAAATGGAGCCCGAGGTGATAACAACAGTCACAGATGCACTGCAACTTGAATTCCACGAGCATGAGCCCTGGATGTGTCCAGTCACTATCACTGCAGCATGCAATGAAGTAGAACAAGAACGAATAACATCTCCAGTGGCTGAAGTATCCATTGAAAACCTAAAGAAAACACAAGAGGATGATCCAGTCATTGGCAAGGTAAGAGAATATGTCATCACAGGACAGTGGCCTCATCTGGGAGGAAAAGACAGACGCAATGACATCTCTCTTCTAGTGAGGGAGAAAACAAGCTGTACATCAATGAAGATGGTATCCTGTACAGAAAGTCAGTGTCTCGGCGCAACTAGTGTTACCTGCAGCATTCCATCAACTGATCTATAGGGAGCTACATGAGGAAATGGGACACCTCGGCGTGGAGCGAACACTCAGTCTGATCCGAGATCGATTCTATTGGCCTCATATGCAAAAGATGTGGAGCACTATGTGACCAAGGTGTGCAGCTGCCTCAAACGGAAGAGACCGAACAAGCCAACCAGAGCACCACTGGTTAATATAGTGACTACCTACCCTTTTGAGATGGTCTCAATTGACTACTTGCATCTGGAAAGCTGTAAGGGAGGATATGAGTATATCCTAGTTGTGATGGATCACTTCACGTTACGCAGGCATACGCATGCACCAACAAGTCAGCAAAAACTGCCGCTGAAAAGATATTTGGTGACTTTGTGCTCAAGTTTGGATTTCCTGCCAAGTTGCATCATGACCAAGGCAGAGAATTTGAGAATAAACTGTTTTCCAAGCTCGAAGAATACTGTGGCATCCAAGGTTCACACACAACACCCTACCATCCAGCTGGAAACGGTCAGGTGGAGAGATTTAATCGAACACTCCTTTCTATGCTCAGAAATCTGACAGAAGATGCAAAGTCAGATTGGAAGAACTCCTTAGCTAAGGTTGTGCATGCGTATAACTGTACACGAAGTGAAGCAACAGGATATGCCCCATACTACCTTCTCTATGGTAGGAACCCTAGACTTCCTGTTGACATGATGTTTGGCCTGAAACCAACTGACCAGGGGGCTTCTCACAATGAATATGCAAGTGGAGAAGGCGGATGCAGGAGGCATACAGGCTAGCATCGCAGACAGTCCAGAAGGAGAACAATAGAGCGAAGAAGCACTATGACCAAAAACCTTATGGAGGTGAGCTACACCCAGGGTGTAGAGTACTGGTGCGAAACTTCAAAGACAGAGGAGGACCAGGAAAACTCAGATCATATTGGGAAGAGAGAATCCATGTGATAACCGAGAGAAAACATAAGGACAGTCCTGTCTACGTTGTACAGCCAGAGAGAGGCCCAGGAAGGACCAGAGTACTGCACAGAAATCTGTTACTGCCCTGTGACTTCCTGCCGGTGGAAGAAGTGAAACAAGAGAAAGAGAAAATGAAAAAAAAGAAGTCGAACACAGGTATAACGAAGAAAAAACAGCAAAAACAGAAGGACAGAAACTCTGACAGTAGCTCGGAGGACGAAAAGAACTGGAGAGTCATCATCACACGACCAGCAGAATCTCTTCAACATGTTAGCCAGCTGAGAGCAAAAGCAGAGGAATTCCAGCCACAAGCCACTGTCAGAGAACTGGAGCAAACCGCCGAAGAAGAGGAGGGTCCAGTAAGAGATGATGAAGGCAGCATGGAACCAGAGGTGGAGCATGGCGAAAGAGGGGAAGCTGGACAAGTGTCGTCATCGGATGGAGCAGACGAGGTCAAAGCTGGACAAGTGTCGTCATCGGATGAAGCAGACGAGGTCAACGCTGGACAAGGGTCGTCATCTGATGGAGCAGACGAGGTCAAAGCTGGACATGGGTCGTCATCTGATGAAGCAGACGAGAGTGATCCTGAGTTGCCACCAGCTTCCACCAGAAAATATCCTTTACGACAAAGAAATCCACCCAAAACACTAATTTACAACAGACTAGGTCAACCATCAGTCGTATCCATACAGAAGTAATGGAAGAAAAAGGGTTGTAGTTTCACGTTTGGTTTGGTTGTTGTGAAAGAGTAATATGAGACACGTGTTCATAAGTGTTTCGCTTAAAAGGAAATAGGAAGTTAATAGGTCAGTGTACAAGTCCATGAGTGTCAATAAGGAGAGTACTAGAACTCAGACCACTTACCATGAAGAATAATACAGGGATATGTGAAACATACAGTATTGCATGTGGGTCTGTGTGATGGGTTATGGGGTAGGACATAAGGTCAAAACCTTTCAGTCCAGGATACATAGCCGCAAGACTAGCGGAATAGCGCATCAGATATCACCCGGCCAGTGGTGTCTGCTGCTAACCCATGACATAAGCGAGAGATGAATGTCATGTCAAAGACTGTTATGCAGAAAGTATCCTGAAAGGCTGACTCTCATAGAGCCTACTGCCATAACTCACCAGTTGAAGATTGAAATACTCTGGGAAATCTGGAATGTCGGGTCGACATTCATTTTGGAGGGGAGAGTGTGGGGCCCTCAGTAACACTGGACATTGATATTTATTTTATTGTATTTGTATTGTTATTGATTGTTAATTGTGTCATTATTCTCCTGGTGTGTGTATGCATGTGTGTGAAGGGTTAACAATGGTACAGGCACTCAGGTCAGCTCAGGGGTCCTTCTGGATGAAAGCGAGGGAAAACCCTCCGCTAGTAGTTAGCCAGATAGATCCACAGCCTGCAAGTCTGCAGTGATGTTGCTGAGTGTGTTCTGTTTCTGTGCTTTCAGGTCAGTAAACGTGATTAACTATATAAAGGTAGCGACAGGGATCATCGTCAGTAATCCGAATATGTAATATGTAATATGTGAATGTATGTCGGAGTTGCGTGAATGTGATGTGATGATGTGTCGAAGGGTATATAGTGCGTCAGAGTCATGCTAGCGAGTGAGGAACAGTAGTAACCACCTGTAACCTGTGAGAATGAGAGTTGTGTGAATGTGCAGAATGTCGCCAGGGTGAATGGAGTAGTTAGAGTGATAGTGTAAGCCAATGTGTTGTTTGTATGTATATGTATAAAGTAGTTAGCCAGATAGATCCACAGCCTGCAGTCTGCAGTGATGTTGCTGAGTGTGTTCTGTTTCTGTGCTTTCAGTTTCCGTGAGTTGATATAAACCATTCAAAAACCATACACGCCTGGATGTCATATGTCCAAGTGTGCAACACTGTTATAATGGTAGGGGAACCACTGGAGTTGATAAGCGTGTCTTCTTGTCTGATCAATACACAACTGTGAGGTGCGTGAATGGACAGAGCGGCCAGCTGCTGATCACTCACTCAATAGCTCGACTTGCTTGAATAGATGTTTTGGGGAGCACCGAAGACCCATTATGACCCAGGAAAAACCCTGTGTGCGCCCCTAAATTTTCTGCTTGCGCCCCTAAAATTTTAAGTTAGGGGCCACTGTGCTCCTAGTAAAAAAAGTTAGTCTGGAGCCCTGGGGCACCTGGTGCGGACGCTTCATGCATGAGGAAAGGCAAGCCAATGGCGGGGGATCGGTTCTACACGTGTATGCTGATGAGATCGCTTGTCTCAGCCCGGCTGAGATGGAGTGCTTCTCACAGGAGTTTCTGCAGTTGGCCTTTGCTGAGAGGCACAGAGGTGCCGCCTCGTATGCCTTGGCGGTGGTGCACAGTGCCGCTGCCTTCCTACCTGACTTCCTGGACTACTTTGCCTTCAACTTCCCCAACACACCAGTCAAAATGGAGATAATGGGCAAGAAAGACATTGAGACCACCACTATTGCCAACTTTCACACTCAGGTATGTAAAACAGGAAGTGGTCTTTGTACTAATCTGCACTTTTATCATTGATCAAACCTTTCAATGAGAGCAATGGTCATATGATGTTGTGGTTCTTGATCAGCTCAGTGAGTTTGGGATTTGGTATGAATTAATATGATTGTTTAGTCTTTAACATGTGAGACATCCGTGCAAAAATGTCAAACTCCTTTTGTCCAACCAGCAGTCCAAAAAGACAAACGCTTAACTGTAGCATCATAAATCTCAGAAAATCAGCAAATGTTTACATTTGAGAAGTTGGAACAAGAAACCCTTTGCTGAAAGTGTTTTTTAAATGACCTAAAATTATGAATGAATTACCAGAATAGACGATAAGTATTTTTCAAATAAATTGATTAATGGACTAATCATATAAACCTTAGTCTCAATCATAACAAAATGTATGGTAAACAAAACAAGAGTGAAGTAGCATAGACATGCATGCAACAGCATGTATGCATAAAACAAATACAATGTATTACAACTGTTGGCATGGCATGGTGGTAGCCTGTTTAGTCAGACCTCATGTTGCATCGTGGGATTTTTTTTTGGTAAAGTAACTTTAGAGTTAAGTAATATGGATTTTCCTACCGGTATAAAAGAGCTGATTGCAGCGCATACAAATAAGTTTGTTTTCCGACCATTAGACTCGATCTCAAGGGTACTATAGTGCAGTCTCAAAAGATGTGCATGTCCCCTCTCCAGAGATGGCAGAGAGGAGAGAGAGAGAGAGAGAGAGAGTCAGGATGTCAACATGTGTGATGTTGGATCTGCAGCAGCGGTTTTCTGTTCGTGCATTCAGTTAATTTCACCTCTGGAGAGTCCAGAGAATAAACTGAGACTCTGTTGTGTCTACTGCGCTTCACTGGGTCAAGTGTTGTAAAGTGAGGTGTTTAAAATCACAGTAATGTTCATATGCCAGCATAATAACCCTTTGCTTCAATTATTACAGTCCGGAATGTTTACTATGCAGTTATCTACACCTTTTTGTAGCCGTGAGTTAATCTTGAAAAATAAATTGACCTATAATAGTGTAGAAATCACAGGCTGTGGTCTGCAGCTTATACCTCAACACGATCATTAGCGTGGGAGGCTTCGGTACAGCCACTCCCCTGTGGCCCGAGTGCAAATTCTACCTCTATCTTAAAAGATTATATAAGTGAAATGTAATATTTTAATGTTGAACACTGTTTACTCTGAGCAGTAATCACAATACCAAGGAAGTGAGGAAGCTTTGATGTATAGTAACTGGAAAACGGCGTACAGAGTATAAAGTACATTTTATACTGTATAATGGATACAATTGGTGTGTAGACTCGAATGGGACGCACTAAAAGACATAACCTGTTTCTCCTGTCCTAGGTGAACCGGACTTACTGTTCAGGAACATACCGGTCTGGACCCATGAGGCAGATCAGCTTGGTGGGAGCTGTAGATGAGGAAGTTGGAAACTATTTCCCAGAGTTCCTGGACATGCTGGAGGAGTCGCCCTTTCTCAAGGTCAAAAAGATGAAGATTTATTTTTTAAAAATCATACATATTCTATGGGCCATCCTTGGGGGGGGGATGCTCTGGAAATCCATTTTGAAAGAGAAATGTAATGCATTAAAGTAGGAACTAGTAAACATGTCTGTGTGCAACCTATGCAATTATCATTGCTGTCAAACTTGACGTGACAGAAACATTAAAATATGCTCCATTTAAATTCACTCATTACAAACCACGTGAAATACAATGCATGTGTTCACTAGTTAAAAATATTGGTGATATCGTCGGGCTATATGAATTCATGAATTACAGTTTTAGGGGTTTCAACAACCAAAAATTCAAAGCAATGAAAAATAACATTCATTATTGAAACCCGTAGGCTTGTAGCTCATGAACCACAATCCATAATTACCCCATTGCTGATTCAGTATTATTGCTTTAAATTTGTTGTACTTTTCATACCCTCTAAATCACACACTGTATTTTATTTTTATATGGTGACTCACAAACATACTGTCTGACTCAAACAGTCGCGCATGTGTGTTTGAATATATGCGTGTGTGTGTGTGTGTCACACCACAGATGACCCTACCGTGGGGAAGCCTCTCCAGTCTGAAGCTGGACTGTCGCTCTCAAAGTGACGATGGGCCCATCATGTGGGTGCGACCAGGAGAACAAATGGTACCCACTGCTGACATGCCCAAGTCTCCATTCAAGAGACGCAGGTACAGCTCCAGCTGTAGAGGAAATATATGAACGCAGTTCCATTTCCACATGCATAATATATGAAATACAGGGAAGAGCAGTTGTGATTATGAGTTTAGGTATGATTGTGAAAGTCTTTTTGTTCTTTCACTACCCCCTCCCATCTTTCTGTCTAGGTCTATGAATGAGATCAAAAATCTACACTACCTGCCGAGGGCCAGTGAACCCAGAGAGGTTTTGTTTGAGGACCGAACGAAGGCGCATGCTGACCATGTGGGCCAGAGCTTCGACTGGCAGAGCACTGCTGCTGTGGGGGTTCTGAAGGCGGTGCACTTTGGAGAATGGTGAGTGACTTTACAGTCAGTACAGCGAGAGGTGGTGATGTTGAGAAAGTGTTAAAATCAAAGTGAAAACTCCAGCCCAGTGTTGCTTTACCAATGTAAGCAGCTCACAGCACTGGGTTTCCAAAAGTTGCTCAATCTAGCGAGAAGGTAGTCGAGTTAACGGCACCGAAAGGCTTCCCTCATAGGCCCCTCCCTCAAAATGATCTTAATGAATGTAAATAATGACGATATTTATTATTAGTTCTCGCAGGTGTCAAGCTAGCAGCTTGTGTATGCAGGCAGACAAAAAGGTAGCCCGTCCAATCACTTCACTCCAGTTGATGACATGATTGGCGACAGCAAGACACCGGAGGTGTTTCCTTTTTTTTTTTGAGAGAGCATTTGATTTATTGATTGCTGCCAAGCATTTCGACAAATATAACCCAAACATGTTTTTAAAGAATATTACCAACCCTACTTTTTTTTTTTTTTTTTAATGGTTGCATTGACATTTTATTCACATAATGCTTTTTGTGCAATCTGTTTCAGGAATAACTAACCTCGAATAACCAAAGACGTTGTGTGCTTCAATGCTGGGGACTTCAATGAAGTAGTCCACAGGCTGCAGCTGGATCTGTACGAGCCCCCAGTGTCTCAGGTGAGAACTGGTATTCAAAATCCATTAGGATCTGTGTCTTTGTTTGATTATTTTCCTCCAGGTGGCATATCCTGCTAAAATGTTCAATGTGTTTTCATGCAGTGTGTCCAGTGGGTCGACGATGCCAAGCTCAACCAGCTGCGGAGGGAGGGCATCCACTACGTCCGTGTCCAGCTCTGTGACGACGACATTTACTTCATCCCACGGAATGTCATCCACCAGTTTAAGACCGTGACTGCAGTCTGCAGCCTGGCCTGGCACATCCGCCTAAAACAGTACCATCCAGATGGCAAGGAGGAGGAGGAGGAGGTGGTGGTGAGGGGGCCCGATGATCTCAGCTCCATCTTCGGGCGATTCTCTTCTTCCTCTCTTGCCAGGCCTGACGGCACCGTCACCGCCTGTGCCCGACCACAGGCAGGCGACATTCAAGGCGGCGTGGCCAAGACTAATGCACAAGAGTTCCAGATGCCAGCAACAGCTCCCCAGGAGCCTCAGCCGGCCCCTCCACAGCCCTCCACATCTGCTCACGTGGCCCCAACGTACCAGGTTACACACCTTCAAAGAAAAGCCATCCTTTCAAAAGCTCTCGGCCACACGGCAGAATTCTCGAAATGATCCCACAAGCTCTCTTCCCTCAAAGAAGTGGAGACTAAAACTGACACCTGTGCCAATCAGGACACTTTTAAATGATCCTTCACACTTTTTTTATTTTTATCTTTTAAATACCGATAAAAATGGTCCATTATGTGTTTTAGACAAAAGGATTTGATGAGCTGTGTAACATATTTTGTTCTTTAAAAAACAATTGTGATGGCACATAAACTGGAACTCTATTCACTCATTCAAGTCCCATTGTAAAGAATATATATTATAGCTTAGCATAGCCGAGTAGTGTATTGTGCATAAATGTTATGTGTAAAGTGGAAAAACACTGGACGAGAGTTAGAAACATCAGCAGGGCATTCCGGCGCCTGAACTGATCAAAGAAGATAACAGTGACACACGAAAGAACTTTATGCACCAACGCTCACCCTAGATTTGAATAGAACAAAGCAACACTCATGAACAGGAGAGCCACAGAGACATTTACTGAGCGCAGATAAGAAAAGGAACGGTCCAGATGGGGCCATTATTCTCCGGAGCCCCCCCCTCACTGACCCCCCTCACTGACCACTCACACACACACACACCTACACTGGCCCTTTGTAAATATCCTGGGAACGACCTTCTCGCCACAGCGCATCCCACCTAGGAAGAGATAAGACTATCTTAGAAAACTCCCCAGCTCAGTCAAGGAAGCTACATGTGAATTCCATCTTTCTTCCCACACTCTTTTTCACAACATATGCACTCATTGGCAGACGAGAAGAACCAATGAAGGAGCGACAACGGCGGAAGCAGAGGACCAAGGGCCAATGAGAAAACCTCACCCCCTTATCTCCTGACGAATCAGAACTGTTCCTTTCGGCTAGTTAAAATGGCCGAACACTCTGAACCGGCGTCTTTTCTCCAGCGCTGGGGCCATTGGTCAGAGCTCTGGAGGGGGGTCCATGCATGATTGTCCACTTGTATCCTGATTTCTGAATAAAACGCTTATAGATGTAACGTAGTAGTCTACCGCTCTTTCTTCCAGTGAGTGTCGTCCAGGTGGTGTGTCGCTGTCCAACTCCAACACCATCATGTAAAGAAACTGTTATTCGTAGACTGCCCGTGAATTGCCACGCTTACTGTAAAACGTTTTAATCTGTCGAAGGCGCCGCTGTTTCTTCTTTTAACAGAATGACTTAATCAAAGGTGGAAAGTGTGGCAGGTGTTTACATATATAAGATATGATTACTCTCTAAGCATGATATTGACATGATACTATTTTATTTATTTCAGTGACAAAGGCACATAGACTATCTTTACCCAGAAGATGTGTGTAGTTTCATAGATTGGGGAAGCTGGGCCTTCGCCATCTGAATCAAAAGCTCGCCACATATTGGGTTTCCTGGATTGGTAAACAAAGGAAAATCAAAATGAGCCTTTTGTTTTCAATGTTTCTTTTAAATTAAAGAAGATACATTTTTCTTTAGGTTGAGAATTACAATGATCTAATTGGACTTCTCTCAGCTTTATAAGTAGCGGTTTGTGCAATGTTTTAGAAAAAGAAAAAACATTTTATACACTGCCCTTTTCCTACTGTTGATACTGTTTAGATATTTATTTACTTTTCTTCAAATTGAGCTCAGCATATGAATAACCAGTGAATATTTAAGATTATTATCTAAGTGAAGGAGCGTCCTTTTAAATGATTGCGTCGAGCAATAAAAGTCTGAATTTCTTCTTCAGGTGTGGATTATGTAAATATTATGTTGTCGTTATAACTGGGAACATGGGAATGCTGCCGGTGCAGTCACCCGAAGTAGTCCCAGTAGCCCCAGGAATCGTCCCGCTATAGGCATTGGAATGCCCAAAATCGACGAAACTTTGAAACGCTGTAACTCCTCAGGGAAAGGTCCGATCGACCCCAAATTTGGCACACATGTTCTGGATGGGTAGCTGCGTCATCAGATATTTTTTGGCAAATTCGATTTAAAGGTCCCCGAGTTTCGGTTTCTTTTTCGCGTGATAGCCCATGATGACCGGTTCCAGGCATGTGCTGGTCCCAGTCCCAGGAATCGTCCCGCTATAGGCGGAATGCCCAAAATTTACGAAACTTTGAAACGCTGTAACTCCTCAGGGAAAGGTCCGATCGACCCCAAACTTGGCACACATGTTCTGGGTGGGTAGCTGCGTTGTCAGATATTTTTGGTAAATTCAATTTACAAACTTTGAAACGCTGTAACTCCTCAGGGAAAGGTCCGATCGACCCAAATTTGGCACACATGTTCTGGATGGGTAGCTGCGTCATCAGATATTTTTGGCAAATTCGCTTTAAAGGTCCCAGAGTTTCGGCTTCTTTTCGCATGATAGCGCATGATCACCCCGTTCCAAGCATGTGCTTTTGGTCCCGGTAGCCCCAGGAATCGTCCCGCTATAGGCGTTGGAATGCCCAAAATCGACGAAACTTTGAAACGCTGTAACTCCTCAGGGAAAGGTCCGATCGACCCCAAACTTGGCACACATGTTCTGGGTGGGTAGCTGCGTCAGATATTTTGGTAAATTCAATTTACGAAACTTTGAAACGCTGTAACTCCTCAGGGAAAGGTCCGATCGACCCCAAATTTGGCACACATGTTCTGGATGGGTAGCTGCGTCATCAGATATTTTAGCAAATTCGATTTAAAGGTCCCTGAGTTTCGGTTTCTTTTTCGCGTGATAGCCATGATGACCCGGTCCCAGGCATGTGCTTCTGGTCCCAGTAGCCCCAGGAATCGCCGCTATAGGCGTTGGAATGCCCAAATGCCCAAAATCGAAACTTTGAAACGCTGTAACTCCTCAGGAAAGGTCCGATCGACCCCAAACTTGGCACACATGTTCTGGATGGGTAGCTGCGTCATCAGATATTTTTGGCAAATTCGATTTAAAGGTCCCGAGTTTCGGTTTCTTTTCGCGTGATAGCCCATGATGACCCGGTTCCAGGCATGTGCTTTTGGTCCCAGTAGCCCCAGAATCGTCCCGCTATAGGCGTTGGAATGCCCAAAATCGACGAAACTTTGAAACGCTGTAACTCCTCAGGGAAAGGTCCGATCGACCCCAAACTTGGCACACATGTTCTGGGTGGGTAGCTGCGTCGTCAGATATTTTTTGGTAAATTCAATTTACGAAACTTTGAAACGCTGTAACTCCTCAGGGAAAGGTCCGATCGACCCCAAACTTGGCACACATGTTCTGGATGGGTAGCTGCGTCATCAGATATTTTTTGGCAAATTCGATTTAAAGGTCCCCGAGTTTCAGTTTTTTTCGCGTGATAGCCCATGATGACCCGGTTCCAGGCATGTTTGGTCCCGGTAGCCCCAGGAATCGTCCGCTATAGGCGTTGGAATGCCCAAAATCGACGAACTTTGAAACGCTGTAACTCCTCAGGAAAGGTCCGATCGACCCCAAATTGCTTTTCTGGCACATGTTCTGGATGTGTAGCTCCGTCATCAGATATTTTTAAATTCGATTTAAAGGTCCCCGTTTCGGTTTTTTTTGTGATAGCCCATGATGACCCTGATCCAGGCATGTGCTTTTGATCACGGTAGCCCCAGGAATCGTCCCGCTAGGCGTTGGAATGCCCAAAATCGAAACTTTGAAACGCTGTAACTCCTCAGGAAAGGTCCGATCGACCCCAAACTTGGCACACATGTTCTGGATGGGTAGCTGCGTCATCAGATATTTTTGGTAAATTCAATTTAAAGCGTCCCAGTTTCGTTTCGGCGTGATAGCCCATGATGACCGGTTGATTTCCAGTTGGTTTTTTGGTCAGTAGCCCCAGGAATCGATATATAGGCGTTGGATACCCAAAATCGACGAAACTTTGAAACGCTGTAACTCCTCAGGAAAGGTCCGATCGACCCCAAACTTGGCACACATGTTCTGGATGGGTAGCTGCGTCATCAGATATTTTTTGGCAAATTCGATTTAAAGGTCCCCGAGTTTCGGTTTCTTTTTCACGTGATAGCCCATGATGACCCGGTTCCAGGCATGTGCTTTTGGTCCCGGTAGCCCCAGGAATCGTCCCGCTATAGGCGTTGGAATGCCCAAAATCGACGAACTTTGAAACGCTGTAACTCCTCAGGAAAGGTCGATCGACCCCAAACTTGGCACACATGTTCTGGGTGGGTAGCTGCTAAATCAGATATTTTTAGTAAATTCAATTTACGAAACTTTGAAAACGCTGTAACTCCTCAGGGAAAGGTCCGATCGACCCCAAACTTGGCACATATGTTCTGGATGGTAGCGTCATCAGATATTTTTGTCAGGAAAGGTCGATCACACATGTTCTGGATGGGTAGCAGCGTCATCAGATATTTTTTGGCAAATTCGATTTAAAGGTCCCCGAGTTTCGGTTTCTTTTTCGCGTGATAGCCCATGATGACCCGGTTCCAGGCATGTGCTTTTGGTCCCGTAGCCCCAGGAATCGTCCCTATAGGCGTTGGAATGCCCAAAATCAGCGAAACTTTGAAACGCTGTAACTCCTCAGGAAAGGTCCGATCGACCCCAAACTTGGCACACATGTTCTGGGGGTAGCTCCGTGCGTCAGATATTTTGCAAATTCAATGTAACTCCTCAGGAAAGGTCCGATCGACCCCAAACTTGGCACACATGTTCTGGGTGGGTAGCTGCGTCGTCAGATATTTTTGTAAATTCAATTTTGAAATTTTTGGGCCTCGGGGAAAGGTCCGAATCGTACAAATTGCTTTATATGTTCTGGATGGGTAACAATAGGTAGCTGCGTCATCAGATATTTTTTAGCAAAGTCCCAGTTTCGGCTTTTTTTTTCGCACGTGATAGCCATGACATGACCGGTTCCAGGCATGTAACCTTTTGGTCCCGGGTAGCCCCAGGAATCGTCCGCGCTATTATAAACGTTGGAATGCCCAAAATCGACAAACTTTGAAATGCTGTTAACTCCTCAGGGAAAGGTCCGATCGACCCCAAACTTGGCACACATGTTGTTCTGGATGGATGGTAGCTTTCACGTCATCAGATATTTTTTGCTTAAATTCGATTTAAAGGTCCCCGAGTTTCGGTTTCTTTTTCGCGTGTATTGCTTCCCATGATGACCCGGTTCAGGCGAGCAATAGCTTTTGGTCGATAGCCCCAGGAATCGTCCCACAGCTATGGGCGTTGTTGAATGCCCAAAATCGACGAAAGGCTTTTGAAAACGCTGTAACTCACACATGTTCTGGGGTAGTAGCTGCGTTGTCAGATATTTTTGGCAAATTCAATTTACAAACTTTGAAACGCTGTAACTCCTCAGGGGAAAGGTCCGATCGACCCCAAACTTGGCACACATGTTCTGGATGGGTAGCTGCGTCATCAGATATTTTTGGCAAATTCGATTAAAGGTCCCTGTTTCGGTTTTCTTTTTTTGATAGCCATGATGACCGGTTCAGGCATGTGCTTTTGGGTCAGTAGCCCAGGAATCGTCTCCGCTATAGGCGTTGGAATGCCCAAAATCAGCGAAACTTTGAAACGCTGTAACTCCTCAGGAAAGGTCCGATCGACCCCAAACTTGGCACACATGTTCTGGATGGGTAGCTGCGTCATCAGATATTTTTGGCAAATTCGATTTAAAGGTCCCGAGTTTCGGTTTCTTTTCGCGTGATAGCCCATGATGACCCGGTTCCAGGCATGTGCTTTTGGTCCCGGTAGCCCCAGGAATCGTCCCGCTATAGGCGTTGGAATGCCCAAAATCGACGAAACTTTGAAACGCTGTAACTCCTCTCCGATCGACCCCAAACTTGGCACACATGTTCTGGATGGGTAGCTGCGTCATCAGATATTTTTTGGCAAATTCGATTTAAAGGTCCCTGAGTTTCGGTTTCTTTTTCGCGTGATAGCCCATGATGACCCGGTTCCAGGCATGTGCTTTTGGTCCCGGTAGCCCCAGGAATCGTCCCGCTATAGGCGTTGGAATGCCCAAAATCGACGAAACTTTGAAACGCTGTAACTCCTCAGGGAAAGGTCCGATCGACCCCAAACTTGGCACACATGTTCTGGGTGGGTAGCTGCGTCGTCAGATATTTTTTGGTAAATTCAATTTACGAAACTTTGAAACGCTGTAACTCCTCAGGGAAAGGTCCGATCGACCCCAAACTTGGCACACATGTTCTGGATGGGTAGCTGCGTCATCAGATATTTTTTGGCAAATTCGATTTACGAAACTTTGAAACGCTGTAACTCCTCAGGGAAAGGTCCGATCGACCCCAAACTTGGCACACATGTTCTGGGATGGTAGCTCGTCATCAGATATTTTTGGCAAATTCGATTGAAAGGTCCCCGAGTTTCGGTTTCTTTTTCGCGTGATAGCCCATGATGACCCGGTTCCAGGCATGTGCTTTTGGTCCCGGTAGCCCCAGGAATCGTCCCGCTATAGGCGTTGGAATGCCCAAAATCGACGAAACTTTGAAACGCTGTTCCGATCGACCCCAAACTTGGCACACATGTTCTGGATGGGTAGCTGCGTCATCAGATATTTTTGCAAATTCGATTTAAAGGTCCCCAGTTGAGTTTTTTTTTTTCGCGTGATAGCCCATGATGACCCGGTTCCAGGCATGTGCTTTTGGTCCCGGTAGCCCCAGGAATCGTCCCGCTATAGGCGTTGGAATGCCCAAATCGACGAAACTTTGAAACGCTGTAACTCCTCAGGGAAAGGTCCGATCGACCCCAAACTTGGCACACATGTTCTGGGTGGGTAGCTGCGTCGTCAGATATTTTTTGGTAAATTCAATTTACGAAACTTTGAAACGCTGTAACTCCTCAGGAAAGGTCCGATCGACCCCAAACTTGGCACACATGTTCTGGATGGGTAGCTGCGTCATCAGATATTTTTTGGCAAATTCGATTTAAAGGTCCCCGAGTTTCGGTTTCTTTTTCGCGTGATAGCCCATGATGACCCGGTTCCAGGCATGTGCTTTTGGTCCCGGTAGCCCCAGGAATCGTCCCGCTATAGGCGTTGGAATGCCCAAAATCGAAACTTTGAAACGCTGTAACTCCTCAGGAAAGGTCCGATCGACCCCAAACTTGGCACACATGTTCTGGGTGGGTAGCTGCGTCAGATATTTTTGTAAATTCATTTACGAAACTGTGAAACGCTGTACCTCCTCAGGGAAAGGTCCGAGACCCAAACTTCCACATGTTCTGGGTGGTAGCCCCAGGAATCGTCAGATATTTTTGGAATCAATTTACGAAACTTTGAAACGCTGTAACTCCTCAGGAAAGGTCCGATCGACCCCAAACTTGGCACACATGTTCTGAATGGGTAGCTGCGTCATCAGATATTTTTGGCAAATTCGATTTAAAGGTCCCGAGTTTCGGTTTCTTTTTCGCGTGATAGCCCATGATGACCCGGTTCCAGGCATGTGCTTTTGGTCCCGTAGCCCCAGGAATCGTCCCGCTATAGGCGTTGGAATGCCCAAAATCGACGAAACTTTGAAACGCTGTAACTCCTCAGGAAAGGTCCGATCGACCCCAAACTTGGCACACATGTTCTGGATGGGTAGCTGCGTCATCAGATATTTTTGGCAAATTCGATTTAAAGGTCCCGAGTTTCGGTTTCTTTCGCGTGATAGCCCATGATGACCCGGTTCCAGGCATGTGCTTTGGTGGTAGCCCCAGGAATCGTCCCGCTATAGGCGTTGGAATGCCCAAAATCGAAACTTTGAAACGCTGTAAGTCCTCAGGAAAGGTCCGATCGACCCCAAACTTGGCACACATGTTCTGGGTGGGTAGCTGCGTCGTCAGATATTTTTTGGTAAATTCAATTTACGAAACTTTGAAACGCTGTAACTCCTCAGGGAAAGGTCCGATCGACCCCAAACTTGGCACACATGTTCTGGATGGGTAGCTGCGTCATCAGATATTTTTTGGCAAATTCGATTTAAAGGTCCCCGAGTTTCGGTTTCTTTTTCGCGTGATAGCCCATGATGACCCGGTTCCAGGCATGTGCTTTTGGTCCCGGTAGCCCCAGGAATCGTCCCGCTATAGGCGTTGGAATGCCCAAAATCGACGAAACTTTGAAACGCTGTAACTCCTCAGGGAAAGGTCCGATCGACCCCAAACTTGGCACACATGTTCTGGGTGGGTAGCTGCGTCGTCAGATATTTTTTGGTAAATTCAATTTACGAAACTTTGAAACGCTGTAACTCCTCAGGGAAAGGTCCGATCGACCCCAAACTTGGCACACATGTTCTGGATGGGTAGCTGCGTCATCAGATATTTTTTGGCAAATTCGATTTAAAGGTCCCCGAGTTTCGGTTTCTTTTTCGCGTGATAGCCCATGATGACCCGGTTCCAGGCATGTGCTTTTGGTCCCGGTAGCCCCAGGAATCGTTGGAATGCCCAAAATCGACGAAACTTTGAAACGCTGTAACTCCTCAGGGAAAGGTCCGATCGACCCCAAACTTGGCACACATGTTCTGGATGGGTAGCTGCGTCATCAGATATTTTTTGGCAAATTCGATTTAAAGGTCCCCGAGTTTCGGTTTCTTTTTCGCGTGATAGCCCATGATGACCCGGTTCCAGGCATGTGCTTTTGGTCCCGGTAGCCCCAGGAATCGTCCCGCTATAGGCGTTGGAATGCCCAAAATCGACGAAACTTTGAAACGCTGTAACTCCTCAGGGAAAGGTCCGATCGACCCCAAACTTGGCACACATGTTCTGGATGGGTAGCTGCGTCATCAGATATTTTTTGGCAAATTCGATTTAAAGGTCCCCGAGTTTCGGTTTCTTTTTCGCGTGATAGCCCATGATGACCCGGTTCCAGGCATGTGCTTTTGGTCCCGGTAGCCCCAGGAATCGTCCCGCTATAGGCGTTGGAATGCCCAAAATCGACGAAACTTTGAAACGCTGTAACTCCTCAGGGAAAGGTCCGATCGACCCCAAACTTGGCACACATGTTCTGGGTGGGTAGCTGCGTCGTCAGATATTTTTTGGTAAATTCAATTTACGAAACTTTGAAACGCTGTAACTCCTCAGGGAAAGGTCCGATCGACCCCAAACTTGGCACACATGTTCTGGATGGGTAGCTGCGTCATCAGATATTTTTGGCAAATTCGATTTAAAGGTCCCCGAGTTTCGTTTCTTTCGCGTGATAGCCATGATGACCCGGTTCCAGGCATGTGCTTTTGGTCCCGGTAGCCCCAGGAATCGTCCCGCTATAGGCGTTGGAATGCCCAAAATCGACGAAACTTTGAAACGCTGTAACTCCTCAGGAAAGGTCCGATCGACCCCAAACTTGGCACACATGTTCTGGGTGGGTAGCTGCGTCATCAGATATTTTTGTAAATTCGATTTAAAAGTTTCGGTTTCTTTTCGCGTGATAGCCATGATGACCCGGTTCCATGTGCTGGGTGGTAGCCCAGTCGTCAGATATTTTGGAATCCAAAATCGACGAAACTTTGAAACGCTGTAACTCCTCAGTGAAAGGTCCGATCGACCCCAAACTTGGCACACATGTTCTGGATGGGTAGCTGCGTCATCAGATATTTTTGGCAAATTCGATTTAAAGGTCCCCGAGTTTCGGTTTCTTTTTCGCGTGATAGCCCATGATGACCCGGTTCCAGGCATGTGCTTTTGGTCCCGGTAGCCCCAGGAATCGTCCCGCTATAGGCGTTGGAATGCCCAAAATCGACGAAACTTTGAAACGCTGTAACTCCTCAGGGAAAGGTCCGATCGACCCCAAACTTGGCACACATGTTCTGGGTGGGTAGCTGCGTCGTCAGATATTTTTTGGTAAATTCAATTTACGAAACTTTGAAACGCTGTAACTCCTCAGGGAAAGGTCCGATCGACCCCAAACTTGGCACACATGTTCTGGGTGGGTAGCTGCGTCGTCAGATATTTTTTGGTAAATTCAATTTACGAAACTTTGAAACGCTGTAACTCCTCAGGGAAAGGTCCGATCGACCCCAAACTTGGCACACATGTTCTGGGTGGGTAGCTGCGTCGTCAGATATTTTTTTGTAAATTCAATTTAAAAAACTTTGAAACGCTGTAACTCCTCAGGGAAAGGTCCGATCGACCCCAAATTTGGCACACATGTTCTGGATGGGTAGCTGCGTCATCAGATATTTTTTGGCAAATTCGATTTAAAGGTCCCCGAGTTTCGGTTTCTTTTTCGCGTGATAGCCCATGATGACCCGGTTCCAGGCATGTGCTTTTGGTCCCGGTAGCCCCAGGAATCGTCCCGCTATAGGCGTTGGAATGCCCAAAATCGACGAAACTTTGAAACGCTGTAACTCCTCAGGGAAAGGTCCGATCGACCCCAAACTTGGCACACATGTTCTGGATGGGTAGCTGCGTCATCAGATATTTTTTGGCAAATTCGATTTAAAGGTCCCCGAGTTTCGGTTTCTTTTCGCGTGATAGCCCATGATGACCCGGTTCCAGGCATGTGCTTTTGGTCCCGGTAGCCCCAGGAATCGTCCCGCTATAGGCGTTGGAATGCCCAAAATCGACGAAACTTTGAAACGCTGTAACTCCTCAGGGAAAGGTCCGATCGACCCCAAACTTGGCACACATGTTCTGGGTGGGTAGCTGCGTCGTCAGATATTTTTTGGTAAATTCAATTTACGAAACTTTGAAACGCTGTAACTCCTCAGGGAAAGGTCCGATCGACCCCAAACTTGGCACACATGTTCTGGATGGGTAGCTGCGTCATCAGATATTTTTTGGCAAATTCGATTTAAAGGTCCCCGAGTTTCGGTTTCTTTTTCGCGTGATAGCCCATGATGACCCGGTTCCAGGCATGTGCTTTTGGTCCCGGTAGCCCCAGGAATCGTCCCGCTATAGGCGTTGGAATGCCCAAAATCGACGAAACTTTGAAACGCTGTAACTCCTCAGGGAAAGGTCAGATCGACCCCAAACTTGGCACACATGTTCTGGGTGGGTAGCTGCGTTGTCAGATATTTTTTTGTAAATTCAATTTACAAAACTTTGAAACGCTGTAACTCCTCAGGGAAAGGTCCGATCGACCCCAAATTTGGCACACATGTTCTCCACTTGGCACACATGTTCTGGATGGGTAGCTGCGTCATCAGATATTTTTGGCAAATTCGATTTAAAGGTCCCGAGTTTCGGTTTCTTTTTCGCGTGATAGCCCATGATGACCCGGTTCCAGGCATGTGCTTTTGGTCCCGGTAGCCCCAGGAATCGTCCCGCTATAGGCGTTGGAATGCCCAAAATCGACGAAACTTTGAAACGCTGTAACTCCTCAGGAAAGGTCCGATCGACCCCAAACTTGGCACACATGTTCTGGGTGGGTAGCTGCGTCATCAGATATTTTTGGCAAATTCGATTTAAAGGTCCCTGAGTTTCGACGAAACTTTGAAACGCTGTAACTCCTCAGGAAAGGTCCGATCGACCCCAAATTTGGCACACATGTTCTGGATGGGTAGCTGCGTCATCAGATATTTTTGGCAAATTCGATTTAAAGGTCCCTGAGTTTCGGTTTCTTTTCGCGTGATAGCCCATGATGACCCGGTTCCAGGCATGTGCTTTTGGTCCCGTAGCCCCAGGAATCGTCCCGCTATAGGCGTTGGAATGCCCAAAATCGACGAAACTTTGAAACGCTGTAACTCCTCACGGAAAGGTCCGATCGACCCCAAACTTGGCACACATGTTCTGGGTGGGTAGCTGCGTCGTCAGATTTTTTGGTAAATTCAATTTACGAAACTTTGAAACGCTGTAACTCCTCAGGGAAAGGTCCGATCGACCCCAAACTTGGCACACATGTTCTGGATGGGTAGCTGCGTCATCAGATATTTTTTGGCAAATTCGATTTACGAAACTTTGAAACGCTGTAACTCCTCAGGGAAAGGTCCGATCGACCCCAAACTTGGCACACATGTTCTGGATGGGTAGCTGCGTCATCAGATATTTTTTGGCAAATTCGATTTAAAGGTCCCCGAGTTTCGGTTTCTTTTTCGCGTGATAGCCCATGATGACCCGGTTCCAGGCATGTGCTTTGGTGGGTAGCCCCAGGAATCGTCCCGCTATAGGCGTTGGAATGCCCAAATCAAGCGAAACTTTGAAACGCTGTAACTCCTCAGAGAAAGGTCCGATCGACCCCAAACTTGGCACACATGTTCTGGATGGGTAGCTGCGTCATCAGATATTTTTTGGCAAATTCGATTTAAAGGTCCCAGAGTTTCGGTTTCTTTTCGCATGATAGCCCATGATCACCCGGTTCCAAGCATGTGCTTTTGGTCCCGGTAGCCCCAGGAATCGTCCCGCTATAGGCGTTGGAATGGCCAAAATCGACGAAACTTTGAAACGCTGTAACTCCTCAGGGAAAGGTCCGATCGACCCCAAACTTGGCACACATGTTCTGGGTGGGTAGCTGCGTCGTCAGATATTTTTTGGTAAATTCAATTTACGAAACTTTGAAACGCTGTAACTCCTCAGGAGAAGGTCCGATCGACCCAAAACTAGGCACACAAGGTCTGGGTGGGTAGCGTCGTCAGATATTTTTTGGTAAATTCAATTTACGAAACTTTGAAACGCTGTAACTCCTCAGGGAAAGGTCCGATCGACCCCAAACTTGGCACACATGTTCTGGATGGGTAGCTGCGTCATCAGATATTTTTTGGCAAATTCGATTTAAAGGTCCCCTAGTTTCGGTTTCTTTTTGCGTGATAGCCCATGATGACCCGGTTCCAGGCATGTGCTTTTGGTCGGTAGCCCCAGGAATCGTCCGCTATAGGCGTTGGAATGCCCAAAATCGACGAAACTTTGAAACGCTGTAACTCCTCAGGGAAAGGTCCGATCGACCCCAAACTTGGCACACATGTTCTGGATGGGTAGCTGCGTCATCAGATATTTTTTGGCAAATTCGATTTAAAGGTCCCCGAGTTTCGGTTTCTTTTTCGCGTGATAGCCCATGATGACCCGGTTCCAGGCATGTGCTTTTGGTCCCGGTAGCCCCAGGAATCGTCCCGCTATAGGCGTTGGAATGCCCAAAATCGACGAAACTTTGAAACGCTGTAACTCCTCAGGGAAAGGTCCGATCGACCCCAAACTTGGCACACATGTTCTGGGTGGGTAGCTGCGTCGTCAGATATTTTTTGGTAAATTCAATTTACGAAACTTTGAAACGCTGTAACTCCTCAGGGAAAGGTCCGATCGACCCCAAACTTGGCACACATGTTCTGGATGGGTAGCTGCGTCATCAGATATTTTTTGGCAAATTCGATTTAAAGGTCCCCGAGTTTCGGTTTCTTTGTCGCGTGATAGCCCATGATGACCCGGTTCCAGGCATGTGCTTTTGGTCCCGGTAGCCCCAGGAATCGTCCCGCTATAGGCGTTGGAATGCCCAAAATCGACGAAACTTTGAAACGCTGTAACTCCTCAGGGAAAGGTCCGATCGACCCCAAACTTGGCACACATGTTCTGGGTGGGTAGCTGCGTCGTCAGATATTTTTGGTAAATTCAATTTACGAAACTTTGAAACGCTGTAACTCCTCAGGAAAGGTCCGATCGACCCCAAACTTGGCACACATGTTCTGGATGGGTAGCTGCGTCATCAGATATTTTTTGGCAAATTCGATTTAAAGGTCCCCGAGTTTCGGTTTCTTTTTCGCGTGATAGCCCATGATGACCCGGTTCCAGGCATGTGCTTTTGGTCCCGGTAGCCCCAGGAATCGTCCCGCTATAGGCGTTGGAATGCCCAAAATCGACGAAACTTTGAAACGCTGTAACTCCTCAGGGAAAGGTCCGATCGACCCCAAACTTGGCACACATGTTCTGGGTGGGTAGCTGCGTCGTCAGATATTTTTTGGTAAATTCAATTTACGAAACTTTGAAACGCTGTAACTCCTCAGGGAAAGGTCCGATCGACCCCAAACTTGGCACACATGTTCTGGGTGGGTAGCTGCGTCGTCAGATATTTTTTGGTAAATTCAATTTACGAAACTTTGAAACGCTGTAACTCCTCAGGGAAAGGTCCGATCGACCCCAAACTTGGCACACATGTTCTGGATGGGTAGCTGCGTCATCAGATATTTTTTGGCAAATTCGATTTAAAGGTCCCCGAGTTTCGGTTTCTTTTTCGCGTGATAGCCCATGATGACCCGGTTCCAGGCATGTGCTTTTGGGTAGCCCCAGGAGTCCGCTATAGGCGTTGGAATGCCCAAAATCGACGAAACTTTGAAACGCTGTAACTCCTCAGGAAAGGTCCGATCGACCCCAAACTTGGCACACATGTTCTGGATGGGTAGCTGCGTCATCAGATATTTTTTGGCAAATTCGATTTAAAGGTCCCCGAGTTTCGGTTTCTTTTTCGCGTGATAGCCCATGATGACCGGCAGGCATGTGCTTTTGGTCCCGGTAGCCCCAGGAATCGTCCCGCTATAGGCGTTGGAATGCCCAAAATCGAAACTTTGAAACGCTGTAACTCCTCAGGGAAAGGTCCGATCGACCCCAAACTTGGCACACATGTTCTGGGTGGGTAGCTGCGTCGTCAGATATTTTTTGGTAAATTCAATTTACGAAACTTTGAAACGCTGTAACTCCTCAGGGAAAGGTCCGATCGACCCCAAACTTGGCACACATGTTCTGGATGGGTAGCTGCGTCATCAGATATTTTTTGGCAAATTCGATTTAAAGGTCCCCGAGTTTCGGTTTCTTTTTCGCGTGATAGCCCATGATGACCCGGTTCCAGGCATGTGCTTTTGGTCCCGGTAGCCCCAGGAATCGTCCCGCTATAGGCGTTGGAATGCCCAAAATCGACGAAACTTTGAAACGTCCGATCGACCCCAAACTTGGCACACATGTTCTGGATGGGTAGCTGCGTCATCAGATATTTTTTGGCAAATTCGATTTAAAGGTCCCCGAGTTTCGGTTTCTTTTTCGCGTGATAGCCCATGATGACCCGGTTCCAGGCATGTGCTTTTGGTCCCGGTAGCCCCAGGAATCGTCCCGCTATAGGCGTTGGAATGCCCAAAATCGACGAAACTTTGAAACGCTGTAACTCCTCAGGGAAAGGTCCGATCGACCCCAAACTTGGCACACATGTTCTGGATGGGTAGCTGCGTCATCAGATATTTTTTGGCAAATTCGATTTAAAGGTCCCCGAGTTTCGGTTTCTTTTTCGCGTGATAGCCCATGATGACCCGGTTCCAGGCATGTGCTTTTGGTCCCGGTAGCCCCAGGAATCGTCCCGCTATAGGCGTTGGAATGCCCAAAATCGACGAAACTTTGAAACGCTGTAACTCCTCAGGAAAGGTCCGATCGACCCCAAACTTGGCACACATGTTCTGGATGGGTAGCTGCGTCATCAGATATTTTTTGGCAAATTCGATTTACGAAACTTTGAAACGCTGTAACTCCTCGCGTGAAAGGTCCGATGACCCCAAACTTCCAGGCATGTTCTGGGTGGGTAGCCCCAGGAATCGTCCCATTTAGGCGTTGGAATGCAAATCGACGAAACTTTGAAACGCTGTAACTCCTCAGGAAAGGTCCGATCGACCCCAAACTTGGCACACATGTTCTGGGTGGGTAGCTGCGTCGTCAGATATTTTTTGGTAAATTCAATTTACGAAACTTTGAAACGCTGTAACTCCTCAGGGAAAGGTCCGATCGACCCCAAACTTGGCACACATGTTCTGGATGGGTAGCTGCGTCATCAGATATTTTTTGGCAAATTCGATTTAAAGGTCCCCGAGTTTCGGTTTCTTTTTCGCGTGATAGCCCATGATGACCCGGTTCCAGGCATGTGCTTTTGGTCCTGTAGCCCCAGGAACCGTCCCGCTATAGTCGTTGGAATGCCCAAAATCGACGAAACTTTGAAACGCTGTAACTCCTCAGGGAAAGGTCCGATCGACCCCAAACTTGGCACACATGTTCTGGGTGGGTAGCTGCGTCGTCAGATATTTTTTGGTAAATTCAATTTACGAAACTTTGAAACGCTGTAACTCCTCAGGGAAAGGTCCGATCGACCCCAAACTTGGCACACATGTTCTGGATGGGTAGCTCGTCATCAGATATTTTTGGTAAATCAATTTACGAAACTTTGAAACGCTGTAACTCCTCAGGAAAGGTCCGATCGACCCCAAACTTGGCACACATGTTCTGGGTGGGTAGCTGCGTCATCAGATATTTTTGGTAAATTCAATTTAAACTTTGAAACGAAACTTTGAAACGCTGTAACTCCTCAGGAAAGGTCCGATCGACCCCAAACTTGGCACACATGTTCTGGATGGGTAGCTGTGTCATCAGATATTTTTGGCAAATTCGATTTAAAGTCCCCGAGTTTCGGTTTCTTCGCGTGATAGCCCATGATGACCCGGTTCCAGGCATGTGCTTTTGGTCCCGGTAGCCCCAGGAATCGTCCCGCTATAGCGTTGGAATGCCCAAAATCGACGAAACTTTGAAACGCTGTAACTCCTCAGGAAAGGTCCGATCGACCCCAAACTTGGCACACATGTTCTGGGTGGGTAGCTGCGTCGTCAGATATTTTTGGTAAATTCAATTTACGAAACTTTGAAACGCTGTAACTCCTCAGGAAAGGTCCGATCGACCCCAAACTTGGCACACATGTTCTGGATGGGTAGCTGCGTCATCAGATATTTCTTGGCAAATTCGATTTAACGGTCCCCGAGTTCCGGTTTCTTTTGCGCGTGATAGCCCATGATGACCCGGTACCAGGCATGTGCTTTTGGTCCCGGTAGCCCCAGGAATCGTCCCGCTATAGTCGTTGGAATGCCCAAAATCGACGAAACTTTGAAACGCTGTAACTCCTCAGGGAAAGGTCCGATCGACCCCAAACTTGGCACACATGTTCTGGGTGGGTAGCTGCGTCGTCAGATATTTTTTGGTAAATTCAATTTACGAAACTTTGAAACGCTGTAACTCCTCAGGGAAAGGTCCGATCGACCCCAAACTTGGCACACATGTTCTGGATGGGTAGCTGCGTCATCAGATATTTTTTCGCAAATTCGATTTAAAGGTCTTTGAAACGCTGTAACTCCTCAGGTGAAAGCCCGATCGACCCCAAACTTGGCACACATGTTCTGGATGGGTAGCCCCATCAGATATTTTCAGGCAAATTCGATTTACGAAACTTTGAAACGCTGTAACTCCTCAGGGAAAGGTCCGATCGACCCCAAACTTGGCACACATGTTCTGGGTGGGTAGCTGCGTCGTCAGATATTTTTTGGTAAATTCAATTTACGAAACTTTGAAACGCTGTAACTCCTCAGGAAAGGTCCGATCGACCCCAAACTTGGCACACATGTTCTGGATGGGTAGCTGCGTCATCAGATATTTTTTGGCAAATTCGATTTAAAGGTCCCCGAGTTTCGGTTTCTTTTTCGCGTGATAGCCCATGATGACCCGGTTCCAGGCATGTGCTTTTGGTCCCGGTAGCCCCAGGAATCGTCCCGCTATAGGCGTTGGAATGCCCAAAATCGACGAAACTTTGAAACGCTGTAACTCCTCAGGGAAAGGTCCGATCGACCCCAAACTTGGCACACATGTTCTGGGTGGGTAGCTGCGTCGTCAGATATTTTTTGGTAAATTCAATTTACGAAACTTTGAAACGCTGTAACTCCTCAGGAAAGGTCCGATCGACCCCAAACTTGGCACACATGTTCTGGATGGGTAGCTGCGTCATCAGATATTTTTTGGCAAATTCGATTTAAAGGTCCCCGAGTTTCGGTTTCCTTTCGCATGATAGCCCATGATGACCCGGTTCCAGGCATGTGCTTTTGGTCCCGGTAGCCCCAGGAATCGTCCCGCTATAGGCGTTGGAATGCCCAAAATCGACGAAACTTTGAAACGCTGTAACTCCTCAGGGAAAGGTCCGATCGACCCCAAACTTGGCACACATGTTCTGGGTGGGTAGCTGCGTCGTCAGATATTTTTTTCAATTTACGAAACTTTGAAACGCTGTAACTCCTCAGGGAAAGGTCCGATCGACCCCAAACTTGGCACACATGTTCTGGATGGGTAGCTGCGTCATCAGATATTTTTTGGCAAATTCGATTTAAAGGAGTTTTTTTTTTTTTCGATAGAGCCATGCACCCCGGTTCAGGCATTGCTTTTTTGGGTCCCCAGGGAAAGATCCGTCCCGCTATAGCGTTGAATGCCCAAAATCGAAACTTTGAAACGCTGTAACTCCTCAGGGAAAGGTCCGATCGACCCCAAACTTGGCACACATGTTCTGGGTGGGTAGCTGCGTCGTCAGATATTTTTGGTAAATTCAATTTACGAAACTTTGAAACGCTGTAACTCCTCAGGAAAGGTCCGATCGACCCCAAACTTGGCACACATGTTCTGGATGGGTAGCTGCGTCATCAGATATTTTTTGGCAAATTCGATTTAAAGGTCCCCGAGTTTCGGTTTCTTTTTCGCGTGATAGCCCATGATGACCCGGTTCCAGGCATGTGCTTTTGGTCCCGGTAGCCCCAGGAATCGTCCCGCTATAGGCGTTGGAATGCCCAAAATCGAAACTTTGAAACGCTGTAACTCCTCAGGGAAAGGTCCGATCGACCCCAAACTTGGCACACATGTTCTGGGTGGGTAGCTGCGTCGTCAGATATTTTTTGGTAAATTCAATTTACGAAACTTTGAAACGCTGTAACTCCTCAGGGAAAGGTCCGATCGACCCCAAACTTGGCACACATGTTCTGGATGGGTAGCTGCGTCATCAGATATTTTTTGGCAAATTCGATTTAAAGGTCCCCGAGTTTCGGTTTCTTTTTCGCGTGATAGCCCATGATGACCCGGTTCCAGGCATGTGCTTTTGGTCCCGGTAGCCCCAGGAATCGTTGGAATGCCCAAAATCGACGAAACTTTGAAACGCTGTAACTCCTCAGGGAAAGGTCCGATCGACCCCAAACTTGGCACACATGTTCTGGATGGGTAGCTGCGTCATCAGATATTTTTTGGCAAATTCGATTTAAAGGTCCCCGAGTTTCGGTTTCTTTTCGCATGATAGCCCATGATCACCCGGTTCCAGGCATGTGCTTTTGGTCCCGGTAGCCCCAGGAATCGCTCCGCTATAGGCGTTGGAATGCCCAAAATCGACGAAACTTTGAAACGCTGTAACTCCTCAGGGAAAGGTCCGATCGACCCCAAACTTGGCACACATGTTCTGGATGGGTAGCTGCGTCATCAGATATTTTTTGGCAAATTCGATTTAAAGGTCCCCGAGTTTCGGTTTCTTTTTCGCGTGATAGCCCATGATGACCCGGTTCCAGGCATGTGCTTTTGGTCCCGGTAGCCCCAGGAATCGTCCCGCTATAGGCGTTGGAATGCCCAAAATCGACGAAACTTTGAAATGCTGTAACTCCTCAGGGAAAGGTCCGATCGACCCCAAACTTGGCACACATGTTCTGGGTGGGTAGCTGCGTCGTCATATTGTTTGGTAAATTCAATTTACGAAACTTTGAAACGCTGTAACTCCTCAGGGAAAGGTCCGATCGACCCCAAACTTGGCACACATGTTCTGGGTGGGTAGCTGCGTCGTCAGATATTTTTTGGTAAATTCAATTTACGAAACTTTGAAACGCTGTAACTCCTCAGGGAAAGGTCAGATCGACCCCAAACTTGGCACACATGTTCTGGATGGGTAGCTGCGTCATCAGGCCGGGAAAAGTAAATGCGGAATGTGGGTAATAAACCAGATCAAAGGGGACCCCAGTTCCATTAGACTACGACAATAGGAAAGCAACAAGGAATCCATCATGCCGGCCGACAAGGAGAGTGGCTGTAAAATCAGATGAAAGCATCGAGGCCATCGCTGGGACGAAAAGCAGAGGGCCAGGTGTGACAGAACAGGGGTCCTGAGAGGTCAGCGGAGGCGTTTACAACCGGCTCGACACGACAGGACCATGGCACCTCTTGTGATATTCAGATGAAGACCTGGTTGATTGTGTGTTCAGGAGCCCAAATCCTGACCAAATGGGCCAGAGAGGATGTTACTACGAAAGTGGATAAACACAAGCCTGGATTCATGTGTGTTAACCTGCCTGTAGATCAATGGTCATTGATATGATAATGTGATATATGTCTCCCAATATGTTCGGTATCCTAACCCCCGGTTAGAGTGTGTTTGATGTCACTGGCATCGGGAAGTCTCACCAGGTCTGAAAGGATCCTAAAGCGGGGACCCTAAGTGCCTGAGAGATAAGAGAAGACAACGGTCCCCCTCTTTGAAGTGGGACAGAGAGTCTCTCCAGAACCTCTCAGGAATAGAGGGGGGGGGGGGATGAACCCCCATCAGCACCCCCAGAGAGGGACGGATATCCGGTAAAAGTGGGAGGTGACGAACAGAGAAAAGGAAAAGGGGTCTTTGGGAGAGTTTTTGAGAAAAAAGGGTTTTTTCATATGCTGTGGTTTGCGTCAGGCGTCCGTGAAGAACTCACGGGCGCCTGACGTACTTTGTCTATTTTTCTTCTTTCTTTTCTGAAAGGCTGAAGAAAAAGAGTTTTTTAAGTTCTTGTGACTTTTGCGTCAGGCTCCCGAGAGGGAAATCATTAATAATTGTACTTTGTTTATTTCTTTCTTCCTTTTTTGAATAAAATACTTGGCTGCCTTGCAGTCTTAAACTTTACATTCGGTTCGTGGACCTACTTTTTTGTGAGTCCTATTTCTTCACCCGTCAACCCGCCCGAGGAGACCCAACGAGGAGACCCGAAAGCGGCCCCCCGCCGCCCCCGAGGTGAGTCTGAGCGACATCTGCACGGCTACACCCACTGATCTACGTCACCCAGGGCACATACTGATTCCTCACACACTGGTAACTGACATTTTGTACTGACGAGAGAAATCGCTGCAGCTGGTAGACCTCCGGCTCTCGGCCGAGCCGTGGTTGGCTCCGGGACCAAGAGAGGGACTCATAACACTTGAGTCCTCGTCGCGGAGTTTGTCCTAAGAATAAGAATATTGATAAGTGTCCTGCCAGCCGCTCTACGAGCCTAGTAACCTCGAGCGTGTTTGGAAGGAGACTAGATTATTGAATACCCAGCATTTCTCTCATGGAGATCGATCTGACATCATCCGGGTGCCGCGTGCCGGAATAACAGCTACCACTGTCTATGCGACGCGTCATTCATCAGGCCCGAACGATCGCGGAATCATATAGAGGAGTTACTGATCTCCGCCTCCTCTCCCTTAACTCGGTCTCGCCTCGCCGAGTTTCCTGCCCTCGAGCGCACGGGCGGAGACCGTGACCGGGGCCGTTCGTCAGAAGAGAGGGACAGGGCATCGTGACCCGTGTGGACCCGTGTCCTCTCCAGTGCGACAGGTTAGCCGCGCGCGGTGACGCGCTGTGCCTGGGCGCCGCCGACGTGTTCTTAAAGACAGTTATCTACACGTCTGTCATTAGAGCACGATTATTTCCCCTCAATAAAGTACCCGGTGTGAGCCGGCTCGCACCTCAAACCTTTCCCCCCCTCCTCTCCATCTCTCCTCTCCCGTCTCGTTCCCGTTTCCAACCCCCCCTCTCCCCGCTCCTCTCCCCCCCCGGTTTCCCCTACCCGAGAAGACTGCAGGCGTGCCTTTTCTTTTCGTCTCCCACTCACCGAGGCGACAGAATTCGGTTCACGTACGTCGTCTCTCTTAACATGGCGCCCGAACAGAGACTTGAGAGGTAGATAGGCTTGTGTATGATACCTTAATTAATCAATACGCGGTTAATTAAATGGAAAATAACGATTCAGGTTTGAAATCTTATTTTAACTTTGTTTACAAGGAGCGGATTCTTCTCTCTCAGGTTAAAACACACGAACCCTCCCCAACGAAAACTGTATGAAACCAGTGAAAACGAACTGAATTGATTTATTTACTGAGCCAGAGAAGGTAACCGGTGATTTCCCGGGGAGCATTCGGACTAACTGTATGTTCTGCACCCGTGCCGCGCGAACACCCATTATCTGCCCTCTGCCCTACTCACCGAGGCACTCCACCTGTTTATCGGGGCAATCGAAGCCCGTAATCTGGCCGTCCTTTTCCCTGGAAAAGGAACCGTCCAGTTAACGCGGTACCGATCGATTTTCAGCGTTTTGGTAGTTCCGGAGAGGAGGAAATCCTTTAAGACTAGAAGTACTTCACGAGAGGGCGTTTTAAAGGGAGTTAGCATAAAGTAAATAAATCAGTGCGCAATAGGTTGAAGAGTTACCTAGCTCGTTGGAATAACCCGCTTGGCGAGAGCGTACATTTCTACGCTCGTCCCCCGTCTAAAACCCAGCTTAACCCTAAAAATGCGTTATTGGCACACAGAGAAAGCCGAGCTGAGCTGATCCCTTAGTGCGATAAAGGCCGAGGAACTGAAGAGACGAAAAAAGGCACAAAACTCTCCTAGTACTTGTAATTAATATAGTTTAATTACAAAACTTTAAACACAAGCCGATGAGTTAGGCTCCCCGCTCGGAGATAGCCGTCGCTAGGCATGTGTGTTTAAATAACTAACCGCGAATGAACAGAGTGAGCGTATCACCATTTATTCCGACTGACGTGTGGGTGTGATTGGATATAGTGACGCCGTTCTAACCAGACTGCGGCTGTAACAATTAATTTAAACACTATAGGGGTCGAAATCCTTCTGGGATTTCCCCTCAAACATATTCCAAGAGGTGTGTGCGTGGAATCACAGCCTTTTTATTTGGAAGAGATGTGCGCGGTCTGAGCGGAGGCTGAGAGGAGGTAAAAGGGGCCGGACGACATCGTCACCACGGCTGGAAGTGACGTCCCACTCCCCTAGCAGATGGACCGTCCACAGACTGGTCTCCCTCTTCCATTATTGTGCATATTGGTGTGCAGGGTGGCGTGAATAATATTGTAATAACGGCAGTGTTGTTTTGACCATCTATGATAAATCTGGCAGTGTTGGATAAACAATCCTTGTGTTCCCCCAGGACATGTGGAAATAAATATCTGACTAAATCCCTATAAGAGGCTGCAGGGTGATACATGCTGGAGCTTTGTTTTCATTGTTTCCCCCCCTCTTCCCAAACAGGTTGTTGTCAAAAGCATCATGCCTCATCCTCACGACATCACCGAATATAACAGGTTATGGACACTCGGACGTCCTAGTTAAACAGGAAAATAAACCAGTAACCTAGAATAGGATAACATATCCTTCTTTTATTTTCCAAAGCGAGTTGGACTACCTTGAACAGGTGTGATCCTCCTAGGTTGTGAGTGTTCGATTGAACCCACATTATTGACTTTAATTTAGTTGATAGCTTACATTAAAATTACCGATTGAGTTTGAGTTGATTTATTGAATTTAATTTGATTAATTGACTTTGATTTGATTAATTGACTTCATTCCAATGAAGGGTTTTTGTTCAGGTTGATCCATTGATTGCAAATTATATCTTTGACCGTTTTAATCAGTTGCGACATAACTACTACCATTCAAAATAAAACTGACAGATCGTGAAACCAAAACAAATTAAATAAAAAGATATAGAGGGGACACTAATAAAAAGAACAAGCCGGTGCGCAGGCACGGCACAGACAGCTGAAGTAAATGCCTTTTTGGAAGGCCTCTTAGCAGCGAAGAAGAAGACCAACACTTCTAAACCAGGACTTGTAACTGACAGAGATTACTGTCACAAGACAGGTACTCAGGAATTGGAGTACTGGAAACAAAGAGATTTTACAAATGAAAAAGGCGAACCACTCGCCCACGCACATTTGTGGAGTCGGATAGCAGAAATAACTGGTTCTATGTACCTAGATTGGAATCATGTTAATGGTCACACCGACGTTAGAGATTACGATCAGAAAGGTAATAGACAAGTTAACCTAATGGCCCAGACACGACTCAAGGTGGCCAAACTCTCCCTGAAATTTCCACCGGGATGGAAGGGAGAAGACGCATTCACTGAGGTGCCGCCTGACGATGCCTATCAGGTGGTCACTGAAGTGCACGAAGGACTAGGGCATGTGGGTCATGAGAAGATTCTAAAGGTTCTGAAACATGATCGGCATCCCTGCTCTGAAAACACACACACAACACAGGTCAGATCACGATGTCAGCAATGTGCCATGGTAGATGGGTTTAAGAAAGCTACGCTGTAGCGACTTAAGATATTGTGTAACAGACACATCCAAAACTAATTTGGAATGGCAAGTCCTTATCCCATCAATCCTGAACTTGAACTTGACATCGGTGACCTGACCACACACACAACACAAGCCATGTGGATGCTCAGCTGCTCGGGGGACAAAATCTGGGAAGGCAAAAGCCTGGGTAACCTGAAATTGTCTCTCAAAGGCAGCCAAACCCCCTGTGGGTTTAGCCAGAGAGGGCCTCCCCTCCTGTCACCTGATTTTTTATGGGCCCTGCGTTACCACGTTTGGCCTAAAAACGGTAATGGGGCGTTATGTTGTAACGACTCAATAATAACTTTGATAGACGATTTAAGGACGAGCGTCCTATTTTTCTTCGATACTTTTATTCAGTTTTGTTTATTGTTTTGACCTCCCAGGATATTTCTGGTGGCGGAAATATCTGATACCTGTTCTGATTATGGTGATATTGGTTGCCATAATTGGTCTGCTGCATAAATTAGGTTTGTTACCCTTAGCCCGATACATCACGGCTAAAATTCTGAAGGGGATATGTTATGTCATCAAACACACCATTATCATACTGTTCCGTGTGTTAAGATATTGCGTAGTGGCTCTAGCAAGTGCACTACATTCAACAGGTGCGAGCCCGAGGAATCGGCTCGTGCGGACCAGGGGTAGGTCTCCCAAGGTGAGATTTGCACCTGGTACTAAATAGACAGGTAGGAGAGCGCCTCCCACAGATGTTCCTTAAGAACAGGACGAGGGGCGCGAGGAAAGGAGAGAGGGTGTTAGGGGAACGGCGGTTCTCTTAAACAGGATCTCCTGATGACAGGTAAAACAACAATTTTTTGACAGGTTTTTAAGACATTTTTAACGAACTGACTGATCGACTGAATGTGTGGATTTTTGTTTTTGTTTTTAATTTTTTTATCACTTTTTAGCCAGTTAATGGTAAATGTTTAGACGGGGTAACTCTTTTGTTTTGAATTTTGGGGACGGGCGACCTGTTGACCTTTTTGTTTCTCTCACAGGGTGACCTTGTCACCTGAGGGGAGTTTACTTTTGCGCCCGTTTGACCTTTTATCTTTTTTTGTTTCTCTCACAGGGTGACCTTGTCACCTGGGGGGAGTTTACTTTTGAACCAGTGCATGTCCCGCTATATTTTTCTTTTTGTTAGTTTTTCCGTCACATTCCACGTTATGTCGTTTAATAGAATTTCAGTAAATCATTGATGCTGGCGCGGCTATCTAATAGGAGAGCACCGTGAATTGGAAGTCGCGTACAGAATCATTTGTTCGCGCCATACCTGGCCTTAAAAGGGCCCTGACTGTTTAAATGTTTAATTTTAATTTTGAAATTTTAATTTTTAATATTTTAATTTTTAATATTTTAATATTTTTTTTTATTATTTCAAAAAAAAAAAAAAAAATTGTCTTCTAATTTTTATTTTTTATTTGAATTTTATTAAACTTAAAAAAAAAAAAAAAGATTATATTACATTACATTACATGTCATTTAGCAGACGCTTTTATCCAAAGCGACTTACAATAAGTGCATTTCAACCTAGAGTACAAACTAAGAACAACAAGAATACAGGAAGTAACATTTCCTCAACATAGTCGAACTACAAAAGTATATTATATGTATTATATATATTCATTAGTCCAACAGAAGGTTTCTATAACTAGCTTTCTGTTTTTCTTTGATATATTAATGTTTGATTTTAATTTTTAATATTTTAATTTCTTTATTATTTTAAATTTTAATATTTTAATATTTTTTATTATTTTTAATTTTTAATATTTTAATTTTTTATTATTATTTCCTTTTTATATTTAAAAAAAAAAAAACATGCATTAATTAGTCCAACAGAAGGTTTCTATAACTAGCTTTCTGTTTTTCTTTGATATATTCTTTATTATTACCTTTTGTGTTTATTGTTTTGACCTCACATCACCCATCGGTACTTTGACAAGTTCAAACCCTCCGCCCAGAATGGGTGCACCATGAATCCCAATGTCAAGCAGGTCCAGGTCTGTTCGCGTCATCCACACAGCGAAGCCTGGATCTGAAAGATCGAGAGAGAAGCCCTGCATGTGCATCCTGTGACCAGAACCAGTGATCCGTCTTCCTGAAGACCGAGCAGCGCATGCAGTGACGTTCCGACCTCTACCTGGGGATCAAGACAGACTGTCACGGATCCCACCAAGGCCAAAGGCGTTTCGAGAATCCCCCGAGCTGACCTGCCTCTTGGAAGCAGAGCCAACGGACGTGGCACTACCAGGACCGCAGGGGAGCAGCAGAGATCGAGCAGTATGAGGCTTCATACTGGGGCCCGACGTTGACAACCAGGGTCAACACTACAACAGTGTGGGCTCCACCCACATTGTTTTTCCACAAGCAGGACCGGGGCAGACGCGTCCCGGTGCTGACCTTTTCGAACTGAACTGTTCGACCGGGGGGACTCAACTGTAATTCGTACAGAGGGTTCCCCCGAAGGAACTCAATTGCACCCTGTGCAGAGGGTTCGATGAAGAGACCCGGCTGTACATTGCACAGCGGGTCAGGACAGTTTGTCTACGAACGGAATATTGGACTTGATGGGTAATCATAACTCATAGACATTTGGCGGTCCTGATTTCTGGACTATGTGGATTATATGGTGACAACGATGCGGAAGAGACACTGGGACAATGGAGGAGTACCAAGGTGATTGAGCGTGAGTAACATGGAAAAAAAAGAAAAAAAAGGAGAAAAAAAAAAGATGTGATATGACTTGTATTGAGGTATTCATTTTATGTTACTAATTTCAAGGTTTCAATGGTTTATGTTGTATTTTGTTTTTTTATGAACATATAGGGGTTTTGGTTGAGGCATAATTCAGGTTGTGATGTTAAGTATCTGTGGCTAATCCGAGAGAGGGTGTGAGGAGTAGTCGGGTTAACACAGATAACTGATAATAAGGGAAACAGATTAAGTGCCATTTGCATAAAAGTAATTGGAATGTTAAAGAGGCTGGGTTTATCAAAATTCACAAGAGAGGGTGTTAGAAGTGGGACAAATAAATGCGAATTTTTCTGGGATTAGCGAGAATAGACCAGGCCGGGAAAAGTAAATGCGGAATGTGGGTAATAAACCAGATCAAAGGGGACCCCAGTTCCATTAGACTACGACAATAGGAAAGCAACAAGGAATCCATCATGCCGGCCGACAAGGAGAGTGGCTGTAAAATCAGATGAAAGCATCGAGGCCATCGCTGGGACGAAAAGCAGAGGGCCAGGTGTGACAGAACAGGGGTCCTGAGAGGTCAGCGGAGGCGTTTACAACCGGCTCGACACGACAGGACCATGGCACCTCTTGTGATATTCAGATGAAGACCTGGTTGATTGTGTGTTCAGGAGCCCAAATCCTGACCAAATGGGCCAGAGAGGATGTTACTACGAAAGTGGATAAACACAAGCCTGGATTCATGTGTGTTAACCTGCCTGTAGATCAATGGTCATTGATATGATAATGTGATATATGTCTCCCAATATGTTCGGTATCCTAACCCCCGGTTAGAGTGTGTTTGATGTCACTGGCATCGGGAAGTCTCACCAGGTCTGAAAGGATCCTAAAGAGGGGACCCTAAATGCCTGAGAGATAAGAGGAGACACGGAGGTGACCGAGCTCATCTAAACCAGCTAAGACAACAGTCCCCCTCTTTGATGTGGGACAGAGAGTCTCCCCAGAACCTCTCAGGAAGAGAGGGGGGGGGGGGGATGAACCCCCCATCAGCACCCCCAGAGGGGGACGGATATCCGGTAAAAGTGGGAGGAGCCGAGGGTATAAAGGTGACGAACAGAGAAAAGGAAAAGGGGTCTTTGGGAGAGTTTTTGAGAAAAAAGGGTTTTTTCATATGCTGTGGTTTGCGTCAGGCGTCCGTGAAGAACTCACGGGCGCCTGACGTACTTTGTCTCTTTTTCTTCTTTCTTTTCTGAAAGGCTGAAGAAAAAGAGTTTTTTAAGTTCTTGTGACTTTTGCGTCAGGCTCCCGAGAGGGAAATCATTAATAATTGTACTTTGTTTATTTCTTTCTTCCTTTTTTGAATAAAATACTTGGCTGCCTTGCAGTCTTAAACTTTACATTCGGTTCGTGGACCTACTTTTTTGTGAGTCCTATTTCCTCACCCGTCAACCCGCCCGAGGAGACCCAACGAGGTGACCAGCGGCCCCCGCCCCCGAGGTGAGTCTGAGCGACATCTGCACGGCTACACCCACTGATCTACGTCACCCAGGGCACATACTGATTCCTCACACACTGGTAACTGACATTTTGTACTGACGAGAGAAATCGCTGCAGCTGGTAGACCTCCGGCTCTCGGCCGAGCCGTGGTTGGCTCCGGGACCAAGAGAGGGACTCATAACACTTGAGTCCTCGTCGCGGAGTTTGTCCTAAGAATAAGAATATTGATAAGTGTCCTGCCAGCCGCTCACGAGCCTAGTAACCTCGAGCGTGTTTGGAAGGAGACTAGATTATTGAATACCCAGCATTTCTCCGCGGAGATCGATCTGACATCATCCGGGTGCCGCGTGCGGGAATAACAGCTACCACTGTCTATGTGCACGCGTCATTCATCAGGCCCGAACGATCGCGGAATCATATAGAGGAGTTACTGATCTCCGCCTCCTCTCCCCTTAACTCGGTCTTCGCCTCGCCGAGTTTCCGTTCCCCTCGGCGCACGGCGCGGAGACCGTGACCGGGCCGTTCGTCAGAAGAGGGACAGGGCATCGTGACCCGTGTGGACCCGTGTCCTCTCCAGTGCGACAGGTTAGCAGCCGCGCGGTGACGCGCTGCGCCTGGGCGCCGCCGACGTGTTCTTAAAGACAGTTATCTACACGTCTGTCATTAGAGCACGATTATTTCCCCTCAATAAAGTACCCGGTGTGAGCCGGCTCGCACCTCAAACCTTTCCCCCCCTCCTCTCCATCTCTCCTCTCCCGTCTCGTTCCCGTTTCCAACCCCCCCTCTCCCCGCTCCTCTCCCCCCCCGGTTTCCCCTACCCGAGAAGACTGCAGGCGTGCCTTTTCTTTTCGTCTCCCACTCCGAGGCGACAGAATTCGGTTCACGTACGTCGTCTCTCTTAACAATATGATCACACGAGTACCAAGTGTTTTTACTTAGACAACTAAATGTCAGTACACACACGTAAATATTACATGGTGTCAGAATAGTTTGCTTCTCATCGAACCTGACGACGGAAGATGGAGAACGCAGGCGTCCCCACGCCACGGATGGATTGGGAGTCATCTAACCTGCCCGACGCAGGGAGAAAGTTTCGCCAACATGTGGAGCTAATGTTTTCCGGCCCGCTACGCGCTTGTTAAGTTGTAATAGTTTATTTTGATAAACATCTGCAGAGGTCTTATGTTTTAAATTAATACATATAGAAAGATATGATAGAAAATATTAGGGAGAATATTGATATTGTTATTAATGTATTATAAAGCATAGGGGTAATGTTTACTCTATGCAAATGTAAATGGCAAGAATTAATGTATGTTGCATGAGAGTGACTGTATATTAGTATTATAGATTGACGAGGCCGGTTGAATTCCGTGAACTGACTTACAATAACAGGGACTTTTATTGTGAAAGTGATTTTAATGCAGTCAATAACAAGACGGGAATCTTATTGTGAAAATACTTTAGCAACGGAACCGGAAGTGATGTTTCGGCCATGAGGAGATGAATCTCCGTGTCTCAGAGAGACCGCCCTCTTTCTACAGGTAATCGGCGAGGCCGCAGGGCTGAGCTCCGGAGGAGCCGGGACACAGGACCAGCAGAGAGCGCCTTGAATGTTTGTTTTACACTTCCTGCCATTGAATGTTGATAACTTAATCCACGCGCGTCCGGAAGCCTGTTTTCCACCATCTGCGAAGTGCCCAGTTTCAGAATACTCTACACGCTAAAGAGGAGGAAGAAAAGTGCAGTTATCTACTCCTGTGGATCGGTGAGAAAGGCAGAGATGTATATAACACATGGACCCTCACAGCAGATGAGAGAAAGGTCCTCCAAACATACTATGGGAAGTTTGAAGCATATGTAACGCCCAAAGCTAACCCCATTTTCGCGCTATATAAATTCCATGAAAAGATACAAACGGATTGTGAAAGTTTCGACCAGTTTGTGACTGAGCTAAAGCTGCTAGTAAAGGACTGCAACTACCCTAACGCTGATGAGATGATTTGAGACCGGATTGTTTTCGCTACAAACTCTCCAAGAGTCTGGGAGAAATTACTCTGTCATGGTCCGGATCTAACGGTCGAGAAAGCGATAGACATTGCGCGCTCACACAAGCTATCACAGCAGCAGCTAAAGACAATGGGTTTCCCCGCTGCTAACACAGCCAGCCAGTCTGTCCATGCAGTTAGCAGAAGGCCGTTCAGTTCCGATCAAAGATACGGACGAAAGTTTACTGGCGGCAACGACAGCAACAGTGTCACGCACGGCAATTAGTGTGGAGCATGCGGAAGAGAACACGGTCGCACGGAGGAGTGTCCCGCGAAAGGACGTCAGTGTAACAAGTGCAAGAAGCCCAACCACTTTGCTAATATGTGTAGGATGAAAACACAGTATCAGCCAACAAAGTACAAGCCCAAGAAAGTGCATACTGTTACAGAAAGCACGGAACAGGTACCAGTGGATCTGTACATTGACACTATTATAAAGAAAAACGAAAATACAGCAAGGGAACAGACATTTGCAGAGGTGGAAATAGGGAAGGCAAGGCACAAGCTAAAGCTCAAGATAGATACAGGTGCCCAGGCTAATGTGATACCAGTAAACATATTTCACAAAATATTAGGAAGTATTACATTGGGTCCATCAGACAGCAATATCTCAGGATATGGTGGACAGAGACTTGAAGTGAAAGGAACTTGCAAGTTAGCATGCAGATACAGGCAGAAAACAGCCATGTTAGATTTTGACATAGTGTATGCAGAAAATGCCCCACCTGTATTGGGCCGACGTGCATGTTTAGATTTAAACATGATCAGGCTAGTGCACATGGTTGACGCACAACCAAAAACACACGCCAGCATCACAGAAGAGTTTGCTGACATATTTGAAGGCATTGGACTATTCCCTGGAGAATGCACCTTTCACCTTAAACCCTCAACAACACCGGTGGTTTGCCCACCACGCCGCATCCCATATGCCCTGCGCAACAGACTCAAAGATGAGCTTGATGATATGGAAAAAAGGACATAATCCAAAAGGTCACAGAGCCGACTGAGTGGGTAAATGCACTAGTGGCAGTGGAAAAACCTAAAACAGGAAAGCTTAGGGTGTGTTTAGATCCCCGCGCCCTAAACAAAGCTATCCAGAGACCCCACTATCCACTTCCCACTCTAGATGATGTCACACCAAGACTAGCTGGAGCACAGTACTTCAGTGTACTAGATGCTAGATCTGGATACTGGACAATAAAACTCAGCCAGGAATCATCCATGCTGACCACGTTCAACACCATCTACGGCAGATATCGGTTCAACAGGCTCCCGTTTGGAATCATTTCTGCACAGGATGAGTTCCAGAGGAGAGTTGACGAGGCCTACGAGGGGCTTCAAGGTGTCGCAGCCATTGTGGATGACATTCTGGTGTATGGCCGCACTAAAGAGGAGCACGATGCCAACCTGCGCGCCATGCTGGAGAGAACCAGAGAGAAAGGAATAAAGCTCAACAAAGACAAAAGCATCATCTGCGTAACTGAGGTGAGCTACTTTGGACATAAACTGATAAGAGAAGGCATCAAGCCCGACCCCAACAAAGTCAAAGCAATTAAAGAAATGACCCCCCCACGCAGCAAAGCAGAGCTGGAGACCATACTGGGCATGGTCACCTACCTCTCCAAGTTTGCACCCAGACTTTCAGAGACAGTCGCCCCACTCAGACAACTGCTGAAAGAGAACAGTGAGTTCATGTGGGACTCAAACCAAGACGTTGCATTCAAGCAAATAAAAGACTTACTAACACAGGAGCCCGGCCCAGTGCTCACATACTTCGACCACACAAAAGAGGTGAAACTACAGGTCGATGCTTCAAAATGCGGCTTAGGAGCAGTTTTGCTTCAGGGAGAAAAACCAGTCGCATATGCATCCAAGACACTGAATGAGACCGAAGAAAATTACGCTCAAATTGAAAAAGAGCTGTACGCAGTGCTCTTTGGATGCAAACGCTTTCATCAATATCTGTACGGACGACAGGTGACTGTCGAGTCAGACCACAAACCGTTGGAGTCAATCATGCGGAAACCCTTGGCAGCAGCACCGCCGCGCCTACAGCGCATGATACTGCAACTACAAAGGTACGACATTACCATTACACACAAGCCTGGAAAACAAATCCCGGTCGCGGACGCGCTATCCAGAAAGCCGATTGAGTGTAATGATAACTCTTTAAGTGAAGGCATGGATTTAAAAATCCATACGGTGATCAGCAGTGCACCGGTGAGTGATCGCAAAATGGCAGAAATCAAAGCCGCCACAGCACAAGATGAGCAACTCTCAATGTTGAGACAAGTTATCCAAGCAGGATGGCCTGAGTCAAACAAACGATGTCCGTCTGCTATCGCTGAGTATTGGAATCATCGAGACGAGATATCAGAAACTAATGGGATCCTGCTCAAAGGTGAAAAAATCATCGTGCCTCACTCACTCAGAGCTGAAATGCTTTCACGCATACACACAGGACACTTAGGGATGGAAAAGTGTAAGCAGCGAGCAAGAGACGTACTGTTTTGGCCAGGAATGTGCAAATGGATAGAGGCACTAGTCGGATCTTGCAGCATCTGCCTTGAGCGACACAGCTCTAATGCAAAGGAACCGATGCTATCACATCCTATCCCAGAATGACCTTGGCAAACAGTAGCCACAGACTTGTTCACATGGAACAGTACTGACTATATAGTTCTTGTTGACTATTATAGCAGGTACTTTGAGGTAGAGAAAATCACCAACCTCACATCTACAACTATCATAAAAAAGCTGAAATCAATGTTCGCCAGATTTGGAATACCACAGACAGTAGTCAGTGACAATGGACCTTGCTACAGTTCACAAGAGTTCAGAGGTTTTGCTCACGCATGGGACTTTGAGCATACCACAAGCAGCCCGCTGTACCCGCAGAGTAATGGTTTGGCTGAAAAGACTGTTCAGACTGTCAAAGCCCTCATGGACAAAGCACATGCACAGAAGATAGACCCGTACCTCAGTTTACTGGAATACAGAAACACACCAGTTGATGGACTGAAGTCGCCAGCGCAGCTGCTGATGAGCAGGCGTTTGCGCTCAATTCTACCAAGCACAGAGAAACAACTGCAACCTGAACTGGTCTGTCGCAGCGTAGTTCACAGCAGAAGGCAACTGTGCCAGCAGAGACAAAAACAATATTATGACAGGAATGCTAGGACACTACCGGCACTACCAGAAGGAACTATGGTCCGTTTCCAGCTTCCAACAGGGACATAGGAACCCGCAACAGTCGTCGAGCCAGCAGATACCCAGAGATCATACAATATTCGCACTGATGGAGGTCACACGCTCAGGCGTAACCGGCGTCACCTCTTGCAGACGTGTGAAAGTGGAGCAGACCCGGTACTTCCACCAAACAACCACGAGATGGAGTTTGAGGACACTGAGTCTCAAGCAGTACAGCAGGACCCTGCAGGTCATACAGGTTCCAAAGAGCCACCAGACTGTATTACCACGAGATCAGGCCGCATCGTGAAGCCACCAGACAGATTGAACTTGTGATACCCAGCATTAGAAAAACTGAGGGATATGTTCATGAAAATGTTACATTTATCATAGTTGAAATGCCATTTAGTAACAGCTGTTCATATCTGATAACTGATAGTTTGTGTATCCTTCAGTAATCCAATGTTCTTGCAGATTTGGCATACAGAACTGCCCATATTCAGTTTGTTCGGAAATGTTTAAGGAAGTGATGTTTACTATTTAATTTGGCAGCTATAGTCATGTTTATTTCAAAAAAAGGGGGATGTAGTATCTTGACTTCCGGTTCAAGGAAGTGTCGCTTATAAATGATGTCATCCAGGTCAGGGTTCAGATCGGAGAATAAAGATGGACGCATACTGCGCCGTATATGATCACACGAGTACCGAGTGTTTTTACTTAGACAACTAAATGTCAGTACACACACGTAAATATTACAACCTGGAAGATAACATTATTAAGACATCGTACGGGTTCCTATTCAGGAAGCAGGTTATTATTTTATGTTTTCAGAAATATAATGTCTTACTGGACTTACGAGCTCAATGTAGAAATAAGTTGACATTTACAAAACTGCAGCCTTTTGTTCTAGCACCAGTGATGTTGGTGATGTTTGTACTGAGGCATTTCTAATCAGTTGTGTTAGTTTCAGTAGAGACCTGTTGCCAATATATTTCAGTCCTTTATAAAAAGAGAACAAAAAACACAAAGAATGCATTGAATTTGTATATTTTTAATAAATAGTTTTGTGTGCAACCAGTGTATATAAAACGGTTAAACTGTACAGTTGCATCATATACATAATCAGTACACATCATAGTCACTGTACCTTTTAGCATGTTGACGATGCTTTAAAACTCATTTCAGAACTACAGATGGATGTGTAAATCATGGCAGACAAACTAAACTAAAGGATCCACTGAACGACGTTTAGTTTGTATTGTCTTTATAATAGAAAAAGTGGCAACACATGTTTAGTTTTCACATTTCATGCCAAAAGCACGAAGGCACACACATAACTAAATATAAATTTAGTTTAACAGCGTTGCTTTAAGCATTAAAACGAGAAGTTTCAAACTTCTCACTGCAGACTGCCCACCTCCTCAAGATGAATTGAGTCACATTGAAGTCATTGGTCAAAGTTGCTGTCAATGTTGTTCATTGATTACAAATCAACCTGAGTCGATATCCGGTAAAAAGTGCATCAGAGCTGGTAACGAGGAACTTCCTGTTCTCTGCTGCTGCTGTGCTGTGAGAGACGAAGAGAAGCTTCCTTCAGTGCTTTTCAGGTCCCCTGCATACAAGTCCTTTAGCGGTGCGATGTATTACGATGATCCTCATTACAAGAACAGTTCCAGTTTTGATATTTAGAGATGAATGACTCGAAATATCAAATCCAGTTCTCCGGATAACTCCTGGGGCCTTTTGGCTTTCCAAAACGGCTCCCAAATCCTGAGGAAGGTGAAGATGGTGTCACACAAAAAAATTATGTATCATTATGTAATATCTTAATGACCTATCGACGTAGATGCGGGCTTACCAAATTTGAACAGTGAAGATGAGGCACCATGTGACTGAGGTGGCGTTCCAGGTTGAGTGGGAGATGGTGGAGGGTCGGTTTTAGCTGAGAATATAGTTTTAAAATGTGTTAATGCTACTTTTCTTCTAAACATCACCTCATTGATTGAGCTAACAGTTAAATAAAGACTTACATTTTAGTTTGTTTCTAAAAAACTTCAGACTCTGGGACAAAGGAAACAAAAACATAGATTTAATGGCCGACATCTTGAAATGGTTCTTTGAAGCAGTGCGTGTAGCTCTTGCGTTACCCTTGTTCGAGACAGGCCCTTCTCATTGCTCTTGTCTGAGTTGTTTGCTGACGTCTCGCTGTTCAGGGAGGGTCTGCGGCTCAGATCGTGCTGCCCCACTTGTGCTGATGAACACAGAAACAGAAAGCACATCAAATGATTTGTCACTTTTTTTTTTATTTCCCTGATGGCGACCCCCGTGTACTTGTTACACATGTTTTGTGAGAAAGATTCCCTGTGTAGTCAAAACTCAAACAATTGTTTTATATGACAGACTTGTGGATATGTTTATTTAATACCAAGTAAATATGTGTCTAATAATACAACTGCGTGTGAAATAGGCCACTGTAGAGTGTTCATCTCCTCTAATGCCGGAAGCAACTCACCACTTCCTGCTCCAGCCACGACCACAGGAGGTGGAGCGAGCTGCCGAACCGCTGTAAGGGGCTCTGCAGTAAAAACACAATCATAAACTATCCCTCATACAACGTTAGAAATTGATCATAAACAAGACAACAATTAATATGCCATTTTCCCAGTCAAGCTTCCATCTCTTGTTTTGGTAAAGGATGCCTCCCAGTGGTGGAAGATAGGTTCCACTAAAGACTAACTTGCCCTGCAGACTATGTACTTAACAAACAATGCAATATACGCTTACAAAATGTGAGAAGCTGGTGGACTAAACAACTAAAATATTTAACCTCTGAACTAAACTGCTACATCAAATTATGGTAGAATAAACCTCCTTTGTTGTCTAAAAGTTACAAATAACATGAAATTGACATTGAGATGTTCAATCATTATGATGAACAGTAGCACTGTTTATGTATTGACTCGAACCAGCACACACTTCCCTGCTGCTGGGAACTACTACGACCATTTTCAAAATTCATACAGTTTCTTTCGATGGTCTGAGATAGTACAAACATATTAGGAAACAAGTCTCTCCAAAATCCCTGAACCTTTAATGCTCAAATGTGTGATATCTTAGAGTACATGGAGTCTTGAACTGCTTCATTTACATTAGGAAATAGGTTATAATAGATGACACTGAGAGCACCCAGGGGCATGTTCAGAGTACATGGGCTCAGTTTGTTCTTCAGAATTGAGAAAACTATAATATTTATAAAAAAAGAGAGGGTTGAGGATGCCCCGCCCCCAGTTACTGCAGCTATATTTCAAGCCATTTGAGATGATACATGCCTAAATATCTGTATACATCCCTTGGGAAATAAAATCATCCTTTAGAACCTATTTTGTATCTAGTTGCATCGTTTTAAAATCATAAAACAGCAAATGTTGGAGAAAAAAATGTCTGATGTTACTTTTTTGAAGTCCAATAACATAGGCCTACCTCAGTTGGGTAGGATCTTCAATTGAACAGCATTACTAATCTTGAAACCAATGTTATTCTACTTTTGACAAAAGACCCAAAAGCTCCTGGATGACATCACATGTTTAAGACTTCCTTCTCTGGTGTTTTGCTTCGAGAGAGAGTCGATAATGTTCACAGATATTGATTGAACTTTCTTAGGACATAAAAATGGCATGTCGGAATTCTTCATTTAGGTTGTGTTCCCCTTTAATGCTGTGTGCACAGTACTGACGCCACAGTAACGGGCTACAAGTCGTTTTCAATAGAAGCCAGTGGCATGCAGCCAGGTGTGTGTGTGTGTGACGGGTGTGTGTGTGATGGGTGTGACACCGCTACAAATTAAAGTTGAAATGGTCTCTAATTGTATTGGCAAGACATGGTGAAGCATCAACCAACCATATGTTTTTTGTTTCAAATTGTTACGTTTTCATCTAAAATAATGCCTTCAGCCAGTTCCCAGTACTTTAAACAGAAACTTTTTAAACATAACTACACCAACAAGTGCTTGAGGAACACTTCAATTGTGTGGCTTTTGTCGTGAACGTAGCACAACTCCACAGCACACCATATTTGTCCCCAACAAATACACCATTAACTGCTGTTTGAGAAATATGTAATCAAACTTACAGTGCCCAGCTGTTTTAGAAATTTATTTTGCAACCAATTTTTAAATATTGCTATCTTCTACCTGCCAGGGCAGAATGAAAAAAAAGTATTTTTCCAAGGCATCAAATAGCTTACCTTGTCTGGAACCTTTAGCTCGAACACTCTGCGGCGAAGAAAATGTAAGAAAACATGTTAATGTCGTTTAAAATGGAAACTTAAAACTGAAAGGAAAAAACAATAAGATTGGTACAGGAAAATGAATCTGTGCGTGTCACTATTTATTGCCCTGTCAACCAAATGTAACCCCCAGTTTTTGACGTATAATAGTCATTACCTTACTCCTGTTCATAACAACGTCGAGGAATTTCTTGGGCTGAGCGGTGCCGTCCCACTCAGAGGACAAGCCGACGCTCGGGGAGGGCCGTGTTGTTTCTAAAGGCTGCGGGCAGAGGGCGGTTTTCTTGTGAGCTGTTGGATAAGAACACATCACTTAGACAACGAGTACTGCAGCATGGGTTAATTAAATCTCGTCTGATACTCACTCTCTTCTGTGGTGAGGATGAAGGACTCGGGGGTTCTGTCAGGAAGGGGAGGAGTCAGGCTCTCCTCAGCTGCACAACCAAAGATACAATACTTCTTATTTCTTATTAAATAACAAGGAATTCATTCTTCTTCTTTTGTGTGGGTGTGTATTGTATGATCATTTCTCTCGAAGTGACATAGACATGTTTGCGGGTTTTTCGTTCGGTGTGGTGAGCTTACTTTGAGGAAGCAGCAGAGGAGTCAGTGGCTCCACAAGTGGAGAGTGAGGGCGGAGGTTTGACGTTGTGTTTGATGCAAGATCAGCATGTGTTACTGGAACTGGAGGTATTACAAGAAAATACTATTGATAAATCATGCCAAACTAAATACATAAAAATCATATGTTGAATCTGGAAGTGGTTTAAAAGAATACATATTCATTTTCAGCCAGTGCGTATAAATATTAGCCCTGCGCTGCATGTAATAAATAGCTTACCTGTGAAGGTCATTTTTGTTTTCAGACTCTACAAGAAAGAGAAGTATGGTGCCGTTACATTACAGACATTTTAAATGCTTGATTTAAGAAAACCCATAAGTTCATATGTACCCTTCTCCAATTTAACAATGACATATTATTTGAGCCACCACTTTACAACTTATGGTTTGGATTGACACATATGTCATGATGATCATTTACATGCTCCATTGGTCAGAGGTGTCTGCCAATTAGATGCTTACTTCATTATGTGCTCAAATAATGTGAATATGCATAGTCACATTTCCACCTCGAAGGAGACTTTATTCCTCACCTTACTCCTCGCCCATGGCTGTGTCTCCCTCTGAGATGCAGTGGCAGCTGGCTTTGAGTCACCAGACCACTCGGAAGACACTCCTATTCGTTTGAGCATCACTGCCGGTTTGACCTCTGACCTCAGCTTTACAGGAGCTGAACGATAACCAGAATAATCAATTTAATTAATAAAGTTAAACTTCAGAATTTGTAATTGTTGATTCTTAATTGTGATATTATGAAGTCACCTTGATCAATGGCCAACTCAAAAGATTCTGGGGTTCTCTCAGGAAGTGGGGGGACAGGTGAGGGTGGGCCGCCTGGAAAAATGGATATAGTTTGTTATATTATTTTATCCATCATTTCAACATCAAAGAGTCACTCCACATTTAACAAAATAAGTGCCTTAAAAATAATGGTATTAGCCATCAGAGTTGTGGCACAAGAAGAAAAGTATTATTCAGTGTGCCATAGAAGATATTTAGATTGGAGAAGATTCCTCAGATAAGTCCTCACTTCCCAACTCCCTCACAGCTTCAGCAGCAGCATTGGATGGAATGATAACCATTAACCTTTCACAGGGATCTGGGAACTCTGAAAAACAAAAACCATAACATGTTATATGACGTCTCCTCTAAAGTCCAGGATAAATGCACAGAGTAAGCTTCAAACAAAACTAATGAATCGTATTCCAGATCTTTTTATTTATTGACCTGAGACACTGAGAACACCAACCTGCTGCCACAGTTATGAGATAAGATTCAGGGGTTCGTTGCGGTAAGGGAGGAGGTACCTCCTCATCTCTATGAAATGCAACAGTACCTGCAAAATAAACATCAGTGAATGCAAATATCTACAACATGGGATTCTACTGTACTCCCTGTTGTCTCTGTATTGGACTAACATGCACTAATATAACCATTTACCTGAGGCAAGAGAGTTAAGCTCCAGAGTCTGGTCATTCAGACATAGTGAGGGCGTGGTGAAGATGGGACTAGCTGTCCATTGTTTGGTGCCTTCAGTCAAGTCCATTGGTGCTTCTTCTGATGAAGGGGAGCTCATAGGTGTGTCAAAGTACGGGTCTTCCACCATCAGACAAATGGCTGCTGCCACAGCCGGTGATGGTGGATTCCGAGATGCTGTGTCGTCGCTTTCCTTTATCTTCTCCTCTACTGCAGGGGCTCTCTGGCTGGTATGCACATGTGTGAGGGAGGTCTTGGGTCCCTCCTGCGGGTCCCGGGTGGTGGTCAAAGCCTCGGGGAGCGTTCGGAATAGGTGCCATTGTTCCTGGTCCCTGGGCAATTCCTTGGCTCTCAAGGCAATGTGATTTTCTGAAGCAGAAGGCAAGGGAGTGTGGCACTGTTGCAAAACATCCTTCTCTTCATCAAGAAGGTGCAGGAACTGTGGCAGCAAATCCAACTCCGCACTCAGGTCAGAGAGTGCAGTCGTGATAGCAGACGGGACCGTCGTCACCTGGCCAGTTTAACAGGGAGGTGTGAGTCAGAGCAGCAACAGCTTTTGATAAATGAAGACAGTTTGCATGTGCATTCATTCATGCTTGGCAAATATGTACATGTAGTAGTATGGTGTTTGCAATATTATGCAAAGGCCCTTACAGTTGGACAAATCACTAACTCCTTGTGTTAAAGCAGTTATTGACAAAACTTTCATAGATTATTTGCCTACAAATGAATGATTTTCCTATGATCACATGACTAGTCTGCATCAGTGCTACTGAAACCACAAGAGAGCTTGCCACAGCTGTTGTATCTGCCTTGCTGATCGTGATGGTCATGTGCTTGTCAATTGGCGATGGCTTGTCCATTGTTTATTTTCTGGCTCATTCACAAGGAAGTGTTCTCGATCACTCACCTCATTTCTGCAGGTCCGTGAATCCATGGCCTGCAAATATCTTTCAAACAGCAACTTGATGGTTCTGTACACCAGCTCATATTGTTCCTGGGGTGAAACATCAAAAACCTGCTCTGTTAGCTGACACAGCCCTGGGGCATGACGCACAAAACACAAATCATCAAAAGATATTTCATAGAAGGAAGCAACTGACGTAAATAACTGCGGTGCTGCCTGTTAGAAGATTTGTGTTACAAGTAATGCTTTGTTACAAAAAAACAGCAACTACCTTGGTTTGAACCACTGAGGGCCTCTGGGTTCTCATGTTTTGAACCAGGTCATAGATATTGAAATCTGGAGTGATCATCTAAAAACAAGCACACAAACAGCACGATACATCTTGAATCTTTACTGTTAAATGAATCAGACTTTAGATGGATAATGTGCCAAATGTATTGTGGAACTGTAGGTATTTCTCACCTGTGTATTCAGGAGGTTCCAGGTATAATCAATGGCACACAGGACTCCTGTTCTACCACAGCCAGCACTAAAATCACAGCAGCAAAAAGTCACATTGTAACATCTCCAGAGAGAGGGAATCACAATTAAAAAGGCTAATCTCTGAGGACTTTTTTATATTATGAGATTAGTTTAAAATAATAATAAATAAAATATGTCAAATAAATCTGTCCCACTGTGTAAGACAAGAGTTGATTCAACTCTCTGGAAAATATTGAAGCCACAGTTAGTCGTCGGGTTTGTAGTATAGCACAATATTAATATAATAATTTAATATCCTATTAAACAAATTATTGCGTAGTTTACAATAAAAACAACAACATCAAACTAAATTTAACACATTTTCTGTATCATTAAGATGGTACATTGAACAAACTCTTCTTCTCTTTAAGGAGCCAATTCCATAACTAAGCTCCACTTATCTTTTAGCAGACCTCACATGGGTTCCTTCTCCTATCTCCCTTACAGCCAACTCACTGTATATTTGCGCCCACCCAAAACATATCTAATAGCTCTGTGTCACACTATTTCACAAAACAGAATATTTACTATAAGGTCTCAAACTAAGACACACATATAGTTGTTTGTGTGGATTGATACAAGTCAGATAACTCTTTAGGTGTGTACGTTTCATTAAAAAGGTAGAAGTAGGTTTTAAATCAGCCACAGTTTACTTGCTGGAAAAGCTGAGGGGAAATGCCCACACCACGTACACTTTAAAACCCAGTGGGTCGTTGGCTACCTGCCTACACACAATTCCTGTCTCAAAGAAAATTGAGGAGGTGCCTAACCTCAAAGGCCTAAAGTAGGGGACATATAGATTCTGCCCACAGGAAATACGTTCTCTAACTACTCAATCAGAACCAAAAGTGTGATTCTTCAGTTTGTTCACTGTTTGTCTGCAACCAAACAAAACATAAAACCTGTCCATCAGTAATTATCTTAATAATTAGTACTATTAAACATTCCACGTTTTTTAATATCAATTTGATGCTGATGATGTTTTGGTCCATATCACGAAAACTTCATCGTATAAAAAGCAGACACAGTTGACTGAGTGTAAAGGTGCTAAATCATTCACAGCCTGGAAGGAGACACGGAGCATATGAACAGTGCTGTGTCATCAGTTCACTGATTCCTTGGGAAGTCCAGTCAAAAGAGCACTGTAAAAGTAACGATGAGAGAAGACCAAATGATTAATGTCTTTGCATCAGAATGTGCCAGATAGAGTCTACTTACTTTTAAGGGAGAAACATTTGATCTTAGTCCCACATAATACTTTCTTAAGTTTAGGTCATAATGATAGTAATGATACCAAGATTTTTGCTTCTGACCTTGTTTTTCCAGATTGTTGAAGCTATTTAAAATGTAGTCATTCTTTGAATCAAGCCCAATAACTATGATCTGTCTTTTGTTCTTTCACATTTCCAATAGTGTCACTGTTTGCGTCATCAATAAATACAATTGTGTGAAAACTCCTTAGCTATGTTGTTCAACTTGGTCTCGTGGGAGCATGAACAGTGGCCTGAGTATGGAACCCTGTGGAACACCTTATAGAATGTGATAAGTATTTGAAGCATGTTAACCAAAGCTGAATAACTTAAATCAGTGTAGAACCAGTCGAGAACCTTCCTAGAAATATCAACTAGATCCTTTTTTTTTCTTTCCGTATTGCCAGATTGATATTTGTTGTGGATTTTATTGTTACTAAGATAGCTTTTAAATTGTTTATTAACAGCAAACAGACCCCAATAGGCCTACAATAAAATGGATTAAGATTGTTTTTCTGTAGGACATTAAGTCAAATGTAATTCCATAGAAAAGCCTGACCTGCAGTGGATGCAAAAGGGGACATCATCATGGGCTTGATAGGAACGCATCTCATGCAACATGTCCAGAATGGGAGGGATGGAGTTTGGTACACCATGATCTGGCCAGTTGAAATAGTGCAGCTGTTTCAAAGTGCGGCTACACTGGAAAAAATAAAGGCATTGTCGACATCGTAGACAATAATCTAAGCTTATTTTCAAGGCATAACATTTATTTATTTATTTTTATCATTGTGAAAGCTAAAGATATAAATAAATTAATTTAGTAAACGTCAGTAGATTCTCAAAGAGGTCAAATATACCACATGTGTTATTTTAACAAGGTCCTCTTATCTTTGCAGCTAACAACAAATTCATCTGATAATCTTTTGCTTGTCTCAGGAGAATTACCGGTTAGTTATTCTTACAGTCAGTGTAGAGTATAAACACTACTTACGTTGTGATAATTCACCCGTAACATCCTTGTCAGGTAATCTCCTTTGTTTTCCTCAGAATCCTGTAATAAATCAACAATGTTGAAAAAGGCTGGATACATGTGTGTTTTATGAATAATAGAATAACTAATTGTTGTATGACACAGATGTTGTGTGAAGATAGTTTGAGATTACAATGTCAACATGTTCTGGAACATTTCTACAGAAACCCATCAAAGTAGAGAGTGTGATGACGAGAATAAAAATACTCACACAGTAAACTGTGAAAGGCTCACAAACAAATGGCTGCTCTTGACTCTGTGGCCAGTAGCGCTCACACTTTTTCTACCAAAAGAGAACAGCAAGCACAGTGTTACTTTTCCCACAGTTTTAAATGGTTTTAAACACACAAAAGACCAAACACAGGCAATTCCTCAACTTAACATGGCATCTGATGTCATGCTCTGGGTGGGAGGATTCTTCCAGGGACTAGATAGAAAGCTATAAAGTGCTGCATGGATGACATATTTTGCATATATGTTTTGTTCAGCAGGATAATCCTCACAAATGAATACCGCTTTTATAATTTTGTAAGCGTAAATACAATCGCTAGAAGTAAAAAACATTGTCAGGCTATAAACAAACTACCCCACGGCATAACTTCAGGTCACCACCACTAAGCTAAAGGCGGAATACTGTTTAACGTGATGTTGTTTAATAGTGTCATTTAGCTTACGTGACGTAACAGCAAAACGTCTGGTGTATAAATATGGTTAACAACCTTACTGTGGTTTTTAAAAATACAACAAGCTGAAGGTAAAGTGACACACAAATTACAGAAGTGTTGACAGTACAAAAGCAAATGGAAAACAGGCGGAATATAGACATTTAGAAAATGATGTTACCTTTCCCATCTCAAATTCTCGACAGGCCATAATCACAACCTATAGCCAAGGAATTCAAAGTGTCAGTTTATTTAACCAAGCAGCATGATGTGTTAGAAAAGATCTATTTCTGGATGACAGGTGGGTCATACCTTGACTTCGTACTCCCAAAGCATCCTCAAGAAGTCCAGGACTGTGTGAGGCAGAGGACCCTGTGTAGCGATGTAGGCCCTAGAGCCTGACACTCCCTGGTGACAAAACACAACGTATTGTCAAGAGATGTTAGTAACATTTGCTTGAACCGTATTATGTACAAATTAAATGTATACGAATATTATAAGGACACAGTTAATGTACCTTGATGAAACTGGCGTTGACATATTCACTGTCATTTTTAGCTGTGGTGAGAGTGAGCTTTACTCTGGTGTGGTCAACTAAAAGAAGATGAATATAGTTACAAGATCAACGTCGCACAACTAAAGAGTAGTTAACGGGGCTGTACTTCACAGGCTGATGGCAAAGAAAAGAATATTCGGAATGGTAAAAAATATGTTTAGTATTTGTATATATTTGTTTATGAACATATTGAACATTGTACAATGGTTTTAAATATTAGAAAAAGAAATAAAATATTATCAAATAAATCAGATATGATCTTAACTTAGTCACATTAAACTTAAAGAACATACGGTTATTATTTATAACATTTAAGGTCATCAATAATATTTGTGTAGCGTTTTAAACGGTACTCAAGGCATTTTAAAGACAAACAATAGAAGAAACAACAAAACAATAAATATGAAAATTATATAAGAGTGAGAAACAACATTTTAAAAACTAGTATCACAGGCTAAATGGGTTATAGACAATATCACCTTGCATAATAATTACAAGTCATCATAGACATATAAATTAATTTACAGACATCATTTGCATATCATGTCAAATCATAGTGTTTATATATTTGCATCGAAATGTCAAGCAACACTTAATACCGTAAACCGTATGATTATTTTATCATACGGTTTACATTATTAATTTATAAATTAACATACTGTATATTTTTCAGCATTATTGTGCCAGGTGTGTGCCACGGTGTAAATATATGGAGGTCAAATTACATCTTGACCTAGATATATTTAGTCCTTGTCATATCTTTTCTGAACTGCCCTGATAAAATGATGCAGAGGTATATATGGCAAAACGATATGTTGATGAATCTGCTTTGAGCAAAGCTTACATGGAACAATGTCTTTGTATCTGTTCTTCTTGTTGTTCTCTTGCTTTTCTGCTGTCTTGGTGGGGTAGGTCTTGTCAGTTCGGTACTTAATCGACTGGCTTTTCAACCTCTGAAAAAAGGGAAGATGTAGAATCCTACATTCAATTACAGCATTTTAGTCATAACGCACAATGCAGAGAACTTCTTGTCAACCAGTTATATGACGCCAATGCATATATTGTATTAAAAACCTATTTATAATGTGTTTTAATCTACCAATAGCAGAATACATACAGCTTTATAACAATAGTCATACCACATTATAAAGCATGTTCCATCATAGTGTATTATAATTCCCATAGATAATAATCATCTTATAAAGCTTGTAATGTGATTAGAAATTACTCCAAGTGGTCATTGGATGCTCTCAGTAAAGTAATGATATTCCAGATGTATAGGTTGATATAATAAATTATAATCTGGTTATAAAAGTGTCCATCATTCTGTTAAATGAGACATCATTCAAGATAATTTGACAAAGTATAGTTCAATGTTCTTGCATAGATGTAATGATATTTAAAACAAACAATGCCGAAATACAGTGACTTATAATCACATTATAATGTATTATTAACAGTAATTATAGTGACAGTAAACTACCTATTATGGTACTTGACCTTACAAGTAAGTTGTATGCCTATTGTTCATTAGCATTATATATACTTATGACTATAATTACACGGTGCTATAAGCAGATGATACCACAGTATAAGTATGTTCACAATGCATTATAGACATGGGCGTTATAGCAAATGCAATTCTACACTTCTGATAAATCTAGTTGCGTTTAGAAAGAGTCTGTAAAATACTAACTATATGAAGCTTCATTTTCTACCTTGGTGTGACTATGTATGAGATTGCCTTGCATTATAAAAACGTTTGTTTTATTTCACACTATCATGAGTTTGGGTTCCACAGAAATATAGTTTTAAGCTGACGTACAACTCATTGACAAAACATAACAGGTGCAAATGGGAGAAAACTCTTTCTCAAATGAAACATAATATTGAACGTGCGTTGGCTTATGTTGAGTCATTATAGGACCGGATAAAGTCAAATACATAGTCAAATCAACTGAATTAGGTTTACCCAACTTTTGAGAAGCGAAACAAAGTTTCACAATAACTCATAATCAATGCTATTATATGAGTGACAGCATATCTGGGCAAATGAATGAACTTCTTAAAAAACACACGTCATAACTGCGGTTGTGTGCCATACGATGCTTCCAGGACCAAGAAAACGAAGGCACCACCTCACTGCTGTGGCACAAATGTATAATAGTTGCGGTGCATTTGTATTATTTAAATCCTTTTTGCCATTTGTTGCAGTATTTTCATAGTTGTTCAACCTTACAGGAAAGTCAAGAAAAAGAGAAGCCAAAGAGCAGGTCTATTACATATTACATGTGACCCAACGCACAATGGTCCTACATGGTCAGTTTGTATGTGATTCAACCCCTGGTGACCAGAATCTGTGACTCACTTTACTAGAAACTGGCACGATGACTTAAAAACTGGGAGGATTTCCATTCAAATGTTACTGTTCGAAGGGTCTGACACTCAAATTAAAGTCAAGGCTCGTTCAGGCTTACAGGATTTGTTGAGACACTGGTCTTTTTGTTCAGAGGCCAATTCTCACAGTTCCAAACAGTCTGCTAAAGGCCTTGTGAACCGTCTGTGCTGCTAACACGACAGAGTGCTTTTTGTTCTTAAAGGAAGTGATGCAATAGACCTCTTCCTTCAGAGTGGTCGGGGTAGGAGCAGCATGTGAAGCACAGGGGGCTGTCCTCAGGCACTGGCATGTCACCATGGCAGCAGCCCTCGATGATGTCATCCTTCCACTTATGAGGAAGAAGATTTTTTGTGTGCATGTATGTGTGTGCTTGCGTGTGACTGTACACACACTGTTATATGTAATACTGAAACATGATAAATGAACAAATGATATGACTAATTGAATAATCTTTGTTCATCGTTAAATGTTATAATGCCTCTGCTCGGGTCTTCATTGTCTGTGAGCCTTCAAAGGCAGGCATCAGGGCAAAGAGGAAGCACACATGCGGTGTTACAACAGCAGCGCGTTACTTCCCTGAATATGGCGCTTTTGTAAGTCTGTTGAAAGTCTGTAAAACTATTTACTTTCCCCCTCATTGTACTTACTGCCACTTCATTCAGTATAAATAAACAGCTATTATGACATGGCTTCTGGTGATGTGATAACGAGAGCCACGAAATAAATACTTCTGCCGTGTGGAGGCTTCATCGATACTTCGCACAACAGTGGGCTACTTCAACCAAAGGAACAAAACAGTTCACTCACCGCAAACTCCCCGGCAATGCCATTAGGCGCCTGCTCGTCCACAGCCTCCTGTCTCTTCAGCTGTACCAGGAGGTCCCTCAGTATCCAGGACTGCTGCTCCATGGCTGGTTGAACACTGCCTTGGATAGGGCACCTTTCACAGGCATCTCAGGACACAAAGGTCCTCGTCCAGGGGTCATGAATTAGGGTCGCCAAGGCTTGGGTTTAGTGCGATGGCGCTTCTGTTGCTGCTGCACAGAGCACTTCTCTGTTGCAACTGTCACATCAAGGAACTCCTGTGAACGAACGTGTGAACTGTCTTTGAGGAAGCAAGAGTAAACTAACAGGTTCTGTGGTCAGATAAAAAAATATTGCCACGCCCCCTGGGTTTCTCTCACTGGGTCCTAAACTCACCCGAGAGTGTGTTTGCATGACAGCGGTACGAGGAGGGGAAACACACACAAACACAGTGGGCCATACATTTCTGTATATAAACAATCACAAACAACTGTTACTACCCAATGTCAGAGTGCAGTGCAGGCAGTCTAGCCTGTTGGACCACATTCAGGAAGCGCAGGAGGGGTGGAGGAGGGATGTGGGTTGGGATGGAGGCAGAGGGAGTGGTGAAGAGAGAGACTGCCTGAGAATCAAGAAAATCCTGATGTTCTGAGCGAGCAATTAGCAGCAACGCACTTAACTTTCTTGGTCTGGGGTGGCCTAAACTATGGCCCGTGGGCCAATTGCGGCCTGCTGCTCTTTGGTCCGTAGTGAACTTTTTTTTAAAATAAACTACAATATGGATTTAGCATATTTCTAATAAATTGCACTGCATGGGCATTGCACATTCTATACACTAGATATCGACTGAAGTTGTTTATTTATATCTGTCTTAACCTCTAGACATTTCTGCCTGTTCTAGATGTTCCATCTTAATATTAGACTTTTAGATTTACGTCTTACATTTATATTTGCATGATATGAGTGGGCCTTTAGTCCTAACCCTAACAGAAACCAATAATTAGACTTTTTTTTCTTCTTTTTTAACATTAATTAATTACAGATTGACACATAACATACCATACACTGCATTAGAGTTTATAAACATTTGATTAATTTAAATCAAATTTACGAGCACCAAATACAGAAATACTTTCTGTGAAATGTGGCCACAACAGGACACTACAGTGAAGTCGAGCAGCACATGGTATATTTGGATAGAACATGTATTTTCTATGTCACATATACATAATCGGATGGTTCAGGATTCATCAGGTGTGGCTATCCCGACACTATGGCAAATCACTGCAGACCAAATACCATCATATAAACTCTGCCATTTCTTGTTTGACAACGTCGGACGAGGCTTTAAAGAGCAATGGGCGGAGCTCAGTCACGCGCACAAGACTTCCCTTTATAGCACGCTGGATTAGAGTACGATGAATAAAATAAATGACTATAAAAACCAAACACATATGTACTGCTAGCAAAAGTGTTTATGAAAATACCAGCAAGAAGATGACAAAGAAAACGTAATAAAAACCGGCTTACCAAAGAAGTTGACATGCACTTCATGTGAGAGGAGGGAGCCCGACTGCAACGTTGCTGACATGATGCAGACTACCAGGAGTTGCACACTGCATCCAGCAGGTGTTGCACTGCATCAGTAGTATGGTAACATCTAGTGGCTTTGTGGTGAAGGAGTGCAATTAACTTCATTTGTTTATAGTTTATTTAGCTGTTTTTGTCACTGACTTTTGGGCAGCTTTTGAAAAATGACAAATCCAGTCTTGAGACAAGTGACCGAGTTCAATGGTGACTTCAAATGTGGAAGAACAAGTCAAACTGTAATGTGTGTTGCCATATTGAAAGTGCAGTTTTCTCAGTTGATGAGAGCAGTGGTGTTCAGAGACAACCTGAGGTCAATGTGGCTTATTTGTGCAGCATGATACGTGTGTTAAGAGCATACCACAGTCCTCTTACAGCTTCCTGAGTGTAGATTATTAAGATTTCACTCTCCTACAACATCAATATGAGGACATTGTGTCTGATTTTGCTTTTCCATGGTAAGTTGACTATGATTTACAATTTGCATTAATGATACTAATACTGATTTTATTATTCAAAAAGTTCTAAAAGAGAAACAAATTGATGTATACCTTTTGAAAAATGAAAATAGTTTATAATCTCCATTTAATGGGCCAGTGTTTTGTGAAAATATCTGTTTAACAATGTTTAACACTATGAGTAATTTGATAACTAATCCAAATTTGATTTGTAATTTGAAAAGTATAGATGAAAAACTTCACACTATTTTATATTCATCAATCATACTTTTACTGTGTCATATATATATTTAGGATTTTGGTATTGTTTGGTATATGTTTATGCATTTTATTATATTACGGTCTTACATCATGCAGTCATTCCTAAAAGATATGAACATGCAAGGAAGGGATTTACATTTGAAAATGTTATTGCAACTGAAAACCAATATGTGATGCCAACCCACATACACTTTGAATTTACATTAGGAGACCCATTGTTGTTTTACATGTTTTGCCAAGCTGACTAGGTTGATATTACAATGTGGGGGAAACAAATGACAACGAAATCGATTAAATTGAAAGTTGAATTCATTGCTGTGGCTGTGGGCGGTTTCATTCTGATTGGACTCTAGTCTTCAGCTCCAGTGTGATGAAAGGAACATCATAGCACATATTGGAGGTGAACTCATTCTAATCTGCAGTTATGACACAAACCGATTCATGTACAGTAAAAAGTACTGGTGTCGAGGGAACTCTAGAAGCACCTGTACGATTTTGCTAGATTCAGAAAGTAAAATTCAGAACACGGACAGGTCTTACAAATTAGATGCAAGAAAAAGAGGGCTGGTTTTGAAAGTCACAGATCTCCAATTTGACGACTCTGGAATGTACTGGGGGATTGACTCAGTATATTCTGACATCATGACATCAGTTAATGTCGTCATCACTAAAGGTAAGAATAGAACAAAATCTAAATATCAGAAACAAGATATTCTCACGCCCAACTCCTCGAATAGCCATGGACGGATTAAGAAACCACGGGCCCCTGGGCCTGGACGTGTCAAGCCCCCCCCCCCCCCCCCTGTAAAAAAAACAACAGTCCGTATGGAACAACGATATCGGAGCTGAGCAGACAACATAACGCGAATTATATGATAGCAGGGACTTCGGTTATATGAATTAAACGAATAGGGGCCCCTAAGGCTCTGGCTTAGGGGCCCCCTGAGCTCATGGGCCCCTGGGCCTGGGCCCGGTAGGCCCGTTCGTTAATCCATCCCTGCGAATAGCGACACTTGGTCAGTGGCCCTAAATTTCACTTATGGTACCCCTCTGACGTCAGTTTTGACATAGGTCAAGGACGGTGTGTCATTTTCCACTACTTGCATGCAAAGTGTCTTTTCATATTAACAGGTTGCGTTCACGGGAAGTTAATCTTAGACAAGAAAAAATAGGTTACGGAAGGACAGCGATTATTACTGCGTTGCCAGTAACGACATCAGCAGTCAAGAGAGCGATGTCCTCTCTGTGCAGGTTCTGATGCCCGCTGACCGCAACAGCCTGCATGTCGTCACTCTGCCTTGTAAGCACAGTTCTGTGAGGTTTTTTTTATGTGATGTAATTAGTTGGAATGCTTCAGCAGTCCAACTATTGTTCTTGTCTTCTTTAATAAACGTATTATTCTATTTATTCCGTTCCTTTTTTGTCCCTCTTCTAGTCCTTCATATATTAAGTTATTTGAACCATTCAAATATAAAAAAATGCAACTTCTTCAAGAATAGAGGGGAAAGACTTTTCATATTTCGAATGTTTCAAATTTCTGTATTTTTAAATACTTTAATGTTAATTGTAATTCATCAGATCCTATGGAGAAAATCTTCAACTTTAAAAAGCTTACAGTATCTTCATATTTTCAGCAAATTCATTTAATGTTCACATAGCCTTCACCTATTACTGTAACTCCGCCCCGTAACGAAAAACAGGCTCCGGCCCCGTCACGGAAAACAGGCTCCGCCCCCGTAACGCCCCCTAATTTTAGACATTTTCAGTTATTAATTTCATATTTCAGCTAATTTCAGACATTTTCAGTTATTCATTTCATATTTCAGTTATTTTCAAACATTTTCAGCAATTTAGTTTTTATTTTTCAGCGTCAAACTTTCAGATGTTAGCATTCCAACGCATGTTCAGCAGGAAATGCATTTTCTAGTTATAATTTAAAAAAAATTGTATGTGTATGGTTATGTTTACTGTATAGTGTGTGTTTATATATTAAATTAAATTTGTTTATAAAATGAATTAAGTCCTTGTGTTGAATTAGTCTTTGGTGCCTCTTAGTGGCCGTATTGAAGAAGACACTGTCGCGCATTACAAGTCCTTCCCTTAAAATCAACCTCCTATCTGACCCATGACACATACTTTACACTGCGGCAACTTAAAATATGATTGTTTTTGCTCACAAATAGTTATACAAAATCATACAAAAATATGTATATATATATATTGTGTATACATATTTTTATATATATATATATATATATATAATACATTGTAAACACATTTACAGAAGGGACTGAAAGGATCTGATTTGTTGAAACGGTTGTGAAAATCCTTATTGCACAAAGTTCAAAGTTCATTAAATATATCCATTGTACTATTTGTGTTGATCATCAGGCCAACCCTTTTATTACTGTGATGAAAGAATGAGCACCACAACGGCCACACCTCCACCTCTGACTACCATGTAAATCCACTCTGACTCCAGAAACAGATCTTTACCAATCAATCAAACTGATCAAGATCCGTTTTTCAGCAGGTTAGACTACACTGTACAATACCATACTTTATTTTTAGATTAATTTATTAAAAGTTCTCTCATCGATATTCAGAGCATACATTAGCCAAGATATATCCGTGGCTGCCTTTTAGTGCATGTGAGCGTGCCCCAATGACAATCTACCTGTCACCACTCTGCATTGTGCCCATGCAGTGATAGTTGCTGATTATGATGTCACGAGTGACATACATCTGAATCCTTCTCAGATAAACACTGTTAAATGTTGCTGTTTGCACTATTTGCACTTTAATCATCGTTAGCTGCTAGCCACCAACTCAGCCGTCGCTATGTTGAGAGATAATGACTATGCTCTGAATTGTGTCTCTAGTACGTTTGATATATTTTTAAATGCTTCCACTGAGTGTTTGTTGTCTGAAAAACAGTCACTAATCAAATCTTTGTTTTCACAGGGCATGGACAGGAGTGCCATTGTGGTATACATTGCTGCGTTGGTGTTCCTTTGTGTCCATATTGATATGTATGTGCATTGTACTCAAAGGTACAAAAGCAAGATACAAAAGTGCCAAAAGGGGGAGGAGGGTGTGTACCAGGCCAATGCTCTAATCAGCCCGTGTGACATTGGTTTGTGTGTTTTTTGTTTTTTTGACCATGGTTCTTTTACAACACATGATGATTTGTGAAGAGTCTGGATCGTAATGTACAACAGCATGCTTATCACAGGATCTCATTGCAGCGTTTATCAAAATTATTATGGTTGTAGTTTCTCATAAATAATACTTGTTGCAAGTCTGAGGCCCTAGCTTGCCATTACCAAGATGTAACAAATAACATAGGAATGATCTTTGACCACATGTTCATGCTCAAGTAATAGGTTACTATATATATAATATTGTATTTGTTACATACTATTAGAACAGAATAGTTTAAACAAAGGCAACCTTTTTTTAATGTCAGATGGGAAATATAACCATGACGATTGTTGAGAAAGGAGACTGTGAACATTCCTAATTGCAGATAGCCAGAGTGTTTATTCTCATTCCATTCATCCATGTAAATATGTCATACAATAGAACGTTAGGAAACGGCCTGTACTTTCTACAGCAGAAAGCCAAACCCATGGACAACTAGAATGGGCACTCGGTAGAGCGCATACCTTCGCATATCACAAGATTGGGCATTGAATTATGAACATTTTGGCATTAGTTGCATGCCAATTGGACAAAAATGTATCGTGCTATGGTAAGAAATAGATGTTGACCTTTCCATGACCTTGACCTTGACCTTTGACCCGATTGATCCCAAAATCTAATCAAATGGTCCCCAGATAATAACCAATCATCCCACCAAATTGCATGCGATTCAAGACGATTTGACCTGTTCATGACCTTTGACCATGACCTTTGACCTGATCGATCCCAAAATCTAATCAACTGGTCCCCGGATAATAAACAATCATCCCAGCAAATTTGATTCGATTCGGTTCAATGCTTTTTGAGTTCTGCGAATAACACGCATACAAATAAATAAATAAATACACGGCGATCAAAACATAACCTTCCGCATTTTCAATGCGAAGGTAACAAACTGCATGCTGTCATCTCCGTAATGTTCAGGTCCTAATAAAGTCCATGCAGTAGCACTGACTTCTGGCACATTGGTATTGGTTATGTATGTGATTTGAGAGAAAATACAATGAAACTGTGTGTGTGTAATTAGAAATGTGAATAAAGTGTGCTGTTGTTGCAGATTATGTTTTAGTGAGTGTAAACCAATTACAGGTTTCATCTAGAGTCAGTAAGCTTTATGAGGGATGCAGCCCTTTGTGCACATGTTTTTTCAGAATCTAAAGAAATGTAAATACCTCTTTCCACATATTTTTATATATAAAAAATAATCTGTTACACATCAATGATTCAGCGGCGAAGTGTTTTATGGCATGGACATACAAAGTGACTGGGCAGAGGACTGGAGTCTCGACCCATCAATTCTCAATGCCAGAAGATGCAGGTCCCTAAATCAGAAATACTGTCATTAGAACATTGTCAAAACTCCAAATTTCATTGCACATTAAAACATAAAATAGCCGAGAGTTTTTTTCAGCGTGAGAAATACGATGTGTGGCGGGAGTGCGTGATTTAAGACCGAAATGCGTGAGTCTCACGCTCAATGCGTGACACTTGAGAGCCCTGCAATCAGGAATGGATTAACGAACGGGCCTACCGGGCTCAGGCCCAGGGGCCCATGAGCTCAGGGGGCCCCTAAACCAGAGCCTTAGGGGCCCCTATTCGTTTAATTCATATAACCGAAGTCCCTGCTATCATATAATTTGCTTTATGTTGTCTGCTCAGCTCCGGTATCGTTGTTCCATACGGACTGTTTTGTTAGCGATGTTGTTGTTGTTGTTGTTGTTGTTTTTTGCGGGGGGCGGGGGGGGGGATTAAGAAACCACGGGCCCCTGGGCCTTGACACGTCCAGGCCCAGGGGCCCGTGGTTTCTTAATCCGTCCATGCCTGCAATATATTATTAAAAGTTAAGAGACACGGTAAAGTTGTGAAAATCCCCTCGACATTACCTACAACACGAATATAGTCACACATCAATGCATCAGTCATTATAATCCAGTAACGAGGTAGCATTATTCAGAAGTGGGCCTCATTTTGATAGAGAGCTAGTGTTAATACTTTAGTGCAACTTTTATATCAAAGTTTGAATGTGAATGAGTTTTATAAACAGTGAATCAGCTATTGGCATGTGTGTTTGTGTTGATGGGAGTTTTGATGGTAGCAGTAGCACATTACACAACGTCTCAGACAATACAACATCAAATAGTGACAGACAATATATAAAAAAAGAAAGATATCCAAATCGTGATCCATAACTTTGTCTCGTAACTTTTCAAGTTGCACGCGATGACAACTTGTAAACAGACCGGATGTCTGTGAAGTTGGTGAGGGTCGGCTCAGGACGAGGACCGCGTCACCGGAAAGCCACGCCCATTTCCGGCAGGAACTCACCCAAAGGCACTGTTGTGAGCCCGACGTGATCCTTGTGAGTCCTCACCTTCAGTCGGGTAAGTCAAATCCGATGAGCCGATGTTTATTGACGAGCTGCACCACGAAACCAACCAAAAACTGCACGGAGATACAGACTAACTGGACGAAAACGACGTATCATCGACGTTACGTTAGCTAAACGGCATCTAGCTAGCTAACGTTAGCTTCAGCCAGTCTGCCTTGTGAATGTGTTGATAGCTTCAACAACTCAATTCAACGCTATTTTACGTTTTCTCCTCTCGCCCCGCGGGATCATCTGATATTTGCCATAAATCCTAACTACATAATTGAAAGTGAGAGTTTGTGTTAAGCTACACCGTTAGTTAAATATGACGCGATACCGCCCACGGTGTGTTGTAATGAAGGAAGACAGAGGGGGGCAACAGGCATGATCTAGGTTAACTAGTAGAGTTAGTTAGTAGTTTCACGGGACGACACGTTGCTCTTATGGTGACATTTTTGTCATTTTGGTTTTTAAACGTATTGCCAGTGGAAAGTGTAGCTACAGACATCAGCTCTGTGACATTAGGGTCCTACGTTAGTGTCACGATAACTGGCTGATCTCGAGATATCTTATTACCATAGTTTAACGTGACGTTTCCTAAATATGCGACACAGGACTAAGCAGCTACGCCTCGTTACTTGTAATGTTGGCATGTTTAACTTAACCTGAATCTATATTGATGTTCCAGTCCTCTGTAAGTTGGCTGTCTCGCTGTCATTGATGGCTTATTGCATTATGTGTAATTGAGGGTGTTTTTGGAGACTGCTCTGCTAGACAGGAATTGGTGCTCGTATGAACCATGTTCACCAAGTTATTATCATGACTGTCTTGCTTACATTTGCGTTTGTCTTTTCCAGAAAGCTCATTGGTTTTGGTCAGACTTTCCACAACACAGACTTTCCAGATCACATCATGGGCGTCACTTACATCCTCCTGTTGAGCTCTCTGGGCTTTGCCATTCACACTCGAGGTGAGTGGGAGAGCAGAGCCTCCCAACATACTCTGTGATCATACCGGTGTTTGTTTGGTCTTACCCTATCTCGACCTCACATCTAGTGTTAATCTCTGTCTTCCTCTACTTTTCATTACAGCTCAAGACTGCCTCGCACCAGTAGCAGGAGACAATATGGGATTGCAAGACAATTTCAAAGATTTAAAAACATTCCAAAATGGGCTGAAAGTGTCTTTTGCCTGTAATGACACCTACAAATCTGTAGGAGGGTCTCCAAACATTATTTGTACTAACGGCAGTTGGAGTCCTCTGAGGCTGAAATGCGAGAGTGAATATTAACATTTTATTTTTACATTCAAATTAATATTAGCAATATTTCACAACAACTTTAAACTGGCATTATTCTGTTTTTCTCTCTGGTAGATAACCAACAAATACATTCTGGGTGAATGGATTAATGAGTCATTTGTGCATTAAGCAGTTCTTTGTTTTTTAGGAAATAACTGTGGCTCTGCTGGAGATGTGGCAGATGGAAATATTGATTACTCTGAAGGGACCGAATTTGGCAATAAACTAGTGGTGACCTGCAAAAAAGGGTTCGTAATAAACTGATTACTTTGATAGCTCATGTTCAGACAATGTGTTTTTAAAATCTAACTCGAAATGTTAGCACCCGTTATGTTTCAAAATCAAAAACGTTTTTCTAATCAATTTGGGCATTCGGTGGGGCTTATCAATCACTGTTGTCATGCTAAATCTTTTCTTTTTCTTTCTTTATTTTGTTTCCCCTCATTAGTTACTATATGATTGGCGCCAGTCAAATCTTTTGTGGACCCGAAGGGTGGTTGAAAAGGTTGCCAGTATGTGAAGGTTGGTAATGTATGTACATTAACATATACACTCTGTATCTATTTCCATTCTAAAAGATGTCACTTTTATCTTGCAGTGGTGATTTGTTATCCGCCATCATCGAGTGATGTTGTCACTTTCCGTCCAATCAAAGAGACCTATGAATTCCGAGAAGTTGTACAGTACACTTGTCAAAAAGATTATACACTCTCTGGATCAATATCCTTAGCATGTTCAGAAAATGGAACTTTTCAGCCTAATCCTCCAACATGTGTCAGTAAGTGTTTTAACTTTTTTCTGCAACCCTTTCCTAACATTATCCCGAGTGTAAATTCAGCTCTGACTGGTAAACTCACAGACTGTTAAAGGTTATTTTGGGAAATTCAATTTATTTATATTTCAAATGTTCTTTTCCTGCAGTGGTTCAATGCAAAGATCCCGATATCGATAATGGCAAATGGGTTTCGGGTTCTCGGCGTCCTTACACGTACAAGTCTGTCGTGACTTTGGAGTGCCTTTCTGGATACACTATGACAGGAGAGCCCATCCAAACATGTGAAATGGACAGTCGGTGGTTACCTGGACTTCCAACATGTGAACGTAAGTCATAAATGAAAACAACTGCTTTGTTTGAATCTGTCAAGAAAGGGCAAACTGTAACATTTGGCTATTGATGAACATGGATTTATACTTGTCCAGATGCCATTCTGTTATGAAATCAGCATCGTCTTTTTTCCTTTTTGATTACATGAGTTATTTCCCCTCTTTCTCGGTGGTTAAATTAAGTTTTAAAAGTTAGTAATCGACTTCACACTCAACACTGCGCTTCTTTCGACTCTTGAGCAATAGTTGTGTCACACACTTACACTGGTGAAATACCCGGATTCATGAGAAACACTTGGACCCGACTTAAGCGTGAAGCACGGTATGCTCCCTGGGCGTTTGCCACTTCCACATTTGTTCTAGCCGTCCAATCACAGTGGAGATGGGGAGGGACAAATAGCCTGCCACAAAGACGAAGAATTGTAGACTTAATGTGATGGATGGCATGATTTTATTACTTCCAAGTGGTTGGTACTAGCTTATGTAATTTCAGTCACCTGGACTTCCAACATGTCAAAGTAAGTCATAAATGAAAACTACTTCTTCGTCTGTCAAGAAAATGTCATTTGTCCATTGTCGAGCACGGATTTATACTATGATTGGATTTGTATTTATTTTTTTAATGAAGAAATTGATTTTTGTAAGTTGGTAAATATATGCACAATAGGACCCTGATCTTGACAACATGATTCTGAATACTTTATGTTTTTTCAGAAATACCAACCACCACACATCCAGCCACCAAGAAAACAATAGGTAAAGTGCACATTAATGCTTAAGAAGCATCTAAAGCCCCAACATGTTAACTGATTTGAAATGTTGCAATTAGTTTTTGTGTAAAAACAGGGCTGAATCAATCTCCTTATATTGTTTGTTGTGATAAAGTCTTCATTCAATTCAAAATGCATTTTTAAACTATTTTTGATCACACGCCATTATGTGCACTTATTTATTTCCATAAAAAAATCCAATCATCTTTTCCTCCTGTAACACTAGATATTGCTTGCGTATTGTGACGTCCATCCATAAATTAATCTGCCTTGATTAGTTGTAATCAAATTTTCAAACTACCTTTTCCCATATTACTATTTAATTTCGGTGAGAAGTTTCCAACTTGCATGTTCAGACTAAACGCACTCCAACGGGGTAAATAATATCCCAACTGATAAAAACATGAAATAAATATAACAATTATATGGAGGTCTATCCCAAACTTGACTCAACAGTGATGAGAGAATGTGGAGAGCAGTCGAGTCACTTTTTAATTATAATTTTTTTTAAAGTCACAGCAGTTATAACAAGTAACACGTAATCAAGTAATTTATATCAATAATTTGTCTTTCACATGAACATCTTTCTCTGCTTAGCCCCAGTTTATATTTGTCCATCTAAGGATGTTGATTTGTAAAAAACATGTTTGCTTTTACCTCTCTGCCTCAGTTGATGTTGGCCCCACTGACTCACCTGGTAAGTCAGCAAAGTAATCTCTTATTAATTGTATTTATTTTTTAAATGTTTCAGTTGAACCTAAACCACAGTTTGACACAATTCTGTCTGTATTTTTTATTTCTTTTTACAGGCAACAATGGACATCGCGCATTCAAAATCTGGTTGGGTATTGGTTTGACTGGTAAGTTTCAACTTCATAATTTACCAGTATGTAAAGATGTAATGTTGACCCAATTAAGATCATGATGGTTTCAGAACAGCATGGGTAGATGACAGCAGGGTCACTACGGGGTTCTAGAGACGGCATCATGTTCTTATTTGAGACAACAGATAACAAGGTGACACATTCAGCCATTGGAAGACACTCATGCTATAATGTCTGGATGTCAGTTTACTGTAGTTTGTGTTTTGTACTTGATGACCATGTTTCTGTGAAGTGTGCATATCAGGTTTTCTTTTTTGAATTGGTATTCTAACAAAGAGCAAAAGCAGTAATGAAAAGACAAAGCTTTTTGGGATTACCAATTAAACCCATTTCATGTCGAGCATTTAATTGGCACTCCATTGTTGGCCTCACGGCCCATCATCTTCAAACATCTCCATTTTTTTTTTCTCATTAAAATAGTCTTCATTGGTATTGTCCTCACTTTCTGTGGGTGCTACTGGTGTGGAGTTCCGGCAATCATCAAACGAAAACGACGGTAAAATGTTGTTTTATTCAACTCTGCAGACTTTTCTGATTCACATCTCTGACCGTTCACGAGCAGTGCGTGGTCCCTGTCGACGTTTTCCCAACCTTTTAATGTCCCACACTTTGTGTAAAGTCAGCACTTTCCTACTGTTACGGCTTTGCTGTCTGTCGAGTGTTGCATGTCGACGTTGGTGCTTTTGCGAGGCTTTTTAAGAACAACGGTATTCCTCTAGCACACAGTGTCAACGCTGTAAGAAGTCCTCAACACACTCTCCTACACAGAGCTGAAGGTCACTCGGCTGAAAGAGCTCCGCCCCAAATGCCTTTCATGGTGGTTTTAATCAAGCGCTGACAAAAATGCATCAAACAGCCCCCTGTAACGAGGGTCTGTCCAGTTAAGAATTACGTGTGGAAGGCTACTGGTTGCATGTTCGGTTGAAGTATGATTTTTTTTTTTTTTTTTTCTGCTTGAAATTGCCTTTCTTGTTTGAAGAAATCAAAAAATTACATTGGCTAATTTTATCTCTGCAAAATAAGAATTTTCTGGTACGCCTCATTTCTGTTTATGTTTCTGAGGAAGCGGTTGAGTTCCTGTTGGGGTAGAGTTATTTGTGTGTAACGCCCAATCGCTGTTTAGGAGAGTGGCTCAAACATTATGAATAAACCCTGTCACACCACTGGAAATAGTTTTGAAACCTGCATCCAAATTGTATAAATCGGGCCCTCAAGGCAAATGAATTGGACAGTCAACCTGTGGTCATCCTAGTAGATGAAAAGATGACGTGAAGAACACACAGTATGTGAACGGGGTTTAATTACTATGTTTTACAATACAGTAAACTCAGAAAAATCAGGCTGTATTTTATTCATTTATTTATTTTATTTAGCAAAATTCAAACACCAAAACAAAGATCACAACAGATACATGAATATCACAGTGCAGGAAGAGACAAAAAAAACAACTAGGCATATCTGAATCCAACACCTAAATAATATTTTACAAACATAAAATGACTTGCGTCTGTTCAGGGGTATTGGATCATACCCCTTTGTATGCAAGTTATTACACGTTGTTTTACTTTTGTTGATTTCAGCTCTTTAGAAATGAATAGGTAGTATTTTTGCATCTCAAAGTAACATCCACACAAATGTAGATATTTCGGCGATAGGGGAGGGGTGGGGTGTGTGTGTTTCTTAGAAGATAGGCGCTCTGTGTTCTTGTGGGGGAAGAATCTCTGGGCTTCCTGAAACTGTCGCTTGGCGTGTGCCCGGGTGGTTGTTGATGAGCAGTGACGCTGATCGCTCATTATTGGATTACAGCTCTCGGGGACGCTCTCCTGGCAATGTGGTTCCAAAAGAAGAGGAGGTAGCACTCGCGGTAAGAAGATGGGCTGCCGAGCACACTTGAACCCATTTATGCCAAAGGAACGGATCATTCTATGTGTATGTCCACAATGTATCACTCATCTTTTCTTTCCGAGCTGCTAACGGACCTTTTGAGCCACTGCCCGCATCACTTCTCTCCCCAGTTGACGTGTTCCTCTTTCGCAGCGCTGTCGGGGTTGATTTTACAATTTGTCAAAACATGTCTAATCTGGACGACTTTTCTCTGCTTCTTCTTTTTTTCTGTAGTAAGCGTCCTGTTGGTCCAGCATTACTGGCTGTAAAGATGGCGGACAAGATGTCACTTTGAATGTACTTGTGCACGTGAAAGATGCAGGCTTGGGAAATCCGCCGAAAATATCGTTTCTGAACCTCAGTCTGAAATTAAGAAACCTTGTCTAATTGAGCTTAATCCTTAACTGCTTTTCTAATTTGTTGACAATAATTTTAGTCTATTGCACTTATTTAATTCAGTGACGTTTGGGGATCCGTTCCTTTAACACATCACCAGAATGTTTCAACGATGTGATTATGAAGGACTGAGATGTCACATGTGCTCCAGAGGCTTACGGAGTCTCCATGTTGATTGTAAACGTTTGCACTGCGCCGAGCACAGCTCAGCCTCATCAATGTAGCTTGACCATGGCCTAAAACAAGCAATATCCGCTTTAAATACAGCTCTTATGATCACATTGATTTGGGTTGAACCTCAAACATTAAAGATCTAAAAATAAGGGATGTGCCATATGCCTTATTGCAAAAAGCCAAGTGTTTTAGCTTGTCTGTTATTTCTTTTAAATTGTCAATGGAGGCTTAATTCTTGGCCTACCTTTTGTCAAATGTTTGTTAAATAATTATCCATGTTTAATGCCATATTTGGCACATTGTTTTGTGTGTAGCCCTATAACTTAACCAGATTTCATTAAACAAATCATTTCTATTTTATATTTGTGAAAACGTGCCCTCGCCCCCACACAAAGTACTGGTTTTGTTTCCGTGGTTGCATTAAGATATTCTGTATTTATTGAACACAAATGTTTTTTAGGTCATCTCAGAACGATTTGTGTATTCTGTGGCATGCTCTTATCTTGGCCCTACCTTTTTGTAATTAAATTGTGAAATAAAACGAAACCAAACGATTTAAGTGTTCTGCATTTATATAGCATTTTACAATTTTCGCCTCTAATTCTCCCATTGACTCATACACCATGAGCTTTGGGAAACATTTCAGATCTGTGTTCCATCCTAAAAATCAAACATGATTCATAGTGGTGCAGTGGTTAGCATGGTCACCTCAATATACATATATAGATAGATGGTGGAACATCTGCATGTTGATGGAAGGTATTGTGCATTAAAAAAAATACAACATAACATTTTATACATAAAGTCATAGTATAGTCTGTCAAATGGGTAATGCCATCAAATAATGTAGGATGACAGTAAGACCAGATGATTATACAATAATTTAATTTGTTTACAAAATAACTTAACAAATGTTAATCATGTGAGAAAATGTAAGAAATGACAGAGGCATTACATTTAGTATATTTTGGCCCATTCACCAATCTTGAGATTTGTTCTATAGGTTTTCTTTTGAATGCAAGTCAGGTGATTGGCTGGGCCATTCCAGCAGCGTACCCCCTGGAGGGCCTTCATGCACCCCTGTTTGAGAACCACTGGTATAGTCCGTCATAAAACAAAGCCATAGTATGACAACAAATTAAATGACAAACAAGTTAAGACTATTTTAAAGGAAGTCTGTTATGCAGAAAATATCAAGTGTTGAGCAATCTAGATACCAAAGAAGGCCGTGAAGGTCTTGCTCTTTGACCTTGGAAGCTAACTTTATCATCAGAGCACGTCTTGAGGATTGTGCCACACATTCAATTCAGTTTATTTTGTATATCACAAATTATGAATTTGTGGACTTTATAGTCTGTACACATACGACATCCCTGACCTTTGACCTCATATCGGATCAGGAAAAACTCCCAAGAAACAGGAAAAAAAGTGAAGAACCCTTCAGGAGAGCAACAGAGGAGGATCCCTCTCCAGGATGGACAGAAGCACAGAGGTCATGTGACCAGATGAACATCAGGTCCCACGTTATCATGGATGACTCAAAGAAGTCTAGCATAAAAAAGACCCTTTGCCGTGTGTTATGGCAGATAACATGCAGAGTCCTTATGTAGCTGGAACGATGCATGACAGTTTGGAAAAATATCAATGTTATCAAAATTGGAATTCATGTCTTGATTGTGTGGTCAAATGGGTCACAGCTGTTTGCTGATTTTCCAATGTTCAGAAGCAAACTGTCTTTTTGTTTAAATTACTTTTTTTTACGGACATGTCTTTCCAGCGAAGTGAAGGGTGCGTTATGGGGAACTGCATATTCCCCAGAATGCCTTCGTAACCGTTTTGTCAAAAGGTTAAACATTTCCGTTATTTTACGTTGAAATTGTTTTATCTTTAGAGTTTAGTTTCAGGTTTACCTACATATAGCATGTTTGACAGTCAATGTTACTTAATGTGAACTCAAATAGAATAAACAGGGACATGCTTCAATGGTGAGTCTTCAGTCCTCGTTCACAACACAGTTATGGTCTCCCTCCAAATTCACTCTTTGGCCACTTCTGTGTTTACATGCCAATCCCAGTGATCCTTGATCCAAAATATGGTGAGCGGCTGTGTGTTGAGTCCACTCACATCAATACACGGGTTTAACATGGGGTAGAGCGGCTCTGTGCACGGCACACAGAAAGAGTGGAGCAGGGTCATGGTATCAGCGTTGTAGAATGACAGCACCCCCTTCTGGAGATTTGCCAGTACGCCCAGCTTTCTGACTCTCTTTCCCACTGACAGCTGCTTCTCCTGGGTGCCATGGCATGCCAGGTACTGACCATCTCCATGGTAGATGCACCAGGATGTATGGTTCACACCCAGCCTGGAGGAGCTCTGATTTACTGCATCTCCTTTATCGACTGGCCCGGTGGCAACACCCACGAGCCAGTAGGGTTTCTCCTGAACAATGACCTCCCAGTAGTGCCTGTCCCCAGTGCAACTCTCCTGAGCCAGGACGCTGTACTGGGAGTCATATGGCTGAGGGCTCAGAGCTTCACTGACAGGCTGCATTCTCCAGTACACCTGTTTCCTGTCCTGGGATATTTCCAGTTTTGGATGCGCTGACTTGGAGTCCAGAGCAGGAGAACTTAGATCTGCAAATACACATCTACATTCAGAACACAACGACAGAGACAGCAATTAGATTGCAAATTGTAGGATACTAACATGACCACATTCGTGGGAAGTGTTGGGACAGCGCCACTGAGAGGTCATCCACAAGCCTCTCCACCGTTGTCAGCTTCTCAAGGTCACACATGCCTTTGTCTACCTCTGGGATTGGTGCTAAATCCAAAGGGTTGCTTCGATAAAAACGGAAAAGTATTAAAAAGGCAAAAATCAAACCAAACAAACAGCAGTTCGGATAGAACAAGTTGAGCGTCGCTGCACTCACCAAAGATTCTGTGCTTTGATTTGCTGTTGAAGATAAACGGGTAAGGTATTACTGTAGGTATAGCAATCACAGGAAACGTGTGAGCTGCATTTGTCCTTTCACATGCTCACAATCACACCATAACAAGAGGTAACCTCCCTGTAGGAACCGCAGCTCAAGTTCCTCTTCGAGGAGTGATTTGCTGGATGCTCTGAGGCTGTTGATCTCTCTGATCTGAGCCTCCATGTGGCCCCTCTGGGCCTCCAGCCATTCTGTCATGTGCATCTCCTCTGCGTCTATAATCTGCATCATTAGACGCTCATCGCCATCCAGCACGACGCGAATCCTGCTGTACTTGTCCGAGATCCTCTCCTTGAAATCTGCAGCAGACATCTCCAGAAAAAAAAAACGAGTGGATTTTTCAAATAAAACAATTGAATGGTTAAAAGGAGGTATTTTCAGATCACTGCTTGTAATTACACTTTTTATTGCACTACCTGCTTTCACTACCTGCTACTCCCATTTGTCTGTAGTTTAGTTTATTATATGTTACTATATGTGTATTATATGTTATATGTATATATGTTAGTATTATGTTCAGAGTACTTGTACAGAGTGTATGTCATGTTATGTTATATTATGTTTGCTATGGTAGTTGTTGTGTGGTGCCTTGTCCTAAGAATTTCAGTGCCCAGTCTGACCCTGTGTCATTCTGTGCATATGACAATAAAAGACTTGTAACTTGTAACTTGTTGTATTTGTGTGTTGTCTGTACCACTGTGTGTGTATACAATGACTCCAAGTCCCTGATGGCGTGTTCTGCTTCACTTCTCCTCTGCAGCAGCTGGCTCATGGTGGTCTGCAACATGCTCTAAATACAGAAGTACAACAGGCCCATACAACATGAACACCCTGACAGAGAAATAAAGAAACGATAAAAAAAATTTTTTTACAAGAAAATAAAACACATTAGCCAATGATACAACACTACTGATATCACCTTGAAGTCTGTGCAGGCCTCGTGGAGTTGGACCACTTTGTGGTTCTTGTGCATGCCAACCAGGACACACAGACAGCACACAGGGACCATCTCCTCCACACAGAAGAGCTTGAGCTCATCACGGTGCTCCTGGCACTTCAGAGACAGCGGATCCCCCGTCACCTCCACGACCGTGTGCTCCCTGAGAGCAGACCTCTGCTGGTGCAGCAGGGCGTGAGCCGGGCACAGTGCGGCGTCACAGGTCAGACAGGTCCTTATGGCCACCGACGGTGTCTCTATGCAGTGGTCACAGTGGATAGTTGAAGATGATTTGGTTGCCCAGCTTGATGTCGTTGTCCATGGATCTGTTGTCGACAGCCTCTTTGCAGCGAAGTCCTTTACCTTGGTCTGAAGGTTGGTGTTTATCTCCAGTGTGACATCAGAGGGTAGGAATATCTGACACTCGGGACAGAAGAAAGGACCCTGATCAGACCCCTCCGTTTCCCAGACAGCCTGGATGCAGGTGAGACAGAAGTCATGTCCGCATGGCAGCGTGACGGGACCCGTGAAGAAATCCTTGCAAACTGGACACTTCAGAGTTTCCTCGACAGTCCCCATAGCTGTGCTCGCTCCTGTTATGGCAGCTCAGTGCGCACTGTGCTCCGGTCCCTTCTGCTCATGAATGTTTCACAGGCCTCTGTCGGCATGCACACGCCACTCATGTGCCCCAGGAGTCAGGTTACTAAAGATGAGATGATATCTTACACAAGCTGATTCAAGCCACCGACTCAGGAGACCACACACAGTTGAATGGCACAATTCCAATGCACTCAATCAAGTGAATTAAATGAACAACTTGTTTTCTCCAAATTCAACACCATTTAAATGTATTCAAATAGAACTAATTTATTTCAGTGTGAAAATCAATTCTTAACTCTGTGTTCATTCGGCAAAATAATCTAAACTCAAAGCCTATACTTGATTTTCTTTTTCAGGAGCTTTCAACCACGTGTCACCGTCAGTACATGGATTTTGGTGGAAGGAGTTAAGTTAAGTGAACCTTAATGTGCCAAATATTTAATGACGAGTTATTCAGATCAACACTTTGTCAATAGTATGGTCTAGTTTTATATAGAAATATGTGACATTAAATGTCATCTTCTTTGAGTAGTCTATTTTTATTTGAGCGCAGTTGTGTTTAAGGCAATAAGTGAGTCAATACCTCAATTAACATGTTGCGTTATTCAAGTGTGAAGTACATATCCAAGTAAAAATTATACATACAAGTGTATATATAAGAATTTCATAATATTGATCATAAGAATTGACATGGAAACTGTCTATTGATTTTCTGACATATTTGAAATACAAGCTGTGGGTACAGAGACTCATCCACCCCCCCACACAAAAAAAGAAGATTCCTCTAATATTCTACACTAACGTGCCACCTTGTGGATTTTACTTTAACTTGTTTAAAAAAATTACAACAGTGCAGTGCTCAAAATTGATTTTTACATTGAGTAAACTTTTATATATGACCTTTATTTAACCAGGTAAAATCAATTGAGAACCAATTCCCATTTACAATGACCTGGCCAAGAGGCACAAACAGTACACATATAATACAGTATGATAAACACATGAGAAAATGGCTGAAAACAATATAGGTAAATTAATAAACACTATGTAAAAAAAGAAAAAAGGTTGCAGTCAACTATGACTTGTTGCAGCTTTTGTTTGAACATGTGGAGAGAGGTGAGAGCTGTTAGTTTGAGCGGGTTTTGTCGTGAGTTCCAGTCATTTGCACTTCCTCCTCCACTGCAAACATCAATCTAGACATCAATAAAAGTTCCAGGGTGTCAATTTGTTTAATTTGTAATTATTAACAGCAACATTGTCAAACCACAGTCTGTAAATAGAGCACAGCTTACCTGCTAAATGAGATCTTTCCTTCGCAGTTATCAGTTTCAAAGGGTGCTCGAAAAAAAGCAGACAACAGAAAACACCAAGAGCAATGGTCATACTTAGAGAGAGTACAATGAGCTGAACGCCACTGGACACCGGTGGATACCTCTCCAGACACGTGGCCAGTGGAGTACACTTCCCACCCCAAGAGCACTGATTTCAAATGGTGCTAGAAAGATGATAATACTCTAAGCCACTATCTGAAACCAGCTTCCAAGGGGGGCACTTCTGACGAAAAGCATCCTTCTGTGGCGTAAAATACACACATCTAAAACAGAATAATGGAAAATAACAGTCGTTTGTTAAAGAAGGTTTTATTGAGGGTCTACTTTAGATTAATGTTCATCTTTTTTAGTGTAGAGTGTGATTGCTGAATATTGTACACTTGCCTGGCTTTTTAAATCTGTATTTATTAAACTAGGAGGCAGACGTTTATTTTGGAACTACCTTTTGTAATCAATACAAACAACTAACATATAGTGAAAGAATAACAGACAATGTATTGGTGTAAAATGGACTGCATATCCCAGGACTGGACCTCCAACCCTGCAATCAGTGGATCACCTGACCCCCCACATGAGCCTCACAATGATGTGTTCACAATATACTCTGAACGTTCATACACACGACATGTAAGTGTTAGTGGACCTGATGATGGATGGGACATCATTCCTCTAATATCTGGCCTGCAGCGCCACCTTGTGGATTTGACTAGAACATTGTTCAATGATCCCTCGATTAAATTGGCAGAAAATGTAACAAGTGCATTAACTTAACAGTACCAAGTACAGTTGCAAAGTTCGTGTACTCACCACTACTACTTTAATGGGATGCTTCTTTTTACTGACATCAATACATTTCAATGGAAATACTTTTTATGTGACTGCATTTATTTGACCGTTTTGTTACTTTGCAGATCAATGTTTTACATACAAAACAATACAATGAGTTTATTTAAAGTTTGTTATTGCAACTTTTACTTCTTAAGTAAAGTATTTGAATACTTGTTTCTCCACTGAAAACATCAATCCACCCTTGTAATTAAACACAGTAATTGCTTTGTCCATCTACAGTCTGCAGATTGCAAAATCCTTCTCAGGGTAAAATGAGATTGGTCCTTCACTGTAACCGATTTCAAATGGTGCTAGAAACAAAAGCAGACTCTGAACACCAAAAGTAATCGGTCAACCTTGGAGAAAGGACAAAGAGTGGTGGTGTGTAGCCCACTGAGTGGTGCTTCAGGAAGTGATGCGTTAAGCTCTGGACACCTCGACACTTCCTGTCGCTGGCCAATGAAATACATTTCCCACCCCAAGAACACTGATTTCAAATGGTGCTAGATAGATGAAAATACTCTAAGCCACTATCTGAAACCAGCTTCCAAGAGGGGCACTTCTGACAGAAAGCATCCGTCCGTGTCGTAAAACACCCTCAAATCTAAAAAGGAAAGGAAACTGACGTCAATAAGAGCAGAAAATATAGTGGAAAACAATTCGTAGAACTCGTTGTCAGCTCGTCCCAAGAAACAAGTCACCATTAAACAGAAATATGTTTGTTTGAGAGAACAAAAGAGTTGTTCTGATGCAACAGGCCAAATAACGTGCACGCCTCGTGGTCCAGGCCCATGCAGCATATTCTCTAAAGTTAATCATTACTGTTAATCGTATGAAATGTAGAAACTACCCATTGAAGGTTCTGTTTGCAGATATGAATTATGCAATAAACTAAATACAACACAAATATGCATGGCATTTAATCACAATAGACTGTGGGCTGGGAAATTGGGAAAGTTGACTTGAAGGGATAGTTTGGGTGTTTTGAAGAGGGGGGTATGAGGTACTTATGCATAGTCGGTGTATAACCGTAGATGGTGGTCAGCACACCCCCAGTTTGAAGAAACAAGACCAACAAACTAAACACTGTACTGCTGTTGGGCAGCAGAGAAACATATTGTAGCTCCCTAAAAGAAAGACCATGAGACTTTGCCTCTAGACAGCGATTTCCGATGCGCGACTGAAAGCTTTGGATGCTCTGGCCAAAGTCACAAGACTCCATTGAAAAGAACAACTGACGGATTGCTGCTCAAACGCTCCCTCAATAGGTTAGTTTTTGGTTTCTGCGACATTGCTGAATACAAACTAACTTAATTCCCACAATGACGTCAAAAAAAACTAACCGATCAAGGCTGCGGTAGACCAGAACCTACTGTGTTCTTCAAAGTTTAATTACTATGTGTTTTTTAATGGAGTCTGGCTGCTATGCGAGAGCATATAGATAACGGCCTCTTAAAATATAGAATCTGTGAGAGGACACTGAAGAGATGCCAGTGCTTAGATACCCTGCTGTGTTAAGTCTTGGTTAATCTGGATATTAAAGCAACACTATGTAACTTTTGGACCTTAAAATAACAGCTTGAAAAAAATGGTGCCGCTACAATGACTTTTAATATGACGATTTGCGGCTCCGCTATTGCCATCGGGGGTCTGTGGGGAAATAACTCCGCTATGTAAGATTCTGGAGCCGCCCGGTATATCCGGCGGATGTACTAGACCTGCTTTCTGGCAGTGATTACGCAATGTCATATAGTGCCACTCCACGCTCGCAGCTCCAGTATAAGGGTAGCTTTTTTATGTAGCTTTTTGGTGTTGTCAACAATATTGAATTCGATCACACGCACTCCACATTTGCAGTCCCCAAAACAAAAGGAAATGACTGCACGCACCCCAAAAGCCCGCAAACAGCTGATCGGCCAGGCAGAGACGTGGCGAGGCGCCGCGTTCAATCCCCGCGCTACTTCACTCTAGTCCGGTCGGTGCTGGGCCAGTTCACAGTGTTCCTGCGCAGTCTTCTATTAGTGATCCCGCCCGTTGGTATGAATCCAAAATAGAAAGTCGCCGGTTGCTGCCGTTCTGAGTCCGCCGTCGGTCAGCGCGCTCCAAACAAAAAAACCCTCGCGTCACCTTTTATAACCCGTGACACGTACAAATAATAATAATAATAATATTATAATACAGGACAACACATGATCCCAACTCAATACAAGTGTATGCGAGGCTGCATCTATCGTCACTGGGTATTTACGACACTGAAATCGATACCTAAATACCTAAAAACCTGAAGGGGGCGCCAAAAGTGAAAAGTTACATAGTGTTGCTTTAAACAATCCCTCATTTGTCTGTAATAAGCATGATGCATTAATAATAGGCATGGAAAGCTTTAAATTTGATCCTTCTCAACCTTGATTTTGACGGAAACCCCATCAGCATCTTTGAGAGAGATGGAAGCACAAGACCCCCCCCCCCCCTCCCTCTCTCTTGTGAACGGCCAAAACAAGAACAGACACACAAAACTCTGCAACTGCGTGTCTTTCCAGCTCACCTGCAGCTCTACGCATACAGAAGTCGACGAGTCTCCTTCTCTCTGCTGCTTGGTGGAACAGTGAGGATGACACTGTGTTGTTGTCCGGCCACTACAAGGGAAAAAGCAAGGAAGTGAATCGCAGGCAATGAGAACCATGACGCGGATGCGTAGCTGCAAAGCACTGAGAGGGTGGGGCAGGGACAGGTAGTGGCCAGTTCACTGACTTGTTGCCAAGTTTTTCATCAACAGAGTACAAATCTACCCGAATGTTTTAAACATCCCCCCCCCCCCTGCTGATTATACACGTTGCATGCAGGAGAAAGAACCACTAACAATTCATTGTCTTGCTCCAGAACACCCACACCCACACACAGTCTGCCTTCATGTTTATAATGATGAATACTACTTGTCTCAAAACAGACAAAAGAAAAATCTGAGAAATTAAGCCCCAACTCAAATCATACAATTTACTTCGAATTTCACAATAAAAGGAAGGACAAAATCGCCACGGCCCTAACTTGTCATTATCTGGCTTCAGATGGACCAGTCCAAGATTTGCTTTTGTCAGGGCTGTTTGTGTAGGGCTATGTGTGTGTGTGTGTGTGTGTGTTTGCATTGTAGCCACAGTGACGGCTCTGATCAGAGGGCCTGTCTCTCCGTAGGTGTCTGGTTCCTTTGCCTGGCTGGCTCCACCCACAAATCTACCCGAATGTTTTAAACATCCCCCCCCCCCCCCGCTTCTTATACACGTTGCATGCAGGAGAAAGAACCACTAACAATTCATTGTCTTGCTCCAGAACACCCACACCCACACACAGTCTGCCTTCATGTTTATAATGATGAATACTACTTGTCTCAAAACAGACAAAAGAAAAATCTGAGAAATTAAGCCCCAACTCAAATCATACAATTTACTTCGAATTTCACAATAAAAGGAAGGACAAAATCGCCACGGCCCTAACTTGTCATTATCTGGCTTCAGATGGACCAGTCCAAGATTTGCTTTTGTCAGGGCTGTTTGTGTAGGGCTATGTGTGTGTGTGTGTGTGTGTGTTTGCATTGTAGCCACAGTGACGGCTCTGATCAGAGGGCCTGTCTCTCCGTAGGTGTCTGGTTCCTTTGCCTGGCTGGCTCCACCCAACCCTGTCAGTTTTCTTTTTTTAGGTTGTTTGTTGCTTGTGCACCACTGGACCTGTTGTGTAATGCTAAGAAAAGATTTAAAGGGACAGGAAGCCTTCAGAGAGCGGCCACCAACACAATCAGGATTGAACTGTGGAAGCCCATAGGGGTGAATATCACAGCGGTATAAAAGAAATAGGGATATAAAACCAACAGTAAGCTGGTCTCACCGTAAGTGAGTAAACTGAAGTGAAACATGAACAATACACAATTTGTACAGCTGTATTTTTCAGCAAAATACTATACATGTTAAACTACAGCTTATTTCAAAACAAATACACATATCATAAATAAACTTTCTGCAGGGAAGCTGTAATAGTTTTATCTCCGACTGTGTTTCATGATTAAGCCTCTTGTTGACTAATGTTATCTATTTTAATCGTGGTGAAGTGAGATCTAGCTCCAGCGCTAATGCTAAGAATCATCATTTGCTATTTACAACCGTCTTTATGTATAATAAAAAAAGACAGTGACAGGACAGTTATACCACTTATACCATCAGCACATTGAGCGGAGAGGGCGCGAGAGAGAAAGGGATAGAAAGACGCTGACTGTAGAGGCTGGAGCTGCAATGCAGAGCACAGGCAGCCACACACGCTCATGCATCATCTTAGAAACATGGCATCTTGTTGGACTTCAGGAGAACGAGAGGACCTCTCTTGTCAAGGGATTTAAATCCTTCCTCATCGTCTCAGGTTTCAGGTTTCAGTGTCAGGCATGCAGGCTATGCAGACAACGCCGACCCGCTCTCGTTTACTGACAGTTGGGAGTGAACAGGGCAGCCAGGGTAACACTATGTTTTATTGGCGCCATGGCATCCCGTAATTTCCTCGAAAAGAGCCGATATGTCACTGCAAATTTGTAGAAAGGTTTCTGGAAGGAACAATGTGATGTTGTATGAATTGGGACAATGTCTATTGGTACATTTCCAATTAATCAATTCTGATTAACTGCTGGTGCAGCCTTGAGAGACAGTGCATGCAAGATTACATGCAAATATCTTAACAGTGTCCACAGGCAACCATCAGAGTAAATAAATATATTCTGTCATCAAATAAACATATTTACTCTGATTGAAAATTGGTCACTGACAGTTTCTCCATTGATTATTCTTTTACTAACTCTGCCACAGACACTCTCCTCTCTACTCTGTCTTCATCTCTTGATTCTCTCTCTCCGTTCAAGACACAGCCGGTTCCTCTCCGGCTCCGCGGTTGTCTGACTCGGTGCGCGCCGAGAGAGCCACCTTGGGAGCATCGAAAAAGGAAATGGCCAAAATTTAAACATGCAGACGACCTGCTAGTCTATCAATCTCTTCTCTCTATCTTCTCTATCTCTGCAGCAAAAAGCTCTTACTACCAAACCAATATTCTTCTTTCTCTAACCCCCAACAAATCTTCTCTATCTTTTCCAACCTCCTTGACCCCACTTGTCCCCTCCTCCTTCCACCAAGCCACTTCATTGACTACTTCACAAACAAGATCCATCTTCTATCACTACACTTCCATCAACATCTTCATCCCCCTCTTTTTCCTCTTTCACCCCCTTGTCTCCTAATCAAGTCCTTACATTGGGTAACCGCCGCCCTCCCGACCACCTACCCCCTTGTTCCCATTCCGTCTCACATTCTTCAGGCTATTGCTCCTGACCTTCTTACCTTTCTCACCCATCTTATTAACATCTCCCTCTCAACTGGCGGTTTCCCTAACTCTCTGAAGGAGGTGAGAGTTAACCCTCTCCTGAAGAAACCCACCCTCAACCCGTCTGAAGTCAACAACTAAAGACATTACTCTCTTCCTTTTCTTTCCAAAACTCTTGAGCGAGCTCTCTTTAACCAAGTGTCCTCCTATCTCCACAGTAGCAACCTTCTTTCTTGACCCTCACCAGTCTGGATTCAAGGCCAGCCCCTCAACAGAGACTGCCCTCCTTGCTGTCTCTGAGCAACTAAAGCAGCCTCTCTCACCTCTGTCCTTATCCTTCTAGACCTTTCTGTGGAATTTGACACAGTGAACCACCAGATCCTTATTTCCTCCCTTCAGGACCTGGGGATCTCAGGCACTGCACTCTCCCTTCTCTCATCCTACCTCAATGACCGCACTTACCGGGTAACTTGGAGAGGATCTGTGTCTAATCCTTGCCCTCTCACTACTGGGGTTCCTCAAGGCTCCGTCCTGGGTCCCCTCCTCTTCTCTCTGTACACTCGGCTCTGTCATTCGCTTGCATGGCTTTTCCTACCATAGCTATGCTGATGACACCCAACTGATCCTCCCATTTCCCCAATCTGAAACACAGGTAGCGGCACAAATCTCTGCCTGTCTGACTGACATCTCTCAGCGGATGTCTGCACACCACCTAAAAAAAGTGAACTACTTTTCCTTCCTGGGAAATGCTCTCCCACCCACGACCTGACTACCACTTTTAACAACTCTGTGTTAGCCCCGACCCCAACTGCCAGAACTCCCGATGTGACACTCGACAGTCATCTCTCCGTGACCAGGGCTGGATAGGCCATCTGGCATACCGGGCAAATGCCCGCTGGGCCGCGGTAGTTTTGGACCGAGCCGGCCGGCCGGTCCAAGAAAACAAAAACAAAAACTTTTTTTGGACCGCCGGCCGAAAATATCGCGGCCCGGCCGAAAGCTACCATCGAATGGCCCATAAATCGGGGACAGCGGCCCATTGGTCCATTTTCTATACACACAGGGCTGGCCCAATCAACAGAGAGAGAGGTTGGGGGGGGGGGGGGGGGGGGGGGGTTACGCACGGTGCTGAGCCTGGATACTTGAGAGATGGAGGGGAAAAAAAGCACACAAAAACGGAAGGGAGGCTGGGAAAAAATTATAGAGAAAAAGAAAAAGAGACTCGAGGCAGATACTGCCAAATGTGTCAACATTAGGGACATGTTTGCTGCTGCTGCTCCCACAAGTTTAATGTTAACGTTACCACAGCAGCAACAGGTTGAAGAGGAGGCTGGCAGAGAGGAGCAGGAGCAGCAGGGTACAGATACAGAGGAAGCAGGGCCGAGTCAGCCTCGAACTTTAGTTGATCCGGTAAGGAAAATATAGCTACAGACTATAGCTACAGCTGGCTGACGTTACTACACAGCTAGCTTAGGCGTGTGCACACTTGGCGTTTTTTTAAAATGAAAAACTCCGGCCGGAGCGCTTTTTCAGGTAGAAAAAGACGCTGGCAACATTTGTTACAAAAAGCAGCCGAGAGGTTTTTTGTTGTCATAACAATGTTACTACAACATTTTCGCGATAGTACAAAACATTAAACAGGTGAATAAGCTAAATACCCAAGACAACAACACTGTCAACATGTTTGAATTCATGCACATATCAATAATCAGTTGATGTGTTTGTCGTAATGCACTTGATGACAATATAATTAGCTAGCTAGCCAACCACACAAGCTAGCCAACCTACTTGCTACGCTAGCTACCTTTTAGCTTTTCAGCCGGACAGGTCTTGCTTGTGATTGGTCAGCTGTCAAAAAAGTGCTTGACGTAGCGTAGGGCGTTTTCTCTGAGAAGTTTAACTTTTTCAACTGGAAAAGACGCCTGAGCTGCAGAAAAACGCCACCGATGGTGGAGAAAAAAGGCTCAGCACGGTCTACTCCATAGGATTATAGTAAAGCGGACGCTGGCAGCTTAAAAAATACCCATAGTGTGCACACACTGTTGTTGGGTGTCACATTTTCATATATGTTGAATGTTGTTTGTTTTAATGTGCGGAACTCAGGAAGAATAGCTGTCACCAAGATGGCAAATAAATTAATGGGGATCCAATTCAACAAATAATCATCTTAGAGGGCTTATAAAGATGTCGATGTGTGATGCATGATGACTCCAGTGATGTCATTCAGTGACCTACAGTATGGCAACAAGAACAAAAAAGCTGCATTATTATTATTATTATTGCAAAACTAACAAACATACAAAGAGAATAGAACATGTATAGCCTACAAAGAGCCAATGTATACAGACAGCCACTATGTCAAATACAGTAGTACAAAGTAGGAGCAGATACTTATAGTTTTAATAGCTTTCTTATTGTTTTGGACCTTGTTAAGTTAAAGTTAGGCTCTCCTCTACTTGTAATCATCTCTTGACTCTGTATGTCCAGGCAAGTCAAGCTGCAGTTGGAGTCGGAGGCTAGAGGCGGAGCATGGAGGAAATAAAAAAACATGAGGAAGAACAGGTAGTCTATTACTCTTCTCTTCTCTATCTCTAAGCTCTTACTACCAAACCAACCACAATCTTCTTCTCTTCCTCCCCAACACAAATCTTCTCTATCTTTTCCAACCCTTGACCCCACTTGTCCCTCCTCCTTCCACCAAGCCACTTCATTGACTACTTCCCAAACAAGATCCATCTTCTTCTATCACACCCAATCAACATCTCATCCCCCTCTTTTCCTTTTTTCACCCCTTGCTAATCAAGTCCTTACATTGGCTCCCGACCACCTACCCCTTGTTATTCCGTCTCACATTCTTCAGGCTATTGGCTGACCTTCTTACCTTTCTCACCCATCTTATTAACATCTCCTCTCAACTGGCTGTTTCTAACTCTCTGAAGGAGGTGAGAGTTGAAGAAATCAGTCTGAAGTCAACGACATTACTCTCTTCCTTTTCTTTCCAAAACTCTTGTTTAACCAAGTGTCCTTATCTCCACAGTAGCAACCTTCTTTAAGGCCAGCCTCTAATTATCCTTCTAGACCTTTCTGTATTTGATATAATAAACCATTTGAAATTATTCTTTGACTTCTCAGGTGCTTTCTCCTTCTCTCATCCTACTTCTGACTGTACTTGAGTCAACTTGGAGGATCTGTGTCTAATCCTTGCCTCTCACCACTGGGGTTCCTCAAGAGTCCTGAGTCTGTACACTCGGCTCTGTCATTTGCATGGCTTTTCCTACCATAGCTATGCTGATAACTGATATTTAATCTGAAACACAGGTAGCGGAATCTCTGCCTGTCTGACTGACATCTCTCAGCGGATGTCTGCACACCACCTAAAAAAGTGAACTATTTTTCCTTCCTGAAATGCTCCGACCTGACTTCTGTGTGGGCCCGACCCCAAATGCCAGGGCCTAATTGTTGTCCCAGTCCAGCCCTGTCCGTGACTGCCGAGGATACTAACTCTTGGGAAATCACACTCATTTAGACTATTCTATCTTCTTTTAATTTTGATGACCGGCAGCCATCGGATTCATCTCTTACTAGCCTTTTAAAGCCACCTAAGAAACTACTGGCACAATTTTGACAAACATCCCTGCTTAACATATTTATTTGACTATTAACAATATATTAAAAGCTCAACCCATATGAACCTACATGGCACTCATGTATCTATGGAAAGGTGTTTCTGCAAAGTCTCTATATAAGAGAATAGTGCTTTTTAAGACGTTGAACTCCAGCTGATTGCTTGCAATAAGCCAATAAAGCACTGCTGTGCAGCTTGTGGAGCTCCTCCCACCCAAAGAGAATCCAGCTTTGGCACGATGGCCTTCGATGCAGCAGCTTTAGGAAGTCCAATGCTTGTGAACTGGAGAGGAGCCAAACCGAAGCCACCAAGAGAGTAAAGTAAACAAGTTCTCGCTCTTTCTCAATCTCAGTTTCTCTCTCCTCCTTCCCTGTCTTTCCCTCTCTCTGATCCTGAGCCATGACATTTAGCTGCTTCGGTTGCTCGATTGGTTGAAGAGAAGTCCAGCCCTAAAATGACTGCGTCACCATCTGCGTCTCTCTACGCAGAAACAAATGTCTTGGGAAGGTTTTTTTGCCAAATCCCAGTGGCCCTGGGGAGCGAAAACAAATCACATGACACAAGTGCCACGAGCCACAGACACCGAGCCGATCTGTCGTGTGATCGCAGCGTACAGCTGGATCCCAACCAGTCTCTACCTTCATACATGTCTGCTTCTCCGTCCTCCTTTGACTCCTTCAGGAGTTCACCACCAGTAGGCTAGCAGTCAACAGTTCGAACACTGACACATAAATGTCCACATGAAGTGACGACAAATTGTTACCCTCTTCTGCTGAATTCAACAACCAGCTCATCCTGTTGTTTTTAAAGGCTACTGTAATGTCCACCTGGCTGCATCTGCGCTCACTCCCATAGAAGGGTCTATTAAATGTCTAATACTGTTTCATAATAGGTCAGACGGTACCATGCATGATTGCATTCACCTATGTTCACCAATGTAATCATCCCTATTCATTCTGGTGAGGGTGGAAAAAAAGCTATGTTTCAATACCCTGATAATTCTCTGCAAAATATTCCTGACCGAGCTTCGTTGGGTTATTAGGAACCCTCCAGAATATTCTTTTGTTAACCCCTTTGTCGCACCTCTGCCCACCCAAATCAGACACCTTACCATGCGATCACAACAAGAGAAACTGTGTCACATCTTCAGCATTCATGTTGAAACTCCCGATTCCAGCTCACAGGACCTGCAAAGCACACACAGACATGCATGCACACAAAGACGCACGCACAGACGCACACACACACACACACAAACACACGCACGCAGGCACAAAACTACCAGGGAGGAAGAGGAGGAGAAAGTCGAGGTTGTCCGAATATATTGTGGCGACTTCAGGGGAAAAAACTCGATGACTATGGGGTTCTGTTATCTCAGCTTCCGTTTCTCCTGACATGAAAAAGTGACGTAGCAACTAATCCAAAATCGGTCTCTCTCTCTCTGACTTGCTCGCCCTCCCTCCCGGTACCTCCCTCTCTCTCTCTCCTTTTCTGCCATCCTCTCAAACACACGCACTCTATATTTTCATCTTGTTGCAGCAGCAGAACTGCTATTAGTCTGCTACTACGAGCTAACACACATACAGAGCAGAACCCACACCAATACATATGTACGTGCTCACGCACACACACACAAACACCACAGACACACACGATTCCGCTCTTCCACTTCCCGACTGTGACGCAGCACTTAATTCTCTTTGCTTTTATAGCACTGTTGTGGCAACACAATGCAACTTCTTGATCAAGCTGAGCCAGAAACACACTAGCGAGCTGCCACACAAGGCAAGAGAGCACGAGCAGGCTGCGGTTAAAGGGACCCTACCACCGTGGCTGCCGTGTCCCCATTTCCCCCCATGTCCACTTGTATTCGGGTCTCTCTCCCTCTCTGACGCACTCCTCTCTGCTCTCGGCTAGAGACTCACTGGCTCCTCTGCCTGTGAGGCTGACCTGACTGAGCCTCCTCGATCACCTGACAACCCACTGCTTTTAAAGGCACATCACCAGCTTGGGTATCAGTTGCATAAACACTCAAATGGTCTTTTGGCTTTTTAAATACAGTCTAATGAGGGATACCACTTATCGCTCAGTCTGCAGCAAAGGGAATATTAATAAGATGCTCTGATTATGTTGTATTATGGTGTTGTAATATCCACATGTTGGGTTTTGACGTGGAAAATTTGCCGTTTCTTATTCAATGTCACTACTTTGAGGAGCAAGCGTTGAAGAATAGTATGACGAGTGATTGACTTTAACAACGACACTTTGACACTTTACCAGAAATAGGTCTACCACATATGTGCTTCTTCTTTCAGGTCTCCACAGCTCTGCGAAAAGGAAACTGAATGATGTGTCTATTCAAAATAATGTTAACCGGTAAAACTAATAATGCATCTTGTAGAATAACAGGAAGATAAAAAAAGACATTCCTGTTAAATAGTTTGATATACGTGCAAGTGCATTGTTAACCAGGAATGTAGCTGTGTTCCTGTCTTATAAATAGTCTGGTTTGGTTCAGTCAAACATTAGCATGGATTATTATCTGATTGATCACAAACCTGGATCAGAGGTCATCATTTGTTATGTAAATAGGACTGAAGGGTTGCGGGTAGAGGAAAGGGGAAAAACACTTTAAGAGTGGGAAATCAAAAAAGAATGCCCTAACAATCATTGAAATAATCTAATTTAACTTTTAACATGGACATGAGTCAAGCCAAATGTGTAAACACAGCATTACAGTCTTCTGCTACAGAAGCCAATCAATCAATGATAATATGATTCTATTTTATACAAATCAAGAGACTAGACTGACTGGATTATTACTATCAAGACCCAGTATTAGTCAGAGGAAAGGTGAGTCCAATGAAAACAATGTTGGGAATCTGTATTCATAAAATGCATGTGCATTGCTGTCGTCAGAAGTATTGGCTATAACTCTAGTACCGTGCTAGAGTCACCACCTCAACATTAAAGTTTAGACAAGGCACAAACCATCCTCCTATTTTAATGTCTGTTCTTTTCATTATCCTTCAGTTACAGGTCTAGATTTCCATCTGTTCATATGGCTGTACATGTTCTTCCCTCAAGTACTTGAAGCTTTCGATGTCCTAATTTCACCTTACATGACTGCGAAAGGAGAGCATCGGCAAAAGAATCAGCTTTCACCTCTGAGCTACATGGGAAATGTAAGGGATCTGAGGGATCAAGGCATGTTTGCTCGGAGCTGACTGGTAGATGCTGAGGGTATTGATCTGAGGGTTGAGGTCTATCTTCTCTTCTAGGATGAAGATGTCTGTCAATGCACCATATGCAAGATGACTCGAATAACACTATGGAATATGAATGTTGAGCATTTGGTTTGGTGCTACATTTTCTCCTTAGAAGATCACATACACTCTGACAGCCAACCTCGTCAGCCATGCCTTGGATTAAGAATGCTTTATAGACATTTCTTATATTATTTAATTTAATTACACTTGTAAGATGTTGTTCTATTTTTGTATTCAATTATTATATTATATTTAAGTTGTAAAATTGTATTTCATTATATTCATATTTTAATCATCAAGTGTTTATTTGAGAGTTTTATTACTATGACTTTTAATTTAGCTTTTAATTATATGAATTTGTTTTTGCATTTTATTATCTCACTTGTATTTTTCAACATTTTTGGAATTTCTTTCTTTTTTTGTCTCATCAGCCATCTATGAAGCACCTGGAACAGCATTAGCCCGTATTATAAAGGTGCCATACGAATGTTTGATTAATAATAGTAATAGCATTACTTTGCACCCTATATAAAATAACATGCATTTAATGGGTCTCTTGTATTGAATGTTGTCATATTCCTGTTGCAGTTGTATCATATCCATTCATTACTGATAATCAAGTGTTGTTGATAGCTCCCAACATAATCCAGCCTCGGCAGAGAACAGGAAGTGCAATTGTGACGTTGGTTTGTGTTTATGCTGATGTGACGTTGGTTTGTGTTTATGCTGATGGACACACGCTGCAGCTTTAAAGACACATTAAAGTACTGGTCCTTCCTGTCTGCTATTTATGCTCCTCATCCAGTGGGTAGTGTTTAATTTTAGCCATGTCATCTATCAGCCATGCCTGTTCTACTTCCTAAACCCTTATCTCTCCCTTGGAAAGATGCCGAGTGAATGCCATTGATATTGCTTTTGGCTGTATTGGGAACAATGGCCATAGCTTCTAAATGCACATTCATAAAAAATATGTAATGTTCTTCCAATGTTTTATTGAAAGTAAAGCAGGTAATATTGTTCTGTTTATTACCTGGTTTCCAGTAACCACTCAGAAGAATGCAAACAGGCCCTGTGGAGATGTCAGCACGTGTTCCAGCATCATGCACTGTATGACGAAAAAGAAGAGCTTCATCCTCGCCAGGTCCCGAGGAAATCCCAGTTCTTATTTCAAGACATGTCAAACATACTACACGATGAATTTTTTTTTTTTACGGCATCACAGTATTGGACAAAATCAGAGAAACATAGTGCACTTGAATACTATGTAACTGACCAACTGTGACTTTTTAACAATCATAAATATTTGAAGTGCACCATTCGTCTTAGATGTTGCCGGCTGTGTTTGTGCTCTTACCTTTTCCTGTAAGTTGAAAGTGATTCTCTGTGAAAATAGAAATAGAAATATGTATCTTGAACTAAAGATATTCCAATTGCTTAGCTTGCCTTTTTTTTCTTTTCATTTCCCAATATATTTATTTCCTCAGAGCCCAGTATATCACAACATTTACTGTTACTGTGCCTCTGAAGCAGTCAGAAAATAAATGGGTCAATGGACTGAAGTCGGTTTGGGATTTTGACATCAGGAGATGTCAGGCCTTGGATGGATGTGTCAGTTCTCCTGTCAACAAAACTATAGGGCACAAAATGAACAACAACATACTTGCTCTGATGTAATTGTTCAAACTACCGTTTTGCCCTCTGTAGTGTTGCATAATAATATCTAAGCCATTCGAAGACTGTTTCTAATAACTTCATGCTCCGTGAAAGATCTATGCTTGCACAAATACGCCACCCTGTGTTAAGTAAGAGTATTGCATTTGGAGGGTTTGTTTACATCAGGAATAAAAAGTGCGTATGACATAGAAACCTCTGGATGGATGGAGCTGAGTCAAGGTATTGGCCCAGGAAGCACACGCACTTAATGTTTACAAACCATACACATCTTTAGAAATAATCAGTAATAAACTAGCTTGTCTTTAAACTAAACCATTTTCTTCAAATGTACAATGACATTTTTTGTTGTTGATAATTTTAACTTATTTTACATTTAGAGGTAACTTATTTTATTTTTCGATGTTACAGTTTAAAGATAGTATGCTATGGTGGAAATGGTATTAACTACATACAGAATGATGCACTCTGACTCAATTCAAAGTCTATAATTAAAATTTCTTAAAAGGATAGCCAAAATGTTTTTTTTCTTCGAAATGATTGAACTTTTCTGTTTTTACTCTACATTAGTTACAAGTAATTTCCCCTTCTATATAACTTTAAAATAAACTTAGTATACTGCAACTTAGAACATGTACATTCAAGGATTTAACACGTTTAACCAACAATATTAAATACTAAACTCCTAGTAACAAACACAAATAGTATAGACATAAACAATAACAACACCTACTACATAAATTAAATCATTACGCAGTACCATATGGATGCAAAGACCACTCACTCCTGGGGTAAATTGAAGTGCGCAACATCCTCCTGCAGCAATCATCCAGCTAACCTCTCCATCCCACCAGCTCGTCTTCCCTCATGGCTGCGAAGAAAATAAGTCACAAATCCATCCCAGACATGTGTTATAAGGAAGCAGCTGAGATCAAATACCCTGCGTATTTCCGTTTAACATTGGAAACGCTGAACATTTCGCAAAAGCCTCGATCGCAATAATAAAGTCACAAGCATGCAACAAATGACCAATGGCCTTTAATAGAAACAAACTAAATATATACAATGTATAATCAAATCATAATTAAAAATCACTAAAACAACCTACCACCCACCATCGAAGCGATGTAACATAAATCCATCTAAATTACAGTACAGTATATGGTATACAGGAACAAGTAGCTGAAAGTAAATAAACAGTACTCTCTTGGAATATACGAAGGCTTACCGCCTCTTTCGTAACACGTCCGGTCCCTTTACTCCTCCGTCACCGCTGCCATTACCTCCCATCAAGCTCCCAGTTCGTATGAAATACAGAGTGGTCCCTTGCTTTAATGGAAAAACCCTGTCCATCGACATTTTCACAGCAACACAAACAAGCCACGCCCACTACACACACCCCCGTGTCCTGATTGGACGTTTCTCCGACAGACGTCAAGAGGATCACGTGCTTTTGACGCACGTTTACAAACAGGCGCAGAGAGTGAGTACAGAGCGTTCTCTTTAAATATCCGTGACAAAGAGTGCTGGTGAAACAAGAAGGTACACTGCTCGGTACTTCTGCTTCAGCTTACATTCCGTTTCTTTCCTATCTTACAGGGAGAGCGAGAGCAACATGACATATAGTATTATTGACAAAAACACATAGAGTCAATATGCATATTTAAGTATTCATTATTTCCAGCCAATAGAAGTGTTGTTAGTAGTGAAGTTTCACAAGGCATATGGGGAAGTCTGATCACAGTAATTGATCTCGCCTATAATAGCACTATCCGGCTTGTTTATTATTAGTTTTTCTTTAGATGCAACTGCTGTGGTAAAAAGCTATTCTTGTGTTTATTTGGGATTTTCCTGTATATAATGTGTGTCTATATATATATATATATATATACTACCGTTCAAAAGTTTGGGATCACTTAGAAATGTCCTTATTTTTCAAAGAAAAGCATTGTTTTTTTCAATGAAGATAACATTAAATCAATCAGAAATACACTCTACACATTGTTAATGTGGTAAATGACTATTCTAGGTGGAAACGTCTGGTTTCTAATGAAATATCTCCATAGGTGTATAGAGGCCCATTTCCAGCAACTATCACTCCAGTGTTCTAATGGTACATTGTGTTTGCTAATCGCCTTAGAAGACTAATGGATGATTAGAAAACCCTTGAAAACCCTTGTGCAATTATGTTAGCACAGCTGAAAACTGTTTTGCTGATGAGAGAAGCTATAAAACTGGCCTTCCTTTGAGCTAGTTGATTATCTGGAGCATCACATTTGTGGGTTCGATAAGACTCTCAAAATGGCCAGAAAAAAAGAACTTTCATGTGAAATTCGCCAGTCTATTCTTGTTCTTAGAAATGAAGGCTATTCCATGCGAGAAATTGCAAAGAAACTGAAAATTTCCGACAGCGGTGTGTACTACTCCCTTCAGAGAACAGCACAAACGGGCTCTAACCAGAGCAGAAAGAGAAGTGGGAGGCCCCGGTGCACAACTCGGCAAGAAGACAAGTACATTAGAGTCTCTAGTTTGAGAAATAGACGCCTCACAGGTCCTCAACTGGCAGCTTCTTTAAATGGTACCCACAAAACGCCAGTGTCAACGTCGACAGTGAAGAGGCGACTCCGGGATGCTGGCCTTCTAGGCAGAGTGGCAAAGAAAAAGCCATATCTGAGACTGGCCAATAAAAAGAAAAGATTGGTATGGGTAAAAGAACACAGGCATTGGACAGAGGAATATTGGAAAAAGGTGTTATGGACAGATGAATCCAAGTTTGAGGTGTTTGGATCACACAGAAGAACATTTGTGAGACGCAGAACAGGTGAAAAGATGCTGGAAGAGTGCCTGACACCATCTGTCAAGCATGGTGGAGGTAATGTGATGGTCTGGGGCTGCTTTGGTGCTGGTAAAGTGGGAGATTTGTACCAGGTAAAAGGGATTTTAAATAAGGAAGGCTATCACTCCATTTTGCAACACCATGCCATACCCTGTGGGCAGCGCTTGATTGGAGCCAATTTCCTCATCCAACAGGACAATGACCCAAAGCACACCTCCACATTGTGCAAGAACTATTTAGGGAAGAAGCAGGCAGCTGGTATGCTGTCTGTAATGGAGTGGCCAGCACAGTCACCAGATATCAACCCCATTGAGCTGTTGTGGGAGCAGCTTGACCGTATGGTCTGCAAGAAGTGCCCATCAAGCCAATCCAACTTGTGGCAGGTGCTTCAGGAAGCGTGGGGTGACATTTCAACAGATTACCTCAACAAATTAACAGCTAGAATGCCAAAGGTCTGCAATGCTGTAATTGCTGCAAAAGGAGCATTCTTTGATGAAAGCAAAGTTTGAAGAAAAAAATTAATACTTCAAATACAAATCATTATTTCTAACCTTGTCAATGTCTTGACTATATTTTCTATACATTTTGCAACTCATTTGATAAATAAAAGTGTGAGTTTTCATGGAAAACACGAAATTGTCTGGGTGATCCCAAACTTTTGAACGGTAGTGTATATATATATACTATTGTATTTTAACATGCACAGCATCTAGCTTGTAGAATTTTTTTATTTTTATTTCAATTGGACTAACTAAAAATTCTATCTGAGTTCTTACAATTTCCCCAGAAGTAAAGATCTTTGATGTTGGACTTTCCAAAATATTCCCCATACTTTATACAGGCACTTACCAACAACTTCCTGATATTAGGATGTCATATTGCGATAATCGGTATAGACTATTTAATTAAATAATATAAAATTAACTAAAAATTAGGGCTGTGAAACGATTAAACATTTTAATCGGGTTAATCACAGGTTTTTGTGGATTAATCATGATTAATCACATATTACCGATATTCTCGGTATATTTTGTGAGAACATAGAGATTTATGACAAAAGACGGATATATACATTTATACATTCTTCTATACAATGGTGCTGCAACTCAGCAGTTATTTAGCAGTTTTCTTCCATATGGAACATTAATACATCTTCATCCTAAACAGAATGTTTAACCCTCCTGTTACCTTTCGGGTCAATTTGACCCCATTCAATGTTTAATGTCGGTGTTCTTTGGGGTCAATTTGACCCCAGGCTGTTTTTCACTGTGTCAAACATATAAGAAATATCAACTTTTTTATTTATTTAAAGGGCTATTTAGGTAGTCAACAAACAAACATAAAGTACCTCACACTTAAACTTGGGAAGCAATATTAATTCTAATAATTTTCTGGAGGTTTTAATTGCTGGGGTCAAATTGCCCCCGAGGGTAAAATATGTTAGTAAATGTAAAGGTAACAGGAGGGTTAAACAGAACATGTTTCTCTTGTTTGTCAACCATTAACTCCACCATGATACAATCTAAAGGCCTCTAGTCTTCCTCTAGCACAGGGGTGGCCAACCCGCGGCTCGCGAGCAGCATGCGGCTCGCGAGCAGCATGCGGCTCTTACGTTCATATCTAAGTTTGTGTTTTTTTGTATGTGCGTGTTCGCTTCGCTTGAGTTCAATACGGTATTTTTCGTCAAACGCGCATGCGTGAGATGAAAAAAACGCAAAGTTTCCCAGTAGGGCACGGGTCTCAAACTCGTGGGCCAAACGCGGAAAGACCACATCCGAATGTCGAGCGGGCCGTTCTACGGTGGGTTACGCGAATGAAAGTGTCCGAAAATCAAACACTGCACTTACGCCATGAACGCCGCATTATGGGCAGCTGGATGTCCCGCACTATGGCTAAAGTAGTTTACGGTGACGCTTCGCCAGCCGCCCTCAATTCAGCGGACACGGTGTAAGAGCAGCGTTGGAGAACCGCATCCGAATGTCGAACACTCTCTTCGGCTAAAGTGGTTTATTGGTGGGCGTTTGATTACTCCAGCCCCCCATAATGCGGCATTCATGGCGCAAGTGCACCGTTCGATTTTCGGACACCTGTTCTGATTGACACCATGTGAAGGAATTGCTTCGAGTGGCAACAACGGAATTAAGCCAGATTTGAAGAGGATTGTTCAAGGCAAGGAATCCCATAAATCCCACTAAGCAACACGCATAGTAAAAGAAAAACGCTATTGTAAATTATTCTATTTTTGTTTGTGGACTTGGTTGAACTGAGATAATGTGTGTTGTGTGTGTGTGTGTGAGACAGTGTACACAATGTTCATTGTTGAACATGACAGACCTGTTGTCTTAGTACTGTAGGAGTCCATTTCTGTCATTATCATGTTGGTGTGTGACATTTACAACAAATCTGGTTGATCAGAGGTGTGTGTGTGCGTGTGCGCGCGCACACATATGTGTATGATGTGGCTCTTTGCGGTGACACAGTAAAAAATGTGGCTCTTAGTCTCTGACTGGTTGGCCACCCCTGCTCTAGCAGCTGCTGAGGCAAACTGACTGTGTGGGTTTTCTTCATGAACTGGGCCGTGATGAAAGGGACGGCGGGGACACCGCTGCAAAGCTGAAACCTCACCGGCCCGGACATGGACAGGTGGACAGATTGACAAGTGACTTTTTCTTTGCTCGGTCCCGATGCGCGCGCACGGAGCTCTGTGGCGCGCGAGACGGAGATCGATAAGTGTTAACGCGACGCGTAGAGACAGAAATGACATGCTGCTGTGGAGATACGATCAACAACAGACGTTTAGTTTAATAAAAGAACAAAGACGTGCTATAGAGAACATGTCAGGGTGCGGGCCAATCTTTTTAATGTCATGCGATCTACCAACACTACGCCGCGATCGACTGGCAGGTCGCGATCGACGTGTTGAGACCCCTGATCTACAGGAAGTAAAAGTCGTAACAAGGTTTCCGTAGGTGAACCTGCGGAAGGATCATTACCGATGAACAGCACGACCGTCTGCATGAGAGCGGACATAGTTCAGATTGAAGTGGTGTATTGGAAGCTCATTTTGCAAGTGACTTTTTTTTCGTCCCGACGACCAACAACAGACGGATTGGAAGCTCATTCTGCGCATGCGTTAAATGCGTTAAAAACAACAACTAGTTAACCTGTAATTGAATTAACTGAGTTAACGCGTTATTTTTCACAGCACTACTAAAAATCTTTCCTGTTAAGAAAAACATTCTAAAAAGATGCCATTTTACCTTGGACATTCTTTCAGCATCCGTGTATGTTAATAATAAATCACAAATAAATTTGAAAAATAATTCATTGAAACTAATTTATTAAAAATGCACATTTGCACCCATTGGGCACCCTCATTTGAATCTTTAAGCTTCACCAAGAGTCTAGTTCGATTATATTTGTTTGACAGTGCTGCCGGGTTAAAGGAAGCAAACGGTCATCACACTAATTATCCAAATTTAGCTAAACTGCTTGACAAACAAATTTTCCTGCTGAAACCTGCTTTAAAGTAGCAATAAAAGCAAAGACAGCAATACAAATACAATACAAAAATATCTAACTGGAATAACAAGACCGGTTCTTTGGCAGCACATGTTAGGATCACATCACTGATAGAAATAAGCTGATAGAGAAACAGGCCTTCAAAAGAATCCTATGTTCTTTGAATGTTTGAGTGTGCACCCTCGGATCTTATAGCAGGTCTACAACCTACAGAAATACAAACATGTCAAAATACAATCTAACTGTATGTATGTAACTGGAATGTGAAAGCTCAAGCTATGAGCTTTAAGCATATAATACACCCAAATAAAGTAACTCTGGAAGTATGAAACAAGTTCATACCTGTATCTACCTGCCACCTGATTTCATGATCTCAATTGCATTTTTTATTGAAAATTATTGATTGCAATTTCCTAATTTAAAATAGTTGATTTATAGACTTTGCAGTTACCATGTAACACCCTGTTCTGTTTCTCCTGTGTTCCGTGTCTCCTATGTCTTCTCTGTCTTAATTGTTTAATTCCCTGCACCTGCCCTCAGCCACTCTTGTCTCGTTACTGTCTGATGTCGTACACCTGTTTCCCCCCCTATATATTGTGTCAGTCTTTCTTTTGTCTCCTGTTGGATTGTTGTCTATAGTTCCGTGTCCTTTTCCCATCGTCCTGTCCGTGTTCCTGGTTCTGCCTGTTGACCCTGCCTGCCCTGAACCTGGATTTTCTGCCTCCCCCTTTTGGACCTTGTTTTTTTGTAAACTGTTTTGCCTCATTAAAGAGTGCTTTTTTGTTTGTTATTCATATTGCGTCCAGCCTGTCTCTCTGCGCCTGAGCCTCACCCCTTCACAAGAACCTGACATACCATTTATGTATGCTGAACATAGTCACTGCTTCATGTTGTACCTAAAAGATGCTCATAATGTGTTTGGTATTTACTTTTTGAAGATTATTAAATGTACTTTGTATCTGTTCTTGTATTTCCTTTTGATGCTGTCACCATTACGTTTCAGTGCAGACCAATAAAGTAGCGTTTGTCAAGGCCCCAGTATTCAGTTAAGAACATATCTCAGCACTCAACGCTTGTAGACCAGGCCTCTGTGAACCGGCACGGTGTGAAGCTTGTTAAGATTGCTAATGACATTAGAGACCTCCAAATATGTCAACATTCGACAAATGGAATATATTTTAACAGATCCAAATAGCGTGGTTTGATTATCACATCAACTCAATTTTACGAAGTTGCTTTATCTGTACTTTTCAGATTTGTACTTCACATTATTTGTGTGAAAAAAACACGTTTGAATTAAACTTTTGTTGGCCACGTACATCCTATTTCTAAAATACTACAAATAGTTCGATTTCAGTTTGCTTTTCATTTGTTTCATTTCTCTTTCACTTTACTGTTTTTGGTTTGGCCCTAGAGCTGCAGCAGGGGGCATCCTAACCCAACAATCACACTCAAACTTCCCTCTACTCTGTATGCTTTCCTCTGTATTGTATACTTTACTCTGTATTTTATGCTTTACTCTGTAATTTAAGCTTTACTCTGCATTTTATGCTTTACTCTATATTGTAAACTTTACTCTGTATTTTATGCTTTATTCTGTATTTTATGCTTTACTTTGTATTGTATACTTTACTCTGTATTGTATGCTTTACTCTGTCTGCTTTACACAGCTATAGTTTGGATTATTTCAATATGAGGCCGATGTAAATCACTTGCAGAATGTACGTGCCTGTTACAAAGTGTGTAGATTATAAATGAGCATTTCCATTTTAGCATCTAAAGGCTGAGGTCACACCTTTTTACATTCATAGTGTCATTGTGCCATCTGTCTGCACTACAGCTTTCGTACATTATTATTAGTATGCAATCAACTGGTCTACAGTTCACAACATGGTGTGAAGTGCCTTCAGTGGACAGTTGCATCAGTGGAAAAAAGAGACAATGTCTTCCAGATTGTTTCCCCAAGCAGATGTTGGGAATAGACAACGACTGCACAGAGAAATGTGCAGGAAACAGACAGGATATCAATTTAAGTTGCTGTTGTTGTTTTACATTTAGGTGTCTATGGAAACAAATATTACATTTGAGCTTTTCAATTTCCATTATTCCTTCGATAGTATTAATTTCTTTGATAAACAGTGATTTTTGTCATTATATAAATTCCCCAAATATACTTGCAAAAGACTACTCAGATGCGATTACAAAAAATACAATATAAAGTAGGCCTAAAGCAAAAATCTGAAAGTTTGAAGCTGAAGTTTAAAAAAACAATCGCTGAAAATGACTGAAAACAGCTGAAAATACCAAAAAGGGAAACTTCCTGCTGAAAAGCATTGAAGCACAAAAACATTGACCTGAACTGCTGAACATCCTTATGTATAAACATGAGATGTGTTAATGAGTTCATGTGTTAAATTGCCTTGCTTTTTTACTATAGCAACAGTGAATAGGGAGGGGGACACAGAGACATACACTCACTGCCTTCCTTCCTTCCTTCCATGTCTCCTTGCCTCCATAGCTTGTTTCTTCTGCCCTCAGGTGGCTAATATCAGTTATTGCATGTTTATGCCTTTTTTCCTTTTCTTGGATGCAATGTGTGATAACAAGTTTCTACTTCTATCTGCTCAACCTGGTTTATCTTGTGCATGTTTGCTTTGGGAAATGCACTGAATATAATGCATATTTATAGTAGAAAGATCAAATATTTTATCATGCACAATCAAAGTTGCAATATAGACTCCTAATCCTCCTTGCATACCTGTAATTTTCTCATGAACCTGCAAGTTGATTAGTTTTTAATTTTCATCAGAGGCTCACACCTCCTAACCTCCGAGTCCCATAGCTCTGTCTCTTGTGTGCTTTCCTTTACCTCCCACCCATCCATTCCACCCAATATTATCTTACCATCAATGAGTTTAAAAGGGCGTGCTTTGGCGTGAAGAGGGAAAACATGACGTACTTGGCAGCTGTAAGTACACTGAGGGGGGAGCCGCCCCACAATAAAAACAACCAGCTGAGTTTTGCTCATAATCCCAGATTCCACTGAACATACTCTTGGCTGGATGGAGGAATAAAGGGGTGGAGAAACTGAGAGCCGGATGAGGTGAAGGATGGGAGGGGAGCAGGCTGGAGCTGGGGGGGCGTGTGGGACACTGAAGAAAAGCTGTGGAAGAGAAGATTTGGAGTGATATACTGTAGGGTTACAGGGGCCAATGGGTGGAAAATATAAAGGGGCAGTTCATCCAAATTACAAATAAAAACATGTTTATTCACTTATATACTCTATTTTTCCAGGTTTTGCCACAATCCCCAATATTATTGAGTTTAATAGAATTTTCACAAGTCGTAAAATGTCCACAGTGTCCACAACAAGGTCTTTATCTGAATTCCTTGTTGTGAACAGGGGTGACTGTGGGTCAGTGGTTAGCAGGGATGTCCTTCATGCAGAGGATAGTGATTTGAAACTGTCTGCATGGCAAGACAGTATTAGGAATAAGAGAGGAAAAAGAAAACATGTGTGTGTAATTTGAGTGAACCAACCAATTTAAGGGTGACATGCAATAGAGTGTGAGGAATTAGTGAATGTGCAAACTGCGAGAGACTCAATTACCTCACATGGGTGGAGTCTGTTTTCTTTAATCTATAGTAATGCTCTTGTTTATCACCTCCCAGAGTTCAAGGTCACAGAGGTTGAAAATAACAGAAATCTCTGTGTGTAAGTATACATACAGTAATGTACACCTTCTATATGCGCACCATGCAGCAGTTGACCATGTCTCATATTTTAGATGACCACATTTAACCCAATATATTTATGTCTCTGTTTATTATGGCTCTGCGTATTGCATACGTTTATCTAGCTTTTCAAAGATGAGGTCATGTTCCCTGCAAGCTAGGCTAGCTTGTAGGGAACATGACCTCATCTTTGAAAAGCCCACCCCTGGACAGCAACTTACATGTGTCTTAATCTTGTGATGAAAGAAGGATGTGAGTGGCTGGGAAATAAACTAGTCACACTGTCACATGCGTTGGATAGTGACAGAAGATTAATTGAAAATACGTGTATGAACACAACGATGCATGGTGTGTAGACTCTGGACTGACATGGTGCTCATGAACATGTCCTGTTTAGAGAAGACAGCTGGTGGATGTTTGCATTGCCCCATCCAAACTGTGAAATAAAAAACAGTGTGGAATGATGTCATTACTACAAACCAGCTGTGTGACCTTATGTGTGGGATTTAAATTCAGCCTTTTTTGTTTGTTAGAGCAGTCCTCTCCAAAGACTGGGTCGGGACCCACAGGAATGTTGCAGGATATTTTTCTTAGGGTCGAAGAATTAAGCAGAATTTCTTCCTTATATTTACCATTTATATCTGCTGTACACATTTGAGCCACATGAGGGAGCCTGCATGTTTGTGTTGTTTGAAATGAAACTATATCCCTTTAAAATAGCTGGTTTACCTACTCACGATGTATTAGATGCTTCCGCATCATCTAATAATGGTCTTAAAATTATCAAGATTGTTCATTTATGCACAAAAGTGTTCTTCTAACAATTCATAGATAAGGCCTGTTGTGAAATGAACCACATGGTTTGTCATTGTGTTTTAAAAGTGGGTCCAAGAAACACAATTTCTGCATGTGTGTCTCAGTACATGTGCACCTGTTTAAGTCACATTTCACTGACTTTTCCAATTTAAAAAATGAGGCTGAAAACATGACAATTAATCTTTCACTTTTTATTTTCTTCATGTTTTAATCAAATTTAAACTACAGGGTGCTAGTAAAATGAAACAGTCACATTGGAATGTTAACAATGAAAAGATACAACATGGATTGAAAGGACAATGCAAGATGCGAGATCCTCAATTTATGTATTTTTCCTTGTTCCATTTCAACTACAAACTATTGTGGTTTCCTTTTGTATTTGATCTCCAGTACGCCAGTAAACACTGCGTTTACAGGACAAACAAACTGATTTTGTCCATGAGATGATTCCTTCTTACAGCCCTTGGACATATATGTTTATATGGCCTGGATCAAAGAAGTACATCTTTTCAACATAACATGAAATGAAGTTCTTTGGCACACAAAAGAAACGTGTTCACAAAACATTAATAAGACAAAATAGTCATCATACTATACACAAAGGATACTGATAGTAAAAAGAGCCTACACAGTATATTGAAAAGAGAATAACACGGACAAATGGATGGAAGAGGCTCTTCATCGGAGGCCTTGATGAATCTGTTGGTCTCATGATGTAAAGAGGCTGTTTGGCTTTGTGATTGAATTCTCCACAGTTTGTGAGGGATGGAAGTAGTCCTTGCGGCAAACCCTCTTCAAGAAAATAATGTCTTTTAAACTTCAATACTTCTTCACTTTTACAAAATGGTACACTTTTCATGGCTAATGTCACATCAAGTCGAGTCTTTAAGGAGGATGATCACACCCACTATAAGCTACCACCGCAAAAGTTGTCATGGCACGGTCCATCTTACATTCACAATGCAGCATAGTTGTTGAAGAGAAGATTCATGCAAAGTAAAAAAGTACTGTTTGCCAGCATTTAGCGACTGTTTGTGCTTCCATTCTGTTGTGAGCCTGGGTTACCATTCGTTATTATCTCACTCTCTCAGCAATGCCTGATACACATCTGAAACCATTACTCTGAGTTGACTAGCAAACCTTAAACCATTGCAGACTTGCCAACTTTAACAACTGAACCAAACATTCTCACCAATTTAACATTATTTAATTGCTCAAACGAGTTGGGAAGAACAATACATTATGTCAATCGACCTGCATGTGTTATGATTTGGGGGGTTGTTCACTGCGTTTCAACAACATTATCAAAAATACTCTTGTCCAAAAACTACTATTTGAATTAATATGATCCTGAACATAACTGTCTGTCTTGAGGATTTATGGTCGATAGTCTTGTAGTTTATTCCCAGCTAACGCGGAGGAACCCTGATACAGTAAGCCAGGGAAGCTCAGATGCATTTACGGCTATACAAACAGTCAGCAAGTAAACACTAACACACACATGCAAGGTTACAAAAGCAGCACATGCATTCTCACACCTCCACAATCAATGACTCAATCAGACAAACAACATCAGAGCCCAATGCATATTCTCTCTGAGTTTGTAAACAGATTTCAAGGCAGTGTGATTTATTTACTCTCTGTCTGTCATGGATATACAATAAACCAATGAGCAATTTCATTGATGTGCTTAAGCTGTATTTACTAGTTGAGGGTGGTCGAAGCTTTAGACTTGACGACATGCAGAGACCCTGCTTTGTGTTGACAGCACATGGCTGGGACTCCAGGATGCGTGCATCATGGGAACCAGTGCTGAGTAGTGCTCATATACACTTTCTTCCCACCCTGAACTGCCCATCTCCTGTCTCTCGTCTCCAGCCTGACTGCCGTCACCATCCCAGGGACTGAGCTTTCGTCATTATCAACCTCATTCATCACCGTCATCATCGTCAGACTAGTTTTCCTGATGTTTATTGAGGCACATCGCCAAAAGAGAGGGAGGCAAGGGGACCGTAACAAGAGGAGCGTTGATGTAGGAAATTGTTCTGGCCCCTGATGTCCACATTCAAGTGGACTCACTGTGGTTGGGCAAGAAAGGATTCAGAAAGGGTTTGTGTGTGTTTGTGTGTGTGTGTGGGGGTTGTTGTGTGTTTTTCGGGGTCATTCTTGGGTTACAATTATTTGTAGACCATTTCACATCTCGGTGTCGGCTGTCTTGGTGGTGGAGTGGCCGTTGGTGGGAGGAGGAGGCTGGGTCTTGTCTGCCTCCGGGGACTCTCCATTTATGCTGGGTTTCGCCGGGGTTTCCGGAGGGGGGATGAGGGGGGCCACAGATACAAGAGTGTTCCCCTGGTTCTCCTGATCTACTGGATGGGCCTCCTCTGCCTGCAAATACAGCACAAATGAACTGATCATGAAAAGGATGGATAGAGAATGTCAACAACACACAAGAGTTAGAATACATATTGCTCATATGCAGAGAAAGTGAACTGGCTGTGGAGCAGCTGACACCTCTTTTCCTTATAAATGTCGCCATCACTAACATAGAGATTCCCATGTATTGTTACAGTATATTAAAATGAACAAAAGCTTTTTATTGTGATGTGTTGTATAGGTCCTTGGATCAAATATTGTAATGGGTATCAAATTGAAGCATTTCATTTGATAATCAGGCGCTTAAAGACACACATATACACAGATGCGTCTACTAACCCCACACTCTTCCATTATTTTATGTAAGCACACACAAACACATCCTCTGATGTGGTCTCTCTATCATGTGATATTGCGAGAGGTACAGAGAAACAGCTATGTCTTGCTGTAAAAGGTTAGCTCTGCTCTGAGAACAGGGCGTGGGTCTTTGGATAACACACACTCTTTCTCTGCGTATTCTTTGTGATAGTTGGCCAGCAACATCCCCTAATTAGAAAATTGGCAGCAATTGATTCCCAAGGAAGGAAAGAGGGCTGTTTTTATTAGTAAAACATGAACCTCGCCTAAAAATAAAATAAATGCATTGAGCTATTAATGACATGGTGAACACACACACACACATATACACTACCGTTCAAAAGTTTGGGGTCACCCAGACAATTTCGTGTCTTCCATGAAAACTCACTTTTATTTATCAAATGAATTGAACATTTCATAGAACATATAGTCAAGACATTGACAAGGTTAGAAATAATGATTAATATTTGAAGTATTCATTTTGTTCTACAAACTTCAAGCTCAAAATCATACTCCCTCTCTCCTCTCTTCCTCAAACACACACCACACGAACGGCTCATCAGAGGAGCAAGAGAGGAGCGAGGAGAATTGTCTCAGGATCTCAGGGAATCACGCTTCAAGTTTCTGTACAAGCCCAGTTGAGCTGGAACCACATTCCACTATCTACAGTATTATCTATACAATCATTCCTTTAAAACTCTTTTAAAAGAAAACAAGAAATGGTACATAGCTTACCCAGCTGTCAGCACTAGACTGCTACCTCCTCTCCTCCATCTGCATTCTTTCTGTCTGTCAGTTGTTGTCTGTCTGTTGTTGTCTGTCTGTCTGTCTTGACTTCTTGACTTGCTGGTTTGCCTCCACTCTCGTGTCTTCTTCTTCTCATTCACCTGTTTGTATATGTAGTGTTTAGTCTATTTAGTACTTTTTCGTTGTATCTCTGACATCTTATTGTTTTTATTTTGTTCCATAACACATTATTTCCTTATTTTATTTTGCTTTATGTGTAGATTGTATTTTATGTTCTTTTTTTTGTTGTTTGTTCTTAGCATCAGCAACACTGGGACTACAGATGAAAAATAGCCTCTCTCTAACTCTGGCACATTTACTGCATTTTTTTTTATCAATCTGTCATATTAAATAAACCATTATAAAAGGAAGGCCAGTTATAGCTTATATCACCAGCATAACTGTTTTCAGCTGTGCTAACATAATTGCACAAGGGTTTTCTAATCAGACATTAGTCTTCTAAGGTGATTAGCAAACACAATGTACCATTAGAACACTGGAGTGATCGTTGATGGAAATGGGCCTCTACACCTCTTGAGATATTTCAATAGAAACCAGACACTTCCACCTTGAATATTAATTTACCACATTAACAATGTATAGTGTATATTCTTGATTAATTTAATGTTATCTTTATTGAAAAAACAGTGCTTTTCTTTGAAAAATAAAGACATTTCTATGTGACCCCAAACTTTTGAACGGTAGTGTATATGACATGCATTAGGTCGTTATTTACAATGTAAGGTTAACCCAATTGATTATTTGCAAACATGATCAAACAAGCGGTGTGCATGGTCTGCAGTGGAAAAGGCAAAATTGTGCTCGAGGCTGAATGATGCATCACTGATAGGCAACTCCTGTAGAGCCAGAAGGAACACGTCAACCAGGAAGTGGCAACATATACACAGAGCTCGGTATTGTAGATCCATTCTTCACAGAAAATGTGCTCACCAGCCTCACTCCCTTGGTGTCAGTCCTGCGTTGGCATTTGAGGTAACCAAGAGGGATTGCAAGGGCAGCAAGCAGACCAGTGACGAGGATTCCCACAAAGACAGAGGAACTTGATGAAGGCGGGGTTTCAGTCTTTGTCACACCCAGCTGCAAACAAGTTGAAGACATCATGTTGTGGTCAAAAGCAGTATGTGTGTGAATTTGAAACCATATAAAATCATTGGTCTGTTGATGGAGCATTTTATCTCCACACCATCATATTCAAGCTGCTAGCGTCTCGTGCGCTTACCTTTTCTTTCAGTTGTTCACTCTTGAGTGCGTCAGCCAAAGTAGCCAAGTTAGCTGCAGGGGCAGTGGAAATTAGAAATAAATCAGTACTTAATTAATCAGGGCTATGTAGTGTTTTCTGCAACACATCAAGGCAATAATGTATTATTGAATTACATGAAAAAAACTGTGCATCTGCGAGTTATTATATATCAATGGATGCAATCAATACCCACCATCATCACTGGCCACCAGCGCCGTGTTGCCATCTTGGAAGATTTTTAGATTACAGTTTTCTTTGTGGCACCAACTTGCAGGATTCCGCTGAATAATGTCTTTAGTTACTTGCTGTAAGAGAATATACATATGTTAAAGGTAAATGTACGATACATGCTTGTGCTAATTCACAACACAGTAGCTGTGTGAACAAAATCACAGGATTAACGCAAAATCTACACATATTTTGCAATGAGTTTTGTGAAATTGAGCTTATCCAAGTGCATCGCATGGTAATATATAATAATAAAACTGTTCATTTTTCTCTGGGTTTATATTGTGAATAACAAGATTTCTCTGATTGGGTCAAATTAAGCATGAACTTAATCTTAAACTAGCGAATGCCTGAACACATTTCACATTTTCAGTGCACAGCTTACACTGTACAGATATTGGATCTCTTTTGGGGGATCATTGGGGCCAACAATCCACTGTGTGTTTCTGAATTTCCCCGTTGACTATCAGCGCACATAGGCCTTTGTGTGAGTAATGCAGACAAGACTCAGTTGGATGGAAAACTTGCTGACCACACCTTCTTTTTCCCACCTCAACCCTGGACTGTGACATCATTTCATTGCACAACTTGGGAACACTCTTCATTTTCTGTAATGTGACCAGACATGCTCTCAGTACTCCCAGAAGAACACTGTGAGCAAACCCTGAATCCTCAGTCAGTGGGGAGTGGGCCCACAGCTGGACTCTCTTGAAACACCCAGATCTTTGAGGCAGGAAGGAAACGGGTTGAACTTCAGTATTATGGAATGGAACCTCCTCTCTTCTCCATGTGTGTTGGTCACTTGTGACCCATCACATGTTGCTCAGGAATCCGTCTAATTCCTGGCTTCGCTTGAACCAACATGGCTTCCTCCAATTACAATCGGTTTGCATTTGAATAAAACCAGAGATTTCATTGGACACTGAATTAATGTTTAGAAGGATATTAATGTTTTTATGTTGTTGTATTAAACATTATCTTTACTTGCGAGTTTTGACTTTGAGATTGACAGAGGTTGGAAAAAGACCTCTCTCATTTCCCACTACTTCAAAGCATTGCTGCTTTATTAAATGTCTTTAACAAATACATGCTGTTCCTTTATCATGCCATTTACCCACTTCTGCCTGAAGAGAATAACCTTGTTTTACTCCCTACATGAATTGTGAACTAATCCTCAGCTGGCTAAGGCTTCTGGCACTTTAGTCCATGTTTAGTTTCAGGTCTGGAGTGACATATTGTACATTGTAACAATACAAAACTTTTATTTGAACATCATGTGTTTCATGTGCTTTGAGGAATTATCAAAGCACAAAATGAAGGCCTTTATATACCTGGGGCGTCACAAATAAAGAAAAATGCTAAATCCAATCATTCGCATCCAAACTCTACCGGCAGTGATGCAAATTGGCAAAAGTTGCAACACTTCAAATAGATGTGTGCTAACTCATTTTTCAGGAATAAAATATGAATACACATCATTCATTGAGCTATTTCTATTTCATTGAACTTCCTTTAAGCAAAATGCTGACATTTTAGTTCTCTCTGATAAACAGTTATGCAGTGTATGTCCTAGGCTTCATAACGGCAGTAAACAAACCAATGGGGGACTTCACGATGACTATACTTTTTATTCACAGTCGATGGTTCGCTCCCCTGGGCGACACTATTATTGAGAGGGGAAGTGAACATTTGATGTGAAGGACTTGATGCCTATAATTGAGCTTTGAAAGAGAAAAAAACATCCCTGTTCCATTAAAAAAAACACTTTTTCATTACTAGATATTAATATGTGCGTTCTGTGTGAAACTACTCATGACCAAAACAAGAGTTCTAAAAAAATATATTGACGTGTGAATTAATCTCATATAGAAAAAAAAGGAGTTAGCAGTGAATGGTAAACACTGCTAAACACTATACTAAAAAGACTCTAAATATTTGCTAACGTTTTTTTATACATCAGGCAAGAAAACAGATGATGTGCCCTGATGTGAAAAAAACTAAAAAAAGTACCTCTATGTGAAGGCTTTCAGTAATATGAAAAACTAAAAGCCACACCCTTGCTATTCCTCCTTTGTTCCCAGTAGTATTCCGCCAGGAACAGACTTAAGATTTACGACGACTGAGGAATGTCTGCGAAAAGATCCACCATTATCAGGGCCATATTTTGAACTGTAACTCTTTAAAACACAGTCATCTTCTTCCTCTAAGTGGATTAAGCTACTTCCTGTGGACCCCTTGTGAAGGGGGCCAGATGAGGTTTTGGTAAAAGGCTTGTGTCACTGGAAGGTAAACATGCTCAGCTCTCTCCTCTCGTTTCACTGTGGTCCTAATCTCCTAAATGTCGCATGCCAAAATCTCAGCTGTTGGTAGTTTGATTCTGTCTGTTTTTGGCAGGGAGGAGAGGAGGGCATAAAGGTGGTGATAGGATGTAGCTTTGGTGCTGATGGGAATATTATTTTACAGTCACATTGTTTGAGACAAAAGACGTAAACTCATACTCACACAATCATCTGTTGCCAACGCAGCCTTGACAGCATTATTCTCTGGGACGTCCTCCTTTCCAACACACACCACATCGGGCTGTGGAGAGAGTGAGTTGGTCAGAGAGCCACACAAGGTCAAGAGAACACGGCACACATATGGTCGCAACCACAACACCAGTCATCTATTATAATCGCATCTTCCTTCAAAACAGAAGATCAGAAATATCTGTTAAAATGTCAAACAAAATTATTCTAACTTTGAGTTGTGTGCTCTTTTGCTTATGCCTATAGTTAACTTGAGATGTTGAAAAGTCAAAACGTTTGAACATGGTACGAACAAGTACTCACCACCACTGTTCTAACAATGTGGGCGCCATCTGGGACCATGTTGACTTCGACAATGGGGGCAGCAGTGGTGCCTGTGGTGCCCGAGGTGTCTTCATCCTGGCCGTTACCAAGTGCAATACTTACAATGGTTGCTAGGAATGTGCTATTTTGAGGGGCAGCAGAAGCAGAAGATTCTTCCCCGAGAGCGACAGTTGGAGTAGCCCCTACATCGATAGTGTCATTTGCCACTAAAGAACAGAATCCAAGGACAATGTTGTTATACACAGGCTCATGCTGGATGTTTCAAGGACACACGTGTCATCAAGCAACATCACGGGACTAAATCTGAACTCTGGAACAACTTCTCAAATTTCAAGGATCGTTGCAAGTTTATCAACCTACTGTCAGTGTCTACAGCCAGATCAGGTGCATCTGTTGCCGGATTTTCTTGACACATCACCTCATCTGTGAGGAAGGGAGAGCAAGACACAAACAGAGAGAGACAGCAACGTAAATACTTAGACGTTCCCTTCATGAATCGATGCTCTGTGGTGCCCACAGGAATGTTAGCTTGGCCTGAGGAACCAAACCTTGTGCCCAACTCAAAGACGCCAAACTAATCCGGCATGTGTTCTGAGAGGCTCTAACTAATTTGTAGTCACATGTGGACACATTTTCTCTCTCTGCATCCTTTGCAAATAAACGTCAGAAGGTCATGACCTCCTGACGACAGATCCATCTTCTGGGAGACATCTTGTTTCTTTAATAACCTTGGGATTAGGTTGGGTGGTGCTAAACCTTTCTGACATAAGAAGGTTAAAGAAAGTATTAAAGCTTTTTCCAAAGTTCATGTGAAGGTTTTCAGGGTAATTTAATGAATGATTTTCCTAGGTTGAATTACTATTAGAACACAGAAATATCCTGAAAAATACATTGAACAAATAACTTCAAATCCTCTCCTTTAAAGTACCCGTCAACAGTCATCTACATTATGTAAAGTTTCCCCTCCAGTTTCTTAGAAAGTATAAATCATTGTATTAAATGGTTTTCTTGTAATTACACATTACATGAAGTGATTCATCACACATAATGCGCATACATGCGTATGATGCACTTGCACAGACACACATGCACCAATCTACTCCCTTTAAACGGTCACATGATGAAACAATGTTCAGTTGCACTCCACAATTGTTGACAGAAGCACATCAGACAGCTGGGTGAGAAATATCACTGCCGGGCCGCGCAACATCAACATGAAAGCCTTCGGACCTCCAGTCTCAACACAAACACAGTGAAACATACATAGCACTCCTACTCCATAGACACAACCTTGGTGTCTGTCCAGAGTGTTTTTAATGGGCTGAGAGAGCATAAGGCCAAGGCTGCAGACTGTGTAACCGCTGGGCTCGGTTCTGATCTTCACTACTGGGCTACATCAAGTGGATTTCCTGCCACAGCTGTCCTCCTTGAAGCTTTCAGTCTGGGTGTTCCAGTCTTTGACTTGGTGTGTAGCCACGCTAAATGCAAATAACTAAATCATAGGTCAAAGAGAGTGGCAGTTCAAATGCAGCATTCTTCTTTGCTTGCGGTTGGACAAATCAACTGCGGTTATAAGGCAGCACAAAATCCAGATGTATCACGAACAAATGTTATATGGTGGATGCTTCAAGTGGTTACAGCAACATGCCTGCTGACAAATGTCAGCACACAGAGCCCATGGCAAGTTTTTGGCTCCATTTATGAAAATGTACAACAGCACCAATCGTTATTGTTGACATGCTGCTGGAATGTGTTGCAGCGAATGAGATGCTGGTCTGTAAGGTGACCCAATGTACTTCATACAAGGGAACATAAGCAGCTCTTAAACTTAGTGACATTCGATATTAGATATCAGGTGCATACATATCGCAAGCCTAATCCCTTGTAATATTTGCAAGAATTTCCAAAATTACTGTCATAGATTATATATTGAGAAATGTAATATTTTATGTATTTACCATGAGGTTCCTGTGAATTTTCGTTTTTGTTTTTTGTTCAGTAAGAAGAGAAATGGGAATGATGATAAGATGTTTTACTTCCATCATGCATAAATGTGTACTTATAACATTATGCATCAATGTATATTCATGGTATGTCATGCATAAATGGCACCATTGAAAGAAAATTCAAAGAGTGGGGTGGGGAAGCTCCTGGACCTCACTAAGAGACTTTGTATCACGTGCACTCTGTTGATTACGGATTTAACAAACCCGTCTTTGAACATTATCTCGTGCAGCTTGAATTCCAGGATATAGTCCACTCTAAAAATAAATCATAGATACAAGGCTGAGATAGAAACAAACACATAGAAGCATTCTGTAGAACTCAACGCTGTGGTTGGACTGATGCAGACACGAGGGACAGCGATGGAAAGAGGGAAGATGGGAGTGTTCCAGGGTTTGGCTCTGTGTCAGGTGGTGGACAATATATTTCCACGGCATTCAGATCATCGAGGACTCAGGGGAGAGTAGTGAAGAGAGATGATAAGGTGAAAGGGGAGACTGTGTTTCATCATCAATTCATATAATGAAGTTGTTTTGAAAGCTACGCCAGACAACCTCCTTTCCACCCTCCTCCTCACTGGGGAAAAAGCCCATCCAACTCCCCCTTCAACACTTACAGACACACCCTCATAAGTTCATGGACACACATCTACAATCACACAGCTGGAGAAAGTAGTGCATAGCCTTCTGTGGAGGGGGTGGAGGTGTCTGATATTAGCATGGTGATCCTCCTATTATGTTTGTTTCACGTTTACAATTCTGTGTTTTTGCAGTCCAAAAAAGCTGAGTATAAATCCATATATTATGACTTACATTCTTATGTGAACATTATACGTATTTGCTATTGTATAGCCTATAAGGCTCATTGTTTTTTATTAGCAAAGAAAGGACGTAGGCATTGGTTGTCTATTGGTCTACATCAGTGGTCGCCAACCCGTCGATCGCGATCGACCGGTCGATCTCGGAGACGTTCCCTGTCGATCTCCAAAATAAAATGAAAATAAATTCAGAAACACATTGTTCCTTGTTTTCGAACATTTTCTGAGGTGTCTTCTGAAATGTTTTCTTTCTGACTGAAAGATTGAGGTCAGAAAAGATCTCCGCCTGATTCATGAACGCCTGAAAACGGGTTCGCTTACACAGCCGTGTTGTCAGCTGTGCTCCTGAAAGAGGGGAACGGACCTCTACAGGTGGGGCGCAGGGGAAATGCAGAAAGACCTTTATTGATAACTTCACATATTACACAAGCTCAAAGTACACCGACATGAAACTAAGTCATCAATAAATAAATGTTGAAATGCCTGTACCTTCGTGTACATGTTTATGTTACGGCATTAACAGGTTACGCCTGCGCATGCGCGACAGCCGAGATTCTTGGCGACTTGCCAGGTCTTACCTCCGTGAGTTGGGCTTTTCTGCTGTTGTCCTTCAAAACAAAAACTCCACATTGAGCTTTTTTTTCTTGTCTGATAGAGCAATCTGGTTTACTTGAAAGTGATTGCAATTGCATTTATTCTCTTATTTGAAAAGGGACAGATGCAGGAGTCACAAATGGTGATTCTCATATTTATTATTATGAAAATGATTTGAATCTGAGGATGTCTGTAGAGCTGATGTGAACGTAATCACCAACGGTCTGAGTTCAGAACCAATCCCAGATGAGAAAACTTTCATGAATACCAATTTTGCCCCGAGAAACTTGTCAGTGGAGTTGAGAAAATCACCAAATCAAAGACCAGGAGCTGGATTACTGACAGACAGCTGACAGACTGCCTCAGACTGTCTGTCTGTGCTTATGAACTAACTCCAAGCTCACAGACAGAGTTCAGTCACAGCCATCACACTGACTGGAGTCACATGACTTGATGGCATTGTGATGAGAGCTGAACTTACATGAGTTGCACTGACTGATCATGTTGTCAGTGTCGTAATGTAAATAAATACAACATTTATATTGGTAGTTCATCCAGCTGCTCATTGCAAATGTGTTTTTTCTTGTTCATATTGTGTGCGGTTAACAAATATCTTACTTGTTATATTACACTTAAATTCTGTGTACCTGGTCTCATCAATTTGAACGCTGGACCAAAATGACAATTAGGCCAAATAAAAAGTTGTAAGTCCAGTCTGGACAGTCGTTTTCTCTCAACGCCTCAAAGGTAGATCTTGCCGGTCATGAAGGCGGAGGTCAGGGATCTTGGGCTCAAAAAGGTTGGTGACCACTGGTCTACATCATATTCTGTGAATACATTAATGGCTTCCTCTAATATGTCTTCCCTGTCAGTTTCTTGGCCTCTCTTCTCCTCATCAGTGTCATGAATCGTGATCGAAGATATGATCAAAAGCTTTACATTCAGTATAGTGTTTGGCCAATGTGCTGCCACAGAATGAATAGAGTGCTGTCTGATTGAGTCCTAAGATCTGGAAATTATTGGAAAACTTTCGGATTCTTTGCCTCAAAGTTGATGGATTTTTGGATAGATGCCTAAACTAAGGTCTGTGGTTAACACAAGCTAAAGATATTTTAAAGTAGTGTTCTATGATACTGAATATATGTCAATAAATGCCCCTCGTTAAATGAAATTCCTAAACGTCATTATGCCAAGTTTGCTTTTACAGCCTCATTATGTATACTCGCGCTCATGTGACCAAAAGTGTAGTTCATTTATAGCCTAATCACAAACATGGTGTAGTAATTGTGAGTATTTAGCTGAACAAAACATGTAAGTATCATAAACGTTTGTTTGCCAATCATTTTTTTCCCCCCTACTTGCAATAATCTAAAATCCAATTCGATGGGAAGCAGTGCCACGTTAACTTCTGAGTTTGGTCAACAAACCGAGGCATCCGTGCAGCACTCTATTGTCAGAAAGCTACCAGAGCGGTGAAAACTGTTCTAGATATTATTACTACAATGTTGCCATTGTGTTCCAACGCTAAGAGGTCAGGGTGCCCGTGGGGAAAAATTCTACAGAGTGGTGCAAGAATGATGTATTTTTGTCTGCTGGCCTTGGATGTTAGCGTTGCAACAGTTCCCTTGAAAAGCAAAACATTCCAAAAAAGAGGATAAACCAAAAATTAAAAACGGCTGGAAGTGTATTCCGCAAAAAACATTGTCTGTAAAGCGTGTTATGCAACACAAAAGCAACATTTAAAACAAACATCATATATCCACAATGTACACAAGTCTACAGCAAAGTATGTGTGCGTGCTCGCCTGTGGTTGTGTGTGTATGTGGAGTTTTCCATTGGCTTTTGGATTGTTGCAGAAAATATGCTCTGTTGCAAACACACGTCTACTGTACTTACACATTTTGGTCAACAATATACAATTCACAAATTAAAACCAATTGAATGATTATTCGTCAGTAGTAAGAAGCTAACGTTAGCTCACCCTCAGATAGAACAGAGGCATCAGCCCGCTGCATGAGATTGTTAACTGCACAAAATGCTCTGTCTGCCTTTATCACCCTTGTTTCAGTTACAAGCAGCTGTAGCCACACAGATTGTGTGCGTATGTGCACTTTAGAATGAGGGTTAGTACATTTTAAATAGTGCAAGCTGGTCCAATACTCAGTCACTCACCATGTGCCTGAATCACTTATTTGACAGCCTTTTTCATTCTCTCATTGACTGCCATTTGTTACTTCCTGTCATTTCGGGGCTCAGATTTAGGGTGGGGACGAGCAGAGGAACAGCAGCAGAAACAAACATAGTCACACCTGTTTAAACGGATGCAGTCGGTGTATGAGCAGGGGACAGCAGCTGCAGTCGGTCCCCATGAGGGAGCTCTTTCCCTCCCTGGACTGTCAGCGAGCTGTGAAGCGTCTGACATCATGGGGAAGTAGGGGGAAAGCTTCAGCTCTAAATCTTGCATTTGAGCTCCACCCAGACCACAGAGACCACACCTTGGCTGTCACTATATACCACACGCTCCTCTCCTTTCCTTATCCATGACCACTGTATCCAGATGTCCACAAAAGAGCCTATCATCTACCCTCACTCCTTTCTTTTCAGTCCTTTCTAGGACAAAAGTTAGTTCAGCTTAATTCTCACAGACACAGACAGACTCAGACATGCAAGAAAAGCACCTAAGATGGAGGGAATGAGCCAAACTAATTATTTGTATTATTGGTTAATCTTCAATGAATTGTTTAGGAAATGAAATATCCAGAAACCTGTGTACATGTGTCTAGGATTTGTCTTCAAGGGGCCAAGTTCTAGGACTCATGCCACTCCTTCCTTCCCAAGACTGCCAATTAAAACATAGTATTTATTAATTTCCGCAAATTGAACCTCCAAAATGCTACATACTTGCCCTTTGAAATAAAACAACAATGAAGAAGAAAGAGAAAAGTTTAGCAATAGATGAGCCACGATACTTTGTTGGCCAACTCACAACTACAGTTCCTGCAATCATGGTAACATTACCCTTCAGGTAATAACGTGGTCTCACAGCACACCATAACACAGTTTCCAACTCCTCAGCCTGTGCAAAAAAATAAAAACATAGACCACTAATTGTAGCCATGGAAACCACACAAAGTCCAGTTTACTACTACTTTCTACAGTGACAATCCAAAAGAAAAAATAACGCAGGAATTCACGGTTCGTGCCCCCGAACGTGAGAACTATTTTCGTTTCCGCTCAGACGGATGGCAAAAGTTGACTTTTCTGCCCTGCCGAAGCCCCTGGTGTTTTTAAACAAAATACAAGTTAGTTTGGGGGAAAAAATGTAAAGGAATTAACAACAGGTTGGGAATGTTATCCATGCACATCTTAGGACAGGATGTGGCTGTCCCAGCACACGGCGTGCAGTGACCTCTCGGAACTGCAGAGGTGAACATGCTGGGGGTTACAGATAACACTCTGCAATTCAGACACACAGCACTGGAGTGGGGTTACACACACACACACACACACACACACACACACACACACACACACACACACACACACACACAGGATGTCCTCTGCGTTATAGTGGTTTGATGTGATAATTTACTGAAAATGCTACTCTAACTTCCACATTTGCCTTTCCTTCACGGTTTGTAAAACCAAAGGCTGAGGAATCCCTAAGAAGGGACGAAAGCAAAGAATGAAAAAGTTATATTGTGATTGATAGCAGCTACTCTCTATTGTTTTGATTCCACCTCTAACTTACTCTCTAAAATAGTTTCAGGGGCGCAGTGAAACTTAAAACCAGTTTCAAAAACAGTCCTTCCATTTTTTGTTCGTGGATTAGGAACTGGAAACATCAGCTGCTCTCTACACTGTGTCAGAACCAGCACTGGGCTGCGAGAGCAGATGTCCATGGACCGATGCCAGCTGCTGTTTTTACATGAGTGTGTGTGGGAGGGGTTGTAAAAAGATATCGAAACCTATGGCCCTGAACAATCTGGCTTCGATAGGATTGAGGCTATGGGGCCAAAGCGGGAGAGGAAGATTGAGAAATAATAGCACGAATGTGATCGCCTTCCAGATGGAGCTAAACTCTGCAGTTCTGTTTTAAGAAAACAAAAATGTGCACAGAAACACACTATTTATACACATACAGAACAAATGAATGGTCCAAACTCAGTACATTCAGCAAAAGTGCACGGCCTTGTGTTTTCAATTAGGAGGTATACACTTAAACAACATACCTTTTACTGAACATCAATTATGAGCAGCATTTTCCGGCAGTCAAAAGGCCCTAGCCAAGGCTCATTAAATGCTTTTTTTCCCCCTCAGAGGTTAACAGTATATCCCTTCATAAATACAGCCCTGATTGGTTATCCAACATACACTTGGGCACAAGAAACAATAAGGATTAAAAGCTTGCCCGAGGTGAGTAAAATGCCACGTCAGGCTAGTAAATCAGGAAAAATCATTTGCCCAATAAAAAAGAATTAAAACATTGTTTTTTCCCCCAGATCTGACGATTGAAGTAATAAGCCATCTTTCTTCTCATCTCTGTTGAGAGTTGCGTAGGCGCACAGTCCGCTAAATTATGAATCCTGCTTTGGCAAAGGCATGAGCTGCCCTGCGGAATGAGGCTAGTAAGAGACATCATGTCTTTGCTACAGTAGGATTATACCACACAGTACCAATGGAGCAGCGGTTAAGACAAACTGAAGCAGCTTTATTTATTTAAATCAAGATTTAACATGACAATTAACTTTGGTCTTTGTTGTGATTTGATAACCGCTTAAAAGAATAACAGACTGCTACAACATAGCTTTATGTCGGTGTTTGGCATGACCGTGAACGTTGGGTCGATGGGAGGAGGATCACTGAGCAGTTTGCTGAAGTTTTAAGCCGGCGTGAAAAAGCAGGGATGACACAAGAAGCAGAGAGTGCTCACAGGTTTCTTGTTTTGGAATTCACACACTAATCTTTGGGCTTGCTCATCTGCTGCCTACAAGCTGTGCACATATGGGCGTTTTTTGATCTGATCAGTTATATCTTGTATTTCTTTGCCTTGTCCTGCCAATTTTCTGGTCCGAAAATGAAGGAGAAAAAGGAGGAGAAGGGGAGAGGGGAAGAGGCCCCCCATCCTCCCCCCTCCCTACCCCCTCCCTCCCCCCCTTAATGCTGGTAAAAACCAACAGCTGTAAAATTGCAGCAGGGTGCCAGGGGAACAAGGAACAATAAGCTCACCAGAACAGCAGTAATTGGAATAGGACGATTTGAATGCTAACACAGCATCTGCTTTTCATTAAAATTGTTTCACTAAGTGAATCATGTTGCTTGATGATCTACTTCTCAAAGTCAAGTCCTTTTTCTGGATGGTCATTTGTTCGTGGCGACAGGGTTTTCGTTTTTTCTTATTGTTAATATGTTTTCTTTGGACAAGCACAAGCTTTAAATGAAGATAATTCAGAGAGAGAAAATACATCAAAATACAATGTCCTCCCCTCGCCTTGTTATGGTGATTGTCTGATGAGAGCTAACAGACGAGGTAACGGAGCGGACAACGATGACAGGCAGTGTTTGTCAGACTATTTTAATGGATTCAGCTGTAGCCTGGCGCTCTCACATGTAGAAATCACTGAAGCAAATTGGCAGTTTGACAGAACACAGGCTCCAGGTTTAATTACGCTGCAAGCTCACGTAAGCCATAACTTTGGGCCCAAGTGGACACACACCCTAGCCTGACATAAGACCACTATCTGCCAAAGCTTATATAAAGAGACCCACACCCACCAGCAGATGACGTGAACACATTTTCACCACCGCCACTTGGAATGCTCGTCAATAGCCAAGAGCCATGAGAAAGAGAGTGGCAATATTCTGCCCATGTTTACGTTGGCAGGGCGAAAGCCGCTGTTTAAGAAACAAGTCGTGAGCATTTCTGAGCAGACAGATATGGCCGGTGATTTTTCGACTCTCGAATGTGTAAAGAATGTGCTGTCTTTTTCAAGGTTTTAATCAGGACATTTTCTTTGTTACATTCTCTCAGAATCCAGCAGCCCTGTGCGTTATTGTGCCTCTTCTTCCTTTGTTGTCAATCAGTTCAGTTCATGCCATCTTGAATCAACGTGTCTCAGTGAAGGCCACTTTATGTGTGTGTGTTGCACAAAACTTATCTTCTGAGCAATAATGGCTTAAGCACAGACGGACGCGTACAGACAAACCCATTCATCTTGGCCTGAGGCCCGACTTTAAAACAGACACGGTCATTGTCGATGGCAACATGAACCGAGGAAGACACTATGTTTTTCCCTTCCTCCAGAGCAGATTAACAGCGTGGGTTTTCCCCCGAAATCTTGAGAGAGTGACAGCTTCAAACATACTCCAAGAGGTGATGAATGACATCATTCGACATCACAGTTCATGCCCATTTCTGCGCTACATATATCCACGCCTGCATAACTACTGAATGACAGCCGTGGGAAGTGGGAGCATAAACTAAATCTGTTTGCTGGAGATTCAGGATGAGGTCATACATGACATAGGATGTTAACAAAATCAAACACACTCACTAATCAAGTGCATCAAAGGCTCTCATCCCGTCTCTCTTGCATCTCAGATTACCTGAATCTGTGTGTCTAACCTTCACTTCTAAACCAAAAGGTTTGCTTGATGCAAGTTATTAACTGAGTTTCTGGTAAGCTGCAGCCTACAGTATGTATATATCCACAATGTCTTTGAAAAAGTACTTTCCCCTGAGTCCATACACATGACATTGCTCGATGACTGGACACGAAGAACTTTGTGAAATGAGTTTGCTGTTTTCCATGGTTTTCAAATGCAAAACGAGAGAAAAGCTAACGGTCAGACTCTTCTCTGTTTTGCAGAAATACTAGAAAGCATGGTTAAATCTGACCTGAGATCAACTGCCACACTCATTCCTTCTTCTGGGGCTAATGACATCACTGCCACCAAATCTGATGTGGTAATGATTAAACCTCCCGACACAGCTGTGCAGTGGAGCGCCTCCGCATGTGTCAGGATGGAGTGACTTGACAGAGAGCCTTCTTTGTGCACATCAAGACAGCCATAATGGAGCATGAAACATTTAAATGGTTTGTGTCTTTGAATGAATAATGATGCATGTACCACTGCAGTCACATCGAGACGATTGTCTCTTGTGACTTGGCCACACAAGAATGCGGACGATCGACAGAATGACGGAACGGGCCGGACCACGTTCACTAAAAACAAAAACCTAACTATGGAGATAATAAGATAGCAGAATATCATCAACAGCAATGAACAAAAAAATACACGCTTGATTATTAGTTGCGTCTCAAGATATTTTCCATGTATAGCTTTAATTTTTCGGCAGGGTGTGCTCAGATTAATTAGATTTCCATGTAAATCTAATTACCATCTGTTCAGCTGCTGAAGCAGACAGTATGTAGTGTTCCTTTTTATTGTGAAATATACAAGCATGTTCCGCCATCTCTGAATTTCTTCCCCGCTAAAGTAAACCCTTAATTATTTTCATCCTTCTAGAACACTTCTCTACCCAAGGTGACCCCAAACATACCCCACCCCTGTGCTCATAGATGGGTCCTGATGGCTCTGCAGAAGCCGTTACATTGGGCTGAACTAGAACTAGTCCTGCATGACAACCATCAAGGGAGCAACACCATCCAAGCCATACATCACCCTCCAATTAGCTCCGGGCCTCAGCCTGATTTGAAGTGGACTGAAGCGCATCCACACATGATTGCGGGCAAAGACACACACACTCGAGCACATGCAACAGATGAGTCCAAACTAATTCTATTTCAACATTAAAAGTATCATAACTAATTTTGGTATGCTGTGTTGTGTGCTTGGTTGTAATCCCTTCACACATTTGTCAACAACTCCACCCAGATACACCGCAGGATGTAAAGCACAATTATTCTCAATCGCAACTTTCCATTCCTGAGCAGACCCTTTGTGTCTGCAGCCACCCCGTCGCTAACCATGCCTCTTTGCATCTGCGTGCAACCTCATGGCAGAACACATCAAAGCAAACCCCTTAAGCAGCGTGTAAAAAGCCACTGTGGATGCACACGTATACTGTATGACGTGAAACTGAACTTTAGAGACTCACAAAAGAACAGCAACAAATGTATATTTACAAATAACACAAGACAGGACTGGGAATATTGGAGCTGCTATAATCAACAATTATTAGAGTACTCACTGCTAAGCATCAGAGCGCAGAGCAACAGAACTCCAGCCATCCTTCTCCAGGGGCCATTCATCCTCCACATGGACGCAGCCATCCTCTCTCTGGTCAGCCGGTGGGAGTATGTGTGAGTAAAAAGTGTGGTGAGTGGTAATGAATGAGTGTGTGAGGGCCGGGGGAGTCGGGAGTTTCCTGTGAGGTCTAAGTGAGCGGGACAGTCAGGCAGGATAAAGCCTGGCTTGTGTTCTGTTGCTCTTTATATGGCCCCTCTCTTTCTGCTCTTTCCACACCCCTTTTTCTAACCGCCTGCTCCTAACCCATTCCCCCCAATGCAACCGTACCTACATCCTCCCATGTCGCTGTGTGGGTGTGTGTGTGTGCGCACATGCACCACAAGTACAGCAAGCACCAGAACCAGATGTTAGTGGGTGACATGCTGTTGAGCTTTATCTTCACTGCAGTTTTGTTTCCTGGTCAAAAATGTTGGGGAAATGCCTGCTCGTGGTGTTACTGTTTTTCTTGCATTGCGGGGGCTGTGGTTGGACTTCAGGAAAGCTTCAGGTGCTGCTTTAGGTAGGAGACGTGGTACAAACACAGGCTGCTTCCACTGGTTGGCCAAAGGAAAAGAAAGTACACTGGCTCAACACGTGTACTTATTCTCTTTTTTTGAAGATGCACCTGGTAAACAGGAAGCGCTCCTTCTGCCGCCTACATGTTGTGTACATTACTGAGAGGCCTGTAAAAGCACATGGCGTCACACAGAACGCCTGGCCCCATTTTTTTGTGCGTCCCAGGACAAATGACTAACAGTTGAATGAGTCATCTATTGAACCGCACAAGTACACACATGCACACTTACATGTACAGTGCACATGCTTTTTAAGAATGCTGCAACACACACGCTCGGACATCGTTAACTCATTAATTACACTATATCGGCAGAAAGTGACATACTGGTGTACCAATGTGCGCTGTGTTATAGGGGTGTGATCAGCATTCATGTTAACACAGAGATGGGCTGTTGCAGTGAATTCAGGCAGGCCACATCTGGAAGCACTGCATTGGGCTTTTGAGGACTGCCTGGAGACTCGCTTGTCAAACAATGCAACCATATGGGGGTTGAATCAAGCCAAGATCAGGCCCTTGTCTGGCAAACAGGCCCTCCTGCTAGTCACCCTGCATGTTTCAGACCAGGTACTTGGCAGTTTGTTATTAAGGGGGCCTTAAAATCCCATTTAAAATGAATAAAATTAAAAATGAGGATTGTTGCAACATTTAACATTTTAGAATTTTTGCGACCTTTTTGTCTGTTCTTTCTTCTTCCATCTTTATAACTAAACGCATATGAAAGAATACATTCATCAACATCTGAAAAGGAGTGTGGATTGGAATACATGCAGCAGACTTTATATAACATGATTTATATACTTTATTCCTAAAACCATGGCAATTCTTTTTATGAATTTATTTTGTGATTTATGGTGCAATAAAAAGAGATATCTAAACTTCTCTTCGAAACTTTTATTTGTCAAAAAAAGAATACAATATTTGTTTACCTGGCTTTATCCAATATTTAGATTTATATTCAGGAAATCTATGCAAATCTGCACGTATTGTAAAAGGACATTTCTGCATATTTCTTCAATGAGAATGTAAGTAATCAATTAGAGTGGTTTCATTGTGATATATATCAGTTACATTCGAAGAATCCTCTGACTCTATAATATAGCACCTGTGAAAGATCATTATATAAAACAGCTGTATAAAAAATGCTTAACACTATTATATAGAAGAACAATGACTGCCAGGGTCTACTAATTGTTTCACTATTAGAAAAGTGTTGTGAAGGGGTGTAACAAAGTGGATTTCCCGTAAACTGGCAAAATAGAAAAAATAATATAATTGACCTCAATTCTTCAGGAGTAATACAAATATGTGGGTATATTTTCACATTTTAAAATCTCTTACAACTTCTATAGTTGCATGATATTTGTTTGCGGAGGATTATATTTGCACAGTGCGGTTAACACTTATTTGATTGTGAGGGATGTGTCCGTCTACAGCTGAAGAATCCTGATTAGCTAAGCCTAGCAGGGGAGTATTTCTGAGAGATTTAACTTATCTATATTACTCCTTCCCTTCCCTCCGTTTAGTCACTCCCTATCCTAACATTTGACATATGTTGGTTTATTTGCACAAAGAGTCTCTGTAGAGAGAGAGTGTGCGTGATTTTGGGGCATTGGGCATCACGAGGATTGGCACAAGGTAGCAGATAATTTGACCTTAAGTGACCTGTTTGGCTTCGTTTCTGTTGGGAGGTTTTGGTGTTTTGTGAGTCGGATGGATTCCAGTTGGATGCAACCATCATAAGAGCATGACTGACATGTGACAGTACAGGCACGACTACGTGGGTAATTTTGATTATATTAAAAGTTCACATTTTGTTAAAATGCATGAATTTGAGAACACTGCAAGAGATCCGGAAGCTAAGTTACTGTTCCCAATAATAGTCCTGGAGGTGGTCTTATTTCCCCTCATGTGACCCTCAGCCCAGGGCGTTTTTGTGTTTTTCTTCCTCCGGTATGTTTCTTCACAAAATACCCTGATTACTATAAGATTTATGTTTGACGTCGGCTGCCGACCTTTTCCCTTCATGCATATACAGTATAATCATTCTGCTTTTTCTTATCTTGTTAAATCTCCATGCTTTAAATGGGCAATTGTGAAGCGCATGTAATGACATTATGCTAATAAAAGAGCTCAATGTCAAAGTCAAAGTCAGTTTTATTTGTCAATTTTCCATATGTGCAAACATACAGAAGATCGAAATTGCGTTTCTCTTCTGTCCAACATAAAGTGAATTGTGCAACATATAGACAACATAGAGTGCAAAAATAGTAAAAAACATGTGAACATATAGACAACATAAAGTGCATAGACAACATAAAGTGCAAAAATAGTAAAAAACATGTAAACATATAGACAACATAAATTGTGCTAGCAGCATTCAGACATGTGAGTCTGAAAGAGGACGGAGTGGGAGGATGGGAGAGAGTTCAGCTTCCTGACCGCCTGGTGGATGAAGCTGTTGGACAGCCTGGCGGTGTGAGCCCGGAGGCTCGTATCTCCTCCCAGAGGGCAGGAGGCTGAAGAGACCGTGTGAGGGGTGGCAGGGTCACTCACAATCGAGGTCGCTTTGCGGGTGAGGCGGGTGTTGTATATGTCCTGCAAGGATGGGAGGGGGGGGAGTGAGGCACCCATGATCCTTCCAGCTGCCTTCACTATGCGCTGCAGGGCGTTCCTGCTGTGGTCTGTGCAGCTTCCGCCTCACACAGTGATGCAGTTGGTCAGGATGCTCTCGATGGTGCCGCGGTAGAAGGTGCACATGATGGATGGGGGGCTCCCTGCTTTCCTCAGTTTCCGGAGGAAGTAGAGGCGCTTCTGTGCTTTCTTTGCCAGCGATGTAGTGTTGGCTGTCCACGAGAGGTCCTCACTGATTTCCACCCCCAGGAATTTGGTGCTGCTGACCTGCTCAATGTCCGCACCGTTGATGGTCAGTGGTGGGTGATGGGTGTGGCCTTTCCGGAAGTCAACAACGATCTCTTTGGTCTTGCTGTTGTTGAGCAGGAGGTTGTTGACTCCGCACCACATGGTCAGAAGGTTGACCTCCCTCCTGTAGAGGGTCTCGTCATCCTTGGTGATGAGACCTATCAATGTTGTGTCGTCTGCAAACTTGACCATGTGATTGGTGCTGTAGCTGGTTTTGCAGTCGTGAGTCAGCAAGGTGAAGAGCAGGGGACTGAGCACACAGCCCTGAGGGGCCCCTGTGCTGAGTGTGATGCTGCTCGAGGTGTTGTTGCCAACACGTACTGCTTGTGGCCTCTCACTTAGGAAGTCCAGCAGCCAGTTACACAGCGAGGTGTTGAGCCCCAGCTGGTCAAGTTTGCAGATTAGTTGTTGTGGGATGATTGTGTTGAATGCTGAGCTAAAGTCTATGAACAGCATTCTTACATAGGAGTCTCTTTTGTCCAGGTGGGTGAGGGCTGGGTGGAGAGCAGAGCAGATTGCATCCTCCGTGGACCGTTTGGCACGGTATGCAAACTGGAAAGGGTCCAGAGTGGGGGGGAGAATGGATTTGATATGCGACATGACTAGTCGTTCAAAGCACTTCATGATTATGGGGGTCAGTGCCACTGGACGATAGTCGTTGAAGCAGGACGGAGTGGATTTCTTTGGCACAGGTATGATGGTGGTTACCTTGAAGCATGATGGAACAACAGCTTGTCTCAGAGAAGTATTAAAGACATCCGTGAAGACGTCCTTAAGCTCCTCTGCGCAGTCCTTCAGCACACGACCAGGGATGTTGTCTGGACCTGTTGCCTTGTGGGTGTTGATGGACGAGAGAGTCCTCTTCACGCTGGCAGCAGACAGGCACAGAACCTGATCATGGGGAGGGGGCGGAGTCTTGTGTGGACGAGTGCTGTTCTGTGCTTCAAACCGGGCAAATAAGCTGTTGAGGTTGTTTAGCAGAGAGATGTTGCTGTCGCAGTTCTGTGGCGTGGGTTTATAGTCTGTGATGGTCTGAATGCCCCGCCACAGGCTGCGTGTGTCTCTGCTGTCTTTAAAGTGCCGGGTTATCTTTTTGTGTAGGAATTTTTTGCTTTCCTGATGCCGTGGGACAGGTTGGCTCGCTGTTTTCAGGTCCGTTTCGTCCCCAGCTCTGAAGACCCTATTTCTAGTCCTCAGCAGCCGATGGACTTCCCTGTTAGCCACGGCTTCTGGTTAGCCCGAGTGGTGATGGTCTTTACATGGGTCACATCATCAATGCACTTGCTAATGTAAGAAGTAACAGTGTCTGTGTACTCCCCAATGTCTGTGTGGTCGTTGTATGTGGCTGCCTGTTTAAACATTCCCCAGTCTGTTGAGTCAAAGCAGTCTTGGAGAGCGCAGGAGGCCCCCTCTGGCCACACCCGTACCTGCTTCAGAACCGGTCTGGAGGCTTTCACTCTGGGTCTGTATGCTGGCATTAGCATGACGGTGATGTGGTCAGACTGCTATCAATGTGAGGTCATTTGGGACACAAAAGTTAAATCAATTTGTTTTGAAAACAAACATTCCTGGAAGTTGAGAGACTTTCCTGCTTTCCTTTTCATCACTGTGGATTAGAAGGGTGATTGCAAAAAGAATTTCCAGGCACGGATATCAGAAATGATTTGACCAATGAAAAAAGGAAACAATGAAAAATTCTCTCTGTCCATGGAATGACTGTCTGATTGGTTCCTCTACTCCCGGAACATCCTGCTGACCTCTCCATCTATCGTCACTCCCGCATCTAAATTCCTCTTCTGTTTCCTGTCATTCTCCTGGTGCGTGATGTTTCCTCATCACCAAGAATCCACCGTTCTCTGTGCAGGCCCTGAAGTGTGCAGACAGACCCAAAGATGACCCCAAACCAGTGAAAGACGAACATGGTCATTTATTTATATTCACCCATAACCCTGCAGCTTGTGCTATCTTGATGCCCTTCCCCATGTTACATAAGGCTGTGTGAAACGGGACAGACCTGGCCGAGTGTTTCCGTACCACAATGGAGAGGCAGCACCAGAGTCCAGTTTTTCACAAAGGGAGTTGGGTGGAAAGAGTGACACAGAAAGAGAAAATGGAGGACAGAACATTGTGTAACACAGCTCGACCTCTTATAATTACTCTGGATCTGATCAATGTAGAGCACATTCGCCTGCTCGTGTTCTGGGATAGCTCAAGAGCGAGAACAATGAAGATATATTTTGTCACCAGGAAATCGAATCAATTAGTTAGAGAATTTTAGGAAATTGATTAAAGAAATAGTGCAGTGCCCGTTTGGGGCGTGGCTGTTTAGGGCGTGGCTGTTTGGAGCGCGGCTGTTTAGGGGCGTGGCTATTTAGGGCTCGTGCCTGTTTGGAACTGGCCGATTGCTCGGCTCCCGGTGTTGCGCATCCACATAGCACCGACTTCCCCACTGCACAGCTTTGAGTCCCTCGCAATACATCCGCCAAGTGTAAAGTAGATCTGTTCTCAAGAGATACAAAGGACACGCCCACAGACAGAGATTTTACCCACGAAACAGAAAACAAAAACAGAAAGCCACGACAGCTTACCGTAGCGTTATCTCGACACCACTCACAAGTCCTGTTGAGTAAAAGAGGAAGAAGCAAACAGTTAAACAGTTAATATAACAGAGGCCTGCTTACGTCATGTTCTGGGAAACCCAAAGAATGTTTCTGTGTAAACACAATTCACCGTTCACTGTTGAATATGTCCTGCAGGAACAACCAACTGAACATTCGGGACGTCTCGATAATCTTGTGTGGAGCTGGTGAAAAGTTCCCTTTCTTCCTTGTTTACTTACGATATGCGCATGACCTTATTGCTGCGTTGTTGCACTTTCCAAAACACAGAACCCACTGCCAACAATCCTCCCTCTCCTTTAACTCTCCCACTGGCTTGATCCCATACAGATGTTCTTCTTCAGCACTCCCCTCTGGAGGGAGCCTACAACTTATTGTTCATAAAATCAATTCCATGGCCCTGGCCGACCACGCCCAGCACACAGAACACGCACGTTCCGTTTCATGAGCGGACAATCATGCAAACTCAGTCTTAGACTCTCATGATCAGAAACACAACACAGCATGGAAAGCGTCTTAATAACAAACAAGTAATAAAACTCACAGACTATTTCTCTCTCCGTCTCACTTTCTGTCCCCGGACAACCTCTCATTGAGCCTCCCCTTCGTCCCCCAGCTTCGTCAAGTCCTTTACCTCGTTTTATTTGAAAAGGGCAAATTCTACAGGCCTGTAACCAGCCCTAATTGCCTCTGATTGGGTGGCTCCGTAGACACCTTGAAGTGATTTATGCTCAAGGTTGAGAGGGTTGTGAAGGTTGGGTGTGCTTTGGGTCTCAGAAATTCTCAGTCATAACCCCAAGAGATTTAAATCCCAGATCCAGATTTACTTTGGAGTGTATTTATTACGGGACTATATGCATTTTGATGCAAGCGCTTCCTGAGAATGAGAGCAAAGCATTAAGTACGTCAAAAAGCCTTTCAGAACTCCTATGTTACTGCTCCTTATGCTTTCATGTGTAATTCCAGTTTTTGCAATTATAATGAGTAATCCTGTATTGGTCCTTAATGTCCTAGTTGTATAAATAATCTGATATACATTTTTCACATTAGACTAAGACGAAGAAACATAAGAACAATAAATTAAAGGTTTTTACCATCGACATTTCATTAGCACTATTCATGTTGCTTTGACTGTTTTTGAAATCCTTCACTTTCCTGACCGCTCTTTCATCCATCACAACGAAGAGGGACCACATTAAATGAATTGCTGCTGTCGTCCCCCCCCCCCCCCCCTCCATTGCATTGGCATCCTGTAAGTACATAATATACTGGCCACCCACGGCCAGATAAGGTCTGTGGGATTAATTTATTAGAGTGCTGGATGCCCAGATGGCTCTCATTACAGGTATCTGTTTAATTTAACTCTGGAGTACTTTTAAATAAGTCAAACTGTCACCATGTAACAACGGTCCATCAGTAAAAAAAAACGTAGTAATTCTCGTCAGTTGTATCGACTGAAATCATAGTCTCCAGAGGCCCTATTAAAAACCTACATAGAGTTCAAATACAGATTTGCTGAAACAGATGTTAAACATTTTTATTATTAATTAGTTTAACCAGGATATGAATGACTATACATATTTTTTTCATTTATCTTACGGAAAAGCAGGTGTTAAGATGAAGTGAAAAGTTGGAGGCTCCTAATTTAATGTTTTTATTTAGTTTTGTCCGAGGGCTGTGCTACATTTTACGAGAACATTTGACCACAAAGCTATTTCACACAGCATACCATGAGATGGCACTACAGGATCAGGCTTTTGGAACCTTCTCATGTCTGTCACAAAGGGAAGATATATTTCTGAATGACTCAACTCTGCACTCTTGTGGCAACAAGGGAAAACTAAACAAATCCCATTTTGTTGCAAATTCTTGCCATCCAAAACATATGGAATTGACTAATGCCATGCCATGGAAATGTCAACATATCACACATTAAGGTAAAAATTAGAGCATGAGCTAAAATGTGAGCACATGTATGAAGGCCCAAAAAGAAAAGAAATCAGCCATATTATTATGAGGGACCTTGAAAACAAGCTGAACTAAACCAATGTGTTTGTGAAGATGGCAAACAAAAGAACAGTCTGAGACAACATGCACCCACAGTCAGATCAGTTAGCCTCCCGACTGTGATGCAGACCCTTTCATTCAATAACCCATCTAGAGAGTTTTTTGGGGGGATATGGTGATGAGCGGATCAGATCGTGTGTGTGATTTGAAGATTTGAAGCAGGTAGACATACACCTTCTGAAGTGTTGCTTTGGGCTCGCCGGGAGATGCTTGGGTCCTCCCCATCAAATATTAATTTCACAGAAGCCTTAAATAATTCTCAAAGAAGTGTGCCGAAAGCGAGCCCTTGCAATCCCGGGCACGTTTCTATCTGGACAATGGATTCCAGGAAGCAAGAGGAGGGAGACATAAAGAAGGGGGGGGGGGGGGGGTTAGACAGACAGTGGATTGGATCTATGATGTGGGCCCAGAAGAGATGAATTGTATAGCCGAATGTCGTCTTTCAACCGTTGGCTGTCGAGGTGGTGCCCAGCGAATAATGTGGGCTACGTAGACAACTGGAAGACTTTCTGGGGAAAGCCTGATCTGATGAGGAGAGACGGCATCCATCCCACGTTGGACGGAGCGCGTCTCGTTTCTGCAAACATAACCAAGTTGATCAACGGACAGCCAAATCTGTGACAATGCAGGGTTAATGTCATAAAGCAGAAACAGAGTAGCCCCACGCTCCTGTCATCCCTGTCACCCAGTGTCCCCCATAGCACATCCCTCCCCCGGGGCATCCGCCCCCTCTCACCCAGTCCCTCCCAGAGCTCCATAGAGACTGTGTCTGTCCCACGGCCACTTAAACTTAAATTAATTCTATCAAAAGAAAGCAGAAGAGGAGTCGTACACAATAACCTTATTCAAGTTAACACCATTATTTCAGCAGTGCAACAAAACAGGACTATTAAATGTGGTCTCCTAAATATTAGATCTCTGTCATCTAAAGCTGTGTTACTAAATGATTTAATATCAGATAATCACATTGATTTATGTTGTCTAACTGAAACCTGGCTGAGCCATGAAGAATATGTCTGCCTAAATGAATCGACTCCTCCAAGTCATATTAATACTCACATTCCTCAAGGCACCGGTCGAGGAGGTGGAGTAGCAGCCATCTTTGAATCGAGCCTATTAATTAATCCTAAACCTAAATTACACTACACCTCATTTGAAAGCCTTGTTCTTAGTCTTTCACATCCAACCTGGAAAACACTACAGCCAATTCTATTTGTGATTCTGTACCGGCCACCAGGTCCATATTCAGAGTTTATATCTGAATTCTCAGAATTTATATCAAGTTTGGTTCTTAAAACTGATAAAGTTATTATTGTAGGAGATTTTAATATCCATGTGGATGTTGATAATGATTGCCTTAGTGCTGCATTCATCTCATTGTTGGACTCGATTGGCTTTTGCCAGAGTACAGAAACCCACTCACAGCTTTGGCCACACGCTTGATCTTGTTCTTACTTATGGCGTTGACATTGAGCATTTGAACGTCTTCCACAGAATCCTCTTCTGTCAGACCACAACCTCATAACTTTTGAATTTATACTACCGGAGTGTACTCCGTTAGTCAAAAGTTTCTACACCAGATGTCTAACTGACAGTGCTGTAGCTAAATTTAAAGAAGTGATTCCTTCTGTATTTGATTCGATACCACGTCTCAATATAACAGAGGACTCCTGGTCTAACTTTAGTCCGTCCCAGATTGATCATCTTGTTGACAGTGCCACAGGCTCTCTGAGAATGACACTGGACTCGATAGCCCCCCTGAAGAAGAAGACAGTGAGGAAGAGGAGGTTTGCTCCCTGGTATAACCCTCAGACCCGCAAACTAAAGCAAACGTCACGAAAGCTTGAAAGCATATGGCGTTCAACTAATCTGGAAGAATCCCGCTTAGTTTGGCGAGATAGTCTTAAAACTTATAAGAAGGCCCTCCGTAATGCCAGAGCAGCCTATTACTCATCAGTAATAGAGAAAAATAAGAACAACCCCAGGTTTCTCTTCAGCACTGTAGGCAGGCTGACAGAGAGTCACAGCTCTGTGGAGCCGAGTATTCCTATAGACCTCAGTGGTAATGACTTCATGAACTTCTTTAATGAAAATATTTTAACTATTAGGGACAAGATTAATAATCTCTTGCCCTTAACCAGTGCCAATCTGTCCTCAAGTGGAATGGCCTTGGAAACCGCTGTATGCCCTGGTGTATATTTGGAGGGCTTTTCTCCCATCAACCGTGACCAATTCTCTTCAACGGTTTCTACTTCGAACACGTCTACCTGTCTCTTGGACCCCATCCCGACGAGGCTGCTTAAAGACGTTTTGCCTTTAATTGGCAGCTTAGATATTATCAATGTGTCTCTGCTAACAGGCCACGTACCACACTCTTTCAAAGTGGCTGTTATTAAACCTCTCCTGAAGAAGCCCACTCTGGATCCAGAGGTGTTGGCTAACTACAGACCGATCTCTAACCTCCCTTTCCTCTCCAAGATCCTTGAGAAAGTGGTCGCAAATCAGTTGTGCGACTTTCTACATCATAATAGTTTATTTGAGAAATTTCAATCAGGATTTAGAAAACACCACAGTACCGAGACAGCACTGGTGGAGAGCAACCAACTCTGTAAAATTCAAGCATGTCTTAAAGACATAAAAACATGGATGACCTGCAACTTCTTGATGTTAAACTCAGACAAAACCGAAGTAATTTTAATCGGCCCTGAGCACCTCAGAGATCAATTATCTGGTGATGTGGATTCTGTAGACGGCATTGCCCTGGCATCCAACACCACTGTAAAGAATCTTGGCGTTATCTTTGATCGGGACTTGTCCTTTAACTCCCACGTAAAGCAAATCTCAAGGACTGCATTCTTTCATCTACGTAATATTTCAAAAATCAGGCACATCTTGTCTCAAAAAGATGCAGAAAAATTGGTTCACGCGTTCGTTACTTTGAGACTGGATTACTGTAACTCCTTATTAGCAGGCTGCTCTAATAAATCTCTTAGGTCCCTCCAGTTGATCCAGAATGCTGCAGCTCGTGTTCTCACTAAAACTAAGAAAGAGATCACATCACTCCTGCACTAGCTGCTCTGCACTGGCTCCCAGTAAAATCAAGAATCACTTTTAAAATTCTTCTCTTAACCTACAAAGCCTTGATTGGTGATGCTCCATCATATCTTAAGGAGCTTGTCGTACCATATTGCCCACTAGAGAGCTACGCTCACTAAATGGGACTACTTGTAGTTCCTAGAGTCTTAAAAAGTAGAATGGGAGCCAGAGCCTTTAGTTATCAAGCTCCTCTTTTATGGAACCAGCTTCCAATTTCAGTCCGGGAGGCAGACACAGTCACCTCGTTTAAGAGTAGACTTAAGACCTTCCTCTTTGACAGAGCTTATAGTTAGGGCTGAATCAGGTTTGCCCTGGTCCAGCCCTTGATATGCTGCTATAGGCTTATAGCTGCGGGGACGTTTTAGGATGCACTGAGTACCTATCTCCTCTTTTTCTCTCCTTAAGGATGAATTTTCATCTCTCAATCACACGTTACTAACTCTGCTTTCTCCCGGAAGTCCTTTTGACTTCGTCTCATGGGGTCATCGGACCCTATGAGACGGCATAGATCCTATCTGCCTGATGGATCGTCTGGGTCGTGGAATTCCTGCTCATGACTACGCCACTGTCCTGTTGAGACTCGCCTCCTCCTCCCCACCGCCATCTGCCTGATGGATCGTGGAGGTCTCCATCGTGGAATATGCCTACTATGAACTATTCATACACTCTGTCATATTCATTGAATGTATTTTAACTCTAAATCTGTCCTTCTGTACACATTACATCTATTGCATCTGTCCATCCTAGGAGAGGGATCCTCCTCTGTTGCTCTCCTCCAGGTTTCTTCCCTTTTTTTCCCCCTGAAGGGTTATTTGGGAGTTTTCCTGGTCCGATGTGAGGTTTTGGGGCAGGGATGTCTATGTGTACAGATTGTAAAGCACTCCGAGACAAATTTGTAATTTGTGAAATTGGGCTATACAAATAAACTGAATTGAATTGAATTGGTGAAAATTACAAATGACCTCTTAATGGCAGCAGATAAAGGACTCCTCTCTGTCCTGGTCTTGTTAGACCTTAGTGCTGCATTCGACACCATTGACCATGACATCCTGTTACAGAGACTGGAGCAGTCGATTGGCATTTCAGGCACGGCACTAATTTGGTTTAAATCCTATTTATCAGATCGATCTCAGTTTGTATTTGTAAACGATGACGCCTCGATAACCACCAACGTTAATCACGGAGTTCCACAAGGTTCTGTGCTTGGACCAATTTTATTTACCTTATACATGCTTCCTTTGGGCAATATTATCAGGAAACATTCCATAAACTTTCATTGTTATGCAGATGATACTCAACTATATCTATCGATAAAACCAGAGGAGAGCAACCAACTCGGTAAAATTCAAGCATGTCTTAAAGACATAAAAACATGGATGACCTGCAACTTCTTGATGTTAAACTCAGACAAAACCGAAATAATTTTAATCGGCCCTGAGCACCTCAGAGATCAATTATCTGGTGATGTGGTTTCTGTAGACGGCATTGCCCTAGCATCCAACACCACTGTAAAGAATCTTGGCGTTATCTTTGATCGGGACTTGTCCTTTAACTCCCACGTAAAGCAAATCTCAAGGACTGCATTCTTTCATCTACGTAATATTTCAAAAATCAGGCACATCTTGTCTCAAAAAGATGCAGAAAAATTGATTCACGCGTTCGTTACTTCGAGACTGGATTACTGCAACTCCTTATTAGCAGGCTGCTCTAATAAATCTCTTAGGTCCCTCCAGTTGATCCAGAATGCTGCAGCTCGTGTTCTCACTAAAACTAAGAAAAGAGATCACATCACTCCTGCACTAGCTGCTCTGCACTGGCTCCCAGTAAAATCAAGAATCACTTTTAAAATTCTTCTCTTAACCTACAAAGCCTTGATTAGTGATGCACCATCATATCTTAAGGAGCTTGTAGTACCATATTGCCCCACTAGAGAGCTACGCTCACTAAATGCGGGACTACTTGTAGTTCCTAGAGTCTTAAAAAGTAGAATGGGAGCCAGAGCCTTTAGTTATCAAGCTCCTCTTTTATGGAACCAGCTTCCACCTTCAGTCCGGGAGGCAGACACAGTCACCTCATTTAAGAGTCGACTTAAGACTTTCCTCTTTGACAGAGCTTATAGTTGGGGCTGAATCAGGTTCACCTGGTCCAGCCCCTGGATATGCTGCTATAGGCTTATAGCTGCCGGGGGACGTTTTAGGATGCACTGAGTACCTATCTCCTCTTTTTTCTCTCCTTAAGGATGAATTTTCATCTCTCAATCACACGTTACTAACTCTGCTTTCTCCCCGGAGTCCTTTTGACTTCACGTCTCATGGGGTCATCGGACCCTATGAGACGGCATAGATCCTATCTGCCTGATGGATCATCGAGGTCTGGGTCGTGGAATTCCTGCTCCTGACTACGCAACTGTCCTGTTGAGACTCCGCCCACTGTTGAGACTCCACCCACTCCTCCTCCCCACCGCCATCTGCCTGATGGATCGTGGAGGTCTCCATCGTGGAATATGCCTACTATGAACTATTCATACACTCTGTCATATTCATTGAATGTATTTAAACTCTAAATCTGTCCTTCTGTACACATTACATCTATTGCATCTGTCCATCCTGGAGAGGGATCCTCCTCTGTTGCTCTCCTGCAGGGTTCTTCCCTTTTTTTCCCCCTGAAGGGTTATTTGGGAGTTTTTCCTGGTCCGATGTGAGGTTTTGGGGCAGGGATGTCTATGTGTACAGATTGTAAAGCACTCTGAGACAAATTTGTAATTTGTGAAATTGGGCTATACAAATAAACTGAATTGAATTGAATTAATAAGGGGTTATCCCCTGAATATATATGTATATATATTGTGCAACATGTTCAGTGAGAACAGATTATGTTAAAAGGAGATTAAAAGTGGTGTAACATTTTAAACATGTTGTTTTGTAATGGCAAATAAAGATCACAAAAGACAATGTTAAATATCCCGATTCATCACATTTTAACTTCCATGAAGGGCTTAAGAAAATTCACTGGGAAAATATCTGATGGATATTTTCTGTTGATTTAGTGGACCAAGTCTTAATTTCAAGCCCCCCCACCCGTTCCCCTCCTGTCAGTCTGTGTGATAACAACCAGCACCTGATCTCATCTGATCTGACCTGCTCTCATCCAGGACTTTATTCCAACCACAATTACACCATACCGGATGGATGATCTCGCACTCATTACCCCTCCATATCGGATACCCTGACTGAACGAATCTGTCCCCTCTGGTGAGAGTGTGGCAGGTGGTGTGTCGACTTGGCCCCCGCCCCAGTCCGCGGCCCTGGCATGCTGATATGAGCTCAGCGTGGAAAATCAGACAGCGGCGCTCTGGCCTTTCAGAAGCGAGCAGGAGAAAATGAGCCATGAAGGAAATCGGAGGTGATTATCTTTATTATCAGCCAGGGGAGTAACTGTGGAAACGGTGACCTGTGGGGGGGAGAGAGAGATGCACAAGCTGTTCCAGCAGCATGCTGATTGGCCCATACAAGCTCCAGTGGTAATTAACATCTGCATATGCAAACGAGTGCTCCAGCTAGGGAAATTTGGCAGGCGTTTCTCACCTGCACCCTGTGCCGGAAAGCAGCAGCGTAGTAGTTTGTCACTGTGTGTGTGTGTGGGGGGGGGGGGGGTGTACAAACAGAGCGGATATACGCACATAACATACACTTTTATTAATCCCCAAGGGGAAATTAGTTCTCTGCATTTAACCCATCCTTAGTTATTAAGGAGCAGTGGGCTGCGGTGAAGCGCCCGGGAAGCAACTGGGGGTTCAGTGCCTTGCTCAAGGACACTTCGACTTGAAACTAATGGGGAGAGCGGGGATCGAACCCACAACCTTGCGGTTGCAGGACGGCCCTCTTACCCCACTGAGCTAAAGCCGCCAAAATGCAAAATCAAATTAGGTATGTTATGTGACTTTGACTTCATATTCATAACACAATCTTGTTCTAGGGTGCACATGTGTATTTGATCGGCCCTGTGCATTTGCATAGCTGAAAAGTACTTACGCATGCACTTTTTTAAAGAAGCACAGTTGGTATGGGTGGGACCGGGGGAGGGGGGGGGGGGCACTGGGTTGAACGGACGTCATTCTCCCACCTCTTTGTTTTTGCTGTGCCGTGCTGAAAGAGATGAGGCCACACAACAGGAGGCTGTCAGTGCCTGCTGGGAGAGGCTCATTACCATATCAGGGAGCAGGGACAAGTCACTTCCAGAAAAAGGCACTGATCGTCAGCCTCGCCTGCTGATAGGAGCAGTCACAGGGCTCTGACAAGTGGGAGAACTAGTTGTCAGCAAATGGCATGGGGAGACTTTATAAATGCATGAGTGAAGCAGTTAATTAATAGCTGTTCCCCTCTTCATTTGAACATGCATGTTTGCATTATTCCAGCGTCTCGTAGTTCACTTGTTCCCTCATGTGTGCGCTGTTTTTTTTTTTTAAACCATACTATTTCCTAAGTCTGATGTGTGACTCGTGTGTGTGTGTGTGTGTGTGTGTGTGTGTGTGTAGGTGTGTGTGTGTGAGACCCATGCTGCGACACGAGTCTCTGACCTGTGAATTATGCAGAGCGCCCACCGACGTGGCCGGCGTGTGTTGTGCTGTGGAGTTCTAATGAGAGAGAGGCTAGCGGGTGGCAGGCGAGACGGGCTGCAGAGCAGACTGAGAATGACAGCCCCAACAACGGGAAGCCAGACTATAAATAGAGCCTGTGCTGGGAGTTTATGACACCTGGATTCACATTGGTTCGCATTTTCCCTCCGAACAACTTTCACACCAGCACCCACATCTCTTGCTTGTGTTCTTCTCGGCCTCCGAGCTGCCTCTAATGTCTTCTCTCTGTCAAAAGAGGCATTTTATATATATATTTTTTCATCTCTCTTTCCAATAACTTTCTCCTGCTCAGATGGTCATGTGTTTTTGGGACCTCTATTCCTATAATTTACAGTGACTCATTTCCTCCATCACCTCCAATCAGTTAAAATACAAGCCACTTTTTATCAAACATTGCAACGGTTTGTATACCCATATGAACATGAGTTCATCTCCTCAAGCACAGGGGCTATTTGAATAATTTCTTTGTTAGAATAAAAAAAAAACTTTTGTGATTAGTTAAGATGTGTAAATAGCAGTATATGCGTTATTGGTAAAAAATTACCGAAGACAAATCATAAAATATTGGCAGATGAATCCTAATTGTCCATGACTTCTGTTCTATCTTCGCCTGTTTGGCTTTGGATATTGAGTTGTGTCTTTAGAGCATATACAAAGGCATTGCTTAGTCTTGTAGCACAGGCATGGCTGTTTAATATGGTAAATGGCATCACTATATATATATATATATATATATATATAAAGTCCAATGTATTTTCAAAAACTGTCCAAAGACATGCCTGCTTGTAATTTACCCCCATATGGGGGGGTTCCCATTAGGATTTTAAAAAAAAAGGATTTTAAAATGTTTTATTTTTAAAATCACATATTTGTTTCAACTTCAGTATATCATACATTATAGATGTCATTTTACATTTCATTATTTTAAGTCCTCAGGATGTTGTAATATAGAGTAAGGCTCAGACCTGGGGATGAATAATTCTGAAAGAAACCTGTTGTAACGCCCTGTTCCGTTTCTCCTGTTTCTCCTCTGTGTCTCCTGTGTTCTGTGTCTCCTCTGTTTCTTCTCTGTGTCTCTTCTGTCTTGATTGTTTCATTCCCTTCACCTGCCCTCAGCTACTCCTGTCTCCTTGATTGTTTCATTCCCTTCACCTGCCCTCAGCCACTCCTGTCTCCTTGATTGGTTAATTCCCTTCACCTGCCCTCAGCCACTCCTGTCTCCCTGATTGCATCATGCCGTACATCTGTGTTTCCCCCCCTATAAATTGTGCCAGTTTTTCCCCTTGTCGCCGGTCGGTTTGTTGTCTTATCTCAGTCTCGTCGTGGCTCTCTTTCGATGTCTCAATCTCTGTCTTTGTTCGCATGGTGATTCCTAGTGTTATTTGTAGTTGCTTTCAAGCCAGAGTTTTTTTTGTTACACTCAAACTTGGAGTCCAGCCTGTCTCTCTGCACCTGAGCCTCACCCCGTGACAAACTCATGACACCTGCATTAATATACAAGTTAGGTTTATGATATCTGACTCATATGTATAATAATTATTAATTATCCATTCGATTAATTTTACAAATTAATCATTCTCCAAGTATTTTATTGTAGACTAGTAAATCCAACAATACCAACAACACGATTGACTTGATTAATTTGGAATTCACTCGTAAACAATGAACTGTAGAATCATGAATTGTCAGATTCACATACAAATTGTATTAAATTGCATCTAATTTGTTGTTTATTAATTTTGCATAAAGTTAATAAAACTGTTTGGTGTGTGTCCAAAGCCTGAAATAGCAAACCCCTTTGTGCCATAGCGCTCCATTGTTGTCCATTAACTATTACATAAACATCAAGGAGCTACTATTTTGTAGTGGGAAACATGTGTCTTTATTGTGTTGAACATGGCCACTATTTTTAATCCTACATACACAATATTTTTTGAGGACATCAAATGTATATGAATACGTGGCTGTAAGTCGACCCCCACAAATGTAGTGTTTGAGTAAGCCTGGCTATTTAAAGTAAATCATTTGAGTCTTTAAAAAAAGATACAGCCTATATTTATGACCTGTTTTTTACAGATTTAAGAGGTGAAGTATTGAGAGACTGATGCACTGCTAGTTTGGGCCTTATCATTGGATTTTTTGACAATAACAAAACTTGGATTGTGTGAATGATACGATCGCCATACAAGGGTTATGATGAAATGTATTTATTGTGATACAACAGGGCGATATATTGCAATTCTTCAGTATTTGCATCTATCACAGTCCCTGTGACATCCAACATCAGAGCATCTCTGCAATCTGAGACTGACTCAGCCACACATCTTTGTACGAAACCGATCAATTTAAAATCAATACAGTGTTTTTGAAAAATACTATATCAAAAAACATAATATAACAATGCTGAAGTGGTTCAATATTTTCTTACAGCCCTGACTATCCCCAGACTTATCCTTGAAAAGCTGATTCTGAGCACAACCTCTATGACTTGCATTCATAGATCTAAATGATGAATGGTGTATACTGCGTGGGGGAAGTGCCTCACAACGCCCCAATTTGTTCCATGCACTCATCAGTGGGAGGTTGGGGTGTTTGTTCAAGGACGCTTAGAGTTGTCTCCCATAAATCTAATGAGAATTATTGCTTTTTTGCTAAAAAAGTACAACTCTGCCAAAAGCAAAATACACGGTAATATAACACTTTTCCTTCTTATCAACTACACAGCTACAAAGTGACAGGCGTAAGCTAAAAATCCCCAAACCAGTGGTTCTCCTCAGTTTGCCGGAATAAGATCTTGAACATGGGCAAAGGGAAAACATTCCCCAACTGTCAGTCTCATAATGAGAATCACTGAGGTCCAACAAAGTGTCAGGGTTTGTTTCATTCTGAAATTAATACCCAAATAATCCTCAAAATGGAGCAGAAATCAGTCCTGGAATTGTCTTGCATTACTGTAATTATTTCAGAATTTGCCTTGTAATTCAGGCTGAGAATCCTACCGAGAACGAATGGGATGTCAGCTTTATGCAACTACTTGTAAAGGCATTACATGGCGTTAAATCCCGCGTGGATTTGAATTGGTCTCAGCAGTACAGGATTAGAAGAAGCGGGGATTAGACCTTCCCTGGAGGAAATATAGGAGCAGGGGTGGCCACGAGACTCAAGATATAGAATAAATTATGTATGATAACAGGCTGCAATAGTAAGGTGAGAAGAATTGTTTACCTTTACCACTACTCCATTGTTCCGTCAACTAACTTTTGTAGTAATGTTGTGTATCAATTACCACTCCTCTCTCAGTCTTCTATACACATTCAGTTCAATATTTTTGACACAGGTACGAGACATTTATTCTTGTGGTGCAAAGTGGTTGCCAGAATGTGTATATGTCTCAAATAAAATATAACTGCAATCGAAGAGTTGACAAACGTTTGAGCTTGTACCCCTACAGCGGTCATCCACAAGCGTCCTTTGAGGAATCAATGACCTTGCGGCACCATTTCATGCCAGCTAAACACACTGACCCGCACTTCCATTAGCAGCCAGAGGTGATTGCAGCTTCTGTGGCAGCGCAAAGAAGGAAGGAAGAGAGGAAGGAAGACCAGACTTCTCCTCGGAGTCCTCCAAAGTCTGTCAAATCTCAACACACAGACATATACAAAAGTGTGACTTAAACTTCCGGGGGATTTCATTGGCGTCTTCCGTGTTCCATAAAGCTGCCTGGAATTCATCCAAATAAGACGCTCCTCATTCGTCGATAATGATCGTGTTTAACTTTTCTTCAATGTCTCAGTAATCCAGTGGTGGTTGTCCTTGGGCTTTCATCCATGGGCACAATGTAAATAATCACTGCACTCTTCTAACGGATACAACGTTTAGTCCAGAAATGCGGCACAAAAGTTATCACACTTTATTATACCGAATCTTTGAAAACATCATACTTCCTGTTTACATTCCCCAAAAGCATTGTGGGAACTGGTTATGATTGTAAATTGGGTGGTCGCTCAACAAAAAGACATGAACACAGATTTCCGCTCTATGCAATTTTTAACCAGCAAAGTTTATTTATATATAACAACAGTACAAAGTGAATCCTTGGCTTGCAAAATAGGTGTGCTTCATATTTACAATAGGTACACAATAATATATTATCATAACAAAATCAAAGCAAATAAAAAAACAAGAGAACAACCTTTTTTAAATACTTTAAGTTTCTTACAATTTTCACAACACTTTTATAAAACAAGAAGAACAGACAGCCATTATTATTATCATCGTCATCGCCAGTAATTACTATTTTACAGAACTCCAGTGTCTACAAAGGGTTTGTTTACAATGTGTGTAAAATGGAAGAATATTCATTTTATACTTTATGATATTTTGACTTGGGAGTAATACATTGATCGGGATTTAAATTGCCATGAAGCAAACAAAAATGCTGATTAAATGCTTTGTTTTGTATCAGGAATGACACGTGCCAGCCGAAAAAACCACAACACCATTTCCTCGGCAACACATTACACCGAGAGCAACAAAAGTGCAAAAGCATCTTCAATCAGCAATCAGTTTGAGATGAAAAGAGGTTGTGTTTATGACAATCTATCCATATCTTACACAACTGGCAGTCAATTGGGATTCTGCGCTGCAGTAAGAGTAAACTAATTATTCTCTTTTCAATTAAAACTAAATTTTAAACGTTCTCAGAAATGAGCGTACGGCATGGAAACAAGCGATATCTGGCAAAAAAAAAATCTCTTTCACAAAAAAAGGTGCATTCAGCTGTGATGCAAGATGTGTACGGATGGGCTTTCGGGAAGGAATGCAGCTAGACTAATGATGGCGTGGATTGATATGGAATACCGAGCATGAATTAAAATGCGTGCAAAAATCTCACACAAGACAAAAGAAAACATCCTGATATGAATGATCTCTGAGAGAAAAATCAAAGCCACTTTCAACCAATTTGTGTGCCTCTGATTACGTTAGTCACAATTCTGAATATAGGAGAGCTCATGTAAGGGTCGGAAATACTGTAATAAACATACATTTTTCATCCCTTGCAAAAAAGGAAAAGGCATTTAGGTCCTGTTAAAATGATAAAAGCATTACTCCATACAAGCAATGTGAGGTATGAGGAGGATACAATTCTATATGCTGAAATTGGGAAGACACCTCAAAAGGAAGAAGCTCGTTTTGTGTATGTACTGTATATCTGCGCCACGGTGTACCTCTAGATGTGTATTAAGAGGGGGAGTGAGAAGGTACCTTTTCAAATTAAGGAACAAATTACAACGACTCCTTCCCTCTTTTGCTCCCACTGGCCAGACATAGTAATAACATGTCAATCATCACCTCATTCTACATTTCTCCTTGCATGTTAGTTTGATGTTTTTTTTCTTCTCCTTCTTTCCATCTTCTGATCACACTGTGCACACACCTGACTCAGATCAAAGAGCAGCTTCAAAGCCGGAGCAGGAACCTAGAGCTAAAGGGGTTCTCTCTCTCTCTCTCTCTCTCTCTCTACCTCTCGCTCTCTCCTCATTTCTCTACACTTCTCTTCAAACAGCTCAGGCGAGCCGAGTGCTGAGCGAGACAATGTCTGCCTGAGCCTGGCTGCCGCCTCTTCACCTTTCCTTTTACTTTATCTCGCTAAGACAGTTCTCAGCAGAGTGCCGGCAAGGACTGAAAGGACTGCGCCCGAGTCGAGGACTAATAAGATCAGGAACACTAAGCAGGTGGGAATCTAAGGCCACAGAGAAAAGTAGCACCTTTCACCCACTACTGGTGTTTATCATGCGCTCAACACACACAAGTGCAGTATACTGTGCAAACCTTTAATACTACCTATTTTCAAGTACTTGATGTAAACAACAAGCAAACATATATCCCGGAACAAAATATTAAATTACGTATCCAGAGGATGGAATCTCAGTTTGTCATCAAGCAGCTAGAAGGCTGAACGGTAACATCAGCCTTTTAACCTGTGACGTTTTGGTTGAAGTTAGGAGACGCACTCACACAACATGAAACACGGCACATTTATGTCTTTGTGCTTTTCATGTTTTCTTCCTCATTCCCCAGATCCCTTTTCTCCTGCTTACGTTTCGTACCTCTCACAAAACTCACCATTCCAGTTATAATCGGCTCGACGCTCCAACGCGTGAGCTTTGAGAGCGTTGCTCCCTCTGTAAAGCATGAACCGATTTTTTTTTAATACACATTAGTGAACAATTTCAAACAACAGCATCTTTTGGCACTCGTTCAAACTGAACCCACGGAGCTGGAATTCGTATTGTCTGTGTGGTCGGGAACTCCCATCAGCTAACACCTCAACGGGCCAACAAGAGCTGGCATGACTCATTGGCACTTGATACAAATCAAAGATGGACCCTTAGAACACTTCGGATGTGTGATAGCATGCATGCAAAGTACACATAAAGTCCCCAAAGAGATACACACGGTGGTTATATAAATGAGAGTTTGAGCCTACAGAGACCAACTGCTCTTGTGTGGTTCCTACTAGCTGCGAGCTGCACATACTGTGGTGTAGGAGCTATATAAAAGGGTAAATAAAAGTTTGGGAAGCAGCTGGATGGGCTGGGGCCAGGACGGACAAATGGAGTTGTTCACTTGACGCGCTACTGCAAATATCCATGGCGCTCAGTTCAACTGAGCCCCTTTCTGTTTGCACAACTCAAATAGACAAAGAAACAAAGTAAAAACATTTGTACATTCACATACACTGATTGGCCAGTATCAGTCAGTACATACACAGATGATATAACTGCTGGAAAAAAAAGAGCCTTGGACACCAGATTGATGCTGATTTAAAGTCATCCTCTAAATACACGATAGACTTCATCTCCGTTACTCTGTTTAGGTGCAAGCATGCTGGCTGAACTATGACCCCGACAAGCGGAGTACCGTCGACTCTTCGGTGATGAGCCCAAGGTTCATGTTTTCCTGTACACTTGTGATTGGATAAAAAGCAGAGGTTTCTGCCTAAGTCAAGTAGAGCATCGGCCCAAGAGGGGGAGGAGTGAGAGAAGACCTGGACCACGGCCCATTCCACTTCCGCACTACGCTGATGGAGTGTTGCACTTTTCAAGTCTTTATACAACAACACTTATGGAATCCGGGGTGGATTTTTTCTTCTTCAACTGTAACTGATAATATTCAAATGTACAAGTACAAAAATAAAATCTGAGAAATCTGAATGCAAACTCAGCTGTCCAACATGAGATCTGCTCTTCTGCTTCTTTTTGTCTCCATTTCACTCTCAAATGTGAGTTCCTGTCTGGTCGGGGAATACATTTGTTCCTCCATTTGCTCTCACGGTCTTGCAGGATTTTTCCTCAGTACGACACAAAGACACACTCATGTACACGCACACACACACACACACACACGCAACTAATTTCCTTTCAAACTGAGAGAAAAAGATAGGGAGAACAAAATAAAAAAAGAAGCCTTTTTGCTGCCTTCTCTGCTGATGCCATTCCGGGTCCTCTATCTTAGTCTGTGGGCCTTTAGCTGGTGCCATCATGGAAGGAGGTGAAAGAATGACAAACTAAAGCAGTTGTATGTCTGTCCGGCTTTGGATGCAGAGAGGTCCCAGGTCGGGTTCGTGGTGGTCGCTCCCACGATGAGAGGTACGTTTTGGGAGGCTCTGTAGAGACAGTGGTCCTGTCTCTCTCTCGTCCTCTTTCTCTTTGAGTCGCGGCCACTCTCAGCTCTCGAGGGACATGGCAGAGATGAGCTGCTCCACCTTGTAGGCCAACCTCTGCTTCCTCGCCTGTTCATCTTGCTCCAGGGCTGCTGTGATCTGGAGAGAAGAAAAGACGACTGTCAACTCTCAGCCATAAACTACAATTACCGTCTCACTGTTGTTTGCCTCGACCAACCTGTACAGTTTCAATTTATATCCACGTCATGTCACTTCATCAATGTATACCTAGTGGACAGTTGTGTGACATACTTGTCATAGTTAGCATTTGAGTTCTTGAATTACGTCACAGTGACCTTTGACCAACAACATCCTTCAGTCCAATTGGACGTTTAGGCCAAATTTTGGAGGAATTTGTTCCTGAGATATCAGGAGAATGGGATGGACGGACAACCGCAAAACATAACGGGTCACTGACAGACAAGAGAGATGGACAGCCTGAAAAGATAATGCCTGCAGCCACGGCGCTCGCCAAGCCAACCTTGTTGGTGATGATATATTTATTAAATTAGAGCTGATAACATTTAATAGAAAGATGTGTGTTTCCCCACAGAGTAGAGCCCGTTCTTTGATGTTCGCATAGGAAAGTCACATGAAAGAGAAGAAAATAATTACATCACCGCCTTTGACAACATGGGAGAATATTTGTGTTTTAGCCTTTCCCGTTTTATCTCCCGATTCCATTTCTTGTAAATTTGGCATTTGTCAAGTCGTGTTCAAAAGGAATTCAGACAGTCTCTCCACCTCTTCCTTCTCTCATCTAGTGTCTGCCTTGTCAGGATGAATCCATGTCGGGGTGGCAGCAACACACATGGCAAAGGCCTTGAATATGAACATAAAACAGCAACGAATACAACAATATGGCCACGTCGTCATCACCTTCGATATGAATATCTGTGTTTGAGCTTTTATTTCAACATATAGTTTATGGTTTGCAACTGTAGATCCATTTCACATCATACTACATTTGACTGGAATGCAGTGTTTCACTCAATAATTCATGATTTAAACACAATTATTAATTGACCTCTATGATGCAAAGTAATTTAAAATATTCGGTATGAGATAAATAATAAATGAATGTGGGAGAAAAACTGTCACCCACAATGTACCAGTAATTGAAGTTGATACACACTTGAAATTAATCACGGTACATTTCTGCTGCTTTTACTCATATACATATATCATCATGATTTACTATTGTTATTGATGAAATATCTGCTTTGCATTTTGTCCCAAGCAAAAAATACACAGTGCCATGTATATTTTTGATATATTTCAAACATTTTACGAGGTATGTCGTGTCAAGTGACCTAAATGTCATGTTGGTGTCAGCCACAAGCACACTTTTAGTGCTCAGAGGTTTGTTTTTGGTGGCTCGGTAGCTCCACCCCCTCGTATTCAGTACAAGTTGATTGGCTGTTTGTTGTCAGGAAAACATGTCAGCAACATTCTTCTCTTTTTGATTTTTGCATAGCACGGCAAACCTTTGCCTGCCGGCTGCCCAGTTGCAGAACACAGCATCCATAAAAACGCCGACCGTCTCCCACTCATCTGTTTAAGGGCTCTTAAAGGCTGGCAGCTACAGGAAGAGCATTTTCTCCTCCTCGTTGGGCCCGATAGCAATCTATTATTAATCTGCAGCGCTGTATACAGGTGCAGCTCCCAATGCCATCTCCCAAATCCATTTAAGTAGGCTGCAGCTCTGGCCTGGTCAGCCCTTTGTGAAGGGCTGAGTTGGAATAAAGAAGCGTTAATGCTAAGGGAGGTTTTTACACACTACGCTCAGGGAGATGGCAGATACTGCACGATTGATGGGGTTCATGTGTGCAGACTGCATGTGTGCAAAATGAGTGTGAGTTTTGCATATGTCTCCCATGTGTGCATCAGACAGCTACAACTGCAGAGGCAGCAAAAGTAGGTGGATGAGTTTCATGGAGAGCAAAGGGGAAGCTGACTGGATAATAGGTAAAAAGAAATATAAAGTACAGGAAGGAGGGCCAGGGAATATAAGAGATAGAGAAAGAGAAGGAGAGAGATATACTGTGGTCTAACATAAAGGTCAGGCTAATGCTTCCCAGAGGAGGAGCTGACATTAGAAGCAGAATGTCTCCATAAATGCAATTTCTCCTCCTTCCCTATCTTCCTCCCTCTCTTTTTACGCTTCCTGTGATCTGACAGTGCATGTGTGTGTGCGTGTGTGTTGCCTAGGATTCCGCTCATGAGAGCCATACATAACAGATAGTGCACTCTAACTCAGCACAGACAAAAGGACACAGCAGCATGCTGGGAGCTTGTAGACATTAACTGTCTGCTCTGCAGATCAGACACACTGCCTTGTTAAGCGCAGGTCTCTCTAGACCTCGAGGCGTTAGGGAAGTCTACTGAAGACTGAGCTGACCTCACTAACCTTTGCCAGTTATGAATAGTCTGGGAACACCAAGGGCAAGATAAACGAATATTAAAGCGTGGGGCAAATTTGCTGTACGTCTTTTGTTCAATTTGCGCTGGCAATCTGCCTTTAATTAGCAGCTGATTTTCTAAGGCAGCAGCTCATTACGCAATCAACGCCTGGGACAGCCCTCCAGGTAAAATCTGCAAGGGAAGGTGCTCAGTATCTAGTTCAGGGAGGGGGGGTTGATCTGAGATCACCAAGCTCCGGAATTAAATCTGCTGCGTAGAAATAATTACGTGAAAAAATATATTTTTTAATACATTTTCTACAATATACTTGTTGGAATTTATAGTATTAATGAAAAAGACAAAAGAGGGAGAAAATAGATAAACAGAGATAGCGCAGCGAGCTCAAAGCAGAGCAGGTGGAGATTGGAGATGGTGTTGATACGGATGACGTTTCAATAGAATACAGAGCTAAATGTCAAATCAAATTTAAATAGGAAAAACAATTTCCCATTCTCAGCATTCTCTTTGTAGGGTGTTTAAAAATAGTCACAAGTTATGTTAATTTTCAGCCACTGCTATCATGTTCTTTTTCTGCATCAGTTATATTTCTTTGATTCAGTTACTTAGTTCCAGCCACTGTGATGTTTCTCTTTTCTTTTTCCCCACCACAACCTTTCTTTTAAAGACTAAGGATGGTTTATTCAATTATATATATATATATATATACTATCTATTACATACTGGAGTATGGATTTTGTAAGAATTTTTTCGACACTTCTAATTGTAATTCCTGTTCATTCTAATGGTTTTTAATCAAGTTGATGGTAAATTCAATAAAAGCATTAATCTATGAGCTTAATGTGGCCTTACATCTAAAGGCATGATCCCGGTCACGTCCACACAGTGAGGTGTACACCTTATTGATTAAACACTCGTATTGGCTCGGTACTCTGTGTCAGCCGATACCCGAAATCCAGGCTATCGGGACCGAAAAACTTAGATCGATGTGTCCCCATCGCAAAAAAGCACAGGATTTAGTGATTCTTCCAGAATTAAATGTTTGGTGTGCGAGTACATGCATGTATGTAAGTATCACTCACCTCCTCACTGTACTTGTTGATGTAAGAGTAGATCTCATTCAGAGCGCTGAGCATGTTAAACTCTGTGGAGTGGAGTCTGGCCTGTTCTGCCAAATAGGCGTTCATGTCCTGGTCACTGATGGCCGGCATCCGGTTGATGTCAGCATAATACCTGAAATGCAGACAAGGCACTTGGCATCACTCGCAGGCCCTCACTGAGTCAATGTACAATTCTTTTTATAGCCATAATATCACTTTTACGTCGAGTAATAGACGCTGACAAAAGGCTTTTCCATAATCTGATAGGGCAGTGTAGGCATGAAGGAAGAGAATTATGAATCAATCCCCTAAAATATCCCAGATTTTATTGTAAGGAGGATCAAAAAAAGACGTGACAGAGTGGCGTGTAAGGTTCGTACCTTTCTACCCAGCTCTTGTAATTAGGGATATCTTTAGCGTAGAGTAGCTTATTAGATGGAGAGTCTTTTCCCAGGCGGTGCTCCGAAGTGGAGCAGGAATCCATAAAGGTCTGAGCTACCACCGACAGGCAGGCGTCCGTGATGCTGCTCTTATGGATGTCAAACACGAACTGCGGGTTCTTGATCACGTTCACCCAGAAACGCAACGGGAGGCTGGAAGATGGAGAAAAAGAGAATAAGTAAGAGAAGAGTGAAGACATCTCACTTGTTGAGCTCAACACGGATTGAGTCGCCGTACGCCACGGCATGAGGTCCTATTGCATGTGAAATTACTTTTCGTAGTAAGAAAAAAGGCCCTTACCAGTTGCTTTTCCACGTGTGACGTACATCTGTGTCATGAATGTCATGTTTGTCTGCCTGCTCATCCAGGAAGTCAAACATGTATTTGATAGCGAGGGGAAGAGTGCTCCCTCGGTGAACTGTACTGAACAACGTCTCAAATAGGTCGTCGACAAATTTTTGTAAAGTGCCCTGGGAAGAGGAGAGTACACATACTGTGAATGAGCAATTTGTGGGAAACAGGAGTTGGCACTAAAGCAGCCAGAATGAAATAATGTCATGAAAAACCTACGACAAGTGAACATGTGCTAATGTTGATGTATGGGAGTATGATGTATATCTTACCTTGGTAGCTAGCAGCCTGGTCAGATAAATCTCAGAGACCATCTTGCTACCGCGGTCTCCTTCCTTCTGGTCCCCGTGTTCGTGGTTCTTCACCAAGTGCCACACCTTTACACCGCTTTCTAGATCGGGGGTTATCATGGGAGCACGGGAGCGGAGGCTGTCGGGACTGCCCGTGTAGCGGAATGAAGAGTCTGTCCAGGAAACAAACAAAAAACAGAGGCAGAATTAACAGTAATCCTAAATATCAGATCGCCTCTCTCATTTATATCTCTCCTCATTCAGATATTCTGTGTTCCACCTCTGCTTTAAAGGTCTTTTACACACCAGGAGAGGGATGAATAAATGACACAGAAATGTTGAATACATGGCTGTGAATATTTTGAATCAATCAAATGCATACGGGAAGCGTTGCAAATTTGCAAGAGTTGCAACAATTTTACGACAACAAGTTGGAATAGATTTGCAAACTACCAGGATCCTATTGACCCAGAGCAGAGTCTGGCAGTCGGTCTGAGGTAAATTGTTGTATAACTTCAGCCACAGTAAGCAATTTTATTGAGTGAAAGCTAAATGCTGTGGGTGAATTTGAGTTATCACTAGTAAACAGTGACTGCATATGTCTAGGGCTTTTATTGTGAAAGGTAGGAGCGAACAGTGGATCTGGTTCTGTGTTGTTGTACACCGCAGTGCACTTATTACATATTTCTATTCCACACCACGTGATTGGTTGATGCCTTTACTCGCGGTGCAAAATCTCAGAAACTCGACCTTGCTTGGAAAAAAAATGACATCACTATTTCCTAGTGTAACACTCAGATTCTGTGCAAAAGTACTCAGTTAGAAAAACAACAGTGTGAAAAAATATACTGACGTGCCGATTATTTACTTGAAAAAATCCTGTCCCCGGTGTGAAAAGCACTGACGCCGCGGTGTAAAGGAAATTGCTTTGGTGGATAATTTCATAGAACAGCAAAGTCATGAATGGGAGGTTGTGGCACCTGCCACTGCATCGATAGTGGCCTTCTTGAAACTGGAATCCCAGTTGACACACAAGACCGTGCAACACATTTATCTTTATTCTACGTGCAGTGCTCAGCCAGCGGCATTTACAAAATTCTACAAATTTATACTTTCATTCTTTCTTTTAATTTTTGTCACTTTCCACACTCATTTTTCTCTTCCTTTCCCTCTTTATATAATCCCTGCCTCACTGACAGAGACACGCTTGTGTCTGGCTCTTTTTTAAAGGCGCTCATAATTGGCTCTTCGCTGCCACATTGTACCAACGCCATGTTGAAAACACCCTTGTCACATTCTAATCAATGCATCAAAAGATCCCTAATTCGTTAAGCAGTGAAGCCAACCTCCTTCCTCCAGACAGTACATCATCCACGTCTCTGCTCGTGTCCCTGCCTCCTCGCTCTTCACTCCGTCTGAATGATGCTGGTTTCAATCCCCCTAATAAACTGGCATCTACTCCTGACAGCAGGCTCTCTCGAGATTCAGGATTTGAGGATCTCAATGGGAATCTGACCTGGCTTCAAAGGCCAAGCTGCACAACAAAGCTTTTTGCTGCAGATACAGCCACTTACACCCCTCAAATGATACCATCCTGTGCCTCTGCAGGGGCCACTAGGGACCAGGGCCTGAGTTAGGAGGGCGGAATATATGTACTTGTGCGCAGGGTGGATTTGAGGTCCCAAATCCCATCTTAATCCAGCCACTGTTTTTTTTTTTTACTGCTGTGCCGTTTCCTCATCCCCTCCATCCTTGCAGGGACGAGCAGCTCTCTTCCATCGGGGAGTATGTTCTGGCTGATTTTGAGGCTCGAGGAGGGTGGGGGTGGGTGGGATGGGGGCTGTAAATTGAGTCAAGATGCTAAGTGTTGAACGTGAAATTGGTATGAATCCATCAGCAGGTGTCGAGGTGCAGCTGTGCCTGCTGTGCCAACCCATGATTGATGAGGGACGGGCAGGCGTCAGCAGAGCCTCTGCTTTCTATGCCGTGCACGTCCAACTTCAGTGACACAAAGTAAAAATTAAGAGAAGAATGCAAGACAGTACAGCCTCTCAGCGGCCACCGGCCCGCAGCAGCTCTTTGCAATTTCATAATAGATTAAAACATCCCTCGTGACTCGGGCCGCGGTCACACTTTTCTTTTCAATGCAACTTTTTGCGAACAGATCTCAGAGCTCAGCTGTGTGTCCACACGCCACCTCAATACGACCTGCCTGATCGGACAGTGGTCGGATAAACCCATTACATTTCCTATAAATCCTTCACAAACAAAGTTCCCCTTCATCAGCGCTGCTTACTCTTCCTCCCTGCAGTATTAGTAGACTTGTTTTTATTCGAGAATAGCTGCTAGCAAAGCTCTGCTTATTTAGTGATGAATATACTTCATTTCCTATATATTCTTACTAATAAAAGCCCACCTCCCATTATTTCTACAGCTGACTCTTCCTTTCCTGGAGAATCAGTAGACATATTTCATGGTAGAATAGCTTATTTGCCTCTAATTTATTCACATAAAAGTCGGCCGTTATTTTCTTATTTCAGAGTTTATATTTTGAAGCAACAAAAGCTCTTTCTCCGGAGGTGAGGAACTCCCGTGCATTCGGGTGTGATGGGATGAAAAAGCTGCTTTGAAATGGAGAGTGTAACCACCACCTGAGATATTTAAGAATTATGATGTATGGTTCAGAAGTCCAGAAGCTGAGGGCCAATAAAGATATGATAAGAAACATAAAATAAACATCATACAGATAAGGGGTTCTCTCTTTTGTTAGATTGGTAGTCTTTACATTACTTTGGTCCCCTATCATCTGTTTAACTAACACACTGTAAGTAATCTTTAACCTATAGGTCATCATCGATAATCTTCATTCCATATTATTTTAAAACACATCGACTGAAGGACACACAATGTATCCACAGGTATACAGTGTGCTTGAAAGGATTTGCTGTGTTTCTGTATGAGGCAGTTTAAAGGCAGTGTTCACTTTCTATCTGCAATCCTGATAATTGGCCATGCGCTCTCATTTTTGGGGGGGGTTTATGTGAAGTATCATTCACACAGAATAATTAGCAATCGCAAGTTGCCTCGTGCTGCTGTGTGTGTCTGGCATGGGGACACATATTGCACTACAAAACTACAAACGGGTGCAAGTGTGCAGGCAGCTACTGTCGTAGCCCACTGTGTTCTGCATAGCATGCATCAACATTATAATAAAATCGCGGCTTTAAAATCAAAACAATGGCGATATCTCTCCCTCTCCCCTCTGCTTCTATACGCTCTCTCCGCTCTCGCCGCTCTCTCTCTCTCGCTATTCTCTCCATCACTGTTCCATCCCACAGAGTTTGGCCCCGAACTGCGAAGCAAACTGCAGCACACACAGTTGGAGAGAGAAAAAGGCTGCAAAAAAACAAACAAGCCCCTCTGCAGCAAAAAGAAAAGCTGCTCCAAACAGAGCTGACCGTGACTTCGGGGGAAGTGGATTTGGCTTTGTTCATATCTGAAACAACGGCTACAAAAATGTGTTGATGCGCCTGTGATGCAACAAGAGCAACATGATTACATTTGCACGGAATTATCTGTTGATTACATTTAGCATTTTGTAATTAATGTAATCAAGGTCACAACAAGGGGATGAAAAGAGCTATCTGGTCCCGACTCACCGTATCTGCTGATCGAGGTGCGGGACATGCTGGCTGACGGGATGTTGTACGATGAGGTCTGTTTGGGCACCAGAGCCACAACACAGCGGTCTGACACCTGTGTGAAGAGGCACATATAACACGAGTCATCATGGTGATTTTCACATTTGAATTAGAACACAGTAAAGGGAGTTTTTCACCCTGAAAAAAAAATGTCATCCTTAAGGGTAGATTACATGAAGGAATGTTAGGCCCTTAGTGAATAATCCCATCAACAAAACACATCCCAAAGCCCTGCACAACCCATCCCTTCCTGTCATATCTGTGTTCCCTGCTGTTCTCTAGCACAGCCCTGTGGCTTTCTTTCAGCAGAGCAGAGTGCTGCGGCTGCATGATGGCTGTACTCAACATGACTGTCATTGTCATCCCCTTCACAAACATCAGAGACATGATGTAAGCTTTGGGACGGGGATAAGACGCTAAGAGGGAGTGAAAGAGAGCGTGAGAGAGAGAGAGAGAGAGGGAGAGAGAGACAAAGACTGCAATGCTGAATGTCACATCTCGAGTACACTTTGCACCCTGAAAGAAAATGGGGTACACAGGTATAATAAGAGCATTAGAGCAGCACGGAGTCAGAGTCAAAGAAAGACAAAAAGAAGCAGCTGTGTAAAAGATGATGTGTCATGAACAATAGACAGACACTGGGAGTTCATCCGCCCCCTGTGGTTTATATTTACAAAGGGCTCTTGGTCCTGTGTGGTGTCACTTTAGATAAGCTGAGAAAAACAGAGAAGAACTACGTTAAAACGGACAGTTTTTAAAACTGTTTTTGAGAGACTTCTTAACAGAGATCCTTCATCAGTCTTACAGTATAATACATTATTCATTAGACGGCAGTTTAGCTATAAAACATATTTTAAATAAACCACTGTTTGTATGCAACCACAACCCTGTTTTATAACAATTTAAAACATAGCAAACAAAACTTGTGGTTCTTTTCTGAAAGCCAAAACAACAAACAGCTTGTTGGCTGGCATTTACAGCCCAGCCCGAGGAGGGATTTCTGCCTCAGACCTACTGAAGAAAAACAACTGATGAGCCTCCAGTGAAGATATAAACAAAAGGCAAATGCCAGACTTCAAAAGGAATACCTCAAAGAATCTAAGGAACAACTTAAAAGTATTCCTTAAATTAGCTTTAGAGGAAATGGACTCATTCCCATCCCTTGTAGGAGAATAAGCTAGTGGATGTTGGGATGGGCATTTACAGAGTCCCTCCTTTGCTCTCTAAACCGGACGCCTCTCATCCTCCTTCAGTCTGGCCGTCACCCCTTTCTTCCCCCACGCTTCCCAAACTAATCTCGGCTGCGCTATTAGTTGGAGTTGCCATCTGGCCTCTACTGTCCTCGCAGGAGACACACTTGAAACTGGAAATGAAATCTGGAGGAATCCTCTTCAAAAGATGCAGCTCTGGCTCCCCGGCTTCATGGATGGAGGGAAATGAAAAAGGGTGTTTCTCAGAACACGACCAGCATCTTTGACCCTTCTATCTCTCACCTCACCTCCTTCTCGTTTGTCTCCGCTTCCCTGACCCTATAATTTCTCGAGTATCTCCATATTATAGGCTCCTCTAGACTAATGATGCACGGACACACTTTGATACACCAACAGCTTCACCGACTATTCATGTGATACGTTTTCTCTTGGGAGCATGAAATAGCTTCTCTGCCCCCCATTCCATTTATGCCTCCCTCCATCTCTTTCTCTCTGCTTTTTTCTTTTCAAGGCTGACAGAGAGGATAGAGCAGAGATGGGTCCTTGTGATAGAGTAAATGATTGAAGGCGTGCAGATTCGCCCTTCAGGGATAATCCAGTGTGGGGCTGATAGTGGGCAGGTGTGATAAGGGTTGTGGGCCCTGCCTGTGATAAGACCTTCCATTAGACAGTGCAGAGATGACCAGACGGCAGAGTGTGGTCAGCCTCCATCATTCTTTTCCTAGCCCTCTCCACATAAGCCACAGCCCGGGTCCAAGTCTGTTTCCCCCCGGTATCCCAATCTCAGCTGCAGTCGTGCCCCGAGATCATGATGCTTATCACACCTGTCTACTCTGCCCAGTGGCTTGGAAACACACTACCTGTGTATATGTGCCCATCTTGTCAGGAATGAAGCAATTTGCGATTTTTTAGAGCGTATGTGAACTTAACTCGGAACTCGGAATGTTCCTTTAAAAGTGAAATGCCAATCTGCCGGCAATTTAATTAAAGTAAAATGTGTCATTGATGTTTTTTTTTTACAAATGCTATGGTTATTGCTATTGGAGATATAACTTAAGGTGCAGGGGCACCAGAGCAGGATTCATAAAAAATGTCTCCTTTTCATTGGGGAAACAGTGACCGTGTTTGCATGCATTCGAATAACTGGCTTAGTCGGACTGAAATCGAATTATCCGTTTCATGTAAACACCTTTGTTCGACTATGTGCGGTCCGACTACGATCCGATTAACACCCCTGGATAACTCGATCCGATCCGGTTGATAATTCGACTATCGCGGCATGTAACTGTGAATTGGATTAGGAACTGGACTTTGCGTCTTTGCGCATGCTTGAGATCCCGCCGCCCTCCTCCCCCCTCCCATGTCGTGACCCGGAAGTCGAAAGAGTCGAAAGAGACGATGTCACTATTAACATCATGCAAGAATAGTAGAGGGATGTAGCTTCGCCTTGCTCTCTGTTCGCCATCTTTCTCGAAATGTTGATGTTGTTGTTGTTGGTTGTTGTTGGTGGTGGTGAAGAGGTCAAGCGGAAATGGCTGTATCACCACGAGTTGTAATGAAAACAGCGCCACCTATCGTATCGGATATGACATGCTTTCGGCCAATGATTCGAATTACTCACTGCCATGTATATTGGGATAACAGCTGATCCCCCAAAAGATAGCATAGTCCGACTAAAGCAAGATTCGAATTATACCATCATGTAAACGCACTGACTATTCTTCATACATTTTCGAAATAAAAACCGTAATATAGATTACTGCAGGAATGAGTCCCAAAATGCGGGAATAAGTGAACGTTTCTGCAATCCAATTCCCTCGTCTCGGAGTCTATGGTTTTTTTCAATGGGTTTCTGATTAGATGCCTGAAATAAGGCATGTGACCCACTCCTAAGTGTTTTTAACATTTTATAACATAAACTACATCCATAGAATGAAGTCTGAAGCTTTCATGCGTCTTTAAAAAGGCGGTAGCTAATACGAGACCTTGGTGTAGTTTGTTTATAGCCTCGTGCCTCAGAAATACTTCCTCCCTGCAGCACTGCATTACCACCTGCCTGAGATTTGCTATTCAGATTTACAACGGGGACCAGTGGGCGAAGACAGACAGACAGAGAATTGGATTTATGAATAGATAGCGATATTGTGGTATCCGTTGTGTCTGGGGCCGTTCAGAATATCCTAAAAATGCCCCAAGTGATGCCTGCTAGATTGGTAACAGTATCTAGCTGGCAGGCTCTCGTGGTGTGGTCATCAGTGTCCGCTCTCCCTGTTCCTTCGCCGCAGAGAAGAGGACAGACGGAGGTCACCGGGCAGCAGGGGATGGAAGTTTCCAAAGTGGCTTTTTGACGCAGTCTCAGTCAAAGTGAAAGAGGGTGCAGTCTGCTCTGAACTCGTTTGCACATGAGGAAAATGATTCCAGCCAAAACACACACTGCCCATGTGTGCCTGCAAATGGATGCGGCAAACAAATATTAATTTGCATCTAAGGCCACAGTCCACCTGTCCTGAATCAACACTTTGACAAACATCACCAATGTAATTACTCCCGCACCGATCGGTGAATGGGAAGCAGAACTGCTTGAGATTTGAATCATCATGAAAAAGCTAACCAGACTGTCAACTTCACTTCATTATAACGTCCTGTTTGTGAAGATGGTTGATGCTGCCACGTGAGACGTTTGACTCATGTGGCTGTGGCATCACCGCTGACTGCCCGGACGCTGTCCAGCAGGAGCAAGGTTTGTGTGTCTCAGGATAATAGAGACAGGGGAGGTGGAGACGAAAGGAGCTGTGATGAAACACTTTCCTTTGACGGGTGATGGGGTCGAAGATTAACAACAAAAAGATCCAAATCAGCAATCAGCCCCAAACTCTCTAATCTCATGAATCTTGTATCTCAACGGGTATGTGCTGCATGTGTGTGTGTGTGTGTGTGTGTGCACATGCACCGTGTGCATATCTGAATGTGCTTCTTCTTTCTTCCCCTATCTTTATCTGTGCACAAAGACTGTAAAAAATACAGAAATAGAGCAAGAAGGGGAGGGGGGGGGGGATTCCTCAGACTGAATAAAGATTAAATAAAGATTCTGAACTCGTTTTAAATGTGTGCATTCATGTTTTTAATTTTGGTTTAACAGGGAGCTGGGAAGGTGACCATTTCCATATTCAGGTTATGTAAACCATTATTTTCCATGTGGCAGGGTACATACCCAAAGGGATTACTTTTTTGGGAGGCTGTGAGTCCCATGAATTGTAATGGCTCTGGTCCCTGTGTCTTCTCTATGGGAGAATTAGCAAGGTGATGCTGGGTCTCATTCTGCATATATCAGACCCCCTTTCAATACTTCCTCTTCACTTCTTCCCGTTCCCTTTCCTTCAAGCTTTTCCTTCACTCTAGGGCTCTCTTGTTGTGATAGGCAGCCAGATGTGCTGTCGCCAATGCCAATCCTGGTGTGTGACGCGAACACACAGCAGCTCCCGCATTGCTGGCCATTGCCAGCTCATCAAAACAGTAATGATGCACACGTTTCTCTGTTGTCCCATCCGACCCTCATCTCTCCTACCACAACTGTCCCATTCCTCAGTGCTGCCTCCCTTCTTCTCTCTTTCCCACGTTGCTCTGCCAGCATCTCCTCTGAAGTTGCACAGTGTCGGGCCTTATGTTCTGCACAGGGAACCTCAGATGCGTGATCAATGGGAGTCCTCAGATCTGCTATTGAGCGAAGGAATAAGTGAAGCAGCAACGCGCGTGATACCGTGTTTCCCGGAGCATCTCCCTTGGCTAACGATGGCAGACAGACTGCGACGCAAAGGATCGCAAAAAACATCAACAAGAGAGAAGCCCATTATGGTGTGGAGGCGGAACATATTGCACTGCTTCATCGAGGACCAAAGCACTGCAGAGACCAGAGAAGAGGTGCTCAGACCAAGAGAGGGAGAGAGTAGGAAATGAAGGCAAACAGGAGTGCTCATCGCACATCAGTGGGCGAGAAGGAAAACATGTTAAGTGGGTCAGGAAAAATATAAACAAACTAAATTTGAGACAATGAAAGTGAGGACAGAATCAAGAGCGACAGGAGAGAGAAGACAAAGGAGAAAGACGCTGCATGGTGCCAAGTCCTTGGTGAAGGACACTATGATGTGTCCCTTCTTCTAATGACTCCTACAGCTGTTACATTATTCTGCTTACTCTGCTGGGGCTGGAGTTCAGAATGACCCCCAGCATGAGAGCTTGAGCCTCACCAGACTGCATACCTTGGCCCCACCTTGGCTCCAGGTATCCAGCCCCGGCACTCCCGGCCACAGCTGCATCTCAGGCCCGGCCTCTGGTCTTGACCAGGTAGCCCAGACCCGAGCCTCATGCAGTCTTGAAGCAGATGGTCCCCCCTGGTTGACTAATGAGAGCTGGCTGAGCATGTGCTGCGAAAGACTCACGACCTGCTGAGAAAGCCGACTTCTCATTCTGCATTGCCTTTTTTATTCCATTTTATTTCTCGTTGTTATCTCACTCTGACTTCCTCTAACTCCCTGCCGCTCTCCCCTTTTCATTTAGAACCTGAACCGCCATAAATTGCTCTGAAAAATGCAGAACGAGTTGTTCCCCCTCTTTAGCCCTCCACTTTCCCCTCGGTTAAACAGGAGGAAACAGGTAAGCCCATAGGCCCCGATAAATTGCGGGGTGTGAATCTAAGTTCTACATGTGAAGAGACAGAAGCAGGCAGTCACAGCGGGTCTAATTGTTGCCAGCGTAGGAGTCAACGGGGCAGAGAGAGAGAGAAAGAGAGAGGGAGAGAGGGAGAGAGGCTGTCCTCCTGACTGGAGCAGCATACTCTCTCCAGGGAGGAGGGAGAAGTGTCGGCTGAGATGCTGAGAGTTCATCTCTCCTGCCACTTGTACAGTAATTGTCCTCTACTCTGTCACTCGGATTACACCAAGCAAGGGCATGCAAATGAGGAGCAGAAAATTGGCTGCCTAAAAGTCAAGAGCGGGGAAACATCAAAGTTTGCCACGGTGTGTGTGGTATAATTTCCATAATAAAAGTAACAGCAGAAATTGTACTGAAATGAGCTTGACGTTTGAGAGTTGATGAAGGTATCGCACTAAAGCCTTTGTGTATATGTACCTGATAGTGCATCAGAGTGTTGAGTCTCTTCCAGTCATTTTCTATCTTGGTAGTGATGTCTTCATCCTGCAACACCACACGAGCCATTCGCCCCTGGCGCCACTCTGAGGACACAAACACAATCCAAAATTACACACAGCTGCCTTTGCAAAGCACAACGAAGAATGTTATTTGTCTTGATTTTCCGGTGGAGAGGTTTGTGGGGGGGGGGGGGGGGTCACGTTTTAATTAACACGTACAACTTGAAACCACCTTGTGTTCAAGACGCGCATCGGCTCTGAGTGAACATGTGGGGAAACTGTGGAGTGCACTGTGTTTTGTTGCCTTCAGAACCAGTTACCTTGCAAGGCAATTGTGAAGTGCCCTGAAATAAACGTACGTTCTCACATCACACAAAACAAACTCTTTAAACACTTCTCTTTCAAATCTCATTCACCTTTTAAATCGGTGGAACGTCAGACTACACGAGTCCCAAATAGAGCTCTCTTCACACAGATGAGTCAATATGTGTCAGTCGGCGTTCTTGTACGGCTCCCGGCAAACGTACTTCTCTCACTGACTTGGATTGACACGCATCCTAATTAAACATTACACAAAAACGATTTTGAGATGTATATGCAGGCAGCCCGCATGCCTTAATTGGTACTTGTGTCGTGGAAACGGCGCCCCATTAGCATACGCCACAGTCGGCCCGTCAGGGTCAGAATGAAGAGAAGAGTGGAGCAGGCAAGAAGAAAACTGCGATCTGATAAAATCAGCTCCTTTGAAAAGGAGAAGATTGGAAGCAAGTGGAAACAGGTGGAGGATATATGCAGCACTGGTGGAGGACAGTGGCAGAAGTTTAGTGAGGAAGACTCTCTAAATATTCCTTTTTATTCATAACTTCTCAGTCATCCTCTTCCTGTGTCTACTCTACCAGCTGATTGTAGGTGTTACCAACCAGGATGTACACAAACGTTAAATAAAATGTCTCCTCTCTGCTGCTGTCAGTTGTCATTGCAGCACAATCAGGTACAACCCTCCTCCACCCCAGTCACCTCCAGCTGGCATCACAGTCATGCTCTTCATTCATCATCAGATTGCAGCAGCTCCCTTCATCATCACCATCACCACCAGTGTCTCGACTCCAGGGGGATTATGCCTTCTCTGACCTCTGCATCACAACCCCAATATCATATTACTTCAGGATTGAGCCCAATCGCCAAACACTTTTCCCAATGTTTTTATTATGCATGTGTAATACATAATTGTTTATTCTAATGAAGTCTCTCCTGATTGAAATGGCAATGAGGGCGTTGACGGGGAAGTGGACAGGCATTGTGGCTCTCATGCTGGCAGTGACCATTGATTTTCTCCTCTGTTGACTGGGTTTTATAACTTTGTGCCTCTGCCAGATGACCACATGACGTCTCTGCCTGGCACAACATCCCCGTCTTAACGAGGAGGCACCAATACGGACATGAGGCCGAGACTGGCTCAACTATCTGTATCAGGTATCTGTGACAATGAGATTCAATTTTTATGTTTATATATTGTATACATTATTTTCTGTTTAAGCCTCGGCCAATTGGCCGCTGCATCAAAGGGTTTACACTTAAATTATAATGTATTTTGTTTTCCAAAATTGCTGGTCTACAATTTATTATGTGTATAATGGATAACAATTAAATACATTTATATCTATGCATCTATTTGTTGCCTTTTGTTTTGCAAAGTTAAGAATGTACAAATCCAGCCTGATGTTACCTTTCCACACTGTGACGCACACAGCTTATTAATAATCGGATCGGTACTCGGTATCAGCCATAGTGAAGGCGGAAAAGAGTCGAATTGGTGCATCTCCAGTCTAAACTACGCTCTTCAGGGGGGGAAAACTAAGCCGTAAAATCCCAAATACATACAAGTACATGCAGGAATGAACAAACCAATTAATTTCAGGGCATCAGTGAACGGGTGAGAAATGGAGAGAGGAGAACAAGGGAGAGGACAGTGTATGGACACAGAGCCATATTGTGGAGTGATGGACTGCCCGCTGATTTGCATCAAAAAGCGTAGGGGGGGCTTTTGTTTCCACCACCCATGTGAAGTGAGAGAAACTGAGAGGGAGTGGGAAATGAAAGGAAGGTACGGACGGGCGAGGATGGAAGTGGCAGACTGCGGGGGAGTGGAGCCCGCCGTGAGTCTGGCAAGCCCGTCTGCCACCTGGGTCAGTCGGACGGCCGCGTCACGGACGCAACAGCACACAAACATACTGACATGCACACTTCTGTCTCCTGCTACTGTGTCTTATTGGCACTACCAGGCAGCGAAATGCACCAGACGGAAGGATGCAGCACACACTGTCAGTCAGCTTGATAGAAGGCCTGGCAGCAGCACACGTAGGCTGGCAGGCCGGGCTGCTGGAACACAGCTTTTATCACACTAATGCACTGATAATCTGGACACATGGCTAGGTTTTCTTCCACTGATACATTAATCTGTGGGTATGAGGGACTTTAAACCTGCCAAGTGAGCTTCTGAATCGTGCATGTGTGTGCGTGTGTTTGTGTGTGTGTGTGTGTGTGCGGGTGGTTACACGTGTGTGTTTCATACCGAGGTCCATGTCGACGGCGCGTGGCCGCTGAGAATAGGGCATGTTCTTGTAAACGGCGTCCAGTATCTTCTCCTTCACTTGGGTGATGGTGTCACAGTTGAGCACCTTGACGGGAATCTCTGGACTGTTCTCGTTGTCGGGGTTCACACAGTTCAGGGTCTGGATTGTACAGATGGGGAGGAGGGGGAGCGAGAAAAAAGACAGAAGAACAATCACAGAAGGAAATGATGGAGCACAGGAAGAGGTTTTCTGTTACTGTCTGGACTTGTGTCCAGCTTGAGGCTCCACCCTTATCAGAGTCTCCTTGGAGCATGGCAGGAGCTTTGAGAAACCATTTCCGCTCCCACCGGCATCCCAAAATCTAATTTCACACCTTCGGCGGGGCACCAATTTCCGGCTCTGCCAGGGTATTAACACGTAATGAGCTAAATTCCCAGTCAGAGCAATCAGAGCATTGTCATGTCTCATGCTGGCTGCGTGAGTGTGAGCTTTGTGTGTGTGTGTGCGTGTGTGCATGTGAGTGTAGAGATGGGTGTTTGGTGTGTTCCAATCTCCACAACCACCTACCCTGATGTTGGACCAACACTGGAGCCTGTGGGATCATTAGCTTCTTTTCTTCTCCTCCAGCGAGAAAGAAACCCAACACAGCAGAAAAAGCTATGCTATATTACCAATTATTTGTGGTGCCTGTACTGTGCAGTACGTCTTATGGTTCTTCCACCTGTGTGTTTGTGCATATCTGTGAGCCTGGTGGAGTGTGACCTACCAAGGTTTTGTACTCGATCTGCTGGCGGATGAGCTTGTCTTCACTAAGGGAGTACCGGGCCTCTCCTGTGATGGCGTCGATGGGCCCCTTTTCCATCTGCTGCTTGATGGCGCAGTACAGCATGAACAGAGGCTCCCCAGCACACTCCTGTGAACACACACACAACACACACAGACATACACAACCCACAGATTCACACATGAGAGAACATCACAGCATAAACACACACACACATATCCCTAGACCGAAAACACCTACCACGAAAACATGTAAATATCTAATCATGTGCAATCACACTTTTAATTTAGGAAATGAATAAGATGCACACGATCGCTTTATATTTGTACGTGTAATCACATGCAAACACACAAAGTGTTGCTGCTCGGTGTACCGACCTTGAGGAATCTGTGGAGGAGGAAGGCGAACCAGTTTGTAAGCATCTTCTCTGCAACCGACTCCGTTCTGAAATCACAATTTTGTTTCTTCTTTTTAAATGGGAAAAAAACAAATTGAACTCTATTCTTGTCTCTTGATATTTCAAAAACCTTTGGATAATACTAAAGTTGCATAATGCATGAGGTTATGTGCAAAGACATCAGGGAGGTTCTCTTGGCATCCTGGCGTTTTTCTTGTGTGCTGCCTGCAACTCTGTGGACACAGTGAGTGAGCAGAACGAGAGAGGGCATCTGTGTGTGTGTGTGTGTGTGTGTGTGTGCGTGGACATGTTAAAAAGAGTGTGTGATTGAGTATGCTTGGATGTGAGCGTGAGCGAATGTGTTGTGTGTGTGCGTGTGTATTCACGTGTGGTTGAACACAGCAGGACTCCGGCAGCTGCGACAAGCCTCAGCTGTTGAGAGAGACGAGTGCTGTCACAGCCAGGTAATGCCTGATCACAGCCAAAACGATCTCCTCTCTTCCCCTCTCATGTCCCTCTCTTCCACCTCCCCTACCTCGCCTCCCTTCCCAGTCAATCACACATGGAGCTACAGCTTGCTGCTGGGCTTGATTGGGCATGAAAACACACAAGTGTGCAATGACCTCTCGACTGTTTCTACCGCAGAGCACATGAGAGGGCCGTGTGTAGTTCTTATCTCTTTGTTGTTGTTGTTGTTGTCGTGTGGATTCCTGCTCATATCTTTCTCTGAATGCCAGACAAACATCCCCTCCGCCCTCCTCCGCCTCATTAGCACCATCATGGAACACGAGAGAAACAGAGGTTGAATTTAAAAAGAAAATGAAAAGGCAGAACAGCCAGGTGGGAATGGCTAACGAGCATGAAGCACATATGAAAGGATTATTTCTGTGCAGCCAGCGTGGACAAGCACCTGAGGTGAATAGCAACAGCAAGTTCATCTTGTAAAAAACGCTTCTGCCATGCTCTTTTGCATTCTTCGTTTGACACCAATAATTAAACTGCTTTGGATTGGAAATGGATTTCGCCAGCCCACTTTTGGTCCACTCCACACACACACACACACCATTATCACTGTCAATGCCTCTGCCAGCTCTGGAAAGGCTGCCACCAGGGACGAGGAATACGAGTACATCATTTGAGAACATCATTTTTCGGACAATTATTATTCCCACAGGCAATGTGTCAAAAAGCTTAACCACAAACATTTCATTATTCCGTCAATGTTTGCCCTGTAAAATCCTATTATGTTAATTGCATATTCAGAACACAGCACATTGTTTTATCCGTGAGTTTATCAGTGCAAGGCATCCAACATTTTTCAGTTCCTAGCTGGCATTCTAAAAGAATAACTGGTGGATGATGAAATATCATTCTGCTTTTGCAGGACATGAAAATGGAATCAATAAATAACAGCAACATGGTAAGCTGGCCCGTCCGAATGGCTGAGAAAATTAGAAATATAAAACATACTGTATGTCAAAGCAGCTACAGCAACTACAAAGTCAAAAAAAAAAGGAGCTAACGCACGAGAGGCGCAAGGGGAGAAAGAGGGTGGTGGATGGATTACTATTATTTATAATGCAGGACAGTGAGGATGCAGCCATTTCATACAGGGTACGAGAGGATCCCTCCGTGCACTTTCACCCAGCGAATGTTCAGCTGTGCAGTTTAACAACAGGCCGACAGAAAGAACCCAGCTGTAGCGCCCCACTCCCAACGGCAGTCCACCAATCAAAAGTTAGGATGCCTTGATGAAGTGCCACACACATGACTGCACTGCCATTTGCAAGAGTGCGACAGCATGTGATTGTCACCTGGCGGCAAACGATCCCTCCAGTTGTCCACGTGCTACCAATTTAAATAGCAATGCAGTGAAATTTGTTTTTTTAAATGACCTTCTTAATGTAGCAGGAAATGACTATGATTACCCTGGTGTATATGATGAAGGGGCCTTCCGGCGCAATGTGCTGAACTGAGGATTAGCAGCAGTCGCAGCAGCCAGGTATTAAGGCAGGCTGCAAGGTTTTCGTCTCCTCAGAGCTAACTAGTGTGAGGGATGATTATACCTATTCAGGCTCTGAATGGAGAAATTATAACTCTTATGGAGATAATTGCGTGAAGTCGTGGGCGAGGGCTATAAGCAAGAGTCTGAAACCGAAACAGAAGCCCCTGAAGGATAGTCTGAGTCAGGGGAGGTTACAACAGCTACGAGTTTAGCCCATGCTCTTGTGTGTGTGTGTGTGTGTGTGTGACGGGTCGGCATCTTCTTTGGTGGGCACACACAAGGTCTTTGCTTTTTCCCGCTTTGTCATTCTGACATATACAAACACACAGGTGGGAGTATACATGGATATATAAAGATATAAACATACGCAATTCACAAACTGAACCTTGACAATGCAGCACAATATGTTTTGAAAATAATATATACATATATATATATATGTATATATATACTAGTGCTGTGAAAAATAACGCGTTAACTCAGTTAATTCAATTACAGGTTAACTAGTTGTTGTTTTTAACGCATTTAACGCATGCGCAGAATGAGCTTCCAATCCGTCTGTTGTTGGTCGTCGGGACGGAAAAAAAGTCACTTGCAAAATGAGCTTCCAATACACCACTTCAATCTGAACTCTGTCCGCTCTCATGCAGACGGTCTGTTCATCGGTAATGATCCTTCCGCAGGTTCACCTCCGGAAACCTGTTACGACTTTTACTTCCTGTAGATCAGGGTCTCAACACGTCGATCGCGACCCGCCAGTCGATCGCGACGTAGTGTTGGTAGATCGCATGACATTAAAAAGATTGGCCCGCCCCCTGACATGTTCTCTATAGCACGTCTTTGTTCTTTTATTAAACTAAACGTATGTTGTTGATCGTATCTCCACAGCAGCATGTCATTTCTGTCTCTTCGCGTTGCGTTAACACTTATCGATCTCCGTCCCGCGCCACAGAGCTCCGTGCGCGCATCGGGACCGAGCAAAAAAAAGTCACTTGTCAATCTGTCCACCTGTCCGTGTCCGGTGAGGTTTCAGCTTTGCAGCGGTGTCCCCGCCGTCCCTTTCATCACGGCCCAGTTCATGAAGAAAACCCACACAGTCAATTTGCCTCAGCAGCTGCTAGAGGAAGACTAGAGGCCTTTAGATTGTGTCATGGTGGAGTTAATGGTTGACAAACATGAGAAAATTTTTCTGTTTAACCCTCCTGTTACCTTTACATTTACTAACATATTTTACCCTCGGGGTCAATTTGACCCCAGCAATTAAAACCTCCAGAAAATTATTAGAATTAATATTGCTTCCCAAGTTTAAGTGTGAGGTTGACTACTATTAAATAAATAAAAAAGTTGATATTTCTTATATGTTTGACACAGTGAAAAACAGCCTGGGGTCAAATTGACCCCAAAGAACACCGACATTAAACATTGAATGGGGTCAAATTGACCCGAAAGATAACAGGAGGGTTAAACATTCTGTTTAGGATGAAGATGTATTAATGTTCCATATGGAAGAAAACTGCTAAATAACTGCTGAGTTGCAGCACCATTGTATAGAAGAATGTATAAATGTATATATCCGTCTTTTGTCATAAATCTCTATGTTCTCACAAAATATACCGAGAATATCGGTAATATGTGATTAATCATGATTAATCCACAAAAACCTGTGATTAACCCGATTAAAAATTGTAATCGTTTCACAGCCCTAATATATACTGTATATATATATATTTTGTTGTTGTTGTGGACAATACCCCAAATCCCTATGTAATTGCCCTCCTTTTATAATACTTCACCCCTCTCCCGTATGCTTACCATGCACCCCTTCCAGCTTGTATGAGACTTGAGTGTGTTAGAAGTTAATGGAACCTATTAAGCATTTTAATAAGCGCAGCAAGTCCTGAAGAAGGAAGTCAAATAAAGCCTTTTTTGCGGGGGCTGTGCTGACTTCTTAATATCTCTCCTTTTGAATGTCGAAGGGGGAAGACGCACTTTCTTCTCCTCCTTCTCCTTTCTTTCGTGTTCCTCCTCCTCATCTGCCTCCACTTCCTTCTATCTATTAATTGAGTTTCATTAATGAACATCAGGATTTCATTATCCCACATCGTGTTTAAGAGGGGCTTCCCATCCCCCCTCCCATTTCTGCTCTCCTAATGGCAGCTTGGGTGGAGGGGGAGGTGGGGGGCTTTATTAGCAGGCTGTGGAATGTCTTTCAATGAAACTAATGCCAAACACAATACTCCCTCTCTTAATAACTCTGTACTCTGTTGCTCTGCATGGGCGGAGATCTCATTACAAAAATGCTGAGGAGAAAAATAATACAAGATTGAAAAGTCTCAAGGTGATAGAGGCAATGTTCTGTGGTTCCATTAAAAGAACATTATAAAGAAGAGGAGGAAACTGTGTAAAGAGAGTGGCTTTGGCAAAAACTTGAATGTTGAAGATGGAGAGAATAGAGTTTGATAAATAAGTGGCTTGCCATTAAAGAATGTTCTGGCGCGGTCATCATGCAGCAGAAGAGTAATAATGGACGCGAAAGAGTGGCTGTGAAATGACAACAGGCACGAAGCGGGTTGGGATGAGCACTGCAGAGGTCGGGCACCGAGAGAAAAACGAGCGCAAGAACGTCTTCCCCCGATGCAGCGGAACACAATCCAACAGCATGAGCTGCAGCATCAGTTCCACTTAGCGCTCTGGAGATTTTGAGGAAATCAAACACATTGTCAAAGCTTAGATGTTGATATGAGCTTAAAACATATCCCTATAAAGACAAAGAAAGTAGAAGGCATCAAAAATCTTTAAATTCCAAAGAGACTAGAGCTTCTTTTGAGAAACACGCCTCAGAAGAACACGATTGCACCCTTCAAACAAACTTAAATGACTGAAGATATGATATCCCCACTGCAAAAAGGCAAGATACTATACATGCCAGAATTAGTTTTCACTGGGCTGGTAGGATGGATGGTGAAATTGTATCTGGCATTTAAGTATGAGCCTAATAGGAAAAAGAGGATATGCCACAGACCAACTTGAACATAACATTTCACAGACTCCTCTCTGGCATTCAAACACATCAAGCCGACCGTCCTACTCAGCCAATGACACGAGCCAATGTCTGCTGCATTTATTGTAGTCTCAGTAACTACTTCCATCCTGCTTCATATGCCAAGAGGCTTTTCACATGCATCCATTTTCCTTCTATTATATGCGGTTGGCGATTTGTTATTCTCTCAAAAGGAGGACTGAACCGGTTTGTTTCTTTCAGCTCTCGCAGCCACCTTGCAGAGGGAGAGCGGAGCAGCTGCTCCCTGTGGAGCCTCCTCCTATTTACGCCACAGATTCTAACTTGCACACATCTCAGTCAGATGATTGATCAATGAGTCCGACTAGAGTAACATGTCCAACTGAACAACCCCTCTGGCCCGGCACTCCGTGTGCGACTGTGGGGTATCGGGTTAACAACGGGGAGGCATTTTGGTCACTTTGCTAACAAGGTGGAGGGCATCCACCCTCGTAGCACCTACTCATGATATACACTTCACACCATTCGACTTCTTTCAGGAAAGGAACACACATCCATATGAATGGGAATTTCATGAAGCCTGGGGAACGTTATTTATGACCTGCTGGAAGCATACGAGGTGCTACTAGGTCAAATGTGAGAACATGTATCTTGACAGAGAGGGATGCTATTTTAACCAGCCATTCCATTCAATCTACCTTCATCCCTGTAAACTATGTGAGGGAGACACATTCCTCATTACATTATTACAGATTGGAAATGATTACAGACATATCTATATTGAGGGCTAAGATTGTAGCAACTGTAGACTGCTATGAGTGAATCAAATATCACCATTCACAGTAAATTGTACATCAGTACATATTGCAACTGTAAACAATACTATTAGGAGATAAGCTGTGTGAGAGACGTGTGAGAGGAGTACAGATAAAAGGCGTGCTGGAGGCACACAGAGATGGTGGGAGGCAGTTGGAGATAATGCTAATCAGAGGACAGGTTTACATGCAGCATCTTCAACGTGTTGGCCAAGAAACTTGGAAAACAATCAGAAGCTCCATTCAATTTGCTGAATTGCGCGTTCATTAAATGTTGAATTGCTATCGGTTGTAAAACTCCTCCACTGCTTTCGCTCTTCCACATCCTCAACTCTTCCCCACATGTTTTCCTCTCACTCTCCCCTCTTGCCCTCTGCTTTCCCTTTGAGCTGTGGCTCGTGATGGCACGGTACTCCATCTTCTCGCCGCACTGAATGGAGCTAAATAATGAAGGGCTTCTTGCTTTGCTGGAGCAACCACATCATAGCTTCCCTCTGGACCGTGTGCACATACTGTACCTACATTCTGTTCCATATATATACTCTGTAAAGCACATATACTCCAAATATTGCTTATTATAAAGCTTTTAAGATACACTGTTAATATATTACTAATATGTAGTGCCCATGTAGCCAACACCATATATTAAGTTGCTTGTTCCTCTGTGCCATAGAAATCACAGAATATTATTTATTATTATTTGGAGTTGAAACCCACATTCACCTTCCTGCTGCTGTAAGAACGCACAAGAAGAAATTAAAAGTATTTGTTCAAGAGCTGTTTTTAAATATTTATGCCTTTAGTAACTTGGCTTTTCTTTCAATAAATAACCTTTTGATCCAAACTACACGATACATAAGATATTGTTTACAATTGCAGGTCACTGAGGGCTCATGTGGATAACATGCTAACACACCATGACAGATGGAACTATTTTTACATCGCAGTCTGTAATACTTGAGAGATTATGGTTTTCTCCTAAAAGGTCTGCATGCTAGCTTGTGGCCATAGTTCACTCCAGAGAAAAGCATTAAATGACAGCTGAGCAGAAAGAAAAAAAAGCAAAGTTCTTTACTACGACTCGAACATGTCTTGGGACGCAATTTCAACCCACTGTAATATAAATGAGAACAAGAAGCGGGTCGGGCGACCTCAAGCTTCTTCCTGTATGTCGGCGCTCTCCTACAGCCATGTGATGTCGGCCCAGCAGGGACTGAAAGGTTGCTAATAATTCATTTACAATAAAGCAGAGCTCAGAAGCCTCTCTCCATGCCCTGCGCAAACACAATTACTGCCTCAAGACGTGCTCATCTTGACTGCCATCACATCTGTGTGTGTGTGTGTCTATGTGGGTGTGTGCGAGTCAGCACGCTAGCTTGACCGTTGGCTTTTCTTAAAAAAAGGCAATGAGGAAGACAAATCGATAATCCCTTAAATTCTTCAGAAAGAAATGGGGAGAAAAATGTAAAAACGATGGGACACTTAGCCTCAAGGCTGCCACAGCAGGATCCGAGGATTACGTACCACTGCGTGTTCCTAATGAGAGAGGACAAGGAGAACCTGCTGTTATGTGCAACAACAGCTTAATCCAGGTGCTTTTCGATGCTGCGTCGCTTTAGTCCACTTCTCTTTTTGTCTTTTCAACCTCATTCTCCATCTGCTTCTGTGCGTGGTCTTTTTTCGACCAAGCGATTATTTACTTTGACTACTAATATATTATTAAAACAAAATAGAGACACTAAGGGAATATTAACATGAGAACGAAGGTGTTGTTTGAAGGTTCAGCGGCTGGCTCCGCTTATTAGTCATGCAAACATAATCAAAATCATGTCCAGAGCAGTCAAGCTTTCAGAGAGACTGTTCACAGAACTGTGCTTCAAACATTGTGTTCCCTCTGATCTGACTCTATTCAGTCCTTTCACCTGTTCTCTGCCTCCAGAGCCACGAGAGCAGCCGAGAACACTTGGACAAGGACTTGGCGGGTGTTTAAAGTTTCAGCACATCACTCTAAATCCCACGAAAAACAACGTACACTGAGAACCAGATCGGGGGAAAAAGAAGAAAGTTACATCGAACCGTTTCTGAATGTTTTATAAGGACCCGGGTCTGGAGGATAAGTGAGACTGACATTGGCATTGAGAGAGAAAGAGGGAGAGCAGGAAAGGGAACGAGCGCCAGAGAGAGTACGGAATTATGCAGAGAATCGAGATGTTTCTCATGATGCGAAGAGTGCTCTGCGTTTATCTCAGCATATTGTAGATGTTAGCACTCATTACAAGCCTTATTCTGTGAAGCGTCGACAAAGGAACACCGGGGATAATCAGAATGCATCCACCCACAAGAAAAAGAGGGAAGCACACACAGCTCTAAATGAATCCCCATCCATCTATCTATAAGCATCAACATCCTCCTACAGCCTTGTGCTTTGTTTATGTTTTTAAATTAAACTATCCTCTGAGAACACAATCACATATTTACCGATACACAGTGAAACAATATGTTCTCATTCTTCCTGACTGGAATTAATCAAATCAAACGACTGAAACTGAGGATTATGGGATTTCTCTGAATATGATAATAATATGATATTAATTTAAGTAAATTCATCTCTTTCTCCTTTGTAATATGTCAAAACTCCAAATAGTAACATTAATTAATGAATCAATCAAATTTGTCATCAAATAAATAACTTTTTAATTCAGTTGCCACCAACTGAACCAAGACCTCTTTTGACATGAGTGGATTCTATATAAAATATATATCAGACACATAATTATTACCTCTTTAATACCCTAACACTAACTCTAAGCAGCTAATAATACATAACTAAAACTACTAAATTTAAGATCAGAATTTCATATAGTTTACACTGGGGTAGTTTTTTAGGGAAGGCTGTCAAAAAACAAAGGCGTGGACCCTTATATACTCGTAGCTACCATCGCAAGACATCAACAAAATCAACCTGTATCAGCTTTTATGGCTAATTAAATATCATTAATTCGGTATCGGCAGGAAAAATCACACATATGATGTTTTTGTGCTGATCTAATCAGTCACTCATAACCAACATGCAATGTGAGTTCTGTGATGCCTGTGTGACAGGAAATCATTGTGCGCTGTGTTACCTGCGCAGCAGCAGCTTGGGGTGGTTCTTGCTCTCCAGATTGCGGTCAATGAGGTCCGACAGCAGGTGTTTCAGGACGTCGGTGGCGTACTCCAGTCGCCCCTGCAAGGCCGTCATGATAAGCGAGGCCACGTTGCCACGGTCCCTCATGGAGAATGAGCGTTGCATTTCTAGTGTCCGGATGAAGGTGAGCAGGAACACCTTGTTGTTGATGAGCTGTCCAAACAGCTTCAGGGCCTTCTCAACATTCAGCTGGCCGTTCCCTGACACCTGGACAGGAGCGGGAGGGAGAAGAGTGTGTGTTAGTGCTAATAAGATTCCAGCACTAATTTCAATAATAAATGGCCAGTAACAACTTGAATAGCGATGAGCTGAATGCGTTTGGAAAAGGATTGTTGCTCCTCAACTTTCATCTTGACCTTGTCTCACAGAAAATAAAGATTTTTTTCCAAAGGCACCAAAACCCTCACTCATGTTTCACTCCAGCCAGACAGAAGTTCCCACTTGTGGCGAGTAACTGAGAAGATCTTAAATAAATTATTGACCCTGGTCTGTTAAAAAGCACTGTACACTGAGTTCGCTGTCATTTCACTTTAAAGTCAAATAACTTCCTGGAGTCAAATCAACCCAAAGGGACAAAAATCACTTTCTTGGTTTGAGTGTACGTTACCGTTTCTCAAAAGTTTGACATTCAAAATTGGGTCCTTCTGAACAAAAGAAAAGAAACTGTTCACAAGCGTATGCAGCTTACAGAATATGTCACTGAAGTAAGAAGTGACACTTTGACCCTCTAGCACACAAGGCTAGTCTGATCTGGACCACCATCCCTCTATCTAACCATGCATCTTCCTGCTGGGAAACCACCATCCTACATCTCACACAATCAAATGGTGGATCTCTATCAGAATGAATCTTTTCATCCGTGAGTTTCATCCTCTGGACTGTGTTCCACATAAAATAAACTCATTTCCCAGCACCACTCTGGCCCCATGAAGAGGACCAAAAAAGTATTAACCAGCCGGTCTTTCCTCCCAATGGAGAACCTCACAGTCCTGCTTGAGGAGAGGGAATTACTCAGTTCATTACCCCTCATACTGCAGCCACTGGTGGATGAAATAGCCATGTGCTGGGACCCTGTTTTCCATGAGGGAGCTTGCATGTAAGTTGTATAAGGTGTATATGTGTGCTGCCCTCATGGTCGGCTATATGTGTGTACGTTTGTGAGACCAGAGGGTAGAAAGGATAAGTGGCACACTGGTATCCTTTTCCACTCAAGCACTTTTCCCGCTTGTAGAGCTTACCCTGCAGAGAGAGCGGTAAGGGTAGACACAATCTACTCCCTATCTCTCTTTTCCCCTCAATTCGACTTTCTCTTGTCCTTTCTTCATGCAGTTGCTGGCTAGTTGTCTTTTTTTCTCATATCTCTCTTTCTCGTCCTCCATCTTTCTCTCGTTACCTCCAGTTCTCTGAGGACAGGATGATCCTCTATGCCGGGGAAGAGGACCCTCATAGTGTATGTCCTGTAGTCCAGATGGGGGATACCAGCTCTGTCTAGGTCACTGGTCAGCTCATTGATGTCCGTCTGCAGCTCTGCAAAGGCTGGGAGAGAAGGGAGACAAGAAAGAGAGACCAGTTAGAGGAAATACTCGAGGCATGCCGCATGAGAATACAACGGTTCTTTCATCCCCAGGGAAGAAATACGTGAATAATTCTCATATTCAAAGTGTTTACTGCTGTTATCACGAAGCTGAAAGTTAAAGCCCAAGATAGTCTTCATGTCAGAGAAACTCAATATTCCAAATCCCCCCACCCTCCCTAAAAAACACAGACCTCACTCTTCGCTTCCCTTTCTCACTCGATGTTATCTCCCAGCCAGTAAATTGGCTGTAGCTAAGGCCCCAAAGAGAGTGTGTCATCTCAGTGTGAGGCTGCAGGTGAGCACGAGTTAATTGGCTCCATCCTGACTGACTCCTGTTCGGGCCTACGGCTCTGTTGCTCTGCTTCTCCACCCTTGGGGAGGCTCCGTGACTGCAGCCTATCACAGAAGCAGCAGCAGTCCCCTACGCCGCCATCTCCAACCAGTTTTAGCCCTTACCTCCTGGCCCATGGCCCCCTGCGACTCTTGGGTTTACACACCAACACACAGGCTCACAGGCATACATAGAGTGTGTATACTCCTACGGAAGAAGCCAGGTACCCATCTAAATCCACCCTGTGGAGCATTACACTCCTGACCACTGCTAATGGTTAAAACATTTATCTTTCCATTCCCAAGGCTGCCTGTGTGTGACTGATTCCCCCTGGTTGCCTGCCTGTCCATCAGTCAGGACCATCCTGAAAGGTTTTCTGCAATAGGATGTTGTTTTTCTTTCCTTGCATACTACCATTGGTAAAACCGATTAGAGGTGGCTAGAGGAGATATATAATATGTCTTGCTGATGAAATCCCCTTATCACTCTCAAACATAAACCGCACTTTTGTCATCTCAGACAAAACATTTTTGTGATCGAATGCGCCACATCTTAGCTGCATATGCGTGTCCACACTTTAAACTTCAACGTGACCTGGTCAAAAGAGTGGCTTTAAAACACAAGATTGCCACGTTTAGTTTCTCTTTAAGTTCTTCACAATAAAAGTCCTTAGTTTTTATTGCTGCTTATTAGACTTAATTTTTTATACTGAATAGCTCTGCTAATTCAGTATAATAATCCCATTTTCCTATACATTCTTCATAATAAAAGTCCCCAGTAATTTTGTTGATTAAAAGCTTTTGTTTTGAAGCAGTACAATCTGGAAATGTTCAACACCGGTTCAAAGGGCGGGTCCAGTTTTCTTCCTCTCTTCCCATTCGCTCTCAGGCGGGAGAGGAACTCCTGTGTGGGGTGAGATGCTGCGAGACCTCCGTTTGATAAAGAGCCCAGTTTGTGCCCACATGCTGTCCACACCTCACGGAGACAACTGTGCCCTCTCTTTAACCTGAGTCGCGGGCAAGGAGAGTATATTAGAAAGCAACGAGAGCTGGAAGGACTCACTACACGACGAGACGGGGACGCAATGCGGGTTAACTGACTTAAAATAAGTGTTGTGATATATAACCAGGACGATTCACTGACCCAGATTTGGAGACATTTCCACTCCATTATTTAACACACACCAGACCATCAGTAATGTACTTTATTTACTATATACACAAATTATGCCTGTTATGTGATTACAGTCTGCACAAGTGAAAAGCATTCATCAGCACCATTCAACTAAACGAGTGGTGGAACAGCCTCTAACATTACCGGCTGCAAATGGAGCAAAGCTGACCCATAATCAGCCCCCACAGTGCTTTTACACAGTGCTGCACTTGGTCTGACTGCTGACTCTTATACTATCCTAAATAATTACCTTCTTTGCACTCTAGGGCAACTCGTGACTCCAGGTTGTCCATTTGCATCTGCAAGCGCTTCAGCGTGAGGTCATTTTCACGTGACTTTCGCTTGTAGGCGATGAGGACGAGGATGACGATGATGAGAAGGAGGCCTCCGCCGGCAGCAATGCTGACGATGGCCGGAAGGGTCAGAAGGCTGTCAGACATGATGTGGACTGCACCAGGAGAGACGTGAAGACCACCCACATGAATCTGCAAAGAGAAACGCAAAATACATCGTAAACAAGAACCTCATCTTAAATGAGCGTAGTTTAGAAGATATTTAAAACTAAATTTTTGAGACGCATCGTGTTAAAAACAATCCGATCACTAGTCGTAAGAGCTACATAACTGATACACATCAATGCATGACCCAAGTCTCAGAAATCACAAGTATATATTGCCTGCTGAAATTGATACCAAGTGCAAACCCATGCGGCCACCTACATGTTGACGTTGAGAGGAAAATAGTCTGAGGCTTGCACTCAATAAGCGAACAGACAACTAAAAATAATTGGCATGGATTCTGGCAGAACCTTTTGACAGCAAGAGCACACTCGTGCTGGTCTCCCTTTGACCTCTTTTCTTCAGCTGAATGAGCAATGTTGAGAGCACAGATAATGAAGTTTAGAGGCCAGCTATCATGAAGAAGTAAACCGCAAATACAGGGATTGACTGGAATAGAGTGGAAGAGGAAGTTATGAAACACATAGACCATTTTCCATACTGACCATGACTTTATATTGTCCGGTGAGGTTGGGCGGCTCACAGAGCAACTGGCTCTCCGACACAGTGACCAAGCAGGGAGTCTCTCCGATCAGCACCGTGTAGTTAAGCTTCACCCCTCCCGATGTTGGCGGGACCAGGTTTCTGCCCTGTGGGCACGCAGAGATGGACAGAGGGGTGTGAAATTGGAAGAGAAACACACAAACACGTTGGGGGTGAAGACAATAAAAAGAAAAAAACACAAAGCCAATACATCTCCGAAAAAACCCTGTAAATAACATCCCTAGGTTTTGGGCACAGCTGCAGCCAAATTGGACTCCATACTGAGATCAAACAAGGTGCTGTATTTCACAGTGGTGGGAAGTGGGGACAGCTGGCAATCATGGGAAAAAAAATTAAATACATTCTTCAATGAATTCTGAGTCAGGAACACGACTTCTTATAATCAATAAAATGAGAAAAAGAAATCACATAAATTACATATATTTAGCTGAGAAAATAACAAAGAGTGAGCAAGAAGACGTGTCAGCGTTTTGCCCAGCGCGCTGTGATAGGTCTGTGGGGGTTGAACCAAAGACCGTTTCTAAGAAGTTGACTTAATCGCCCGTTGGTTTGTTGACTAGGGTTTGATGCCTTGAGTATGGTGTTTTTGTCTGCCACCATTTTGGCTTTTTGCAAACAAAAGTGACACAAGAGGGTGCAATCAAAGACTGCATAGGACATTTTTAGGTGACTAAAATTATAGAACTAATGAACTAAAAAAACGCTGTGAAAGGTTTAAAGGGTAAAGACAAAAATACGTTTAACTCCCAGCGTGGACAACGTCCTAATAGTGAACATTCAATCACAAGGTAGCCACGGCCAAAGCATACCGTACTTTATCATCTATTTTATTCTAAATGGGGACACACATCATGCTGCATTGAAGAAGACTTGAAACTAGCGAGTGAGACATAAACTCATGTTAACAATGTTTACTGAAGTAATAAATTAGGTGAGAAGTAGGGTAATTTTCTCAAATAAATCAGACTTGTTTTTTGAAGCAGGGCAGTAGAAAGCAAACACTTTCACACTGGCTTTCCTTTTGACAACCAGAGTTTGCTGCATGGGTTGAGCCACTAAATGAAATACTGATCAGCGGTTCCTGTACCTTGAGAATGATGGGTGAGCCTGGTTTTTGCTCCAGGACTCCATTAGAGCTGAGGGGCTCAAAGTAAGGGTTTGGGTAGTAGAGGATGTTGGTGTTGTTGTAGATCAGCAGCGCCTGGACGTTGTTGAAGATGAACCCAAACTCGTCTGCGTGCTTTACTGTGTCCAAACCGGGACTGTACTCTGCAATCAGGGAGGGAGCGAAGCAGCTCATACTGGTGGTGTTCAATACTTTACACACCTGGGGAGAATGAAGAGAGAGAGAAACACATCCACTTTTTGAGATTGTACTCGGGATATGTTGCACCCAAACCGTCGACACGTGCTACGATAGCCTGAACACCTTGAAATTAAACAAGAAATTAGATTCAGTCATCCAGGCTAAACCTAGACAGTTCAGCACAGCCAAGATGTTTGTTTTTCTCTGGGTATGGAAGAAAAAACACACCAAGATTCAAGCTGATCCGTTGTAAAGCGTTGTTTTAACCTGATCTTAACTGAAACACGTTGGTATCAACACCAACACTGCAGGCAGCTCAACAACCTAATCATTGGCAAACCCCCACAATATTTATTGTCTGTCATTGAACTTAATGTTTCTTTAATGGAGAGGAAGCCTCTGTAAAATCAGAAATATACTGCTGCTACTGCCTCCCTGAAAAACACTGGAGGACAACAAGCACAAAGGATGGAGGCATTGCTCATTTGTTTTCTGGGGTTGAGGTATGGCTCTTTTAATACTTCTCTCCAGTTTTCCCAGATGATAGACCTGTCTTACATCCAGCCACCCCTGCTCAGCTTTAGAGCGAAGGGGGGAGTGGATTGATTGCTGTTCAGAGTTTTTTTAATCTCCTTTCACTCCCTCCCAGCTCTCTCTCTCTCAAGGGAACAAACTTAATTAGAGGTAAATATCATCGAAGCTGGTGAATACGAGCAACTACCACGCCTCCAACCTGTTGTCTGCTGCTCGGGAGCATTCCAGGGAGATCAATGCAGACTCATTCGGTGGAGGCTACATCTGATTGTATTTTGCTAGCACAATGCAAGGCCAGTTGGGAGAGTGGGAGCGTTGAGGTGAAAGGAGGGACTGGTCTCCATACTTCCTTTCTTACTTTGCTCTTGGATTTAGACTTGAGAGTGTTTGTGTGTTTTCACCACGTATCAAAAGGTGACATTCAAGAATTCAGGTGATTCAAGAACTTGGGTAAACTGTGTGCATACATATTAAATGTGTGTATGACTACAGGCTGCAATTATTTTAATCATCTTTTAATTAATACAAATAATATTATTTTCTGAATTAGTCTATTACTTGTTTGCCAATAATTGGGGGCCTCCAGTCAGGAGATTCTGAATGACATTGAAAAGACAACACAGGTTTAATAAAAGTGTTTTTTTTAGATGTCCCCAACTATGCCATCACATAAAATGTTTTGTGTATACATGTCAAAAGGCATAAACAAAGTATATCTTATAAAAGAAAAAAATGGTAAAAGTAAAGAGTTGCATTCAAGAGGAAGTCTGGCTGAAAAGTGTGAAATTTCAATGAAAGATATCAACCTCAAACCTACAGAATGTTTGGTAGGTAAAACCTCAGTAAATATTTTATGACACCTGTTCAGAAGTCTCATCACTACGACTCTTCCAGCTCCTGGAGGAATGGTGGGTCCCAGAAAGCTTAACATGACTATTTTGTAAGTCTGTCCAAAAGAAAATACTGTTTGGCGTAAGATTTATACAGAATTAGTGACGAAATTGGGAGAAAAATACTTTGAATTGGGACATGGAAAATCCTATTATTTGTAAAACCTTCACCTTCTCCAATAGGCTTCAAGAAACTAAATGACGAAATTTGGTCAAAGTTGAAAATTCATGTTTTCCCAAAAATCCCCATCTTTCTTTTAAATATGTATTTTAGTTTATATATTTGTTCTCGTTTTTCTTCAACTGTGTGTTATATTTGTTTAGAATTACATTATAAAAAGATGAATGGATGAATCATTTCATATCTAAATATCTGAAATTGATAATATTATTTAATTTGTTGTTTTAAAAAATGTACCCTTTTATTCATGGCTGAATGATTTTTGTGAATGTGTATTTATTTGGGCTGCTTTCTTATTGTTTGCATGGTGACATGCACATGGTGATGTAGACAGGCCAGATGCCCCGGCAGCATCCTCTCACTGCCAGGTTGGAACAGCGAGGCATTTGCAAGTAAACTACAGCTTTGACTACCAGCTGCTCTGCCAGGGATGGATACTGTGGGGTTATTTTTCTACACGGTCCTCACTTTCTCTCCTCTTTGTCTGTCCATTTTACTTTAAGAAATCCTGACAGGATAGAACACATTGTGGGATTTTTTTCAAGTAAATTCAATGAATGAGCAAGTAAATAGTGATGGGTAAATGGAGCATTCTGGGATTTGATAGAGAAAATTAGGTGTTTGGGTTCTTCTGTGGGAGGGGTAATACATGGCTGTCTTTCAGAATATCACAACACTGTTGCATGATTTCTACCTTTCAAGAGATACTTTTTTTAAATTAATGTTTATAGTGCTTTCTGTATACTCCACAAAGGATTTATAAGGAGTACTGAATTTCCAAATACTCTTCTGGATCACAAGATTCGTTTTTACAACTGCATCTACTTTTTAGCAGAATGATAAAAATATACTGTCATGCCATAACACTGCTTCGACTCCAAACAACATGTATTTTCACTCTCTATCTCAATAAAAATAAAATTTGTTCTATATTGCCAAATACAAGAATACAATTGTACATCCATTCCTTTAGGCCATGTGCAGAAAGAAGCTACACATTGTTCAGCATTGATAAAGTGGATTGAGGTCAACAGATAGAGAAAATAATTGGAATCTTGGCCTCATCCGTCTTCTTCCTCTAGTGTTGGATGGAGTCCGGGTGTTTTAAGGCAGTAACACTTCAACCCCTCTGGCTGAATACATTACCATGATCTACTGTGCTGCTACAGCCCACTCCACCATTCAAAGGTCTCTGGCCAGGGTAGCAGTGAGAGAGACAGAAAGAGAGAGAGAGGAATAAGGAATAAGATGGACTGGCTCTGTGGCGATGTGCGTAGGAGAAATATGAGGGCTCACACAGTCAAAGGTTATCTGGAGGCTAACATTTGATAGCTAGTAAAATGACTCTTCCTTCCTGTTTGTCACTGCTCCACTGTCTGTCTTCCTGTCCGCCTGCTATTCCAATGAACTACTTACATGGCATTCATTCTAACTTTGGCTTCGATTTGTCCATAAAGAATCTGAGTGGTATTTAAGCTAGTGCAAAAAGAGAATCAGGAGCTTAAATGTTCCTCTCATGTTGGAAGTGAAATAAATCCTCTGCTGGGTGTATTGTGATGATGTTGTGACTAATTCAAGATACACTCTGTAAGCACTGCGTTGTGCGTCACCAAGTCAAGAAGCTACACTCCATATATTTCCACGGGTCAACGGTGGTTGTGGTTGGGTGCATCTTGGTGGACTCATAAACTGCCTCTCAACGGCTCTCAACATGGCGGCGCCTAAGGCCGCTCGCTCCTAGCTAACAGTGCTAACAACCCTCACAGGTAAAAACTACAGCAAACATGCCGGTAGGGCTAGCGCTGTTTACCTGAGGGTGAACCAGAGGGTGGGCGTTGCACTGCCATGATGACTCTGTTGGTCAGGACAGTGCAGTCTGGACACGGGGAGCTTGCCAGTGAGGCACGCTCACATGCACTAACATGGCCGGCCAACAAAGAACAGGGAGAAGCTCTAATAACAACACACACAGCGGGAGAGTTACTTCATTCTCTGCACAGCCTCCATTATATCTCAAAATAGCAAATAGTTCTTTGCTGTGATATTAATGCTCTGAATGGCGTGCATTGCTCCTAAAAGTTCTGAGTGTCGATAATCATTGACTGCAGTATAATCGGCGCCTCCATTGCTCAGTATATCAGACAATCAGCCTGATTGGCCAAGATGTGATAGGAGCCTGGCACACCCATGTTGAACAGTTTGTTTGATCAGCAGCAGAGCAGACACTCAGTCCAGGCGTCTAAAGTGTGGCAAATGCGGTAGATGAAATCTTTCCGAGACAGGGAAATGTTCTGGAGCGGTAAAATAACCCTTTTAGCTTTAATCAAGATGATGATAAATGCTTCAATTGTGAATCCTGTGACGGATACAGAGCATTTCACAAAGAAAATTGTCTTTTTTTTTCTTTCTTTCTCCCAGTCTCTTTGTAAATCTGTGCAGGTGACACACGGGAGGGAGAGAAGAGAGGCAATTTAGTGTGAGACAGGTGATCATTTGAAGGCTGGCTGACAGACAGAAGCTCTTATTGCTATAGGCTGCTCTGCTGTTTGCCTTTCTCCAGTGACAAAAGGGGAAAGGGGGAGGGGGGGGGGGTATGAGGGATGAGTAATTGTAACCTTAGCGTTTAATGGAAATTCATTCTCTGTGGCTGTGGGGCCAATCTAGACAGTGACTCAGGCTTTTTGTCGAGCTGGTAGGTGGGGAGTTGGAAGAGACGAGCCAGGGCGAAGATGAAGAACTCTTTTTCAAAGCCACAGAAACTGACAAACCAGACAGAAAGCACAGCACACACGCGAGTCAAATCCCATTTCGCCAGGTCTCTCTGGGAGTCTTCTCCTTTGTAAGCATAACACAGCACAGCTCTATCTTATACTTGTAATCACTACTGTTTCATAACTCACAAAAGGTGGAAAATGTGTTCTTGTAAAATGTATATATTGTACCACAAAAAGCCCAAGGCAGTTTAGATAGTTTGTAAAAAACATTGGTAACATTCACTCAGCGAGTCAGACACTTAAGGCCAATTTTAGAATACAGATGTCAGGGTTGGAATTGTAGAGAGGGAAAAGACATGTTCGGACCAATCTGTGTGGAATTTGACAAATGATACGTGGCACTGAGGAGGTTTTTGCGTATGCATGCATGTGTACTAAATTCTCCTGAGATTCTATAAAGGAGGCACGAGATTTAGACGGCTATATATTATATGTAATGTGTGAAACTGATTTAAGTTTGTGTCAACTTGCATGTTTCCGAGTTATTTATGCAACAGTAAATGTGTGAGTTTAGTATGTGATTGAATGTCTGAGTGTATATTTTGTCAAGTTCTCTGACATATCTTTGCGAAATAGAGAAAATAGAGAAAATAAGAACATCTGAAATCTGCTGATACTGAAATACAATATTACATGACCCAGTTGTAATTATATAAAACAGGAGAAGTTAGATTATTGACAAATACTGTACATTAAACGTTCTCTATGTGTTACTCAGAGCATTAATATGCCAAGAACCATCTAATTTAAATGTTAAGATATAGTGAAGTAACGTCCGTGGGCTCTTGTTATCAGAGCCTCTGTGTGCTCTTTTGACATCGGCCAGGTGTGCGTGAGTGTCCTCCACTGGCAAGCTCATAAAAACCGCTCTGCACTGCGCTCAAACGGCGGTGACAGCTATTGACGCTGTCACAGAGGCGTAGCCCCCCCCCTCCAGGTAAACACTGTCAGTGCTTTGTTAGCACTATTAGCTGGGCGCCGCCGACTCAGCGGTTGCCATTACAAGAGCTGTTGAGGCAATATAAATGGTCTAACTAGCACCTTTCATAAGGACATAAAACATTATAATGTGTAATAAACACCTATTTTACATTTATATACTTCTAAGAGGGGGGCTAAAGTGTTACCAATTGTTCAAATTAGAATATAAAATACCTCTTTAGTTTAGAGAAAGGTTGGGAACTACTGTATTATGGTTTTGTGTGCTGCATTAGTACAGTAGTTATTCAGTACTGACATGGAGAACAGTAGCTACTGAGCATATTTTTTCTTCTTCCTATTCTCTCCTTCTGCCTCCTCTCACTCTTTATCATTCGTACTCATCTTTCGTCTATTCGTCTGCCCTCGCCACCAAAATCCCATCCTCTTAATTAAACAAAAAGCCCCAGGACAGGGGCTCAAATGCAATTTGTACCGATTTCCAACAGCCAAGACTTTGATTATACAAGAGCTCTTTGTGCTGACCAAAGACTTCTGACCGCAGTTAATCTTCCATTGAAACCCATTAGGAGTCTCCTTGCCCCCGATCATCCACACTTCCAACAATGACCCCCACACCCCTTTTCCTCAAATTCACAGTCCTCCAGCTAGCTAGGTGACTGCAAAAGCATTTCCTCTTATTTTTCCTGAAGACAATCAAAACTAATAGATATCGCAATGAAACGTGCCCAGCCGATTCATTATATTGAGGCAATTCCTTTTTGCATAATAGGTTTGAAACGGTATGTTCAAACATGCACACTCCACATTATTTTATGGGTGTGCTAATTTGCATCTATTTCCAGAAAAGAAATCTGAAAATTGGATAAAGCCATATTAAACATATTAAATAAAACAATTATTCGGAGAAAATCATCTTTCAAGATAGTTTGGTAAAATTCCAGAAAGACTGTTCAGGCGAAAAGGGTAAAACTATTTTCTGTATTACAAGAAGAAATGTTCTGTTTAAATATGTAAACGAGGCATTGTCTAATTGTCACAGTTTCAGCTCCACACCCTCCTCACTCCCCGTCGTCAGTCTAACTCTCTTCACCTGTTCACACACCTGTCTTTGATCACTAATCAAATCCCTATATAGTCTCCTGACACACACACACACACACACACACACACACACACACACACACACACACACACACACACACACACACACACACACACACACACACACACACACACACACACACACACACACACACACACACACACACACACACACACACACTTGCCAGATTGTTCTTCCTTTTCTATGCCAGACTCTCCAGCACTTGTTTCTAGACGGATTTCCTGTTGCCGACCCTGCCCGTCCCTGGTTAACCCACTAGTCCGACTCCCCGTGAACCTACCAGCCCTTCGTCCTGTTGATACTCTGCCTGCCGTTTCCAGAGTGTGGAATATAAATTCGAAGGATCCCTGGAGTCGAGGGTGAATTTGGGTCTACACACGAGTCGTTACACTAATGCATTAAGGAAAGGCCTCCGGACACAAATTTTAAAAAGTGTTGTAAGATAAATGTGTATTTTTTATGTTTTATCTCAAAATGTATTAGAGCACGAGACAATATGTTTTTGCCTGTGGTGTCTCCCTTTAAACAAGTGAACATGTTGTTCAGGACGACTGTGGAGCTGTAAATTAGCCTGAAGAAAACTTTGTTAAATTCTTAATTAAATACTTCATGCAGACCACTCTCACTGCCAGCTGCATTATTCAGATCATCGTTGGAGTGCTTGAGACAACTGGGTTCAAGCGAAAGTTAGGGAAGCGTAGAAAGCTGGAGGGGCTGTTAGCAGAGATAGTTTTTTATCCAAGCTAAACATTACTTAGCTTGCTTGGAAAGCAGTATTTGGTGTGTCAAGCAGGACCTTGTAGCATATTTACCAGCATGTAGTATTCTAAAAGTACTTTCTGTACTTGCTCTCTGGTTTAGACAGTGTAGTGTTTCTTACATTGATGGACTCTCTGCCGGCATATTTGACACGGATCCTGGGCTCCTGAATCACGTCCAGATTGGTCCCTGACACCATCAGAGGGGTGTGGCCGCTGAGGAAAAACACAAGAGGACCCAATTTAGTTCTATAAAAAAAAAAAATTCAAATTAATTCAAAGGCAATTCTAGACTAAACTTTCTAACCCAGATGTTGTCTGAGTATTCGCCGGCAGTCAAAAATGAGAGCATCAATCTGCCTTACATCCTCAGTTTGTTGAAAAGAATAAAGGGTGGCGGATGATTAAAGATACTTTTCAGATGATTTCGCCGGCTACAATCAACTGGTGCACATTTGTGTTTGAAATACCAAGCCAGCTCAAGCACATCAGGATGCAGTGGTCGTCCTGGGCTTCACAACACAGTAGCACAAAGAAAGCAGGAGGGGTAACTGCTGGGTGTGCAGCTTTCCCTGCAGCTGTTTGTGTTGTAGCTGATGTTTGTTGTTTGTGCTGTCGCGCCTGTCAATGTGGCGTGCAGAACAAAGACGGTACCAGACAAGCGCTGTTACAATAGTACATGTCAGATAGCTCTGTGTTATTAGAGCTGTGGGTTCACTTTAACTGTGGACAGTAAGTGACTATGGAAACACCTTGTGCTATCTATAGGCGTATTATATAACATATGCTATACTCACACACTGACCTCTGCTCTCTCTCTTTGTCTAAATAAAGTATCTTTTTATCTATCTATCTATCTTTCTATTTATGATGACCGATATGATGGTCCTTCCTTCATTCCCCCTCTCTTCTCCCTCTGTGCCATCACACTTCTGCTGCAGCGTCGCCTACACTCTATCTCTAAGCCCAAGCCATCTGCTGTGGACTCACACCTCTGATAGCACATTGTTCTACTAAGCCGCTATTTCATCTTCATCCCTCTCTTCCTTTTAATTAGTTGTGTATGTGTCTATCCGCCAAAGACCTTCAACAGATGGATCAACATTGAATTCGATAGGAGAATATCAGTCTCGACAGTAACAATCCGCCCCAATCTTTGAGCTGTGGAAGTTCTATCAGATCCACACTAATTGGAAGAGAACCGAACAGTAATTGAAAGTGGAATATTGACTTGAGTCTGCTTATTGCCACCGGCCTGCACAGGTGGTGGGGGGGAGGAAATCCTTAGTCTGGGTGACAGAAGCTCAGGGTTGGTTGGTGAGGATGTGGCTATACAATGGAATCCCACATGTACAGTCTGTGAAGTCTCTGCTTTACCTTGCAATGCTCCAATCTGGTTCGATGCGCTGGACAGTGGGGTCCTCTATGTACTCGAAGGTGAGGTTCTCCCTGATCTGGGCGCGGTCCACGCTCACGCTGATCAGCACTTTGCCAACCCCAGACAGGGAAGGGGCGGAGTAACACACTATCTCCGTCATGGTCCGTCTACAAGGGAAGCATAATAGGAATGATTTCAATCCGTACGTATAGTAATGGACATTTGTACAAAAAGCTATACGCGAGTGCAGAAAGTATCTCCTTGTTTTAATAAGTAGCACTAAAAAGAATACAAATCAAGACCTCTAGTAACTGAATGGAAGACAAGTGTTATATATAAAAACACTTAAACAGACTTTTCTGAGAGTTGTGATCTGTCTGGCAGATACCCTCCACCTCTGTGCATCCTTCTCCAATGCTCCATGTTCCTCCTGCCCACTCCCTGAATTTGTTCCACTTCATTAGCAGAGAGCTTGTTGTAGAACGGCCCCCCAACCTCCTCTCCCTCCCCATGCCAAGAATACAGTGGAGAAACACAAACCAGTAATTATCCCCATATCTCATTAAAATTGGCTTGACTCCTCAACCTTACAACATTACAGTCAGCCTACTGTGGCGGGGCCGAAAATAGATGCCGACAGCAGAGCAAAGTAGAAGGACGACGTGTGAGAGCAACTAAGAGAGGGAAGGAGGGACGGTGGAGTGAGATGGAAGAACAAATCTGAGAGTCAAGAACATAAAGAAAAACAGGGGTGTGTGACCAGATAAACAAATTGATAGAGAGATATAATGTGAAGGAGGGGGTTGGATAAAAAGGAAGAAAGATCTACAGGAGCACCAGGATTTCTGGAAGCTATTATTACAGAGTTTAATGCAGCAGGTCATCAAAACCATATTAAGATTTACATACGTTTCTGAGCGAGAGAGCAAGAGCCAGAGCGAGAGAGAGACTTTCCCCTCTGAGATTTCATAGTAATATCAAGGGGAAAGAAATACCAGAAAGCCTTGAAATATAGCAGCGTCTTTAATGGTAGTAATACACATCGTCATCTAGGGAACAAGAGCTCTTGTTTTTTTGTCCTTTTTCATTTGCTCAAAGCATGCTATATATCTACACGTTTCTGACAGTGATGAATGTAGCTGCTCAAAAAAGTGACAGAGACACTGAGTCAAATAATTGTGATAATAGCTGTAAATATGTGTTAGCTGTAGGAAAAACAAAAAAAAGACAAATAAACAATGACATCTCGTTGTTAATTTTTAATTAATTTACTTCTTTAATTAACTTACTGAAGGGGACAATTCAATATTCACAGTGAGTGGATCTGTTTCACTTCCTAATTACACTGTAATGATATAACTGTAAACTGTTGAATTAAAATGTGTGTCTTTCATTTGCTTTTTTAGAGAATTAATTTCCACCTCACCTTAAAGTCTGACAAAGAGCCTTTGTCAATGAATAGTTTGTTTTAAGCAAAAGCGAGATCAAGCAGGCTGTTTAAGCACATTAACCTTTATGGGCTTCTGATAGCGCTGCCACAAGAGCAAGGTCTCACCCAAAGAACTCGCACGTCTGGTTTCCAAACTGAACGTTGACATTGCTGCCGGCGCCGAGGTTTTCTCCCACTATGGTTACTTTCGTGCCCCCGGACTCTGGACCTCTGCTCGGGGACAGACCTGTGACTGTGGGAGTCTACAAAACAGAGAGATGCAGGGTAAGAGAGCAAATGGAAGGAAGAGGAAGGGGCAGAGTGAGAGAACAAAGCAAGAGACCAAAAGGCAGAGTAAAAGATGGAATATGTTCTCGGGGCAAAAAGGGCAGCATTTCTCTGGTACCTCTTGGCACCTTTACATATTATCACAGAATCAAATTACAGTTATTCATATTTCCAGGCCGATGAAAGTAGAGCGCAGCGCTGGAGGGAGAAAAGAGGATAAAACAGGAGCTCTTAGAGTCCCTGAGAGATCCTCCTCCTGTGTGTGTTTGAGTGAAGCTTTTTAAAGACAGTCTGAAAATAACTCGTGTTTCCAGCTGCTGGCAGCTAGGTCGCCGTCACACAGACGGATGGAGAAATAACCAAGCAGAGAGCCCGTCATACCGCAAAAAACACATGTACACACACACACACACACTCAGCAGGGTTTTTCCTGGATCAAAATGGGTCTTCGGTGCTCCCAAAAAAAAATCTGGATCGGGCACGTCGGGCTGTTGAGTGAGTGATCAGCAGCTGGCCGCTCTGTTGATTCGCGCACCTCACAGTTGCGTATTGATCAGACAAGAAGACACGCTTATCAACTCGATTACTCTTGATCAAAACAGAACGAGGGTTCGGCTGTAGCCGACTTGAAACATACTATTGAGAACATATTCGCTGACATGCACGTGATGAACACAGTTTGTTTTTTTCCATCGCTGACTTTTTTTTTGCCTTAGGCGCTCGGGATTTGTCATAGGCGTTCGGGAAAACGGCTTAGGCACTCGCCCACATTTTCTCTATGCAGGAAAAACCCTGCTCAGTATTGTAGGCTAGAAAAGACAGTCACATTGTCTTTTTGGGAAACCTGAAGAACGCTTCAGTGATGGTTTCTTTTTTTCTTTTTTAGGTGGCCTGCAATACAAGGGAATTGGAAGTGGAGCCAAATAGGCTGCGTGAGAATATTCTCCTGGTAGTTCCAGTGCATCTCAGAGTAGCAGCTGTAATATTGGTGAGAAAAAGATTCATGGCATTTACGACAGAGCATAACAACTGTCAGCGAAGTGTGACTTCCAGGAAAGCACGCAAAAGCAGGTAACCTGAAAGCAACAGTGGTAATTACTGGCTGCTGTTAATTGTTAAGGGAGTGCTAATTGCGAAGGTGTGAAAGAGCGCAAATGGAAAAAGAAGATTATCTGTTAGCTGCAGGCTGAGCAGACGGCGAATGACAGACGGGGAAATGTGTGCACAAACTTGTGAGTAGATAATGTTTACCTGCAGAGCAAGTTGATTGTTTATGTTTTTCTCTCCTTCTCTTTTATGACCCCGCACAACTATCCAATCACATTTCGTCTACTATTTTCATTTCCCACTATTGCCTAAGGCAGGGCTCCAGACTAACTTTTTTTACTAGGAGCACAGTAGCCCCTAACTTAAAATTTTAGGGGCGCAAGCAGAACATTTAGGGGCGCACACAGGGTTTTTCCTGGGTCAAAATGGGTCTTCCGTGCTCCCCAAAAAAAAAATTGGCGCGCTATGCGCGCACCGTCTGTTCATGCAGGTCGAGCTATTGAGTGAGTGATCAGCAGCTGGCCACTCTGTCCATTCACGCACCTCACAGTTGTGTATTGATCAGACAAGAAGACACGCTTATCAACTCCAGTGTTTCCCCTACCATTATAACAGGTTAAAATCTCCACCCGCAACTCTGTAATTTTTGTGTAGCATTATTGCCAAGGACTGAGGAAATACATATATAAAGCAACTCAAACATTAAAGAAATTACCGATTTCTTTAAACATTTAGGACTTTTACTTTGAAAAATGTCCTAATTGATACATTAAAATTGTTTGATTGCTATTGTAGGGGATTTCAGATATGTATGGAACACATCTGCATTATTCATTTCCTGGAACTCTTGGGGAAATCTATTTACAGGACTTTTCTTAACATACAAAAGACTGACTAATTTTTATAAACTCTTCCTTGGTCCAGTAAAAATGTTTTAATGTTAGCATAATTTAAGCTAAATCTCAGAAATGATCTATAAAGATACATGAGTTCATTGTTTACTTTTATATGTTCGTGTATGATTTGTCGACATCTTATTTTGATAAACGGATGTTGTTTCACGTGGTTCTTTCCGCTAACTTTGCAAAACCGGATGTTGTCACTTAAATCCTTCCGCTAACTTTATCAAAATCCTCGCGCGCTCCCGATCCAATGTGTTTACCGTGAGCATCAGTCTCTAGGGGCTCAGACATGTGAGAGTCGACTGAGTCGACCCAGAGATTCAACTCGGGGGACGGGGACGCCGCTCGGTGGTGAGGATCCCCTCGTGGACCTCTCACTCTGCGGCCAACGGCCTCGTTGTGTCTCCGTTGCGGTGCGCCTCTTTTCACACATTAGCCCCCCCCACACACACACACAGGCCAGCCTTCTTCTTCGGTTTTCGTCTCCTTTCTTCTTCTTCTGGAGTTAATGTCGGTTAGCAAACCAGTCATTCAGGCATTATCGCTAACTGTAGTGGGCTGAAGTGTAGAACAAGTTTGTAAGCAACAAAAATATTTAATAACAAAAAAAAGAAATCTGCTAATTTACTGGTCGCGCATGCGCGAGTTGATGAAAATTTTACTCGCACTGTGTCTAATTTTAGGCGCAAAATGCGACCATTTGGTCGCAGTCTGGAGCCCTGGCCTAAGGAATTTACCTAAATCACCGCAAGAGCTCGAAGAAATCTGATATTTTTCTTCTTCCTTTTTATTCCATCCATTGAGCAATGCTGAGCGTAATGCAGCCCAGCCCGTGAGTTGTAAAGAATATATTGATTTGCAAAACAGCTTTGAACATGATGCTATATTAATTTAGCCTCACAAACCTATATCGATAAAAACAAACAGCATCCACAAGCAGAGAGATGCAGAGATGAGTCATGGAAACTTTCTGCTGTTTATGGAAGAATGCTATTTCTCAAATGAGAAGCCAGCATACACAAAGAGCAGCTTAATTATACTGTCGGTAAGCATGGCAACTCACACATCGTTATTTGCCTGTGGCGCATACACAATTACTTTGCGAGGTAATTGAACTAACTGCATGTTTTGTTACACCTTAATGTGGCTCCTTGGTTCGTCTCACACTGAGTAGAGCACATTTTACAAATGTTTTATCATATGAGGAGACAGAGCAACATGGTGTGATTGCAGTCATACCACAAAGGAGAAGAGTTGCGAGGAGCGAGCCCTCAGTTCTGGTCGGCACTCTCCAATGCACAGCTGGATCGGACCAGGTCGACTGTCTGCAGGAGCGGCATCCATCTCACATATAATCCTATAAAAGACACAAAACAATTCATCAAAATCACTACATAATAGATGAAATGGGAGAAAAAAAATACGAGCTATTTGAAAAACGTCAGCTGAACTGGAGAGAACTCAATCTTTCTCAAAAGAATAATTTAAAGCGCAGAACTTGCCCATGGGTTTAAACGCTTGAGAGAAGTGGCGAGAAAGTAATCAAAACACGTCTCTGCTTGATATCGATTTATCTTATCAATGCAGCCTTCTTCTGTTGTCTCACTCTTTTCATTACGGGACACATCCAGGCATCGACCAGGACCCCCCCCCCCCCCCCCCCCCCATGGCAGTCTTTAAATGAGACCTCCCTTGGCACTACAGCACACCCAACCCGGGTGAAGTACATTTCCCATCAACAACCAGGCTGCTGTGGTGCTGTGCCAGCAGCGCGGTACAAGTGATGTAAGTCACGCAGCGGGATCAATGCAGCTTTATTGTGCCTTGTGATCAGGTGAGACCAAAGCGCTGCAGGTGATAAGATCAAATGACATAATAAAATAAGGACGTCTATTGATCAGCAGTGCCAGACAGTTTCTAAAGCACAAGACACAGTATGTAAAAATGGAAAGAGATATAAAGAGATGGAATATGTGGAGACGAGGCAGATGGCAAGCGCAGAAGCAGACGAGACGTTTGATTATTGCTTTCTGGTCTATCTATCTATGTAATATTTAGAAATTGTTTTACTAATGTTTTCTCTTACAGTTTGCACATATTTTGGTACAAATTTACAAATATTTAATGTAGTTTTATGAAATGTGAATAAGACAATAAACTGTTTATAGTATACTTATGTAATCAGAATGTATTGTTATTGGTTTTTTTTTCATGATGATACAATTTGAAGTTATTCACAATATAGTTTACATTATTCATTCTTATCAATTATCATTCCATGTTTGTTAACAGTAAAAGACTTTTAACTTACTTTCAATAAACTATACATTTAAGATTTATTAATGATGGCCATTATGTTTTACCCAGAGAGCTTTGTTTATGAATTATGTGTAAGACAGCAGCTAAAGGAGGATTTGCTCATTGACAAAACTGATATTATTTATATTATTACACACAAAAGTTGAGACTTTTTCCTCAAAGCAGTGAGTGTCTTTCACACACTCTTCTGAAGTGGTTCCATAAAGGAACCATAAATATGTATTGATATTTCTTTTTTTGGTCCGATCCAGCCCAGTTCATCCTGGTGACCGAATAAAGACTGAAAACAAACAGCAACAGTCAGATAAGGACGTGTCGGTCAGTATAGATATCTGATATCGGTATAAATAGCTGGATCGAGTATTGTGACAATGGACCGACTTGGCATCCGATAACATTATTCTTATTAATAGCAATTCGGTTCATTTCTATCGATATATTCTTTAATTACATTTTGTTTATATAAATGAAGAAAGCCATATTAATTACATCCTGATGTTACCTTACACACAAGAATGACCCTAGTGCCTTCATACAGCGTATTAATTACATGCTGGTATCGGATCGGCACTCGGTATCAACCAATACCCAAAGCCCAGGTATTTAAATCAAGGCTGATAAAGTGGGATTGGTGATCCCAAAAAGGCTCTTAATAAATCACGAAGATTCCAACTCTTTTAAAGTTCGACTAAAGGGATGATAGGTTGTTTTTTAAAATGTTGCTCAGTCAATTTTGTCTTCTTCATATATGCCATATAAATTAACTCTTTAGCTTGTCCCCAATTGGATTAAAGTACTATCAGATCAGTACACTGCTGACAAATGGTCCCTCACAGCCGAGTGGCACACAGTGAAGAGATAGGAACCACGCAGTATGTCATCCTCACTATTCATTCAAACATTATATCTCTCATTATATCCTTCTGACAACGAAAAGGGGGGCAATGGATTGTATTTATCATATTGGGTTCTGGTTTATCCTAAGGCATCCGGGCCAAGACTTCTGCTTGTTGTTCACACTCTGATTGGCAACTTGAGATACACAAGACCGGAGTTGGACTTGAGAGACCACCGGATTGTTTTGAAAGTAGCCAGTTTAACTTTAAACCAATAAAAAGCTACAAGAACGCTTCAGAAATCTCAATCGTGTCCGGTTGCCTTCACATTCTGCACATGTTGAGACCAGTATGTGTGTGACGTATGTGTTGTAACTGCACTATAAGGCTGACAGTGTGTGTGTTACAGCAATGGTGCAGTGACGAGCTGTTCTCCTTCTGAGGGCAGAAGTAGGCCAAAGAAAGAATTAGGGTTAAAGTCTCCTCTGAGAGCCATGAGTGTGATAGCTTCTGCTTGTGTGTGAGTTTACATGAGTGCGTACGAGTATGCGTGTCAGCTGTTTCTCAGTGTGCAGCTAAAAACTTTACACTTTTCTCTAACTGACTCCAAATCATTGGAGGGAGGATAATTTCACACTAAATGGCATTTAATATGCTGATTATTTCTTAACATGTATTTACCCTTTAACAACACAGCATAATATATCTATGTTTTTCCTTATTTCCCTCACCAATGAAATCAATCCAGAAATGGAAAGAGTTAGGGTAAAGCATCTTAGTTTCCAGTATGTGGGTAATATCCTTGCTTTTCCCGTGCAAGCTCTGCATCTCCTGGGAGGTTTAAACCGAAAGCTTCTGGGTCTCTTAATATGCACACTCTCTGGGCAAGTTGTGGAGCATGGGCAACGTTTCATTAGTTCAGGGTGAGCGGAACAGGCTTTAACGTGATGCATGCACAGCATGGGACAATTAGGGAGGTAAACACAAGTAAACACACACAGCTGTTGTGGGATTGCTGCCGACTAGATGAGCTACTGAGAGAGAACCGGCTCGAGTGCTGCAGGGGGAGAACAGCAATGTCAGGGGCAGATTGTCTGGACCAGCTCTCCTCTTCATTAAGGCAGAGATGTTGGGAAGAGCAGCATTGTGTCATGTGTAAAACAACGTTTATTATCTGTTTAACCCCACATACACTATATCAAGTGTAGTTTACAAAATTAGATCATTAAGAATAATTAAACACTGGCCATGCTGCATTGGGAACAAAATATGCCAAACCATTTTTAGTAGCCCTTTGTATGACGCCCATGTCCACTATGCATCTCAAACACACTTAAAATGGCTTATAATCTGTTTATAGCACTCATAAATATTCATAAAAATAACCAGAACACATTATAAAGCATTTGATAATGACGTACAAGGTAGTATCATGAAACATTTTAGTCGCTCACTTACTTTTTTGATAGGATCAGAGTTAAGCAATAAGGTATGAGAGGCAGTACTGTATCGTCAATAATGTCCGCTTCAAGGGTTTTGTTAGGCCCGACGCGCAGATGAGGCCCGGCGAACCGTTGAACAGGACATTATTGACGTTATAGTACTGCCTCTCGTACCTTATTGCTTTTATAATATGGTTGCGTGCAACATTATAAATAAAAAGTAAATAGTAAGCTGCCTTACTAGTTATCGCCACCAAACGTTGTGTATCGTATTTCAGTAGCCGAGAGAAAATAGTCAGTCTGTGAATATCTTTCCAACTTTACCGAACTGTGTTTTGTCGTGTCCCTGACGTTTATGGGTTTTTACAACGCCAACAAAAACATTGTTTGCGAACATGAACACGCTTCATCACACACCAGCACCGACTCAACGTTCAGACGTAACTGCTGATCCCGTAGCCTTTGCTTTAAGACTTAAAAATGGTTTTCACATTAAAGCACTTAAAGTTTAAGTGCTTTAATGTGAAAACCATTTTTTTATAACACAATTATTTTTTACTTTGGTTTATAAAGGTTATAAAGGTTAAAACAAACAACAACCACTTAAAGTAAATGAGATCACATGACAATGAGTTATAAGAGAGATTATAATGCATTATAAAAATATCATTTTCAATAGCATTTAATAACAAAAGGTATTTTTAAAATCAGATTTTTAACAGCATCTAACTAATAATAGTTGTTGATGTAATAATGCTTGTGCTTACTGTTCAGCGATGATGTAGCCATCCTCTACAGGGGTACACCTCACCCCAGCCACCTCCACGTTGCCCACCATGTCTGAGAAGGCCAGGCCAAGGTTCGTGCCGTGGATGGTCACCCGTGTGCCTCCCTCTGGCGGCCCAGCCACTGGGGTCACCTACAGAGCACACAGTCAACAATGAGTCAGGAAGAAACCTGTAAACGCTTTTGGTGTCTAAACGTGAACTGAATGATGTTTTCTCTTCAGTTATGGACCTGTCTTGACATCATAAATGGAAACAGGTTTCCATGCTCAAGGCTAAATACGTTCTCACGGTCCAGGTGGCTGTAAAAGCAATTAAGTGCACTCCCCACGCCTGTCAGAACAACATGCCATGAGTCATTGTGCCAGGAGCATGCTCTCATCACAAGACTAGCTAATGGCACATGTTTAAATATGGCATCCATACACATGCAACTTTTAAAACTTCTGCAACTACTCCTTTCTATATGTACTATATTATGGTGTTATAAAATTGAATTCACATTTTTTACATTTAATTTAACATTCTGGATAGCCGGTGCTCATAAACCACTGCTGTTGCCATAGATGATAAATCTAACAGGGTGCCATATTAATGCTCAGTGCAGATCACCTTCTCATAAAATACAATATGGCTACCCAGCATGACCTTGGCACAGGGTGCCACACTGCCTTCTGCGCTGCAGAGCCCTGTTGAGCCTCCGACATGGCCATCATCCAGCCCTTTAAACAAGAGAGGAGAAACGGAGGAGTTGGAAAGAGGAGGAAGGAGATAAAGAAAGACCAAGAGAGTAGGCCAAACGGTTCAGTGGACAGGGACGTTAAGGAGAGAGAGAGCGGACTGACAAAGAGGAGGGCAGCAGGGAGGAGGTGGCGGTCTCTTTGCTATGTGGAGCTTCTATATAAACAATCAATATGTTATTACTGCCCATGCAAGCAGAAGGGGAAGAAAAACAACAGTCAGTCAGAGTTATGCCCGCTTACTGAGCCGCAAAGTGCCACGTTACTCCTTGGGGTGGTGCGGCACACCCTCCCCACCCGAATCCCGACACCCACCAGGGCATTGCAGCTTCCCAGTGGGACGCTGGCATTGTAATCTAGATTCAGTGGACATTAATTGCTCTGGATGTAAAGTAAGTGTGTCACTGCACCGCCTGAGGGGTCTGAATACATGAATCTTTTAGCACTGCTTGGGCATGCAGGGTATAGAGGGGGGGAAAACATAATGGCTAAATATATCCATGTCAGGCGATGGCAGCAGCTTTTCGAGTAGACTTAGTGATGGTTACATAAGCAATGCAAGGGCCAGAGAGAGAACGAGAGAGAGAGATAGGAGGGCATATAGGAGAGAGGGAGAGAAAGAGAGAGATGGAAGTGAAAAAGTAGATAGTGAAGAAAAGAGAAAGGGACAGAAAGAAAGAATGGGGCAGAGCCAATAGGATGAGCGACAGAGGGAATGTGGATGCCACTCTGTTCAGTCCTATCAGCCATGATGGATGACAGGTGAGGCAGGTATGGTGACGAGGCGGCAGTGCTGTATCCCAGATGGCCATGCTAAAAGCTTGGGAGACCTTCTACTTCTGAGGGTGAAATGGAGCTCTTCCCACGGTGGACCAAGGACGGGAAGACTCTCATCCATGCATGAAACCCATTTGACTGAGCTCCCCATTGGCAGATAGAGCCTTGATTCCTCAGCGGATCATAGCAAAAGACCCACTTCAAAGACTCAAGCCACTGATGTCTCCAGGCCGGGGGAGAAGCGCTGCTCTTTGTCTCCGTGTCTGTATTTCTTACACAAACACAGGCACTAAATCTGTAAAGGAACCTCCATGTAAAGGAGACTGGGGTTTGATTGGCTGGACACCGGATCCCGATGACCTTTGCAGATCAGAGGGAACTCACTCCAGTCATGTGCTGATAATCTTGAGAAGGGGGGAGTTTGTCTCCATGTTTCACTGCAACAGCGACTTCTTTGCATCTCTTATTATTCTGTTGCTGTCTGTGTTCCGTCGCCTCGTCTCCCCCAGGCTGGGCGACACATCCTCCTCCTCCTCTAAGCACCGGCGTGCTTGTTTGTCTTAACGTACAGACTTTCAGAGGGAAGCGGAAGATGAAGCCCCATTGCACACCCTCCCGCTCTCACTGCTCCCCCATTCCCACCCTGTGCTGCCATGCCACGCTCTCCGTGTAATCCTTTTAAGAGCAGTGCTGCTGCCCGCCTGGCATTGTCACACTGTCAATAGAGGGTAATTCCCAACAAACAGCCAGGCAGCCAGCACATCGCACTCCCCGCTCCCACTCTAGTGCTTTCTGCAGCATGATCTTTTTTCTGAAGCTCAGGGGATCAAAGTATTGGGCAGCTAACCACCACTATTTCCTTTACACATTCTGTAAGAGTTGGCCACAATCACAGAAAGACTTGAGAGGGATGAGATGACCTAAATTGGGGAGAGAGACACAATAACGTGGCTCCTTTGAGAAGGTAATCGGCTAGTTTGAGCAAAAGAAAAACTATAGGGACAGAGAAATGGCCGTCAACCTGAATTGCCTCGGGGTATCTGCCAGTGTGGTGTTGACTGATTCAGCTGAAGTAATAGTGGGGAAAGTTGTGCTGATGCAGCCACGGCTAAACTCAATACATACAGCAGAGAGCAATACTGCTGCCTCCGGGCAATGCAAGCCTCACACGTCCCTATAACTGCAGCAGCTGACCACGCTGAATGGCACTCTCCGAGACAATTCACAGCTAATAATGTTTAATCACCCCATCTACTGTGAGAATAGACAATTTCACCATTCTTACAGTAAATTCTGCATTTACAACCTTAAATGGGGTTGCTGCAGTTTAAGGCAAGTTAGATTTAAGACTATTTTAATGCCACTTGGAATTAAATTAAGACCATCTTCACAATAACTAAAATCAATTCAATTACTTAGCTTTAGGGACAATTTTAGAGATACACCCGATTGTTCCCTAAAGATCTGTTGCTGCTTGCGCTGGTGTCAGAGATACCGTTGGCAGAACAGAACATGGTGGCGGGTTGACTTGGCAGTTTCATGTTTCTCACTCTGCGTGCTGGACTCCACTGCCTTGACTCCCATTGTGCCGAGTTCGAAACACTGTCTGCTCACAATACACTGGGCCTTATATAAATTGCCTGGTGCAGTTTTCAGCCATGTCATACAATTTTGGTTGAATAACCATTCTTTATTGAATTTGCTCTTCCCCATGTTGACGCTACAGTGACCGCAGAAAGAATGCATATATACAGATTGTAAAGCCCTTTGAGGCAAATTTGTAATTTGTGATATTGGGCTATACAAAATAAACTGAATTGAAGTTAATACACTTTATCCTGATCAAAGTTAAATTTTTTGATTTTAAATTGCAATGTCCGAAAAAAGAAATGTCTCAATAGAATATTTTTTTACTTTTGAAAGATTTGATTTTTTACATTTACAGCCCATTGAGGGCAGACTTTTTATATCAACACGTTCATGCTTTTTAAGACTTGTCAAGGATCTGCAGGAACCCTGTTTAATATACACATTTACTACAAAAGGAGCCTCGAAGCTCTGAGATGTAGATTCCACAGCTATATATGTTGCTTCTGAAATGAAACAGCACTGGATACAATTTAGGAGCAAGCAGCTAATCTCTTTGTCTTTTGGACTCTGCTCAGACTAATTCGAGCATGTCTCATTTAATTGTGAGAAGCATTTAATGGGCTTGATAAAAACCCCACTGATCACTTGTTCCCTAACAAACTACATCCTAAATATTTTTATGGGGTCCTAAATGTCTTGTAGTCAGCCAAGAGATATGGGGCGTGATGAACAGTTTTGAGTGTCTATCGAGGAGAACACAGAATGATGGGGTAACGGGTCTGTTTGTGGATGCATGAGCTCTCCTCAGTGTGTGTACTTGTGCTGTGTGTTTGAACAAACCACTTTAACTTATTGCAAGGTGGAGATCTGTGTTGGCAACATACTGCACATGTTGTCTGGCTAAAGACTTACTTCACTGTGCAACATGTTCTTCCTCGTATCGGCTGGTTTAATGAGGGGTAGCACACATACAGTGCTGCTGCTCTCTCAGGGTTACAGCAGAAAGGAGAGTTCAGTTGTACGATGATACTGACTGACAGGCCCACCATCCCTGTGGTGTGAAAAATAGCAACAATAGGCTGACACACATCGCTTGGGAATCCTACTTTTGTTCTATCCTAAGGCAACAGCTGGATGTTTATATTCACTGTCACTTGGAGGCAGGGAAGCCTCTTTACTGTACTTTAAACTCATATAGAAAACTCAGCCAAAGCCTATTGAGAAGATGCCTTTCATATGCCCATCAACTCCCAGCTTCATTTGATGTCGTTCCCTCTGCTGTTAGCAGGGGCTTACATCTCGGCAATTCGGAGGCACCATGGCACTTAATAGAAACATTAATGATTCAAAAGGTCTATCTTGTGGTAGGCACATATACTAATGTGCGAGTATGTATACAAATCAGCTCATGATGGGGGCTTTGGTGCATACAATCAAAAGCAAATTTATTAATAAATTCAGCTCAGCAGGGAGATGTCTGCTTCTTAACCCTTGTGTTGCCTTAGGGTCATTTTGACCCGAATCAATATTACACCCTCCCCCCGCTTTAGGATTAATTTGACCCATTCAATGTTTAATGTCGGTGTTCTTTCGGTAGTCAACAAACAAACATAAAGTGCCTCACACTTAAACTTGGAAAACAATATTAATTCTAATAATTTTCTGGAGGTTTTAATTGCTGGCGTCAAATTGAACCCAAAGGGTAAAATATGTTAGTAAATATAAAGGTAACAGGAGGGTGAAACATTGAATCGGGTCAAAATGACCCATAGGCAACACAAGGGTTAAAGAAACTGTCATCACTGAGAGACGAAGGGGGTACGGCGCGGCACCAACGAATGCCGACTTCACAGTCGGTGAACAGGGGAATATTAATTCTGTGATAAATCATGAGTCAGGAGTTGTTTTACTATATTTCTGTGTAAATAACTTCCTCTTTGGAATACCCTCTTTTGCCTTTTGACAGCCCCCCTGCAACATTAAACTTGTTGCATCAATATATGGCTTACACAATATATGTAGTTGGAAGGAGCTTCAGCAATAAGGTTCTTTCCCCACACAAGATGAGATCTCTGGCTCAGAATGAAACGCCTTGCAGCTGCTGTAGTCGGACAAACGGTGGTCGTTGCCTTCGATATATGATGGATTTCTGCCTGACTGTTGACCATGAGCGAGTCCGTCAGACCGTACTGTGTTTCTGACATGACACATGAACCTGATGTTCTCTGTATAAATGTGAGATAGTTGTATAGCTTATGTGGAAATATATTGCGGGGATGTCTTGTCAGCGGAAATAGGCCAGGAGTAATGATTGATTGATTGATTGATTGATATATTTATTTGTCGTTTGCCAGAGTACAGGTACAAAAGCATCGAAATTACAAGAAAGGGTGGATGAAAGATTACAGCATAACATGAGGGAAGAAGGCGAGAAAAAACACCAACCCCCCGACTATGCCCCGAGAGGGGTACAGTGTGGGAGCAGGAAAAAACACCTTAGCACATAAGCACATACATTTTAGACATGACTTGCAACGAGTAGGAAGGGGGGAGGGGAGGTAATCCAACAACTGGGTGATCTAAGCCCATCCATTGGGGGCAGAAGGTAACCAGCACCGACAAGCAGCCAGCCGGTCCGGCGCCAACACAGCAGCGCCAGCACAGCCCCGTCCGGTCACACTGGGGGGTAAAAAGCAGGCGAAGGCGTGGGATGGGGGGAGGGGGGTAGTGAATGCGAATCAGTATTATTGAAAGTTCGTGTGTGCGTGTTCTGGTATGTCGTCCTCCCCCAGGCCACAACAGACAGAGTTCTCAGTCCGCAAGATGGTCGTTGCCATGGAGATAGCCTTGAAAGGTCCTGGGAGAAAACAACCACAGGTGTCTGTGGATAGGGGGAGGAATGAGAGATTCTCGTTTCAGTGATCTTCGGGGGAGTTGTTGTTCCAGTAACGGCCTTGGCCAAGGCCCGTCCGGGTAAGGGAGCCGAAAGCAGATAAGATTGGGATTGTTTGGTCTTCCAGTAGCTGCATTTTTTGCGCAACCACTATTCCTCCTGATCGATGCACTATTGGAAAAGAGATGAATCAAATAACTCAAGTATACTGCACCTAAAGCTGCTTCATGTTCAAGTGTACTTCTCTTTGTATTGCTCATCTTATACTTCTGCTTCTCCTTAATATGTGATGGGCCAAAGCACTTGTCTCATAGATGAACATTGTACCAACGCTGCACGTTATTTAAATTGTACTCTCCTCGCAGTGGTAAAATGCAAATCTCCCATTTCCCCCCCTTAATGCTTACAGATTGACAGATGCAGTTCCGGGCTAGTGGTAATCATATATTGCAATCATAACACGGATAAAACCACTGAGGAGGATGAGGTATGTCGCTCTGGATGGCAATAAGCATGTGCCATACAATGACAAACTGGAAGAATGTAATTCAACAGGATGATTTAGAGATAGTGCTGCACAGAGACAGACACATAGAGGAGAGAAGATGAAGGGAACAGGATGGAGAGGCAGAGTTTACAAATGTCTTAATCTGCATACAGTATAGCAAATCAATTAACCAAGTTGTTAACTTCACTTTTTTAATTGTCTGGAGTTAGATAGGAGTGTGCGGTAGAGGAATGAGAAGCCAAATGAATCAATGTGGAGGAAGAGGGGTCTGGTGGGTTAACCACAATGCACTGGTGCGTTACCAAGCCTAATTAAATAGTATGTCCTCCTGGCCTCCCTCTGTGACAGCAAACCCCCCCGGGCGGGATGAGAACGTGGCCTGAGGAAGCAAAGGCCTACTTATGGGCAAACCAACAAGCACTTCCAGGTCATGACTCATGACCAGGTGGAGGGCATCCAACCACTGGCTTGGTTGGTTGCAATGTCTGAGAACTCTCAGAGAGGACATGGAAAAATAAAAGGTGAATCACACATACATCTCCTTGTTGCCTTTATGACTAGTCAGATATTCAAGAGACACGATAATTGTAATCCAGCTACAAAGTTTCTTTTCATCTTCTAATTTTGTGTGTGTGATTGTCTTATACGGTTCCTTTTTTAAACACTGGTGCCAAAGTTACTTTCAAAGGGCTGAAATAACCTTGTGAGACTTCCAACGATAATACAATCTATGAGCAGGCATCTGTGCACAAAGAGAAGGCAGATGTCAACCAGACAGGCCTATAAAACTGAATATATCTGGCCCTGTGTGTGTGTGTGTGTGTGTGATGTGTGTGTATGTCAGGGCCCTTGCCCTTGGATAAACCCTGAAGGTGAGAAGAACTCCTGAGAGCATGACACATACAGCCATACAGGTATATATTAGGTCTGCATATTAATCAAGTATTAATTGCTAACATAACTTTGGCTTCCTACAATTAACTGAACATGATCAACTGTGATATTGACATTTCAAATGCGTGCTTCGCTTCTATAAAGTCGTAGCTGCATATCAACTGAGGCAATATAAATACTTTGTCCCTAAAATCAATGAAAAATTGCGAGAACGAATCGTGATCTCAAAATTGATACAAAATAATTGTGATTGTCATTGTTGGCCATAATCGCACAGCCCGACACACACCGTACACATAAACACGGTGAAGCCTACGTTTCTTTTCTTTTAAAAACAAATAAGAAATGCTCTCAAATAGAGAAAGAGACGACAACGACGAGACACAGAGTAACCGAACATTGACAAATCTGCAGGCGAGGTGGGCCGAGCACCCTGGGGAGCTTCTTCAAGGCTTATTCTCATTCATCCTGGGTCCACATGAAAACAGAGCGGAGTGGCACAGCCGCTTCTCGTTTAATACCTCTCCGTGCAATTCTGTCACGTCATTGTCGACAGTCCCGCCGTCGCTTAAGAACACAATTTGTTTCAAACTGTTTCAAAGTAAACTGGGATCAATGTAATCTGAGTTTACTGCATGTTAGTGATGTGCTCAACAAGATACTGAGCAAGGCTCTGGAATAGTTCCACCATTGTGTCTTATCAAGCGTGTTTCAATGCTAATATTATATGTCTAGGGCTTACATCGTGAAAAGTGAGGACGGTGGCAGTACATCCGGTCTGTGTTGCCTTTGACGAGGTTGTGAGAATAGATGCTGTCTTGGTTCAGACTACCGAGCCTCTGTGTTGTTGTTCCATACTGTAAGAAGAGGCGCAGCTCAACCTGTTACTCACAACGGTAATGGTCGCTTTTTAGCCGCATAATATTTGCCGTCTGTGACGAAGTAGTCCTGGCAAAATAAATACTTTGACGGAATAAGCCCCCGGTTTGTAAAGCCCTTCAGCCTCGTGATCCTCCATGAAGAAACGTAGCAGCTGATTATTGCACATTGATTGTCGCTGGATGTGCGTGGGCAGGCAGGAAGGACATACAGAGGATTATGGGTACTGACCTCAGAGATGCGTGGGTTGGTGCACTTGACATTCTTACTGGCCAGGTTTAGCCAGCGGGTGGTGTAAGGGTTGAGGGCAGGGCAGTGGTGCCGCAGAGTGCACCTTCCCTCTCCGCTGCACCAGCCGCACTGGAACTTCCTCTCCGCCTTCAGACACATGCCGCAGCTGTCTCGCTGGGCTGCACACTTGTACAGGTGCACTGTTAGATGTAGGAGGCGGAGTGGATACACGGTGAACACACAACAGCTGAGACACCTCACAACAAGTCTTGTAAGAGAATTTCCTTATTTGAAGAAAACACATCTTCAGTCTGCCACGAGTGAAATATCCCCACAGGTTATGTCTTTTTTCTTTTATCTCCCCTGATGCATATTTTAATACACACCGTGTGATTACCAAAAATACATATCTATATTTAACATTTTGCTTAGAAAAGACAAAAGGTTCATGCAGAAAAAGATTAGATTAAGATCAATGTGGACTAAAGTGTTAGATGTGTCCATCTTCCGCATGTTGACAGCAGCATCTTTTGTTCTTACCTTGGATATTCTCCGGGTTATCAATAATGAAGTTGCCGTTCCACACCACCGAGAAATCCACAGGCAGCTCACTGATTTTCATTCCCTCGTACATATACTGGAGGCCCAAGAATGGAGGGGAAAAAAAGACGAAGAGACGGGGTGAAAGTGGATCAGAGACAAAAAACATCGAGGAGGAATTTGAATTCCCATGAGCCCTTGTAGAGGCAGCCCCATGTTACCCCGAAGTTTCATCATCAGAGCCGACAAAGTGAGGAGCCACAAGGAACTGGACAGCTGAGCAGAAGCTTGAGCTTCCCTCCCGGCCTTGGGAGACGCTGTCCTTAACTACCTCCTGTGCCCTTAATTCCAGCCTGGCTTTCATTGTGCATGGGTGTGTGTGTAGAGAGAGAGAGAGAGAGAATGTGTATGTCTGTGGTTGCTAATGTGTATGCCCGTAGTTCCTCTGGGACTGTCCTGCAGACGTCTGTGCGTGTCTGACTGGAGGGCAGAGCCCTGCTTACAGTCTTCTCCAGTGTAATTACTACCCTGGCTGCGTCTAGCGCGTCTACTCTAAAATGACAGGCAGATTTACACAAATACAAACACACGCGTAATGTCGTAGCCAACGGCACTCATTTTTCATCAGTGAGCGAAATGATGTATGCCAGAATGTTTATCCCTCTCTGCACAATGTGTACCCAAAGAGAAAAACATGCGTCGCCAAATGTACGACCAACCTTGGCACAACCTGGGCACGCGTCACCAAAACCTACTGAGCTGTTCTGGCACTGCACGCTGGAGCTGTTGAAGCGGAGGGCGGTGACTCGGTGGCTGACCCCCTGGATGTGGAGGACACACTCGTAGCCCCGCTGACCTGACTGGGGCTGGGGCAGGTTCTTCGCCTTCAGGGTGATAGGCTTCACCTCCCCCGCCGGGATCAGAATCTCCTCGGAACGCACCAGTTGGGGACAGTCCTGGAGGTCAACAAGCACAGGGGGGGGAGCACATGTCAGCGCTGACTAGCGGTGCAGTGGATCGCGGATAAATTTCACCGTTCATCCATGACACTATGAAAAGTATGAAAAGCATGAACAGCATGAACAGCACGGCTGACGTACGAAGGTGACATCGAGTTACACAGTGATACATTAAATATTCTAAAAGTGAGTATTATGCGAAGGGAAGTTGTAATTGTTCACGATATGTTTTAATGTAATCTTAGAAAATATTGTTGTTTGAAGGAGATGCTTTCACAGTGATATACAATAGAATAAGAGAGGGACTAATGACACAACTGAGCATCAAATAATACATAATTCAATACTACTAATGTCAGGATTTTCTATCAATAAAAATATAACCTTTTATTTTCTAATTATTTGAATGATGTGCTTTTATACAAATAACCACAGAAGATAATATGAGCTGAACTGTGGGTGTTCAGTAATCAGTTGTGCAAACAAACCAGAAGAAGAACAACTGTGCCTTCCTGTTGGTGTTAAGGTCATTATGAAGTACAGTGAGTGCGGCTGAAATGGAAATACATCTTGAGTTTGAATTTAAAAGTGACTCCTGAGACCTTGGAGAGCTCTGAGCTGATGTCTGAGCATTGAACAACCCATTATCAAGAGTGGAATTTTGAAACGGCTAAATTGGTGAAGAGAATGATTAAATTAGTGCTCAGTGGTTTACGGTCCAAGGCAGCAATTCCGAGGTCAACTCGCTTAGCAGTATGATGTGAAAGCAACATTGGAAAACTATTACAGCAGCCTCACACACTGAACCTTTGGTCGTAGTGGCCTTTAGCTTTTCACATTCATTCATCTTTATTCCCCTTAAATCATAGTAAAGAAAGCATATATTGATCCCATAACAACACTTTTACTCTATGCTATTGGTGCTTTTAGACATAGAGAGGGAGGCCGGCCTTTACTCATAAAGCATTGAAAGACTGCAGTTTTGCCCACTGACCATAGATGTCTGGTAATTTACGACCAAAACGAGCAATTAACACACGTGTTGTCCTTTAGTACATGTAAAGGAGTTTTAAGAAGTAAAAGAAAAACACATATATCAGCCCCCAGCAAATACCTAAATACTATATGTGCATAGCCAGGGACCCATGGAACCCATACAAACAGACATACTTCAAGCACTTTGTATCTACCGCACATTACTGACTGGGTCAGAGTGATCCTGTGTCATTGTTAAGACACGCTCAGCTCAATAACTCCAGAGATAATAGAGTGTTAATTGCCACTACAAAGAACAGGACCTCTGAATGAGAAATGCCAATTCGGAAATAGAAGAGCTTAGATGGCTGTTTTTCTGAAGATATGGCCTCAGGCTGACACAGAGCTGGAACACAGAGCAGGATGCAGGCAGGATGGGGGAAGGTGCAGAGAGAGCGAGAGAGAGAGAGAGAGTTGTGCTAAAAAGCTTGCTCATATGCACGTGTGAGCGCTTGTGCACATTTGTGTTCCACCAACCTCAGAGGCGTTGACTCGTCCCTCCTGGAAAGAACAGCTGGAGGGGTCATGGGTGCATAAGTTGCGGTACTTGCACCAGTGGCATCGGAAGGCACTGTTTACACAGGACAGACACCTGCTTGGACACACACACACACACACACACACAGAAGAAGAGTCAGAAAAAAACCGGTAGCGCTGAGGAAATGAGTTCAGATCCCAAGAGGGCACCTGCTGTTGTTGTGCCCTTGTGGTTGGCACAGCACCTAATACTGGAGCTGTTGGGCCAAGTTCTCCCCTGCACATTATTTCTACAGCCATATAATAATGCTGTGTATCATTTGCGAATGTTGGGCTTTCCCTCATGGCCTGAACCACATGGAGGAAGAGAGATGAGGAAGATTGAGTAAGGAGGACAAATATGACTTTGGCACAGCTTGATCCTGCAATTATCATTAGCCTTGCATTGTTGGAGTGTCGCTGTTATTACCAGCTGTTAGATGTGTGCTTCTGAGTGAGCATTTTTACATTTACCATATGTAAGCGTGTGTGTATGTGTCACTCGGGGTACATACTGTACTGCAAGCGGCAGCAGAAGAAATAATCAGATCCATAAGATTAACGAACAGATTCTATCTCGAGTTGCCGTCACCAAACTGAACAGTACACCCCACATAGACACTAGTCATACTGTACAGTAACTGCCTCTGTGCAATACTGATATATTTATCAATAATATGTATTTTAAATGAATAAATAATCTTTTTCTTTTACTCTATAGCTTAGTTAACTAAAACCTGATTGTGTTGTAAATGGGTGACACCCATCAGCACATGAACCTCCTGTTCAGCATATAAGTGCCGTCTAATATTCAGAGTAGAGTAGCAGTCAGGACAAGAGGAAAGGATGGGATGAACCAATTTAGCCCATTTAAGGGACGCCCAAGATAATACAGGACAGTTAGGAACCCTGTGCACTACCTACTGTCTGGATGGATGGATAAAGAGATGAGAAAATACAAGCATGGACCAGCCAGAGTCTACAGGACATGATTCCCTCTCTATGTTGCCATGGCAAAGACTTTCAATTGATTTTTAATTTACGACGCCGTGTATTCACAGTTAATGTAATCACACTTGGCTCTCCCTCTCTCTTACTTTTCTCTGAAATACGGTTGAGTTATGCGTACTTGCCTAAGTTTAGATATTCATTGATGCAAAAGCACGGGAGGGATCTCTGGCAAGCACACTAATTCACAAGAATAGGGCTGATTCACCTCTCGGCAGATAGAGTATACAGTATGTGCGTAAGAGGGAGACAAAGAGAGAGCCTGACGTGACATCAGAGGGTGCGAGGGAGAGCGAATGTTTTTTTCAAGTGTATGCATCTTTCTCTGTGTGTCTGAGTATGTGTGTTTGTCATCGGCCATTAACTGAGCTGATGTGAGAGCTGGTAATTGCTTTCTGTGCTCCTCAGACAGGGTCCTCAGACAGCAGACAGCCATATGAAGTTGTTGGGCGGTGTGAGAGCGAGAGATGCAGAATAACAAAGGAGACAGTGGCCACGACGTTTTGCTTTAACCCTCCTGTTACCTTAGGGTCAATTTGAGCCCATTCAATGTTTAATGTCGGTGTTCTTTCGGGTCAATTTGACCCCAGGCTGTTTTTCACTGTGTCAAACATATAAGAAATATCAACTTTTTTATATATTTAAAGGGCTATTTAGGTAATCAACAAACAAACATAAATTACCTCACACTTAAACTTGGAAAACAATATTAATTCTAATAATTTTCTGGAGGTTTTAATTGCTGGGGTCAAATTGACCCCAAGGGTAAAATATGTCAGTAAATATAAAGGTAACAGGAGGGTTAAACATTGAATGGGGTCAAATTGACCCGAAGGTAACAGGAGGGTTAATGCTTGAGGATAGTTAAAGGCTAATATATGACATGCTATTGCTGCTAGCGCAACTGCTGTAATATCCTTAGTCTCCTGCTCTCCATTCACTGATACTCCCGAGTCGGCAAGAACTTTGGATCTAGCACAAACAGAATCTGCTAAACGGGAATGAAGCGAGCAACGGCACTGAAATCTCCAATCCACGGACCTGAATTCAACATCACTCGATCAGGGAGAGACAGAGCATGAAATCGGGCATGAAATCCCTCCTGATGACCTGTTAGGCAGAAAGCCCCGTGTTTTGTACCGCAGCATTTCTGAGAAGAAGGCTCCATTAGTGCAACAGCGAAGAAACGTCCTGTGAGTGTGCTCAGGGAGCAGTCAGCTATCAGATGACATTAGTGTTTACAGGGGATATTTTTAGGGGGACTGGGGCCGGCTAAGGTTGAGGACAAATTGTAACTAATCCCCAAAGCATTGATCCGATGGTTTTGGGCAGCAAGTCTGGGGCATTGTTTTTTTTAAATGAAAGGAGACTGAATGGGCTCTGAAAGAGATACTTACAGTTGGTGGACGCTGCAGTTGTAAAACTTGACCTCTGTGCTAATAAGCATCTGACCAGTCTCCTTAGAGTTGAGCCTCAGCTCAACGCCTGACCAATCTGAAAGAGAGGAGACAAAAGATGAACTTGTATTGTATGCTATACGTAGATATATATGTATATAAACATATTGTATACAGTGCGGCATCTTCAGGGATCCTGCCGTTGTACCGGACAGTTGGTGAAGGGGGAGGTGAGCCGCAAGGCCGAGCCCTCGATTTACCAGTCCATCTACGTTCAAACCTCATCTGTGGTCATGAGCTTTGGGTGGTGGAAGAATGAGATTGCGGATACGAGCGACACAATGAGCTTCCTTTGTAAGGTGTTTGGGTTTAGCCTCAGCGATAGGGTGAGGGGCTAAGACATCGGGAGAGAGCTCGAAGGAGAGCCGCTGCCCCTTCAAGTCGAAAAGGGGCCAGCTGAGTGGTTCAGGTAAATCCGACGTGGTAAGAGGCCCCAGAGTAGGCGACTGGGGAGAATTTTGATCTCCTCTGGCCTGGGAACACCTCGGGGTACCGCAGGAAGGGCTGGAAATCGTTGCTGAGGAGAGGGATGTCTCGGATGCGTTGCTAAGCCCACTGCCCCCGCGACCCCGACCCAGATAAGCGGAGAATAAAGGATGGGTGGATTATTTTTCCTTAGTTGTGAACAGAAAACCTCCGTCATTTACATGGTATCTATACAATGTATAGTAGCACTCCTTGTATGGTATTGCTGGTATTGCATAATGCATAATGCACATTTCAGTCACATAAAGAGTATTTTCATCCGATCAAATTTAGTTTTCCTGTATTTTATGGACAGAGTTGTGACCATGCTTCTGCTCTCTGTAAAAACAGCCTCTTATCTCTCCCCACAAAAATACAGACTCCATATATATATGTGTGTGTGTGTGTGTGTGTGTGTGTGTGCGCGCACGTTTGCATTTTCGATGACAGTCAGTGTGTAGGAGGCTTGAATGACCCTCTGTGCCCCATTCTATCCACAGCACCTGTTGGGACTCAGGCTCTGTTTCACACAAGTCTCCGTAGCGGGCCGGCTCGGCTCATGGCTGACTTCTACCATTTCAAATGTGTCTCACAGGATCAGGCAAACAAAGTGGAACAGAGTTCCTGTCCACAAAAAACCTCCTCTAGGATTTCAGTTTTCCTTTGTGAAGAAAAGTGCTATTTTCTTCCATGTCAAGCTCAGTCGACCATCCTCACAGTTGTATCCTAACCTCTGCTTTCACTCCTTTGCTCTTGTTTTAATTTCTCCTACAGTTTTTTTTCTATTCCACCTTCAATATCTTATCTCAACTTCTCCTCCCTCCTCTGGTCATTGGCACTGCACGATCGATGTTGATGTGCTACAGATAGAAATGCTTCCTTGGGGACAGGAGATGGAGGAGGACAGTGGGGAGGTCAGGAGGAAGTGGCCTCAAGGGAATGGTTGTGGAGTCAAAAAAATGAAGTATAAACCGTTGGGAGAGGCGACAAAGAGGAGGGAGGAAAGGTGGAAGGTGGAATGGTAGGAAGGCTGGAAAGCTAGATGGATGGAGGACGGGCTTACCAGGGGGATTGGCTGACATTTACCTAGGGGAGAACATTCATATTAGTACCTGATGCATCAGTCCCCGTGGGAGCTCTGGGCAAACAGGGCTGTGATTTACTCACAGGGAGGAGGATTACCACACCCCCAAAACACACAGTGATTTCCACTGCACACTGCACATATTATGCACATAATATATTATTCAGGATGTTTGGTTTTGTCACCCTGCAGCCATCTTGGCTTACAAACAATCGGTATTTATTGTCAAATAACAGGTGTTAGTATTATAATGATATATATGTTTGCAAATAAATGGACCCCAGAGTCACAATGGTATAATAATGAAAATAAGCTGGAGGAATGCTTGAAAGGTCATGATATTTATAGTATATTAAAGGTGGTTAGCATATATTTATTCCTGTATACAAACATTGTTCAGGTAATGTTTATGTATGTTCTCCTCAACGATGAATAGATGAACTTTAGATGTTGTGAAATGAGCTAAAAATGGCTGATTGGACATTCTTACCGGCTCAAATAAAATGTTTACGATAATGAATAACAATTATGATTTATTGTGTGTTTTGTGCTGCGTGTCTATATTAAGTCTGACTTGTCTTCAAAGCAAACAGCAGACCAGCTCCCTGTGCGTTGGCTATGCTAAGATACTAATCCACCACATCAACCTCCCCGTCGTCCCCTCAACGAAACCGTCGCCCGGCTGATTGAACATGCGTGTTAGACCATTGCCAATTATCCCAGTCTGAGGGCAGTAATGTGGTGAGCTGCAGCTCAGCCACAGGACAGGGGATCTCGGTCTGACCCCCCGTCAGCTCTAATGTGGCCTGGCCTTGTGTGAGGCACACTTCACGACCAGGAGACTGATCCTGGATCTGTGGGAGCTTGTTATGAAGACGGTGGCTGCTTAAATTACGAGCTCTGAATCAATAAAGATATTTCAGAGTGCGGGCAGTTGAACAGATTTCTCAGTGCCGCATAAGTAGCAGAACGAGAGGGACACATTGGAGTCCTACAAGGAGTGTGTTTAGACTTGTTACGGTTCACATCTAATCGCCATGATCAGACCCGAGTTTGTACGGACGACATTGTAACATAGTTTGGGTTTAAATTCTTAAACCTATGTCTACGATGCATTAAACATACTTATAATACGCTACAATCTGCTTGATAGCACTGTATAATTATAGTTGTAAGTACTCATGAATATCCATAATGCCTTATCTAACCATAACACAATATAAAGCATTTTAAAATGATATATCATTTTTTTAAATACGGTATAATAACATCTGTGTTTGCTGGTCACTCACTGCCATTTAATTTGGCAGGAACCATAGTGTATTATAATTCCCATATCGTGGCAATACATTATAATATATTTTATAATGCATTTATAATGCATTATTCTGTTATAATTATTGTTTTCAGGCATTTTGAATATGTATTCAATTTTATAACAATACTTATGCAGTTCTGGAAGCATATTATATCACATTGTACTTAAGTTTATAATGTATTATAGACATGGGCATCATAGAAAGTCTCACCAATATTTATTTTGGGGAAGCAAACCACTCATCAGTTTACATTCACTGTTTTGTGTGTGTGTGTGTGTGTGTGTGTGTGTGTTGTCTCTACCTTGGTCGATGGGAATGAGGGGGACATCCTTCGCAGTGGGGGACACACATAGTATCTGGTTGCCATTGACTTGCCCCTCCACCTCCGTCAGGTTGCCGAAGGAGCAAGTGATGCCCGCCGAAAGGTCTGGAACGTGGCTCACCTTCACCAGCAGCTGCACCGGGTGGGGCAGATGACAACAATGTTAACATGATGTGATTTTCCAATAATTGCAACAGTGTCTTCAACGTGTTATCAACTCTATTATAAAGAAAATAAGGCTGTAATTAGATCTTAAGGATTCATTTGTATGTCGAGGATATCATTCCAGAGAGAGAGACAGACTGTGATTCAGTGAGTGGTCAACACTGAACTTTCTTTTTAAGCCTTAAAGGAAAGTGAAAAAAAGATAATTTGGCAACTTCTATTTGTGTTTCCTTTTTCTCCAAAGTTAACAAGGACATAACGATGCATGAAAAACCCGCAACCCCTCCCCCCCAAAAACAAAACTTCCACACACACACACACACACACACGCGACACGCAGATGCACGTAGAAACGTTTGAAGTCGTACTCTGGAGAGCAGTGACACCGGGGCTGGAGCCTTCAGCTGCTCTGCCTATAAATAAATGTATTCTGCGCACAGGGTGTGTTAGCTTGCTCTCTAGCCAAGAGAGGCAGCCTGGATAATTATCATCATGGCATTTCACAGCCTTCTTCCATTAGCTGTTATTTTTGGGCCACGGCGTTTGAAGTTTCTCTTTGTTTTATCTGCCTCTCACTAAACACCGCGGGGCTACTGGGACAGGCAAGGCAGCTGAGCAGCTTAACTGTAGGTCTTTCAAGAGATGCTGACTGTCTGACTACACTGCCTCGCTCGTTAGCTGGCTTACTCTGGTACCCATTGAGAGGATGGATGATATTTTGTTTCTTCTTTCTCCTAAGGACCTCTTGTCTTCCCCTGTTTTATTTTCACCGTGTTTGTGTTACTTTGCTCTGAGGTGTTTCAGAGAGATCCTTGATTACAGCAATCACAGCAATCAATGTCTTTTGTTCAATGTAGAATTCCCCTAAGAAAGCTCTCACATGAATTAGCTCTCATCATTTTGTCAAGACACACATATACAGATAAGCACTCAAAATGTTTCATGCACACAGACACATACACACAGAGGCAGCAAGGCTGCAGCAGAGAGTGAACTTTTCTCAGAGCGGTGAGTCGTTGCTCTTTTTGTTCTCCTCTCCTTCCTCGTGATGAAGGTGGTGGGTGTTTTTGCGGCGACTTCCAGCCTAATTGGTGGCAGAGTTTTAATGAAGGTAATTTTATTATTTTCACTGTGTTTCTATCTCCTATTGCCCACATGAAGAGGCTGTGTTGTCATGGAGATGTCTGCCCCTGTGGAATGTGTGATCTGTGTGAATCTGTGAGTGTTTTGTGGACGGTTTGGTGAGATGACCCTGTTGCTGGTATAGTGGACATGGAAACAAAGTGTTTTCTGATAAACTGCTGTTGTAAACTGGACAACCGGGTCAAGTCTACTGAAGGCTACACGCTGAAGGAGAAGATTTTCAAAAGAATTCCAAAAAGATCTCCTTTACTTTTCGAAGAAAGGGTTTTAAAATGGTTAATCTTCCCTTAAGAACCATTTTCATCCAAAGAACCCGTTTTGGAAGAAAGAGTTCTTCAAGGAGTGTTGAAACAACTTTAATGGTGAACCATGCTTGTTGTGGGTTGGGCTGCACCACATCAGCTTTGGCCCTTCAGGAGCCTCATGTGACATTCTAGGTGGGTGAGATGAAACCCTTGGAATATAAAATATGTTTCAAGAGAGACTGGGTTCTTGTTACTTTTTGAGGATGAAAATATTCTGGATTGAATCCCAGAAAGGTTTCTGGGTGAAACTATTACACTACACAAGGGTTATCTGTAGAGCATCTTATCGGGGATTCTGGGTGGAAGCTTTCACAGATGATTCAAGGTATACATGGTGATGCAGTGGAGGTTATTTGAGGTTAAGCAGGTATACACATCTACAGATTTTCTGGTAGTTTACAGTTTACCCACCTATTAGGATTCATAGGAGAGCATGCCCACTTCATCCTCGGTAACCATCCCATTTACCAAGAAGTACACCCACCTTATCAAATACCACTCCATCACGAGCTCTAGCCCTTGCTGTTGTGTTCTCGTAACAGTACATACAAGGAAAATGTGCCTGTGCTGACTATCAAACCAGGGCACTGATGTGCAATTTGAAGAGGTCTGGAGACGATTTATGACTGCTGTCATAGAGTTTAGCTGCACTTGTTTTGTATGACCAAATTGCAAAAATATTAAATCTCATATAATATGGTGAAAACCAAATGCTGCCGAATGTGGCCTCTTTTGTGTTTCGGATTAACTGACTATTTAACAGCGTGGGTATTTTAAGCCCTAATGTGTGTGAGTTCATCAGAATATGGACAGGGAGAGCCTTTCACTGATGCTCTATGTGCCTGTTTTCGCCCGGTCCATGTGGACATACTGCACTGCACTCGGATGCACTCAGACAACTTTAACACCTACACATCCGCCCACACAAACATGTCTTGGCACACATATTGACTACTTTGTACCAAGTGAGCATATGCACACTGAAACGCCCACATGGAGCTCTTATGAACCTTCTCTTCTAATGTTTATGCATCAACTACAATCAAAACGAGGCCAACTGCTTTACGGGATCATTTTGAATGTTCTGCCTCTGTATGTGGGTGAGGAATATGTAAATGGACGTTTTTGTATCATTACTGTGTAGGAATGTGCGTGTGTGAACTTACAGGTACACTGGTCTCTGAGACCGCAATGCTGTCGGGGTACACAGTGGCCTTCACACACTGGTTGAGAGAGGCGGTGAAACGGTACGGCTCATCTGCGTGCTCACACCGGTTCCTCTGAGAGCAGCTGAACAGAAAGCAGAGGGAGAGAGTATTGTATTACTGATATTTGTTTTTCAGCAGGAATATGAATATGAGGCTACCAGAACTAGTATAGCCCTGAGAAGAACATCTATTAGATTAGAGTGTTACAACAAACAAAACATTAGTAACCCCATGAATAAATACAAGAAACAATAAAAAATTAAAGAAAGGGTATACAAAAAAACATCACGACAGTAGTGATAGAAATAAATACGAAAATATGAATATGAATATACTATGTGACAGATTAAGTTGGGACAGAAGAGTGATGGAAAGATGGGGATTTAAAATGTCAAAAACACGAGCAGAAACATTGTTTAGAAAAACAAACATCAAGCTCGTGTAGTTACCTTGAGAACTACACGACTGGACAATTTGTGTGCTGATAAAAGGTTTTACATTTGACAATTTGCGTTATGTTGTTCTTATATGTATGTTGTTCTGTTTACCTTCGCATTGAAAATGCGGAAGGTTATGTTTTGATCGCCGTGTATTTATTTATTTATTTATTTGTATGCGTGTTATTCGCGTAACAAAAAAAGTTGTAAACCGAATCCCATGAAATTTGGAGGGATGATTGGTTATTATCCGGGGACCATTTGATTCGATTTTGGGATCGATCGGGTCAAAGGTCAAGGTCATGAAAAGGTCAACATCTTCTTGAATCACATGACATTTGGTGGGATGATTGGTTATTATCCGGGGACCATTTGATTAGATTTGGGGATCAATCGGGTCAAAGGTCAAGGTCATGGATAGGTCAAAATCTTCTTTTTACCATAGCACGGTCAATTTGTATCCAATTGGCATGCAACTAATGCCAACATTTTCATAATTCAATGCCCAATGTTGTGATATGCGAAGGTATGCGCTCTACCGAGTGCCCATTCTAGTTTGTTCTTGTTTTGAAAAACAGGCATATTGAAATCATAATATGAAACGGTTTCACTGAAAAAAGCTAACTGTTGTAAAAGTGTATATTTCACTCCGGAGTAAAAATAGCTGGTTGCTTCTCGGACATGTAGCTCTAAAGGTTTTATAAAACAGTAGAACCACATGGCCTCCTGGAAGCTAAGCATTCCCAATGAACCACACAAACAGGTGGTGGCAAGGCAGTGAAGCCTCTGCCCTAGTGGGTAATTTATTACACCATACTTACGAACATAAACTACCAAGCCACAGCACTAAGCACTACATGGACAAATTATAGTCTTCAATTGCTGGACAACTTTGGTGATGCAACTGGTGCAAATCACATGGTGCTCACTCATAAGAGATCTTAATGGCCAGACGGTATATCAAGTACCAAGCGACAAAAACCACACACCGCTATATTCCTCATTAAAAAAAACTCAGCCGCCTCCTCCCTCTTATTAAAACTGTGTGTTCCCTCCATCCCATTACACCAAAAGCTCCCTATCCTCATCCAACCCAGTCTGGTTAACTGGCTATCTGGTCAGAGCAGCTCTAATTGGACTCCGATGGGTCAGTCGCTGTCCGTGGTGCTGATGTGCCACAGCAAACCCTGTCCATTCTCCCATGGCTGCTGACTCTGTATTTGTGTGTGTGTGTGTGTGTGTGTGTATCAGGGCCCATATGATGCTTCTTAACCACATACTCTCACACATACTGACTCTAAACTACATCTTCATCCACAGCTTCTGTCTGTAATTATGTTGTCAGAAGTTCAAGCCATATCCAGCAGACTCACATGAACAGGCACAAGCACACTAAGTTTCACACACAAACAAACACACACACACACACACACACACTAACACTCATATGCACAGTCCTCCCGAGGAATTTTAGAAAGCAGGAGAGTGTAGAATTATTGTAGTAGTGTGAATCTCCCCCTGGGCAAGGAGGGCCACTGTCGCTAGAGGTTTGTTTACATTTCATTTCCCAAATGATTAACTGAGTTCCCCCTTCATTACTTTGTGAAACAATGTACATTTAAAATTGTCATTGTCTTGCCTTTTCATTTTTGCCCATGCTGACCTCTTACTCTCTCTCAATGTTTCTCCTTTTTTGCCTCACTCTTTCACAATTTGAAATTAGTACACCTTTCTTAGGCAAGGCGTCTGCAATTTGGCGCTTCTTTTCCATTCACAATGGCAACAGCAAATGATCCATGATGTGTTTTCAGGTGTGGACTGCGACATAATGTTTTATGCATGTCTCCAAGCTGCAACGGTACAGATGCAAAAACCTGGGTGTTCATTAACTGACAAAAAGCCCTGCATTGATTGTCCTTTCTCTGATATACAAAAAAAAAAAAAAAAACATTTCGGTGGGGTAAAGTAAGATGAGAGCGCGGCAAGGGGAATGTGGCAGAAGGGGTGGGGTGGGGTGGGGGTGGAGGGGTGCAGGACGGCTGCTGTTGCCATGGTTTCAGGAGATGGCCATTATCTCTGTGTAGTTACAAACTGACCCCTTGACTCTCTCATTAGCTGAAGTGCATGCCACTGAGTGTTGACTAGAATTCTGCCTCCCTCATATTCCCCCTCCTGATCCCCTCTCCTGTACACCCCCCTTTTCCTCCCGTCTGGCCCTGGCCTGTCACTCAGTCGCTTTCCCCGATGCTTTGTGTTCCATCACTCACATTCCTGAGGGGGTTACGCACATTGAATTTCTTTCAAAAGAGAAAGAAACACACAGACAAACATGACCACTTGCACACACAATTACATGTACATGCACATATTGGCAGAACAAATGCACGGCGTTCTCCCAGCCGGTCTCCTGTAATAAGGAGCTATTTGCCCTCCAGGGCTGCTGGAGGCAGCCTGGGTGTTAAGCCCTGTCCATGGTGCTGAAGTAGCTGTTTGCACCTCTATTATTACTCCTCTCTGGCGTCAACAGACTGCAGTTGTAAGTGGCAGTCACATGTCACGGAGACATGTAAGGAAAGGGAGAAAAGACAAAGATAAATAAACATAAAAAAAAAAAAGCATATTGTTGTCTCCTGTGCATTGTGTGTGGCACTGGTGCAAATAAAGCCTCTACACACATTTGCACTGTGATCTAAATCACTAACCTTTTTTTAATGTGCAGAGTGTTATGTGAGTGCAAAGTAAAATGTTACAGCGTGAGGGAGCGGGGTGAGCTGAGGCCAAACCTCAGGGTCTGCTCCACCAATGTCTGCTTCTTATTCTGTTGTCCTGGACAAGCAATTACACTGTTGTCTCTGCTGCGCCAAGCTTTGACAGACAAGCAGACTTATGAATACACACACCCATTCACATGACAACAAACAGACACATAGCCACAGACAAATAATGCATACACTCAAACATGCATCCACATAAACGTGCACATACACATACATAATACACATATTAATACACAATAATGCAGTCCCTCACACTAAGTCTTTCATACATTTATGCACACAAGCATGTTCTTCTATCTCTCCTCCCCTCCCCTTACCACATCTAAGGACTTCAATGGAAGTGTGAAGGATTGTCTGATTGCAGCTCTCATTGTGAGTGCCATGTTTAAAAAAGAGAGAACAGAGGGGGAGCCATTTTAAAATCACCTTCCTTCCCTTTGCTAGAGCCAGACCACAAACCCCACAAAGAAAGGAAAATGACAGCATCGAACACAACAGATGGTTTGGAGGAAGAGTGGGATGTGAAAAGAAGAAGGGTGGCATGATGAAGGTACAGTGAGGAAGAACTAGATGTATTTTGAATATTTGATGGTGCTTAACAAAGCTTGACTAGCCCATCATGTTAGAGAATCACTGGGATGATTCGATTTGTTTGAATGGAACCCTGGTCCACCCATTTCAACAGAAACACATGTTAACATGAACACGTATGAAGCGTGACTACCGGAGTTTTTTAAACATGAAAAGAGAAATGACTATGTGAGCAGTGATGTATTATGTCCACACACACACACACACACACACACACACACACACACACACACACACACACTTCCTTCCTTCCTTTAGGGTTTTGTCTTCATTCTGAGTAATTTCTGGCATTTGTTTCTAACTGTTGCATCCCTAAAGTGTGAGAACATCCATTTAAATGCACACCACAGGTACGGAGGGCAGTTTGAAGGGACAGGGATGTCGTAAGTGTACAGATTGTAAAGCTCTCTGAGGCAAATTCGTAATTTATGATATCGGGCTATACAAAATAAACTGAATTGAATTGAATAGAAGGAGGAATAATAATTTAAAAAGCAGTTCATGTCAGCTCAGCGGTCGAACCAAAAGAAGCAACTCACGGTCTGTCTTCTGTGGCGACTGTTAATGTCACTGCGGGACAGCGTCCTCGGGACACACAGCACAGTTTGGCCACAGCCCATTCACTTCATCTTCTCATAGATCTGGGAAGCTATTGTGGTGTAAACTGAGTCAAACACACTCAGAGGCACATGTGTGCACACACACACACACACACACACACACACACACACACACACACACACACACATAGGTTTATGCAAATCAAGTCAGTCTTTGTTAAAGGTCTTGGGTGAAGGTAAAGAAAAAGAGAAAGAGAGGGAAGAAAAACAGATTCATGAAGAGACTATTGCTCAGTGTTCTGCAGCAGCTACAGCTTTACATGCGTGGGCTGAGCAGAGAGAAAGAGCAGCGTGGCGAAGGATCTCAAACAGAAAATGAGTGAGCGAGCGAGGTACAAACACACTGGGGTTTTTAGGATCATTAACTGTATTACATGCAGCCTGCCCACTTCTACACATACTGGTGCAGTATTTCAAAAATCATGGAGCAAACAATGTGTACGAGCTCTATGTGCAAGAAATCTATGGAAATATTGATAGACCTGCACGTTCGTGATCGATATCTCATTAGGCCCAATTGGGAAGATGGATGCGCCTTCCCTCCGACTGCTAACAGTGCCTGTCGCTGATGAGTCTGCCATTAGAGTAGACACACAGTCTGACATCCACAATGGGCCGAAGCAGCCATTTTCATTGCTGTGCTAATTGTTGTTGCCACTGGTAAATGACACGGTATGGTCGGTGTTTGACGTCATGTCTCGCACAATGATGAACACGCTGCATCCAGCTCCTCTCCTGGAGGAACCATCACAGTTTTAGTCTGGGAGGCAGACACCCTCTCAGAAGTTTTTAAGAGTAGGGTTATGACATTGCTTGTAGTTTCTAGGATACATTGAGCTCATTTCTCTCTCTGTATGCATCCATATCCCATTAATGCATGTTCCTGACATGGCTCCTTCCCCATCGTCGTTATGCTTTCTCGTCTTGCAGGTGTGAATTTCTTGCCACTGTTGCTCCAGTGCTTGCTCATGGGGAAATGTTGTATTTAGAAAAAATGGGCTGTTGTGTATCAATTAAGTCCTAACTTCTTTCTCTTAAATCATGGGTTCATGTTCCAAAATGAGACCATTTTGTTGAAGCATGGTCCTCAAACCTCTAGTCGTGCAGTTGACAAAGTGTACCTGTATAATGTGCTCCAAAACCAGGCTGCCAAACAAATCGTTTGGTAGCATTTAAGCTCGTAGCACCGATTGTTGACAAGTGGACAGCTGTGCCATTCAGGCTGCTGCTGTGTGGGTTGTTGCTTGAACAGAATGGAGCAGTTAAGCTACATGCAGATTGACAGTACAGTACAATACAGTATCACAGTTTAGTCGTGATATGTTGTTCTGCTCACAGAAAATGCTGACTCACTCTCTGCAGGGGCCTACTACACCAATAGCCCTAAGCTGCCATCTACACAACAAACTAGCACAGATCTTGACATACTGTAAATACTACTTGAGTCAAGATGTCATTCTTATGATATACATTATACTATTGAAACCACTGGTGTACTGGTCAACTTCTGACCTTGGCACCAGCCCTCTGGATAGAAGTCCGGACTAATCCTGAGAAATCTCAACAAAACTTCTCGTCTTCTCCTAGAATGTGGGCGCGAGCGGAGACACTTACACCCGAGTGAGGTGGGGCATTTTGAGATGGAAAATCCTCTTTTGGGCATGATGAGACATCTTAGAGCCATGGCTGAGGGAGCAACGGAGAGAAATCGCCACAGTTCCATGTTTTTGGATTGTGGTCAGACGGAGGCTGAACGACCCATTCACAGGACTTTGACTGAAGAGTGCTGGAGATGATGAGCTCCCCTTTGAGCTGCAATCAAAATGCTTCTCGCTCTTGTGGGCCGATGAGTGTGCAGCATCAAACACTCTCCCCCTCTCTCATTCGTATCCCCTCTCTTTTCCCCCCCCTCTCATTCTTCGTGCATTCAGTGGATGCCTAGCAGCTGCTGGTAATTAAAGGACTTTAGAGGCTCACACCACACTGAATCAGAGGAAGAAGAAAGCGAGCAGAAAGACAGGGAAGACAGAGACGCCACTCCTGACCAGCTCACCGCCTCCTTGGCATTCTCTCCTTCTCCTCATCATCGCAAACCAAGCTAATGTCCTCCTATGTTCCTAATTGGCCACCTTAGAATGATGCACTTCAATGAGCATACATGCCAGACATAAAGGAATGATGGAAGGGGACACAATGGGTGGAGGAGAAGATTAGAGGATGGATATTGTGGATGGCAGCTGTAGAATGAGGGGCGTCGGTGTGTGTGTGTGTGGGGGGGGGGGGGGGTGGGGATCAAAGCGAGAGATGTGCATGTGTGGCAAGCCAACCATCTCTGGAGTGTGGAAGAGCTGATTCCAGAGGGAAGGGTGCCTAAATGGGAGACAACGCAGTAGTGAGCTGTGCTGAGCTGAGAGGAGATGAGTGGCATGCCGTAGACGCCAGCTGAGAGAGGTGCACACAAACATGGGAGAGAGGGAAAGATCATTTTATAAAATCAACAATGGTTTCAGGTAGAAGGGGGTAGACGGAAGCGGGAGCATCACAGCTGTAGATGGCACCACGGCTGGCAAGAAATCTAATTTCGGATGAGTGGGAAGAGCTCTTCACCAGAAGGGTGCAGCTGCTTTTCTCCAGCAGTATTCGACGGATACTTATTACAATAACTAATAACACTTATTTGTGTAGCGCCTTCCACACAGTGGTTAACAACAAAGGAAAAAAAGAGATGAAATTAAGATTTAAAAAGAAAATTGAATGGAGGTAATTAAAGACTTATCAAATGTAAACTCTGAAGGTTTGACAGCATGCACATATTTAATAATATATATATATTATTATATATCTGGGTGAAACACAGACCTTCTATTTCTAACGAGACACATATTCACTAAGTATGCATTAAAATCTATCAACCACTGATAACAATAATGAAAATAATTAGCACCGAGATACTTCCTTCTATTCGTGATTATTTGTACATGTGTGCAGTCTCCATGCGAACTAATTCCATAAACCACACCCCTTCAGACCCATGGGGATTATCGAATTCTGACTTTACGACGTCATTTGTCTCGTTTACAATTAAAACCCTGCGCTTTCAGATAAATTTACAAGATTACATAATTAATTGAGCATCTGCAACTCTGATACATCATCAGCATTTTATTGCTTCTTCCCATGCGAGATGGCATGATGAGATGGTTTTACATTGTTTTATGAATGGCTTCATCTTTTGTGATCCATGTGTACCCATATTGTATCAGCCACAGAGAGGGGACCTGGAACAGAGGCCTCTATCTGGATTGGAACCGGTCGCATTGAAGCTCCATCCAGACAGTACAGCTCTATCATATTAATATGTAGCGGCATGTAATTGTAAGTGACAACATGACATGGATGCTTTGTTTACAGTAGAAGGAGCTCAATCAGGCAATACAAGGTCATGGTGTATTAAAAAAATGTGTTTCTGTCAGACTTTACTGCATCTTGTTTCAATTTAATTTCCGACATTTGCCTCATGTTTTATAATCCGCAAATTGAAAAAGCTCGTATCACATAAGCAGCAGCAAGAGGAGGCCAACTGTTCTTCCTTTAACTTATTTTCCTCTGTGCGGCAACTCAGCCAGAATGACAGGGATCCCGGCACACTCACTGCGGGGTCAGGACAGAGGAATGGGTCTCGGGACGAGAGACAGGTGGCACGAAGGTCCACTGTGTTGAGAGAACAGATGGCTGATCTGACGTGAATTACAGCGCTGACCTTTTCTCCCCCACGGTACAGTACAGCGGTCCACACAAGTGTTTGTGCATGTACCACACAAATCTAACCCACGTGCACGCAGAGACGTTCACACACACAACACACTCCCGGATGGCACTTGCACACTAAACAGCTGTTCCCTCTTCACAGCTGCTTTCGCCATAAGAACTTAAAAAAAGGAATCACCTTGTAGCATCACCACCCTTAATGCGCTGTGGATTCCAATCCCTACTAACTAATATGACTCCATTCCCTACCACACCTACCACCTACAAAATAGCATGTGATTAACAGCCAAGCACAAAGGCTAATGTTGTGGTAAATGATCCCTGTGTGAAGGCACGCAGACTGCAAAGAATATAAAGCTTTAGCCAGCCCCTCCCATACCTCTGTAAGCACATGCTGAATTACCTTGTCACTCGGCAATTATTTGTCCTGTCCCAGCTTTGGAGTGATGTAAATTACTTTAAGTGCACTTTGCAGGGGCCGCCATCACGGTAATGATGATTGCGGCGGGACTCTGACACACACAAATATTCAGCTATACCTTTAGAGAGAGGGGCTGCATTCAGGAGAGGCTGTAAGTGGGGAATTCAACACACATCAGCTCAGAAGAAGCTCGGACTGATGAGAGAGTGTGTGTGTGTGTGTGTGTGTGTTTGAGAAACAAAGGGGGAGAGATGGAGACGGAGCTGAATGTCTTCTGGCTTCTTTAGTATCGAGTTGCATTCATCGTGTGTCCCCAATGTACTCTCTACCTCATATCATCAAACTACTGTTAGTTAAATGTACAGATGAGTGTCATAATGAATGACCCATATCCAAATGTGCAATAAATATAAAGTGTTCTTCCTATGTCTGGCTTTCTAGAAGTTAGTCATGTTGCAATAGCACTTCAGTTCCAGCAGGGGTCACTCATGGCTTCTTTGCATATTCTTAAGGCAACAGCGGGAGGCACATATCTGCTAACTTGCTCTGGAACAGACTCAACAAATATAAGCTTCACCAGATGTCCAGTAAAGATGCATACAGGCACAGCAAAATGGATATATGATATTACTTGTTGGTAAGTTCTTGTGTCTTTTAAAATTCCTGTAATTCGTACATCAGCTGAGTGCTGTCATTTCCTGTTAATATCAAGTCATGTTGCTCCAGAACCAGCTCTGCAACGCTGAGGCAAGATTACACAACCATTTCCAGACTTCTATCTTTAAACGTGATTTGATATAAGATAAACATTGGGAGAATATAAACCTGTCTGCCTTTGTGCGAGGAAATCTGCAGGCCATTTGAGAGAATGTCGAACAAAAGATTGTGTGTAAAGTATCTGCTGACCGAATGATGATACTCACATATTATGCAGGACACACCAGCCACAGTGTGGGTCCCCGGAGCTCAAACACTCTCCACAGGTCGCATACTGCTCACATGACTCGATTGGAACTTGGGTGACCTGAAATCACATGAAAGGGTCAGGGTCAGAGTGCAGGCAGCGTGACACACATCACAAGATGCACACAAAGAGGCTAAAGGAATGTCCATTCAATCACACACCAACAGATGATTCAACAAGTATTTGCTCGTCCACATATATTAAACAAAAACACACATCGTCGTTAACAGGCAGCATTTGAATAGGATATTTCCATGACATATAGGTCATATAAGATATGTGATGTTTTATGTTGAATTGGAGATGATGTGCCTCAAATGCGTGTGTGTCAATGTGTGAGACGTCAACTGCACAGGCAACTGTTTCCTTTATCTTAAGCCAGAGGAACAGTAGTGAGCAGGTGGGATCAGTTGGCCAGAGAAAGCTGTTGCTCTGCCATCAATAGGCTCTTGTCTCCACCGAGGCATCTGTCCACCTGGGGAGAGGCTGTGCAAGAACACTTGTACATGGAGGAGCAGTGGCAGACGCTTTTCTCAAGTCTGACATGATTATATCAGTTTACATTGGAGAATGACAGGACCATTTTCTTAGAAAAAGTAGAAAGAAATAAAGTATTATAAACTCATTATTAAACAAATAGATGATTGCAGAATATTTGTAAAACTAAAAAGTAATAAGTTTTGTTGTTCAGCAAGCTGTTCGCTTTAGATTTTTTTAAATAAATGAATGGAGCAGAGAATTCAAAGCGAAGCATGTTGAAAGTGTCAACAGCAAAGTATTTGAATAAGCACTTTCAGCACAAAGCAAACACACTCCACGCCCACGAATCCACGCTAATCCACGCAGGGCCGTTGGACTACAATCATTTGAATGAAGAACAAACATCCATGCCGCTTATGCGATTGACATTCAATTTACACAAATACAGGGTTGATCATTTACATAATGTGAAGACAACTGAGTAGAGAAGCACTTCACACATATCAGCTAGCCAGCGACTGAGTGTGTGTCAGCTGAGTTGTTGTGTGATCCACAGGCTGGGCCTTTTATTCAGCTGCTACATAACATGCTCTCATCCGTCTGTCAGTTATATATAATGAGTGTGTGTGTGTGCGTGTGTGTGTGTGTGAATCTAGCTGAGTGTCTGTCTGTCTGCCAGACAAGGTTCTGCTCGGCCACATGGCACTCAGTCTGTCTGAGAAGAGGTCTGTGCGATCTGGAGGTCATTGTGTGAGTGCGTGTTATTTGTGTCTGTGTGTGTGTGTGTGTGTGTGTGTATGTCTTTAAGTGTACGGGCTGTGGGGCTAGCCCTGTCATACCTGCATCTCAGTGGGCCAGCAGGAGTGAACGCACACAGCACACACTTCCACACAAACACCGCAGAGCATGATGACCAGATGCAAGAGAAGAGTAAGAGTCTAAAAACCGATTAATTTTCAGTCCTGTCTGTCTTTCAAATTATTGGATGATGACAGCCCAATCTGACAGTGTGTAACCTGTTCAGCTCAAACCTCACTGCTCCTGTGCAAAATGTGGGGGAGTGAATGAACGGTGCAAATAACACATTTGAAGTGTTTATCGAACCCCATGCAAATCGCCCACAAGCGGGTGATATTAATTGTTAATCACACCATGGGCTGGAACTAATTGTCAGCTATAGGAATAGATAACAGCTGGGTGTCCATCAAGATATTTTCTTTATTACAACATATCAAATTAAAAGAAACAGCTGACAGCGACATGTGTAACATGCTCCTATTATTGCATGGTCTACGTCGAAAAGCTGTCATTGGCAAAACTGTCATTTGCTGGGGAAATTTGGAGCAACAGATTGCTGCAGGAACGAGTTATACAACCGGGATATGGGCACGAAATGTTCCACTTTTGGTTATCTCGTCTAAAAGTCAGTGAGTTATATTTTTAAAAAAGTGTATCTTTTGGTACAATGCCTACAATAGGGTCTGCGGTTAGCACACATACACTATTTAAACATTATGTTCAATAATGTAAAATGTGTAAGTAAATGCCCTATTATTAAGGTTTGAAGCTTTTACGTGTCTTAAAAAAGCCTAATTGAGACTACTGAGCATCATCTCACTGACTTGTCTGCCTTTATCCTCATGATGGTGACGTGAATTCATGCAACCGTAGAGTAGTTTATTTATATTCTAACAAAACGTGAAAGTATAGTAAACGTTTAGCTCAGAGCTTATTTTCTGTAATAATCGTAAACAATTTTAAATCGTCGAGGGAACCAGAGGCACCCTAACTTCAGGGTCGGCCGACAGGGACGCGTCAACTCTGCAGCACTCTACATGTGCTCCATTTAAAAAAAAAAAAAATTTGTTTTCTTTGCTCCTCAAAAGCTCAATAACCCTCCACCTGTCTGCCTGCTGGTCCTAAAGCCTGCGGCAACAGAAAGACGGACCCAGGGGAGAAAGAAAGCCATTGACACGGTGGGACGTCATCAGTCCCTGCTCTGTGTGGCAGCTACGCCACGGACACTCCTGTTAGATTAACCCCCTGTCACCTCAACAAACTCTATTTGTGTGCGTGTGTGTCTCGCCTAGCTTCAGGACAAACAGGTGGCATGCTGTAATGAGCTGCAGACAGGGTCACATCAGCAGCAGACGCTGCAACTGATGACAAACAAGCCCACCAGAAACGCGGCCGGGGAAACAGTCGCTGTGCGCATCTCAAAGTGAAGCCCTCTCAACCCCCCATAAAACCCTCTCCGATCCTTCCCAAAAGAGGCTGACGAAACTTTGTCGTATAACTTTCACAGATGCCCAGCCATGAAAGGGTTACAGTGTGGAGACAGCTGTCAGCAGGGGGGAAGTCAGGGAGGAGTGGGGGGAGCTGGGGGTGTCCCTTATGGAGTGGTGTCTAAAGGCAGACAGACACACATATCCCGCTGTCAGCTGACACAGACTGAAACACACACACATAGGTAGGGGATAATATAGAAGGAGCAGAGCAAGGTAAACAGGAAAGCCAACAAATGAGAACTGAAAAAGGACCAAATAAGACATAACGTGTGTACATCGCTGTGCTTTATATACTGTGTGTGTGTGTGTAAGAGAGAGTGCATTGATGTTTAGACCAGCATGGGCCAGCAGTGGAGGTGAGGGTTGGAGGGAGGGTTGCGGGGGATCACAGCAGCTGTTGCCCAGCACACGCTACAGTCACTCAACACAGCAGGGCTGCACAATGAAGCCCCTTCTCCCACTGTGTTTGCAAGTGTGTGTGTGTGTGTGTGTGTGTGTGTGTCGGCACACATGCACAGCGCCGTAACGGATGTGCAGATTGTTGTTGCTGTGCTTTCAAGGTAGACAAAGAAGCACAGCGCACAATCTGATATCGCCTCCCACTTTCTCTGCCGTCTGAACACATTCATGCATCCACAGCTGACCTGAGTGAGAGGGCCTTGTCGGTGAGAAGTACTGTGCTCTGGTAAATCAATGCTAATACAATTCCTGCTGAAGATGGCCTTAGCGGGGGTTTATTCAACCAGAGAGGCTACAGTGGAGTCGCACACTGGAGCAACCTGGGTGACTGACTGACAGCCGCGGGTTAAAACAACAGCTTCTTCTCTTTCAAAGGCCCATCCTGAATAGGCGTAAGCTACCATGAATATTGGCGAGCCGAGGAGTGTCTTCTCTGTTACTGAAACCTATAGGGATTTGGGCTCTAGTATTAAAGTCCAGCCCTAATGCAAGAGTGTTATGCTTAATGTTTAACCGGATATCTGTGTATTTAAAGTCCCCGTGAAATGAAAGATACACTTTCACACTTTTAATCTCGTGTCCCTGTGGTAATTGTTGTTAAATGCCAACATCTGTTAATCAAATCTATTGTCTTGTTTTATTCTCTCTCTGTGAAACGGTTTCAAATGTTTGATGATTCATCTTGCACTCCAAACATTTGGTGACACTCAGTTATGTAAAATTGCACTTCATCGTTGGATCTTAGTAGCTAACAGAGCAAGGTGGAGAAATGGAAGAAATGTGTTGAGGGATAATTGGGAAAGATTTTTGCTTTGTTTTCCAAAACAACTCGTGCTACTACTGCAACACGGATAGTACAGCGGGCCGCTCATCTGCATGTACTCGCTGCAGTGACACAGGGACGGTTTTCCTTTAATCCCTCCCTCGTTCTCCTTAGAATCGACCAACAGGTGATGGAGGTATGTGCGTGGAGCCAACCGTCCTCTGGAGCTCCGTGTCACGGGTACCTTCAAGCCGGCCCATTTGTAAGCGGTCTAATCAAATGTGAAGGATTTGTTTTAAATCTCTCTTGTGACCGTACAGCACTCAGTTTCCCTGGGGAATCCGTCACTGTTCAGAGCTAAAGAGAGTCTTGTTTACGTTTCACTGGGACTGTAAGAAGACTTTTAAATCCAACCACTTGAGAGCCATATGGGACTACCAACATGAGAAATATCATTGTGTAGCTTTTATGAATAACGGATGTCGCCTCCTCTTGTTGCAGTTTGAAAACAACTTTAACAACAACAAAAACCAGAGAGCTACGGGTGGATATTGCATCATAAACATGCTACTGCCTTCGAGGTAAAAACATACGACGGATGATAAGATTCAAACTGAAATGGTATTTTTGGCCACCTGTGAATAGAGGCTCCCTTTCAGGTCCTCTGTGCTGCTGCTCTGAGACCCAGCCATGCCGACTGTGTCTCTGTGATGGATGGGGGCACAGGGGCACGATATATAAAAAAAAGAAGAAGAAAAACTGAGAAAAAAGAGTAATAAAAGGAGGACAGAGCAGAGTGGAAGCGGCCCATTGTTTTGTGTTCTGATGAGACCCGTGGTCTCTGGTGCCAGATGTGCCTCGCCATGCTGAGCAAGAGAGAAAGCAGCATAAAGGGAAAAAATCCCCCCAATACCACTAATTCAGAGGAAGCTATTTTGCAATTGGTTGCCAAGGCAACAGGTCTGGCTCTGACCTCTTGAACACCCCCACATCCACCACCACTCCCTCCAACCTTCAGCAATGCACGGTAAACAGCTGGCACCTCTGGGACTTCCTGCCACCTACACCTCTTTTTAAACATGTATAGACACACACACACACACACACACACACTGGTGGCTCCCATACACCCTATCCATTTTTAATGAGAGTTAGCCAGGCTACCACGTCACTGGAATGAGGCACATCGATCATGAACACAATACCCATTCCAGCAGAGCGAGACGGGGAAAAAGCATTGGAGGGTTGTATGTGTGTGTCTCTGTGTGTGTGTGTGTGTGTGTGTGTGTTTGAGTGGGCTTAATGACAAAAGGCACAAAAGCAGAGCAAACACTTGCTGCTGAATGACTGAAAAGCAATGAAATCTACATGTGCCCGAGTCTGTTACTCCCACAGTGACCCGGCCACCAATGTTTCCTGTGTCCAGACTAACTCCACGAGGACGGTCAGTCATTAACCTGCTCTAGTAATCCCACTGAGGCTCTTCTTAAGGACATCAGCCACATCTCCCCCCATCTCGTTCTCGCTTTCCCCTCCTCCTTTCTCATCTTCTATTCCTCAATGCACAACATCCTCCCACTATAAGACCCACACAAATCCACTCTGTAGTTATGTGGCAGAGCCATCTCCTCCAGCCTGTTGACATCCACCCACTGGGAGTAGCATTCTCACTCACAACTCAATTTGCATTGAAATCAAGAGCTATCTCCCCCCTCTGACTTTCTTCAACCTGTTTTACAGGAATGACCATTTCTGTTTTTCTTTGTTTGTTTTGCTGTTGTAGACTTAGAGGTCAGGGAGTGGTTCAACCCAGTCATCAATATTCATCCTGAGCAGAGAGGTGAGGGGTTCCGTTGAAGTGTTGTGGCTGGTCAAAGGTTAACCAGGCCACGAGACTCGTACCAACAACCCCCAGCTTGATGAGGGACCGAGTGGGGCATGCATGTGGTTGTTGTGGGTTCGCGGGTGCTGATCCCTCGGAGGCCTTGAGTAGACTTTGCAAAGACACCACAACAGCTGGGAGCTTTGATGACAGCTTAAAACCCACATTCAGCAAATGTGTAAAAGTAATTAATTACAACCACATGTGCACAGACTGGCTGCACATAAACATCTTCCTCATCACTTGCATACAAAAAAAACTATGACATTCATTCCCTGGAGACGTGCTGTTGAAATCTACCGCTGTGTTCCGGCTCGAAGGCATATTGCTTTTAGAAGACGTGTCTTTGTTGTTGTTGTTCTTGTTTCAGATGTCAGAGGCCTCCCTGATGAGTTGTGTGTGGATATACACACTATTGATTTTCCTCCACTGTATAACTTTTATACTTTTATTAAAGAACTGTCTCCAGCACTAATGTAGGATCGGCTCTGAATAAATGGGCGTTAGGATAATTCAATGGAATATACACTACTATTTTCAGAATAACGGCTTTTAAAGTAAAGGAGATGAAAAGCATTTTAAAGAGACTAAACCTTGGAGAGAGAAAATGAAAGGCAAAATAAAATAATACAGATCGCCTCAGCTACAAACAGCCATCTCGCGTACTCCAAAAATGATTTGGTGTGAAAATGGGACCATTTAACCTTTATTGTCACAGCTAGCTCTCTCAGTCCATCTTTTCATGAATTCTATATTCTCTATTCACGCACAAAAAGAGAAGATGCACAGAGAGACACAGGCATGCACACATTCATTTTCTTTATTGGATTTGGCCTGAGCTCCTAGATTTGGGTCAATTGAAAACAGTAACATCACCACAAAGGCTGGGTTTAAAGTCAGAAGGAAGAAGGGGGGGGGGGGGGCAGCTTCCATAATTATCTCTGAATTGATACGAGACTACGGTTCATATCTCGCCATCGCAGTTTAATCAAGCATAACTGCTTTTTCCAAATCCCCATTGCCAAAGAGCACAGGTAGCCCGACACCAAGGCTCCCTCGTCCTCACATTAGGGCGTCACCCCCCTGCTCCCCCTCAGACCCGGACAGGCCTGGTCTCTGGCAGCTCATCAGAAGAACAGTCTGGTAGGAGACAAACTGCCAGGCAGGAAAAGAAAGCGAAGAACAGGTCAGGCGGGTGCCTTCTGACCACAGTTTGAACTCTGAAGCTGACTGGCCGTCAAGTGTCAACGCTCACTGCATAACTGAGAATACAGTTCAGAGCAGTCATTGTTGTGGCGTCTACGGTGGATTTCATGTGGCCAAGACATTAGCGCTTTCTCTCATGTCTTTGGTCTTTTGTCAGTCCTGGTGTTGCTGCTCTGGCTAAAATCCAAGCTTTTCTACTCATTTTTTTGAATATATGGCACTTTCCTGATCGAACATGCCACTGGTCTTAGTATATTTGCAGCTGAACTACTTCTGTATGACAAAGAGTAGCCTAATTTGATTAATATAAAATGATGGCAGATTTTAATTTTCTGGAGTAATGTCTGTGTTGCCCTACACCTCCATTATTCCATCTAACCCACACATCTGTCTATGAAGACCAGTGATACCCTGTATATTGTATCTAAAAAAACAGTAAGGGCATAGGAATCTTTAAAAAGCCACATTTGATCAAAAATACGTACAACCTACAAACAATTTTTAAACACAATATTGACCCTGTCTCTGCTTTAAGTAGGAATAGCCCAAGTCCACCCCCACACTAAACAGCTGTGCAGAAGCACAGATAAAAGGCCCTTCTCCCTTGGACATGCTTTTGGACACAGTTGCACAAACATGGCATTGGATTTCAACATGTGTCCCCTGGACTGATGGCCAACTGTATGGATTAAAGACAAAGTAGCACAATGGGCTATAAGGAAGATGGAGGAGGACGATGGGGCTGCCTGACTTCTAATCTCTGTTTGTGTGTGTGTGTGTGTGTGTGTGTGTGTGTTTAGCTATCACAGACTAGAGGGAGGAGTCACAGGGGGATGTGAGGCAGCAGAGGGAACGAGAGCATAGAAATAATGGAGTGAGAGAATCGACCAGTGAGGAGGATGAAAAATCCAACCAGTCGATACAGCTAGGAGTGTATCAATTATGTATGGCTTCAATCCTCTTTTTGGGCAAAGGAGAGCAGAGGAGTAGGTTAGCCTGAAAAGTAGGGTTTTTTATGTGATTTGATTGTGTGTGTATGTGCTTCACATATATATATATATATATATATATATTATTGCAGCCCACTGAATACCTTGAAGCCAACAGCTTTATAAATGCTCCCAACACTGTTCAATAACTTACATCAAAAATGCTGTTCATAAAAAAAGCAAAGGTGAGACGAGATATCTGAATGTCAGTGTATTTTACTTTGTAATTTCTCAAGCTTAATAACGAGTATTAATAGAACACACTTGCCAACTATTAACCTTACTGTAGAAAAATAAATCACAATCATTTTCTTGTGCATCATGTATTAGCTTCACATAATCTCCAGCACAGCTAATGATAGCTCAACAGACTTTACTCCCTTCCTCTCCACCCTCTTTTAAAATATGTTAAGATGGATGCTGGTGATGGGATGTGAAAGTGCATGGATTTCTCTCTGGCCTTTTCTCATCTTTCTTGTCCTCCCCCTTATGAACCCACTCTTCTGTGCTCCCGTGTTTGCGCCCCTTTGCAGGTTTCCGGTCGAGGTGGCCTCTTTGCTTAGTAATTCAGTCAGGAGAACAGAGGGAGGGAATTACATCCATGCTGCCTGACCACTCTGAGCTCTCAGCCCCCTTCCATCCTGCTTGCTCACTGGCAACTGGTGTAAAGGCCCACAGTGACATTTAAGAGATGGAAACAGGGAGCTGTGGAAGTGTTTGTCGAAGTTTGAGTGTGTGACACAGTCTGGCTTGAATCGGGTTTAACCTTATTTGAAATATCTAAGCTCAACTGGCACTCCTTTTCTTAACACTGTAAATGCCAGTGAGTTGGCACTTTTATTCCATTGTGTAGGTGTTTAAAGCCTTACGATTGTGTTCAAGCTTCAAGATTATCTGGCTGAACAAAACGTGTAAGTATCATAAGCCTGTTTTGGCCACAGAGTTTATTTTCTGCAACAATCCAAAATCCAATGCAATATCCCATTCAGGGAACCCGTTTGATGCTAAACTTCTGATGTTGACCTAAAAAACGTCATCCTAGTAGCCCTATACGCAGCTTCAGTGTCAGGTCTCAGAAAGGTAGCCCCTTCAAAGCTTAATATGACTCAGTAACATAAGCAGTGAGTTGAAAAATCTTTAGTCACTTTTTGCAAAAATGTTGGAGCGGTAACAGAATGGAGGTCAAGAGTGCTTAACCTTCAGTTGAGGGAAATAAATGCATATGCAGTACACTTCACATGACTGAGTTTGTTTCTATAAGTGATATTTACAGACTACACCCTGTTACATATCGTTACACCTACACATAAAAGCTCCCGTAGCTGTCACTCCATATCTCTAGGCCAGTCCATAGCTATATAGGAGTCAAAGTCACGATGTCTGTCTATATACCCGTCTCAGTCATTATTATGTTTACTTATGTCTTCGCTTTTCTGTGTGCATTCAATTTCTCCTTTTATGACAGATTTTATTGGCTGTCAATCTACCTGTCTGAACCCATTTCTCTCCCCACCCGTCTATGTGACATTCTTGTTTTTCTGTCACTTCACTGTACCTCTCCGTCTCTCCGTGCATCTCTGGCCTGGCTGTCTTACAGTGCAACATGTCTGTGTGTCGCTCAGCAGGATCCCAGACTGTCAATGCAGCCAGTAATGAGGTGTATGCTTCAGTCAGCGTGTGAGGAGTTAATAAGGAAGCAGCAGAGGCCATCACACATCAACAGGCATGAGTGTGTGTGTGTGTGTGTGTGTGTGTGTGTGTGAAGGCTAGGAAGCCTCCCTGGCGCACTTACGGATGTCTGTTGACCAATGGGGGTATTGATTTAGAGGGGAAGGCAGAAATAAATGAATTCTGATCCACAAAAGGACTCCACAGTGGATGTCGGGAGCGTGGACGTTTTTGTGTGTGACTGTGTGCATGTGCATGCAACAGTGTGTGTGACTGTGTGCATGCAACAGTGTGTGTGCATGCGTGTGAGGATGTTTGTTCTCTTTGTCTCAGCGTCTCTGCCAGTGTACATGATGTACATACAAATGAAGGGTTTGGTTACACCCCGCTGCTCTGAGGGCTGTCGCTTTTGCATAAGTGTAAGTGTGTGTGTTGGTGTGTGTTTTTGCCTGGATGTATGTTAGTCTCCATACATGAGAAAGAGAGACAGATAGGGAGAAGGGGCACTGGTAACTAGGCTCAGGTGGTGAGGGACATTTCATCTAATCCCACACTGGTTGTGTATTAGTACAATACTAGTGTGTATGTTTGTGCGTGTGTATGTGTGTGTGTGTGTGTGTGTTTGTGTGTCTGTTTGGAAAAATGCATGCCTGCATATATGCACATCTGTGCTGTGCAGGTTTGCATGTGTATCACGCACAAAAAACTCCTCATCTGGACTTCAATGGTGATCCGTGAATGAGAATCTACAAGTAGTACTGAGGCTGAAGGACCCCCTCAGACCCTATAATACAGCCTGTACGATTTAATCTAATTTAATTCTATGAGTAATACACAGAGACGGAGGCAAGAAAATTATTAGATTTTCCTATAAAGAAACTCTGCGGGGTGAAAAGGAGAAAGAAAGCAGTGACTGATCTCCGGTGGTGTGTGTAAGAGTGCCTCTGTGTTTTTGTTTGGCAGAAGAGGGGAAAAAATCAACATAATGAGCCCAAACTGCCTTTGTGTCTCACTCTCTACGCCGTCTCTCTTCTCTCTCCACCCTCTGTCTCTTTCTCCCTCTCAGACAGCTGCTTCTGTGCAGCCAAATTAACCGCTCCCCACTTGTTTTTGGAGTGTGAAATAAATAAGCGTTTTGCCTCTGAGAGAAACAGTGTTTTTTTGTGAACTTTAAACAGCTCTGGATGCTGCCTCAATTCAGAGTGTAGTATAACGATATTTGTCTACCACAAATCTGTTGTGTAGTTTTTCCCCCGTACAACCCCATCCGTCACTCTGTGGCCCTATCTATTACTGCCATGTGATCCTTCTGGCTCCAAATATCCGATTTACAAGTTGGCAAGAAGGGCAATATTTCAACAGGCTGTCGGCAGACGCACTGTTTAAATCACTGGCCTTATCTAGCCTGTGCTCTTTCTAATATTATTCCTCATATATTGCATTAGAGATATGTTATCGCTCCCTGCACATTCATCTTCTTCCTTTAGCCAAATGTGAATATGAATCTGAATAAGTACAATCAGACATAGATAAATGTTTGCCTGTGAGTGTGTGTTTGTGCATCCTTGCACATCCGAGAACAGCTTTGCCCACCATCTTACAGATTGGCAGCAAGGATTTTCTGCAATATGCGTTATGTACAGTATCTATCTACCAAATCGTTAATTTCGTTCCAGAAACACGGACGCAGGCTCATATCATGTCTGCAATGTCCAGATTTGGTCAACATGAACACAATGGTCAACAGAGGACCGCGTGCACACACGTCAGTAAAAGTAGGATACCAGACTCGACATCAGATAACACATTCAAATATGTAGTAACTAACACAAACACTGTACAAAACTGCATCCATCACTAGTGCTCAGGCTGACAGCTTTGTCAGAGTGAGCCGCAGGAGAGAGGAGAATGGCATTGTGGGATTGAGTCCTCCCATCGGACGCTGCACTGACAGTAGAGAAGAAAGGAGATGAAGATAAAAGAAAGGGGGGGGGGAGTGGTGAAAATCAGGGAATGTGTTGCACAACCACAGTGTTCATAGAGAGAGAGAACGGGAGTGATGAAGAAGAAGAAGAAGAAGAAGTTCCCCTTCCTGCTGTAGCCTGTTTGCTACGACTGGCCTTGTGAAGGACAGACAAAGAGCATACTGCAGGCCTGGCAGCTTGACCGCATCACACACGTACGGACAGAAAAGACTTCCCGGGGCTCTGCCAAACTGCAGCAAATGAATCAACACACACAGCTAAAAATGTACAAATGCACGTGAGATGTTTGCGTATGCTCACACATGAAACTCTTATTCGCACATTTTGGAAGGCAGCTGGTGGTGAAGTGAAGTGAGCCGTCAGCCTAAAAAAACAGGAATGGTATGTCTACAGTCAGCCTGAGTCCTCTACATAAACACCTCCACCCCAGTGCTTTCGGCTGGTGTGTGGGCTCAGCTTCAGAAACTACCACGGCGCACTTCACTCGGTGATTGCAGCCCCGTCTCAGCGCTAAGGAGGAAGGCGACCGACAGAATCTAAAAGAGACAGCGAAAGCAGGAGTGACAGAGGCAGGGAGCCTTGAAGACGTGGCCTCCCCCAATTATAGACCAAACATAACCACTCCATTCACTTTACTGTTCTCCTGGCTCCTGACAAACCCATCGTGATTCCTTCAACCAGCACTCGTGTTTCTCCCTGACACTCTCTAGGCTCTAATTAGGCTTGTAAATAATTATTGCAATTAAAGCCTACAATTAGGAGGACTGAAGCACCGCCATTAGTTTCACAATAAATGTCATGAGCATTCTGCATAGGCGCAGGGAGGAAAGAGACAAATGCAGTGTCATTATAGAGGCAGACAGACAGTGAGAGTGAAAGAGACAGAAAGAGAGAAGGGGGTATATGACAGCCGTTGACATACTCACAGCTCTTAATTATAGAGCTGATTATTCTGGCAGGATGGCTCCTGGACTGCTCCTTTGGCTCCCATTCACAAAGTGACAAAGAGTGCATGCAAACAGATACAAATGTGAACTAGGGCTGCAGCTATTGATTATGTTAGTCATCGAGTATTTCACTTGATTCAGCTTTAATTAATGGGATATAAAATGCTTTTTCTTTATTTAGGAGCAATAGAAGATAAGATGGAACAGCTAATCTATCATCATCACTAATCTGTTTTATACATTTACATTACATCTAGCTGACACTTTTATCCAAAGCGACTTACAATAATAAACTGTAGACATAGTATAAGGGGAGCAATTCAGGGTTAGGTGTCTTGCTCAAGGACACATCGACTAGGGCCGTGACGAGTCTTCTTAATGTTGATTTTATTCACATATTATGGAGAATGGAAAGAAAACGCAATATGAATCAGAGAAGTTTGCGGACAGGTTTGCTTCTTAAAATGCTTAGGGGGATGATTGTCTGTCGAGCAATGACCACATCTATCTATCTATCTATCTATGCTCAGTTCTAAAAATGCCTCGCATGAATTCTGCATGGTTCAACCATGTAGCAAAAGTGCAGACTCCATGTAAAAATGAGATCTTTTATTTCAGGGGCTACGTTTGTGGGTCAGCTGGGTAATGGCAAACTCTGGGAGACTGCAGACATACAGAGACAGAGGTGTCAGAGAGTCTCAGGATCATGTATTCTCTGCCTCATTATCTCATATTATGTCAGGGGGACAGTAAGAGCTCTCTGTGGGAGAGATGGAGGCGAGGGTTGGGGTGGGCGGAGACAGTCGTGAGTTTTTAGCTGGTTTTGAGGGGTGAGCACACACACACTAATGAAGGCAAATCCAGACACAAACAAACCCTCATGTGGGTCTTGAAATCCATTCATACTTGACTTGACACTATGGAGTCTATTTGTTGATGTCAAGCTCCACACGGCTCCACAAATACGCTGCGTACAGTGCGTTAGCTCGTATTGACCTTAGCTGATATAGCGGGGGACTTAGGTCTGAAGGTGGGAGATGGGGGATGGATCGATAGGGAAATGGGAGGTAGGAGAGCATTCAGGCAGGGACCAGGGTGCACAGGCTTCTATTAATTAACAGCTTGATGGGGGCTGACAGGACGTGTGTTGCTATCAAATAATGAGGTTAGGATTGGCCAATGGTTCCAGGGCACAAAACCTGATTAACACTAATCCTGGCTTAAGTCAATTAACAATGCTGCTCAGGGACTCATACAAATGAGGTGCCTTTGTTAGGTGGGCAAGCAAAGAGGCTGAAAACAGGACTCGACATTGAAACATGTACAACATGGCTAGGTAATAGCGGAAAGAGGTAAGGATACTCTTATCGGTCATCATGAGAGTGAAATAGCTGACTAGTTGGTGGTCCAGCAGATGAAAGCTATTAAAACATGATACAATGAAGAGGCATCTCTAACTGACCTGCTGAGTGACCTGTTAGGTTTGGTGAACAGAGTCAGTGAACTCTTGAACTTCCCACAGCCCCTGACCTCACAACGCTGAACATTAAAAGATACAAAGTCCACACATTAAACCAAACACATGGGGCATGTACGTCAACATGCAACCACGTAAATCTTACAACACGTCTGATTGAGCCAGGAAATGAGGCACAGGGAATCTTTCATTCAGCAGCTGCAATGTCATACGATACTAATTCTAGGAAGAAATTGAATGATTGTAGTGGGAGATGGGAGTGAGAATATAATCCTTACATTTTCAAAAATATTGATATCGAATACTGATAAAAGAGCAGTCAGATAAGGCTGGAACAAGACAAAAGAAGCGACACATGGAAAGACAGACAACAAATATGTGTTTAAAACAATAAACAAATACTTTTTGTCTCACACAGCAATCTCCTGTGGGTCCAGTGTTTTTTTTGATTGATCCACCACTCCGTTTTCCCACCATTACCCAACTTAGTCGCTCTGTATATTACGTCTTTTCTTGCAGTGGATGTCATACAGACGCTAAAGGAGCTTTGCACATTGGAATGAAACAGCGAGAGGCGCTGCCCGATAATTGTTTTTTGTTGTTTTTTTAGTGAGAGAACAAAACTACTAAAAAGGACTAAAAACATTTATTTAAAGTAAGCTCCCACAAAGTAATAGTAATGTGCGATTTTACTCTATTTGACTCTAACGCTACAAATATGTGCACACACATGAGCTAAAGATATAGGGTGCTTGTCAAGTGGGTGAGCGATGAAAGGACTTTCTTCAGAAAGAAAAGCTCAATGGCATCATCAATAACTTGGGATCTGTGTATTGACAGGAGAATGTATCCTAATTTGTCCAAGTGTCAATATCAAGTGAGGCTGTCAGGGAAGCAGCGAAGAATATAAGCCCAAGGTTCCTAGCTACAGCTCCCCCCCTTCCAACTGCTGAACACCTGGGCAAGGAAGCGACCATGCGATTGATTTGCTGGCCCTCACCCCGTACGGTTGCCAGACTGACCCAGCCGTCGCGCTTACATCCCAGATAAAACATGACAGCCCATCTATCAAGGCCAGTGTCTGCCGTCTGACTGATAGCGGGCTATCCCGGCGATGTGTGTCTGTTGTTGATGCTCGTAAGCTGTGGCCACTGTTACTGTTTCATATTCAGCCTCGATGAGCGAGGAATGGGATGCAGATGTGTGGTCCATATGTCGACACATGGTATCACAGTTTCCTCATTCAGGACGGAGAACCTTTGTTCAAGTCACTCTTCTCATATAAACCCTTTATGGTTACCTGGCAAACATGGCACACCCTGTATAGTCAGTTGTACTATAGACCACCTCATTTTACCCCATTTAAAGGCCAGAACTAGGATAGTTGTCATCATTTATCCCAGTGCGCTGCATTGTGTCGATAAACCGACAACAAAGAGAGTAAATGCTGCTTCAAGGCCTCATGCGGGCCACAGTGTAAGCTATGCTTGTACTGTACATCCGTCCAATAGCTCCCAAAATGCCAGACAGCACACACAAATACGGGACTGTTCACAGTGTTACAAAAAAAAGGTGAAGCCCTTACATTCCCAGGCTTACACAACATAAAAGAAACATGAGAAAGCGCAAATAAATGAAAAGGAGTGGTGGATAATGAATGAGAGACAAAGAAAAAAGATATACGGTACAGTATCTATATTTCTTAACTCCAATACATTTGGTTCGAATCCCAACCACTAATTACACATAGGGAATTTGGGGAATTTGAGATTGAGATGAGTCAGACTTCACATTCAGGGGCAAGAGACACAAATTCAGCCAATGTTTGGGCCTCAATTGTGGGAAAAGACTGCAGAAGGATTGAGAAGAGATCGAAATCTGAACTCTGCACATTGCTCTTTCATCCTCAAAGCTGCCTCTTGATTGTCCTCGGCTCTGTAATGGTGGGTAGTCAAGTTATTGGAACTCTTTGTCCGAGTTTCACTGAAGAACAGATTGGTAAGAAACACAAAGGTAAAGGTCAAAGGTCAAAGCCCTGGTCTTGTTCACTGTCGGCAGCTGCAAGCTAAACAGCCTCCCCTGAGGCCGACACAGGGTCAAGGGCCAGCCAGGCAACACTTGTTGTGGTAGACGGCAGAAACCCCAGCGCTACTCAGCCCTGACGGCAAACTAACCCAACAGTGGAAAAGAAGGAGGGGCTCAGAAGAAGCTCTAATCTTTTGTCCCTGTGCCGTTTTGACTTTGTTTGCCCAACTGCTGTGTCCATTACTTTTGACCCGAACGTTTGCACGATTACTTCCTTCTACAGCACATTATTGTTCCTCTTTTTAGAGATAAGAAAGCAAGCATCTTCTCGAAAGCTCCTAAAGGGAAATGCATGAGGAAAAACACACGACATGCACACGTTTTTCGGTCTTCGAATGAGTGGTCTGGACATGAGCCAGTCCAATCTGCTGGTTGGGTACCGTGTAAACAGTAAACCCGGGAAACAAAAGGCTCTACACACCAACGCTGCTGCTAGTCGCTTTCTTTTTAAAGTCTGCACAGGCTGCAGCACCTCCAGTTCATGGTGGAAGGCCGGGCTACAAGCCATCATGTGTTCCATAGCCATTAACACATAAAACTAGAGTGTCATACACACCACGGTCCTGCATAATGATGAGCCAGTCGAGTGTCAGATAATCTAAGCCTGGACGAGGTGTGAATGAATCCTATTTCCTCTCGACTTGATAACCACTGAACCCATTTCCTCCTAATCTAACCACAGCATCCAAACAAAGGTTCAGCGGGATAAGGAGAAGGAGGGCGGAGAACCAAAAAACTCTCGTGGAAAAGAGGTAGGGGGTTATTGAATGGAGAACAGGTTGAGGAAAAGCCTCATACAAAAAAAGAAGAAAAAAAGAATCCATGCATGGATTTCAAATTTCACAGCTGAGCACCTGGAAGAAATTGCCAGGCTTGAGAAAAAAAAGACTTCTTTTCTTTCCTGATAATCTGTGAGCTGTAATGTTGCCGTTCCATACATGGAGCTGGGTAAGGGAGGAAGGGTGGCGTACGAGGACCGGAAGCCGAGGGGGTTTAATATTTGCTAAAGAGCCAAGGGTGTATTGGAGAGTGACAGCAGCACATGGCTGAACGCCTCCATAGGGGGAGGACTGTGTGTCTGTCCATGAAAGACGAGTCTGTTTTACAAGCCAGCTCAGTATCCCTCAGTTGGTCATACTAGCACGAATTTCACACTCATCCTTAGAAAGAGCTGGCAATTAGACGGCCACCGTTTCACTAGGAACACTATCAAGTTTGTTCAGGTCTATTATGTACTTGTGTGCCACAGTCATACAATATTACAAAAACTATTTAGCTCAATTACAAAGTCAACAGCTGCTTCTTTTCTTTCAGACATAATTAAGACATGATAAAAGCATAACCATTACATCTTTTTGTGTGTGTGTTATTTTATGTGCTTTATTCTTTTCCTTATGAAGGTGTTTTCAAAAATCTTTTCAGGCAGCACCAAGGACACGCCACAGGTTTCACTTCAAAACCCTTTCAGATGTTAAATCTTGATTGTTGCTCATGAATAATACATTATAGCCTGGGCTCTGCGTACTGGCCGCTGACCAAAGCAACCAACATAATGCAGTCACTGATTCTCAACCGTGTGTGATGAGTGCTCTCTCTGGGTGCCAGCGGCCACAGCGGCAGAATACACCACAAAGGGAATGAAAAGGTCTCATGAAATGTTTTGATAATCCAGGCCCCAAAAGACCCCATTCGGAACTAGGGTAGTTGTCGTCATTTATCCCAGTGCGCTGCATTGTGTCGATAAACCGACAACAAAGAGAGTAAATGCTGCTTCAAGGCCTCATGCGGGCCACAGTGTAAGCTATGCTTGTACTGTGCATCCGTCCAATGGCTCCCAAAATGACAGACAGCACACACAAATACGGGACTGATTGCAGTGTTAAAAGAAACAGGTGAAGCCTTTGCATTCCCAGGCTTACACTTCTTAAAAGAAAAATGATAAAGCGCAAATTGAAAAAAAGGAGTGGTGGATAATGAATGAGGGACAAAGAAAAAGACACAGGCTCCAGTTGGTGGGGACTAAGCCAGGCCAAACACTCACTGAATTTGCATGAGCTGGCAAAAGCACCAGTGGTTTAGCTCTCCTCCAGCTGCCATTCACACATGGATACTCGTTCTACCTGTTTGATAGAGCCTACACTGGGATTGTTATGGCTTCAGAGTATTGCTGTAGGCACAGTGTTTCTGGTTGTATGTAAAGTGTGGCTTATAGATAAGGGTTAAAGCCCACCTGTGCAACATGTAAAACATATATATATATATATATATATATATATATAGCACGTACACATGCACGCTTGGCTACAGCAGTCGTATTCACTTTGAAATCCACAGCGTTGGATGCAATATTAACTGCAGTGAGGGGTTTCAAGAGTGTAAAACATTTCAGGGGGCATTTCATATAACGCAGACGAAGAGAAAAAAACAGAAGAAGAGGAGCAGGGTAAAAGTCGAGGAGGCAGCTCAGCTGAATCTCCCAAAAAAGCTTTGACCTTTTTCTTTCCATCACTTCGTTTGCCTCTGGCGTCGCTTCTCAGCAAAGTACCGAAATCGCTGGATGATTGGTCTAAATATAGACGCAGTCACACACAGACACACGCAACAAGACTCAAACATGTGATCTGGCAGAAATCCATACAATGGATCTGCAGAATCACAGGATGCACAAAGCTGGAAGGCACAAAGCGCTAAGTGTGAGTCCGATGAAGATGACAGGCATGTTTTTGAGGTTTTTCAATTGAGGCACCAAGGTGGATACACACCGATGAAGATCGTGAGATGAAAACCTGCTGTTATGTGTTTTAGGACTGTCAGTGAAAATACAGTAATCTATAGGAAGGCACACACACACACACACACACACACACACACAGTTGTACTGCTTCCTTAGAAGAGAAAGTCAGTGAGCCAGGTCTTTTCATCAGTTCCAGTGCGCTGCGTCGCATTGGGTCAATCTCACCACATCATTAATATGGTGGATGCTTTTGTCATTGTATCTACAAAACAAAAGCACGACGCAACACCGCAGCACCGTGGATCAAATGTGAAACAGGGAGCTATGAAATATATTTGGGGGAGGAAGTGAATGATTGGTACTGAATGATTGGTGTCTGGTGTGGGCGTGTGAGAAAGAAACAAATGAGAATGAGAGACAGAGAGAGCGAAAGAGAGAGAGAGAGAGCAGAATGTTCTTTCACACACTGATAGAGAGCTTGGGGTGGGCAGTGAATATGTAAGAGACTAAAGAATATATGTAAATATATATATATATATATATATATATATATTAGAGATGCACCGATCAGGTTTTTTGTGCCGATCACCGATCCCTGAAATCAGTATCTGCCGATCACCGATAATACCGATCACCGATCACCGATCACTGAAATCAGTACCTGCCGATCTGATAATACCGATCACCGATCACGGTGTCGATTGAAGCATTCTATTTATTGTGTAGCATTATTGCATAGGACTATGAGGAAATACATATTTAAAGCACCTCAAACATTAAAGAAATTACAGATTTCTTTAAACATTTAGGACTTTTACTTTGAAAAATGTCCTAATTGATACATTAAAATTGTTTGATTGCTATTGTAGGGGATTTCAGATATGTATGGAATACATCTGCATGATTCATTTCCTGGAACTCTTGGGGAAATCTATTTACAGGACTTTTTTTAACGTACAAAAGTCTGACTTATTTTTATAAACTCTTCCTTGGTACAGTAAAAATGTTTTAATGTTAGCATAATTTAAGCTAAATCTCAGAAACGATCTATAAAGATACAAAATCAGTTCATTGTTTACTTTTATATGCTAGTGAATGATTTGTCGACATCTTATTTTGATAAACGGATGTTGTTTCACGTGGTTCTTTCCGCTAACTTTTCAAAACCGGATGTTGTCACTTAAATCCTTCCGCTAACTTTATCAAAACCCTCGCGCGCTCCCGATCGAATGCGTTTACCGTGAACATCAGTCTTTAGGGGCTCAGACAAATGAGAGTCGGCTGAGTTGACCCAGAGATTCAACTCGGGGGACGGGGACGCCGCTCGGTGGTGAGGATCCCCTCGTGGACCTCTCACTCTGCGGCCCTCGCCGGGCGCATTTTCTCCGTTGCGGTGCGCGGCGATTAAAACGTCTCTGATAGTTTTTCTCGCAGATGTTACGTCATCTGATCGGCCGTTTTGATCGGTGTCAATGGGAATATCGGCCGATATGGATCGGCGCCGATCAGATCGGTGCATCCCTAATATATATATATATATATGCAGGTGAGAGAATAAGGCGAGATGAAAAGCCTCTGAAAGCCTCATGGAGATACCATTTGAATACTGAATGGGAGGCTGGTGCTCGTGTGCGTCTGTAATTATAGTTTTCTTTTTTGTGTGAGTCTACATGTGATTGTAAGAGCCAGTGCATTGTGTCTGCACCTATGCAAATGAAATCAGAGGGAGCATGTGCTTTGTGTGCATCTCCGTGGGTGCCCGTCTGCATGTTTGTGTTTACAAAGGCCTCGCACATCCCACGACTCCCAGCTTCGCCACAACACACACAGACAGGTGTGAGGACTGGAGAGAGCGAGAGCCCAGATTGTGGAGCATGGCCTCGCTGAGCAAATATCACTCTCGCTCTCCCAATTTTTCCCAATTTCTCTCTCCCTCACTCACTCTCCTGTCTCTCTTGGTCTCTCTGTATGCTCTCTTTCCCACTGTGCCAGACATAGAGGGTCTCTTTGTTATTCAGAGTCGGAAACACAAACCGGAGCCAAATCAGCCCTGCTTTCTGTTGGATATCATCCCTCTCTTTGTTCTAACCGTCTCCCTCCACCATGCGTTCGGCCTCAGACGACATCCTCCAGGCACATGGGAACAAGCACAGCTCAGACAAGACGGTTCTCGTGATGTCATGTGTGTCTGACTCCAAGTGTAGCTCGAGGTGACATTTAGGCCAACCATGAGATATAGATCACTGATTGTTCGTAATACTGTTATCCTTAACTCACCCCGAGTAGAAAGAGGTTATCAGACAGAATACATATACTGTTATGCATTATGTGTGGTTCTATCTAGACACATTTATACTAAATCTGTATAGTTTCTGTTGAATGTGCCCAATTTCTGAAAGAAAGTTTAAATGCATGTGGCCAACAAAAATCCCAATTTGCGTGATTATTGAGTTGTATCCTGGAACACGCAAGGCAACATCCCCAACATAGTTGAGAGTAAGTGTGTATGTGTGGTTGTGTGTAGTTATGCCCGCGCGTGTGTGTGTGTGTGTGTGTGTGAGTGAGTGAGTGTCTGTTTCAATCCTTCCCAACCCTCAGAGAGCAAGAAAGAGGAGTCTAATAATATTCACCAACATCACTTCTCATTCAGATGACTAGCAGTTATGAGCTCAACATCAAACGCTTGTTTCATCTGCGGAATAAGTGTGAATAAAGGATTTAGTAAAAATGGGAAACAAACTTTAGACTCGGTACAACCTCAAAGTCATGCCCTGCTGCAGAGTTATTGTCGTACTGTCCGTGTGCGTGTGTTGTGTTTGTGCGTGGATGTAGAGGATGTGACTACTAAATGTTAAGAAACGAGAAATTTGATATTTGAAATAACTTTGACGACTTGTTCAGATATCCGTCCTAAATCTCAGCCGTAGCCAAATGAAGGTTGAAGTATGAGGCTCTTACTGGTGCTAGGATTGAATTTGACGATGATATATGTATATTCTCACAGCAGGAAAGTTTCTGAATTAAAAACCCCACAAACAAATCACAGCACAGCTGTGCTCGTCACAGACGCTAAGGGGGAAAAAAAGCTGTAGATTATCATATGACACCGTTGCCTAAATAACTTCTTTACACCACATCTGTCCACCGCAGATCCTAACCTGCAGGCTCCAGCCAGCCAGTTGTTGAGTGTGTTAAATGCAGAGATAAGAAGAGAGAACTGCAATCTATCACCCGGCGCTGACAGCCTTGCACGTCGTCTGTCTCTCGGGCTGCTGCGCCGCCGCGCTCCCCTGCAGCTGCTCCTCCTCTCCGCTCCTCTCCTTCTGTCACTTCTCCTCTTCTGTTCACCTTTTTTCTATCCCTGCATGTCTTCCTCTCCTCACCCCTACTCTGTCCTTGTGTCCTCTTCCATCCTCGCCTGCCTTTTGCCTACTTAGTATGTCAGCGGCATCGATGGCTATCAGCTGCTTCCCGCCTGCACCGCAATGCTGTGTCACTTCATTAGAAGTGTGATAGGATGACCTTGCACTCTGTCTCTCTTTTTTGCTTAGTGTCTTTCTTTACTCTGAGTCGTATACTACTCCAGCTGTCCCTCTTTCCCTCATCACTCTTCCTTTCATACTCTGCCTCAGCGAGCCAGCCGGCAAGTGCCCTTCATCTCTCTACCTCTCTCTCTCCCTCTCTCTCTCTCTCATTCTACCTTGTCTTTTCCTTGTCTCTCTGTTTCTTTCTTTCTCCCTGCCCTCATTGTTCTTCTTTATTATCAAATGCTGTCATAATGTCCCCCGCTGTGCCACCCAGGTTATTTATAGCTAACAGCGGGTGGTGATGCTCATGATGCTGAGAGGTGGGCCATCCTGGGCCCTGCACACACACATTCACACACTTTTCCTGACATTTAAACATATGCATGCATGTGTACACACACACACACACACACACACCTATACACACAAACTTAAACCCTCCATTCTCTCGCAGGGCACTAAGTGAACAGAGGTTTGCATGCGTGCGTCTTTCCAACACCTACCTGTCTCTCAGACATGACGTAGAGGTAGTTGCGGTCGAGGGAGAAAGCCATATCTCGCAGGACAGGGCTGCCGTTCTTGATGACCATTATCGTCTCATACTGGACACCACCGTGAGGCGGTCCGTCGACGCGAATCTGAAAAACACAGAACGGAAAAGGGTATTTATATCAGTATGACAGCAAAAGAGACGAAGAATGATTGAGAGGGATGTCAGACGAAGGTCAAGTACAACTTGCAAGACAATCTATTATTATCATTTAGCAACTTGGGAATTGGAGGAGATGGACTGTTTGGATAGTGAAAGATGTTGGAGAGAAAATTAATTGAAAATGAAATACTTTCTTTTCAACTCTTTCTTTCATGGTATGAAGTAAATGTCAGCCCCCTGAGATTCCATATACAACAACTGTAAAACTGTAAATTATGAGCTCACATTGTTTGACCTTTGTGATACCTGAGCTCGGTTTTCCTTTCCTCTTTCTCCAGAAGATTAATGTATTCCCTCTGTAAAGGCTTGAAGAGGCCAAGACCACCTAACTTCAAAAACATTGGAAACGCCTTCTTATGACTTATTCAAGGTGCAAGATCCTCCAGACACAAATGGGCCCCGTGTTTGTCTTTATTCACAAGATGCTTGTTGAACAAACACATATCCATGACAGTAAATCTTGAGGGGCAGCATGGGTTTAGTGATGCTGGGCGTGAGAGATGTCTCTGTGATGTCACATGTCACAAGGCCCTCCTCCACCCATGAAAGCTGATGACTTTATCATCTGTCCATCCCCACCTGCCACCCTTCACCCAAACATTCGTCTATCTATTAAAATACTGACAGCACCAAATGGCAGCTAGACTTGCTATAAAGCATCACAGAGGGGAAGTAAAGGTCATATTTATGTCGAAAGAAGATCAACTGGGTGGCCGAGAGGGTATGGGAAAACACACACGCGTGCGCCGCGCGCGCAGGCCTTTGTGTATGTATGTGTGACAAACCGCTCCAAGTAGGAGAAATATGATGTGAGTTCACACAAAGCCCCCGGAGCTTTGCCTTCAAAGCTCGAGGGTTAGCCCAGTACACGACAGCAGGAGGCACATTTGAGGGGCAGAGCTGAAAAGTGTTTGAGCCTTCCACGTCTGACCTACGTCTGACCTTGGCAGGCTAGACCAAACATGGAAAAGAAGACATGTGTGAAAACCATATGTATTAGGAGAAAGGCAGGATGTGGGGGCCTTGCCAGTCTTCATCTGCTTACTGACACTGCAGTGTGAAGGGAGACCTCAGCAAATATGCTCATCCATGAAGCATGTCAACGGCGCAGGGCCGGACCAGTGCTGCTCTTCTCTCGACTGTTTCTGTGTGGGTGCTGTGCATTTGTGTGTGTGCACCCATAGGAGCAGTCTGTCATGCTATGATATGTGTCCAAGCAGGCCGCCACTAGGGATCACAAGATAACCCGACCTTGCCCCTGCACGCCTGCAGTTCATCTGAATCAGATCGCTATCACACAGTCTCTCACCACGGTCCAGGGACCTCTAAATTCCCATTTGGCCCGAAACACACTCTCTCACACACACACACACACACACGCACACGCACACGCACACAGAGACACGGCTGTTTCTAAAGCAACCTTTATAATATGAAGTGCCATTTAAAATGTTCTTAATAATTCGTGTGTCTAATCAAAATTAAGGTAACCATTAAATGTAATAATGATACCACATCACATGTTTAATCTTCAACAGAGCTGTAATTGTATATCGTCAATTTAGGCAACCGGTATAGCAACATTTAAAAAATTGTGTTGCCATAATCAGGACATTGTAATTATATATGAGAGCACTTTACAAGAAGGCTTCAATAACTTAAAATTATTAACCCTACCCATCACCCATCACCCATCTTCTTCATTCGCAATAACCTTAATAAATCATGCAAGCTTATTCCTCTTCAGCAAATACATATATTCAGGATCATTTTTGTTGAACTACTGATGCAACGACAAAATCGAATCAACTGAACTGACACTCAAGCACTTACACCATCTCATCGCGGACACACACATGTTTTCACGTTAAGAAGCTGTTTTTTTTTTAATGAGCAATAAATCTGGCAGCCTCACATTCACATACAGAGACAAACACACACCCACAGCATTGTAAGGAAGTGAAGAAATGTGTGTGTGGGTGGGTTGAATGTGCGGGACCTTGAGGGGCAGGCTCACCTCTGGGTGGGCGAATGATACAACAACAACAAAAAAGAGAAAGGAAAATTTAAACCGTGGGCAAGTAAATGGAAAATAAATACATAATTCCGTCTCCATTTCATTACCTCACTCCCTCACTCCCTCCCATGCTACGATTCCACTCGTCTACAGAATCTATCACCTAAGTAAGCGGCTCTCAGTCCCAACACATCCATTTCCTAAGCATCACTTTACTCCAGTCTTTAGCCCGCTCTCTCAGGTACTTAAACCTGTGGCCTGTCCGTCCCATTTGACCCTGCATTATTTATCCGGCTGGGGGAGAATGTTGCTCACAGGTTGGATTCATACCCTCTAGCCCTTCTGACAATATCACTGCGCCTCTATTTTAGGAGAATCCATCCACTGAAAAAAACCCTGTTGCCCCAGAGACCCGTCCTTGGTCCTCCATTTCAACACAACAGCCATAAGCTGGTCTTCCTCTCTCACCAGTGTCGGGGAGCTGCAACTGACTAAAGTGAGGAAGGGGGCGGGGGGAAGGTGAAGATGGATGAGAGTGTTGAAACACATTCTAAATGCACCCCAGGGGCACCATGGCCTGCCCAGTTAATGTTTGTGAAAAGAAAAAGATGTTCTGTCCTGAATGTCAGATATTCCGGATATTCACGTGGGATATGATATCCTTTACACAAACAAATCCAACTAGACACGCACAGAACCATTATGAAAGAGGCCTGGTGTACTGAGGACAGAAATATATATCCCCAGGCGTCACTGAGTAGGAGGCCTTCCTATAAATCCTGGCGCACATGCAGAGTCGCCAAATTTAGTTTTCAAAAAGAAAACCACTTTCACATAACTTTGGATCAGATGATACCTGTGACAAAGTGGTGAGACCACTATAAATAGTGCATAATAACTCACAACTCAGCCAAGTATTGTGTAAAGGAACAGTGTATATTATGTGGTGGCTGCAGAGACATTCCTCTGCTCATTGATCCCCCTAAATCCTCAACACTGGCCCTTTAAGTTCAGTTATTGTTTGTTTATTGTTGTATTGTGTATATACTTATCATACTCACCATGCTTTCCAGGAGTTAAGCATTGCTCTTTCATTCAACAACATTTTCCTGCACTCTCGAAAAACACAGGATGTTCTGTTTCATATGCGGGCAACAACTAAACTAAATATTGATCAATCACAAACTAAACACAGTGTTTAAGCTCACAGTCTACACATCCATGTACAAACTTAACGTTGCAGCACCTAGTCAGGCATAAGCGGTGAAGCTTTGGCCAGCGGGGAAGCCATGGCAGCGGCATCAGAGGCCTTCCCTTGTGGCTACCAGGGCCTGTGCCATTGGGGTGCTTTTGATCAGACCATGTAAGCACCCTGGAAAAACGTTTGAAGATTGACCAAACTCCAATTCAAATTGCCCTTCTCCCTCTTTCTCTTGCTCGCTCTTCCTTCTTTGGTCTCACTGGTTTTGAACACTGTGCCAGACACAGGATCGCCGACCGTGTGAGTCTGTGTGAAGCAATTTGCCGAATGTAAAGTGCTGAATAAATCCACGGTAGAAGTGCATCAAATGTGTATTTGCAGTGCATTGTGGATGCTGCTGCTCAGAGACAGAAGGAAAAGGCTCAAACTGCAGGTCCCCCCTTATAGACTATGTTATGCTACATATGCAAAATAACTAAATTAACTTTGAATCCGGCTGCATGAGAAGAAACTGAGATATAAAATGAGTCTTTTAATTCAATTGCAAAACTGTGAGGGTTGAATAACTGATTTACTGACTTGCTCTCTGTTTTACAGCTTGTCTCCAAGTGTTTGTTGAGCATTAGCCCTTCGGTTTCTGAAGAATGGTTCTCCGTTAAAGGCCACAGCTGCTAACAATTACCTGAGAGCTGCTTTCTTTTCAGTTTGAAAAAAATGAAGCTATTTTCCTACCTTAGCCTTGGGGGAGGTTATTGTTTTTGAAACAGGACACACACACACGGCAGACACATCTGAGGATGAATATTATTTTACTACCATCTTTCAGCTGGCGGAGCAGACTGTAACCCGCATGGCTGCCTTCGCCAAACCACAGTGTGCAGCACACTCCAACACCTTGTACCAGGGTTGAGTCAAAGTGTACTTCTTCCACCTGGACCACGTACCAAAATAGTATCCTGGGAGTTGATTTTAAGAAGATTATGCTTTCATGGGAGAAACTCAGTTACACGTTGTGCCCAACAAAAGAGGGAGAGAGTGGAGGGTGAAAGGTGAACTCCCTTATTCGTCTACTCGGCAGCTATCTCCTGCATCTACGCTAATCCAGTTCAGCAATCTTGGACGTTTAGGTATCTGGCTGATCCCACACACTGGATTAGATTGTGCGACACCATCACACCTTTTCACACAAATAAATAAAATGACCCTTTACCACTGAGGCAACTCTTTGCTGTACAGTGGGGTTATACTGATTGGAAAAAGACACAAGCCAGAGGGATCTGACCATGAAAAAGATATACCTTATCCAATCAAATCCAATATGTCTGATAGGACCAATCTTAGCCTCAGTAAATGGTCTTGAATTGGATGTTGAGATAGGTCAGTATGACGGTGTGACAGACTGCTGACAGCATTTTAAGAGACATTGAAGCTTGTCAGGAGGCCTCTCTGATTTGAAACGCTTTTGTGACAGCAGGGTACTCTCACCACATCAGTTTGGCATCGCAAGCACACATTTGAGGAGGAAAAACAAACATCCCATACATTTATTCTAATTTGTAATTTGCTCCAAAGTGAATATCCACCACTGTGTCGAAGTCTACCTGCACACATGGTCAGTGGATGTGGTCACTGCATGTTACATGGCGGTGTAAAAGACGGGTGGCACTAGGGTATGAGGTGGACTGACAGATTCATTATCAGTCCCCCTTGAAGAGGGATGTAAAATGTCCGGCCCAGGATGAAGTCAGCCCCTTCGGGGCAAGAGTTGGAGCTGCATCAGGGTGAGTGGACTGGAAGCATGAGTCACCCTGGAGGGGTGGGGGGGGAATTCATCACCAACACACCAGGAGTCAGACACCAGGCACACAAAGTAATTCTTATTTCTTGTGTTTAACAAGAAAATAGAAGCACATAAAAGCCTGACTTCACACTAAGGCTGCATGATATTAGCAAAATATGATATTTAAATGTTAAAATTTCTGCAACATCCATACATATTGCGCAACATTTTGTTAAATGCATCAATCTGGTGCACTTTGAGAGCAAAATCAAGACACTATATGAACAATGATGTGCTCTAAAAAAAATGTAATCATATTGGTTGTCTTGATATGAATGGTGATGTCATGGCAAGCACAGCCAGTGACACAGCCAGCACATGAGAGGATCCTCCCACAACGACCTGCCGTCTCTAACCCACCCAGTCGGATGCTCCGGCGGACTCCACCCGTTGAGAAGTGTAATGTATAGATATGATTTATTAAAAAACTGTGGCGGGCTTACCTGAATGTAATAAATGCGAAATACTGGATGAGTCATGGAAAATGAGAACCGTGCGCATTTTCTTTTGGTATCAAGTAGCAAATAACTAGTCGTTTGAGTTTAGATGTGACTATTGCGCGTGTTCTCATTGTAATGTCTCTTTCTCTCTCTCTCGTTGGCAGAACACTGTGTACCGACCCGGCTCACTATCTTTATCTATTCGTATGTCTGTGCTGGAACTCAGCATGACATTTAGCAGACTGCTATTGTATTTCTTTACTTCAGGTGGAATGGCGATTCAGCTGCCTGTGTGCGGCTCCCTCTCCCTCTCTCTCTTTCTCCGCGCACCGGGAGAAAACATGGAGCCTCTCTCCGCCTCGATAACGCATCTAATCCATCACCAGTGTCAGGCTGAAGAATTCTGGTGTCAGTAGCGAGCGCCAAGCAGAAATGTGTCGTGTGCGTTTGCGATGGCTCTCAACAGCCCAGCACGCCGTGGCTTTTGTTCCTCTTCCTGTTGTACAATAGAAGCTCCCGTAAGGCTTGTGTTGGCCTGCTTGCCTATATGCTTTACGTGTCACTTCCCATCGGACGGACTGGGGTCAGAAAGGCCGGTCTGTGGTGATGGAGGAGAGGACCGTAAGGAGAGACAGAGACAGAGTGAAGAAGGGAGAGGGAAATAACATGGACAGATGTAGAGATTGGAGGAAATGTAATGGAGAAAAGGGAGGAACTACAGAGGGATAGAGAAGCAGGAGAGGGGGAAATGAAAGAAACAGACAGGGATCAAGACAAAGACTCCACTCTTCACACAAGTGTAATTCTCTCCCTAACCTGATCATATGGCGGCATAATATCTTCTCAAATGGCCTGAACCCTGAGTCAATACAAGGGCAATTACTTCATATATTTGGCCAGGCACCATACAGCCTATTGATTTGCCTCTGCACTCCATGTGTTATGCAGTTAACCCTCTCCTATGCCACATCTTTCCTCATCTGACTGGACAGAAATGCAAGTGACCAAGAAAACAAAGTTGATAAGCATTCCAATTGCCATTTTATTTCCTGATTGTGAATATCGAAAGGAAACATCCTGTTAAACAGAATGCCAGCATGTCTTAACAACCAATCTTACAACAGCGGTCTCTATAATAACTTCATCCAACAATCGTTCAATTCCATTTTAGCTCCGTATTGTTGCCATTTCTCTCGGTCACATAACTCACAAATCAAGACGTGATTATCTCAGCACTTTTCTATGTTTGCCTGCCCCCGCCGTACCCCGAGTCCAAATAGAAACCAGAGACCACCACATGCATTTAGGCTCTGTGGTAGGATGAGATCAGGCCTTAACTCTAATCAACCCAAACACACATATTAAGCACAGCGGCACAATGTGAGGCCTATATTTAGCTCTGCATTAAAACACTGAACAGGGGCCAGTGCGCCAGTGATGGATGCAGGCCAAGAAGGCTCAGAGAGAGCAAAAGCGGAGGGATGTGGTGGGAGGGACTTTCTGCTTAGCCCTCAAAAAATGAGGTTCGCCCTGAACAGAGAAGCAACTCTTTCTACTCATCTGGCACTCAAACATTGAGAGAAAAATGGTTTGCATACACAAACAAAATTGCTGACTGCACAATACGTTTTCCTTTATTAGTTGACGCAACAGATGAAGAGATGAATAAAGCAGAGGGAGTTACTGGTGAGAGAGATGAGGTGGATTAAACTAATACAGAATGGAAAGAAAGGATGTTTTAAAGAATGTAAATTGGCAGTAGAAGGAGTGTGTGTGTGTGTGTGTGTGTGGGTGGGGGGGGGGGGGACTCCCAACTGACAAAACAGCAGCCTTCACACTTCAGCCCTGGAGATGATGATGACTACTGAACCCTGGTTCAGTGTTAATGTGCAGACACCTTCACAATCTATTCCAGACGGTTACAAAGATGTTCTCACAGTTCTGTTTAATAACTATTAAATATGATAGTGCCATTACTCTTTAAAAATGGCCATCAAGTATATCAATAAGAAAGTGTTAGACACATTTGTATTGAAATTGATTTTTGTATTGATAAATAATAATGGCTGGCGTTCTGCACATACCAAAGCGGTTGGTATGAAACAGCGGTTGTAAACTAACAGCTGGCATAATTATCAGGATAGAGTTTTTATTAAATTATCCTCCTCTTTATTTTCATAATTTGCACGTTGGTATTTATTGTGGACTGACTGAACAAATGTCCAGCATCTGTAAAGTAGCTTTGATAACTGCTCGCACCAAAAGTGCTTTATTTGTGAAGCGGAGGTGAGTTGTCAAGCGTGTCAATGCTCCACTTCCTCCGGTCTCAGTGTTTTGGTTGCCAATAGCTCTGGAGACTGTTCACCTCCAACCGCCGCTATGAACACATCGCCACGGTCCTGGCAAACTCCACTGGCTCCCGGTCAAATTCAGGATAGACTTTAAAATATTACTCACTACATACAAAGCCTTAAACAACCTGGCCCCTCCCTACCTTTCAGACGTCCTCCCCCTCCAAGACCCAACCCGTTTCCTCAAACACTCCGAAGACCATCAGGACCAAGCGCCGGACCTGGGGTGACAGGGCCTTCTCAGCTGCTGCACCCCCGCCCTTCTGGAACGTCCTCCCCATCCACATCTGTCAGGCTCCCACCCTATTATCATTCAAGCAAGCCCTCAAAACCCACCTCTTCAAACTCGCCTTCACCTGCTGACCCCTCCCCCCTACCCTCCACTCCACGACTCACGACGCACAGCTTCTCCAGTTGTTTTCTTCTTTTTTTACCCCACATGTTCTGTTTGTTTCTTTTGTTTGCTCCTTTGTTTTTCTATTTGTTGTTCTGTTTTGTCTTTGCCTTATGTAACGCGTCTTTGAGTACCTAGAAAAGCATTATAAAAAATGTAAGTATTATTATTATTATTTTTATTATAATAACGGAAAAATCTCTTCACGGGAAATAATTTTTAAAAGAAAAAGCTGTATTTAAGATTATTTCAAATGAGTAAATAAGCAAGGGACAAAGAAATGACACACATATTACAGGCAACACATGGGGCTGATTCACTGATGGTTAGACAAAAGCTATTACAGCAATGTCAAACAGTCTAAACCAGAAAAGAATATCACACCTCCGGTTTTCTCCCTTGACATACTTCAAAGTATTACAAAGATATGCAAATCAAAAAAGTAGCAAAGAAAAGGTTCCGGTGAGGGGAAAATTAGATAAAATTGTTTCAATTGCTCCCACTGGATTTGTGAGATTTAAATTGTGGAACCAGATTGGCAGGTAGAAGTGAGATACTAGCAAATGATTGCCAGCGGGATTCACGCAGCAAATGAGAATAAAAGCACTTCAATCAACCCACATGTTACACCTGTGATGTGTGTGAGCTTGAATAACCTCCCTATATGGTTCATGCTGGGTTTGATATGACTGAGATCTATATGCCAGCGGTGAGGGAGCATGCTATCGAATGTATTATATCGCTATGAGGTTTTGACACTCAATGAATACTTCATTAAGGCCACATAAAAGCAAGGCCGCTTTTACATGTGTCGGACATATTTCTGATATGCATGTGGCATGTAATGAGAGTGAGGAGAAGCAAAGGCCGTAAAGAGAAATGGAGAAATGTTGAGGTAGAATGTAGGAAAATTGAGAGTTGTAAGCATATTATAGCGTAGAAAGATGGATATGTAGAAGGCAAGAGAAAGATTATACAAGATTATATTGAAGTGGTAATGTGGAAAATCCATATTTGTGTTTTTAGCTTTTTGTTTGTACTGTGTTTTTGCACAACCTGTGACTATTTGTATTTAATATTGTCTTCCATAACATTTTTTGGCAAGAATTTTTTTAAAGCACGACATGAACTGTTAACATGTTATATCTCTGAACGGCTCATCACTTATTCCAACTCCTTAGAGCTAAATAACTTAGAATTTTTTTTGAGTATTTTGACCGATATTTTATTGGGTTTCCCAAAAAAATATCCAATCAAATGTGACTTTGGGCAACTAGCGAGCCGCAGTAGTCACACTGTCACTTCACCGTTTGTTGAAGATAAGAGAGAAATATAGAAAGATATGCATGTGGATTTAAAAAGGCAAATACGTTTGATGACGTCTCATTCATCTCAGCAACACTTTGCAGATTTCCCACTGCCACTATATTCCTTTTCACGTACGACAAATGGAAGTTTGAGCGACTGTACCTCCCGTAGTGTGGTGTATCTAAATGGCACTAACACACACGATCTTCCCCTTCCATTGATGTCTTTAAAACTCGTCTACTGCATCGACCCATCTCCTTTCTTTAGCTTTCTTTTCATCAAGAAGACATCTGAAAACACGTATATTTATTTGTTTGTATTTTGATTGTGTAAAACTGTTTTTATCAAGATTTTATCAAGATATTCTGTGTTTTATTTGAAAAGCACTTTGGTCAGTGTTTGTCTTTTTTTTTTTAGATGCCGAGGTAGTTTTATGAGGAGAACTTTAAATGGTATTTGGCCAACACCATAACATCAACTCAGACCACATATAGCTCCATAGAGACAGAACACATTGCACCTCCTCTTACCTCTAACATACAAAGTCACCAGCAGCGATTGGATTATTAGAGCTCCTCTTGTAGGTTGCCACAAAGAGACAAGGGTAAGATGGACACCACACTGTGGACCTTTAACATCTCCTGGCCACCAGACACAAGTAAGAGTAGGGAGGGTTGGAGGGGGTAAGAAAGTGGGATGAACTATTAGGGTCAGGGGTTATCCAATCAGTCCTTTTCAGAAGAAATGGATGCTACTGATAAGTTGGGGGTCGTGGTGTATTGTCTAACCCCATTCAACTTGTTCACAAGAAAGCAGGCCAAAACCCCTGTGCTGGACAGGGGTTGCCATGGTTACCCCACTCCTTGGGCATGAGATCAGCGGGGAATCAACTGAAAGTGAGAGTCTGTGTGTGTCTGTGTGTGTGTGTGTGGTTAAATACCTTGTTATGTCATTCCTATTGTTCTTTGGCTCAAGATGAACTGGTTAAGGGTGTGCTAATCATGTTTCAGTCTCTGCCCCCTTGTATATTCCATATTGTTAATTATACTAATTACACTTAACAGACTTGTTCCTCTCTTTAAAAAAAAAATACAGTATACAAAGTGATGAAATAGCCTCCTTAATACTGCAACTTGCAATCTTTATATGTGCATTTATGACTTTTACCACAGAGAAAAACAAACACACAGGGTCCTCTGTTGACTTTACACACTGCAGCTCCCACTTTGTGCATTAAACATGCAAAACAGCAACTAGCCTGCATCTTCATGTAGACCGGGGGATCAGAGATACTCATCAGTCGAGACATGTGTTTGTGACAGAGTATCTTCCTTTATCCCACACACACACACACCCTCTCTCATCCCCTAACTCATACACATGCTCTGAAGCGGCAGGAGAGGAAAATGCTGTGGATGCAGAATAGACGAGCGGCATGCACTCGGGTCAGAGTAAGTTGAAAAAGAAAGAGGGAGACAACGAAGGTAGAGAGGGGTGTGTGAGTGTGTGTATGTGGGGGTACGTGTGTGCCTGTGATGCTGGCACATTGTGTAGTCTATGAATCTTCACTAAAGCTCTAAAATTGCCCACCAATCATGCGTCAGGATTTAATGCCCGCTTTTCTCCAGAAGGAATAGACCAGCCAGTTAAAGTATGCTAATTCAGAGGTACTAAATACACTGCTTTAAATGTCAACCTTCCATTATTACCCACACTCTGCCTGCCTCAGGACCAGCGCCGAAACATAAACACACACACACACATGCACAAACACACACACACACACACATACACACACATGCACAAACATACACAAATCAGGCCCCAGCAAGGACACAAGGGATAAAAAGACTTATAGATCACAACCACTTTATAAAAATCAATAGCTGAATGAAGAAAGGGCATTTGCAAAAAGCTGCATTATTATAGCAGCTTTAAAGGTGCATGATGCATGATTGGAAGCATTTCGATTGCCTCTCAACTGCTCTCAACATGTCGCCGTCTGAGCCGACAGCTCGTAGCCCAACGCCCTAACAGTGCTGACAGGACAAACCACAGCAAACGTAGTGACAGAGCTTGTGGTTTTTACCTCAGTGCAAAGCGGCGGCCGTGAGCAAGCCAATGAGGCACGCTTACATGCACAGACATGAACATGAGTAGGCACTGTCTGCGTGGCGCTAACAACACACACAGAGGGAGAGCATCTTCCTTCTCTGCTCAGGTCAACAGTTATCCACTGTATATTTACATAGATAATAGTTGTTTGCTTCTATATTGATGCTTTAAGTATTTTACATTGCTCCTTTAATCTTTTTTTAAGGAGAATGAGAGAGGACCAGAAGAGACTAAGAGAAAGACAAGAACTAGAGAGACACAAATGCTGAGAGACAGAAGATAAGAATACCAGTCAGAGTGATACAGTTCAGAGCCAGAGTATAGTAAGCAGCAAGCAATCAGCTTGCATATAGCCAGCCAGAAGCCGGCACTCCTCCCCAACCAATGGTGACAGCAGCATTAATTCTATTAACCCCATTAGTATTCCATCCTCATCGCCTCGCTGGGTCAATACACACCTCCATCACGCTGCAGAGCTTTTGCTTCCCTCGTCCGTATGCCAAGGCAGCGGGGAGCAGTGGAGGGTTTAGTGGATGGGTGGATAAACACGAGCCCAGAGAGTAGCACTTGCCCCGCGCAGGATGCAGACATTGACGACCATCTCTGTCTATGACATGTGATAATCAGGTAAAGACCAAGGAAGCGCAGAAATGGATACAAGCCATCGAATTTGTCTGCAAGTCATATTTGAGAAATGGGTAAACGGCTGGGGTTACATCAAGTTTATGCACAACAGCACTTTTTTAAGCAATGCTAAAAAAAAAGAATTAATTCATAGCCTATGCAGCACATTTTGTTATGAAAATTTATCCATTCATTGTCATTGTGATATGAATTTTCCCCAGATAATACAATTATTCTGTTGGTTAATATATTTGTATTCAATCAAGAACTAATTTGAATCTAGGCTTCCGAAGAAATGACAATTTATTTTGTAAAAAAGCATTGCTACAAACCATTACAATGAAATAGAAAACAATGTGCTCTAGTAAAGAGACTATACAGAACACTAAACACATGCTACCTGTCATATGTATATTGAATTATCTAAATGTATTGGTACTGTCAACCTTTAAACCCATTTTCATTTCTTCTTAATGTGTTCCTTTTTATCTATATATTGTCTTCATTTTTGTGAGGTGTATTTTTAGGTGATATTGTCATGTCATCATACTGTCATGTTTGTTAGGTGCATTTTTACCTATAGTGAATTTTAAAAAAGAGTTAAGAATTGAATTTATGAGCAAATAAAATGCCCATTTTAGATTAAATATAGATGGCATGTAAGTGTTGCATTAAAATAGACAAATTACTTTTGTTCTATTTCATTAAAAACAAATCCAAACCTATCCTTTAAAGCGACAGAATGGAGACACCCTTGGGAGATGCAGGAACATTCTATGAGCCATTATCCTATAATTGCAGAAACACTGTCTGCTGCTCACAGAGAACACAGCGAGTGCACATTCTGATAAATGGAATAAATAAGCAACATAGAGGGACACAGGCAATTAACTCATTCTAATTTGAACAATGGACATGCAGCAAAATACAACTTTGCTTGACAACTGGTGTGAGCAACTCAAATACAAATACTCTCTTTCCATCCAACCAAATACCTGTTCTGAAGAAAGTATTGATTGGATAGAAATTAAGATCTGAAGACCTTCAGGATCAAAGTAAGACAATGAAATACATAACACGGGGAAATGAGTTGAGGTGGCTGCCTGAAGACAGCCCTCTCCTCCCATCTTGTTCCACTCTCCTCCCCAACCGCCTCCAGCTCAGGGTGGGTGAGTGAGGTTGCAAGCAGACACTTGCGTACCAAGTATGTAGGACAGCGGCATTAGGGCATTAGTGCCGGTCAGCAGCCAGTCAGTTTGTGTGTGTGTTAGTGTGCGGAGTGTGTGCAATGAAGAAATTGGGGATTTACAATAACAATAACACCCTGAAGGAGGAAACACAATCTGATGCTGCGTTTGATTGGTGCATATTCGAAGGATTTTAAAATTAGACAGGAAGCAGCTAGGTGCCCCCTAACTTATCATTACTGCACCTTGGGGTGTATTAGGATGAGCTATACTTTAATGTGGATCAGGAGTTTGCCTGCACATGCATAGGGTGTACACCCATGTTTGTATAAATGGGTGTCTATTCTTTATCCGGCAAGGCATATAACCGCGAGGAATTAAACCAACACCCCCCCCCCCCCCCTTTCTTGTTTTCCTGCTTCCACACACACTCTTTGCTCTCGCCTTGAGTTACATTGAGAGTGAAAGTATAAAGGGCTGCAACAGTTCTGCTTCTCCTCCACTTGTACGGTACAGCTATACCACTGAGACATCTCTGCTGTGTCTGGAGCTGAGAAAGGTAGCAAGCATGATCTTTCCTGCTGTCTGGACTAACTGATTCATGCCTAAACATTACCTGGGGGATTTTCTTTTTCCTTTGCATAAATCCACTTTTGTGAGGTAATGTCTAGCATTAGCAGCCGTGGAGGGGTTTTGTTACTCTAAAAATCCTCTGCCAGAAAGCATACAAGACTACCGCGAAATCCAAAAAGGAGGCCTGTTAAAGAATACTGTCATTTTCGCTTACTCTATCACGACTCCGCTATAATTAGGCTGAGGTCATTCTCCTTAGAGGAAACGATCATCTACTTTCACACATGAATGCTTTGAAATTCTAATTGTAATGCTGAATGTAATTGGTCCCTTGATTTGAATGTAGCATTCAAATATGAGCTCCACCTTGCAGATTAGGGATAGTGTCCTTTCTGGGCTTTAATTAGCTAAAGAAACAAAAGCTGTAGGACCTACATCAGACAATACTTGCTCTCTCCATTTTCTCTTTTTCATGAGCTGACCACAGACTCCGGTCAGAAGGCTCCATATTTTGGTACCTCGGTTCAGATCCCCCCCATAACTCTCTGGCTTCTTGTTATCCCACAACTGGGCTCTGTCTCTTTCTGGAAAAACACAACTCTTTCCCCCCCCCCCCCCTTTCTCTCCACATCTCCCCTCCTTGTTCTTCTTACTGTAAAAACCACATAAATGTTTGGGTCAGCACAAACCTAGAGGAGGCTTGTTTTTCCATTTTCACAGGAAAGAGGGGGGCAGGGGGGGTATAGGAATAGTGGAGGTCTTGTGGGAAGGATTCATCCCTCCCCCCCCCCCTTGACCACTGCATATACACTCTTTGTTCCTTTACAACAAGAGGCAAATAACTGTGTCCATTTGCGGGAACTGATGACAAGGATAATGAAGAGGAGGGAGGAGAAGCAATGGGGTGTTTGTTTTTTTCTGTTTTTTGGCTGACCCAGGGAGGTATTTTCTGTGTCTTAGAGAGGGCAGACCGTGGATTCCCTCTTGAGACACACACAGACACAAACTCTCCCAGAAGGGATTGTTAAAAAGTAAAAGTTATAGCGCATTCAAAATGAGCCATGATGACAACAGTTATGTACATGATTCACTGGCTCACCTTCGGGGTGGAGTGTGAGGAAATAGAGAGACCAAAAACTGCAGATGGGAAGAGGAACAGTGTACTCATCACACATGGTCTTGGTACAATATATGGGCCAGAAAATACACAAACTTTGATCAGTTACGCCTGGGTGCAGAATTTCTGGCTGTACTTGAGAGTGGTAAGAAAAACTATCTGAGCTCTTTGCTGTCTGAACAGCTGAACGTTTTAGCACCGTGTACATAAACTGTTAGGTTCAGAGTTCAGTATGTGGACAGAGAAGCACCAGCTATTTTACACCATGAACAGAAAAATAGGTTAAAGCTTTGTTCACTTTCAGAAATAAATGTCCTTAACCAAAACCATACAGGATTTGTTGGCTTGTTCTCATTCATGTTTAGTTCCTGTTAGTACCTCATTACAAAGGTTCCACTTCAATCCAACTCAATGGGGTTATACCTAAAGCCATCTAAAGGTTCCACGCATAATCCTCCCTGGAGGTTCTATTGAGAAGACTTTGCCGCAACAAGCAAGAACCCATCCAGAAGGGTCTCCCAAGAATCTTTTATATTCCAAGATGTTCAGTCTTTTGAACCCACTGAGGAGGATCTATTGAGAATAAGTTTCGATCAAAAGGGGTATACATGAAAACCTAAAGGGCCGGGGCTAATATGGTTTCAACAATCCTTGGATAAATAGTTTTCCTAAAAAGCTATTTGGGAAGAAAAGAATTCTTAAAAGGTGAATTTAAGAAACTGTTTAAAATCGAGAAAATGACCCCAGATTCCACAGGGTTAATAAAACTCTCACAAAGTCTCACAAAGAACCCTTAACAACACTTGTATTCAACAACAGTTCCTCAGAAGCAAATAGTTTAGGTTAGAACCTCAGCTCTGCAGGAAGAACCCTTTTGTACCTATATTTCAAAAGGTTTCTGAGAGTTCAGGACTCCAATCCAATCCAATCATCCCATGGATAATGTTTATGTATAGAGAGTCATGGGTGTTGATGTAGAGCTGCATATGTCATATGTTCTTTCATGTCGGTGTGAAGCTACTAGGATTGGAGGGTCGCTCGAGGTCAAATATCACTAAATCCCTCCATAAGCTCTCTCCTTTCAGGAGGGAATGGAGTGTGTAGAAAGGTCAAGAGGAAGCATTAGTGGACGGCCATCGTATCATGAACTATTTGCTGCTGGATATAAAGTTAATCCCGCAGATGTAACCAACAGTGTGTCTTTAACCAGATTACCTCACTATAATCGGCTAAACATCACTGCAAAGAAATCAGTTTAGTGTCTAGCCATAATAGTTTCATGATATCAACCAATCCTGTGATTCTATATAAATTACAGTCTCTAATCTACAGTATAAACGTAGGGCCCAGACATCAGCAAAACCAGGATCACCTTCTGTAATCCTCTGGATGCAGCACAATATGGGAGTCATAATCTCAATTCCTTACAAAGGCATGGAGCCGGTGCATAGCAGATGACTTGTGCGTGTGTGTGTGAGATTGTGTATACGTTCATACATGCATAAATGGTTCTCAGTCTCGTGGGTGTCTCTTGGTCTGTGCCCCTCTACTGAACACGTGTGTCAGGTTTGGGGCGAGGGGGTGTTGAGGCCTTACAGCGTTAGGGGGGTTTATGGATGGGTGTAAGGAATGCAGAGTCCTGAGGGAGATGGAATGGGGTGAACAAACAGGCAACGATATGGAAAGACAGGAAACCCCCCACCCAGAGCTATATGACCCCCTTCATATACCTCATCTGTCTGCCTCACACTTTCCATATATTTATTCTTCGCTTCTCTTAATGCTTGGCTAATGCCAGCCAAAAGGCAAATGAGTATAAATGGTGCATTCCTTTGCCATCTGAATGTGTGTGCCTGAGTGTGTGTACCTGCACACGTCTGCACTTGTGTCTGTGTGTGTGTTCATGGAAGAGATCTGAATGTCGTGCATGGTTCCTGATGCCGGCTGAAGCTAGGGGGTTGGAGCAGTATTGGAGGATGTAGCGGGAGGGTAGAGGGTGAGGAGGTCGGGAACGGAGCGTCACACATCAGCAGTTGCGTGAAGGCCTGCTTCCTGCCAGAGATTGTTTAAGGGGAGGCCCTCCGTAATTCAATAACAATAATCCCCAATGAAGGCCCAATAAAGCAGCCTGCTGTGGGGCGGAACTAACTGGCCATGCGCCTCCTCCTTCCCCAAACCATCCGCCCATCACTGATTGGAGAGAGGGGCTGCGATGTCGGTGGGGGTCTGGGGAAAAGGCCCAGCTGACATGCGGCCTGCAGCCAGAAGCCAGGCAGCCAGAGATCCTGGCGAACCCTCCCTCCCTCCCTCCCTCCCTCCCTCCTCTCTAACCGAGCCACCCTCCCTCCGGTTGATCCACCTGACCCCGGTCTTCGCCCCCTGCCAAGCAGGAGACAGATCGGAGGGGTGCAGCTGCCTCCTATGGCTCCCCGGATGACTGAGCGGCCATGACCGCTAGCTTGGCCTGCAACCCACCCCGTAGACACACAGCATTAAACATATGTACACACACAGTCAATTGACGCACACAGGCTGGGATATAGAGAAGCGAGTCTCCATAGGGGTCACCTATCGATCATGTTTTGGTTGAATCAATCACCTGTCCTTTAATGCAGCATGCAGCCAATTGACCTCTGGAATCCATTACATTATTCTTAATGACAGTCATGTTCCACACATTCATGACCTCTCCCTCTTATAGTCTACTACAATACTCACTTAAGGTGATGAACTCAGTATGGAAAAAATGAAGCTTATTTATAATGATTATATCACAAGGTCACATAATGTGCTTTTGCAGCTGACTGCATCAGTGCCTACACGTACGATGTGTGCATGTTTAGTCTCTCTTTCTGTGAATGTCGGCACACTGCTGACTTCATTAATAGCTTATCTTGGCATTTAGTTGCTTTAAGACAAGCAGAATTGTGATGCACTATGTATCCATTTGGTTGCTTGGTCAACCGATGTCTGGGCAAGCCTAGAGTAGCTCAACAATGACGGCACAAATAATACAGTAAGTGGCTTAGATGAGACTAAATTGGCTTGGATGCCTTCATAAGACCTAGAGATACAATACAGCCAACAACAAACAGTAACTAAGGTATAAGAATGTACTAATTAAAGTTAATTAAAGTATGGGACTTTACCATCTGTGTTACGTCTGTGATCTTTCAGAGGCAGCTCATTTGTGAATGCATGCACGTTGTTGTGTGCCAAGATATACAACGTAACTGGAAAATGTATTACTCTTCAGTATTTCAATCAGGAGACAATAAATCACGACATGGTGCACAATAAATGGGGAATGTGACGCGTATTTGGAAATTAGACTTCATCGTGACATCGCATATATAGAGGGAAGAGATGCCATGGTTAGTTTAGGAATACATCCCCCCGGAGCCTGGTGGTGGTGAAAAGAGTTGGCTGAAGATCTGAATGATGGGATGTGGAGAAGGAGTGGGCAGTGATGTGATGGATACTGGAGGGGAAGTGGCACAGAGGGTCCCATTGGTTAGTACTGACGCAGCACAGAGAAGAGTTTTAAAGTTTCACAGCAATGATATGATTGGCTGAGGGAGTTTCTGAGTGAATAACCACAGATAGCAGATAGAGTAGAAGCAGGAGACTGATTGTGAATATATAGCAGCGTGAAGAAATGTGAATAAACAGAAATGTTATGTACCATTAAATAGACAGAAAGTCTAAAGTCACCATTCAGTAGTTTGCATGGCTATTGGTATTCTTGTCATGAAAAAGCTAAAATACTACAATTACAAAAGAGGAACTGTTTGTCTGTTTAGTTTATTGAACTGACTTGGATAAAGCATACTAAGTGATTTCATTAAATGTCACAAGTGATTTGTTAGCATCATTCTACAACCCGGGACAGATGTCTTTCATGAATGATACAAGATCTTTGGTATTTGCCTCCGACAGGCCGCGGTTCACTCTCAGCTGGTCGTCTAAGGAAAGGCAGACGTCATTTTAAATCGCCAACATACTTAAACATTCATGCGATGAAATCCAACGTGGATGCAGTTTCTGAGGCCACAACTGGTGCACGTGTCTTTGCATGCGTGCATGTACAGTATGTTCGCATCTACAGCCACAAATCTGCATGTATAGGCGTGTGTGTGTGTGTGTGTGTATATGTGTGTGCATGTACATGCATTTGCCTTTGTTCCCATGTGTGTCAGTAGGGCTCTGCCTGTTGACAGATGAGCTGTGCTGTGAGGGGTCTCCGAGAGGCCCGACAGATCTGTGACAGAGTGTGCCTGAGGAGAGGGGCCTTCATGTTAATCCACCTTCATACATGTTAACTACACTTGGATAGTCTCATGCTGAGGTGCCTTAAGACAGCCTGGTACGGTTTGACGCGGCCCAGAAACCCCCGTGTGAGCCCTAAAACTAGACCTCTTCGTCAAATAACACCACCAAAAATGTGCAGACACAGGCATGCATGATAGCCAGCAAACACACATACCCACAATCAATTTTACGAGTTAAAGTCAAAGCAAAGCTGGCATTAAGCAAGCAGACTGTCAGGAGAAAATACAAGCAGACACAGATCTCACAAAGCAGTTGGGGGAAATAGCAGCGCAGCTTAGTTGAGCTGTCTGAAATAAGCAGTTGTTTTCATGACGTGGAGGACATGAGCTAAGACTTTGCCAGATAAAAGACACAGCGTAGAGTTACTTTGTTTTTGTTTTGAATTGAAAGCTCATAAAAGGGACTATTCTGGCCAACACTGATCCAGAGACCCAGACCAGTTAAAGCAGAATTAAGTAGCTGGGAATGTAGAGAGGTATATGGGGGAAGCTCTGCGATTGGTCACAGCTGGCATATTTGCTTGGTGAGGACACTTCCTCCCCCGTTGGTTTTTGTAGAGAATGGACTAGAGTGTGAGGTGCTGGCCAAATGGCCACCTCATTTGGCATCAAATCCAACTCTGTTTCAATGTTATCTCCTGCCAGCAGCAAAAGGGAAGCCGAAAGATCTTCATTCGGCTGGCCCCTGATCAGGGTTTTAGTGTCTCTTCATTACTTTCTCGGAGTAAATAGTGAGAACAGGAGGGCCAATCATGATTCATCTCTCTGACTGTGCTGTACAACACAGCAGGGTCAAAAGAACAGTGTGGGGTTTTAAAGGCATGGCCATCCAGAGAGTTTCATATCCCCAGTAATCCTCAACAAAGTCTGAACCAGAGCACACAGACCTGATGCTGACATGGATAAAAGGGGAAGGCGTATTTACTTTGAGGGGCTGAATATGTGCTGTCTAATCCACTTCTTGTGGGAACCTGTAATGCTGTAGATACCTGTTAAGAGTGCAGACACACTGAGGCCTCTGCGCTTTGCCCGCGGTCATGACTCCGAATGAACGGTACAATAACTTATTATGAGTCACAGACAGCCCACCGTCTAACCCGCTACGTTTACTGATATGGTAGAGGTGAAGCAGTACACACACACAGATACACACACACAGACACAAATACAAGCACTCACACGTACAGTCAATTAGTGAAAGGAAGACAAGGGGGGATCAGACAGTGAGAACAGGCCCTGGGCTGTTTTTACACTAGAGCCACTAGATAACTGACGGCACCGAACTGACGCAATAGCACGAACTGGAAGGGAGACAATACTACACAGATTCTGATGATTCACAATGCAAAAAAAGAGCAACTATGAATAAATATAATACTTGACCTTTAAACCATTGACACATGCTTCATGATGTGCTCTGATTATTGTGTTTGTGTGCTTGTAACTATATGTATGCAGTTCTTTAAGCAGATTGTAACTTATGATGAATATGTTTACAATGCATTAAAGACATGGGAATCGGATAAAGTGTGACACAAATGGTTATTTATCTTTTTGTGTTGTTTTAATGTACTGGAGTTGCATTTTAAATTGATCTGTAATGTAAGTTGTTACAGGCCTTCGATTAGAAAACATGGCCAGAACAAAGATGTTGGGATGTGGCCGCCCTGGGGCATCTGTGTGTGTGTGTGTGTGTGTGTGTGTGTGTGTGGGGGGGGGGGGGGGTGTCTGTGTGTGAGAGCCACTGTGCTCACATGCCTACTAAACAAACACATCTCATCTTGCGGGTGCCTATGTCAGTCAACAGCAGCAGACAGAGAGCTGAATGCAGCTGCCAGAGAATAGGAGGCCCGGCTTGTGAGTTGATGTTTTAATTGCATATTTTCTATTTGCATGTCATTTTGCTGCCATTACTTCTGTGCCTCACTCACTTTAATTCCTCCGTCCCTAATGAAGAACAGAGAAATGTCAGGCAGCTAGAGAGGAGAGGAAGGATTGTGTTGAGTCTGTCCCACATCAACATCACACAACAACCATCCAATCAACCGAAGAAGTGGCATCATGAAGATGTTAGTTTGTGGAACAGTGCACACAGGTGTGTGTGTGTGTGTGTGTTGCATGTTTATCATTTTAGAAGGAATGATGGACAGAAGTTCACGCTGTAACAATAGGGCCAATCAGTCTCCTGGATCTGTTCTGATTAAAAAGCTGTAGGTGAGTACGTAGCTGTGATATCTAACCAAGACTGCAATGAATAGAAATCATTGAAAGATTCAACACTCTTATCAATCGTGGCTTCACAGACATACTGGGTGAAAAACTCCTGTTAAAACCGTGAGGAGAGCAAGAGAACAAGGACATTTTTCACAAAACAATGCAAGTGTTCCATCCTGATGGGCACGAGTAGACTGACAACTGGAGAAGTAACAGTGCTATTCTAATTACCCTCTGCGGAGTGAAACGAGAGAAAGACTGAGAAGCAGGCTAATGAGCTAGTTAAGGTGGCAGTAAATGTCATTCCTCCTCTGGCCGGCCCCAGGCAGCAGGACTGCTACAGGCCATTACCTGGACATTGACGCACATAGCTTGCATCAGCACTGCACTGTACAGTCTGGCACTCATGCATCGGAGCAGAAAGAGAGAGGGGTAACTGTACACATCCTGTCACATCACAACTCCTCGATATAACATGCATTACATTAATAGTCTAAGTGGATCATGTTGAGGAAAAAGTGCGTGAGTCGAGGAGACATAGTCTTTAGTCGTTTTTAATCTTCTTTCCATTGAGAAGGAAATGTAATGAGTAAAGAGCTTTTCTGGCTGGTTTCCACTCAGGTGTTTGGCTGGCTTGTTAGCTGCTTGGCCAGTTCGTTCGACCTTTAGTAATTCATTCTCAAGTCCATCTAGAAGGATTGCATTTTCCAAATTGGATCACTGTGAGTTTACTGAAGAGTGAACAAGGACAACGTCTGACGGTATTCAACATTTTGTCGTGAGTGGGCAGCTGATGGAGGAGCAAATTCATGTTTATATTTGCTGAATCATGCCAATTTACTGAGTTAATGTATTCGCTTTCAAGACTAAGTCAGTGTCCTTTAAATACAGACAAACACAGACACGTTGCATGAAAAGTGGTTTGAATTCTGCCTGTAGGCAAAGACAACCGGGGTCTAATACGGGATAAAAAGCAACAACTGGAGGTGCAAGGACAGTGTGAGTGAGTTAACCCACGGGCACATTCATCCAAACAGACGGCAGATCATAAACCTACAACACCGGCAGCTTCCTTTTAAGCTGAAAAACGATGAATGTGAATGTAGTAGCAAATACTCATAGATTTAAAAGGTACAGTGCGTAGCATTTTGGAGGATCTTTTAGCAGATATGGTATATAATATCCATAACTTTTCCTTCGTGTATGATTCACTGAAAGTAAGAATCTCTGTGTTTTATTGATGGAGGGGTGAGCGGATGGATATTGAGCTGGTTGCAATCTGCAACCACAGAGCTACATGCTGACACAAGTTGCTGGTTTCGTGCTCACCGTGGCCAGAACTCTAAGTCGCATTAAAATCAATGTCCATTCACAATCCACATACACGCACACACACGTTTGCAAACTTTCACACCTTGGACCAAAGTGGACCATTAATCCCGCTTTTGTAAAAGAAGGAGAGCCCTCCTGCACTCGCTCCAACCTCCGAGGGCCCCAAACAAATACACTTGCTTTGGTTTTAAATTAAGCCATGAGCTCCGTTGGATTTAAATACATTCTGGCTCTGCTTCCCCACTGGTTTCAATACACCTCTGGGTCCAGCGTATAGAGTCGGGCTTCTGCCCATATGGTCCCCACTGGATTAGCCAATGAGCTCGGCAACATAATGCTAAAGACACGGGGAACCACTAAAAAAACATTAATTGTGAAGTTTGAACATCCTTACGGTCATGATATGTTAGTATTTCTTGCACTGGAGACAGACTGAAGAAAAGAGCATCAGCAGCCAATAGATGCAATAGACACACTGAGAAGAGGAGGCTGAGGGGAAAATGTGAAATCCAAAGACTGTTCGAGATCTTTTAACTCCCTAACATCCACTTGTCTGCCAGGCACACATGCACACACCCTGGGTGAGAGGGAGCACTTGGTAATAAAGACACTGGGAGAACAGCGGATAGAGAAAGTGCAGGCAGCAGAAGGCAAAGAGGTCAGTGTTGTGGAAAACATGGAGTCTGACATTAAAGTGATACAGTTCAACTTTAGTGTCAGAAATGCATGGATGGCAGATCCACACGCACAGGGAGACACAGGATGGAACAGAGATTAGGACAGGACGCAAGGGGAAGAGATACAAGAGAAAAAGAAGAACAGGAAGTCACTGAAAATTAAACTCGGCCATCTGCATATCTTTAAATCTCCAAATATAACAAAACGTAGTGGACATCATTTTTTTCTTTTGCAGCCTGGTGTCACAGTGCAGGGGCATTCGGCTTATCTCTGCATTCCTCTGTGCTTCACAGTGAACGGGAGGAACATTATAAAAGCTATAAGTACCCAGCGAGCAGATTAACCAGAGCCAGCCAAGGGACCAGAACACAGATTTGGGATGCATCGCCCAAACAAGATTCAGGCTTTTCACTGGCAATTACTCTCAGTATACATTTCAATGCCTATAACCCCCGGATGCAGCAGACGCTGCCCTGGCTCTAAAAGGGACTTTGGCTAATCTGAGACTTGCCACTGAACGAGCAGTTTACAGTCGGTTTCCTGTGCAGAGGAGCTGGAGCCGCTGCTTTCTGTTGTTTACACCCGACACTCTGCTTCTTTGATTTCCTTTAGAGCAAGAAGCAAGGCTACTTGTTATTCATGGAAAACCACTTGGAAAACTTCACATTACAGCTCAGCTGATATGACTGGGAAATCAACACATCGGCATCAATGACCGCCGTAGCCACAATAAGAACCTCAAAGCTACAAAGGCTATAGGCAGTCTCGCAGCGTAATGAGCCCTTTCCTTAGCTGCGTCTAGGATGCCGATGAAGGAAAAAGGAGACTGGACGTGTCATTTTCCCGTTGGGCCCTCGGGAGCCAGGTGTCTCTCTTTAATGGAGGCACGTGGAGAGTAACGTAGGTTAATGAGCTATGCAGGCCCCAGAGGAGAAAAGCATTATAGGCTATATGAGATGGCTTCTCATCCCTTCATCCCTACATTTGTGTCAGACCCTGGGAGAGAAAGAAGGAACAAAGGAGAATGTGGTGGAATGGAAGTAGAGGTGGCAGAGAGTGGAGGGATAGAAAGACACAACAAAGCAAGACAGAAAGAAAAGCTAGGTCTGCCCGCTTTTGACAAACAATTAAAGTTTGGATGGGATTCACTCTAAAAAGGCTCCAATGCCAAGCCAGGCCTACATGTGGCAGGCAAGGGAAAGCTTAGCTAGAGCTGGCCTGATCAGAAACAGATTCTCTACGACAACAAACCAAACCCCACGCACACACAGACACACACAGGGAAGTCGACACTTTACATATTAAAGCTCGGCAGGGAGGGAAAAAGCTTGTGGAAACATCAAATTGTAATGAGAAACAGGCTGAGAGAGTGCATAACGGATATAATGGAAGACACGGGAAGATAGATTGATGTAATAATGGAGGAAAGAGAGCTTTTAAAATAATGTAAGCCCAAACCGCAGATGCCCTTTGAGCCCGTTTCAAGAGTGTTTGTTGTGGAGTTGTACTGTAAGGCTTGACTGCATTCTTTATGTATTGCTCTCAGATGTGGCTTAGTCTTTTGTTTGGCTGTCTGCGACTGCATCGTTGTATAAGCTAGGAACTTAGAGCAAGCAACCATCTGAGCATGCTGCGTCTCGGTCCACAAACGTAAATGCGTAGCCGGAGTAAGATGCCGCCAAAAAGTGCCAGTGCGGTTGTATGTTTAGCGTTGAGGTGCTAAGACATAGAGAACACCGGCATAGAAAAGGGGGCAAAGAGGAAAGAAATAAAAAGGGAAGAGGATGGATACAGGAGAGAGATGAGAAGATGTGTTGGGGAGATATGTGAGGAAAAAGAGGTGCGAGGCGACAAAGCTGCAAGACGAGCAGGAGGAGAGAAGAAGGAGGATAAGTGACCAGGTGTGTGCCCAGGAGCAAAGAGGTTTGTGGCACAGCCGATGGAGAGGCCGACTCACATTCCACGCTTGATCCTGTATAAACCATGTCTGTTACTGCAGATCTGATATGGAAATAAGAGCCCAGATGGGGGCTTCCACTGGCCTTATAAGGGCTTGTGGCTTTGCCTGGATGGATCACGGGTGAGAAGCCATGGAGAATGAAAAAGAGAAGGGGAGAGAGAGGCAGGAGCAGGGAATGGCCATGTGAGAAAAATAGCACCAGATAAAGATGCTGAAAAGTGGATATGCAAGATGGCAAAGGATAGAGGGCAGTTGTAAATAGCATGATGAAGAAAGAAAGAGGGCAGGAATGGAGGATCGAGCAAAGACACTGTTTTATGATGATATTCTTGTTTTTCTCCTCCACTGATGTCGTTTCAATGATCTCTGGTTTTTGAAGGGTGGATTTATCAGGGCCCCGAGAACAGAAACAATTTCCTCCTCGTCACACAATAGCAAATTAACAATAGGATCCGGCACGACTCGATTGGTACAATTCATCCTGCTACCATTGTTTCAGACAGAGTCCCATTGGTCCACTTTATTGTGGGATTTTTCTATGCTGCCAGAAAGAATAACTTTGCCCTTGAGAAAGACTGTAGATTCAGAAAAGTAAAACTTAGTGAACAAAAGGATTAATGTTTAGCCAAGGCGGTGCTGCTCATAGATGAATTCAGTAAAATCCATTTTCCATCATCATCTATTTTTCAACCAGACAACAACAACTATTTTGGTACATCTCATCATTCTACTCCCTTTGTTCTGCATTGTGTTTGGTTCTAACAGCAATTTCTAGTCAAGATGTTCAGACAGTGGGAGCCAACAACCTGCTGAGAAACCTGATCAGCCACACTAATCTGATCAGTTGCACTTTGTTCAAAAGTGTCTTATTTAAAGAGGACAGCAATCCCAGCATGGTGTAACCCAAACACCATCCTATCTCCTTTCAGTCAGGGATCCTGGGGAGCCTACACATGTCACCTGATCCGCCCCTACCTTCCCTCCAATCCCGCGCAGCCTGAACCCAGTGTACCTGCACCCAAATGTGCAGCCTTCCACAAGTATGGGAGCTTATTAGGGTGAAAACTCATGACACATCTTTCTCGTTTCCTAATCAGTTGGAAGGCAAAAGCCCCCTCCTCCTCTGTGTGTGTCTGTGTGTGTGTGTGTGTGTGTGCGTATGTGAATGTGTGTGCATGCATGTGTGATGAAACACTCTTGAAACTGAGTGAAATACGTTGTGTCTTTTAAATGTATGATCAAGGGAGTTTTCGCACTCCCCTCCCCCATCCCCCCCCCCCCCCCCACCATACAAATAAGTGCTTGCAATTTGTATGTGCACCACCCAAAAGAATGTTATGCCCATATCATGAGCACACATGTCAAAGTTGAAAAGATTCATTACCAGTGTTGGGAGTAACGCGTTACTAAGTAACGCGTTACTGTAATTCCACTACTTTTAGCGGTAACGAGCATGTAACGAAGTATTTTTTTTAATCAACTAACGCAGTTACAATTACTGAAATTTAAATGAGTTCGTTACTCGCGTTACTCTCTTTTGTGAAAAATGAACACTTGCAGACAAGAAGACAAGCTAGGCCTACTTTAGCTGCTTCTGATCTGACATCGCAGGACCTTGGTGGCGCAATGATATTGTAACGTCTCGGACGTTATGGACCGATGACACGGAGACGGGACGACGTTATTATTCCTCACTTTATTGGGCATCCACCAACACAGACAGCGTGCTCCTCTCGGCTCAGCAGCTCGAACGTCAACAACAACGGTTCCCGTCAACCACCCTTAACTCCCGTTTTCCGACAGGTTAACCCCGCCTCCCCTCTACTCCGCCAATCACAGGCACGCCCCCTCGACCAGCATGCACGGTGCCACACTGTGATTGACAGCCACTTCCAGTGTTGCCAGGTCCGCGGTTTTCCCGCGGAATTGGGCTACTTTTGAAGTGTTGCCGCGGATTGAATTTTTTTGTCCGCTGGTTTGGGTAGACCTATTTTGCATGCAAATTACATGAATATCTTTAAATAAAATCCATATTTTAAATGAAATAATTTATTTATACCCACATCCTACCAAACTGACTCCAGATCAGCACGTACACGCCGACACATCCGCGCACACAGGTGAGCGCACTCTCACTAGCACCCCCTCAATTATATGCAGCACCTCAAGGCACCTTTGTTTTCTCTTTTAATTAGTGTTAATACTGTAGGCCAATCACTTTTATTTCATTGGGCCTAATGTGGTAAAAAAAAACACTGTTAAATGACAGACAGTTATTTTGTATTAAGTTAAGTATTAAAAGGGACTTTTGTACTACTGCTTGATTTGAAGGCCTGTTGCCCTGTTGATTTCAATAAATAGGTCTACAACATATGTTTATTGTGTTTGACTGTTCAGTACTGTTCATTACATTAAAAAAGCAGACATAAAAGTAACTTAAAAGTTACTTTCCCTAGTAACTAATTACTTTTGATATACAGTAACTAGTAAAGTAATTAAATTACTTTTAAAAGAAGTAACTTGTAACTAATTACTAATTTTCAGTAACTTGCCCAACACTGTTCATTACACACTAAAGGCACAATACCTCAGGGAAGCAACATGCAAACGATAAGATCTTTGCCCTCGAATCCCCAAATTTAACCGACACAGGACTAACCTCAAACCGGTTTGGCTGTTTTTTTGCTAATTCGTTGTCACACTCAGCTAATATAGGGCAACCGCGGACACGCACGCACACAAGACACACTTCCTCTACACATACACCCCACTGAGCCAACAGCTGCTTCCAGCAGCACCAAACTGTGGCTGCCAGACACACCAAAACACTTAACTATTACGGACGGTAACACGTTATTCCCCACAGAAATGTTGAACTGCTCTTTTAAGGGCAGTAAAAAGGAGGAATGTTGATGGTTCGCCGCTGTGTTGTGATTCCATCAAATTGTCACCTCTGCGTTGACTGCTAATCCAATCTGACACAGTGTGTTGTGTCACTAAGCATGGGGATGTCTCACTCCTGCCTTTGGCCCTGACCCTTACCTTTAGTCAAGTTACCGGAGGCCCAGATAATGTTTTCCCAACCGCTAACTATTAGGGTTTCATGAATAACAGCGGTGGCTGAGCTGACCTGTGGCTGACAGAGGCCTTTGGCTTGGGATCTGTTCTTTGATACCATGACCTTGCTGTTGCCCCTCTGTGGCCTGGCATTGGCTTTCTGGTGATGCAGGTGCTTTTCTCAATCGCACACATACCCTTGCTATTTCCCCTTCTCCCTTACTTCTTCACTTCTGATTCATCACATGTTTTACATGGACTCTATTTCTTTCCCTTTTCCATTCCTCCAATTTAAACATATCCGATGTCTGTGGCCTTTAATACACTGTTTTTAAAAAGTCGCTATGCTTCAGGATGTGATGTGGCTGTGATTGACAAGTTGCTGCCACGACGATGCTCCCATGGCATTGTTCAGCCTTCAAAAATAAATTTAGCTAATTTAAGTACATTATAAACAAGCTTTTTTTCACGAATCAAATTTAGCATTCTAATTAATAACACAGTTAGTGGGAATAACAGGTCATCGTGCAAACAGCCTCAGACCCTGCCAGGCCTCACTTCTTCCTCTGCTCTACCCTCTCATTAAAAAAATGGTAATTTCTTATTCCAAAAGAACAAGATGGCAGTGGCCAAGATGACAAACTCAAGGCTTGCAAATGGTCCACGGACTAATAGCTGATGTCATGGTGGCTACATACACAATTTATATACAGTCTAGTGGTCAGATATACCATCAAAATACCATTTAAGAGAAACGTGACCATGAGGTTTGAGTAGTTGCTGTGGCCAGTAAACACAACACACACACACACACAAACACACACACTGTACACTGTGTTACACACTCTGCAGAAGGAACCGTCCAATCCCATTAAGACTGTAAACTGGACTATTAAGTGTGAGTCTAGACTGACAGCTCTGTTTCATGACAGCATGAGGCCAAGACCTGACATGGAGCTATCAAGAGACAGGGATGCCAGTGTGTGTGTGTGTGTGTGTGTGTGTGTATTAAAGGTGCAAGAGGGAAGAGCAGGTGAAGGCTGAGCGAGCCTGGAGATTACCAGTTGCTTGAAATATTATCACATGCTATTAGCACTGTATCACTGTTCATTAGAGTGATAGCTAGCTGGAGTTACTTGACAGCCCTGTGGTAAGAGAACCAGAGATGAAGAGAGTGAGGGGGAAATAAAGAGATGGAGTGTTGCACAGAACAAATGTAGAAAGAGAGTGGAGACAAGAGGAAAATCTGTGAAAATGGTAATGGCCCACTTGCCCTGATCCTTTACTCTGTGAGAGATTCAACGTCCAGGTTTAAGAGGAAAACAAAGGAAAGGAAAGGAAAACGCAACATATGTGGTATGAAATGTTTGACTAAGAACGTGGTGTCATACTGCAATTTCTATTTCTTATTGTCATAACATCTCTAATAAATGATGAACCATGTTCAAAAAGCATGTATCAAAGAAATGATTTGTGTTGAGCCCATACCCCTTCCTATAAACACTGTGTGATCACAGAAATGCATTAAACAATGCTGTCACCCTGACAAACTTAACTCTCAGGGCCCTGAGAACTGCTGCTGTCTTGTCTGAAGTAGGAGACTGAGGAGCAGCAAAGCTGTCTCACTATCAGACAGAAATATTAGTGGCTGTCACACTCAGTTTGCCTTCGCGCAGACAACAGTTTAGTATATCATCAAAGCCAAAAAACAATTCTCATTTCTGCGATCTATTGGCGGTTCACAACTTTTGAAAACAGTTGAAATGGAAACACATTTGCACATTCGATGAGAGGAACGCTGTTTTAGTAGCTTGAGTAATCTCGAATCATTATGCATGCTATCCGACACATAAACAATGTTGTTGTTCTTTCTCTTTTTTATTCTTCTTCGTAACTGCCTCTAATGAGGATGAATATTACGATGCATGTAAAGTAGGAAATATTCATCAAGAACTTCAAAAAGAATCACTCTGTTGTGAACTACTGTCAGAGGTTCCGTGCAAGTTTACAAAGTAATACTTTGTCCTTCCTATCCCCCCTTTTATCTAATTTTGGACCACTCTAAGAGCCAGCAGTAATGAATTGGCTAATCAGTTATCTGGCCTATTCAAGTGCTTTGTAAAGCAAATCAATAAAGATTGGCACTGAGCCAGCCATCCACTTTGACAAACGTTGCTTGCAAATCTATTTCTGTTTTTTTTTTTCAGTCCTAAAGATGTTTACTCTTTCTTTGTCCATCCCCTTCTTCCGTGTGCTTCAGCAAGGTCAACAGGGAAATTGAAAAAGAAAAAAACTCATAATCCGTGCCAGCTGGCAACTCAGAGGACAAAAGTCAAGGAGAGAGTATTTGAAGTTCATTTGACAGAGACAAAATTTCTCTTTGATTGGTAGAACTTTTAGAAGTCATTGGAGCTCTTCGACGTATGACTCGGGCAAGAAAAAGGGCCGACACCCACACAGTAACAGATCAATAACAACTGATACAAATTTCTATGAATTTCAAATATTCTCCCTGTAGTGCCATTATTGGCTGCAAACTAAACAGGAATTTTGATAGGCTGCGAGGCCCTGCCTTCCAACACGGAGCCCTTGCATAATGTCTTGGACATATTTTATTGTGTTTCATTTGCACATAAAATATTCAATTGCCCACATATGTGGTCTAGAAATACCATATTCATAGGAATGGAGACTAAGGGAAACATTTGGGAATAGTCAGCCTTATTTTCAGTCGTTTAATCTTTCTGCCTAACCAGGAAGACATGGATCTGGGTAGTCGGTGGCTTTTGATGTGGCTTTCCAATTCTAATGACGCTACCGCTCTCAGCATTAGTAAAACAACCACACAATCCACCGCCACAGGCTGAGTTCGACTCCCAGGCTCTGTCTATGCGAGTGTAACTGCAGAGCCAAGATCTACATCGTATTTTTCCTTTTAGGCCCCAAGTACTTCCAAACATAAGAACATTTTCATGTTGGTAAATAATGCTGCCATTAACTTATTTCGCAGCCTAATCAACAAGAGAATATGTTGAAACACTTGATTACAGGAATGCTCATTCTACAAATGGTCTCTGGTTGATTAATCTCACTTGAAGTTATATCCAATTATGGGAAGCACTCAACATGGTAAATTGTTTCCTAAAAAAAGAGAAGTGAATGCCAATAACACATTTAAGAAATCAAGTCAACTTCTCTGCTGAAAAAAACCTCCAGCGTAGTGCATTCATGAATAAGCAGTGCTCTATATATTTATGCACATATGTGATTCTGTCTTTGAGTCGTTTGGGATTTGGCGACGCTGGCATAGATGCATGATGCTGCACACCGGCTGAATTAGAGTGGCTAAATTAAGCCTACATGCTTAAAATCCATCCGTAGTGAAATGTATGTACTATGCCAGTATTAGTCGCCTGTTGTTGGATAATGAAAAAAGCTTCCTTGGAGACACACTGGTAGAGAAAAGAGCAAGCAATTAGAGAACGAGGATGAAGAAGGAAACAGATAGAAGGAGAGAAAGCAACAGAGAGCTGTTTGAATGTGATAAATGAGATCACTGCAGGCTAGACTGTGTCATTGTAATAGTCTGAGCACGAGAGAGAGAAGGAGAACGAGTGAGGGACTATAACAGAGAAAGGGACAGGAAGGAAGAGAGGAGTACGAAGGGAATAAGAGAAGAGAAAGAAAATGAGAGGGGACAGCCAGTTGACTGACCTGGCTAGAGAGAGCGAGAGAGAGAGAGCGAGAGAGAGACTAAGAAGGTGAAGCAGATATTAGGCTTGGATGAATAGAGTGGCAGGGGGTCTCAGTCTTCCTTTAGCCTTATAATGGTGAAGTGTTTTGAGAAGCCTGGACCAGGGTTAGAAGACAGAGAGCTTGTACTCTGAAGACACACCGCCGGCCGCCTCTTTATCTGGCACAGAGTTAAGAACTGAGCAGGAGGTCAAATGGAGGCTAGGTTCACGCAGACATCCTTCCAACTCAATGAACATGCGAGTCATTAGATAGACTATAGATGGTTATGGTAATTAAACACCTATAGCAACCACAAACACACGCAAACATAATTCAAATAAGCACAAAACAGTCTTTCTTCCAGTCTTAAGGCTTTTACACACTGGAGATGGATTTTTCTTGGGATTAATTCGCACATCAATTTATCGCCAATAAATTCTAGATTTTTCTAAGCTTTTGCAATGCATATAAAAGTATCAACCAATCACCTTCTCTAAAACAGACAGATCCAAAGCGTACACCATACTGTACAACACGGAGGCTCCATATTCTGAAGTAAGACAGCTAACTTTATTACTCCTTCCAACTTAGACAAAGGCAGTGTATACAACCCCCACTCCTTTCATTCTTACATTTCACAATAAAAGCATTAGACTGAAGCATCTGCTTAAACTCAATGAAACAGTGTACAGTTGCCAAGGCTACGTAGCCGTTTATCTTAGACACGCTGCCAGAAGTTTCCAAATTTGCATCGCTGCAGGTATGAATAGTTTAAATGCAAAATATTCACAGACGATTCTTTCAGCCCGGTCACGCCCCCGGTGTGTAGAGGCCTTGAGAATGCCACAGACATGTGAATTACACTACGTCAATGAAATTATATTTATTGGTCATCCTGTTTTTCTTTAGAGGCTAGAAGGATGGTTGCTAGTCTGTCTGTGAGCAGGCAGCCAGAAGACACCCGAAGTCCTTAACTAATAAAATGTAATTATCTAAATAGTGCTGATTTTAGTGTAGGACATATATTTCAGTCTCTTTGAGAAAGTGCTGAAAGTTGTGTAGGAAGGATAATTGTTATTAAAAGAAACTGCGGGCTATGCTTGGCTCCCAGCTGATGCCATTGGGCGAACTGAGGCTGTATTGTTTATTGTTTAGCTTAATATGATTAAAAAGGCTGCCGGCAATCTAGCAGGGAGAGTCCTGAGGATGGCAGTTAATAATTTAATATTAGCAACAGTCATTCCAGTTTATGAATTTTAAACAAAACAAATGTTTAACTAAAGGATGCAATTATGTGCTCTGTGTGGGATTAAATTAACTTTACCATTCTATCTGAAACACGGAAATGTAATGTCTGAGAAATAACAATTTGTGAGTATGATGATTGGATACATATTCTACCTTGTGGCAATTGTGAAGACGCTTTTCATTTGTAATTGTATTTCTTCTCTTTTTGGCTCAAGGTTAATGCAAGCCGTTCAGTGACAAAAGAGAGGTTTAATGAACCTATTCAAATGATTAATTCATTGTGCTTCTATATTTGCAATCCCATGTGAAAGCACGAATGACAAACTGAAAACAACAACTGAAAGAAGATATTAAAGTGAGATGAACAGGGTTTGTGTTCATATCATACTGCATACATCATAATAGAGAGTATACGCGTTTGTACATGTGGTTTTGGGGTGCAGGTAACAGGAAATGGGCTTCCAATTCAGTGGTTGCCACACCATCCCTAATGTCTCTCTTTCTGGTCTATCTACATGTATGTCAATCATTTTGCTTCTCCATCGCTGTCCTTTCCCACCTGTCCAGCTCTCTTGTCCTCCTCCCGCTTCTCCTCCATCCCAATGTCATCCTCCATTTACCAAGTTGACGATTCAGATGGGCTACAGCAAATAGGGAACCCAAGGCTTCGAGAGCAGAGTTAAAAAAAAAAAAAATCTGCTTACCTGATTCCTCACTTCCACATAAAAATCTAGGCCAGGCCAAAGCAGGTGCTGGACAAGTGAAGCAGGTGAGCAGCCTCTGGGTCGACAAGCTCTAAGATCACATTTCCTCTGAGGGCCACGAATCTAAGGACGAGCTCTCTGAGGCTGATTGGGGGTGAACACAGCACAGAAGGGCGGAGAGAGGAGTTGGGAGGGAGGAGGTTACCACTTGTCCACCAGGGCCCTGTAGGAGCAGCTGCCTGCATTTACAAGCCTTTCAAGTTCCCGACACTTCATGCCCTATGATCAGGTGCTACCCTCAGCGACACACACTGTCTGCACAACGCACACATCCTCGCTGCTATTCGGGCCAGTGTGGGAGCCAGGTGAGTCAGACATGCACCGTCTGCTACGTTAGTTCAACAGGACTCGTCCATCTAAACACCTGAACCACCCTTTCAAGTTGCCCCCTTCAGCTGCCAGGGCCATCATCCAAACCAATTCCTGATTACCTATCAGGGCATGATGAGAAGAATTAATTAGGCCAGAAGGATAGAAAACCAGAAGACATGTTTTTGTATGCATGGTTTACTGCTGATACAACCGAGCACTAATCAACGACTGACTTCAATCCAACAATCACTTCTACGACACACATTGTGGTGTTTGAATAAAGTAAACAAAGCATGCACTGGGAAATACTACCCTAAAACTGCTGAAAGAATGGCTACTTTTTAAAATACACATATGTTCATATAATGAGGCTGCCATGAGTTAGCTAGTAGGGCACACTCACATGCACTAAATGCCTGTGCACACACAGCAAAGGGAGAGAACAACACACACAGAGGGAGACTGATCTCATTCTCTGCTCAGGTGAATCTACTCCTCTATTTCTTCACAGAGCAAATAGTTGCTAAATGAATGTAGAATGCAGGAGTGGATGTCATCTGGGAGTGTATCCCTGCTGTCGCAGGTTAAACAGTGTTTAACCCTTGCTGCACCGTGTGAGAGAACTGGGATGGAGGTTGTTCATTCGCCCTGTCTTCGAATAGCGTCTGATTAACAGGGGAGTACTGAATGTGTTTCACAGATGAGCTTGCTTTAACCTCCCCATTCATCTATTGCCGGGATGTCTTTCAATATCCAATTTTACATGTGCAGCCGTGGCCTCCATCTCAATCTATATCAAAGGCAGTGCTCCCCGCAGCCTCTCTCCTCCTTAATGCCGTTGTTGCTTCCCACCAATCCCAGTGCCCAAGTGGGATGATCTGTGCCTAAGCACAGAGTGAACCACACACAGCCAATTCCAATTTGGATGATGCAAGTCTTGGGTAATGTGTATTCAAAAGAAAATGCAGAGCAGATCTCCTATCTCTATAATCGGACTTGCAGAGCCCTGAAGCAGGCTTTTGGTCTTTGGGTACATCGGAGGGATAATGGAGCTTGGTGAACATCAATGTAAACCTAGATGTAGAATTTAAATAGAGAATTAACTCATTGGCAGGATTTCAAACTGGAACCAATGCATTCTCATTCCGAGTCATCAAATACCAACACTTGGTCAGTCGCCTTATGCTTCAAACTATGAGGCTCGAGGGCATCCCTCTAGTGTCAGTGGACTTATCGGAGATGTTAGTTTCCACTTTGTACATGTACAGTGTTTTCTCAAAATAGACTTGTGTGTTCACAGGAAATGTATATTTTCAATTTGTTACATTCATACAGTTAAAAATAAACGTACGTGTACTTAGGTTCTAAGCTTACTTAGACAATAAACTATTTGGTTTGGTTACGCTTTGGAAAAAAACTATGGGTTGAAATGAGTATTTTTGTGACATGAAATAAGTCAGTTTATTATGTAACTGTGTTATTTCAGCTCATACATTATGTAAAGAAATTGTGGTGAAACAAGTCAACGTTGACTTGTTTCCACACAGGAAATGAACAGTAGTGTCCTGTGAGAAAGTCCTGTGTTTGATTGAACAACCAACCTTCATTCCTGCCCGACCTATTGAGACTGTCTCACTATTTTTACTACTTCTGTTGCTCTAAATGTCTAATAATGATGCTACATTGGAGTTATTTGAGAGCCCGGTGTGTCTCATACAAACACAAAAGTGTGCCTCATTGCATCGGCATCACGGTCACTGACCAAGTGACGGCCTTTGAAGAGTTGGGATTGAGTAAGGGTTGCTGGAATAGCTTCTGTTGTTAGCTTAGTCTGGACTAAAGGTTGAGTTTTGGTCCTGATTGGAACTGGTTTCACTTTTGCAAGAAAGAGTGCACAAATGCTCGGGATATTGATTTCCCCCTCGCAGCGTTCTGCTGAGGTGAACATCCACTGCCCTCCACAATCAATCATCGCCTCCAGGGTGCCACCCAGAAGTTCACAACCAGTTTTTGAAAGCCTCATGACACTCACACGACAGCTGTCGTCTGATAGCGCTCAGTTCCACTCTTGGTTGGCAAGGAAAATGCTCCAACTTTCAGGAAATACAGATACGTTTTTAACTTACATTCTAGTGAAATGTAAGCACTCCACACACTGTACACATGATCACAGAATATGAGTGCTAATAATCTGGATGGGGCTCACACCTGTGGAGATATTGTTTCAAATATATATATGCGCCTCCACCCTTTTAACCCTTCTTCCTGAATCAATCCCCTGCGAAAGCCGTCCAAAGGCAGCGGTATATCCGCCAACACCATCCCTCCCGCTTCGCCATGCTCCAGCTAAACCCGGGAAACAGCAGCATATACAGGAGCCGGTCTGCAGGGAGAACGAGAGGGTGGGGGAGGAGCGGGATAGAATGGGGAAGCTGGAGTTGGAGGGCAGGGGAGGGGGGATTCTTTGGGAAGGGAGCCAATCCAATTACAGGCAGCGTTGCAGCCCTGGTTTCTTTGGCGACACAAAATTCACACCTTCCTCCTAGTCCTATCTCTGCCTCTTCCTACTACTCTTCTTCCTATTTTTTCCTCATCATGGCACACTCACACCCCCTAACCATGCGTCCCAACACACCCTCCCTTACCCCCGACTGTGTGTCTCTCTCGGTTGCATGAAAGAGGTAAGCGTATAGAAGGGGTCACCTCATCGGGTCACCCTATCCCTCTGCCCTCCCTGTGGCACCTGAGGGAGTCAATGGATAAGACTCTTAATGTAAACACATGCATATTTCAGACACACCGAAACGCATTCACACACCTTAACAATGACAATGAGCAGAGCAGTCCACTTCCTTGCACTGCTATAATGCTTCGGTATTGATTATACATTACTTGTTAAAAAAGTCATATTTTCTTTATCCACAGGCAGGAGGAAACTCACACTGTGCGGAGGCTAATTGTTGTCACTCTCTTTTTTATGCCCAATAGATTTCAAATTCTAGTAAAATTCTAAAAGTTTCTTTACCCTCAACATTAATTCTCGCACAAGGTGTTCCTGCTGTGGCCACTGGAATTCTAGATGGCCTTCTCATATTGGAATAAATTCCTCCCCCATGTTAGCGTTACTGTGGTTACAGTCATGCCCATTTGAGGAATATACAAGGCTAGTATGCATGGAGCATCAAACAGGGGACATAATAGGCTTGGGGAAGGGAAGTGACAGCTACAGTGTGGAAGGAAGCGGCGAGTTAAAACAATCTGCATGCAATGGCTACACCGCGGGGAAAAAGCACTCATTTAATTTCAAGTCAAAAAAGGTGCTACAATATTTAAGAGCTCAAGCAGGGGATAACATCAAATGAATATTATCTCCACCACTGCCTGATTGGTGTATTGATTTAATTATGAATAGATGGAGATCAAAATAACCCAGGCCAGCGCTGTTTGTGTTGCGTTGCCTGGCTTGAAATTACGAAGAAGTTGCCAAAAAAGGGTTTTAGTAACTCTCTTCCTCTGAGCTGAACACAGCTGTTGTTAGTAGGGGGAGAAACGACTGTATAATCCAGTTATGGCCATGGGACACAGTCCTGCTGTCACTCAAGCAGGCAGCTCCATGGGAGGAGGAGCCCTCAAACGGCTATCTAAATGTAGTCTAGAATCCTCACAATTACTCTTTGTGTTGGACAATAGATATAACCGTAATAAACCATAATATTGTAATCGTAATACTCTTTTATGTGACTGATAATTATTAGATAGTATATTATTATATATTATATATATTAGCATAGTAATGCAGGTACACCAATTTAAATTGAAAGAGGGTAGACTTTCCAAGAATATTCACTTATCAAAATGTAAACAAATGTGAAAATATCCTAAATAAATAAAACATTAATACAATATGATAAAACAACCAAATTGATGAATACAAATGACTTTCTTGGCTAATACAAAATATGCCATGTATGCACAATAGCCAAGTCTTCTTATAAAAGGTATGGAAAACCATGCTGTTTATTCTGGCATCATGTTGACTAATGTGGAACCTTTTGAAGGGAGCATAAATGATAAAAGTGACGTCCATATACTTTATAATGTGTTGATAATGTGATTATCATGATAGGCGTAGTCTAGAAAGCATCATCAGTATGCAAGACCTATAACTATGGTAACACAATGCATTCACTCAAAACATGTCATTGGTATTTTAACATTAACCGAGAGCATAGCACTCAGTCCCCTCACCATTCAAGCCTGTCAGTGGGAAATCTCCTCTAATACCATGTTTCCTGGCTGATGTGTGAAAGCTATCATGAGCTGGATAGCAGCCCTTTACCCTCTGTGGCGTATATGTATTGTCTTACCAAAATGAGGAGGTGTAGTGCATGGACCTGCCCTCTCTTTTTTCTGTCAGTGAGCCACAGGCAGAAAGGTGCTTATTAAAATGAATGGGCCCGTACAGGTTATTCAATACTGAGACACTGGAGCTTAACAAGGTACTGACCACTACAGTGAGCCGGCCATTGTCATTTGTCCATTTCCAACATGTTGACAGCAGGCATTAACTATTAAGTAGATAAGTTTCTCTTTGCCCATGATCCATCTGGACTGAAAAAGGACCACTCCCCAGTGTCTGTACCCCACAGACCACTGGACAGCCGGAGTCTTCAAGTATCACAGGGACGAAGGGAGCAGAGAAACAGGCCTTTAATGGCTGGGCGAGAGGAGGAACGGAGCTGGCACTCACCTTCTTTAGATGCCCACTCTTGGTGCCCACAAAGGCTACACAGTAACCATTGTAGACATAGGAGGTGACAGAAGTCATTCGGTCTCGAGTCTCGGTGTAGAGCGTGTGACCGGTCACCAGTTGAGAACCACCAAGCGGCTGGTTGATGTCCAGACCACAGAAAGAGTCATCAATGGGCACCGGCTGCAGAGAGGGAAAAGAACAATAGAAATGAAGGACCAGAGATAAACTAGAAAAAAAGAGATCATGACTGTGATACCCATGTGTCACAATAAAAATAGAAACCCTTGACATGAAATGTACTGTATGAGGGGGAGCGAGGAAAATGTCTCAAAAGGAGAGGCGGACTTAGAGAAGAAGACATTAGGAGAGAGGATAGGATGAGACGGCAGAGCATTATAAAAGAAGACAGCTCGGTAAGGAGGAAAGATGAAGGTGACAGAGCGAGACAGGGGGAGAGTGATGCTCTAAGTTGTGAAAATAGTCGCAGTGTCAAAGAGTGTCTGAGACCGAAATGAGGGAGGTGAGATGGGTTAGCCTGAGAGAGAGGGAGGGGGGTCAGAGCGAGGTGGAGGTGTGCAGCTAAGTTTCCCAGCCAGACAAACGCTTGCCTTTCTGTTCCACCTGGCAGACATGCCTCGGCTCCGCCTGACTGAACTCCACCTTGCTCTCACCGTGGCTCATTACCCTGGCCTATCATCATACCTCTGTGGGAAAACACATGCTGCATGATAACTATGCGCACCGGCAAACACACTTTGTGATGACTGTGCAACCCTGAGATATGCATCTCAGCAAAGAGGCTGCAATAAACTGCATTTACCCATTCATTAGAAGAGAATCATCGCCATAAAGTCTCATTAAGTTGTGGGCGTGATTGTACTGTATATCTTAACTCCACCCTGAATATAGGAGGAGGTGGTAAATGAGGAGCAGTCTGCCTTTCTGGTGTTGAATCAGGTCAGCTGAGACAGTCTGACTGACAGTGGCCTCAAAGTGCCATGTGGAGTAAATCGAGATGGCCAGGCGGGCTGAGGGCCTGCCAGCCTCCCATCTATACATCCTTGAGTCGTTTGCACACAAACTCCATCTCATTCTCCCTTACTTATTGAAATAAATATTTCTCTCTCCTCAACTCTAACTCATTAATTCTCTATCTGCCACTATGTCTCTCCCTCATCTGTCTCCCCATCTCTCTCTCTGTCTTCGTCCCTGTCAGAGTGGTATAAGCGGACAATGTTGAGTGACACTTCCCACTGTGGGAGGTAGCTCAGCCCCTCGCTACACACCATGGCTATAAAACCTTTCAGTTCTACGCAGATGTTCACAAGTGGAGCAAAGGCAATAACGCTGACGGGGAACAATCGCCTCCGCTCTGTTGGCACCCCCCCCAAACTTTATGGCATTTCCTTGTATTTCGTGGGGGGGGGGGGGGCTACATTATGTTCTCTTCTAGTTCTAAACTCAAATGTGCTGTATAATTGATTAATGCTTGTTTAAAACGTATACCGATTAGACATGGACACACAGAAATAATCTGATGGGAAAGCAAGCATCTATCTTGTGAAACAGCCGTGAGTTCCAGACGTTGGCTTATCAATAGCTGCCGCCTCAAATGCATGCAGCTATTCAGCATATGGTCTTTTGGGAACCAAACCATTTGGTTCTGATTATATCTAGATTGTTTAGATGATGTACGCTTAGCAGACTTGGCCGCCAAGCCTGATCCCCCTGGATTGCATGTGGTTGAGTTTTCTTTTTCACCTTCCTGCTGATTCTTTTTTTTGTTTCCCTCTGCCTTATCACAAATCTCACAAGCAGTGAATAAATGTAGATTTGCCACGTCTCAGACGGTTTCAAACAGATTACATTGGTTATCTTTAGCAGAGCTGTGGTGAGACAAAAATATACTGTAACCCTGTGTGATTAATCCTTATCGAACAACTCGCAATACAGTATAACATTTAATCTATGCTGAGAAAACAGTTTGGTCTGCTTCAACAGTTGACTGCATAATCGTGTTAAACAATGACACCAAGTGTTTCATTTGATGGAATCTGAATGAAGGACGCGTTACATGTAATGGGATATCTGCTCTCAGAGTTGGCGCTATCGGCACTAGCTCCCCTTTTGCCCTCATGAGAGGTTAATACATTGGTTGGGCGTGATCAAAAAGCAGAACAGGATGACAGTGTGAGTCAAAGAGAGACACACAAACAGCTTGATATTAGAAAGAATCCCATTCTGGCTGTCTTCCATGGGAGTGACTACAGAGATGGTGTGAGCCTCCAGATGGCAGAAGGATGGACGGCTGAGTGATAAATCTTTGATTGGCTGCTGTGTCTGAATCCCCTTGCTCAGCCTCGGTTCCGTTCCCATCCTCAGCCTCAGCCTGCATGTAAGTGTACGCACAGTGAAATGTGAGGGGAATGAGAGCTGGGGATGTAATTTAGGTTCTCTGCTTTCAGCTCACTGGCTCCCGGCTGTAAGCAATGGACCAGAGGAAAGGCACCGTCATTTAAATAAGTTAGTGTGTTTCTCTACCTCGCTTGGTTTCAGACACACGTGCCGTCCGCGTGTGTGTCAGAAACCAAGCGAGGTAGAGTAACACACTAACTTATAAAAAAATAATAAACACAATCTCTTGAGTAGGTCTGACCTTGATTCACCTCAGTGTGATGCCTCTGAGACACAAGCGCTCAAACACATGCGCTAAAAATACCGCACAGCCAGCTTCAGGAACATGTTTATTTAAGAAATGCAAGATGTGAAACACATGTGCACTTTAGAGCAGTCACACTGAGTTGGGGGGCTTTTAACAGCAAGCAGACAAAACATGTTTGCATGGTTGACATATCCAGTTGTTAAATGTAATTTGTATTGGCTTTCAGAGTTTCTCATCAATTGACATCCATGTGCATTATCAATATTATACTATGGATTTATTGGCTGTCCATTGAGCATGAGGACATGGTCTTAAGGACTGCATTTCAGATCTCCTTAACACAAAGTGTATAGTGTATCATGCGAAAGGAGTGCAGAAAGCTATTGGTAGTGCATGCCTAAATATTGGAGTGGGCGGTGCAGCCTTGCAGGCATAAGAACAGAATATCAGTCGAGACAATTCTACTCAAATCAACGTAGAAGGAGGGTAAGAATGGCGGCTATATCCATGTGAGCTGTTGCCATGATGACTGTTGTAGCAGGCTAGCTACAATATAAAGTACACTGACATTCGGTAAGCCCCGGATTCACTAAGGTGAGGTTTTGCAGTAATGACTCAAATTACCAGGCGAGCTAATGCTTACAGCGTAATGCTGTTGTTACAGCGTAGGGAAGCACATTGCTATTGCCAGACGAGTGACAACTTTGTTCGTCTCGTTTCTGTAACCACTGTAGCATTAAAGTGTTGCTTACTCAGTGATGCTTTTTTCCCCCCTACACAATGCTCCACAATGAGCGGAACAGCAGGCTGGTGGGGAGCAGCAGCACCGTCTCACTCGTCACCATTCTGGAGAAGGAAAGCTATCGAGCCAACTAGCCAGCCACCTGTCTCCGGAGTTGCACCCGCTCTCTTCCTGTTGAACTGCGACAACACTTTTCAGCCCCAATGTTTTACACTCCTAATTTTTTGTTTTTTTCCCGAGGTAATGGCTGGGACACTATAGAGGACACCGAGATGATTTGGGACTTATCTGGGAAATTTAAAAAAAGGTTCAAATGTTGAGCTCGGACAGATAAAAAGCCTTCCAAATTCATCACTGTCATCACTTTAAGCTATCTCTCCTTCCTCCTCCTACTCGCCATCATCCCATCTCTTCTCAATTGAGGTAATATAACTCAACCGCTCCTGTTTGAGATAATGTCCTTCCTCTTTACAATCACCTTTGACATTGTGCTAATGGAAAATGTGCTGATTATAATAAGAGTGGTCAATTGAGTGACCGGGGGGGATTAGCAACAAAGGAAGCTGATCAGTGGATCTCATCATAGTGAGCTTAGGGACATCATTAAACCTTAAAGATACATTAGGACCTTTGCGATAGCTCCGACACACACAGTAACGGACTGGTAACACATACTTACATTTACACTTAGCTACAGTAGTCATTAAGTCTGAATCATCTTAAATTCCTATTAGCAATTAAAGAATGAAGCACAGAGGACTGTATCCTCATGGGAATGAAGGAAAATCAAGAAACTTAATTCTACTTGACAACATGCAGCATATAGTAGTACAGGATAATTGGGGGTTTCAGAAGGAATATGCTGGACTGTGACCCCCCCACTCCATCCCACTGGTGTGCTTGTTTATTAGTAATGTGCTCGAGGAAATGATCACTTTGATTGTTGTCAAGAAAAATGAATCGTCCCTCATTCATTATTGAAATAAACTTGAAAGTGCATTTTCTCTGATATCGGAGCTGCAAAACAATTTAGCATAATTACATGTAGTGTGAGAATCACTTGATAAAAGAGAGTCTGCTGCACAAGGCAGTCAAAAGCATTTCCTCATAATTGCTGTGTTTATTTTCACAACTGCATACGCCCTCAAAACATTGACCGCTTTGCTCTCTAGGCTCATTGAGAAGTGCTGGTCATTCCCTTAATGTTCGCTTTTTTTATTTTAAGGAAAGAAAGAAGATGTAAATGTTGTTGGACAATTGTATGTACTGCATATCAGATTCTGCTTCACCTTAAAGGAGCCATATCTTGCTAATTTTACGGCTTATGCTTGTAGTTTTGGTTTCAACTAGAACTTAGAGCGAAATACGTTTTTTTTGGTGTCTTTCTGAATATATCTGTAGTCACGGTAGAAACGCTCCATTTTAGCGCTCTTCAAGCCCCCCTGCAAAAACGAATGGACTGAGAATGACCATTGTATAATGGCCTTGGCCTTGGATCGTTGATAATGTGGACTAAAATAGGAATGTCCCATTGTCACCACATGGAAAAGGCATATTTCAGTCATTTTCATTTCCATACTGTTAAAATGTAGGACGTGTATTGTGTGTGTAGAGTACATCTGTATATGTGTGCATGTATGAACATGTAACTCACCGCTTTGGTGCACTGCACATCCTTCCCAAGCAGCCAGTTGAGCTCCAGATTTCCTTCTCCCTGGTAGCAGGACTGCAGGCGCTCCTTGATACGTGCGTTGATGTCTCGGATGGTGAAGACGCAGAGGGCCGAATCAGCCGGTGGGCGATGGAACTGCTTCTGGCCCTTGGAGAAGATGGTGAAGAGCACATCATCTTGAGCGCTGATGTTGAGCGAGGAAGCGAGAACGCGGCCTGGCTTGCCGAGGTAGGCGGCCTGCAGCAGCCGGTACTCAACGCCGTTCTTCACACAGCCAACAGGCAGAGACACATAGGAGTGAAACTTGCGATCGTCTTTGCAGAGGCGGACAATGCGAGAAGTGTAGAAGAGGTCACTGGTGGATCCGCTTGATGACATGCTGTTCTCTGGCGTCTCGGGCTGCACAGTCAAGAAGTAAACAAAGCTGCCACTGGCAAAGCCGAACACATAATAGATGTCAAAGTGGGAGACCAGTGCCAGTGTGTCTGACGGTATCTTGATGAGGGAGGACACAAAGTCAGTGTGCAGTTCATAGTCTAACATCGCAGAAGACTCTGGATCGCGGGGCAGCTTTCGACTAGAGATGGTAGGAAAGTAGTCCTGTTTTCCATCTACTGCTGTGCCAATAAACAGGGTGCCATCCTGGCCCTGCGAAGGCACAATGACCCCGTACATAGTCCCAGTCTGGTTGACACTGGAGAGGTAGTGCTCTTTCTTGTGGGAGGGCTCCACTAAAATGAAGAGGTCATCCAATCTGAGGAGTTTGCAGACACCCTGGTAGAGGCTGCCACAGGCCAGCAACCGATTTTGGGAATAATCAATGAGGAGAAGCTTGTTGACATTGTTGGTTGAGACAAGGGGCTCAGAACAGGGCTGCACAATCAGAGGGGGGTAGCAGGCCTTGTTGTCATCCTCTGGGCCTGTATCGTGGGAAACGAGGAGGGTCAGGTTGCCTGAGAGCTTGTACACTCGGTTGACTGCTCCAACGTACAATGCCCCCGTGGTCTGGTGAACCGTCAGGTGGTTGAACAACCAGTCCCGACGCTCGGGGTGGAAATTAGTGAATGTCTGCCCGCTGCACAAGACAGGGATCGCTAAGAGCCAAAAGCCTAGCAGAGTAGCCATAGCTCCTACTTTAGGGTCAGGCGATAAAGTCCTGCATGTAGCCCGCCGGCCCGCCATGGTTGATGGGCCTCCAAGGAAACTGCAGAGGAAGCAGAGAGAACCAACGAGGGAAGGAATGGAGGAGACCTTCGCCTTTCTGTTGTTGAAGGTTGCAGGTCAAACTTGCAGGTCAAATCTCTGCAAGGGTCTTCACATGTTTCTGGAAAAGAAAACAAGAAAAAAAACGATTTTAGATAAGCAGGTCTGACTTAATGGAAAAGCCTCTTATTAGATAAGCTTTCACTGTTTGAAAAGGTCAAAGTTCTTCCTCAGTGGGGCGATGAGCTGCGGAGAAGAGAAATTGAGGTTTACAGAGACAATGAGCGGAAACCATCATGGTGCACATTCCAAAAGAATTGCTGGACGGGGCAGGAAAGAGAGGCCGGTTACACCAACGGAAATTAGCCAGAACCTGACTCATACCTCTCTCGCTGTCACACACTGAGCGGTTTCGAAGAACACTGTATCAGACTCAAACAACGCCTTGGACACTTGGCAATGACTCAGCAGACTTAAAGTAAATTGGAAATGCGCTAATGTATTATTCTAGTCTAAGTTTTGTAAACTTTTCTTTCATAAGATATCAAATCAAGAATAGCATATCATGACACAAAATGATGGCTTAACTTTGCTTCATGCCTGTTGTTACAATGATTATAATCTCCAAAAACCTTGTGACAATGATATTTGTGTCCTAAAAAACATGAAATAAGTTTTGATAAATAACGACAAAGAAATCATATATAACACAAACAAAAGCACACAGTTGACTATGCTTGTTTCCTCTTCATGTAATTCCTACTGTACAATAACCCCCTCCCTCAAATTATTAGCAGATCAACACAACAACCCTAACATTTGTTCCCTTTCCATATCCATCAGTAAGAACATACATCAGGCAAAGGGTGCAATGTGTGTAACCACGCTCAGCCTGCGCTGCAGAGATCTCTGTGTGCCATAAACCACGAGACCGATCTCTATGCCGTCTGTCCCCGGGAGTTAATTATCTCGTCCATTGGAAAAGGCCTGGATCTTATGACTGGCACAAAGTGAGAACAAATTTGGAGCCACTTCCACACCTCCGTCTCCTTGCTCTTCGCTCTTTAAAGGCTTTTACAGAATGTGAACCAATTCATTATTATTCTTGTAGACGTGTTGTTGTTGTTTTTAAATCATTTTATTCTATTCATCTTCTGCTGACATGATTAGATTGTAAAGGGATTAATCACTGGCGGCACGACAGTCATCTTTAAATGAATTACCGTATTACACACTTCCCTCATAAAAACAACAGCCAACAGTATAACATACAGTATGTGTGTGTGTGTGTGTGTGTGTGTGTGTGTGTGTGTGTGCCTCGTTCTCACAGTATTATCAGTGTTCTCTATCAGAACCAAGCACTGTGAGGGGCTAACAAGTGCGGAGACAATGGCAGTGCATCCCAAAATCAAGTATGATTAGGCGTAGCAATTCAACAAGGGTAATTACTGCGGAGCTGGAGGAGGTAAGCTGGGGAGCGGCGCGGGGGCGCCAGGGGGCTCCAACGTGTCAGAGATGGCCCGACATCGTTTGTCACGCTCCAGATTTCCATTTCCAGCAGTGAGGGCACGGAGAATCAACGGTGAAGGATGTGGCTGGAATAATCAGCGACTGCGCCTTGAATTAAGAAGCACTTGCGACTGAAGATATAAGGAGCGGTACATGCAGCGATCCTGCACACCCGGGCCGCCACAGCGGCTGTGTTCGAGGCAGGTACGATTTGCAGAGCCGATTTGGGATTCCCTCTGAACCGTGTCTGTCCTTTCATAAACCTCGTTCCAGATCTGGTAATGGTCATCTTGGGGTCCCTCCCCTCCCCCTCTGTGCTCAACGGGTACGCTACTCAGCTCAGACTTAAATATAGACCCTTAGGGAGTGTATTGATCCATGTGTCCATAAACACAGGTCCTCAGGCCCAGTCAAGCTGTTCTCGGCGTGTGAGCAGACGGAGGTGTGGGAGGTGCTCTCTCCCAGAAGGACTTTATTAGCATGGTCATAAAAGTGCCATTGCTTCTGAAAAAGCAGCGAGTGTCAAACCCCCACCTTCACTTTCAGCTGCCTGCACGCCGCCATGCTCCTTTGTTTGAGTTTGTCCATGCTGGATGTGCAAAGTGGATCCCTTTGGTGGTATAATCAGCCTCCTGCTGAGCCAGCTTTTTCCTCAAGCCCCGCAGCCTTTTGCCATTTAGAGCTCTGGCTACAACCCCGCCCCTCAATCGCATATGTTTATACAACATTCACTCCCCATCCATCTTTTCTTACTCGTCTTTTCATTTCCCTCCTAAAAAGCAGTCGTTGGAAGAAATGTACGCATCGCTCATGTTGTGGCAACAGCTGTAGAGAAAGAAAGTGACTGAATGGTGTAAATAAAAGACTCAACAAAAGGTTATCCATTCATATTGCTGTCAGCGTCAAAGCGAATGAAGCCTTTGTTTAAGTTGATTGCGTGACCACCTCTTTGTTGCACTTGACAGAGACTTCTCTGTACGATGCAGCTGAGGACTAAACTTGAAAAGAATAAGAACAACACCAGATCGCCACTAGTGCTCTGTAGTTCAAAGCCATGTCGTTCTCTGGTTTATGAGAAGTCAGAATAACCTCGAAAGAGATTAACATATAAATGCAACCAGGAATGAGTCGTTGAAAAGATAGTTACCTCCTGACCTAGAAAAAAATGAAGAGGGCATGACTAAGTTAGAAGTGAATAGAATTACTGGTAAAGTAGAACAAAGGCATATTTCCAGCTTTTAATTGCAAATTTAAGTCATCAGCTTTGTGAATTTAGCGCCTTCTAAGTAAGAGCTATTTTTGCCAATGGTGATAAGGATCTAACGGCAACTGACTTTATGCAATATCAGCAATATTTTAACACAATAAATTCATTTTGTCTCAAATAGGTTACTTTGTTGACGCAGTAAGGATAATGATTTTAACCGCTTTCAGATGAAGTGTATGAAAGCAAAAACAAACTCACAATATCACGGTCATAGTATCTAGTTTTATATTCCAACAATTGGATTTAAAGTTAGACGTCTACCTAGACTAAAAATTGTCATGTGTCATGTTTAATTTTTATTTAAGTAAATTAATTTTAAATTACTTGAGTAATTGAAATGTCACTTGTGCTTCAGCTAATAAGCTTTTACTTTTACCTGCAGTAATGTTCTGGGACCTGGTAGGCCTACTGCGCATGTGCAACTCTCAACAGAAATGAAAAAGGAATCAAGCTGGTTCACTGCTTAGCTACTTCTATCATCAGCTCTGTAAAAAAATCATGTATTTTATTTTTTTTGTACACTTGCTCAAGAACAGCCTCTAGTCAAGAGTCAAGAGGGACAGCAGAGCACTTGCATTCCGGCACACACGCAAACTGTGAACATCGCTCGGGAGAAATGCCAGTTTTTTTCCCCCCCGCAAAAACTTCCCATTCATAATGAATAGTCATGCTCACAAAACACAGCTTTCGCACCCTCAGCCAGGCTGCTTCCGAGCGCTTGTTAAACAAACTGGTCCCACTGTGTCTGGTTGTGTGGGACCCAGTGCCAGAATGCTGGTGATTTCCCCCAGCCACTGGGCAAGCCACAGCGGCCGTGCCAACCGCGGTCAAAGGGTTTTCAAAAATGCATTGTGTCGGCTTATCTCATGAAGAGATACAGAGAAGCAGTGGGCAGAATAGGCAAGGCCAGAAATGAAATGAATGTGAAATGATAAGCAATGCAAACCATCACTGAGGGTTGTGAACACAACAGCCTGGGGGCAGTGCAGCAGCCAGCAAACTGAAACAGGAAAGAACAGGCTTTGGGATGTGGCTTCTGGAGCACGAGCAGCTCGAAACCTCTGTCACCCTAGAATAGGCAGCAGGTCTTCTGCTGCTTTTTTTCTTCTTCCCTTTTGTCTCCATATCCTAAGCTTCTTAACAATGCAGCCAAATTGTCTTGATCTTTTAAATTCATATTTACAGCAATTGTATTGCGAAAGATAAAGAACATTAACCAAAATCCATTCACGGTGATAAATCCATTGTTGTTGGATAGGAAACGGAAACGGGAGATTGTAATTTCATGCCTTGGATTAATCTGTTATTCCCTGAATCATTAATGTAACGCATGAAATCCTAATGCTTATATAAAAGTGATACACTACAAATTAAAGAGACAGCTCACAACAAAACAAAAATCAACAAACCAGCTCGTCAAGAAAAGGTTTTAAAATGGTTTGTCGTGGCCATTTTCCCAGTAAAAATGTGAAGTTTAATCTCCCCTAAAAGGAGATCTCCTTATATAGGGGCCTATAAAAAAGCGATTAGCAGCAGATTTGAGTCCATTAGTCTTCTCTCTTTGCTGCTATCAGGAGTAGAGATAATGAAAGGACTCGCTGGCATCTTGAGTAGTTAAGCTGGATTTATATATATACATTCTTTTGTCTCAATAGCATATAGATTTCTCTGCTCCAGTGCCAGCTCTATCCGTCAGCCTTCAAGAAAACTCAACTCATCTATTCTGCATCCATCCATCCTTCCAGCCACCACAAGGAAATGGCACAGTAGAAAAGTAGGGGGTAACACCCTAAGAAACCACAACCCCTCCAGTAACTGCTATCATTTCACTGTCTGGTTCCCTGTGCTGTTCTATTGGAGGTCATATATTATGCCTCATGTGTCCTTCGGTAGGCTGCGAGCTATTGCTAAAAGAGCTGTAATTCAGCAGTACATGGTTAATTAACGTGCAGTTGTCCACAATTAAGCATCAGCTCTAAAGGCATTCGTAGAAAACACTTTGCATCCAGTGATCAGTCGCAGCATCTTTATTAGTGACCCTTATTAGTGCACTTGCTTAGGACTGAGTTTAGAGGCCTTCTGCTGTCTTTCATTGATTTGCCCCCATTGAAAGAAGTCACAGCGAGCATCGGCGTTTCAGAGTTTTTCGCTCCAATAAACGCATACGGGAGTTTATTTAAAACACACCGCATGCAAAAATTCTGAAAAGTTCCACCCAAAAAAAAGAAATGTCATCATGACAAAGGGGTAATCGAGTCTCTGAGTAGCTGCTTATCAATAAAAATGCAAACAAGGGCACACGGGTATATTCTTTCCCTTTACCCCCCTCTCTGCTGAGCAGCCCCCACCCTCGCTTCACACAATTCAAACTCTGCGTGAACAAACACACACTGCTAATAAAACCTATGAAATCCACTGAGAGAGATTACAAAGTCATTGTTATTCTAATGATTTTTGGTTTCCCCTCCCTCAGCCTCCTCCAAAACACACACACACACACATTCACTCTCACGCTCTTGTACAAGCTCAGACACGCACTGATCCAAACCCACAATAAAAGGCATGCATACATATACAGATGCAGGCACATGTTCATAAATTATCCCCCCCTTCAATCCCTGTTTCCGCTGACACAACTAACAGCCTCCGTGTACTTCTCTTATTAAACTGGAGGTTGAATCCCGAGGCGTGATCTTTCTCAAGCAGTCCGACTACCAGTAGCTCCACGCTGCACGCCTCATCATCGCTGTCTGTCATCCTGGGAAAGCAGCTTTCCATTACAAGTATTTCCATAAATCTAAATTGTAAAGGGCCGGAGCGAGAAGGGAGCGAATTCTCAGCGGGCAAAGAAAATAAATAGAGCGGGATCAGTCAGCGGAGGCCACCGGATCAGATAGCTCACCTCAGCTAACATACTGAATCGGGTTCTTTGATTGACACCATACACATTTGATCAATCCCTAAAGCGTGTTGCCAATGCTGTACAATCCTGTCACTTTGAGAGTCAATATCGTGGTTTAATGCAAGTGGGACTGGGAAGCGTGCAATTGGATAACATGAAAGTTGAAGCACCTGCAGTGTTTTGTGGTATGAGAATTTGAAAATGAATCACATCTATATGGATTATGAAAGAGAGGACATGTTAGGATCCATGTCCGGCTCCTAGTGTGTGCTGCCTTATTTCCCCCCTCCTGTCTGTTTTGTTATTGTGGTACATGTGCTTAATGGTTTTTTTGTTGTCAGCCGACAGTTTCCGCCCACTACCACGCCCCTCTCGTTTGGCACAGCTGATGCTCGTCCCAATGATTACCACCAGGTGATTTAAGGGACAAGAATCAGCTGGCACATTGTCAGGTGGTTCCGGTCACCAGTCTGGTTCCTGTGAGATGGAACATCGAGTCCGTGTGCAGTCCGTTCGAATCCAGGAACTGTGAGTTCGGTCGAGTTGCCCTCCCAACTCCGGAGAAGGAATACCTCTAGTCTTTATTTTGTTTTTATTCTTTGTTGGTTTTTTCTCCCTTGCTAATCAGGAAAATAAAGTCCTTGCTGTGTTTTCAAAACTTCTGCGTGAGCATGCGTTTGGGTCCTCAACTCACACACTCTCACAGGACATATGTCAACAGATGGGACTCACGATCATGAACTCTTGCTATCAAAAGGAAATTGTTTAATGTCATAGAAGAGATTTGATCGGAGAAGCTGAAGAGGCTGGGAACTCTTATCAGACAACGCTTCACTTTTAGGTGTAGATCATATTTTGTACCCTCATATGTTTATGGAGGAAGGAATTAAATGGATAAAAAAAATACACTAGACTAAAAGAATTCACTCACATGATACATTACATTTTTCAAATCTCTGGTTGCAGTTAAACCTGTCTTTTCAATACTACTTTTGCAATCAGATGCACCAGATGGGAACTCAGCTGTGCTGAATATTTTTGTCCATAATGTCCATAGCGAGTGGATTAAGTTCACGATACAAAAACAAGCAGCTGTGGCTTGAAAACGGTGGGAAAACTTTTAATTTCCTATATTTACTCTGCTGCATATGTTTCCTCCCCACAGCATTAAGAGATTTGTTTTATTTAAGAAAAGTCGCTAATTTCATTTTTCACATTTATTTTATGACCACAGGCTGTCCAGACCTCACTAAGATCTGGACTCAATGAGAACCAGGTCACCTCAGCATGGGGTCCGGCTGATCGATCTGATCTGAGAGCGTTCCGACATGATGCAATGACAAAAGTGACGAATTTAACCACGGCTTGCTCCTCTCTGGCCAAATCTTGTGGCACATTTTAGAGTTGTTAAAGCAGACAAATGGCCTTGGCTGGTGCACCAGGTAGCAGGTGCGAAGGCGGGCCATTGGTCTAAATGAGAAGGCAATTGTGCGTCCTGTGTGCAGTAGACTGGAATAAAATAAATGAGTAGTTTGTCTGGCTTCACTGCAATCGGATTACATAACTCACTTATGTGCTGCGCAGTCAAAGATTAAGGGAGAGGCCCAGCTATAGTGGGGGCAGTCGAGCCAAGAAGATACAGATGACATGAAGCCGAACAAGGGCAGCCGCCCCCCCCCCCCCCCCATGACCTGTGTGTGTGCATGTGTTTGTGCGTCTACCAGCATTAACACAGTGTGTGCCGTCTATGTGCTTCTGTTGATTTCTTTATCAACACTCTCCCTGCAGAGGTGGTATATTCACTGTGCTAAACAAAGCGTGGACTCTGAGCCCAATCAGAATGAGACACCAATGGACCAAACCGTCTTACAAATAATCATGCCCAATCTGCATTTAAAGTAACAATAAACCGTTCTGCAAGTTAGTTCAAATGTATAAAATGAAGGCTTGTTCCACTGTGTGTGTGTTAGACTAATAAAGGAAGAGTGCATGAAAGAAACGGCTTCTCTTTCAGTAGCCATGAAGCTCCCCACCCCCCTGCTTCGTCATTGGTCTCATCAGGATCGAAGAGCGAGAGATAGAAAAGAAGCAGAGACTTTTTGAGAGGAGGTAAACAGAAATCTAACCAGGAATGTTTATTTTTATTTTTATTTTTAAGATGTTCCAATACCATCAGCAAATACAGAGTAACGCCTATCATTATTATAATTGTTTACATCTTATTTTTACCTTTGCATTGAAAATGCGGAAGGTAATGTTTTGATCGCCATTTATTTATTTATTTGTATGCGTGTTATTCGCGTAACAAAAAAAGTTGTAAACCGAATCGCATGAAATTTGGTGGGATGATTGGTTATTATCCGCGGACCATTTGATTAGATTTTTGGATTGATCGGGTCAAAGGTCAAGGTCATGAAAAAGGTCAACATCTTATTGAATCGCATGAAATTTGGTGGGATGATTGGTTATTATCCGGGGACCATTTGATTAGACTTTGGGATCGATCGGGTCAAAGGTCAAGGTCATGAAAAGGTCAAAATCTTCTTTTTACCATAGCACAGTCAATTTATATCCAATTGGCATGCAACTAATGCCAAAATGTTCATAATTCAATGCCCAATCTTGTGATATGCGAAGGTATGCGCTCTACCGAGTGTCCGTTCTAGTTCTAAATGTATTACAATTGTATACAACTGCTATCGTATGGATGTGATATGATTGCTGTGAATCATATGATAACATGATATGAACGCTCACAGACTCGCATACCAGCATTTTAGGCTGTAGAGGAGGCATTTCCAATATCGCTGTTGGTAATTATATTTACACTATATTTACTGATTAGACTATGAGACCTAGCAGACACTCGCCACAATCCTGAACGGTTATGTAAGCGTTTCTGAAGAGGGGAAGGAGGAGGATGGGAATTCTGTCAGTCAAAGTAATCCCTTCAATGTATCCTGCTACTGTTTCACTGAAGGACTGTATGATATATCCTGGTCAGGCTCTGTAATCACATGGCGGCGGAGAGGATGAGGCAACTCTGGGGTGGCTAAAACCCAGGCAATGGAGACGCAGCGGGAAACTCACTCATCTACTGAGCTCCTCCATCAAAAGCACTGCACCGGAGATCACTGTGAATTTCTACATGGCTTATGGGGCATATGTCAGACAGGTGAGGTAGTATATGCCTTGCCAGTATACGGTGTGTATGATGAAATACAATAGTCATGGACCGGGGCTGTGATTCAACACAGAGAAGTTTAAATGGCAATTATATGATGCAATACAGACGTGTGACCATGAATGCCTGCTGGGGCAGCTGTTTCCATACATAAATCAATTATCTGTCGATGCAATTAACATGACAGTGGAGTATGTGTGATCTCTGATTCCCAGCTGGCGATCGCATGAATAAATAAAATTATACACACACAAGACAAAGACACATAAAACACCCTTTGCTCTTTGAGCCTTATGAGAGATAATGTCCAGTTTACAGTCGACTGATAAAGCAGCAGACGGTTGTTTGTTCAACTCAACTGTCATGTGATTGTTTGATGATTGATGTCTTCAGCTGCAGTTAGGGGTGTGTGTGTGTGTATGTGTTGGGGGGGGCGGTGGGTGTACAAGTCACTGTCTCTGTCTGTGTCGGCGTACATGTTGATCTAATTCTTAGGCCAGCGGACAGTTTCCTCTGGGACTCTCTCCGCCGGGTTAACGATGTTTACAGCAACTCACGCTCCTTCACGGACATTTTAACAAACACAGCGTGACTGTGCAAAGAAACGCTCGTTTCCCGCCGTCACATCTGCCGGGCTTGGAAATATGTCTGTCACCAGGTCTTCCAGTCGGAGCTCCAGTGCAGGTCTAAGTCCAGTCCAGGGTCAGCAGTATCTCCAGACACACTTATCTCACTCACGACTGTGACTTATTGCAGTGGAAGCACTTGGGAGGAGTTAAACCTGTCCGACAAAGTGTGAGAGTATAAACATCACACCTCCTGTTGCTCTGTCTTTTCGGGTCATAAAAGGCCAAACATTAGAGTTGAACCAAAGCCAGACTCCCCCAGTGAAATAACAACACGGATAAGGCTTCATGTGGAAAAGTGAAGAAAGAGTCGAATTGGGACTACAGATGAAAAATAGCCTCTTGGCTAACTCTGGCACATTTACTGCAATGTTTTTATCAATGTGCACTGTCCCTTATAAACCATTTTAAAAAATAAAAAATGTTTATGATGCCTGTGACTTGAAAACATGGGTCCTCAACATCATCGCTGAAAACATTTTATATCATCTGGTAAATAATCTGGACATTTCCACAAAGTAACAGTGCATTTCAGTGAATAGTGAATGGTTGTATTGTGTGTTGGTAACTCTTACAGGAGGAAGGAAACCTTATGTCATTGTGTTCAAGGCCTGCTGTGACCCTGAGCGTAGTAATGCCCGCCTCGCTAATATCCACCACTGTGTGTGGACCATTAGTGCCTATTTTCAAACTCACAACAGAGGCATTATCACACAGCGGCGAAGGGTTCAGCCTCGCTCCTGCTCAGTCTGTGGCTCTCTCTGTCTCCGCCTGGTAGATGGCCCTCTAATTTCATCAGAGGTGATAAAACACCACAAATAAAGTCTGCGGCTGCTCTAGTCTAGTCTACTTAGCCCAATATCCCTTTGGATGAGAGGCAATAACAGCATGTGGTGAGGAAATTGGGTGCTTACTCACACAGACGGATACATGCCTTGCAAGCAGTATGCACTATTTTCCGTGAAGTATGCACTACAGCACAGAACAATGGTACTCACCTCTCTCTCTACAGCAGACGGAATACTTATTTTAAAAAGGCACCAAAAGGTTGAATGGAGCCCACATGTGTGCCACAGTTTAATACTACTGTATGCAGTCTACAATTTAATCATCTATAATTATAATCCTCAAAGTTAAATGAAGCCATGACCAGGAGATAATTGGTTACATGTTCTCAAAAAGCCTAATTTGTGAGCTTTTAAGGCAGGATAGGGTGACATTGTGTTTAACCTCACCAACTTCCTGCAACTACAGACTGGTTTGAAACACGGTCTGATGTATTCATTTTTGATAAAAAAAACTATGAAATGGTCCCGTGAAATGGTTAAAGTCGAGCACATATGGAAGCAAAGTTACAAAACTCTGCCACAGGCCACAGTTCAGAGAAAAGCGTCCACTACATTTGTATGCAAGTCCAACTAGGTCTTGCAATAAATATCAATAATAAAACAGTAGTGAGCGCTACAGTAAGCATTCACTCAGCCTTGTGCTGGCTGAATGGATAAAAATCCACCTGAGTGCAACAGCCGCTGGCAGGCTATGCCAGGACATGACAGGATAGGATGGGACTGAGGGCAAGAGGGCATGAGGGCTGACTGACTGGCTGACCGACTTGCTGGATCAGAGCTGAAGCTACATGCACACCTTCCGGGCCGCTCCGTGTGAACCGTGCCCAGGATGCGGTGCCGGCTGGGATATGACGGAAAACAGCACTGGTCGGTTTCCTGAGAGCCAGTGTCCTGAGAGTCGAGTAGGCATTTCACCACAGCCAGCACTTTTTTTATCAACACAATCGTGGGAAGTTTTAGGATGACTGTATACGTAACTCGATACAAGAGTTATGGTGCAATACATGGCAATATATTCCAATACAATAGGCCATTCTGTGACATTTCAAAAGAAATTTAAGGAAGAATGTCAAAGTGTAAATAACATACCATCAAATACATAACATCTGAGTTTAAAAAGGTTTACTTTTTTTTCGGGCTGTGAAACGATTACAATTTTTAATCGGGTTAATCACAGGTTTCTGTGGATTAATCATGATTAATCACATATTACCGATATTCTCGGTATATTTTGTGAGAACATAGAGATTTATGACAAAAGACGGATATATACATTTATACATTCTTCTATACAATGGTGCTGCAACTCAGCAGTTATTTAGCAGTTTTCTTCCATATGGAACATTAATACATCTTCATCCTAAACAGAATGTTTAACCCTCTTGTTACCTTTCGGGTCAATTTGACCCCATTCAATGTTTAATGTCGGTGTTCTTTGGGGTCAATTTGACCCCAGGCTGTTTTTCACTGTGTCAAACATATAAGAAATATCAACTTTTTTATTTATTTAAAGGGCTATTTAGGTAGTCAACAAACAAACATAAAGTATCTCACACTTAAACTTGGGAAGCAATATTAATTCTAATAATTTTCTGGAGGTTTTAATTGCTGGGGTCAAATTGACCCCGAGGGTAAAATATGTTAGTAAATGTAAAGGTAACAGGAGGGTTAAACAGAAAATGTTTCTCTTGTTTGTCAACCATTAACTCCACCATGATACAATCTAAAGGCCTCTAGTCTTCCTCTAGCAGCTGCTGAGGCAAACTGTCTTTGTGGGTTTTCTTCATGAACTGGGCCGTGATGAAAGGGACGGCGGGGACACCGCTGCAAAGCTGAAACCTCACCGGCCCGGACACGGGGACAGATTGACAAGTGACTTTTTTTTTGCTCGGTCCCGATGCGCGCGCACGGAGCTCTGTGGCGCGCGAGACGGAGATCGATAAGTGTTAACGCGACGCGTAGAGACAGAAATGACATGCTGCTGTGGAGATACGATCAACAACAGACGTTTAGTTTAATAAAAGAACAAAGACGTGCTATAGAGAACATGTCAGGGGGCGGGCCAATCTTTTTAATGTCATGCGATCTACCTACACTACGCCGCGATCGACTGGCAGATCGCGATCGACGTGTTGAGACCCCTGATCTACAGGAAGTAAAAGTCGTAACAAGGTTTCCGTAGGTGAACCTGCGGAAGGATCATTACCGATGAACAGACCGTCCGTATGAGAGCGGACAGAGTTCAGATTGAAGTGGTGTATTGGAAGCTCAATTTGCAAGTGACTTTTTTTTCGTCCCGACGACCAACAACAGATGGATTGGAAGCTCATTCTGCGCATGCGTTAAATGAGTTTAAAAAAAATAACTAGTTAAACCTGTAATTGAATTAACTGAGTTAACGCGTTATTTTTCACAGCACTACTTTTTTTATGTAATCAGAACAGCAGTATTTGAATTTGCATCTTTTGCTGTCCTTTTGCACCTCTCTGCAAGAGCACAGACACCAATATGGCGCATATCTTTGCAAATTAAGTAAAGTATTGACCAAGTTAATCGTGCACGTAAACTATTACTTCAAAATGTAGTGTTTCACAATACATATCCAATACAATGATTTCTTACGCCCCAAATACACAGTGTCAAACAAATCGGATGTGTGTAGTTCCTCACAGATAGAAATTGATTTGACAAGCATGCTCTAAAATGGCCCAAAGAAAATGTCCTTCATATAAAATATAGGACAACATTTTTTAAACTGAAAACAGACACGGTGAGTGTTCACAGCATTGACATGTGGCGTGTGCTCCGGAGTGTAGGCATGCACAGAAATGCACAGTCATTACACACGTGTTCCCCACCTGCTTATAGTAGGATGGGTGAACAGTGGCGAAGTGGGACGTAGGTGGAAGGAAGGAAGGAAGGAAGGAAGGAAGGAAGGAAGGAATGTCATGGTGATCACAAAGGTTTATGGCGAAAAATAACGCATTGGCAGTCACAGAAATGCCTGGTTGTTTTCAGTACTGCTGTGAATGTAGATTATTGCTCCGTGAACTCACTGGAGGTGGGGGCAGTGTTTTCATTCAAGCACTCTCGTCTACCGCTGTGGGAAAAAACACAGCAAAGTATCCGAAGGGGAAGAAATTCAACGCTCATCATGTTCAAAGTCACAGGGACCGAGGGGAAAAGAGAAACGGGCCTTGTTGGGGTTATATTCTGTGGCCTTTACCAGCCATGGTAATACAGAAAACCTTGGACGCCATGCACAGAACATTTGCCCAGTGTGTGTTCTTTTTTTATTGCTGTGGCGAAGCACACGTGAAGAATGCTTATAGTGTACAGGATTCCTGGCTGTCTCTGAGTCTGTCAGAGCTGTATGAAGAGCTACTGCAGCTCATCCACTACATCAGTGAACCTGGGAATAAGTGCTTCACACTCATTTCCACAGGCCAGGGGCTCCTGCATCTGTCCCCTGCTCTGCTGTAGATATAACACAGAGATAGTCAGGCCATTCATATTCTTCAGACGGACACCGGAGAGCATACATTATATGTGGCCACAGAGCCTCATACAACTGTCCGTTAGTATTCTTCTTGTACTACATCTTGATATAGGCGCCCAGTGGAGAGGCTCTCTGGAAAGCTTGTCATTGATGTAATCACACACACTTGCGAGCACATAAGTAGGGGGGTGGGGACATTGACATTCAGAGCAGGAATTGTCTGAATCTAACTCGAGTGTGTAAATCCTTACCATGCTCTGTAAAATATTGAGGAAGAGATATGCATAAAAGGCTTAAGTATAGCAGCACTCAAGTGTAGTATCCTGTGTTGCCGTAGTCACTAGATCACATGTACAAGCACAGCTTCTCTCTCCCCTTAAAGCTGAATGCAGCAGTTGCTTTCTGAGCATTAAGTTTGATCAAGGACTAATCTCTGCTCGTGAGATGATTTAAATTAGTGTCTGCTTCATTATTAAGGGACTGAGGCAATCTGGGACCAGATCCCACAGTGCAAAATAGAGACCCGACAGCCAAAAGGAGAGAAGAGCACTAAAGAGCAGCGAGAGGGAGGATGTATTATTGAGAGAGAAAATAAGAGAGCAATAAAGAACATGAACAGAGAGAGCAATAATAACTGAAGAAAAAAAAAATCAAAGCAAAGAGCATTCCCATGCTTGGTCAGTATGAGCGATGCCAAACCCAGGCAATCTGAATGCCTCAGCGGCAGCTTTTACCTCGCATTCACTTTTTCCTCAGACCGCACACAGAGATGATGAAGCTGAGGCAGAGACACTGTGGCTTGACTGCGCTCGTGCGTATATATATATATATATATGCACACCAATGCATATATATATATATGTATATATACATACATACATGTATATGTGTCAAAGTCAAAGTCAGTTTTATTTGTCAATTTTCCATATGTGCAAACATACAGAAGATCGAAATTGCGTTTCTCTTCTGTCCAACATAAAGTGAATTGTGCAACATATAGACAACATAGAGTGCAAAAATAGTAAAAAACTTATGAACATATAGACAACATAAAGTGCATAGACAACATAAAGTGCAAAAATAGTAAGAAACATGTAAACATATAGACAACATAAATTGTGCTAGCAGCATTCAGACATGTGAGTCTGAAAGAGGACGGAGTGGGAGGATGGGGAGAGAGTTCAGCTTCCTGACCGCCTGGTGGATGAAGCTGTTGGACAGCCTGGCGGTGTGAGCCCGGAGGCTCCGGTATCTCCTCCCAGAGGGCAGGAGGCTGAAGAGACCGTGTGAGGGGTGGCAGGGTCACTCACAATCGAGGTCGCTTTGCGGGTGAGGCGGGTGTTGTATATGTCCTGCAGGGATGGGAGGGGGGGGAGTGAGGCACCCATGATCCTTCCAGCTGCCTTCACTATGCGCTGCAGGGCGTTCCTGCTGTGGTCTGTGCAGCTTCCGCCCCACAGTGATGCAGTTGGTCAGGATGCTCTCGATGGTGCCGCGGTAGAAGGTGCACATGATGGATGGGGGCTCCTGCTTTCCTCAGTTTCCGGAGGAAGTAGAGGCGCCTCTGTGCTTTCTTTGCCAGCGATGTAGTGTTGGCTGTCCACGAGAGGTCCTCACTGATTTCCACCCCCAGGAATTTGGTGCTGCTGACCTGCTCAATGTCCGCACCGTTGATGGTCAGTGGTGGGTGATGGGTGTGGCCTTTCCGGAAGTCAACAACGATCTCTTTGGTCTTGCTGTTGTTGAGCAGGAGGTTGTTGGCTCTGCACCACGTGGTCAGAAGGTTGACCTTCCTGTAGAGGGTCTCGTCATCCTTGGTGATGAGACCTATCAATGTTGTGTCGTCTGCAAACTTGACCATGTGATTGGTGCTGTAGCTGGTTTTGCAGTTGTGAGTCAGCAAGGTGAAGAGCAGGGGACTGAGCACACAGCCCTGAGGGGCCCCTGTGCTGAGTGTGATGCTGCTCGAGGTGTTGTTGCCAACACGTACTGCTTGTGGCCTCTCACTCAGGAAGTCCAGCAGCCAGTTACACAGCGAGGTGTTGAGCCCCAGCTGGTCAAGTTTGCAGATTAGTTGTTGTGGGATGATTGTGTTGAATGCTGAGCTAAAGTCTATGAACAGCATTCTTACATAGGAGTCTTTTTTGTCCAGGTGGGTGAGGGCTGGGTGGAGAGCAGAGCAGATTGCATCCTCCGTGGACCGTTTGGCACGGTATGCAAACTGGAAAGGGTCCAGAGTGGGGGGGAGAATGGATTTGATATGCGACATGACTAGTCGTTCAAAGCACTTCATGATTATGGGGTCAGTGCCACTGGACGATAGTCGTTGAAGCAGGACGGAGTGGATTTCTTTGGCACAGGTATGATGGTGGTTACCTTGAAGCATGATGGAACAACAGCTTGTCTCAGAGAAGTATTAAAGACATCCGTGAAGACGTCCTTAAGCTCCTCTGCGCAGTCCTTCAGCACACGACCAGGGATGTTGTCTGGACCTGTTGCCTTGTGGGTGTTGATGGACGAGAGAGTCCTCTTCACGCTGGCAGCAGACAGGCACAGAACCTGATCATGGGGAGGGGGCGGAGTCTTGTGTGGACGAGTGCTGTTCTGTGCTTCAAACCGGGCAAAGAAGCTGTTGAGGTTGTTTAGCAGAGAGATGTTGCTGTCGCAGTTCTGTGGCGTGGGTTTATAGTCTGTGATGGTCTGAATGCCCCGCCACAGGCTGCGTGTGTCTCTGCTGTCTTTAAAGTGCCGGGTTATCTTTTTTGTGTAGGAATTTTTTGCTTTCCTGATGCCGTGGGACATATATGTATATTTGCGCGCGATCATACTGGGCCACGGGTTTAGTGAAGCAGTAAAATGAGGCTTGGGTAAGCAAGCCAGCCCTCCACCCCCCTCTCCATCCAATTGAGAGATATAACTGAATCCTCTCCATGATAAGTATGCCGCGGCAGAAAATGGGATGAATAGTCAGCATAAACACAGCAGCGGGCAGCCGGAGTATTTCCTCTGATCACCACATTCTGTCATTCCTTCTTTGGGGGGAGATGTCGGCAAAACATGGGGTAGGGTACTTGTCAGTCACCCTTTTAGCCAAACAAAACAGCCCTGCTGCTGTTCCCTATAAAATGCATCAGCAGAGGCAAAACATATAATCATACCCTCGTAAAAAAACTGCAAAAACAGGAAAGAGAAAATAATAAAATTGACTATTTGCTTCACCCGAGAAAATGTGTGTGTGTGCGTGTGTGTGTGTGGGAGGGGGGCAAAGGGGGGAGGGCAGCCCATTCAGCATTTCATCACTAACATAAATAGGAGCAGCTGGGGCAGAGTAACATGCTGAAGTGGCTAATTAGGACACTGTTGTTGGTTCACTTCTGTTTCAGTCTGGCTGGGACCGCCACGGAGTCAATGAGAGACATTTCCCATCAGTATTACACTTTCACGCACACATAGATCATCTACAAGCCTGTACCGTGCAGGGCTAGTTAGTCAGCCTCTCCCAAGCTCTCCAGTTGTATTTACCTAACCCTGTGGTGTCACTAGGTTATACCTCCTGACTGGCACAAAGTCCCCTTGACTTCTACAAAAACAGTGTTGCCTTCCGTCCCTCCCTTCCAGCTTCCTCTCCTTTTCCTGTCTGACTCAAGTGAAAAAGCCCAAACCTTCTTGTTTCTTCCCCCTGTTCCGATCAAAGGCCGGGCATGCTGGATTTCAGTGCATTCAACTAAGTCTTTGAGATGAAAGTATATGACAGATGCCTTTTCATCTCTTTTAGATTACACATTATGCAACTATTTAACAAAGTATGCCCACAAAATAAATACAAGAAAACAATTTCTTCACATGTCTACATCTGAATATTTTCCTCCTGTACAACACAATATAATGTGGGCTTATGTAAGCAAGTAACAAACAATGTTTCAACCAACAATAGCATAGCATTCATGCATCAATCAATCAATCTGCAACTTTTAGCAACAAGGGAGGTGTGCTTGAGCATTGACTGTATAGAAATGGACTTAGTCATGGTGACATCACCCTCAGGTCTGAAGAGCCATTGTGAAGCTTTCAGTGTGTGGCCTCGGCCGACGATATCTTAGCAGTGATAACACAGCCAAAGAGGTGGGGCTTGGTTGAGCTAAACTGTTTAAGTGATAAAAGTTGGGCATTTTAACATGGGAATCTATGGGAATTGACTTCCTTTGAAGCCCGCTCGTTGTGGCCATCTGAGGAACTGCAATATTTGGAACTTCCACTTGTGGTTTCATTTTCCAGCACTGGAGGTTGCTGTGTTGGTGTTACTGTTCTCTTGGGAATACTCAGTACAGAAGCTAAAGACCCTGTCACTTCCGTTTCACTGGGACTTGCTCCTAGGGAAGTGCTACTTAGAGTGACCCCTGACCATAATCAGCCAAAAGGTGAACATATGGGCCTGCAGGAGCAATATAGTGGTTTAAGGTTGGTTACATGCATGCAATATGTGCATTATTATCATCATTTGAATCAGAAAATCTGAACACATATTGTACCATATCATAGAAATTAATTATCAAATGTCGTAAAATTACTAATAAGCTACTAATGCATTGGCTATTGTGCAGCTAATTCCTTGCCATTTACTTTCATTACATTTCATTTAGCTGACGCTTTTATTCAAAGCAACTTACAATCATACATCATAGAAACCAGTTCCCTGACATAATGACCACGGCTTTAAAATCTGTCTGGCTGTCCTTCTTTCGACACATTTCTTCGCTTTTCTTCGCTTTCCTTTATTGGTTGCGTCAAAGAGTAAAGCACAAAGAGAGGTGGGGTTGTTTAATTTGACACAGAGCTACTGTACATGTCCAGCGCCCGTGGTCTGTTGAAGCAACGACTGCTTTGTATGAATAAACCCACTTACACTGTAGACTGTAGCCGAATAAACAAAGGCAATATGTCCTTCCTCAGGCTCTCAATGTCTCAAAAAACCCATAAAGGATTTACATTGTGGTAATAAGAAGTGTGTGTGGGCTCTGCAATGAGTAAGAATGTGGTAATGTGTACTTTACTTTGGACATATCCAGCAGCCACTCCTCATTTCAAAACACCTTTTTTTTAAATGTATTTTTGGTCTGATGATGCACGGCAGAATGCGGGCTCAGGTCCCAAAACACAGGTGAATGTGAAAATATGCTGACATTTCCCAGCATCTAAGCCACATGCCAGTCCCCTCTGGCATCCCTCCACCGATCTCACTCTCACCATTTCTCACTCCACCAAATAAACATGTGAGAGTGAAGAGAGGAAGCAGGAGAACGGGAGGAGGGTGGAAACGGAGGAGATGTCACAATATCCTTTTAATCACCAGCTCTAAAAAGGGATTTATTCGACCCCGTCGAAAAAAGAAAAGACGAACTGAAATGAATGCTTAATTGTGCTGATCAGATGTTCCTCTTCAGTGGTATGTGAAATTTGTTTGTGAATAAAAACATCAACTTAAACCCTGCAGAAGCAAATTGTTAATATGCAACAGAATGTTCACCGAAAACAATCCCCGAAACATTGTGCACGCTTTGTAATAAAATGCTAATTCTCCTCACCTATTCACCCCTGTCAGGTTGAACATGTTCTCTGTGAAATGTGGGGGAGGGCTTGCAGCGGCAGAGTGAATGAGGCTTGTGCAAAGTGCTTACGGTAAACATTGTACCTACAAGCTCAGAGATACCTCCTGCAATGACAACAAATATCTTCTTAATTTCCAGCTTTACTCTGTCTGTGAAAGGAGTGATGAAATAAGGCGTGTCTGGTTAAACCAAGGCTGTACTGTAGCAGCAGCAACGTGGCACATACTGTATGCACCTTCTCTGTGGATCGGCTGGTGAACAGCACAAGCTCCCATCGTGTGAATCCCTAACTGTTGCAGATTAAGATGAAAGGATGCTCATTCATTGCTTTCAAGTTCAAACCTGCCCAGTCCTCTGCCTTCCTCGCTCCCTCCACTCACATCGCTTCCTTCTTCTACGACCGCTGCCTCCCTCAGGCAGGCACACGTCCCAGAGCAGTCTTATTTAATCAACATCTTCACGGACAACACAAGTCCTCTGCTTGGCTGTCACACTCGGAATAATTGTCTTATAAACCCCGGTTCATTCTCCCTAAACACGACACCAGAGTGCAGCTCGTGTGTGAGGATGTGGTGATTTTTCGATTGTGCGCTTTGGAAGGCGTAATATCACATGTCACTTATTCTACGTTTAATCATTTTCCTGTGTGTCTGATGCAGGTTACACGAGGGCGCTGCTGTCATGTTTCACATTGCATTGGTTACGACAGAGGCAGAGTAATGGGTCTGCCTGGGCGAGCTCCCGCTGCTCCACTGAGTACATAGAGTGTTTCCTTTTGATAGCAAGGGGTGTTAGGAAGTGAGAGTAGTGAAACAACAACGTCTAACTTTCCCCCACGATGGAATAATCTTGATAATGTTTGGCTGGCAGGAACAAATACACCAGGCTCAAAATCGCTCAGCTCAATTTGGTTGGTGCAGCGTGATTCACAATGGCCATTTTGTTGATATTTGATAAGACGGGAACCCAGAAATGCTTCTAGAGGAAACAGGATTTATTGTCCCTCGGTATCCAACACATTCCACAAAGCCCTATGCTTAAGGTATAGAAAGCCATAATCTTAAAGGTCATGCCGAGGTCAAAATCAACAACAAAAGCAATTACATCCATGAAGTGTTATTAACTGTTTTTCCTCCAGCATGCCAGGAGAGTAAACCACACATCCTCACAGACTGTGTGTGGGCTTTATGACAAGCTACCTCCTGTCTTAAGTACCTTTCATCCATTTTCTCCCACTGGCTTCAGTGTGTGGATCAGAGTCATGTACTCATACATAAACATAACCGTTTTCCCAGGGGATAAGTCATTTCTCCTGGCCTGGACACTATAAATCACCTTGGGCCAAAGTAAAGAGTCTGGAGTTGCAGTAGCTTTTTTTTTCGTGACACATCCAAGATCCTCCCTCCCCAGTACCTCTACAACCTCGACCAAAGGTTCCAAGTAAAAAAATATATGGACCTTTCCTATACCTATGCTGTTTTTCAAGCAGCGGCATCGGGTGTAATTGTTTGCCTTCATGCTCCTATCAACATTGCAGGGTAATAATACGCCACAGTGGGGCCACATTTGATGTTTGAAGGTCTTTCATCATCAATTTAGCTCAATTTACTTTGGTCTGCCACAGTGGAAAAAGTTTATCAAGAGGGTGCGTGTGTGAATGAGAGCAGAAACAAGATAGAAGAGGAAGGAGGAGGACCTTTCCAGACAGAATTTTCTGTTCGCTATCTCACTCAGGAATGAATTCGGAAGGCCACATTCCCCCGCTTCTTTTCTTCTAAGTTACAGCTCCCGCCTCACACTGAGAAGACCCAGATAAGGCCACGGTTGACGGCAAAATAGTAACAATGAAGAGAGCATGGGTGCAGGTATCTACATGTCACTGAGCCTCAGAGCACAACAGGGGAATTTGAGCGTTTTGTGGAGTACAACCTCGTTAGAAAAAAATTCAAAACAGTACACAAAGAGAAAATGAAGAGAGAAAATGAAGTGCTGGAGTTTTTCAATTCTTGGGTAAATATTAGCTTGAGTCAATATTGTAAGAAAATTACGTACTGCTTTGAAATGGCTAATGGTCGTAATAGCCCTCTAAGAGTTAAGAGTGGTGCTAGGCCGGGCTCCTCTGCAGCACATGATCAGACTAGACAAGCACATGTCTGTGCCCCTTTTGCTGCTGTAACCATGGTGACAGTGGAAGGCAGGGGCATCTCCATCACCAGGGGGCAGTATGGGCAGCCCTGACTGCCTCCCCTGGTGCCTCATCTCACACAAACACGCACACAAACACACACACAAACACAAAGACACATGTGCCATGCAGTCAAACACCAATAAATTAAAATGGACACAAGCACACGCAGCCAAGCACGAATCACACACACACACAAACACTGTCATCTGCTCCTGACAGCTGCCCCTTGGCGTCTAACACAGGCCCCCTCCCACGCTGCCTCTCTCTCCCGCTCCTTTTTGTTGCTCACTTATTGTCAAGTTTCCACCACACAAAAATGCACATCCTCCCATGACACCAGCTAATTGATTATTGATGGTGCCGGGCTAAACGCTAAACTGACTTATATTCAAATGGATGTGAAAAGAGAAAATGGTTGAAACAATGCATTCAGTGCCTTTTCAAGAAAATGAAGTATGGGCAGTACGGGAAGCAATGTCGGTAGTTTCCTGGAAACAAGCTTCCAGCTGACAGTGTTTGGAGGAATCACAACAGCCGTCACGGCCCACTGGGGTGACAGTCCAGTGGCCAACAAACAGCCAGATGTGTAATTCTATGGGTCGCTGTGCCGGGATCGCTGCCCTTGTTGCTGGCATGGCGTCATTTTCTTACACCTGGTAAAATATTGGCTGACTTTTGACAGCAGAGATCAGATCAAGAGTGAGAGCGTCTTGGGTATGAGAATGTGGAGATGGAGCTGAATGCTTAAACAGGCTCTTGTGTGAGGGGGAGAGACTGATGATTGTGGCAGGCAGATTGAGGCACTAAAGAATAGCAGAGGCGAGGGATCCTGTCCCGTGGAAATGTGTCATGGAGGCAGTTCCATTAACATCTTAATAAAAGCTTCCCAGGCCCTGGAGAGCCCTCGCAAGCAGACTGCCTCCTCCACTCACATAGGGGCCCAAAGCCGCTCTCGCAGCATGTCAACGAGAGAACATTTAAGTTCTGCCAGTATCACATTGTGAGGGTGTTAGGCTTCCCAAAGGACTAGCCGAAATGCCTACCCGCAAACATGCCCCACTAAATTCCTTTATTTTCCTTTTGCCTCTACTTTCATTTTCTGTCCATTTCCCCATCTGTTGGATTCAGCGGTCCTACAAAAGGCTTTGTTTCAGCAAGCTGGCGAGCCTTTGGGACAGCAAAGTGCACACTAGGGTTCATTGCTAACTTGCTGCCATCAAAAGAGAGAAGGATCTGGACTGGTTGCTCCTGGCAGAGGGACGACTGTTAACCGTTCCCTCGACGGACCTCTGATGAGACTGACTGGAGCCTGTCTGGGAGCTGCGGACACACACGTAGCCTTCTTCTTCCAAAAAAAACAACTCAAAGGAAACAGCAACATCCTAGCAAAAATGGGGAATTAAACTCTCTAAACAGGCATTTTAAAGGAAAGAAATACAAGCACAGTCAACACTATAGCAGGAAGGTGCCTTTTTTTTTCAAGTACTTACAGCATTTAAAAAAAGAGGAGTAGTCTCCCTGCGTATTGTGAAAAATTAAATGCAAAGGAGTGGCATTGATTTTTTCCCTCTGTGCTATGTGTTGCTCATACTGGGCAAGCTGCTACTTAACAATGTAGTGGCCTGTAGTCATCAATTTAAAACGGTTTCAACGATTCAATAAGTCACTGAAGGCTACACGCACAACTACTCAAGATGATGAAAAGAGCTCCAGCAGCATGACCAGACCATTAAACGTAGTCCTGTGGTGTTTTCTAACATTTACTATTGTGTGGGAATTATCGAAGAGTAATGCTGTTTCTTAAGATCTATTATGCCGATATGTTATGGTATAAATTGCAACAGTAGATTTTTCCTCTGTTTTCATACACAAAGCAAGAGGGACAGATGATGTTGGGACGCATCAAAACATTTTAACCAAATGCATTCAGGAACAGAATGATCGTGTTGGCTAAGCAGTTGTGGACAGAGTGAATACAAAATCATTCGTACAGTAACTTTGCCTACTTTTAACAAATATACTATGTGTTATTGTTTTATGTTGTAATGTCTGTCAGGGGACTACCGATGCAAATTAGCTGAAGCTACACTCTGATACAGTGCATCGAATGGTGACATTTATGTTTTAACTGTACATGGTCCCTTTTAAATAAAGATAATAATAATAATCCACTTCTAGATGAAAGAAATCTGACATTCCTCTGCGTAATGGAGAGATTCAGAAATTCAATTGCTTTCTAACTTAAAGGACATGTTATGAACAACACCAATTGCTTGTGCACACACATGTGGGTACCAACATCTGGAGTGTGTAACAGTTTAGCTCCATGCCTTCCTTTTTGTAGTAGTTGTTTTCATCCTGTCACTAAGTATCATGTCATTCCAGATCCTGCTTCCCATCTCGTCAATCCAACTCCCCTCACCTGCCTCTGATCACTCCCTCGTTAGTCCCTCATTCCCTTCACCTGGTCCTCACGCCCTTCTCACCTGCAGCCCATCCCCTCATTAGTCCCTCACTATTTAGCTCCCTCACTTCCACTTGTCCTCTGCCAGATTGTCTTGTGTTTTCGTGCCAAGTTCTCCAGTGTTATTAGAGTATATTCCTGACCTGCCTGTTCTGACCTCTGATTCTCTGCCCTGCCCCTTTTTGGACTCGTTTGCTTCTTCGACTGATCTCCCGGTTTTGACCCAGCCTGTTTCCAACCAAAGACAGTCATCTTTGTTACTCCTGTCTGAGTCGTGCTTTTGGGTCCACTCTAATAGCACCGTGACAGAGTGTGTACCAACCCACATCCTGTGATACAGGATGACACAGTTAGTTTTTGTGGGTTGCCAAGATCAGAAAACATGTGACTCGACAAGTGATTCAGAATTGGATGCCCTTCTTATGTCACATGCAGGCTATTGAATGAAAGCTGGGTCTGAAGCTATGGGGTATGACATATGGACAGGGTAACTGGAGCGGCGATGTTGGAGGGGTACAGCAGACGGCGCAATAATTAAAAGGGCTGGTGTCCACTGTGTGTGTCCTTTAGGTTCGCTCGAATGGATAACCTCCGATCCATAATGGGATGTTTTTAAATAGAAAGCATTGCTTCATGGTCTCTTACTAAAGATCTTTTCAATAATGCAGAATTGTAATTTTCACCCATAAAGTATCCTACTATGACACTGCTGACATTTAAGTGAAACCAATCAATCAGCCTCATGTTTTATGTGCGTGCGTCAGCTAGTGAGCCTTTCAACAAGAGCCGACCAGATTTTACAGCGAATGTGTTGTACCTCAATGATATGATGTGATATGGCACAGTAATATCTCGTTTAAACCCCTTTGTTGAATAAAAAGATCAGTTAATAAAGTATTTTCTAAACATTTAAGCATGTTAAAATGTACAGGTATGAACTTGAAAATGAGCATGATACGTCCCATTTAAGTTCTATTGCTATCAAGTTGTAATAATGTGGAGGCTCTCCATTGTTGGTTCCTTATTTTAGCCTGATACCTGCTCGATATCTGAGTTTCAGTATCGTTGCAACAAGGTTATGCGTCATCATATCCCAGATGCAGAGTGACAGACTTCTCAGTTCCTCCACTTCGAACACACCATATCAGCAGAGTGCTGCCTCTCCAACCAACAACAGCACAAATAGGCGTATGTTGGGATAATCATCATCTCGAGAGACTAGCTCTACGGCTGAATCTGGTGCTTGAAGCGGAAGAGACAGGCAGAGGAACTCACATTGTTTACAACTATCCAGAGGAGAGAAAGGGGATGTAAAAGAAGCCACTCGCTGGGCGGATGAAGAGAACGAGGCGGTGGTGATCGTCGCTGCTCTCCACTGACGCCGGACCCCTCTCAGACTGAATGTTCTCCCTGGCTGCGCTCCACTTGATCAATGTCACTGCAGATCCAGATCTCCCTCGTGTCAATCGTCACGCGTCCGCGCTCGGCGCTCGCGCGGATCCCAGACACAAACATGCACATAACAAGGCTGAGTGAGCGGAGCGTGTGCGGGTCAAGGAGATTGGGATCTCTGTTGTGACAGCTGGACAGTTGAGAGGTTCCGATAAACAGCCTTCAGTGGAGGAAGACGAGAGGCCAATTGCATTCAAACAAACACTCGCTATTTGTACACTCCAGAGCGGACAGAGAAGGGAGGACCTATCTCTGTGGGAGAATGAGTCAGTGAACTCACAAAAGCACCATTATCCGCATGTGTTGGCGTGTTTGCGTGTGTGTGTGTGTGTGTGTGCACAAGCAAAAGACAGTTGGGATGGTGGGGGTTGCTGTAAGGACGGGGCGGGGGGCTTTGTTCTGGACACACAGCCGCTGAGCGCGTTTGCAGTATTCACTAATTAAGAAATGGGTCAAGGATTCTGCCTGCATGCGTAACGACTTGTCAAATTCTCTCAAGCTAAAGTGTGGTGAGTCTGGCTGCCTTAGGGGGGGAATCCAGAGAGGAGCGGGCCGTGTGTGCTGCTGGTGACACAGCACGCGGAGATGCAGTAACAACTCATTCAGTGGCAAATCATGCAGTTAAAACATTAGTTAGTAATGTCATCATAGTTGTTGAGCGGTACGAGTGGAAGTCACTGAAGAGAAAGAGGCTGTGTGCTCGCATTGTGGCCCGATAATTAACTCAGCTCCTCGTTAAGGCTCCTTCCTGTTCATCAACAGAGGACGCTCTCGAGCCACGCGCGCCAATCAGCAGAGTGTGCCGCACATACTGATGGATGCTGACGTGGCGGTGGTAGCTCTGGCGATTTTTAGCCTTGTTCAGAGGATGCTTTCGATGAAATGTCAGTCAGAGAGTCAACATGAAATGTTTGAGATCCTGCACCATCCTGACTGAAGTATATTTATCTTGTTTTTGAGGACAGCTGAAAGCACCATTATTGAAGAATGCAGAAGTATTTTCCCCAGGGAAATGTGGACATCAGAAGTCCTGAGGGCAGAATACCTCGCTGACCACACAGCTGCACCTTCAATTGAATTGAAAACATAGATAGCCGTCAACCCTCCAGAGAGGTGCAGCGGAGAGGCAGCGGCGGGGAAACATCAACCGTTGCTCCACAAAGCTCAACCTAAGTTTGTCCGGTCCAAGCCATTTCTCTCCAGCTCGGTGAGCTTTTTAACCCCATTGATCGGACGCATGTGTGATGCTGCGGTTCTCAAAAGGCTTCCATGAAAGTGATTCATTGAGCAGTACCCTTAAAATATCTGCTCACATCCTCCATGATTTAAAAAGATGGCAATCGAACTTGGACATTTTTTTAACAGCAATTGTACACAGTTGAAAACTTGTCACATAAGGTTAAATTCTATAAATATTGGACATACATTTGAACCAAAGCAGACCTAATAGAACTGTGTAAAATTGTCATACAACGGCTGCTGAACAGCGAACTGGTCAGAGGCACTGATTGTTCAGCGGCATCACCACACTCTCAGAAAATGTGTTTTTCCCCCATTAGATTTGAGTTAATTAGGTGAATATAATCAGCATGTGATAATCAAACCGACGCTGATTGCTGGTTTGTTCTTCCAAAGGGAGCAATTCCCACCCTGGTGGCTGCTTTGGGGTCATACTGCTGTTTCACTTTGAGATGGATATTAAAATAATGATGTGAGCGGGTCACGCTTCACATGCACAAAACCCCTGATCTCACCAAGAAGGAGCGGGTTTTGATTGCACGAGCAGAGGGATTAATATGCTACCCGACAGCCGTGGCAGATGCAAGTTATTTTCATGCAAATGTAAGGCAATTTTCTACTTAAGGCAACATTTATTTTCTTTAGAGTCATTGTCACAAGTGCCTGCTGGAGCGCCTGCACTCTGACAGAGAATGAAGATTTGTAGGTGCATCTGCTGAATGGGGACAGATGAGGTCTAGAGCCGATCTGGAGTACTAAAGTGATGCCAGTTGGCGACAATATATCAGATTGTTGTGGTTTTTGTTTTTTACCATTTAAGAAGAGAACAAATCCAGCATGACATGTTTAGACGGGGTGAACTCAATCAGAGGCCGTGTGGAACTAATTCACAGTGCTTTTGTTTTTTATGAGCATGACAATTGAGAAATGTAGCGGTGTGGGAGTCAACTCGGACCCGACTCAGGTTCACTTGTTGCAGTGACCGACACATGTCCTGTTCTGTAGACTACTACCAGTCACTATATATATATATATATATATATATATATATATATATATATATATATATATATATATATATATTACCTCTAAAAGAAAGTGTAGTCTGAAGGATGCTGTGAATATAAACCATGTGGACACTATGGAGAATGTCTGTGACGTTTTGCCCTCAGAATCAAGGTCAAAAAATGTAAATCACTTGACACTTATGATTGTAAGAACTGTAAGATACTACTGGTCAATTAAATGTATGAAATACTTCTAAACAAGATTTTACAAACACAAACCAGAAGCAGCTTGTGAACATGAATGACGCGAACTGATAGTAAAACAGGTTATAGCTAAACTCTAATGAATGAGAATACAGCATCAATGGCAGTGAAGGATCACTGCAGGAACACCTGTGCTTAAAGCGTGCTCTAAAGGGGAATTATCTTAGATACATATTGCTCTGTACCATATATTTGAGAGTCTCACATCATCATCGTAAAAGTGTAAATATGAATATATATATTTCACTGTATATATATTGAAATCAGCTTCTACCTCAACAGAAGCCCTAAAATGACAAATTAACCCCAAATGACAAAACTATTGTGATTTCAACACACAGTTGCACGCTGTGAAGCACATTGAGTCTTAAAGGAGCGTTGATGGTCACTCACCTCTTCATTTAAAGTGAATCTCCCGGTTATCCTGTTCCCTCCAGCGCGGCTGCGGTCTGTCTTCTGGGTTGTAACTGATGCGCGTGACTCACATCCACAGTGGAATTTAAAAAATCCGAATTCTCTATATCTGGACAAAGCCTCGCTTTTAGGAGATGCTTTAACAATCTTACATTCACTACTCCTTCCAATGCCTCAAATGCATTTGCTCGCGGAACCCGTTACGCGTGCGGTGGTGGCGTCATTCATTCAAGTAAGAACAAGAAGAAGAAGAAAAGGGGGAAAAAGCCTTTTTGGCACCGCGAGTGATTCGCGAATGCAGTGCGTAAACTTCACCGCGCAGCATTCAGCATCTGAACTGACGTCCTGGTGTGACTTTACCAGACCGCGTCAGTGGAGACACATTCCTCCAGTTCGACATCCAGCGTCCTCACAACGTGGAGGTGACGTAGCAGCCGCCGCCGTGCTCGCTGAGGTGTCCGACGGTGTTCACTTCGCAGCGAAGGCTCAGACCCGCAGCGTTGCTTTCTCACGGGGCTCTGCTGGACTGACAGAGATTAGCGGCTCCATCAATGTACAGTACAACGCGCGTGTGCGTGTGTGTAGGCGTGTACGCTGCCCGCCCGCCTGCCACTGGCACACTGCGTGTTTAAACCCAGCCCCCTCACACTCCGGCTCATTATGGTGTTAACTGTTTCCTCCCAAAGAAAAACATGTATAATGAGTAAACATTTTTTTGAGACACATTCGTGCAAAATTCAGAAATGCAGTCCTGAAACCAACGTTTGAAATTACATCAGTTTGAGATTATTTTTAAGCACTTTGTTAAATACAATGTAACAACATAAGACCATATGGACATTTGCAACATTCCCCTGCAAGCATGCAACCAAACAACACAATACCAGATACACGCCAGAAGTTTGTAACAAAGTAATTATAATTTACAGTTATGATAATTATCTGTCGAATGATTCATACAGATATTAATCTGCATACCTGCGAATATTTTATTTAGATTATGAATATTAACTATTGATAGTGGACATTTGAATGGCGTATCAAATAAAATAAATATAATGTTCTTACCCATCAGTTTGTCTGCGCAGCACGCACCGAACAGTGCCAGTGACACTCTCCCATCCAGCTCTGTTTCCGTTAGACTACTGCCATCTATAGGCCAACATGTGAACACGCTCAGATACAAAATCCTCTCCCTCCTTCTACCTCCTTCTCTCGCCCTCTCCCTCTCAATCTTTCAAATTTGTATTCGCTTCTGTTCAGATATGTATTTATTACACAACTCACAAATGGCACTTATCAGCACAGGATTGTTCCAACTTTATAGATAGTAATTATACAAAACAGAGTAGTCGAATCCATGAGGTTGTTCTTATAATTTGCCAGCACAGTGCCCTACATGTGTATATTTTGTGTCTCTGACTTTGACATCGATTTTACTCGTGCTGCAGAAACCATCACATTGTATTCACTTCAATGGGAATGTTCTCAATATGTAGTTGCCTATCATCCCATTAATTTGTGTTTCATTCATTTAAACATTTTGATCATATATATATATATATATATATATAAACATATATTTAAAAATAAATATATACATACATACAATCAAATATATGAAGAGAGGAATGATATATCCACATAAATATATATATATATATTTATTTTAAAGTATATATATATATATTTGTGTGTATATATATATATACATATATATTTATATATATATAATGAGTTTCTCTAAGCCATGTTACAGCATGACTTGCCCGTAGGTGTGAATCTGAACCTGAATAGTTGTGTCAGCCCTGCAATAGTCTAGCGACCTGTCTATGTGCACCCTGCCTTCTCTCAATGTCGACTGGGATCAACTCCAGACACCCTGCGACCCTGAAAAGGATAAGCGGTTATGGATAACGGATGGATGGATATATATATATACAATCCTTGTGATTTCTATTACAGTTATTCAATGATACTGAAGTAGTTATAAAACACAACAATCCTTTTACATCTTTGTCCTTAGTGGGTTAGGAGATTATGACAAAAAAAAGTAGGCTATCCACAATCTCTGATGCATCAATAATGCAGAGTGGGGGAAACGAAGCCAGCTTCTGCCATCACAAATATTGCAAAACTGCCATGAGGAAGAAGATGTGGAACAACCAATGTAAGTACACATAAAAGCACAGCGCCTACTTTAAGACACGGTCAATAGCTGGAGGCTGTCCATATTGGAATGCCACCGCACTACCTACCAAATGGATCTTAGTCAACCCCGGGCAGCAGGGGTAATCAAATACAGACCTTTTCAATCCATTACTCACAGCCCTGTTTGGAGGAGCCCTGTATGGAGCAAGCTATGATTTGTTTGATTGGAATATAACTCAATTGATATTGAAAGAACAGGTTGCAGAGAACCGTCTCTAAGAAGTGTTGCCTCTGTTGTGAAGGGAGAACTGATAGATGGCTTGCTTATTACACCACAACGCTATCCGTCATGTTTCTGGAGTAGCTTTCATTTTCTTCATATAATCATTAATGTCATTTGTAATGATCTGGATGTATATGTAATGTAATATGTAAGAAATAGAATTTGCGAGAACAATAGTTCGCCTTTGAATCATCATATGGAACATTGATTATGATTGCATTCATTTCTTATGTGTATCTCTTTTTCAATCATGAAAAGATATCATGCGACAGGCTATCCAGCGGGAAAATATCCATACGTGGGTGCCTGTGTATCCTGCTCAGATCTGTCTCTTTGTTTCTTCTTTTGATGCAAAGATGCAGCGTTTGCTTATTGATGTGCTCATAACCTGCACCTCTTGTCACTTACCTCTATTAAATATATGTCTGTTACTTATACAGGGGCCCCAGGTGCAAGGGGCTGTGTCAAGATGGTCCAGGGCCACAGTCATAGCCCATCGTTTAGCCACTGATATCCAAGCACACATCATTGGTCATTAGGGTGACGTCAGATAAGCGACCCATTGGCCACTTTATATGTTTACATTTGGAATGTGACTTGGTGGAGTCTGTTTCTGTGAAGAGGAAGCGAGGCAAGAAACTAATGGGATTCAAAGCCCACAGTGGGTCGGAAGGTTAACTGCTGGAATTACGATTGTGTGATGTGCAGTACCTTCTGCTTATCTCCGATTGTACGGGGCGGCCGGGTGCATGCAAAGAGGGGGAGTGATGCTGCGAGGCGTGTGTGAGGGGAGATAGAAAGGGGTAAATTGTGGCAAAGCACAACGCTTATTTGTAGGAAGATCAGTTGAGTGAGTGAATCAAACAGTGGCGAGGTGGAAGGCTGCGCACAGTGCTGGGAACAAGGCTCCCAACAGTAATGTGGAGAGATGGCCGACTGCAGGGCTGACCGGGTGCTGATCAAAGTGCTCGCACGCAGAGATTTCATACGAAGTTGGAAGGTTTCAAAGGGGCCTCTAGTGATGCCTTTAAGTCTTTCTCCCTCGAGCCATATTAATAGATATCAGGAGGGAATGTGGCAACCTGTCGAATCCACTGAAACGCCATTCCCTCTCTTCTCTGACCCGTGGAAGTTATCCGCCTGACTGGAGAGAAAAAAACAAATACCAGGAAACAATTGGATTAAAACTAAACTTTCAATCTAATGGGTGTGATGCCAATTGTTTCTGTTCCAAAGTTAAACCAGGTCAGTTATTATTGGGAACAATTATGCTTTTTTGTACATTAATGTAAGATGTTTAACATCCCAACAAGAACAAGTAACTGATTACACCTTCAGATATCTTCAGTTAATGTTCATGCATGCACATACATTACCCACATACAGTAATTTGGCTTGTCCAATGGGAGAACCCTTTTTGGTTCCTCGTAGAACCTTAATAAAGATTCCACCTGGCTCCCTCAAACCCAATACAAAGGGTTATGCCTTTCACATCTGTGTAATGGTTCCACCCGGCACCCTCTCTAGAGGTTTGGGTGTGAACAAGAACAATGCAATGGGATAGGAAAGTAACATTAATGTTCATACCAGACAATAACGGACAGCTCTGTAATGCCAATATCACATTATACACTATAATAAGTATAAGATTTTACTTTGCTAGGTGAATTATACCTACAAAAATAGTTCAGACTTTATGATTCTCACAAATCATGGTTTTGTCCAATGAGATTGGCACAGCGTGCCACAGTAACGCGTCTCCAGAATGTGTTGACATGGAGTACATAGTGCATAGAACACAAAACAGCACCTTTGTTCAAAAAAGGGTTCTTCAGGAGCTACTTCAATTGGAAGTATCATTTTCTCATTTCATCCAGGGGGTAATGACCAGAGTAGATGTATATATGTATAGATCATTGCAGAGCTGAGTCCAGAATGTGCAGCATGTGTCTTTGGACCTGGATGTGTGTGGCATTTGAAACAGGTCCATTACAGAAGTCCACCCCGCTGCTCCCTTCATAGCATCCACCTGAGTGGGTACCGGATACACACTCAAATGGCCCTAGGGACTAATGCTGTGCAATCAGCAAGTGCACACATACACACTGGTAGACACAGCAACCACAACACAGGTGGCCCTTAATGATGACTCGCTGACCGATCCTCAGCAGTAGGCTCGTGCTACTATGCTACTATTGCTTGCAAAAAGCTTAACGTTTTTATTACTTCAAAGCTCTGTCAGACACTGAGCCTATTGGCAATCGCAAGTCACCACAGTTGTACGATATGAAAATGAAAAACAACGGCCCGACCCTAATAAACAACTTACTACAGATGATTGGCCAGTTCTCCTGCTATTCTCTGAGGAGCAACATTTCCCACAGAAAATACCTAACAACACCATGCTGAGTTCAAGTTTTAGTCAACAAATTGCAACTATTTTCAGGAGAGTGGCAGTAAAATCAGAGTAATGATCTCAGTGAGACTATGAAGAGGTTTAATAGCTGCGATTTTGTTTTCCTCTTCAGGGAAAACAACCCACCATGAAGTTCAAGCGAACATAATGCGTATATGATCTGTGGCCCAATTGTACGTCTCTCACTAGAGGCATCTCTTGTCGGGTCCTGTCAAAGGAAAAAACAAAAATAGCAATTAATTTCCACAGAGATGCAATCACAGGAGATGTGGTAATTGCAAGCTGCTCTGCTATGTTTGCTGAGTGAGGCATTGTGCTAAATGTTTTTTTTAAATGAAAATTATTTTGTCCTTGCTCGGAGGCATTCCACGAGCCGCAGCCTTGTGCTGTAATCTCACACATCAGACTTGTGGCAGCAAATCAGACTCAGATGTCATCAGTATGGAGACATGGCACCTCAGAAATAGCAACAGAGAGAGAGAGAGAAGGGAGTGGCAAAAGTACAGCTGGTCCATCTTACGAGTCAGTGCCACAATTGAGCTGTCAGAGAAGATGAATGACGTTGATATAAAAAACAATTAAGTACTTTGTGCCCACAGCACTAAGTAATTTACCACCCTGCTCAAATATGAGGTGAGCAAACCCCAAATGCCTAATAAAAACACGCAGACTCTGAGTTTATCTGTCTTGCGCGCATGTAACCACCGACAAAGACGTGGATGCTCACCGCTAAACACAAACACAGACAGGATGGGAGGAAAACAGGCAAGAAAAAGAGAGAAACAGAGAAAAAGTCATTTTGCAATGCAGATCGCTTCCATTTCATAGGTAGCTGTTTTAATAAGATGCTTATCAGAATATGAATCTCAGGAAATTGCTGGCTAATTTCACTGGGGCTGTTCACTTTGTCTCAGCGCTTGATAAAGCATTTTGTTTTAATTAGACACATTTCCACACTCCTCCCTTGGGATGACCTCTTATTATGTTGAAGTGGGCCTGCTTCGCGGAGCAGGCAGCCCGGAACAAGATCCACGTGCTTCTCAATCAATCCTCATCCACGCTCATCGCAGGGACCCGGGACCAAATCAAACCAGTCACAATTTAAGCAGACCCAAATTGTTTAACGCAGTAATCTCCCGCATATCTTTTTCCCGTCCTTTGCCTATTCGCTATCGGAAATGAGTAACAAACATGATGCGTTATATTGCATACTAATGAGGCACCCTGTGTGTCCTTATCCTTTCACAGCTATGGAGAATAGTTCCGCAAAATGATAAACACATATTCTAAACTCATGAGTGTTTCAGAGAAAATAAGGTTATCGCTTTATCCGTGGTATCTGTAAAGGAGAGGAGGGAAAACTGGCTGCGTTTGGTGCGATTACTGCTCCATTCTCGCTCACTTTTTGATTGTGGGTATTTACAGTCCCGGGGAGAGAGCTTGCAGAACTGAAACATGATTTTTGGGGCTTATGAGCCCTGTTAAACAGAGAGAGAACAACATATTAAGTCAGCATCTGCTACTTCCTGCATTGCCTCAATACAAAAAGTAGTTGACTTGCACTGAGCTACCAGAGGTATGTGGGTGAGGGAAAAACTGCAAACTATACCAGCACAATATTGTCAGATTGCAGTCAATCTGACATTTCCTTCTGGCCGCGAGACAGAAATCATTAAGCTTTTTGACAGAAAGATGTCATGCTCTCCTCGTGTCACCTCATTTCCTTTGGTTAGTTCCAACTAAGGGAGGAGAGGAGGAAAAAGATAGAGGACAAAGCAATTATATCCGCCATTACATGCCATCACGCCTGATCTCCGAGGTCTGAGAGGAGGGAGAGCCGTGAGGCAGAGGGTGGGACTGATGAGAGCTTACCGGCTGCTTGAGACCTCGCTCTGCTCCAGACAGGGATTTAGGTCTTCTTCCTGCCTGCCTGTCCGTAAAGTAGCATACAATCACAATGATACCTTAATCCAGCCTGGCCTTTCACACGAGGCCCCAGACAGTGGCGTGTCCTGATATGAAATGTAAATGAGGGATGGAAGATGTCAAAAGGGAAATACAAGCATCACAATCTGACAGTCATTAACCCCTTCATTATTGTTCTTGAGGCCACAGGCAGAAAGAAATAAAAGACATGGGACACAATGAATACATGACAGAGATCAGAATCAGAATCAGAATTGTATTTATTGCCAATTTGTTCTAGTGTATATGTGCATACAGTGAACATAAAATGAACATAACACATAAAAACATACAAACACAATAAGAACTATACAAACACAATAAGTACTACTAAAAATACAAAAAGCAGGGCAGGAGTGCAAAAGTGCATGTGCAATGTTCAGTGTGCAAAGTAGTGTGAGCATAACACAGGCTTGAGGTGTGGTGGCGGGATAGGTGACCAGGTGATGAATTCAGAGACAACCTTCTTTACCCACTCAAATACATGCAAACACACACACATGAACATGTGTCCATATTACACACAACCACATGCAGATGCAGAGACAAAACAAATCTGTATATTGCTCATCGTTTTCTCCACATGTTCCATATGATCCGTATTCATCATCAGTAATTCAACAATGTTTTCACAGCTGAAGATTTTTAGGTTTCAAAGTGTAATGGGAAGATTCTGACCCGGCTGCTCAGAGCTTCAACTTCCTGTTCAGACAGCAGCATCGACTGCAGCATCTGGGTACTCACACCGGGTCCTTCAACCGTGCGTCGGGTTGCCAAAAGATTACAATTAAAATTAGATGAATTCAAAATTTCATTTCTTAATCATGAATTATTCACCAATGGAATGGCTCTGAAGCACCACCAAATGTATCTTGGAGGAGTTCTGGGCCATGATTATCTATAAAAATGATATTAAAAATGTAAATTTGGCCTGAGGACTGTACCTTTAAAATTCCTCATCCATTCTCGCAAAGATATTTCTGAGACACATCGTACTACTGCTTTCACCTAATGGATTCAATCAAATGTGCATAAATTTCAAACATGCTATGAATAAACACATTCCAATATCTTTAGAATGAATTAATATGTGAACACAGAAAAACTCTATTTCAAACCTTTTCAAGTGACACTTTCAAGGTATAACAATCAAGAATGGAAATAGGGGGGTTGTTCTGAAAAATCTAAAATATTTTGATTGGGGATTTCTGTCTACCTTGCATACAGTCTCTGAGGGGAAAATAGTGTGTGGAATAGTTATCTGACCGACCACACGTGCACTTATAAGGCGGTTGTTGTACAACAGCACTATTTAGAACACCACAGGTAAACATGGCAATCACACACTCCATTGCCTAGTTGTTCTGCTGAGTTATATGAGTATGCTCATTTGATATCATGATCACTGCTCATGCAATTACACTTAGTGTCAATATTTAAGGAGCACAAGTATGCATTGTTTGTTTTCTCCATAATTTCACAGTTTCTTATTGCTTATCTCATTTTGTTTTACATTGTCAGGGCTTATATTGAACAGATTTGTTCGTGGTCTGTGGTGTTTGATAAAAAAACTATTTTTGTATGCTTTTTAATGCACTCTGGCACCTTATATCATAATACAAATACATCACTTAATTATTTAAAAATGGTATATATATATATATATATATACAGGACTGTCTCAGAAAATTAGAATATTGTGATAAAGTTCTTTATTTTCTGTAATGCAATTAAAAAAACAAAAATGTCATGCATTCTGGATTCATTACAAATCAACTGAAATATTGCAAGCCTTTTATTCTTTTAATATTGCTGATTATGGCTTACAGCTTAAGAAAACTCAAATATCCTATCTCTAAATATTAGAATATCATGAAAAAGTATACTAGTAGGGTATTAAACAAATCACTTGAATCGTCTAATTAACTCGAAACACCTGGAAACACATTTTCAAATGTTTGATTTTGTTTTGCTGTTATAAATCTTTTTTTTAACTTGGTCTCAGGAAATATTCAAATTTTATGAGATAGGATTTTAGAGTTTTCTTAAGCTGTAAGCCATAATCAGCAATATTAAAAGAATAAAAGGCTTGCAATATTTCAGTTGATTTGTAATGAATCCAGAATGCATGACATTTTTGTTTTTTTAATTGCATTACAGAAAATAAAGAACTTTATCACAATATTCTAATTTTCTGAGACAGTCCTGTATATACTAATATTTAGTAGAATTGAGTAGAAACAGAATACTTGACAACTTTATTGGTAAGTTACTCATATACTGTCGATGTGTTGGCTACCATTTTAAAGTACTTGTACCTAATTATATCTACTTCATGCTACTTTAAACTTATAGTCCACATTTCAGAGGTAAATATTGAGCTTTATACTTCAAAGCATGCATCTGACAGCTTAAATTATTAATACAAAGTAAAATCAACGAATGGAGGATCATGCTACGTCACATTTTAGATTCAACCAAATAGTATTAAAAGTAATTAAATATATATTATAATGAAATGGGCTTTTTGCAGGAGTACTTTTACTTCTGTTAACTTTAACTTTTTACATGTGTATTTCACATTGTAGTATTGTTACTTTCATTTAAGAGAACTGAGTACTATGTATGTTGACATCAGTTTTCATCTATAGTTGATGAGTTTTTGGAGCCAATTAAAGTAATTGTATACATCGTGAAGTTTGTTAAATAAAAAGGAAATGATGTCAGTCATGATGAAGACAAATGCATTTTATATTATAAATTATACTACAGAGGTTAACTTCTTCTTCATCCTTATTTTTTGGAATGATACAAAGACTGATTTGCTTTATTTCATTATCATTTATTTTCTAATCCCACTGGCGTACACACATACGCACTCACACAGTTGGTTTAGAGACCTTTATTTACTTTGCCAGTCTTTCATGTTACAAAGAACATCGCACACACACACGCATTACATTTTCCATCAAGTCTCACAGCATTGAACATTATAGTTGAGCTACACTCACAAAATGACACATTTAACTCGTCCGTATTCTATTACAAGGCCACACACGTATGTTCACATCTTCTTCTTAAGCCATACCTGTGATTTACTGTTATTTTACCAAGGCTGTAGGGCTGTGTTAGGCACGACGCAGTGGCCTTTATTTGTTTTGTAAAACGGTTAACAAAAATACATGGTTTAATAAAATAAACACAGCAACAAAAAATGATAACAAATTATCATTCCTTCACGAAGTGATGTCGTTTGTGACATTTAGCCAAGTGGTTGCCAAGCAACACACACACACACATGCAGTGAAAAGCATTCAGTTACAAATACTAACACCATCACTAACGTTGTGTATATTTTACTCGATATAATGTACCTGATAAAAAATACTTCTCATCAAAATATATAAAAATACAACATTACCAGGCAAATTGAAGTAAATTAGGGAATCGTTAAGTAAACATGAATAAAAATAATAATAATGGAGCTATGAACTTGTTCTTCGGTCCACCTGTTCCTGGGATATGTGAGCCTTTGTCCGGTGTTGGCAAAGTCTCCCTGCAATAGTAATATCCATGAGTTTGACCCTCTTCAATTCACCCGAACACCTACATGTCGAAAAAAAACAGGGATTGGATCAGGGAGACATCTTTGATGACGTCAGTGAGCAGCCTGAAGCTACACAAGGACCCACGCAACTCAGACAGAAGAAACGCAATAAAAATGACGTAAACACAATTATAAAATTCACCCGAAGTTTGTGCTCTAGGGTTAAGGAGTGGGGTGATAACATTTACCCGGATATTGCCATTAATTTCTGCAATCGTTGAAGTAGTTTGCAATCATGTTGCCACTCTACTTTGCTGGTAAAGGGTTGTTTGTCTCTGGACAGAAGGTTTGATTCCCCCCTTGGGCTCTCGAGGATACCTAACGAAGGAGACAGGGAAAACCTTTCCATGTTGCAGCTACATTGTAGACACATGTGAGACAAATTGTGACAGATACTTTAAGAGAATCCAAACTAGTCATATTGGCCAAGTATATTTTGACACAATTGTACTCCAGTTGTAAGTCTCTTCCAAATGTACTTACATACAGCTCTAAGGGAACAATTTACCGGAAGATAGACAGACAAAACTTGACAAATAAGTTGTTTTTATGGCCAGCCATCCCTGGCTGATGTCTCTGAAGCCTCACCTCAGTCATCTTTGGTCAGTTGCAACAAAAACCACAACAAAGAAGAGCAGCAACAGAGGGGCTGCAGCTGGAGACCTCGTCTGCCCCTAAACGTGACGAGTGTGCACCTTCTCTCTCAGCCTCTCAGGCTGTATGCGCTGCCTTTGCTGCCTCCAGACACCAGAGCACAGAAAAATAATCTTACACTATGTCAACTATGTCTCCCTTTCTTCGTTTTCTTCTCCCCCTCTATGACACGGCCTTTGGTTTTCTCCTTATTCTGTGTGAGTGTAGGTGTGTGCATGCAGGTGTTTGAGAGACAGTGAGAGAAGCCATCACAATGTTCCTTCCCCTCGGAGATATAATCAGCCAAACCCCCCTAGGATCTTTAGTAATGTTACTATTTGTGTGCAGCCTGCATGGGCCGGCAGGCGCCACATGGCTGATGGCAGGCAGGGAGTCTCCGATAGGATTTCCACTGACAACCACAGAAGCACAGATCCTCACTCTTTTTTACAGGGTTTTCATTAATTTTATTTCATTCTATGAGGCAAACATGTTGTTGAAAGAGGTTTGTGGTCGCAGGAACTGTCAAGTAGAAGGAACAAAAATGGTAGTAGCTGTCACAGCAACTCTCCAATTTGCAGAACAAGCCATGTTGCTGTGCGTACTCTCGCTAAAAATGGAACCAAACGTTATTATTGTTAATGCTAAATAAAATGACACTGTCAGTTTTATTTAAGGGTATATTTTGTATTCTCTATCTTTTTTGTCTCTGTCTTGATTTTATATGCTAAAGGAGGAAAACAAGCACTTTCTGCTGACATGAATGATGATTACTTTAGACGGTCTTTCTTGTCTTTAGTGTGTCCGTCATACTAGATAAAAGAACATGACAAAAGAATACCTGCCCTCTAACGAAGACTGGTCAATCTTAGCGTAACTTTGACCATAGTCCTACAACAAACTGTTCTAAAATAGTACTTTTCTTTGTAAAAAACTGGTTTTCGAACTTCTCGCCCATAGCTTGCACAACGCTACCTAATCGCTTGTTTTTGAGTTTGCATAAAGTATGTCTGACTACCACGAGACTTAAAGTAACTGACAATGTCCCCCTTTCTATGGCATCAAGACACTTGGTGCAACGCCTCACTGCCAGTGGTGCGTATTTCCCATAGTACCTTGATGTGACATGCATTCAAGCCATGCATGCTGGGATGATGAATCTCCCACATTTAGGGGCCATGAGAGCTGGTGCACAATCACTCGCCAACCCCCCTCCCCGAGTCATGTGCTCACGTGAATAATGAACCTGGCTATGCTAAATCACAACTGGATTCTGCTACTGACATCAAGCACCTCTGTGTCCTGATGGCTAATGAAGTTTGAATGACTTATGCAGAACAAATTAAATATAATTCACATTTGTCAGAATGATGTGTACAAAGGTATCCCTGCAGTTCCCAGGAGGGTGGGCATTACACTCCTAAAAATGCATGCCGCTGATTGAAGCTGAATATCATCATAATCCATCTCTGTGAATGCACCATTTCTTTTATCCGTTGTCTTTTTTGTTGTTACGTGTGGCTAATTACCAATTGCACTCTCAGTGATTATTTTTTTAGGGACACCCAGTGTGTCTCTGTAACAGCTCTGTGAAATGACAGTTAAATGTTTAAGAAGTACGATCTGAAACAGCATATGAGACGATGCCAAGTTCAGCAGCACATTACTGGGCATCATTACCAGGAAACAGAATAAAAGGGCATTTAATTAGCCTCGGCAGACCAGTTTATTTAAAGATGTATTTGTGTGGAGGGGATAAAAAGGCATGAATGAATGGACCCCACACTATCATTATTTCCAATATCGGGGTCTCAGTGAGTAACCTGGCTGTTTCAAATTACAGCATCAGACTGCACAGACTGGAAACCATCTTCTGTTCACCGGTGAGGATGCATTCAAGAGAAAAAGTCATAAAATCTCTTGTTCCGAGTTTGGGGCAGTGTTCGATTTCTCCTCGATTCTCCCCTGACAGACGGAATAAGCTGCCAGTCAGCCGGTCCATCCTGTCCACCTGCAAGTGTTGATTTGCCTGTAAGCCGCCCAAGGCTGATTGATTCCTGAGTGAAAGCTTCAGGCACATGATTGACACCACATGATTACTGCTCACACCTGACTGCTGTTCGCCCGACTGCATCGCTCATCACATTATGACCACGGATAGAAAAGCAGGAAACATTAAGATTACTGCACACCCCTCCTGAGTGTATCACAATTGCATTTTCTCAAGACTGTTTCTCACCTTGTGTTCATTTTAACATGTGGTTTGTTATGATCCAAAATGAATGACTTATTTTTTAGATTTACTTCAGAAAAGTAATTTAGTGTGAAATCCATAAGGCTATATTCCTAATGTAGCATGACGCTAGCTTCCCTCTGAGAGTTATAGAGTTAATGGAGCTACGACCCAATGAGACATCGCGGAAGGGGGAAAAAAGAGGAAGGACACATTTTCTTATGTTGTAGGATGCAAAAGCATCATGTGCATTTGTCGAGAATATAACACGTAGTGTATATCTCTTGACAGTGAAGTAAATTATCCATTTAGAATGTCCCACTGCACCTCCTGCCCCCTGTGGAGTAGATCAAATTAGATCATAATTGAAACACTTGCAGCGTTTATGACGGCATGCCCTTGCCTGTACAGTAGGACAGTGTCATGATGACACACGCAGTGGCTAACACAAACACACAATATGCAACAGAACTTGTACCTCGACTCCGATACACAAGTGTGATCTCTTAGATTTCAAAGTCTGACCTTTTAACCAACACCATGTGTGACTTAGAAATGACTGCTCTTTGCGTGGGTCTTCATAATGAACACGTTTGACTCGGAGCTTTCACTTGTGACGCATGTTGTCAGAGTGCAGACCCTGCAATGGCAAACGAGAAGTCCCCTCTGGTGCTCTATAGAGCCACGAAAATGGATGCTGAGTCAATTAGTATAGTCAAACATCTTTTCAAGAACATAATAAGCTGTGTTTTCAACCATATCATTATTATTATTATTTTATTTTTTTAGATGTATTTGTGTAAAAATGTGACATAGCATTTAAAGGTCATCCCCGTCTCGTGCTTGCCTCCGAGTCTGTCTGAAGTACCGCAAAACAAATAAGTCTCATGACTACATTGTGATTGTCAGTACTGTTTGCACATGTGTGTATTGCATTTTTAATTCATCACATGAAATCAATCAAGCAATCAATATCCATACATCTTTGTTTTGGGCTTTAATAGCTTCGGATGAGTGCAGCCCTTTTAGCTGAAAACTCCACCGCCCTCTTCGTTTAACCCTACCCATCACTAAGCAGCTAGACATCACCTAGAGTTTTAAGGTTGCCAAGCAACAACGGCTCATGAGTGCTGTACACAAGCCGTATGGCTGCGCCTGTTCTGCTTGTTCACACAGATGTGACCCGCTGGAAGGAGCAGAGGCTAGAGGCAAATACACGTCTAAGAGATGAGATACACTGTGTTCGGCCCTGTTTTCCTACACTCTGACATTCAGAAACTTTACAGAATCCAGAGGGAAGAGGCAGCTGCTCTGGACAACATTGATATCTGAAGCTGGGAATTGTCAAACCGTTGGCCCTAATACGTTATTGTGACTTCACATGTTCTAATCCTTTTTTACATTTTTATTAAACTTCTGTAATATATGCCATTATTGTTGTACAAATAAAATCAGCCTGATGACAGTGAACTATTGAGGGAAATAATGTAAATCATATCATCAATGCCTACATGACAAAATCATGTTTCAACATGAATGTTGTTCCTACAACACATTTTTTCATATTCACAAAACAATTAATCTTGTGTGCTGTATGAGAACTTCATGGATATTTCCAAGATATAAAATGCAAATTCGCAGAGACTGGGTGTCACTTCAACACCATATCTGTCTGGGTGGTGTTATACAATTTTCTGCTGCAAAATAAAAGCTTTCATTGTTCATCGCTTAAGTCACAGTGTCAAGTAAAGACATACATTATGTAGTTGAAGCTGAGTTGAGATCTGGCGCATCCATCACGAAAACCGCATTAAAAAATCCCTGTGTATTCACTGGCGAAGACAACAATGGTCAGCATTTTGACCAACTTGTTTGGAAACAATGACACAAGGACTTGCTATTTGGATGGTACTGCCCCTTTTAATAACATAGTGTGTATTACCATTAAGGATTTTGAGCAAATTACTGGCTTTTGTTGGTCAGCTGTTAGTACAAGGGATTTCAAGGAATGCACTTGCTGTTTTCCAAATGTACTGGATGATTCGAAAATGTACCCATGCATCCGAGTGCAAATAATGTTATAAATACTATCATAGTTCAATGAAATGGACTAAATGTGCTCTTACTGTGGCTGAATATTTAATCCACAAACGCTTGGTGGAGACACATACGTACAGGCAGTTTTTAAAGGGGACATGTGATTCATCCGAGCCTTTTATCTCAAATGAAGGAATCTTTCCATCCAAATTAGTGTTGGATTTTGGTTAAGAACAAACAGGCAGCACATTAAGTACAGAACCTCTAGATTACCATAATTGGGTTGGCAATTACGCTAAAAATGTGGAGTGAGTCTTTTTTCAAAGTAAGCGTGATCTTGTTTTAGGATATCGAATTAGCTAATTCAGTTATAGGCCACTATCGTCAGCAGTGGCTTTGACCCTGTGTTATGCCAAGTCACTCACCGGGGAAGGGGTTGGCAGAGGGTGACATGTAATTAGAACCAGAGGGTAAACACTCATCCACTATATACATTTCCTGGCATTCAGGGAGCCTTGACGTATGAGATACTCTGAATAGCAGTGTTATTACATTAGTTAATACATTACATTAAATGTAATTGTTTGAAAGCATGCTTTGAACACCCAAAGTATTGTTCAAAATGCATACAAGATTATTCAAATATATGTCGTACCTAGTATCAAGTTCTATTGAAGTTTAAGCAACATAGAAATAGGCCAATCAAATACATCCTAATGCTAATAAATGATTGTTTGTAAGTTGTTCCAGCCCTGCGGGAGAGGCGATGACTGTGGCTGCAGAAAAAACAGCTCTTGACTGAAATCACAGTGAGGTGAGAGGACTTGAGGTGTTTATTTGTTTCTTTGAGTGTATGCAAGTAAAACATTTGCACAAGTCCATGAATGAGCTGACAGGTCTATTTTTTTGTCTTGGCCTGTGGATGTGACCTTGGCTCACTCTTTGGTTTGTTCGGTGTGAAACTTTTAATTCAATTCACTTTGGGCATCAGGCTTTAAAACCGTCTGTTTCAGGGCCTGTGCAACCAATAACCAAGGATTTACCAACACATTCTCAACTTGTCAAATACCGCAGCTCGGTCGATGGCCCTGCTCTTCAGAGTACGACGCTTTGGGTACCCCTCTGGCGTCAGTTTGGGATGCGTAGCTCATTGTGTCTATTCAAGGTTTACTTGGTCTTCAGGTTTACGCGCAGAAGAAAACAATTATTTTTTGTAAGTTGTTTGTTACTCAACTGGTGTTAATAAGTCGAGAAGTTATGAAACAAAACTACGGTAAAATGCTGGTCTCCCATTGGACATGAACTGCAGCTCCTGGGTTGAAAGTCCTAATTTGTGTTTGACCCTTCCAACCTCAACTCCCGCCTCTTTGTACTACATCAGTTCTGACCGTCTAATGATGCGGACATCGGGGTTAGTTGGAAGTCTGCTGCGCCCCATGTATGCGTTTAGGGGCCAAGCTGCAGTATTTGGGAACAAGGTGAGAATGGGTTGGATCTACAAAGAGTAGAATATGTGTTATTTCTTCCTTTAGTCTACTACCTTTTGTTTTTCCCCTGCAGTAAAATCCACAAGAGGAGCAACTATTAGTCACAAGCAGGCACGTGCACAGACATTTTGGGGGGCAGGTGCTCAAACCAAAAAAAAGGGCACCGAATTCCCCAAAAAAATTCTGACCCGAGTTGAAGCATAAGCATCAATACACTGATGATGCTGTCCTCGACCTGCGTTTCCTCTGAGCAGCATCAGACAGCTAGCTTACATTTTCTTTATGAATAAAGATGAATTATTATATAGTAACAACATTACAAGCGTTCTGATTGGCTAATGGGTCGTCATGCCAGCCACATATTGCCCTCCTCGCTGGTCTGATACAGATCCGTTTTGCCCTCTTACGTCATTTTAAAAATGAGCGATATTGATAGACATCAACAGCCAAGAGCAGTGGTCCTCAAACTAAGGCCCGCGGGCCGGATACGGCCCGCCTCCACATTTGGCCCGGCCCTCTGAACAATACCAGAGAGGCCTTCTGAATTTTTTTTTCAGTCTGACCACGCAAATCCTAGACTAGCCCCTGTTAAATAGAACGGAATAAGAATTCTGTCTTTCTCTCTCTCTTCTCTCTCTCCTCTCTCTCCCTCTCTCTATTCTCTAAACATAACTAACGTCAGTAAACAGCTGGACAAGGCTTTGAAATCAGGATTTCGTGAGTTTTTGTTTGTTTATTTTTTTCGGAAACGTCGGACCAGTTGTGACGTCATGTTTTCAAAAGCGCTAATGTTGTGGTTGATTTATCAACAAACAACGTCATGACCTGTGTGTCTGATGCTGCGGGTCAGAGGAGAAGGAGGTGAACCCGTTTGGTGGCGCTAGGAGCACTGCGCGAGCACTAAGTGGAGGAGGAGGAGTAAGGGGCGCGGTGGGGTGGGGTGGGGTGGGGGGGCTCGTGAGCCCCGTGGAGCATGTCGGGGCGAAATTCTCACAATAACTCAAATAAATGCCCCGTCGGATATCAAAACACATTTGGGGGGAATTGATGACAGAGAGAGTAACTTTTATTCTTAAATACTGATGAATGAAAAAAGTGGCTCCAGCAAAAAGGGCACTTTTCTCATCCAAGGCAAACGGGCTGGTGCTTGAGCACCACTAGGGCTCTATCTGTGCACGTGCCTGGTCACAAGTGAACTGAGACTGCTGTGAATATAGCATTGCAGTAGGGCTGCAACTAACGATTATTTTGACAATCGATTAATCGGTTGATTATTCTATCGATTAATAGATTAATCGGATAAAAAAACAAAAACACTTTAATTTTCAACCCTTTATTCAAAACAGGGTCCCGTACGGTCATGGAAAACCTGGAAAAGTCATGGAATTTTTAAATGGCTATTAGCAGGCCTAGAAAAGTAATAAAAAATAAAAAAAAATCCCAAAATATTTGGAAAAGTAATGCAAATTTGTTTTATTCCAATTTTAATTTACACGGTATATATACGGTATGCTTTGGAATTCTCATTGTTAGTTTAAATACTACATCTTCTCACTTTGTCACGTATAGACAGAGTTTTCACAAAATGTTTAATCATGGAAATTTGGTTTAAAGTCATGGAAAGGTCCTGGAGATCCACTGGTCACCATGGTGATGAACCTGTTCACTGGTCACCATGGTGATGAACCGTCACAAACAGACTGACAGCTTTACTCTCCTGAGCAGTGGTCCCCATGTGGCCCCGCCCCCTGAACAATATCAGAGACGCGTTCCGATTTATTATTTTTTTCACCTGGCCCGCTGCCGTTGAGATTGCAGTGAGACGCGGAGAAAATGTGAAGTGGTGCTCTTCGCAATAAAACATCTTTGATGGGACGTGTCGCGTCTCGGCCAATCAGCGTTCAGATGTCGACATCGTTTGGGAAGTTAGGTTAGCTTGAATGTTAGTCCGCTACATCTGCTGCTGTCACGCTGCACGGTGTAGCGATACTAACAAAGTACCCGTACGTTAAACACGATGTGATTTAGCATATTTTTAGTATCGATACTTCATTAAAAGAGCGATCAGAGCGCACGCGCTGCTCCGCTCCGTTAAATGCTGTCTGCACGTGCAGCGCTCACAGCGTCGTGGTTTATCTCCGTTGCCTTTCTCCATGGAAAAATATTTTCCGCTGTCCGCCACGGAATAAATAACCACGTTTTCTACGTTATGCTCTTGTGGAAATGCCGCACACGTCGTGACATGTAGCACCCTGGTGTCTGGGTTCATAACGTCACCCGTAGGCACACTTAGCTCCGTGAATGACTTCCGCATCCAGCGCCACGTGAGCAGCAGCAGCCAATTAGATTCATCAACAGAGGAGCAGCTCAGCGCTGATTGGCTCTCACAACGCAGCGTTCCGTCTGTCCTCAACCTCCGCTCTGGTTTCTCCTGCGCCGCTCTGCGCTCAACTCAACTTTGTTTATACTTCGTGACTTATTGAGCGCTGTAATAATCGCGCGACACAACGAATCGATAATGAAATTCGTTGCCAACTATTTTAATAATCGATTTTTATGGATTTTATCGATTCGTTGTTGCAGCCCTACATTGCAGCATTGATGAAAGTCACAGGGCAAATAGAGGAGTTGCCTTGCCATCGGAGCCGACTAACACCGATTTTCATTCCAAAAAAATAACACAAAGAATGAAGTACTTCAGAAACAGCACACAATTCAAGAGAGGTGGCAATATCTGCATGCATTTGCAACAATTAATCTGTATACTGCACCAGTCTTTTCACGACTCCAACAACCTCTGTTCTCTCTATTATGTCTCAGATCAGAAAATTCATTCTTGACCATCAATGATAGATGTGGACTTGTTCTTGCTTCAAATGTATTCATATCACATACCTTTTCCCATTAGGCTTGGAGCAATCTTGTTTAACTGCTACGTAGCCGATGTGCAATTGAGCTTCTGACCTCTGCTGACCTCTGCCCTTCATGGTTCATGTGACTCATATTGATTCCGAGGATGACTGCCCCTGCTAACTGCACATCAGTGTTCCCGCTCACACAAAGGCCGACTCGCCTGTTATCAAAAGTCAGATCTGGATGTGACTACAATCCATTTCCCTCCTCGCTATGAGTCTCCTTTGGCACCTCATGACAGCAGCTTTTCCAGCTCATTTCACTTGAGAGAGCGCGTCACGCAGAAGACAGGGACCTCTCTGCGGTGACCCGGCCTCAATCAGCGACACTTATGTGATTGAGTTCTGCAGCACCGCAAACAAGAAGGGGCCGAAGACGTCGTGTCCTTGTAAACAGAAGCCGAGGGGACACTACTCCAAGGCACCAAGGTCTAAAGGGCACGATGAGGATAAGTGTTATGCTTGACGAGCTTTTAAAAGTCTGTCTGGGTCCAAATCTCTTGAAAGGCTGATTCACGTGATCCTCCTCCTGAAGTGGCGATTTGATTTGTCTGGTCATTCATGTACTAAACGAGAGGACCCGTAATGTAATTTGAAGGCAGGTGGGGGTGTTGGTGGGGTGAAGTGCGAGGAAATTATTTTGAGCAAAACGTGGTTTACAGTTCACCCCGAGCTGAGCAAAAGAGGATTGATAATAATAAACTGCATGCAGGCAGGCGCTGGGCTCTCATTGAATTTCCTGGCTGGGTAACTCAGCTGCTCACCCGCTACTACACCATTGTTACTCAACACAGGGCACATTACTGGCTTAGTTACTGTTGTCTCCATCTTCCTTATCTGCCTCATGAAGCCAACACTCTTCTCCCATGGCGGCTGAAAACGATGAGATCCAAGCAGTGTTGGCCATTACCGAGGAACACAGTGTGATTGCTTTCAGTAAGTAAGTAAAGCAGGATAACGGATCCAGTCTTTTCCTTTTAGTCAATAAATCCAGCAACCCAAGAAACACATTTCCGACACCAGAGGGGCTGTATCCGATAATTACTGCAACATTCACACTGACTAAAGACGTGACTGGCCGGCTGCGCAGAGGTAAGAAAGGAGCCAGGGTTATCTCTCGTGATTTCTTTTTTTAATTTTTTACAAATGATTTCCTCACTTTTCATGTGAACAAAAAGTATAATGATGTGAAGAACTTCCACGAGACACTGTCCAAAAATGTGCAAAGTTACCCCTATATTTTAACTTTATTACGTCTACCTCTTCTCGATGACAACGAGCTTTTCACTCCACCTCCAGTGTGACAGTTCGGAGCAGCAACAGTCTCTTTTGCCGAGGTACAGTATGTCAAAATATCAGAAATGTAATCGTCGATAGGGGAATTCCACGAATTTCGATACTCAATTCTATACCATTGTAAAAAATCTAACAATACATTCTGTGTAATTGAACAATTCTTTATTAATATTCTTTTCTAATTTAATATTTATTCCTGAGGATCCGTCTCAGTTTCTCGCCAGAAACTGACTCATACAAAATTGCATCTGAACACAACATGTTAGAAGTACCTTTGCCCAATAAATTATCGAAAAGAGCTTGAATGCATCATTATTTAACTAACTGTAACCCCATCTGTTAGCTGTTCGCTCCCTTATTTTATTATTATACAAGCAGGGTTGTGCTGCGGCCCACCAGTGCTACCAGCTTCTTTTACCAGTTCTCCTCCTGTCAACTTCAACAGATTTGTTCTTCAAAATGAAGCATTATCAGGGAAGTTTCCCATCGTCCCCGGGATGACGGGGCATCATTAGTCCCGAGCCCTGGTTCTCGGTACCTGTGATACCTATAATAATATAATTATTATAGGTAATATAGTACCTATAGTATCTGTTTTCAAAGTAATACAAGTAATATAGCTACTTGCTAAGTAAAGAGTAAAGTATTGACATAAAGACAGTTGCAAACACACACACACACTCAAAGAAAAGTAAAGAGAGAAGAACTCTTGCGAAGAGTGCTTGACCTTCAGGGATCTACAGTTACAATCCTGAGCACAGCTGGTGAGAGAGGCTGGCAGTGTACTCACTGAATTAATGACACAAGTCAAGGTCAAGTGCAAACTGATTATGCATCCCAATATGTAGCCGGGGGGAAAAAAACATGCTGCGAACTCCTTTACACCTGGAGACGTGATTATGCACCGAGTCTTAAGTCACATTTAGTTTTCTTTCCCCCTGCAGGCTGAAAAAGCAGCAGCGGGAAATATGCTTTTACTCCATGTCTGTGCACGCGCAGCTTTGTGTTGACACTTTGGAGCCCAGCAGAGTATGAGGAGATCGGTCACAGAGGCAGAGCAACATCCTGAAAACATGTAATCAGTATCTGGCTGCTGTTAATTGAAGATGTTAGTGCAGTGAAGTGGGTAATGACACAGGAACCTTCTTGTTCTGCCACAGATGGACTCCAGACCCACACGCACACACACATTCTGACACGACACACAACACATCCATTCTTGTCAACTATTCACCAAAAATATTCCGATGGGGAAGGGTGCACCAAGGCTGATATGACTCAGAAAGGGAGGGACCAAAGGAACGGTCAGAAGAGCTAACATGCTCGATTTACATATTCATTAAAAGGGTTTTAACACATATGCCTCTTTCAACTTGTTGTCATCAACATCAAAATGTTTTAACTTTGGAAATGTATCAATGCGACATGAAGTCTTGAAAAGGCTCTGGAAGAAAGGCACAGTTCATGCAGGTATACAATTTCCTCCATTTGTCTGACACCTCCGAACAATTGGACTCCCACACTGCCCCCTTGAGGTGAGTATGAATACTAAGAGCATGAGGGGAGAAGACTGAGGCTGCACTGGAAAGGAAATAGGTTAGACTGAATTTGGCCGGAATCTATGCCTAAAAAGCATTACCTCTTTATATTTGACTAAATGACACTTTTTTTTGATCTTAACATGAATGCCATATCCTTGTAACTTATCCCACTTGACAGATTTTCAAAGAAGTATCTCCATGCATTCATACGGAGAGTGCAAGGCTCCATCACAGATATGTCAGTGTGCAATCTTCCGACATAGCGCCTCAGTAACCTTCACTCAGACCCAATGGCTCGTCACAGCCTCTTCTAAAGTCCTCTGCTCAGTGAAGAAGTTCATCCTGTTTACCAAAGAAAGAATCCGACGCTATAGTGACTCACGCAGAAACTCAATAGAAAATCACTTGATGAAAGCTGTAATTTAATCAGCAACCATGTTTCATTTTTGTCACCCCTAGCAGCAGCAGCAGCAGCCTCCCGCCAGGCGTGGCGTGCCTGGTGTTTATATGGCAGTGATAGGGTGCTAAGGATTCCAGCAAACAAACCTGCCTGATCCTCATCTGAATAGAGCCTGATTATCTCCACATGTCGCCCCAGCATGTCGTCGATAGGTGGCCAGTGGAAGTCTACCAGAGCGCTGACATTTTACAGCGAAACAGACAGACGTCACCACCTCAACACGACCACCAAAATCACTATGATCTTTAATTAGAAGCATCCCTCGCCCTCTCTTCCCCCCTATAGGACTCTCTTGCTTGATTCGATTGGATCTGTGACAGGCAGGATACTTTTGTTCCTGCTGATGACAGCTCTGGGTGGTCTAGTGAGAACTCGGAAATAGTTCCATCTCACAAATAAGCGCCACATAAACATGCTCCTGCCACAGTGCTGAACTGGGTATCCTGTCACACCGGTGGGGGCAGAGAAGGGGACACACTAACACATAGCCGTCGGTGGTGATGGCAGCCCATCTTTAGGCTGTAATGAAGCGAGAAGGAGACTAATGAACTCTGAGCATAGGCCAAACGTTCAACAGAAGCAGAGCAGGATGCACAGACTCACCGGGGCTGTGAAATGGAGAGAGGAAGAGGGGGAGGTAATAGATAACACAGCTGAGGTGTGATAAAAAGAGCGCTAAACACGAGGCTGATGGTAGAGAAGGAAGACCCCCCCCCCCCACACACACACACACACACACACACACACACCCTGCAATGCTCTCTCAACAATAGCCTCCTCTCCATTTCAGGCATTCTGCTCACTTTCCACGAAGACATGGATTCATATCCTGAGTGCAATCTTGAATGGGGCTGAATTGTGTTCAATAGATAAGTAGCTCTAACCAAGCCATCTCTTTTTAACTAACAAAGCGCACAGATGCATAAGGAGAGGGAAACTGTTTTTTGGCTTCCTGGCTGGACAGACTGGGCTGGAGGAAGATGAGGATATTTGGCTAAAGCGTCCGTTTAATGTTCTCTATGAACGCAGGCGAGCTTAGAAATGTGGCACGAGAAAAATTAGTCTATCACAACTCTCCGTTCCCCCTCCAGCGTATTTTCATTCTTAATCAAAAAAGTAATTACAGCACATGCAGGTTGACTTGTCCTTTTATCCTGCAGTAATGTGATATCGTCGCCCCCAGAAGTCAATCCAATTATTGACAAGCTATACTGAAGCAAAACATTATCTATGGCTTCAACACATTTCCAACAGTTGTGTAACATTTACTTTTGCTTTTTGTAGTTTTCACTGCGATTTCATTTTATTTCTCATTACTCTCAGAGTAACAGAATGCCACAGACAATAATGAAGGCCCTTTGTTCTGACACGCAGCTCCGATGGCCATTTTCTGCCGTTCCTAAAGAAAGCCATTCCATATCGTGGTCCATTGAGCAAAATGGCCCATCATCATGGTGTAATATGTAACCCTTGCCCCAAATGTCTCGGTCTTTCAGACCCCTAGATGCTATGTTTTGTGATCAAACCTCCCCTGGGGGCTGTGATAATGGGCCTCATGTATACTGTTGTTGCAGCTGAACCTCTGTGGAAACCAAAAAAATAGACCAGAAAGCTGAACAATGACATTTGTAGAAAATTACTTTCTAATTGAGGCGTATGCCATGGACATGACAGATAAATTAGCCATTGTCAAGGCATTCAGCCGTGGTGCGTCACTTACAGCGTGTGGGCTATTTGTCTTTTCAGCATCTCAGCTGAATGTTTTGTTTGTGGTTGCGTCTGTCTTTATGTTGATGTTTATCCTGCATTCACATCCAAGCTCAGAACCTATGACTATAACAAACTACAGCTTACTGCTGCCACTTGTTAGCATAAATAATGCTACTCTTAACATTAAAAAGCTATTTGCCCAACAGTTTAATTTCATGGAGAAATTGTAATTGCATTTTATGAACAACTCATTAAGTCGACCAGATCAGCAGAGGCTGTTCTGTGTTATCATGCGATCGTTTGACATGCAGAACACACGAAACTAGAAAATCAACCTAGAACCATCCAAGCCATTCATAGTGGAGTGACCAGGAGACCTCTATTTGTCATTGAGCATTCGCTAAGCCCTGCACTGCCTGCTCCTCCGTCAACTGTCAGAGCGACCACGAAGCACACACTGTCACTATTTGCATCCTTGAATAAAGATTATTACATTTCTGGACAAACGAAAAGGCTATTTCTGAGAGAAGCAGGTCTACATTAAAGTGTGGAGGATATATCCAGGATGTCAAACAGATTCAGCAGAATACAAAATGTAGATAAGGTAGAAGCTAAAGTCTACAGATTAACATATAATAGTTAAACCATCACATCACCTGACAATCGAGACAGAAGACAAGGACATTAGGATACTTCGCATAACATTGTAAAGTCAGTTCGGTCTTTATTAAATAAAAAATTCAAAGCACACATTCAGTATACCTTCATTATCTCATGTATCATTGAATTGCTAAGGCTAGTTATTGCTGCGCTAAGCTACTCTGCTAATTTTAGCACCAAATGTTTTTACATTGAAAGGTTAAGGTTGTGGAAACTTTTTCTTTATCTCTCGAGGTAAGGAGTACCTTTCGTTAGCTTAGAGAAAAAGCCATGTATATCTATCTACATAGGGAGAAGGTTGTCTTCTATGGAGTCCGCCATCTTGTTCCGTGATGTTCTACAGCAGCCCAGAACGGACAATGGTTTAGCAAGAGAGTATTGGTAAGCTCCAACATTTACTGGTGTAAATATTAATATTAGTACTTTTTATGATGGATTTTATCACCATGTTGCTGTACGCATTTTGTCTGTTCTCTTTGTCGGGCTGAGCTTCTCCCACACACACACCTACACAACTACACACACACACACGGAGTGTGAGCAGAGAGGCCGCTGTGGTGAAGTGAACCAGGTGAAGGGAAGGATATTCAAGTTGACAGCAACTTGAAAAGCCAATACTTTGTCAATATATGTGAACATGTAAACAAAAGTGAAACCTAATTCAATCGGCCATCGCCGCTATGTTTGCAAAGCACGCACAATCATCCAAAGGCTTTTCTTTTGTGAACTTCTCTGGTGGCTGAAACAAAGCAGCCAGGAGGACAGAGGACAGGAGGACTGGCTGATATTGACTGATGTCTGTGTTCTTCATTCTCTATAAACGTCACTCAGAAATGTTAATTATTTATGAATAGTTTTACATTAGTTTTCAGTGAGACAATAATTACTTTATAAACTGACTTGTAAACATAACATAATAACATGTTGCTGATCTGAAAACCATATTTAGATATATTTTTTATATAAATTAAAATTCTGTTCATAATTTGTTTTAAAAAATTCTATATTTGTAAAAAAGCTTGTTAATAAAGTAGTTTCTAGTTGGACTAAAACCCTAAAGATAACATAGTTCTCCAACAAGCGGGTGAGCATATGGGTATTTAGCTGGTTCTGCAACACACTACTAGATCGTACATGTTTGGCCTTTAAAAGTTATATTTTCAAAAACTTGTTCAATAAAACAATTTTTATAATTCAGGAATTAAATTTCATTTGTTTACATTTAATGCATTCTAAATCCAAGAAGTTCAAAATCATTAAAAACTTTAAAGCTCACAGAAGTTTTCTTTGGTCCGTCAGGATTGTGAAATGTATGTAAATGACAGAAAAGAGGCGAAACATTCTGCGAACCATCTGTACACCGTAAGACTTACATACTATGATGCTGATGTGTGCAGGTTTGTGAGCGACAGCACAGGTGTGTATCACCACTTTATTGAAGTGTTTCATGTTTCTTTCTCCAGACAGATGGTAACATCCTGGTGTGCAATGAGTCTCCCTGACTCACGTCTGGACCACTGGGCTGGGTTAACACATAAGTACAGACTGCTTTATTGGAACTTGTGGAACCAACACAACTGAGCAGAACAGAAGCTTTTTGAAAGAGTCAAACTTGTGAAGTGTTGCCTCTGTTCAGGTGGATCTCCGTGGCCTCTCGGGCCTTGTTTGGAAAAGGTGAGAATCATCACACATGCCAGCACTGCTCTATTGTTATTTTCCTGCCTTCTTAAGAGCAGTTTTGTGGATTTTGGTACAAAAAAAAGCATTCTGGCATAGTGTATTAACTCAAAAAGATCAATGACCTGCATTACAAGACAGAATGAGACAGCTGAAGTTAAAACATTCTGAAAGAGCCTTGCCACCATTAAAAAAAAATGTACATTGTACATTTCTGCAAACCACGGTAACGCTTAACATCGTGTCAGGATGTTGTAGTCAGAGAGAGATTGGACCCAAATACCAACAACATTTCCACAGAAGATTTAATCCTTTACTGAAAACAGGTCAACCACAGACTCAAACTAGACAGTACGAACCGACACTGGGAAGGTGGAGGTGATTGGACACCGGGGAACGAGACACAGGTGGGCACAATGAGGGCGGGGCTAGAAATCACACAGGTGGAAACAATCAGGAACAGGGCAGACAATCACAGGGACAGGAAATGCAGGGAAACAGATGACATGAGAGACAGGGACTTCAAAATAAGACACAAAACAAGACACAAAAACTCCAGATCGTGACACGTAGACATTTGGGCATTCAAGTGAGGCTGTACAATGAGAGACGCACAAACCAACCGTTATTGAAAATTAAGTGATATAATATAGAGTAAATAAATATATCCTGCCTGGTGAGCCGGCCTCCTGTCATGACCCTGCTGATGTGGCGTGAAAGGGTTTTTCTATTTCTTGGGAGATTTCCTGATCCAATGTGAGGTCCTGGGACAAGCATGCTGTATGTGTACAGATTGTAAAGCCCACTGAGGGAAATTCGAATTTGTGATTGGGCTATATACAAACTGAATTAATTTGAATTTAATATATTAACTTGCAAAATAAACATTGACTTTACACTTTCACAGTTGTTTTGTTACATTGTTAGGCTACAATTGATTTCCTCACCTGAAGCTAGGACGCTCTTCGAGTGCCTGCTCGCTCTGGCTTTGGCTGGTGTCCAACTCATAGTCCCTTAGTGGGAGCCATCGAGTACCAGTCAGAGCTGCTAGGCATATGTGTCTCTAAATGGAAGTAAGTGTAATTACAGGATGACGAAGGCAGGTAGCAGCCAGCCAAGCAATCATTTCCCCTGATTGAGACAGGAAGTTGAGGTCTGAAAGGCCATCGGAGAGTGAGCTCACAGCAGGTGCAATCTGACGCCTTAATAAACCTGGCTGAAATTAGAACCTTCTTGTTCTGTTCTGCACGTCTCCCCGATGTGAAAGTGACTCTTTCACTGATGGGTAGAGTCTGAGCTTGTATGATGATTTCTTCTTTAATATCAATAAAGCTCTCCCGTGTTTTAGTTACCGCTCCCCACTGCAGCATTAATCACTCTGAAACAGGCAAAGCCGGGCTGTGTGAGAGCCAAGCCAATGCATGGAACGTAATTGAATTAATTTATTTATCCAAAGCAATAACAGTGTATTTCCCAGGTGAGATGTGAGTGTTGCATTTCAATGAACAGAGCAGGGGATTTACTGTGCATGAGCACAATTACAAGAATACTGACAAAATTCATACATCAGAGTGAGCAGATATTCTTAAATAAATTCAATTTTTCGGCACATTCTGAGTCACTGCCCTAATGGAAATGTTTGTTTGTAATTAATTTAAGACTTGTCTTTGTCTCAGAAGAATATGTACACCGCAGGCAATATAAATCACACAGAGATTGACACTGATAGTGCTAATCCTTTTATTCATGTATTGCGCATCTAAGCCAAGCACAGGCAAATGTATACTACACAGACATGGTGCAATATACAAGACAGTAACATTAAAAACAACAACAAAACATTCACAGAGACGATTCAATGCAATGCTTAGTGGGCCAAAGTATGCATTGGACAAAAAAGTTTGATGGCTTTTCATCTTCAACTGGAAGCCATTAACATTTACACAGAGAATGAGCAAGGCACGTTTAGAAAAAGAGTCAGTTCACCAGGTTGTCTGAAGGACATTCCCATCTACAGCGCTATACAAGCTAAAAGCCAAAAATCTAGTCCAGTCTTGTGACTTTGAAAAGCATTAATTTGAATGGAAAATCAGTCCAAATATAATGCTTTCTTCCTTTCGGTGTGAATTGAAAAGAAAAACTCCAAGTGCCCAGCAGTGTTAGCCATCCACTTTAGCATGTAAATTAATTTTTCATGGAAATATGCCCAGTGTTTAGGAAAGTTCTGAAAGCAAATTAAGAGGTTCACTTAGTTTAGCTGTATGCTGTTAGCAAGAGGGTGGATGTGGGTGGCACAGTGGGATGCGAGGGGTGTGGAGAACTCACTTTTATCAGGCAGCAGCGTCTACATTAACCCCGTGCTGTGAGACGCACTGCTGATGCTGAGCCTATAATTAATGAAGGGTGAGAGAGAGAGAGAGAGCGAGAGAGAGAGAGAAAGAGAGAGGGCAAAGGAATGGTTGAGGTTAATCAGGAGTGTCCAAAAAAATGTCACCATTGCCAAATGTGTTCCCATCTACTATGAGATACTTTAAATTGATTTATCACATATCATATGGCGAACTGTGGGAGTGTAAATGAGGCGTGTGCATGTGCGCCCAGTTCCACTGTAACAGATTTTCTAAAACAAAACCAGCCGTACATGTGGCTTTACAAATCTGGTAATAGGATGTATATTTCGGCATACTTATTATCCATTACCCGGAATTTCCGGACCTTGAGGCTGGACCTGTCAGGAACCATTGTCTGAGGGAATACTGGTGCAAAGGTTGTGGAGCAGCACCAGATTCACTTCGCCTTCATCTATTGGAGGCAAATTGCTTATCAACTATTATCTTCGACATTAAGTCTAGATAAGGTTATCTGGCAACAACATTGTTCCAACATGTTTGACTGTTTTCAAAATAAAAGTGATAGATTTAATCAGAAATTGAAAATCAGAGAAAAATCTAAGCCACAGGAAAACATGTATTAAGACCCCGAAAGAACTGGAGAAGAACATAGGTAAAATGGCAAAGAGGCAAATGTTCTGGCAGCATCTCCTGCAATAGATGTCATTACCAAGGGCAGAAAGGGCTCATGAGCCACGGTAATAACGGGCTAGAGGACGTTGAAGTTTTTAAAGTACCAACTAGGTTTAGAAGAGCCCCGCGTTCATAAAATCAATGTAGCCTGAGGATGAGAGGGGAAATGGGTGCAGAGCATCGCAATGTCTTGATTGCTGTCTGGAGAGGAGCACACTCTGGTGATCAATACAGATTTATTAAAAAGGAGCAGTGAAATGCACTTAATGCTTTTCTGGGATGAAAAATATACCACGGACACGTGTACATCAATTAACTGACTCATGTGCACTTTTAATGTTCTTTTTAATCTGTATTTACGAAATTTGCAATGTCATTCTACTCCAAAATTATTTTCACGCATCTTTACTCTCGACAATCGAGTGCAGTCACCAGCCTGTGCTGCACTATTGACCTCTCCAGATGGATGAATGCTTTCTTTCCAGATCACTTGTCATAGTTCAGTGTGACATTGACAGGTGTTACCTTCCTTGGCCCTTCTAACGCGTCCTGCCGATGGTGCCAAGAGACAGCAGGTGGAGGAAATGCAACATGTTAAATATTTGTCAGGTTGTATGTATGGGGCAAGGTCAAAAGGACTAAAAAACATAATTATTCCCAGCTTAAGTTGCAGAGGCATGCTATCAAAGAGCAATGAGTCGAGTGCAGCCATGTGAAAAGTAGGGACTTGAAGGTTTTTCATCTTTACCATTTCCCAGCGGCAATGAGGAATTCATGCCCCGTGAGCAATTGAACATATCTATACAAATGTGAAGAGACAGATTTGCTGTGCACTACTGGCAAGGTTATGTAAAAAAAAAAATGCAGACACAATTTGTCACCCATGTGCCACATTGCTGAGATAATGAAGAAGCCCCCCCCCCCCCCGCCCAGTCCCCCTAAATACACACACACACCCACACGCGCCCACACACCCCCACAAACACACACACACATTTGTCTAATACAGTACATCAACTCCTCTCAAGCTGTCATGAATTTAGACAGCCAGGCTGTGGCATCTATTCATAATCAATTCAAAATGGTTCCTGCAACTTTTATTGAATTTTACATCAACAGAAGGGACAATAAAGATGATGAGTTTTGGTGGGCGGACAGTTGAAGAAAACTATGCCCACCAGGCAAACTGCCCCTACATATTGTGCATAACATAGCATATACAGCCGTGCTGTGTGGTTGCCTCTTATTGGAACAGTGGAGATTTCATTTAGAAGGAGACTAGTCCGGTCTGATCCTTATCTAGGGTAGCAACAACAAATCAATTAAATCAGCGATAAAAATAGTTGGCAACGAATGTAATCATTCATTAGTTGGGTCTGTGTTATGATGCATGAAGCATTGTGGCAACGGCTCCGTGGGGGCAGTAACCAGCCAATGACACAGCTGGTAGCTAACACAATGAATTAAGGGAAATGATGAGTCCTTCAGACTCGCCGGTGTCTCTGGAGTAAGCGTTTGAAAAGTGTCGAAGGTGGAGACGAGCAATACAGCAAAGAAAAGACAAAGCCTCATTACAGGCCGGCATTTAAACACAAAGGACAGAAATTCCTTCCCCCTGTTTTCTCTCCGTTTTGTAATGAATCAAAGCAGCTGGGCCCCTGATGAAGCTAGTTAGAAGGTAATGCCGAATAAAGCTAATGCCGGCGACATTGATCCATCGCAAAATGGAGCGTAAACAGACAGAAGGTATTGCTACCCATCTCCATTATTTTTAAATGTACTTCTAATCAAGCATTTATACACCATTTCACAGTTGCAAACTCACATATACAAAATATCTTCCAGTTGCAGTGTATGAGAATGACATCAGTTGACAGTAAGTAAACAGGGACTTAAGTTGTTGCCTCGCAACGCAACTCATAAAGAAGTTTTGGGAATGTTTCATGCCATCAGTCAGAAACATTATGAAGCGAATCCTTAAAATATTCTCAGAAAGTGGAAATGGAGCATTAACTTATTAAATATAATATACATTTTATTCATCGAGCACTTTTCAAAGCTCAATGTAATAACTACAAACTTTTCATCTGATTATTAACCGATTAAACGAACACCAAACTCTTATGGGAAAAAATAAACATTTGCCTATTACAGATATCTGTGATTGACATTATGTCTGTTATATATAGGGCACTTCAATATGCGCTTAGCAGTTATATCATGTTTTAACTAAAGCTGTTATGTCAATGATGGAAACGGAGGACGCAGAGAGGCAGCCAATAAATGCAGTGACAAACAAAGTGCGAGCCTTGCTTTAATGGTATTTCCGTGAATAGCCAGGGGAAATGTCAACGTAAGAGCAGTTAAGTGACTTCTTTCTCGGCAAGCCCGGGGCAGAAACACAGGGGAAGAGCAGTCCTTGTCCTGAAACATGGATGTCTGGATCCAGAGGACAAGTCCTGGCCTCAGGGCCTTAATTCTACTCCATTAGGGGAAGTGACCTGGACAAAATCGGGGCAAACATGCTGAAAGGACAAGCTGAGAAAGACAGTGGAGAAAATAACTTTTTTTCCTATTTCACTTTGTGCAGAGGAACATTAGTCCCTAAACAATTGCTACTGTGTTATGGACTGGCCTGAAGGGAATGCTTTTGTATGCTTGTATATGCGTGTGTGATTTCTGTGTGTGTACATTGTTCATATGAGTCTTTTGAGGTTTACTGTCACATATGTGTGACAGAGCTTGTAATGGCCTCCGAAAAGCAAAGGCCGTGTTGGACACGACGAACAGGGAAAATGCTCCGAACAACAAGGATCTTGTCTCCGTGGTCCTGTTCCGAACGAGCATTAACATTTGTCCTGCGAGATCCGATCACAGCTCCAACCAGTCAGTTCACACCTGGTACTAGAATGTGTCATTCGTGTGACCCCTCGAGCACAGATTTCACTTCCCTGCTGAAACAAATAGCCTCCATCTCCAAATGCGTTTGGTATTTTTAAGCGTGAGAAAGCAGCAGTAGAAATATGTGACATGTTTGTGAATTTGGGTACATATTATGATCGTAAAAAAATAATTGGTCATTGTCTATTTGTGGTCCTTGGGGACATCTGAGCTTCAGAGAGCTGAAGATGAGAGCGGGTCGGCAGGTGTCACAAAAGCACCAACAAGCTCTTAAGTCATATAACTATATCTTTTAGCGAAGATCCCTCAGACCACCTCCGCACGTGATGTGAGCGACCGGATCACAACGTATCGTCGATGCGTCGCGAGTTTAACACCTGTACGCACAACTGTCCAGTTGTGATCGGATAACCCAAGACACGTGTTAATGCCGGGTCTGAACATGGCCTACGGCGCATGGCAGTGATCCATAAGGTGTTTTTTATAACATGAAATGTGCCGTGCATCTGCAGGACACATGTGTGCGAGGGTGCTAATAAAGTCTAATTATTGCTGCATCCACATTCTGCACTCTGTGGTTGGGTGGCTGAGTGTGACGGACAAAGCTGCGAGGTGTCAGTGGGCGTCTTGGGTGTGCTGCTTGACGCACAGCACCGGCCTGATGTCTCCCGCTTCTCTCTCTCTCTCTCCCCTCCTCTATCGTTCCCTCTTGCTCACCAAGCCTCTAGCCTTTTCACCCCGCTCTGATTAATGAGTCTCGTCAGGTACCGTCCGTCGCCACTCAGACCAATTAAGACATTAAGCCTTTCCACATGGCTTCCTGCTCTTAAACAAACAGCAGGACTGCCGGCTCCATCCTCCCTCTCGCTCCCGGCAGGCGTAGAGTCTCTTGCCCAATCAGTGTCCTGCTAACCCAGCGGGATCTATGCGTATCCTCGCTGGGGAGGACAGACGGAAAGACAGACTTGAACAGGGCCTGTTAGCCTCCCACAGTGGAGCCCAGCACAGGAAAATGGAGCAATCAAAGACAAGTGTCAAACAATCTCTCTGTGGCAGACAGCCCTCCACAGAGATCTCTTCCTGCTTTCTGAACGTCTGCCTGCAGGACACCGGCGGGTCTTAATTGGATTGACCACTAACTGGCTTATCAGTGCAACATGGGGGGGGGGGGGGGGTAGCAAATTACTTTCTTGACTTGATTGGACGCTTTTAACCCTGATTCTCACCAGACCCTTGAAAGTTAATTGTATTTGACCTTCTGCAGCCCATGTCAAGTAACTCTCCAAACCTTGATTGAATACATTATCCTCCATCTGAAGTGAACAATGAAACAGTGTCCTTCAAGATGCAGTGGCTTGTATTCGTGTAATCAACGGTAATATAGTCAGTGCAGCTTCAATGCAAACCCGCCACCCTGCTCTGTGACGTGGCCTGATGAGATTAGCAATGGATATCAGCTCGTCATATTATTAGGTACAGGAGAGCGGGAGAAGAATGAGCTCCTAATGTGCAGTGATTCGTTCTGTGTGTCTAAGCGTGTTTCTGTGTGTCGAGGACGGGGCCGCACGCCTTCAGCCTTTATGTTTCTGTGCCTGTGGTGTTTGTCGCCTTCGCCTTGCGTTAGAATGCCAGTCAGTCAAGTGGTGGGGGCTTGGCTCTCATCAAGGTGCTATGCATGATTGCCAATGCTTGGATGCGCAGGAATTTGCACCTCCCCGAAGAGAGTCCCCGCTGAGAGGGAAGGACTCATCTGTCACACAGACAACCGTACCAATCAACAATGACAGATGTGCCGTCTGACTGAAACGGATGGCAGCACAGCACAGTACAGGCGGCTAAACAGTGAATACATGCAGGGACACTGACAAACAGCTTGAAGTACATGTTGTTCTATATGATATATAATCAGATGTATATTGATTATTTGGGTTGGTTAGTATTAAGGCTGTCTATATATATATACATATAAATATATATATATATGTATATATATAGACAGCCTTAATACTGAATATCGGTTGCAGCGAGAAGGGCACCGTGTCCTAACAGCAAGCATTCCGTCATCACAAACGATGTATGCTGTAGATTACACTGGAGACATGAACACTTAAAACATGGGTTAATTCTGCTTGCCATCTTCCAACGTTTGTCATTTTAAAAAACAAAACGCAAGTTCTATATTGTGATATTTAAGTATAAGTATAGGACACTTTCAGACGATTTCCTGGCGGTCTTCCTTATTCCAGCTGCAGCCATATTAAGATTTTGGTACCCCGACATTATGTTTGCCCAATTTTGACAGCCTAGATTAGTATCAGTATTTTAATCACAATCATCGATGCAGTGCAAATCACAACAACCTCAGCATCTCGGGTTGTGAACTGATCCCCTGTGTTTTGGCTTTTATCAGCCTAAATGCTTATGAAACATGCACTGCTTTCGCCATACATTTTCAGAGAAATGTACTCAGTGTTGTGTATCTCTTCTGTCTGCAATCTTTTTCTTCTGTTGAACCCAGTCACATTTTCCTCCATTTTGTTCTCCGGTACAGTGCCACCGGGCTTTTAGAACTTGGTTAAGTCTTTTGACCTGTAACAGAATGAAAGGGCAGGAAGCAGCTACTGCAGCACTCAGGACCAAGGAAATTAGCAGAGAGAGGAAGCGGAAAATGGAGGAAAGGATGGAGAGATGGAGGAAGAGGGAGGGGGTGGAGGGGTGTTTTCTATGTCACTGCAGTCCCATATTGTCCCCAGAAAATGTCACTCTGCCCTTGGGAGGCAGCGCTCCGAGTCGAGACTCATCTGTCTGACCGCATTTACCGAGATGTTCCGTGGCCAGATCCACTGCACTTTGTCTGCCCACTAACACCCCTCACGCTGATTGTTTCCCATGGACTTGATCTTCAAGCCACAAAATAGAATTTATTTTGGAAAGATATCATGCATTAAATCATATTCATAAATTTTTACGCACGGCAGCAAGGAACCCTCGATGTCCTTCGTATTTAAGTCAAAGCTGCATTGTACATCTAAAACAACAGGTTTTCAAAATGTAAAAGGGAAAAGAAAAGAAACAATGAACACATATTGTCATAAGAAACATGGCAAACCTTTTCCCAAAAAGTCAGAAATTTATACTGATGATTTTCAATTACTCATTTACAATAATTATCACCCCTGGTGGCGTCAGTCTGCTGTAATAATATGCAAATGTGTGTCTGTTCAAAACGTTTGCTGAACTGTGCAACACTAATGGTCCATTTCACTAAATCATGGGAGGTATTTGTCATTTTTCTTTTCACGTTGTATGTCAACTCTTGGTCTTATATTATATGAGTGTACCCTCATACAACTATATTTACAACTGTCCAGAAATACCGTGTTTTAACAGAATTAATTTACCCCAAATGTCATCATGTGATTGCTGATTAAGAATCTAAATCACTGTGATGGAAAATTAAGCTTTTAACTATATGGTGTAGCCCTAATACATAGAAATATGAAGTTTAGCACAACATTCCAGGACGAAGCCATTTTGTGGTTGGTAGAGTTTGGCTTGTTCTTTCTGAGGCTTTTTGTTTCTTTCGCCAGCTTTGTGAGAAAGTCGTCACTCACGTTCTGCATTAAGTTATGGCACGTTTGGTCCTTCTTCAATCAATTTGTGAAATACAGTAGCCACAATATTGGTCCAATTATCCGTGGTTAAGGCATAGGAAAATTCGATCTTTTGTGTCTGTGTCTTCCTCCATATTCAATTGAATGTCATCTGAAGAGATCTAATCCCTACTACTCAAGTCTAGAAATAATTAATTTTACACAAAAGAAATCCCATTTGCGCTGCAAAGCTGACATGAAGCCTTTAACATGGGATGGAGGACAATCAAGGCTGATAACTGAATAATGATTACTGTGTTTATAACGTTTTATATGAAACAACATATGAACTCTTGTAACTTTCACCAGCAAAGAAAATGTCCTTCTTAAAATAAAGATATATGCATTGATGACGGTAATAAGCTCAACACAGAGGTAGGGCCACACGTCCGTGGTGTTATAGGCATGCGGTTATCATCCCAGCCTGTGGCAAAGGGCAGTTTCTCATTTCAACAAATACAATGAAGATGAAAATGTACAATTGCTCATATTCCCAAAGGGATGTATCACCCATATACAATGTCAATTTGTGCAACACCAGCTTTTGATATGGACAAAACGCTCATTGTCTTGCATGGGATTCTGAGAATGGCTTGTGTTCATGAATACATAAATGTGAGTAATCCTCTAATCTGGTACATTTGTCACGCCGAAAGGCAAGCTGCGTTCGCTGCTATGGATTAAAAGAGCTCATTAAAGAGAGGCATCCATGATTGAAATAGGCCAAGAGCTCTTTTCTCTGAAAGGAATGGAAGACAAAGGAGCTCAAGGAAATGAGCGGTTTATCAGGTCTGGGCAGAACCCTCGTCTTGTCTACCATAAGCCCCGAACACGACATCGGCTGCATCGACTCGGCTGAGCACCCAGATTAAATGGCTTATTGACTGCGACCGGGGAGAGGCATCAAAACTGTCGACTTGTAGAGCCAGTCACCTTCACATGTCATCCAACCAACAGAGCAACCCTGTATCACAAAAATTACGTTCCCCCAGACCTAAAATGCAATTTGCAGTTACGTTTGACTGAAACGTATTTCTCTCCAAATTAGGTTTGACTGAAACGTATTTCTCTCCAGATTACGTTTGTATTTGACGTATTATAATAACAAATACGTCTCTGATCAACGTATCTTTGCCGTTTGTTATCTCTCTTTTCTACAATGCTGTTATGAATTGTAAAAAGTGTCCTCTAGTCTTATTTATTATTATGTTATATATGTTGTTTCGCCTGCGTATTCTGACAGCAATAAGCGTTGTCGGATCATATGAATTGGCGTGAAGACTTGCTGCTGGTGACTCTCCTTTATTTTCTATATTTAGGTGACAATACATTAATTAAAACTCGTAAACTATCACCACCTCATCACCACCTTAACAGAGTCAGTCCCATATGGGTCAAATCAACTATTAAACTTGTTATAAAATGCGCATCTGTCCGTAATCTATACCATAAAGTTCGCATTTTAACCTCAACGAAAGTGTGCTTCCTTGTTACCTTTCAAAATAAAAGTCCGATTTGTCTGTTAAGCGGAAGTAGTATAAAACGTCTATATTTATTCAAACAATACAATATAAAAGGCATACATCAAAATCAATAAGGAAAATGCTGAACAGTCAAACAACTCAAAACAATAAACCCTTCATGGGGTTATTTACAGGCGTGTTTACTTCTCATCAAACAAAAAGAGCAGGTATCTGGAAAAATCTGGGAAATAATTTGGGAATTGTTAATAAAACATGATTTACCCTTCAACTTCCACTGATATGCATGCAAACTAATACATCGCTTCACACACACACACACACACACACACTGACAGAAACACATAGACACTCACATACGTACACACACACAGGCAGAGACACACACATACTCACACACACAGACACACACTCTCATATGCACTCACTCTTACACACGCACACACACACACACAGACAGACACACACTCACACACACACACACAGAATGACAGACACACACAGACACACACTCTCACACACAGACACACACTCAGACACTCACATACATACAAACACAGGCAGAATCACACACACGCACACACACACCCACACACACACAAATACACATGCACACACGCATACTCTGCAGACTGACCTTTGACCTCCCAATTGTCTCTCAGATATAACCCTACTGCTATATATTAAATATATTATATTTACCTAACTATAAGACTTTGAGGTCGTGAGGGGAATCCCCTCCAAAAGATTCACAAGAGAAAATTGTCACCGTGCCAATAACCCTTGTACGATCCTTAAAACCAGTCTTTTAGTTAATTTTGCACACTTTCAATCAACTTAAAGATCTGGATTCTTTTCAGATTCAAAGAGGGGCCTCTGAATATGAATACCCTACAGTTTTGGACCGATAGCTCTGAGCTAAGGGCCCCAAAAACAGGCCCCAAAAACAAATGGCAAAGATACGTTGATCAGAAACGTATTTGTTATTATAATACGTCAAATACAAACGTAATCTGGAGAGAAATACGTTTCAGTCAAACGTAATTTGGAGAGAAATACGTTTCAGTCAAACGTAACTGCAAATTGCATTTTAGGTCTGGGGGAACGTAATTTTTGTGATACAGGGTTGAACAGAGGGTTCATCGGTAAGTTCTACAACAAAGCTTGATTTTATTGTCAGTAAAAAAACGAGTTCAAATAAAGCTGCCACATCCGAGTCTCACCGTGCACGTTGTCATTTTCTTCCATATTTACCTCGAGGTGAATCCGGCTTTCACAAATCAAAAGAGGTCATGTTTAAAGTGTCACTCTGAAGCATAACATAAAGAAATGAGCATTACACTTGAGGAAGGAGACTTTATTAAATGTTGAAATGCCATCTCTTCTCGTCTGTCCTTTGAATGATTCATAAAGGCCAGCGAGTGACGGTGTCACCTCTGAGATCGGGTGGACTTGGTGGAATTGGTGGACTGGAAATGCCCATGTGGGAATAGTTGCTTGTCTTTTTAAGAACTGATCACCCCCACCCGACAAATCACTGACATTAGCTCGTCAACAAAAAGCCTCTTCCTATAATTCATTTTGGGTGGCGGGGGCGGTGGGGGCTTTAATAATTTATAAAGACTCTGGGGCAATGAAATAACTCATTTTTCAAATGCAGTTTATCTGGCAATATGCAGCTGGTGGCCTCTTGAAGGTGTGTTCTGGAGCTTGTCAATACGCTTCTCCCGTATAGGCTGTGACATTAAACTAAATAGGTTATTGACTGGCAGGTGAGTTGCCAATGAGGCTGCTAGGATGCACACTCACTAGCTCACTGACCCAACTTGCCATGTATCAGTGGTCCATAAATTGGAGCATAATAGATCCACATCTTTGCCTTCTGTTTCCCTTAAACCTTTATTTGTTTTTAATTTGCACTGATGGTAATCCCAGGGCTCAGCTCAGATATACAGAAGCAATAACAGTGAAAATGCCACTAGGTCTCCGAGGGTGTTTGTCATCTGCTCACTGTGCGCACGGCTTCTCACAGTAAGTGTACAATGTGGACGTTAGTGGACAACATCTTGGCTAGTAACACGAGCTTGGAGAACCACTCACTCAAGTCTCTTGAACGCACGCACACACACACACACACACACACACACACACACACACACACACACACACAATGAGAGACAAGGTAGCATTTACATGCTGCCTTCCATTGGACCAAAATTGTTCACTGCATCTGCTATTGTTTCACTTCACGTCACATCGACGTTAAAACTGTAGCCAAAAGATAGGTTTAAAGTCATGGTAAACACATTAGGGTTAATAACTGGTTCTGGTGACACCTCAAAAACACTCCATAATAACCCAATATCTACACCCTTAGTTTCCGCCTCTTCAGATATTTGGCACACGACTTCCTGTGTTGTGTTTTTCTGCTCATTGTTATTGGAAGTACATTTTCAATTTAGTCAATATGGATTCGTCCAAAACGGACACAATTAGGGATACTGGGCTCGGAATTAGTTACAGTTGCACACTACAGGGAACAGCCCCAAACTACAGGGAACAGCCCCAAACTACAGGTAACAGCCCCAAACTACATGTAACAGCCCCACATACGGTACGGAAACTGATTATGCTGTTACTCCAGGGTTTGTGCTTATCCTCTTTCAGTGTTATGCTGTACCGCTACATTTACACTGGGAGAAGATAGAACCGAAGTGTTGATGTTAAAATAAACATCTTCATTTTCTCAATATGTATGTACCCCTGTGGATAGGTGCAACATCATAAAGCCATTCTTATGGAAATGCAGGAGTGTTAGAGAAACATAACAGTGGGAATAGAAATACAATCACCATGAGCAGCCATTTTCCACATTTCGCTCACCAATCTTGGCAGTGCTGCGTTTGATCGATGCAAGGCCACCTGCCACGCCGTGAGGTGTGCTTAGACACTGGAAAATGTTGCCAGCCAGATGCAATTTGCTTAATGTTGTGTAGGATATTGCTACTTTAATGATAGAATATCAGGTAGCAGGATTTGAATAATGCAGCAGAGGAGTGGGGAGAAGATGCCATGAGAGCAAAGTGAAATGGTAAATAGTGGAATGGTCGGTTGAAACAATACAAGGATGTTGCAATCAATCAAGACGGGAAGCTAGAACTGTAGCTGCAAGGCTCATTTCACACAAAATAAAAGTGGCGTGTGTTAAAACACACACCATTTCTCTACAACATTGACCACGCAGCTGGGACCCCAGTTAAAGTCCAGGCCAGATGAGGAATGACATCACAGCTTACTGGTGACACCAGCTCCTGTATGGTAACAGATGTGGTGGTCCACGTTTGAGTGGAATATAGAGAAAACAACCCACGAATAATATGGTCACTAAATTAATCAAATGTAAATGAAATTACCAAAAGAAAAATGTTCTATGCTTTTTAACTTTCCAATTTTGTCCTGACCTTTTCTTGAACAAACAAAAGCATCGTGGTCCAAAGAAGCAGAGCAAATGGATTTCCAAACATGGTAATGTATCTTCTCTACTTTACTGCCTTTCTTGTATTTACTTTTAATTTGTATTGATCTTTCGCCAGCACCTCAATTTTGCTGATGTCAGAAAGGTGAGGGAGCATTACAATATACAATACTTCAATTCTCCTCTCTTATCGTGGAGGAAATGAAAAGCAAATGGCACCTTTGTCCAGGACGTGAGATCGTCCCGGCGGAAGGGCTTTAAAGCGTGGGGTGAAATTGAAAAGGTTGCAGGTTCACATCCCTGGACAATGACAGCCCCTCTGCCTCCACTCTAGCAGCTCACAGAAGATTAGAAGAGCGAGAGAGATAAGGAGAAGCATTGGCTAAATGTTTTCTTTTTTTCCCCCCGGCCGGATAGATCGAAAAAGCTGAAGTGCTCCAGTTATCCAGAAGACAGACAAATAGACAGAGACGGACTGGCAGTCAGGACACAAATAAAATCATTCAGAACTGACCTTGACTTGATTGTTGTGCGTAAACTCGTCTGCTGGTTCAAAGATTGCAAAAACTGAGTAGACAAGATCTATAATAAAACAGAGTTTCAAAGAGCAGATTCATAAATCCTATATTGTATGATGAGAGGTAAAACAGAAGGCGTCTGATGTGGTGACGCCGTCATCATTCTGGAACAAATCCTCATCTTCTAGCTGTAAAGTTCTTCCTCACGCATTAGGACTCCAAGATCGTGTTTTTGGGAGTTAATTTACAGCGCCACCATGTGGCTAATTGGCATCCTATTTCTTGATATGCTTTTGCATATGATTTCTAATTATTGGGCCAAGTTTCATGTTTCTAGCTCATTACAGCTCACATAAATTTGAGTAAACTGACACAAACTCAATACGTTTTACTCTCTCGAGGCTTGATTCCCTAAAAAAAGAAGTATCTGAAGATTTACGCTGCTTTAAAAAATAATACTTCTGTTGTACACATTAACAGCCATTCTGATTCTGATAGATCAATAGCTAATAATTCTACCATTACAGAAGAATTATCAATGTATACTTTAAGAATATAGGGAGCATATTTTGTGCATGTAGCAGATGTCAATAGAGAGCACATATCAACCTGCAAATGTGCACACTAATATGTGTACTTTTGTTTACATTTTGTTTTGTGGTGCATTATACAACAACATACAGGTGGTCATAATCCAATTAATATAAATTAAATAGACATTTTTGTAAAAATGAATCATTGGATTATTCAATAGAACATTTGTTAGTGGCAGCCCTAACACACAGACACACACATTCTCTTGAGCAGTGCAACTTCTTTGTGCTTTTCATTACCCACATAAAATATGATAATGCATGCAGTCAAAATAGGTAAAGCTGTGGGTAAATGATGAAGTGCACCGCAGTGCAAAGGCCACTGCACACACTGCTCCTTAAGCAGACGTCCTCCTGGTCCCCTAAGAAACGCATTGTCCTCCTCACTCACTATGCGGGCCCCTCAGCCTCCAAATTTAAAGCTAAATGAGCCACTATCATTGTTGCATCTGCAATTTGGTGTAAATATTCACAGTATATGTACTCAAGATTTAGCTTCAAATGGTTGTCTTTCCCCAATAGAATGGCTCAGCATTGTGAGAGAAATATTGTTCAATTTATGTAGACTGGCAAGACATTCAAAAAGCAGATTTTCCGCAATAAGCAGCAGTTTTTACCTAAATATGCTTTGAGTTATTCAATCTGAAGCTGCTTACTGTGCACATACTGTAAACTCCATATTCCCAAGGCCACAGACTTGTGTCATTCCCTATTTCCTGCCAGACACGGCTTCAGCACCGATCTCATCATTCTTCTATTGAGACACTTCATACTAGAAGGATGAAACATGTCCACACTAATGTCCTCACACAAGCAACCAGTCAATTTCACTAAGAGCTCAAAGAGAGATAGAGAACACACACACACACACACACACACACACACACACAGGAAGGAACTGCCTCAAGAGAGACCTCCTGTAAACAAGCTTGCATTTGATTTGCCTTGAAAGAGAATAATTCAGCTTTCGGCGAGTGTGGTCCGTCCATTGCTCTCTGTTCTTTTTTCTCCCAAGTCTACTGTGGGTTCGGACCCACCTGATGTTTGAATTAGATGGTTTAAATGACAGGGCTGCCTCAGAGAGACGCCCTCAGGCCCTGCTCTCTCTGGGTTTCAAAGGCCCAGCGACCCAGCTGCTGTCGGCTGTCAGGGAGGAGATGGGAACGTGTGGCGGCAAGATAACCTGTACAGGACAGAGCCCAGAGTCGTGTGCCTCTTTGACAGGCTTATTAACGGGAAACCGGCAAGGAAAAAGACCCTATCGTTACAGGGATCAGGGGAGAAGAAACCTTCCCTTATCACCAGGACACCAGGGATTAAAGCCTGGCCTGCTCAGATAAATTAATTATTCTGTCTTATCTGTCATGTTTAAAGACTGTCAGACAAACCCACCTAGAGCCACAGTGCTGGACAACCTATGCCACGATGAGACAAAATCAGACGATGCTATACGTGCAGATCGCGTTCTCTCTGGATGCTCTTTTGTCCAGTCTGCTGGGTGAAAACAAGGAAAGTAAAGAAAACGGTTTTGTTTCGATTTTCGAAGTGTAAGCTTGAGGAGACGTTTTAATTGTAATGAGGCATATGATTATTTTAGTGTATTTCTAATCATCATAATTATATTCTGTGTAACACAGGCAGTATTAAACTGCAGTAGTTCTGTTCCCTTTGTTTGGTTCGTATGGACACTCACGCATTTGTAGATACTGTGGCGCTGGCCCGGCCCGGCTGTTGGCCAATGTTAGAAATGCAAGATGAAATGGGTAAACAAAAGCCGAAAAAAGAGTCGCTCATGACTTTAAAGACTGCCAGCCTTCCCTGACTCCCATTAACTTTCTGGTCAAACGGAATTGATCGCAGGCTCGCAGACATCAACACGACGTTCAGTCAGTGTGTGGAGTGGAGAGGAAGAGTGGACAGGTGAAAGAGATACATATGGGGCTGGAAGGGAAGAAATTAATAAGTATTTTAAAAAGTCCTGAGAAAGTGCAGCTAAATATTGCAAAGCTACAGATATATTCATGAGCTATGGAAGTGGTTATTGTTATATTGTTAATTAACCGACATCAGCACGTCATAATACCACCACACTTTATTGGTAAGCAGATGCGTATGCATGGAAATACCTGCATAATCCTTCCTACTGGTCTACAATCCAAAACCAAGGTATCAGTGAAATTCCAAACACATCATCAAAGACTAAATAATGTCCTCGGCCCTCTGAACATGGTGTACATTAAAATAAGGAGGTCGTAGATGCAGACACAAGCAACGCCTAGGTCATAACCTGCCCTTTAATGCCCTTGAGGGAGCCGCTTGAAGTCTGTCTGCGGTGCTCACCTCCCTCCTGCCTGGGGCAGAGAGGCAGCGGCGTACCTGGAGGGTGATTGACAGGCCGGGCGAGTCAGGGGCTTCACTAGCACCACTGCAATAATAGCAAAATGTGAATGCTGGGAATATTTATGTCCCTCATATTTTATTAATTTGGAATCTGTGGGATATCAGCTTGGTGCTTTATGAAAAGAAAACATCAATCCTGCAGCAGTAATGGGAGCAGGAGCAATTTGAGGGGTAAGGGAGGCAGAGTGGAGAAGGGAAAGTGAACCCCTCGAGTTATGTACTGAACGAAATGGAGAAAAATAATATGTATCCATCCAATGATGGGCATCGTCCAATAAATGAATGTGCCGTAGGGAAGAAACATTTGATGCTGGCTATTTCTGAGGTGCCTCATCTTGCTTAATGTGACAATTCTTGTTTGACACCTCGTCTCTCTCCACTTGTATACGTCCTGTGTTGCTGCACATGATTGCAGGACACTGTGTATGGCCGTCTGTGTGGATCTCAGCTTGTGTCTGCCTTTGCGTACGTGTGTTTTATTTGCTTGATTGAAGTGTGGCGGCTTTGTTGTTCTCAAAGCTTGTCACATATTTAAAGCTTCGAATTGACATGACAGCGCACCGACAGCATGAAGAGTGACACGCGGTTTCATCAAAGTATGCATATTGAATGGTGCGAAACAACTGTCAAGGTCAAGACACATGCAACATGGATGCAGCCTGTTGGAGTATTTCAAAGTCACAGACGTGTGCCGAAGCATTTCAGACCAGCTGGCTGAAACATCTCATGAATCCAAGCGCAGGTTTGATGGATTACAAAATGGCTTGTCATCATTTGTTTGCATCTCAACGGAATATAACTTCAAAGCTGATGTCTGGTGTGAAGGTGATGCCCTGAGGAATTAAGTTGTAGCTTGATTGAATAAAAAAAAAGAATGGGACGTTTGTTTTCGTGGCAAAATAGTAACTGAATAGTAACTTCCAGTCCGGCGTCTGGCGGTCTCTAGCGTTGGTGTGGTTGCCTGTTTGTTATTGTTCGAGGACCGGGCAACTGATGCGATTATGTGACATGAGCAGATGGATGTAGGAATAATAATGACTGGCATTCACCGCCACCATCAACTGTCATTTTATTGTACATGGGATTTCAGATAGACTTGATCTTACATGTGGTGTGCAGGCCCCCTAATTACTTGATAGATGTTTTGTATTCTGTGGGGCTGTACATTGTTCTCAAATTGGTGAAAACAGACAGTTTAATAGTTTCTGGCTATAGCCTCAGCTGCCATTTTTAAGAAAGCTATTATCTTCAATCATAAAACATCTGGAACATAGCAAAATATGCCTCTCTGCCGCAGCCATTAGGGGTCCAATCCATCTGACGTCCTCCTCTGTGTTTATTTGGATGTCTCTAGGCTGAATAGCCAACCAAATACTTGAGACTAATACAAGTGATAAATGATTTCTCTGTGATTCAATGAAGGTTCCAGCTCTTTTTCTCTGCGATAATAAATCATATTCTGAGATGCTGCCACTGGCCCATCCACAGTCCACATCTGTCAGCCACTGTTCCTCACATTGACATTTAATCATCTTCTATCCTAATAAAAAAACACCCACTTGTTAATAGTATTCTCCTTGCATCTAAAAATACGACTACTCTAACATGTGAAAGAAGTAAATACATTGAGAAGAAGTTTCAGTGGCTCTGACCCGTACGAGCTTTGAGCGTGTGTAGTAGTTGTGCCGTTATCTCTTACACACTAACGGACACAGGCTTGGCTGGGGAGCGCAGGCACAAACACAGCCTTGGACTCTGGAAATAATACTGCAGTGATGATGCCGTGCATTAGAGAGTTGCAGGGATGTCAGGAAGTATAAGCCCTCATCGACCAACTTGAGATTGTAATGTGTGCTGAGATGCAATCTGCCCTGTAGCACTGTCATCGGGTCACTGAAGGAAAGTTTAAGTTATATTAACAAGCTAAAAGTATTCTTTTTTTTTTAAATTTATATTTTTATTCGTGTTCAGAATCTCACATACACATATTTACATTTTTCAGATTCTTTGTATAAAGAGAAGTAAAAAACAAAAAAATAAACACATATGCAAATAAAGAAACAAAAACAATACCATAGTAACACAACTATTAATAAATAAAGCAGGGAGAAATCATTTTCTATAGAGTAAAGAAATACAGTCAGGCCATTTATCTGTGACATAGTTGCACCACTTTTGCCAGTGTTTAAGAAATGTTTCCGTTCTTTGGTTTACATGAGCTGTAATCTGCTCCATTCTGTAGATCTCTGTTACAATGTCTCTCCATGATGCAATTGTAGGACACTCTGGTAATAACCATTTTCTGGTAATAGACTTTTTACTGGCCACCAGCATTGCATTTATCAAGAGGCTGTCCCCTTTTGGCCAGCTTTGAGGTATATTTCCAAGGTACAGAATCTTAAAGTCCAAAGGGATGTCCTCGCAAAAGATGTCCTGTAAAGCATTGTGTACCGCCTTCCAAAAGTTTTGAATGATGGGACAGTCCCAGAAGATGTGGTAATGGTTTATGCTTTGGTGTCCACACTTTCTCCAGCAAACAGGAATGTTATCGCTATAATGAGATGTCTGAGATGGTGTAATGAAGTATCTTATACAATTTTTCCAGTTAAACTCTCGCCAGCTCATTGAACTGGTACATTTCCATTGATACCCCCATATTAATGTCCATTCTTCCTCAGAATTATCTATCCCAGATTCCTTTTCCCATTTTGCTTTGATGTATGCTGTTGAATGAGTTTTAAGCTCTAGAAAGCATTTATATATGGCTGATATTTCCCCTTTATTGAAATTTGACTTGTATGCTCTTTTAAACAGTTCTATGAGCCTGGAGTTTACCTGTTACCTTTTTAACATTTTCATTGACAAAATGCCACAACTGTAGGTATCTAAAGAAGTCCTGTTTCTCTAAGAGATAATTTTCTTTAATCATTTCAAAACTAAACAGTTTGTTTCCCTTCATAATATTGCATAAAGCTGTTATTCTATTATCTTTCCATTTTTTAAATCTGGTGTCCATTTTATTTGGTGTGAAGTCTGAGTCATATCCACACCATTTAAGGCACAGTAGATCTCCTTCAAGTTTGTATTCTCTAATGATATTCTTCCACACTTTAAGGGTCAATTTGACCCATGGATTATCAGAACTGTTTATGTAGTGTTGCAGTTTAGAGTCAGCTATGATTGCTTGTATTGGAATGGGAAATATTTTTTCTTCAATGTCTTTCCACTGTGCATCATATGAAGGATTGTAACAGCATATTATAGCTCTTGTCTGGGCGGCATAGAGTAGTATTCCTTGAGGGATGGCAGACTCCATCCTCCCTCTCCTTTACTAACTGCAGTGTTTTAAGGCGAACCCTTGGTACTAAAAGTATTCTAACATAAAGTATAGCTATATGCTTATTTTAGCCAATGTCAAAACCGTTCATTGACGGAAAGCTGCTATGTCATCAAACACTGAAAAAGGAGGAAACATGAAGGTTATAGCTCGGATCCACTTTTTCAAAAGGTAAACCAGCCATTTCGTAGAGATACATGTTTAATACAGCACAACTTTGATTTACACATGTGATTTTGAAAAGAAAAACAGAATGTTAATATTTAATACATTATTTATTTTAAATGCTTGTAGGTGGAGGAAAAAATAAAAATGATATTTCTTTTCTTCTTTAACGATTCATTTACTGTTGTATTTATTCCCATATTTAACTATGATAGTTCTTCATTTTGAGTTTGATTTGACCTATACATTTACAATTAATTTTCCATATATATACATTGTTGCGTTCATAAAAAAACAAAAAACATTTTCAATACATTTTTCAATTAATGTATTCATGATAAAAGTCATTCATTAATTGATTAATTATTTATCCTATGCATTTGTACCCCTTTTTATCCAGGCAGGAGCTGAGACTCCGATAGGGTGTCGTTGTGGCTGAGAGGCACGGCGTGTTTCCGAGGGTAAACACTGGCATCGTAAAATAGCGCATCAGCTAACCGTAACTTTCTCAGTAGGCTACCTGTGGAGGAAAAAATTGCTAAATATAATTGAGGCTTATCTAAATGCCCATTGCCGTACATGATAATATGTTTTTGTGGATGTGCATTATCACGAGTGTTAAGCACTGGAAACGGGCCGTGTATTTAAGTGGCAATAGCACCCTGATATCGGAGACTCCACAGCACCAGCATTGAGGTTCCCACTCTGAAAGAGCTCAACCTTGTGGCGGGTTCACAATACAGTTCCGCTTCAGGTGGTTGATTATCTGTTCACCTGTACCGGAAGGGGGGTGAAAGACCAAAGATCTGATGCAGCCTTATGCAGCTCAAAGATCTCGTGTAGATTTAAATATGAAATAAAAGTAATTCAGCTAATTCATTTGACGACCCGAATGAAAATCAATACAAAAATGTGTGTCGCTACTACGATTTTGAGATTGACTGCTCAGTATAATCTCTAAACAATATATAAACAGTGATCTGTCCTATAACCACAAGGTACATGGTTCGATCCCCCCTCTCCCCATAGTTGTCCTTGAGCAAGACACTGAACACCCAGTTGCTCCCAGGCGCTTCACTGCAGCCCACTGAGGATGGGTCAGATGCAGAGAAGAATTATGGAAATCAATAAAGGTGTACATTTCTAAATGTTTTCTTTTCATTTCTAAAATATATACCTGTATTAGCATTTCAATTTGTTCATAGGGTAGCAGTGATACATTTACATTAGTAATTGAACAAACATTCGTAATGTTAACGAGAAGGATAACTATTATTAGTAAATAATAAATCAGGAGAATGACCTGAAAATTGAATCAGCCCTTCACTTATTTCCTTTTTCCCTACCATTGAACACACCTTGGAATTAGGCCAGAGCCTTATTTGTATGGGCAGAGTCATTTGGAGCCAGGGAATAGTTCAAACTGGCTAAACTGCATGTTGAATAATTTAAGATTCTATTAACATTCAAATTTGACATTGATGTGACACAGTCAGGACTCTGCAAAGTGACAAGAAGTAGCAAGGTTGTGGAGGGAAAAAAGCTTTGCCGTGGTAACAGTGAAGATGGCTTTTAGAGTATTTTTGTATTTTTTCCTCGAATCTGTTTTTTACATTTGAACAGCCGTTTCCCTTATGATGCATACACATGGAATCAGGCAGACGCTAGATGGCAGACACACAGGTACAACAAACCGAACGGCAGGACGGCAAATCAAAACCGCCAACAAGATATTTTTCTCTCTCCTAATGGATGAATTGTCATCTCTCCATCACACATTACTAACTCTGCTTTCTCCCCGGAGTCCTTTTGACTTCACGTCTCATGGGGTCATCGGACCCTATGAGACGGCATAGATCATATCTGCCTGATGGATCATCGAGGTCTGGGTCGTGGAATTCCTGCTACCAACTACGCCACTACCCTGTTGAGACTCCGCCCACTCCTCCTCTCTACCTCCATCTGCCTGATGGATCGTGGAGGTCTCCATCGTGGAATATGCCTACTACCAACTATTCATACACTCTGTCATATTCATTGAATGTATTTAAACTCTAAATCTGTCCTTCTGTACACATTACATCTATTGCATCTGTCCATCCTGGAGAGGGATCCTCCTCTGTTGCTCTCCTGAAGGTTTCTTCCCTTTTTCCCCCTGAAGGGTTATTTGGGAGTTTTCCCTGGTCCGATGTGAGGTTTTGGGGCAGGGATGTCTATGTGTACAGATTGTAAAGCACTCCGAGACAAATTTGTAATTTGTGAAATTGGGCTATACAAATAAACTGAATTGAATTGAATTATGGTGATGGAATCAAAGATACTCAATTAAAGGATTTCATGTCTTCGATTTTGTTTAAATATTCTAGTAATGCTTGTAGCTATACCATTTTTGCTTTCTCCTACTATATTTAGGTACACTTAAACAACGTTCTGTGAGCAATTACATGCGCATTATGAGGATATCGATAGACAAGTTCTCAGATTCTGATTTCATGGTTCCTTTTCTGCAACAAATGACCTTTTCGAAGGCCAACAGAACAGTGAAAGTAAACCAAACAGAGTAAGTGTTTGTGTGTGTGTGTGTTCATATGAAGGATCACAAATCAATAGCTTGGGGTCATCTTCTCCAGACAATCGTAACATTGCAGATAAAGCAGAACAGGCCAGGCAACCTCATCGCCTTTTAAAGATCTATTTACACAGAGACAAAGACAGGGAGGAGAGACCTTTTAATAGGAGCGACCTGCCACTTGCATTAAGGTCACAGGATCGTAGACTTACATTTACTGGACAGATGCCTAGTGAGTTTAGGATGGTTCCTTTTTTTATTTAGATGTGAATCAGCTCTGTTGTCTGGATATTAAAAGGTAAAAATGTAATATAATCTTAGTGCCTCTTAAGATCCTGCATTCGAGTCCTGATTAAAACGGATTTTAAAAAGTTGCGTGATTAGCATTCAGACAGTCGCGCTGGCATTTACCTTGAAGAATACAGACGAGATTTGTTCAGGACAGAGTGGCTGTACTTAAAACCAGGTCTGGTAAATTCACAAACTATTCATACAAATTATATTATGATCATAAATTCATTAAATTCAAGAAGAAACTCTTAAGGGATGTACCGAATTGGTTATAAGAAAGCCCAACTGAGTACAGAAAATTAGATAGTTCTCCACTTACTACTCTGTTTTCCACAAAGCCGCCGACTGCAAGAGAAACACTGTTTTGGCTTTATATTTCTCACAACTGGTGTCATTCTCCTCCTGTTGTATTGCTTTAAGTCAGAAAGCCAGTTGGATAGCCTGCAGTGCTATCACTGGCGAGAAGAAGTTTCATCAAAAGCAGATGAAATTACTTTCTTTTTTTCTTCTAGGTTATGAACAATGTTTGTCAAGCTTGATCAACAATATGGCTCGGACTAGCAGACTGCTTGGCGACTTGACTTGGAGATTTTTTTCAGAAAGTTAAAGAAAAAGAAAACAGTGAAGTCTTCAAAACTGTATCAGCAAATGTAAATCAATAAATCCTCTGTCAAAGACGAGGAGTAAGGGCAGAAACACGAGTCGCGCAAGTATGCAAATGATTCTTCGAGCTACACAAGCTCATCGTTGCGTTACAGAATGTATCAACTGGAAACCCTAACACAACGCCAGCGTGCCCTGCAGTCTGAATGTTACCGGTAGGAGGCGCTATAGCACAAAACAACAAGAGAAAGCTGACCACTTCAAGCCCGCCCTAAAGCAGCCGCTTTATGGTCTAATAATTTACTGAATGAAAATCATGCTGTTTTGAAGAAGACTTAGAAATAGTGATTGAAACCATAAACTAATTACTGAGCAAACAAATCAAGTGAGAAGTATAATCATAGACCTCTATATAATGAGACTGTATTTGCAACTGAAGGAGTCTCCCCCTACTGGCCAGAAGAGAGAATGAAACTTTTAAGTTTCTTCCTCGTTGGCTTCACGCTGCAGAACCGGAGGTTGCCTCCTGGCTTTACGGGAACCATGGTCTGACATTTCAACGAGTTATATGTTATGCTATATGACTAAAACAAGAAGAGCTGGTCCACTTAAAGATCAGCATACCTTCAGTGTTTCTTCCTTCTGTACAGTTACAGCAGTGCACATTCCTCCAGGCACCATGTGTGTTTCTGTACTGTTGTCATGGAAACACTCTTATTAGCTGTATATAACCCCTCTTTTGGATCTCACACTCTTGACATTAAATAAACCACTGCCAAAAAGGGTTAAAGTTCAGGTCAAAGGTCACAATTATGAGTCAAAACATTTGATTAAAATAAATCCTGTTGTTTATATAGTAGGCTGGTCAGCCAACACATTAAACATCGTTTTTGTAAAGTCAAGTAAAGGATCACATAAACTGATGCATTGCATTGTATGCGCCTAACCACCAATACCATTGAAGTCATCTACTCCATCACTTTGTTTATTATGCTCACTAACTCGGCTAACATCTTATAATACGTCCACTTGAAAGTCATTTGGAAGTGACCATTACCTGCAGTCGTTCTGTTGGTAATTAAATGCCATCCACTGTCTCAGTTTACACCAATCACTCTAGCACATTCCCAAACTTGCAATGCTAACCGAGTAATTGACAAAGAAAATAGTCATTAGCTGCAGCCCCAGTTACCACCGTAGTGATCTACCACAGGTGGTGCCGACATGTTGATGTAATTACGTTTTGGTTCTGCAGTAATATATTGTCAGGGTGGTGTGGAGAGCAAACAGAAGATCTCCTATATCTCAGAGGAGCTGAGTGGCCAGGAAAAGCTCATTACAGAGACTCTCACATGCAGAAGAAAGAGCATGAAGAAATACCTTTAACCTGCTCAGACGGGTCCCTGGTGGGAATCAGCAGCTGTCATTTACCATCAACTACAGCTGCGTTAATTCCATATACACCTCTGATTCCAGCAGACTGCAGGGTCTCCTGAGGACCTGGGGTGTGACAATCATCAGTCTGGCCTCAAAATGGGGAATATTACAAATAGGGTTATCCCTCTATAGCCCAAGATCCCCGTTGTCATAAATACTGTAGGTCCCTATAGCACATGGGCTACTCTCCACATGGTATTGAACTACATTTTAAAAATAGAATCAAGCCATCCCGATAATCCGGCCTGTTGTGGTAATTCAGTTTACTGTGTAGTAGAGGGATCCGGTGGATTTAATCTAAATTTCGAATGAGGAAGAGTTTAGCTAGATTTTTTTATTGCAAACAAAAGTATTTCCTCTCGTGAGACACCGCAATGGTACAAGATAAATCAATGACAGCTCACAGAATAGCCCCCAACTATCTTTCTTATCAAAAAGTCTCTCAGAGCAAGTTACAACAGAAGACATAAGAATGGGAGTGAGGTGTGCAAAGTGAACGGTTTCATGCTATGACCTCTGTGGCACTAGATTGATGGATTGTCACAGCTTCTGTTCCTTTAATCCATCAAACAACCCCCCCTTTTTCTCAAAACAGAAAAAAACCTCAACCATGACGTTGCCACTGTAGCTCATCACAATGTGCCCTAAAATTAAGATGACATTATACGAGGAATTGCAGAGCAGACTGCATCCATCCATCACACAAGAGATGAGGCCGTAGCTCTTTTTTTGGAATTAAACCATAATATAGCCAACATATGTTAACAGGAAAATATGGGCCGCACTGTGATTCTCTACTATGTATACATTACGAGGTGAGGCCCAAATAAAATTACACTTTGCACCCTGTCACTTTTATGAGGGAACTATGTATATATGCAGTCATCCAGCAGATGAAAGCAGTTTTACGCATTCATGTCCAGAAATTACGTTTCTGCACTTTCTACTCATGGATAGAAATAGCTAGATATACAACATATTGAGAGCGGTGGATGGTGTTATGGTTGGAGTGGAGGCGGCATGAGAAGCAAATAAAGCAGTATGTTTTAGTGCACCGTGTTGTGAGTGAACAAAATACTGTCTTTCCCGGATTAGATCTGTCAATTCTCATATTACAATCACTTAGTCAGAGCAAGTAACGTGGAGCAAATAAAGAAAAAGATAGATGGGCTGATGCATTGGTTAGGTAGCTCCATATGAAAGTATTAAAGTGTCTCTACAGCTGCCAAGATGCCATTAGCAACAATTTTGAGAAATTGGCAAACAATTCTCTGGTGGAAAACACTTTTAACACCTAAATAAAATTGCAAAATAAAAAAATTTGAAGATATGAAACCTTATTGATATGAATATATTACTGTTAGTCAGAACTGGAACCAATTTAAAAAAATACAAGGCAATTAAAAATGGCAACCATATTTTCAGTTCTGGCAACTAAAAGCTCCCCATTAAACCCCATTAAAAAGGTCTCCCATATCTCCCTCAAAAAAGAGATTCTAATCTCAAGAGACTAAACAATCAATTAAAAAGTTGATGTTGAGCCTCGATCCCGATTTTTTTTAATCACTATATTTTGACACAAATATTCCCTGTGGCTATGAATACGGGTGAAAGCATAAGCGTGTTTTAGAACCCAGAGCTGCAGATGGGACCTGGCCTCGTCTACAGGAGTCGTCTATTAGACAGGTGACGGGGCTTCTGTAATCATCACCTCAGCAAAGTTCAGACACACTATTTCCCTCACACACACCCCTACCCCCACACACACACACACACACACACACACACACACACACACACACACACACACACACACACACACACACACACACACACACACACACACACACACACACACAAGCCCTTCTATAATCAGTTTGGTTGGCCAGACTTCCCTCATCATTACCCCTGGAGACAGGAGATAGAAAAATCCCACCAATATCATATCTCCCTCCTCTGGCGGATGGATAATGGTAGAAATATGGTGAGATTTATTTTTTCATTTTGCACAAAGTTAAGAACCCACGGTGCACTCCATCACTGTTATTTACCCCCACCGTCCCACAAACCTGCCCTGAGAATGAATAATTTTGCATATGAGGTAGTGGAAATGATCACTGAATGAATCATTGTAAAGGGAATATCATGTGTCACTGTACAGACTGGACAACAGTGTGTGATGAATGAAACAGGGTCAAATCTTTCAGTAGAAAAAAAGCGAGAGCAGAATTGAAGGGAATAGATATATGGAGGGGGTAGAGAGGGGATGGAAGTCTATGTTAATGACATGGTCATATGTACACAGTGGAGCTCAGATGTGATTCAGGCAACGATATGATGGGCGGTGTCAGTGCCGAGCTTAATGACTAATGCAATGAGATGGAATTGGAAGAGACACTGGTGTCAGGCTGAAGTGGAATAATGCCTGGAGCCTCTGCAGCAGCAGACACATGGAACTGCCACAATGAGCAGCCTCATAAGCACAAATCGTTCCGGTAGCTGAAGACTTAGACATGGATAATTAGCCTTAGTGCAGAACAAAACAGAATTGAAATTCAGTGCTTTTGACATTCTGTCAGGCAAATGATAAATAACCAGACAAAATAATGATGATGATTATTTCAGTTATTTGTCATGACTAAGTAGCAACTGCTCCAAATGGATGCACAGAGAAAAACAAAATCTATAAATAAAAAGAAAAACTGATAAATGTTTCAACAATAGGACAATGACTTTGTGGAATAATGAGGACCCTGACCAGTATGTACAAAAGCATTCATAACACTGTAAACTCAAGCATCCTTGGTGGAGAAAAGGAAAAGGCTTAAAGGAGACATATTACGGTCATTTCTAGGTGCATTCTTGTATTTTGGGTTCCTACTAGAGCATTTTAAAAACTTTAGGGCCCCGATCACACATATTTTGCATATTTTGAGTACCGCGCTCCCTTTCTCATTTGTCTCTGGTTTTAACCTGGGATAAGATAAATATAAGTAACGCAGAAAGTGTATGGGAAACATAATTAGATAAATGGGAAATTATTGATCACATACGGGAAATTTAAAGGCCGTTGGCCCTCCATTGATAACTGGTCAAATTGAAATAAGATCAATGTAGGACCGGTGTTTGGCAAAGAAAGAACTGAACAGAAGAAAACTGAAGATCCAGTGGCTTCTCATTGGGAGCATTCAACTCTGAGCCATACGTGCTGTAGAGGCATCACTTGAAGAAAAAAACTAAATGAACAATGTAAAACGTGTCAAAACAGCCCTTGAAGACTTCTTTAAAGTATTGGACTTGTTTAAACAACATGCCACCACCCAGGTGAGAGACTCGACCCAGCGAGACCAGTAAGTGACCGGTCAGTGACCACTTGGGAGAGGCTGAGGGAGAAACTAGCAGAAACAGAGGCCCAGCTGGAGCGTTTGGGTAAACAAGGCCCAGAGACGAAGTCGGTCAGAGGCTCGAGCTTGGAGAAGCAAGAGATCCCCGAGGGGAGGGTCGAGACCCCTCCCTACCGAGGCAAGATAGATAGATAGATAGATAGATAGATAGATAGATAGATATATACTTTATTAATCCCCAAGGGGAAATTTGTCGAGCCAGTAGCAGCAACACACAAGAATAAAAATAAAAATAAAAAACACAAATATAAGAAGGGTTAGGGTGATCTGGCAAGAGGTGAACTGTTGTAGCCCTCTCAGGCCGCCGGCAGGAATGTTCTCCTGTATCTGTCCTTGTGGCAGCGGAGCGTGAGGAGAAAGAAAGTACTGTCCCTGTAGGAGGTGGTGGAGAGGGTGGTCCGGGTTGTCCAATATGGACACCAGTTTCTTCAACCCTCCTCTCCACCACCTGTTCCAGGTGCTCCAGCTGGCAGCCGATGATGGAGCCAGCCTTCCTAACCAGTTTGTTAAGACGGCTGGTGTCACCGGCTCGATGCTGCTCCCCAGCAGACAATGGCAAAGTGCAGCACACTGGCCACAACCGACTGGTAGAATAACTCCAGCATCTTGCTGCACGTTTGAAGGATCGAAGCTTTCTCAGGAAAAAGTCCCCTCATCCTTGTACACACACTGATTGATGTTCTTCAGTTCAGTCGGGCTGCCCATGGAGACGCCCAGTACTTGTACTCCTCCACCATGTCCACGCCCACCCCAGGACACTCAGAGGTGTAGGAGCGCCTTCCTCCTGAAGTCCACCACCATCTCTCTGGTCTTGGCCACGTTCAGCCGCAGGTGGTTCTCATCGCCCACTTTACAAAGTCACCCACACTGCCCTGTACTCTCTCCTCGCCCATCCCTAATACACCCGACCACTGCAGAATCATCAGAGTACTTCTGCAGATGGCATGACTCCGTGTTGTACTGGAAGAGAGGGGGAAACATGAAAGACAGTTCATGTACAACCAATGAACAATGAGCCGATACCATGCAAAATGATGACTGTTCCTGTGTTTTTTCAGATGGACGTCCTTAGTCAGGGGATAATCCATCTGGCATGCCACCTGATCTGGCAGTAAGCCCACCAACTGCAGCATTACGACAAGCACCTCATTGAGCTCCTGAGGCACGGATGTCAACTCCTAAATGAGAAGAACAGGTACTCATCCAACTCAAAGCAAATGTCAAACCTCCATACAAAAGACAATATCTTTGTCCCAAGAACAGACGTCAGGCATAAGAGAAACCATTTCCGGTTTGCTCGAAGTAGTGTAAGAATACTCCTCTTTATCCTGTGCCAAAACATGACTCCAACAAATGGCTTATTGATTCATGACCTAAGAGTAATACATGTTCTTAATTTTTCAGTGTCCCCTAGCACCCAAATTCACGATATTTGTTGTTCTTAGACGGTCTACAATACCAGTACACGCGTTTGCCACACGGCTATCAAGATTCACCATCAATCTTTACCCGATATATATAAGTATATATATTAAGTTCTGCTAAGTTAAAAAAAAAAAGGTAAAAGTTAAATACCTTGGACGAAAACTACAAGGTCCAACTAGATCCATTGCAGTGGAACATCTCATTACCTTTGCATTGAAAATGCCGGAAGGTTATGTTTTGATCGCCGTGTATTTATTTATTTATTTGTAACTCAAAAGTATTGAATTGGTGGGATGATTGTTTATTATCCGGGGACCAGTTGATTAGATTTTGGGATCGATCGGGTCAAAGGTCAAAGGTCATGAACAGGTCAAAATCTTTGAACTCAAAAAGTATTGAAATCGCATGAAATTTGGTGGGATGATTGTTGATGATTCGATTGACCAGTTGATTCGATGGTCAAAGGTCAAAGGTCACTCATGAAATTGGGATGATTGTTTATTATCCGGGACCAGTTGATTAGGATCGATCGGGTCAAAGGTCAAAGGTCATGAACAGGTCAAAATCTTTAAAAGTATTGAACGAATCGCATGAAATTTGGTGGGATGATTGTTTATTATCCGGGGACCAGTTGATTAGATTTACCGTTCGATCGGGTCAAAGGTCAAGGTCAAAGGTCATGAACAGGTCAAATCTTCTTGAATCACATGGAATTTGGTGGGATGATTGGTTATTATCCGGGGACCATTTGATTAGATTTTGGGATCAATCGGGTCAAAGGTCAAGGTCAAGGTCATGGAAAGGTCAACATCTTTTTTTACCATAGCACGATAAATTTTTGTCCAATTGGCATGCAACTAATGCCAAAATGTTCATAATTCAATGCCCAATCTTGTGATATGCGAAGGTATGCGCTCTACCGAGTGCCCGTTCTAGTTGTAATTGCGACAGCACCGCGCTCCACAAAGATCAAACAAATACTTTCAATGTTGGTAATGGCGGGTTATCGCCGTCCGTGGATTTCAGATTCTGCTCTCAAGACTCAACCTCTTCAAAATCTGATTAAAAAACGGATCTCATCAGTGCGCCTGGCTTGACGCATTCCTGACTACTCTAAACCGTTTCAACTATATGTTGCTGAAAAACAGGAGTTTGCTAATGCAGTCCTTACTCAGCAAAAAGATGAGCATAAGCAAACAGTGGCTTATTATAGCAAGCAACTCGATGCCACTATCTGAGGCATGCCTCCCTGTTACCAGGGTTCAGCAGCCGCAGCATACGCTTAGAAGAAGGCCTCAAACGATTTCCATGGGTCATGCTTTGACGTTGTACACAGGCCATGGTCTTCACGCCTTGCTCACCGCATAACATTTTGAAAAAATCACGAATGCGCGACGCTCGGGTTATGATGTCATACTTTCCTCTCCTGAGAGAACGATTGCACACTATACACGGTTGACCTGCCAGAGCGTCTTATGCTTCCTCATGAAGGTATTCCTCACGATTGCGTGGCAGAGGAGAGTGGACAGAGGCGGCACATGCATTGAATGTGATGGTATGAGTAATATGTCAATATGTTTGTTCGGGGTTTGGAAAGGCTGATGTGGAGGGAGGTCGTTGTCTTTAATACCGAACCCAACTCAGGTTTAGTTGTGGAACTGTTGGTTAAAAATCAATCTACGTGAAGTGAACTCTGATCCAAACTCTCTGTGTTCTGTGGGTGTTTGATTACTGAGGTCCAGTGTGTGGCTATCCTGTGGCGCCTCAACAGCAGTCAGATAGGAGAGAGATACAAGTTTATATGCATCAGGTTAGAAAAGTACAAAACAGAAAAAGAAAACTTAGAATTTGTGATGATCAAAAACAAGTTAATTGAGGTATTCAAAAACAAGTTAATTGAGGTATTCCTGGAATTCTGAATGGTGAAATATATTTAGAATTAAAACTCAGTCGGGTCACTTTTTGCCCATGTTGTGTGTCAAAGGGGTTAAGAGATAAGTCAGAATCCGTTGTTGAAGGAAGAAATCCAGCCAAAACAACACAAAGGCCTGTTGCTAGAAACGCATTGTGTGCTATACCACTGTTATCCTTTGGTACCGCCGCGCATGGCGTGCACTCCTTTCTTTCATTGTGCGTTGCATTTTTATAGAGGTTTTTAGACGTGCATAAAAGCTTAATGATTCTCAACTTTTTAGAGTCAGGAGCGGAGTTTCACCTGTACAATCAAATTGATCAAAAGTAGGGCTTTACTACTTTAGCACTACGTGGTAGAAGCTGACAAAGGCTGATATTAGCGTTTTTAGAATTGCAATGAACTATATAAATGTTCCCCTTCTCTTCATTCAACACAAATCACAGCAAGAGCTCCATGTCTGCGTTGACTGCATTTTCCCCTGTTATTTCCATTTAATCGCCTGCTTGCACATGCACCCCCACTCCACAGGCTCATCAGCTGTTTTGCCCGACACACACACTTTGCCATGGGGCGTTTTTGAAGTGCCGGCGCCTGTTGCGACGCATCTCAATGTTATCGGGCCTAATATTGTCTGTCTGAATGAACCTATAATCAACGTTGTCTGAAGTGCTCCGTTTAGCACGTTTGAATGGAATTGAGTTTCTGAGGAACAGCTTGGGTCCTTGCTGCTTCCTTTCAGCTGATGTAATTTACATACACTGCAACCGAAAATAGACTGGAAAACATTTTAAATGTTTATGTTTAAAACTATTCAATGTTTTTTGAATATTTTCTAACGGTGGCGTATAGAAATCCTGATGGCTGGTTTAAAAGGCAGTTTCTAAAAGTGGGCTGTCTCTATTTGTCCACAAATCTCACCTTTCAATTCATTCACAGCATCTATATGGCACCAAAATCTCACCTTTTACTACATGGGACTATTAAGGCCTTTACACACCTGCGTATGCTGTTTGATAACTGTGCATGTCAATATATGTTTTCTAACTGTTGCTTTTGTCATACATTTTTTTTAAGGTCAATTATTTTACCACCATCTGGTGTACCTAAGCACACAATTAAGAGGTTAGATCTATAAAGAACTTTTAGCTAACAATTTTGTGTTGAGTGCATTTAAGCTACTCAAGGAATGTATTTAGGACAGGAACATTTATAGAGAAACAGAAGTAGCTACAAATTTATGTTTGAGTTTATATTTTGCCAGCTGAATTAAAATGTTTACTGAATATAATTTTCTATATAAAACATATGTTTCTTTCCAGGGCTTGTATAAAGGCAAAACAGTAGTCTGTGAAAGGGTAACAAGGGTTTTTATTTGTCATTGTATGATATTCTTCTGTCTCAGTAAATGAATTGTAATCATAATGTGCCATATATTTTTAAAACATCAACAATACAACCACCTGCTTCTATACAGGATTTTTTTTTGCCGTTACGGAAAGTACTGCAATGAACCTAGCGTTGAGCGTTGTAGATCACGTGTCCTGTGCGGAGGGTCGGGTCTCAGCCGCGAGCCAGTTTCGCTTTTACCTTGCAAGCCAAAAAACTAGAGCCGGTCACTCAAAAAACCAAAAACACATGAAAAGGCACAGAAGGAGCAGATGCGTCTCCTCTTTTATGACAAAATAAAGTGTGTACTTGCCTCCATATGTCATCTTCAGCCTGTAAAGTTAAAGCAATAAACAAGATTCACATTACAGTCAAAAAGGGACGGTAGACTAAAAAAGGGGTGAAAAGCTGCTCTATCAGGATGACCAGGGACATGGCCTCTTTCCACTTTACTGCTGCTTGGCCTTTCAGGAAGGAGAACTGCTTGCCGCTGCACATCTTCAATAATATCTCTTTGCATACATAAAAAGGAGGATGGGGAGGTTCACAGGAAAGCCCACATTGTTTATGGTTGCAATATAGATTTTATACAGCTCCCAGGAAAAGGGAATTACGTCTTAAATTACAAAGATGTCTGTGTGAGTTGTCAGCAGCAGGAGTTATATGGGCCTGGTGGTTAGTGTGGCTGTTGGGCTGTGGGGGACACTGGGGAGCTGAAGGCTCCAGAATGGGGCTCAGCAGAGGCAGCCGACCTACAGTACGCAGAGTCAGCTCAAAATAACAAAGTTACTCAACCCCCCTGATGAAACAATGGCCCAGATGAGGCCAACGTGTGAAGTACAACAAAGCAGAGGAAGGTAGACAAACACAATAGACACAGACAGCATAGGCACACATACACACACTGCTTTGTTCGAGTGTGCATTCTAAGCCAAGCTCAAATCCACTCTTTCCAAGTCTAAAGTCTTTCCACAGCTCTTCTAGTTACATTTCAGCAACTGCAACAATTTAGACAAATATACTTGAAAAGCAAGCAGATATAACCTATACATACTTTATTTTGTTAATCAAACAATAATGCCTCAACAATAAGCCAATGAGAGATTGACCCATTGAATTCTTGATTGTTTAAAATGTTATTATTTTTGAAGTATGAAGACATTACAGGAGTAAAAAGCTAACGTTGGGCTATAAATGAACAACACCACAGTTGCAGGAGGGTGAGTATACATGGTGAGGCTGTAAAAGCCCACTTGTTAGTAGTTACACATCTAAGCTTGAAAAGTAACAAGAGGGATATTTACTGACATATAATATTGTTGACCAAAATGTTAAAATCTCTCAACGCAGTCCTTATTTCGGGCAACAATCAAAGAAACCGTTGACTTTGATACGAGGAAATCAGAGGTGCTAAAATGATGACCGGGATTTAGAACTTATTCCTGTAGCAAAGGAAAGTTGCTATAAGGATACATGCTCTATTGGGTATCTAGAAACTAGGACTAGGAACAATTTAGGTGTGTGTTGTGTAAGAATAGAGATAGAATGTGGATAAATCATGAGCAGTCTTAAAAATAGGCAAGCCAGCATTTGTGGATATTCATTTGTAATTTGTTCCCTTAAATTAATAATTCATACCTTCAAATTACTAAACTCGTTCTCTTTCCAATAAATAATTTGTATTCACAAATTACTTTATTGTGCCCTCAGATTATTAATTAATCCTATTCAATTGGGCTCATCTTGTTAAATTAGTATAGTAAGAACTGAAGTCAAAGTCTGTAGCTGCTGCTAGTCAGTTATGAAGGAGCATCCACCTCTTTCTCACACACTATATTTCTTCAATACATTTTCATCTTCTCTCCCCAGTGTCGTACTGTGCATGAATAAAAAAAGCACATGATAAAGGAAGCAAATATCAAAACGTATTGATAATATGCATATTCAGAATTAGAAAAAGTAACTCCCATCCCACTTCAACATACACACTAGGGCTGCAACAACGAATCTATGAAATCGATTATTAAAATAGTTGGCAACAAATTCCATTATCGATTCGTTGTGTCGCACGATTTTTACAGCACTCAATAAGTCGCGGAGATGTTTGAGTATAAAACAAGTTGAGTTGAGCGCAGAGCGACGCAACAGAAAAAAGCGCCAATCAGCTCTGAGACGCTTCACCGTTGGTGAATCTAACTGCTGCTGCTACTCTAGTAGCAGATGGAGTCTGTGTAAGTCACCGAGCTGTGTGAGCCTTCGGGTGATGTTATGAACCCGAACACAAGGGCGTTGGATGTTATGACGTGTGTGGGATTTCCACATTAACGTAGAAATAGCGGTTAATTCTTCCGTGGTGGATAGTGGAAATGATTTTTCCGCTGAGCAAAGCAACGGAGATAAGTCACGCCCCCTCACCAACGCGAATGGCGCAAATAAACCACAAATAGTCGGGCAAGTAAACTCACGCGAGTAAAGTATTGTCAGTTCTGTTTTTAATAAGGGTTCATACACATTTTGACCAATGGATGTCATTTCCATGACTTTAAACCAAATTTCAATGACCAAACATTTTGTAAAACTCTGTATATACATGAAAAAGTAAGAAGATGTAGTATTTAAAGTAACAATGAGAATTCCAAAGCATACAGTATATACACAGCGTAAATGCACACATGAATATAACAAATTTGCATTACTTTTCCAACACTTTTGGGATTTCATTTTTTTCAATGACTTTTCAAGTCCTGGAAATATCCATTTTAAAGTTTCACAACTTTTCCAGGTTTTCCATGACTGTATGAACCCTGTTTTAAATAAAGGGTTGAAAATTACAGGTTTTTTTTAATCGATTATAAAAATAACCATTAGTTGCAGCCCAAATACATAATCCACACCTTACACACCATGTGCATACTTTTTGTTGGGTTTATGTATTACTAATCCCTGATGATTTGCGTCAAGTTTCCCCCCAAAAATGACATTTTACAAGATTACATTTTAAAACATAATGATAACTTTAAAATCCGCCTTCACTCATTAGAGTGCATCATAATGCATCTCAGATGAGCCAAGCAGGACTGTGCTGCCCACCGTTTGCTAACAGCGAACATTACTACTCCTGTAACATCATCAGATTTCTTTAGCGTTTGTTGCATGTTGCAATAACATAACGATGAACCTTCCAGGTGCTCAGGACTCGAGGTGTTCAGGCCGTAAATCCCCACTGGGGGAATCAGTGGTAGAAAAGTTTCTTTATTGCTGCTGTACAGGACTGTTTGGTATAACGTTTCCCGTAACATTACAGCGTGAGAGTCCTGATCCTGAGACAGTAGAAGTGATATTAATCACACAGGCAGCCCCCATGAAATGCCAGTTCTAACTGGCCTGTGAATGAGGAGGCTTTGCTAAACTCCTTAGGGAACCGGATTTAAGCTGAAAAGGCAAAAAGAGTGCCAAAAGGTGAAACACATCCTTCCAAATGCTCTGGATCCTTGCTTAAAGGTTACAGGGGAAGGATGTAGCAGCACTTTACAGTTCCCAGGAAGAAAAAAAAGCAAAGGTTCACCAAGAATATTGATCAATAACAATCCAATAACCTCCAGTCCTCAGTCCACAATCATGTCTCTTTGTAGATATCTCTAGACAGGATGCTGCATCCCATTCTTTATCAAATACATCATTCAAATACACACAGAGTGTGTCATTTATATTCTCATTTATTGAGACAGAAGAATATTCATTATTAATTTCAAGAATGTTGAATTATTGAGTATAGAGAATGTTATGCAGCGCTTAGAATGGAAGTGGAAAAGTGGGAATAATCTACATATTGGATGTTTTTTTGTTATGCTGCTGTTCTTTTGGACATTACCCATGAGGAAAACAGATTTGCAGAAGGAACAGTAAATGTAAGTACTCATTTTATCTACACGCTTAAACATCTTAGTTCAAGTGTGCGCCTTCCAAGAAACCAGAGAGTATAATTTATGATGAGACTCTTTGCAGATGATACAATGTGAATGCGCCTGCTCATGGTGCTGAAGCCGAAGACTTCCAGACACATCAGACAGTGCAACCCTTCGTTGTCTTTATGTTAAAGTTCATATTTAACACAGCGATTAGGGTGCGTGTGAAGTGTTCTCATGCAGGGGAGGGGGATGCAGCACCAATATGATGATGAGACCCCCCTTTCGTAGAGCCCTTCTGTGCCCGTGATGTTAAGGCTCAGAGATTGACAACGTGACAGTGACGTTAACAAGCCCCCGCCAAGGGGACCAACTCAGTGGCCCTTAACAGCCTGTCGTTAGTCTTATTATGGGACATATGGTTTAAATCACAGCTCTAGGATATACTGTAGATCTCTGGTGCCCCGACACAAACACGGTTCAAATGTCTCACCACAATTCATGATCCAATACAATTAACATACACAGGATGAGGCAGACACATTCCTCAAACATGGAATACTCAATGTGACGTGTCGACCTCAGACGGCTGACTAAACATGAAGGCGCTTTTAATGTGCAGAGAAAATGCACATTTAACTAATTATGTTCACCTTCCAGTACATTACAGCTCTGTAATGTAACGTTCTACGGAGTTTTGGATTACAATACCATCCTTGTTATTTCATCTATTTCTAAAAGCACCTGCTAGATGACGAACAGGGGATGAGCCAGGTCAGAAAGATTCATCCTCTGAAGGACATCACTATCTGTACAAAAGTTCAAGGCAGTTTTGTAATCCCACAGACGACCATTGCATCCCCAGTCATTCTGCTAGCATTTAATTCATATCAATATTGCTATTTCAGGAATGTATTGCTCACTGGACTAAAGATGGGAGGGCAAAACATCTTGAATATGCTTGTGTCAATTTAACATTAACATTTTAAGAGAAAATGAAAGTTTCGCAAAAGTGAGGGTTATCTTGTTTGACACTTTATTTCAGTAGCAATCTTGTTGAAGCCTTTTGGAGCTTGATTATTGGGCTCCCTGTCTTCAGCATAATTGCTGGAGTTTAAAAAAAAAAAAGCTGTAATATATCGTAATGCGGCACCAGTGTGTATTTTGCTGCATGCTGCTTTGTTTTGACATAAGATGTGAAGCGACAAGTAGACATACATAAATGTGTTGGTGTTTGTTGGAGCCTCCTTAAAACTAAAATATGAAGCATTTCCTCTTGTTTATCTATTCAACTCTGGCCACTTGGAGTGACAGCACTGCTGTGGATGGACTACATAAACATCATGACAGGCAGGAGATTAAAAAAGAGAGAACTACAACATTTCTGAGGACAGCCTACTTTGTGAGTCAGAGAAAAGGTCATTGACAGAGTTTAAGCCTTGTTCACTTCGTGCAACACTAATTAGCAGAGAGACCTCTGCCCTAATTAGTCATCTAATTTGGGCATTCCAGACAAAGCTATTTGAGGACATAAGGAGAACATAATTGGTTGTTAAGCAGGGGAGGCCAGAAAAGCTGAGTCATCACTTTGTCTTCAACTTCTCCAAGCAAAATTGCTTCATTTCCTTGATACCGACCGAGGTTGTGTTTGAAAATTGATATTAAGGTTGACATAAAATTGAGGATGTACAACATTCACACTGTATAGTATGTGGTTTTGTTGTGCGCGAGAAAAGCTTGGATGTATATACTACATTAACAAGACTTTCTGAGTATGAGATGCAAGCTTACAGCACGATACTCAACTGCCCGATAATGCACAACATCTGTGTGCATTGAGACCGTCCTTCAGTCATTTGAGATTTGGAGGATTAATATGTCACTTGATAAAGTTTTAATAGGTTTTCATGTGCCAAAGTAACAGTTTATACTCCCAGTATCTGGTCGGGTTTCATTTGACAGCATTGCAAAGAGAACCAATGGAAAAAATAAATACAAATTGAGCCTGTAAAAACATTCTCATAGCAAAAACTGAATTCAGCATGGTCTGACTCATTTGGCATCACAAGCTGCCCTTATTCACAAATAAGCGACATGTACTCATCTTCAAACAAAACCTCCTGTTATAAGCAATCAACATTTAGCTCTCAAACAAAAACAATGCTTTCTCGAACAGGTGGTCAAACTATATAGTGACAAAGTGTGCGGTAATGATCACACATGGTTATGTGGCAACCGATGTCCTCAGTGATTCCATGACTTTAGGTTTGTTTTATTTTGGTTTGTTTGAACTCTATTTCTCAATGACAAGGGCCGCAAATCCTTTTCAAAAGAAATTGTAATCTACTTGTGTTGCCTTCAGGGGCAGCGGTAAGGAACAGACAGCCTGGTATAAAAATGTATACGGGCAATAATAACCTCTAAACGTTTAACTTTCAGATTATTGAGTTTTCTACATTGAGTCATAATCTTTCAAGGGATCAAAAGAATGCATTTTTCCCCCCACTACTAACATTTCAGAGATTGCCACATAGCCACAGGGTACCTTGAGATCAGTCCGGCAAACAATACAAAATCAAACAGAATCGTTAATTTCGTTGTTATTATGCAATACATACTAATTGAGTGCTGCTCCATACTCGGAAACCCAATCAATCCCACTTTACTCTCATCTATTCTTACATTAACCCTATGCTGCGATACTTACATTTCAAAGTGTCCAACATAACACCAAGGTGTCAACAGATGGAATCATGTGTCAGCTGACATCAGTGAAGCGTAGCGGGGCAATATTGTGCTGTATGTCGATGTGATGGGACTCCTGTGACCTGGGGAGATGGGCACGGACAGGCCATAGCACTTCTAGCTGGGTAATAAATCACAGGGATGACAGGAATAGTGGCCTTTGCATTATGACACACTTACTCAACACATGTGCAGACAACGCAACAACCAGTCATGCACTACATGAGGCAAACAATTTCCCCATGCACTTTAGCAACTTATTTACTATTGGGAGCATAGAGGTACACTTATCGATATCATCATAATGACTAGTGCCTCATCAACATCATTCATCATTTTTTCATTGTAAATTATATGGTTTTAGCTCTTTTGTCAATTGAAAGACAATAACCTGGTAGTTCATAAGAATTTCATCAGCCCGAAACTCCTAATGTTGCAATATGTGGTTGGTGTCATGATTGATATCGCACACAAAACAAATCAATAAGCCTAAGCATCACATTCCCTAAGATACCCAATCTAATCAAAGCTATCAATCCTGCACGTCTAGCATGGTCTATAGTCATTACCTGCCTGCAGAGCTGAAGGCTATTAGAGCTGGAGCTACCTCGTGAGCTGAGCAGAGTACCTTGAACATTAGTGTAGTCAAACACCCTCAGCTCAGCAGGATGAATAAATGGCAGGATTGTGGAGCCAGCAAAGCATGATCACACTAATGGGCCATGGTAAATGGACCAGCTATGGGTAGTATGGGCTGACTGGCCTGCTCTGTGATCCAGAGACACGCCCATTTCACGGTGTCTGCCTGGGACCTGGCCGCACTTACTCACTGAGATGGAGAGCTTCATGTACGGGCCCACATTTCAAGTTGGGTTTGTCTGGAGGTGCCGGGACAATCATTGGAGACAAAGGGAAGCTGTCTGTACCTGTTAAGTTATGGGATGACTGACACAGCTATGGAAGGGGAAATCTGTCTTCACTGACCCTTGAATACTTGGCTCTTCTCACCGTCGTCTGCTCACCTGCAGAGCCAGCCAGGGGTATAGCTAGCTTGGTGGACACCATCCATTTCAGCAATCTGATTACAACAAATGTAAAAAGGATGATTGGATGTTGTTCAGAATTATTAAATCAGGGTTCCTACTAGGGCTGCAACAACGAATCAATAAAATCGATAAAAATCTATTATTAAAATAGTTGTCAACGAATTTCATTATCGATTCGTTGTGTCGCGATTATTACGGCACTCAATAAATCGCGGAGTACAAAAAAAGTTGAGTTGAGCGCAGAGCGGCGCAGGAGAAACAAGAGCGTAGCAGAGGGAGAGGAGAGACGGAACGCTGCGTTGTGAGAGCCAATCAGCGCTGAGCTGCTCCAGTGTTGGTGAATCTAATTGGCTGCTGCTGCTCTCGTGGCGCTGGAAGCGGAAGTCATTCACGTAGTCAGAGTGCCATTCACGGAGCTGTGTGCGCCTACGGGTGATGTTATTAACCCAGACACCAGGGCGTTAGATGTTACGACGTGTGTGGCATTTCCACAAGAAGTATAACGTAGAAAAAGTGGTTAATTATTCTGTGGCGGATGGCGGAAAATATTTTTCCACGGGGAAAGGCAACGGAGATAAGCCACGCCCCCTCAACGACTCGTATGAGACGATTAAACCACAGTCAGGCAAGTAAAAGCGCTGTCAGGTCTGTTTGTGACAGGGTGCATACACATGCTGACCAATGGATCTCCAGGACCTTTCCATAACTTTAAACTACATTTCCATGATTAAACATTTTGTGAAAAATCTGTGTCGACATAAAAAAGTGAGAAGAAATAGTATTTAATCTCACAATGAGAATTCCAAATCATACCGTATATACCGTGTAAATTAACATTTGAATAAAACACATCTCCGTTACTTTTCCAATAATGTTGGATTTTTTTTATTATTATTACTTTTCCAGGCCTGGAAATAGCCATTTAAAAATTCCATGACTTTTCCATGTTTTTCATGACTGTACAAACTCTGTTTTGAATAAAGGGTTGAAAATTATAGTTTTTTAGTTTTTTATCCGATTAATCGAAAAAAATAATCAACAGATTAATCGATTATCAAAACAATCGTTAGTTGCAGCCCTAGTTCCTACAGTTTAAACGTTATAGTTTGCTGAAGTTAGATTGAAGATGTTTATTTTGCCATTCGGAATTAAATTCAAGAACAATAATACAGTTGCCAAAATTGAAGAAAAATAAGATATTAATAATTTTAAATTAGGGATTATTTGGTCCATATTTCTATTATAACATGTCGTTGCTAACAGATAGTGTGTGTGCTTTGAGTGACTGCAAACTAAATGATGTGAGTGTATTTATTTTCTCTTTATCTGCAGACCTTCATGTGAGTAGAATTCGGTAAATATTTTTTTTAATAGATAATAGTAATTTGAGAATTGAGATCGCAGGTTAGAAAAAAGAAATGTTTTAAGGATCCACGGGAATCTTGTTTGACATGCAGTAGAGTATTCATGTATTAATGTATTTCAATTAGGACTGTCAATCGATTAAAAAAAAGTAACTAATTAATCGCACATTTTAAAATTAATTAATCGCGATTAATCGCAATTAAAAGTTAAAAGTTCATTCTTTTTAAAGACCAAACTTCACACAGAGCTGTGTTTTCAAAGAGGCTCCTACTTATAAAGTGCCAGCGAGGTATTTAATATTGTGGATGATAAATTGTTTCTTCAGTGAAACATCCAGATTAGTAAAAAAAAAAAAGTATATTGAGACCCCATTGGTCCTGTCATCTTTAACACTGAACAGCAGCAGAACCAGTGGCCTTGGTAACTGACTGACATTCAAATATGTCCTGTTCACCCTCTGGAGGCTGGGCTCATTTTCTCCATTTTACAAAAAAAAAATTCACCTTTAAAAGGCGTTTGCATGTGACACATACCCACGTGTTATACATCAAACATTCCAGAACAATCTCAGCTCTCTATTCAATGAGGCTCAGTTGTCCTCGTGCCGTGTTCTCTGCTCTCTGACTGACAGGCTGCTATAGAGCCTCACCTGTGAGGTGGGAGGTCCTTTGTGATTTACTGAGGGTTGTTGTATTTTTCCCAAAATGTTGACAGACAAACGGATTGACCAATCACGTTGAAGGTTTCGTGTGATGAGTTCTTTCCGCGCCGCGTCACCCGACACGTCGCCCCTCGGTTCCTCTGTGTATCAGAGGGGGAGACGGGAGGAAGGAGGAGCAGGAGGAAACCCGACTGATTCATCCACGAGTTAAACTGATTTCTGCTCCTTATTTTCGCCGAGAAATAATTGTTTTAAACACGGAAACAGTGTTAAACCGCACTGCCGCGGTTTGACACTCGGTTTGAGTGTAAAAACTTCAACGAACACCGGAAGTAAACATAGTTGCGTTAATTGCGTTAAAATATTTTAGTGCGTTAACGTGGCCAAATTAATCGCATAGATTAACGCGTTAACGCTGACAGCCCTAATTTCAATATAATATGAATTAAGAAAAGTGAAGTTTGCAATGATCTATTTAGCAAGTGTCATATGACATACATTTTCATTTTATAAACACATTTATATTGATAAATTATCTCCCAATTAGTTATTTAATTCACAAATGATATAAGTGTTGCTATACCAACATATTCCTTTCAATAGAATTTTTTTTTAAAAACCGTTTTTACTATTAAGACATGAAATGTTTTGTAAATGTGTGCCTCTTCGATCAGAGTTAGACATTCCGTGCAGCGGGAGTTGTTTTTTTCTTCCTTCATATCCCAACGGAAAATACAAGAAAATAATGGGTGTAAATCAAGCAATGTCTCACTGTCGCCTGAAGCACTGCCTCTTATCCGAACAAGCTCATGACATTAACTGCAGCTGACGAGTGCAGAAAGCTGAGCTAGCCTTCTTCTGCTATTAAGGGCCGATAGAAAACATCCAGCTGAAGGAGGGAGAGGTCAGACGTCAGTGGCGGTCAAGTTGATCATGTTGCATGGGATGCCTCACAGTGTGTCTTCCTCTTTGGATAAATATGTTTTTCAAAACTAGTTTGAGTCCTGAGAATAAAGTGTATCATTCTTTATATATTAACAATAAATAACTATTCTCATGTACTACGGTCAAATAACAGCTAAAAAATGACAGAAGTTGTATGTCATCTTTGTACTGTGGGAGGAAGCCGCAGCATCCAGAAAAGAAACCCATGCAGAGAGAGGGAGAACGTGCAAACGGGCAAAAAGTTGAAATTGAAATAACGTGTGCCAGAGTCGTGTTGTGGCTTCAAACAAATTACCAATTTAATAGAGATGTGGACATTTCTTGGTTCCAAGATGCGAACATGGACAATTTTGCATCACTCTTGTTGAGCTGAAAAATGTACATGCAGGCTCAAATTCAACCATGGTGTCATTCTGCAGTGACTTAAACTAAGTAGATAAGCTATAAGTAAGGGGTCTGCTAGCCATTCATTCACGTGCTGTAAAATACAATGAGCATTCGAGAAGTGCCTCGTCTTGGAGCTGCTGTTCGAAAACCATATTTGTGTAGATTACATCACACTTGAAACCCACTGCAGACAAAGTAAGCTTTCTGTTTTTGTAATGCTTATGAGTTGGTTCACACAGTTAGTGGTATTGACATTTTCTTTGCTTTTATATATTATACACGAGTGTAGTCTGCTTTTTGAGAGCACCTTCGAGATAAGAGACTTCAGATTAATTGGATTGCTTGTATCAATTGATGAAAATGTGCAGAAATGTAGAAAATTAGGGATGCAAAAAAGCATCTTCCCCACCAGCGAAGTCAGTGACATCACTCTTTGTGGATATCAGAATCAGAATCAGTTTTATTGGCCAAGTAGTTTGCACAACAAGGAATTTGTCTTGGTAAAGTGTCTCTGTGCTTACACAAAATGTACATTACAACACAATACAATACAGAACAAACAAAAACAAACAGTGCAACGGTCTAAGAAGTATTAGAAAGTGACTTAAAGTATATACAAGAAGAAGTGGAGAGTGCGAGAAAAGAACGGATACATATATATGCTACAGTGGGTTATTGTTTAGTAGTGAGAGAGCGAGGGGGAAGAAACTGTTTTTGTGTCTCGAGGTTTTCGCGAGCAGTGATCTGTAGCGTCTGCCAGAGGGGAGGAGTTTGAATAGTTTGTGTCCGGGGTGGGAGGGGTCTGCAGTGATTTTTCCTGACCGTTTCCTGACTGGAGGTGTACAGGTCTTGGATGGTGGGCAGGTTGGCACCGATGATCTTCTCTGCAGACCTGACTGTCCGTTGGAGTCTGTTCTGGTCTAGTTTGGTGGCCGATCCAAACCAGACAGTGATTGAAGTGCACAGAACAGACTCTATAACAGCGGTGTAAAACATGACCAGCAGCTCCTGAGGCAGGTTGTACTTCCTAAGCTGGCGCAGGAAGTACAACCTCTGCTGGGCCTTCTTGATGATTTTGTTGACGTTAGGTTCCCACTTCAGGTTCCGGGAGATTGTGGTTCACAGAAACCTGAAGGATTCCACAGCCAACACAGTGTTATTGAGTATTGTGAGGGGGGGCAGTGCTGGGGGGCTCCTCCTGAAGTCCACTGTCATCTCCACAGTCTTAAGCGTGTTCAGCTCTAGGTTGTTGCGACCGCACCACAGGACCAGCTGCTCAACTTCCCGCCTATATGCAGACTCGTCATCATCACGGATGAGGCCGATGACTGATGTGTCGTCTGCAAATTTTAGGAGTTGAACAGATGGGTCTCCTGAGGTGCAGTCGTTGGTGTAGAGGGAGAAGAGCAGTGGGGAGAGCACGCATCCCTGAGGTGCACCAGTGCTGACTGACCGGGTGCTGGATATTGTTTCTCCCAGCCTCACCTGCTGCTTCCTGTCCATCAGGAAGTTTGTAATCCACTGACAGGTGGAGGCCGGCACAGTGAGCTGGGTGAGTTTGGTGAGGAGGACTTCTGGGATGATGGTGTTGAACGCTGAGCTGAAGTCCACGAACAGCATCCTTGCGTCGGTCCCTGGGGAGTCAAGGTGTTGCAGGATGGAGTGCAGCCCCATGTTGACTGCATCATCCACTGACCTGTTTGCCCGGTAGGCAAACTGCAGAGGGTCCAGCAGGGGGCCTGTGATGCCCTTCAGATGGGTCAATACCAGTCTCTCAAAGGACTTCATGACCACAGACATCAGGGCGACGGGCCTGTAGATAGATAGATAGATAGATATATACTTTATTAATCCCCAAGGGGAAATTTGTCGAGCCAGTAGCAGCAACACACAAGAATAAAAATAAAAATAAAAATAAAAAACACAAATATAAGAAGGGTTAGGGTGATCTGGCAAGAGGTGAACTGTTGTAGAGCCTCATAGCCGTCGGCAGGAATGTTCTCCTGTATCTGTCCTTGTGGCAGCGGAGCGTGAGGAGACGTTTGGAGAAAGTACTCCTCTGTCCCTGTAGGAGGTGGTGGAGAGGGTGGTCCGGGTTGTCCAATATGGACACCAGTTTCTTCAACGTCCTCCTCTCCACCACCTGTTCCAGGTGCTCCAGCTGGCAGCCGATGATGGAGCCAGCCTTCCTAACCAGTTTGTTAAGACGGCTGGTGTCACCCCGATGCTGCTCCCCAGCAGACAATGGCAAAGTGCAGCACACTGGCCACAACCGACTGGTAGAATAACTCCAGCATCTTGCTGCACACGTTGAAGGATCAAGCTTTCTCAGGAAAAGAGTCGACTCATCCCTTCTTGTACACAGCGTTGATGTTGGCCTTCCAGTTCAGTCGGCTGTCGATGGAGACGCCCAGGTACTTGTACCTCCACCATGTCCACGTCCACTCCCAGGACACTCAGAGGTGTAGGAGCTGTCGCCTTCCTCCTGAAGTCCACCACCATCTCTCTGGTCTTGGCCACGCTCAGTCAAGGTGGTTCTCATCGCCCACTTTACAAAGTCACTCACCACTGCCCTGTACTCCTCCTCCCGTCCATCCCTAATACACCCGACCACTGCAGAATCATCAGAGTACTTCTGCAGATGGCATGACTCCGTGTTGTACTGGAAGTCACTGGTGTACAGGGTGAAGAGGAAGGGAGACAGAACAGTTCCCTGTGGGCTCCAACATCACTGACCACCAGACAGCACACGGCCCATTCTGACAAACTGTGGTCTGCCTGTGAGGTAGTCAGTGATCCAGGAGATGGTGGACGCCCACACCGACCACCCGCAGCTTCTCACTCAGCAGCAGTGGCTGGATGGTGTTAAATGCACTGGAGAAGTCAAAGAAAGTGACTCTCACAGAGACACCGGTTCCATCCAGGTGCGACTGAGCTCTGCAGCAGGTAGATGATGGCGCGGTCCACTCCCACATGAGGCTGGTAAGCAAATTGCAGAGGGTCCAGCGACGATTTCACCTGCGGCCGGAGGTGGGCCAAGACCAGCTCCAGCACCTTCATCACATGGGAGGTGAGGGCGACCGGTCGGTAGTCGTTGAGGCCAGATGGTGTTGACTTCTTGGGACAGGGACCAGGCACGACGCCTTCCACAGCACTGACTTCCCCAGCCTCAGGCTGAGGTTGAAGAGGCGCTGCAGGACACCAGACAGCTGGGTGGCGCAGGTCTTTAGGACCCTGGGGCTGATGCCATCAGGACCTTCAGCTCTGCGCTGGTGTAGTTTCTCCAGCTGTCTTCTCACCTGGTCAGTCGTCACAGAGAGAGGGTGGAGGAGCCCATTGTTATTGAGGGCTCGGTGGATGTGCAGCTCAGCAGGGGGGACAGAGGGGAGGAGGTGTTTGGGAGGTGTGATGTGGAGGAGACAGGAGAGGGCTGTGAACTGAACCTATTGAAAAACAGTTCAGCTCGTTGGCCCTCTCCAGGAGCCCTGGCTGTCTCCCTCCCACCTTGAAGCCAGTTATCTGCTTCATGCCAGACCACACCTCCCTTGTGTTGTTCAGCTGGAGTTTGGCCTCCAGCTTCCTCCTGTAGGAGTCCTTGCCTCCTGAGCTTCACCTTTAGGTTGCGCTGGGCTTTCTCAGCTCATCCCTGTCTCCAGACCTGAAAGCAGCTTTCATGTTAAGAAGCGCCTTCAGGTCCCTGGTGATCCAGGGCTTGTTGTTGGGGAAGCAGCGCACAGTCCGTGATGGGATGGTGGTGTGTTCACAGAACTTGATGTATTCCGTGATGCAGTCGGTCATACTGTTGATGTCCTCCCGTGCGGTCCACACAACACATCCCAGTCCGTTGACTCAAGCAGTCCTGTAGAGCGTCGTTAGCCTCCAGAGACCACCTCCTCACAGTCCTGGTGGTCACCGCAGCCTCTTCACCAGAGGAACATACCTGGGTGTCAGCCGGACCAGGTCATGATCAGACCTGCCGAGGGGAAGGGCAGTGGCGCTGTATGCGTCCTTAGTATTAGCATACAGCAAGTCCAGAGTTTTATTGTTCCTTGTTGGGCAGTCTATGTATTGATGGAAGGTTGGCAGAGCTTTTTCCAATGTGGTGTGGTTAAAGTCACCAGTGATAGCCATGAATGCTCCAGGCTGATGATTCAGCAGAGCAGACACAGTGGAGTGGATGGTGTCCACAGCTTCCTCAGCGTCAGCTGATCGCCGTACACGACGATAACCACAATGGCGGACGTGAACTCTCTCGGCAAATAGTACGGGCGCATCCCCACGGCCAACAGTTCAATGTTCTACAGAAGCGCTCCTTCACGCACACATGGTCCGGTGGCACCACCGCTCATTCACATAAACAGCGATCCCGCCTCTTCTTACCGCTCTGTGTAGCCTCTGTCAGCCCGAACAGTCCTGAAGCCGGGCAAAGACGCTGCTGTGATCCGGATAGTCCGCGTGTAGCCACGTCTCAGTGAAGCACAAGAGGCTGCTCTCACGGAAGATCCTCTCAGACATTACCAGCGCCGAGCTCATCCGTCTTATTGGCCAAAGACCTCCGTTCACGTTATGATCGACGGTACCGAGGGTTTGTATCTCCTCGTTTTAGCCCTCCGCTTGACACCCGATCTGCAACCGCGAGCCCTCCTCCGTAGCTCCAGCGGGATCACAGGTCTTTCTCCAGGCAGAAGCTTCGGCCTGCACAGCGCGATCAGCTGAGCACGCGAGTAGACGACGGTCCCCGTCATTGTTTTGCTGTGGCTCTCCGATATTCACGACAAAGTGAACAAAAGCCACAGTAGAATTATCGAAAAAAGTAGTTATGGTCCAGTGTCCGACCGTAACTAAGACAAACGTGAAAGAAAAGAAAAAGAAAAAGAGAGGAAAAGTGCAAAAAAAGACAATAAAATAAAAGCAAAACGCCACTACTGAAACAAGCAGCCGTTGGCACAGCGCCATTTTACTTTACATTCAGTCCAGTGATGGAGGATGTTTTGGGAACCGGGATGATGGTGGAGCGTTTGAAGCAGGAGGGGACTTCACACAGCTCCAGAGATCTGTTGAAGATCCGTGTGAAGATGGGGGCCAGCTGATCAGACAGGAGGGTGACACACCGTCTGGGCCTGCTGCCTTCCTCGTCTTCGACCATCGACAATGCGTCTGACAGACCTGTTGCTTCCGGTGGCCTTAACCTGAGGTGGAACCTCTACAACCCGCCCCTCGACCTTTACAAAGACAGGTGATTGGGATGAAAGCTCACTTTATGACAACTAAAACATTTAAAGAAATGTCAAGACATACAATTAAACATCCATGGTTTTATTGTGAAATAAACGCATTGCTTGGTATGTGCGTAGGGAACAAACAGTCTCCTTTTTTTAAAATTCAAAATCCATAGCCGAGTTTACAAAAAAGTGAGCTGCTTTTAATATAATTTTGCCAACAAATACAGTTTTAGATTGTGTTAAATTGACTATGAACTAAGTAGCAACACAAGTCAAAACAAACACAAAGGATACAGACCCAATATATACTCTCAAACAAACCCTTCGTGTCTTTTCGCCATAAGATATATTAACACTGCTGGTGTGAGAGAACTGTGATGTCAAAATAAAAAAATTAAAGAACATGGACTGTAACGCCCTGTTTCATTTCTCCTGTTTCTCCTCTGTTTCTCCTCTGTCTCCTGTCGCCTGTGTTCTGTGTCTCCTCTATATCTCCTTTGTTTCTCCTCTGTGTCTCTTCTGTCTTGATTGGTTAATTCCCTTCACCTGGCCTCAGCCACGCCTCTGTCTCCTTGATTGTTTAATGCTCTTCACCTGCCCTCAGCCACTCCTGTCTCCCTGATTGCATCATGCCGTACACCTGTTTTCACCCCTATATATTGTGCCAGTCTTTCCCTTGTCTCCTGTTGGTTTGTTGTCTTATCTTAGTCTCGTAGTGTCTCTGTTTCGATGTCTCGTTCGCCGTCTTTGTTCGTGTGGTGATTATAGTGTTTGTTGTAGTTGCTTTCAAGTAGTGATGGTGAGATGAAGCCTCATGAGGCATCGAACCACTTCAGCCAATTGGTTCGAGAAAGGGTTCATTTCTCAAAGCTTCATGTGCACACAAAACCACCTACTGGCCAAGTGTATAATCACAGGCAGCTGTTTCTGAACCACATAATGTGATGCATTGAATGTTTGTGTCTGTTATGGCTGTTGGGAATGACTATGAATTACAAAAATGTATGACCAAATAATTTCTGTACATAAATTATCACATGTGCATAATAAAATATTTTTAGAATGTATTCTGTGTGTTTACATTTTCCCAAAATGGTAGTATCATATGATATGGCAGATTGTTTAATAATGTTATTATTTCACTTTAGGAAAATGGCATGGGCTTAAGCAGGCAGAGGACAGTGAACGTGTGTGTGTGTAACTAGGAAGAGGGGACTGAATATGCTTGTGTAACTTGGACAGTGATGTACAGGACAAGGGACATTTTATTCATTTTTATTCCGAAATAACAGTTTCTCAACAGTTCCATCTTATCACCTATCCTTCTCTCCTAACTCTCCAAACTATCTCTCTCTCTCTCTCTAAACTCTCCAAACTCTCAACCAACAACCCACATGTTGAATGGAGCCTGAGGGGTTTATATTGCTGTCAAACCTGCCGGCAAAATCTGAACCACTTCCCGAAGCAGTCACGTGGTACAGCCGGGCAGCGAGGCTTCGGACGTCATCATTTTTGGCTCCTCCCCTAAATAAAGCAAGCCTCGATACGCGCATCAAGGAAACGCCCCCTCCATTACTCGACGCACGCTTTGAAGCGTCGGCACATCTCGTAACAACACTACTTTTTCGGAAGTAGAGTGTTTTTTTATTCACTCAAACCTGGAGTCCAGCCTGTCTCTCTGCACCTGAGCCTCACCCCGTGACAAACCCGTGACATGCACTTATCTTAGGACCTAAAAATGGCAAATATATTGTCTGCAAGAATAGACAGATATATTTTAAATGACACATTGTCATCTAGTCACTGATTGGTTGAAAAGGCAGTCACTCAGTTTTACAATCTGTACGAATAAACCAAGCTGCGTTAGAGATCAGTGGATTCACATCGTCTCGTAAACCACCTTTCAAAAGAATTGTGCTGTACCTGCGGAGATGACACCAGACCACTTACACTTACAGTATACCTTAGTGACAAGCCTGCAAGACTGAGCCAATCAACTTAGGAAGCAAACACTTGATGTAGAAGGTAAAAGGCCAAACTCTGAACCCTGTAAATGACAAATACCAATGTAGCGGTAAATGAATGCAGAAGGAAACACTACGTTATTGTACTGTGACATCTATACATCTATTAGAAAGGTCAAAGTGGCTTTTAGATAGTATTAATCACAGAGGCAGATAAAAATACGAGCACGGTGACAGTGAATAAAGCTTCCTCTTCTCCCTCTCTGTGTCTTCTGACTGAGTCTCATTTGTCCCTTTTACTCCCAAAAATACTTTTCATAGGGATGTCTTTCACGGGGGTGTATCTCTTGCTCACACTGTTAATCAAGGTGTTATTTTTCCTCTTTTCTGTGTGGGCGCTTTAATTACTTTTCCCACTGGCTGTGCTTCTGTTGTTTGTTTTCTTGACATGTGGGCCATTAAAGGGAACTTTTACTGTTTTTTTGGTTCCTCCCTCATATATATCTAGTTTTATGAATACATATCTTGCATACAGAGTTTTGGTGATGTGCTTAGGTGTAAAAATCGCGAAAATTGTGATGACAATGGAGTTTTTATCAAAAAGTAGATTTGCCTCATCTCCCCAAATTTGAAACTCTTGCAGACTTTTGGTAATATTGCACCAAATACTTTGGTGTGTGTTACCAGCATAATTATATACATCATTCTCAATGACCAAGCCTTTTGGCATGTGATTCATAGCTCTCTCACAGAAGACCACTCACCACCCCCTTTCCCCACATTATTACTATTATTATCATTACTAAGCTTTTTCCAAAAGCTCTTATACAAGCTTGACGGATGACTGAGTTTGTGTATTTACCTTTGGTGCAAGTGGTAAGATTGGCTTTCAAGGAGGTGTAAAACCAAAACCCAATTACAGCAGCACAAGTGACGTAAGAATTAGGAGGGAATAAATAATAATACAAATTTAAAATCCAGCTGCACTCAAACAAGACAGACACTGAATTATAGCAATATGAAGAGTTGAATTCTCCTTCTGGTCTTTATGGCATGTTTACCCATTACTATGGCCATGCATGTGTTACTTTTTTCCTAAATTTGTGAAACTCTTTATTAGGCTGCTCCATTACCCGCTTAGGACTCTCAAGCTGATCCAGAATGCTGCATCACTGGTGTACTGACAACAACTAGGAAAAGCTCTGGCTCCCTGTAAAATACAGGATTCGATTTAAAATCTTCCTCCTCATCCACAAAGCCCTAAATGGTGAGTAACCATGAAGAGCTCACAGTACCCTATTATCCAGTAATAGCACTTCCATCCCAGAATGCAGGGTTGCTTGTGGTTCTCGAGTCTCTTACAGTAGAATGGGAGCTACATGTAGCCTTCAGCTATCCAGCTCCTTTACTGTGGAACCAGCTAAGTGCTGATGACTTTCCTCTTTAAAAAGCCTCATAGCTATAGCTGGCTCATGGGATGCCTTGGACCAGCCTCCATGCTGCTCTAGGTATAGACTGCCAGGGGACTTCTATACTGTGCTCCTCTTTCCTCCTCTCTCCTCCTCTCCATCTCCATATGCAACATCATGTCCTATAAATGCATGTTGGTAACTTGACTAAGTCTTTGTACTTTCTTGTCACTCAGGTATCCAGATGAGTAACACCTGGATTGTGATTGCGCCTGCTGCCATGGCCCTGATGACACCCATCACTCATATTCTTTATTCTTTTTACTAATATTATTACAATCATTCTATCTGCTGCTTCCATTAGTCATGTTAATAGTCATATTGCTATTATTTATGTTCTATTGTATTCTACTATTATATTTATGATCATTATAGCTGCTGTGATATTATTGTTGCTGTGAATCTCTCTCTCTCTCTCTCTCTCGACAACAAAGCAGATGGCTGCCAGCCCAGAGCTCCATTCTTCCTGGGTTTCTAACCATTAGTCACCCAGTGATTGTCTTTGGGCGAATGTTGGGTCCCTGTATAATATAGTATGGTCTAGATCTGCTTGAGATAACTTCAGTTATGATTTGATGCTATATGAATAGATTGAATTGTAATTAGCATTATGTATTAGTATTATGCGAGAGGAGGAACATGGCAGTAAAAGGGGAGAGGGGGCATCACACTCAGGTAAAAGCCATGGTCTGCTATCAGAAATGATATCCATAATGTATAAACTAAACAAGCAATGCACTTTGGCCCTCCCATTGTTCTTGTGCCCTTATCTTTTCATGGGTGCAAGGAGGTGGAACAGGAGCACAAAGCCAGCAGAGACAGATCCCCAAACAGACCAGATGGTAATGACCCGGCCAAATGTGGGTTTCTGCATCGGCCACACACATATCTCCTAATTACAAATAGCTCATTCATTTCCAAACAAAAACTGCTTGTTTTAAGGCATTCACTATATAATCACAATGTTGCAGGAAATCCACGAAAAGGTTAAGAAATACATAGCCAAATTTGATGAATACATATTGCATGTAAAACTGCAACCACAACCTGTACAGGGTTCTGCCATAAAATGTATTCATCAAAAGGCCATGATCCATCTTGCGATCCATTTAGCTGAAACAAATCTATATCCCAGCATGCATTTACTATAATTATATACGGGACCGGATTTATCTTTTCTTGCTAGAAAGATCGTCTCGTCTCCTAGACATTGTGATGCGTGTGCTCTTTAGCCCTGCTTTTTAATATTCCCATCAAGTTGTGAATAGAGCACCTGCGGTTTGCTATCACATCTCAGTCAATTCTTTTTAATCCATGAATGAATGCACTGCTGAATCATTTGATTTAAAGAAAAGAACAGCTTGTCAAAACATGACAGCTTTATTACAGTTAGCACCGTGTTTATAGACATCCACAGCACCGCTACGAAGCAAAGCAAACACAATCTGACATATACAGATGAGAAATGTTTTCTCTTTATCTTTATTATTCATGCACCTCCCTCATAATACAGTACATCAGGTTACTGGACAGAACAGATCGCAACTAAAGTCCTACTACTCCTGTCGTGCCTAACAGTTATTTGCAATACCAAAGCTAAACAAGATAAATAATTTAGCATCCTTGTGTTAGACAGTGTAATAAAGCTGATGTCTTATAGAGTGGGAATCTGGCTGGCCGTGCAGTTTCTAAGTGAGATGGATGAGGCCTTAAGCTTAAACTGCTGAGGGGTGAAGTGAATTAGGCTCACATTAGACCTCACACTTTACCATTACAATCAAACTGGATGAGATTGGACAAACCGTATCCCTCTGCAGAAAGAGCCCAAGCTACAGACTCAGCTTTATGAACAGGATTACAAATGTGAATGAAAATAAGAGCAATTAAAAACGTAGATAATAATGTGAAGGGTTATCTAAAATATATATTACCTGAAATATATGCATGTGCGTTTCTGCGAGTCAATTCTGTAAACTATCAGTCCGGTATTAATTGTAGAATTGACTACTCATGATATGCAAGTGCTTACTGCACATATTTGACAGTTACGTTATCAACCTTAACGTAAATTATACATCCTGTGAACATGGGAATTAATTTTCTACCTTGCTGAAAGTGGTATTGTCTCTCCAGGTCTAGCTAATTATCTCTAAATGAGAGCACAGTCAATTAAATCCATATATATTAAATCTGTCACCAATTATGCATTAAAAAAAAGTATAATACAAACAGAAGCTGAATCATTAAAACTTCTTTGTATGTGTATTCTAATCATCACCTAAAGGTCTCATTAAAATGCACATAGTTCACTTGCAAATTAATTTGGAATAATCAGACATTGAGGATTACGCCATAATAGACAGAGGACGGGCAGAGACATGACTCTTCTCACAGGCTTTCACCCTGGTTATAAAATGTCAGGATGTCGAGGCTTTCTACGTGCAGAAGCCTCATTTGATACTCAATGCATGTATGACAACATGTCAGAAGAGCAGTCAGGCAAAGGGCTGGGTCGCATTTTAAAAACATCTCCTGACCTTTCCACGGTGGCGGTAATTGCTAATGCCAGACAAGGAGAGGATGTAAGTCTCGTATGCACAGTGTTGAGGATGTGGTGTCGGCAATGACGGAGAGCTTAGGAAGACAATGGACAGCAAGTCACGAATTCAAGAAAACAAAGTCTACCCCAACGCTCCACAGATCATAAGTGTCAAGCTGATAAAGCAGCTGAACTTTGCATCTTATCCTTTTGAAATGACACAGAGTGATCCAGGTCTCATATTTACTTTATCTTACTCTCAGTGTCAAGGAGCTGAACGTTGGTAGCGGTGTGACAACAAATCCATTCCTCCTCTTTCTTTCTTCCATTGCTTCTGCCCAATGCCACATTGATACATCAAGAGACAGATACGATATGAAATCAGAGAGACATATGGATGACTCGGGGAGTTGAAGAAAAATCCACTTGAACAGAAGAAACGGTTTCACTTCAGAGCACCGTCAGGAAACTTCCTTTGCCAGTCAAGAGGAATTCATCACTGGGAGTAAAAATAAAGCTGTTTTCATATTGAGTTATTGAGTCTCAATCTTCCTGCAGCAGTTGGCTGATAAAATACACTATGTAATTCATATATCTGAATATGTCTAAAGCTCTTTCCAAGATAAATCTGTTTTTGATGTGCTGGAAACTCTTTAGCTCACAGTTAGAGTCAATAAATAATTACGGACAGATGCACATTTTTCCAGCACCAGCATGTGCTTGCTGAAAGTATAATGCCATTTTCCATCACGCTGTATGACTCAACCAATAGCAGCCACCATTCACAGGTTTTCAAAAGCCCCTCCGGTCTAAAAAGTGGGGATATTAATCTCGTCGCCTGGGTCCATTGTTGATCACACTAATCACAACTGGAGGATATATAGATAGATGGAAATGTATGTGTTTATGTGGTCTGGAACAAGACACAGGCAGGTGTTTGGTTTCTGTGCCATCGCCGGCACCAGTGCTCACTCACTGCCCATTTGTATTATAGCCTTCAGCCAAAGAGACAGCTTTCGAGGCACTGGCCCCTGATCCCAGCACATTAGTTTAATGCCTAGATCTGTGGAACTGTTCCCTGACTCCCTCTACAGCCTGGCGTTCACACACACACACACACACACACAGTTTGGCCTCATCATACTGCCTCTCAGAAATGCAAAGTAGCATTGCTTCTACTTTCTGTAGCTTCTAACTGGCATCAAGAATGAACATCTGTCATGTGGCAAAGACGTTGGCACTCCAGCAGGATGCAAAACTCCAATGCTAAAATGGCCAAAGATTGTCTTTATCTGCACTGCCTTTTTTATAATACCTCTGCAGCCATGCAAAAACAGGATTTGTGTATTTGGCTCTTGCTCTAAGCACAGCATGTGCTAATGATTAGGAGTAGTACCAGGAGTAAACAAGATCTATGCAAGCAGATCACCGAGTGAATAAACACAGCAGGTTGTCAGATGACCAATTGTACCTTAAAAATAAGCTCATCCATCCTTGTAGATGCCATCAGAAGGAGACCAAGGGGGCAATGAGCAACCCATCTGTCTGTCATTACCTCTATGTCAGTGCTGAGGAGACACATCCTGTTCAAGATAACCTGCCAGAGGAAGAGAGCAAATAAACATCTGCATACAGTATGTCTCAGCCCTCACACCAATGAATGTTAGACACGGGAGAGACAAACTCCTGTCAAAGATTTTTCATTCGGCCCAACAGTTGCCAGGGATAGATATGTTTGTCAAGTTAAATAAACATGGTGTAAGCGGGATGCAAATTACAATGAACACTTTCAGTACAAGTAAAAATATGCCCCGTTGATGGATATTTGCTGTAATATACGTTAGCTTATAACAAAGAAACTAGTTGTTATTAATTAAGCACAAAAAACCTGTTCAACATATTGATGGTCACAATATCTCAATATGTCAATGACTAAAAACTTTTTGTTGTTGTATTTAAAACAATATATATATATATACATATACATATATACATATATATATGTATATACATATATATATCGTTTTTTAATGCAAAGTAGCGTGAATAAACTTGATTTACAAGCATTATAGTCTTGTTTTGGAGTAATTTGATTCGTGTTTGTTTTTTTCCTGGCGATTGAATCTCAGTCTGAAGTTTCTGAGAATCGCCGTCCCACCCACCCGACTCTGAATCTCAGAGCCAACCCTGTCACAGATCAGGGCAGCTCTGTGTGAGATGCACAGAGTAAATTCCTGCTGGAAATCACTTCTATAGAGCGTATTCACTCACGTGACCACAACAAACTCTGGCGGCCATGTTGGGGTCCCACCACGGCATTGGTTTGCTTGTTTGTATGCGCTCTTCCCTTAGAAATGACCATTATATCCTGAAGGAGACACGATTTCAGTTCAAAGCGGTGTGCCTTGTGATTATGGTACTGTGCCTCATTGTTGGATGTGGGACTAATGATTCAGAATATGGGTTTATCAGCTCAACAAGACAGGCTATTACTTCAACTTGTCATGCATCTACTTCGGCTTCACTTGGCGTCTGAGCGTTAGGACTGTTCTCGTGTGTTTCTGTTGACACATCGGGTTGTGGGCACGTTTCCATTGACACTCGTCAATAATCTCCTTTTGCTTTTTTCGCCGAGCGAAAATCAATGTTTCACTTGCGCAAAAGGAACTGTGGATGGAAACTTGGGAGGAAGCCATGAACATGGCAACTCCGTCAGGCGATGTCTGCCTTTACTCTGTGATTCATTTCAAGGTAAAATAAAACACTGGCTCCATGGGAACAGCACTCAGCACGGCCAGCCAAACAGTCACTGCTGGTCCTGAAGGAGCTGGAAGCGGCTTCATCCAGACACTCGTCCTGGAGGCGGAGCTGTGCGACGACGGATCATATATGAACCCAGACACGGGGCGCTTGATGTTCCCACATTTGTGGTATTTCCACAACAAGTATAACGCAGAAATAATGTCCCATGGTCGATAGCGGAAATGAAAACTGTTTTACAGGAATGTGACCGGGCTATGTGCTGGTAACTAGGTGTAACTAGCGAATTAACCACAAAGTGTTGAGCGAGTGAAATCAGGTAAAAAAGCGTTGCAAATATTCAATTCCAACCGCTGAAATCTTTCTTTGGTAATGCAGAAGGACATGAGGTCGCTGGGCTCTCGCATAATCAAACAGCGGACACGATAGCCAGGTCAACTTCTTCTGACATTTAATAAGTGGGAACCCAAGATGGCGCGATTGAGATTTTGACGTCACGTGAATACGCTCTATATACAAACTCTGTTTCGGCGCTCCGTGACGTCACTAGTCACTAGCGACGTCACAGCACAGAACCGGAAACGCTAGAACGCTAGCGCGCTATCAGCATTTGCTAGCTAAACAGCGAATTAACTGTCTTCTCTTTAATTACTACACACTTTATAACTATCAAAATATATCACCGCCAAAGCGAGCGAACACAACACTATTTTATAAATGGCGCTTGTGTACGTTTCTCACCTGTAAACACCAAGACAGACTCACTCACATTAATAGCTGCGTCACCGTCTGTGATATGCTGGTCTAACTTGTTTGTTTAAGACAAAAATTACGGCGCCAGTCATGGAAAAACTCGCTACTGCCACCTAGTGGCGAACACATGTATCGCCCTGCAGCTACTTCAGGTGAAAGCAGATGAGTTTTACGTGAACACAAAGCATTTAAAATAATAATAACAAGAAAATAAGGATGATGGGGGCAAGGTACTAACACACGACAATACAATAACAATTCTGACAACAATATTTGCCCTTAAAATGACCAGGTTGTCACATATGTATATATGACTGTACTGTAACGTCTCAGACGTTATGGACTGATGACACGGAGACGGGACGATGTTAGTACTCCTTCTTTATTGGGCATCCACCGACAGCGTGCTTCTCTCAGCTCCGCAGCTCCAACGTCAACAACCACCGTTCTCCGTCAACCAACCTTAACTTCCCGTTTCCCAACAGGTTAACCCCGCCTCCCCTCTACTCCGCCAATCACAGGCACGCCCCCTCGACCAGCACGCACGGTGCCACACTGCTTGACAGCCACTTCACAGGGTCGCTACATTACCCTCCCCTTACAAAGTTCCTTGCCCCCAAGGAACACCATTGACAACAGCAGGAACAACATTAGTAACAATACATCTCCAAAATAATGGGAAAACTAAGAACTTTCCTTTTTTTCTTTTCTTTAAAGAAGATCAGGGTGGACTACCATCACTTCCAGTGAGACCAGGGCGCATTCTTGCCCTTTCTGGAACCTACGGTCTCACTTTGACTTATTTCTCCTCCCCTAAGAAACCACAAAGTCTCTGAACCGGCCCGGGGGCCTTCTCTGTCTTCGCGACTGAGCCGCTTGTGGGACTGTGTCGACTGGACCAGTGGGGTCAGAGGGGGCCGTCAAACCCGGAGAGCTGGCCAGGGAGTGAGCAGGGAGGGGAGGCTGAGGAGGGGTTCCCCGTGCCACTGATGCCATTGGCGGCAACCCTCTGTACGGGGCGAGTCGGTCCCTATGAAGCACCACTCTCCTTCCCTTAGAAGGTAGCTGTAGCCTGTAAACGACCTCTCCCACCCTCTCCAACACTCTGCATGGACCGACCCATTGACTGTCGAGTTTTGGGCACCGGCCCTTCTTACGCACAGGGTTGTAGACCCAAACCAGTTCTCCAGCCTGAAAGTGCCTTCCTTTTTCTCTCACGTCAGAAGTTGCGTTTTTGTCTCACACCTGCACTCAGTTGCTGTTTCGAGCAAAAGCATGGGCCGCTCAAGGCGGTCCTGCAGTCTCCTGCACTCAGGCCCTGGGGGTGTCTGGGGAATCAGGGGCCGTCCAAAAGCCAATTCTGCTGGGGTGCGGAGTTCTCTCCCCAGCATGAGCAGCGCAGGTGTACAGGATGAGGTCTCTTGAACTGCAGAGCGACATGCCATGAGCACCAAAGGTAAATGCGTGTCCCAATCGCGCTGGTGTTGCGAAGTGAGGATGGCAAGCTGCTGGCCCATGGTGCGATGGAATCTTTCCACCAACCCGTCACTCTGTGGACGCAGGGGGGAGGTGCGTGTCTTGTGCATGCCCAGGTGTTCGCACATGGCAGCAAACACCCGCGACTCAAAGTTCCTCCCTTGATCACTGTGAATAGTCTCCGGTACTCCGAACCGGCTGAACATGCCTCCAACCAGGGCTTCTACGACCGTCTCTGCCTCCTGGTCTGGGATAGCATACGCCTCGGGCCATTTTGTGAAGTAGTCTATGGTGGTGAGAACATACCGATTTCCTCCATCTGAGCACGGCAGCGGACCCACCACATCCACGGCCACCCTTTCCATCGGTGCCCCAACTGGAAACTGCTGCAGTGGAGCGTGAGAGCGACCTGGGGGACCTTTCCGTGCCATACAGGGGTCACAACGGCGGAAAAAGTCTTCCACGTCCCTCCTGCACTGGCCCCAGTAGAAGCCCTTCCGGAGACGCCGCAGTGTTTTAGAAACCCCAAAATGTCCAGAACCTGCAGCTCCATGCATGGCTTCAAGCACCGCATCCCGTAAGTCCTTGGGGACCACCATCTGCCACTTTTCCTCTCCCGTTGCTGGCTCCTTCCATGCCCGCTGCAGCACGCCCTGAGACAGGCGCAGAGACCGAACTGAGACCACAGACCTTTGGTTGCTTTGGAGAACACGGCCACCTCTTCCCACGGTGGCCTCCGCTGTGCCTCCAACCACCGTAGTGCCAGCTGTAGGTCTGCATCCTGTTCTTGGTGTTGTTTCCACTCTGCCAAGTCCACCGTCTGCAGCTCTCGGCATACAAACTCCTCCAACCGACGAACTGCAGCACAGTCTCCTTCCTCTTCACGCAGTTCCTTCTCACGAGTTTCTCTCCGCCGCAGTAGCGGCACTCGCCTCGGCACATGGCCTTCGGGAGAGCGCGTCGGCATTTGTGTGGCGCGTCCCAGCCCGGTGCTCCACGATGAAGTCAAAAGCCTGCAGCTGCTCCAACCACCTGGCCACCTGCCCCTCCGGCTCCTTGAAGGTCATGAGCCACTGCAGAGCAGAGTGGTCCGTCCTCACAGTGAATGTCTGGCCACACAGATAGTACTTGAAGTGCCTGATTGACAACACCACTGCCAAGAGCTCTCTGCGGGTAACGCAGTAGCGCCGCCCAGCCTTGCTGAACGCCCGGCTGAAGTACCCCACCACTCTCTCTCCTTCGGTCTTGCCTGAGAAAGTACTCCGACGCCTGATCCGCTGCGTCCGTGTCCAGCGTGAAAGGTAGGCTAGGGTCGGCTGGCCAGCACCGCGCCTCAATCAGGGCTTGCCGAAGGCTGCTGAACGCCGTTTGGCACTGCTCTGTCCAGGCAAAGTTGCTGTCCTTCTGCAATAATTGAAACAGGGGCGCAGCAGTACACGCAAACCCTCGTACAAACCTCCTGTAGTATGAGGCCAGGCCCAAAAAACTCTTCAACTGTTTTTGGTTGGTGGGGGTGGGCCAGTCGGCGACTGCCTGCACCTTCTCCTGCATTGTGCCAATGCCTCCCACCTATCCGATGTCCCAAGAAGGAAACCTCTCTGCATGAAGTGGCACTTTTCTGGGTGTAGCTTTAGGCCTGCCGCTCTGATTTTTTCCAGCACCAACCGCAATGATGCCAGGGCTTGCTCGAACGAGTTACCGTGAACCAGGATGTCGTCCAGGTAAACCAGGCATTGTTGACGTGGAATTCCTTCCAATACCTTGTCCATCAACCTGACGAAGGTGGCAGGAGCGTTACACAGTCCAAAACTGAGGACCTTGAACTGCCACAGTCCCCGTCCGGTGCAAAACGCAGTCTTTGGCCGGGCCTCCGGGGCGAGAGGCACCTGGTAGTATCCTGACATGCAAATTGACCACAGAGAATAAAGCACTCGGAACAAAAGGTTCAATCATGGAAAAATTATATTACACATGTTTCCAGTACTTTTCCTGTTGTACAGATTTTTTCTACATTTTTTTGAAAGCACTAAAGTCTGGGTCATATAAGATGGATTTTTCAGCACACGCATACATGCACACACCCACACCCAGACACACACACACACACACACACACACACACGTCAAACAGCTTTGTAACAATGACCTCCATCACTGCCCCTTCCTGTGATATGTCTGATGCGGCAAAAACATCTAAATGTGTTTGAATGGCCCATAAATTAGACATTGCAAATGTTTGCACAGTTTAACCTTGTGTAGGTGTAGGCCGACAGAAACAGAGCTGTGTGCGTGCCGGGGGCGAAACGTACAGAAAAACCAACAAATCCATATTTCCCTTGAGCTCTTCTCACAGCCTTCTTATTACAACATTGTTTAAGAGGAATGCAATCCAGAGATTTACAACCCTTAATTATATTAATTAAGTGCAGTTGTTTTGTCAGTTGAGTGGTGTTAATGCACTGTGATGTGTGGAACTATTTGTAATGTAAAGGTATAGTTGGGTAATATTTACCTGAGTAGAGAATTAAGTTGCTCTCCTTCGGTGCGTGTTGTCTGTACTTTGTTTTTGGAGCTGGCCTTTGAATGTGTTTTATGCTGTGCTGCTATTGAGGTCAGAATTTTCTGTTTCAAATTTCCAACATCCGACCTCCGAGCATTTCTTTGGCAATAGTTGTCAGTATTGAACCCTCAGCAGTACAGCCAAATAACCTTTGTGCGGATCATTTTCAAATAGCTACCAAATAATATGACAACATATTTTTACAGAATTTTACATCACAAGCACAAGTTTTACGACACGATAGTGTGTATTATTTAAATATATTACAGGAAAATATACTCAACGTTGCCTTTTAGTTGATTGTTTAGGTCAGGGGTGTCAAACTCATTTTCACCGAGGGCCACATCGGCCTCATGGCGGCCCTCAAAGGGCCGGTTGTCACTAACACGGTATAATTCTAACTACTCCAGAACATATTGTTAAATAACTGTCTTTGCATTTGTTTCTTGTTTATTTAGGTGTACTTATATGAATGTATAACTATATATGCAAATGTATTTAAGATTATAAAATAAATCTATTTAATTTCATTATACTTATTTTAACCTACATTACTTTATCAAAGATCAAACAAACATTATTACATTAACTTTGTTAAAAGCTTTGTCACAGTTGAGACAGGTGGTTCTCCACTGGTCTGGGTAGTGGTTCTCCACTGGTCTGGGTAGTGGTTCTCCACTGGTCTGGGCAGTGGTTCTCTACTGGTCTGGCTTTGGGATGCACTATCACCCCTGAATGACAAGCTGAGACCTAAATCGAGGGACATTTTTAACTTCTCAAATGTATTTAATGAAAAGATGTTGCAGTTTGAACCTGAGAGTTCAGAATATCACAGTATGCACAACACAACTATTTCGTAATATTCCCTTTTACAGTCAATTATGAACCAACAAGTGAATCTTAAGGACACAAGGTAATACAACATACATTACTACTCAATAACTTCAGACTTTAAAACATGTCTAAACAGTGCTTTCATGCAAAACATGAAATAAAAAAGTCTGGTTTTAAAAAGCCTCAAAAGATGTAATTCATGTCTTACTGAACCTATGACATAAAGCTGCTCTACAAGTCAGAGTCTTGAGGAGCAGCTTTTATACACAAACTATAAATAAATTAAACAAGGGTAATTAAAAAAGATTCACATGTTCAACATTAACTTTTCTTCTGACTATATTATAAATACTGAACAACATGAAGCAGCACTCACTTCAACCTTAGTGACCACTGACATGACCTGATGGAGGAATTCATAATAGGGGAACTGGGGATGTTTGTTAATACAAAGTCAATGTGGTCACACACGCACGCGCGTCTGGATGTCCGCCGGGCGCGTGAATGACAGGACGCGAAAAATGCGCCTCATTCGGGCTGATTTTTAAACTCGGACGGTAAAAGTAGGTGAGACTGTTGAAATGCTCCGCGTGACGTCACTGACGTCATACCGTTGAATCAGAACCTCCGGAGGATATCGATCGTCTGGAAGCGGCCGTCATCCAGACGAGAAGCTGCGTGCGGCTACAGATAATATAATATGTAATATTTATATTATTAACCCAGACTCGAGGGCTTGATGGTCCGACGTGTGGGACTTCTCAACAGAACAAAGAGTGTGTATTTCTTCCGTGGTGGATGGTGGTAACGAGCTGTTATATGCCACGATAAGCCACGCCCCTCTCCGGCGCGAGTGAAGAAAACGGGACAAATAGTCCGCGAGTGAACTCACGCGAGTACATGTAGGAAAGCAACGCAAGGGTTCGCCTCTCCTCTGGTGAACGCAGCATGAAGGCGTGAACGCGCGTCCGCTGCAAAAAAAGCCTTTAAATAAAAGCACAAGATTTTTTACCTCCTTTTTGAAAAGGATCATATATATTTCTGCCGCGCGGGCCACATAAAAGCGTGGCGGTCAGAGTTTTGACACGTATGTTGTCAGGATACATCAATAGGCAGCTGGTGAAGTGGAACATGTCACATTAAATGGGGAAAATAAAGGATCAATCGTAGATCATCAAACAGTTGTTGATTTAACTGAGGTGCTCACGCAGCAGACAGTTTAACCATAGGTCTCCAGGTAATGGTCTCCAGAAAACCAGTTAGCAGCTTTACTCCTGAATCCTGCAGCTGGTTGATATCAGATGCATTCTCTGAGCTGGGTTTGACTTCAGAGCTGACCCAGAGAGAAAACCTTCTTGTGATCCCAATGACAGACTGTAACCCCACAAAAAACCCACACAGGTTTATTAATACACCCAAGAACATTTTGACATCATGACACGAGTGGCTTCACTTTGGTTTTACCTTCTGGGGGCAGACATTTAGTTAGGGGGCTCGTGGCGGCGGCTAGGGTAAAATTCTACAGAATAATGCCGTCGGAATTTAAACACATTGGGGGACTTGATGACAGAAAGATAACTTTATTTTACGGATGAATGGCCCGCAAAAGGGTTTTACTCTCAGGAAGGGAACTTGAGCACCACGAGGGCTCTATTTTGCCACGTGCCTATGGGTACAAAATAGTTTTTACTCATCAATATTCTCTGTGTCTCCTGGTGACATTCTCAGCACCTTATAAGTGCCAAGTCAAGGCGATCGAAAGCTATTTATGACTAATTTCTATTTGGAAGCCATGCCTAGACCTGGCCGCCTGAATAAGCAGCGCGGGGAGGGCCGTGGGGACCGTATACCTGGCTTGGGGTCCTGCATTGACCCCGTGTATGAGGACAAGGGCCTATTTCCCAATTTGGGCCTCTGCCACTGCCTGGCCATTTGGCCGACCCCACGGCCCAGGGGCGCTTTGAGCAAACATGAGCTGTTGTGCCCTGAAATTTTAGCCCACCTGCCTCTACCTGGGCCCGCCCGCTGGGTGGACACCCCAGGGCCCTTGCGCCACTGACATGAACCAGACAACCCGTGCAAACCCTGGGTCCAGCTGGAGTGAAAGGTCTTTAACAAGGAAAAGCGGGCAAATGTGTGTGCCTGGCGACCGTGTAAAATGTTTGAGTCAAGGGCCAAATAAAAACCGGAAAGGGATTTTTGGCGCAGACCTATGTGGTGAAAGGAGAGACCATTTGTATCAGCTCCCATTGAGGAAGGTGCAAGACAAAGGCCAGCAAGAGTGTGGGTGAAATGGACCATTTTCCACCTGAACCGCACTGCCCGGCGTGCACTCAAGAAACAGATATTGATTGGCCTGGGGACTGTGGTGCTGGTCAACAATGGAGGACTGTTATAATTTGGTCCCCCTTGGACTGCTGCTCTGCACGGAGCAATCAGTATCCTGGTATCCCAGATGTGGGACCTGAACTGTGGTTTACATCCTTTCCAGAGCGGTCTAGGCCCTGGGCATGTTGCGGAGAAATGCACATGAGCTAAAGTCACCACAAATGTCCTCATAACAGAGTACATTATACTGGGACAAGCTTACTGGATGATAAGTCATAAGATCACAAAGTGGCGACCCTGAAAAGCTTTGTGGCCTGTTTTTATAAGGGTGTTTGTGGAGGAGGCCTGCATGCGACCCACAGCCTGCTGAAAAGGGTGACGGTGAGGGCAAACCTGAGCTCCCTACTAGAACCCTTCAGAATGAGCAAACCACATCCTCCACGCCTGCTCAGCTGCTTTACCCAAAGCGTAATAGGCCGTTTGCTGGGCCCAACAAAGTGAAACTCCCCTTTAATGAGAAGAGTGGTGGCATAAGGAATTAAAAGGCTGAAACTTTGGCAGTCTTGCTTGGCGGACTGTTTCAATTCGGGGACTTAAAGTGGGCCGAACTCTGCCACAGTTGAGCAGGGCTTTAAGGACAGGAGTGGCACGGGGGATTGAGGATACGGAGACACTGTGGTACGCCCCCACTGGCCAGGAGGGCGGAGAGAGGCAGCGGCGGGGGAAATCATCCGATGCTCCAGCGCAGGCCATGGGGACCTTGGGACGGGACCAATGGTCAAAAGGCAGAAGGAGGTTGGCCTTCCCCGTGTGGATCCAAAGCCCCTAACTGGTTTGACAAAAGGGACTCTTGCATAAACCCCGTCCACTGGTTTAGTGCCCGCAAGGTGGTGGTTAAAAGGCCTGGGTTCCTTACTAGAGACCTTGGCATGGCCCAGGCTCTAAACAGCCTGAATGCAACCAAAATGCCTTTTATCGAAGGACCTTGTGCAGTTTAAGCCCCCAAAGGGATTGGCTCTCAAGCCCCGCATTCACGGTTTAGGCCCTATGGACAGGGGACTTTCCTTGGTTTCCTCCTTTTAGAAGGGGCACTTAAGTACCTGGACGATTCTTAATGGCATGTTTTGATGCCAACCAGCGGCCTTGAGGATAGCGTTGGTCTGAAGTCCCCAAAGTTTCACAGAAATTTTTCCTTTCATGCCAGCCGAGGTCAAACTTTGGGGGCCACAAAAGCGCCCCCTTTAAAGTGCAGGCGGTGAAGGATTGGCCTCCTCCAACAGTGTGCCCAAAGGGGCTGACATAAGCTCCTTTGGGCCCAACGGCCCCTTCGAAGGTTACAGTGTCTCGGGGCAAAAGGGCTTCATTCCTGCATCCTGCACTGTTTGCTGCCTGCAGAGGGGGAAAGGACGCCAGTGGAGTTTGGGCCTCCTGAAGAGGAGTGCCACAGGGTCCACTTCACTCAGGACCCTTGGTCGGCCCCGAGTTCTCGGGCCGACTGCATCGGCCTGCGAGGCCTCGACACGAGAGTGCCAGTTATGCAGTCCAGAGTTTGCTGGGGGATGGAGAGGGAGGCAGGTCCTGAGCCAAGAGAGGGCGTATCCTAGAGACAGTTTACAAAGGGGCCAACGCCCACCAGAAGAAAGTTGTTCACGGACGGTGCTTCCTGGGCACATCCACACAGATCAAACCTTGGGGCTTCCGACTGGTCACCCCGTCCGCCGAACCCTTCCAAGGCCATGCTTGGAAGCCCGACCAGGCCCAGCTGGCCGTGGCCTTGTCCACGCCCTTGGTCTTAAGGTCGCCCTGCAACCCCTTTTCCTGTCGTCCCAGAGGCGGACGCCAAGGAAGAGGCTGGAAACCTGCTTTTGGGGCCCCGGGCCGGAGCTTCCCTTGATGGAACTGGAACTGAGGGTGAGAAAATGAGTCGGCGAAAGGAAGAAGAAGCTGGTGCCGTTAGGCCCTTTTGAACATGAGCTGGTGTGGTGTTGGCCCTCAAGAGGCATGCCACTGACAGCTGGGGAGCGGTGGGGTCACCGGAGGAGGAGTTTTGGGGGGCCAACGGCCCCAGGCTTGCTTGTCGGAATAACACACCCTTGGAGAGCTCTAGGGCCCTGGTTCCCCACCCAGGGGCCCCCCAATATTTTCTAATGCCCCTGAATTTTTGTCATGGTTTCCCGGAAGGGTTGGTTAATCTGTTACCGCGATTGGGGCTCATTTGGAAAAGCTGGTGCCCTGGAGGGGTTTTAGGAAGTGCCAGAGGAATGCATGAGCTGAACAAGGATCTTAATGAGTTCTGTTCTTTGGACCTTCAGTTGACCAGTCACAGCACCAGTGTTCTCTGCCCAATCCATGAAAAGGGGGTGCTGGGCTATGCGCCCACATGAAAAACCGGAAAGGCCCTTTAGCCCGCCTCCCCTCCCTTTCCGTGGTTCCTTTAGATTTTTGAAAGTTTCCCTTTTAAAGGGGTTTTTTCTTTTTTTTGGGCTTTTTAAAAGTTTCCCGCCCGTTATTTAGCCAAAGGGAGAAACTTTTGTTTTGGTCCTGTTTGGGAAAAAACAGGGGCTTTCAAAACACTGGCCCCCTACCGGGCACATCCACCCCATCAGGACAAGAGCCTGGGGCACGGGAACCCTGACTCAGCCCAGACTACCCCCAAACCCTTTCCAATGGGCCTAGCCTTCGCCCGCCTTTCACAGGCTCTTAGTGTCCCTGGCCCCCCTCCCTTCCCGCCCCTGCCCTTGGTCCCAGCGTCCCTCAACCCCTTTCCTTCTCCCCAGCGCCGACGGCAGCCTCAGAGGAACCGCAGGCCCCTGGCCACCTGAGAGACTTGTTTGCCTCGAGGCGGGACTTTGTGGGGAGGGTAGTGTAACGGACTGAGGGAATGTTATGTTATAAATGTTATGTTCCGGATAAGTGAACGTCTCACGAGCTGGTAGCTGTGAGGCGGTCTGTGATTGGACAGCGAGTGATGTTGTTGTGTGTGTGTGTTGTGTTACGACTGCTCAAGCAGAGCTATGACCCGGAGCAGACGTGAAGCTGGTTTGGAGGTTTTCACGCTTTATGGGGTTTTGGCGAGGGCTACGGCCAACAGTAGCTTGTTCTATGTTCTCTGAATAAACACCCTATAAGCCATCTACGTCTCGTAGCGTTCCTGACCCAGGGTCGCTACAATATGTATTTAATGCCGTTTATTTCCTCTGATATTTATGTTCATGGTTAATTTCCAGCATAGTTGTATACATCATGTATTTACTTGTTTTATTTGGGTCATTTTGGAAATAAACATTCCCACATGGAAGAGTGAGGATATGATGACCACGAGGCAATACATATTGACAATTGAAAAATAAAGAGACAGTTGAGTTTTTCTTATTAAGCAGCCTTCAGTTAGCACCCAGTCACAGCACCACCTGTGCTTCACCTGTAACCTTCACATCTTATTGACAAAAGAGAGCCAAGGGTTCTGCTGCAGGTCACATTGAGGGCTCACACCTGAACTCAATCCCATGTATATCGGCTCTGATCAAGCCAGGCTCCTCCCACTTCCTGCTCCTTCTCAGATGGCTGTCCCTCCAGACCTGCTATTCCCAACACGATACTTTCTGACAAGATACATCACTATATCAATCGTAACATTTAAATAGCAGTTTCTATAGATCAATGTTGAAAAGATTCAGCTCATAGTGTATTTTATATTTTTGTTTTCTTCATACCAGCTGCGTTAGAAATATCTCCTCCCCTTATCCATGTTGGCACTCCTGTTTATGGTTGAAAATAAGTTGACAGTGGCTGTGTCTACTACCGCGCACTTAACGAAGTACACTGCAATTCAGTGCACTGCATTGCAGTGCAGTGCGTCGCTGATGAAGTGCTGTCTCAAATGGAACACTTAACCGTTAACCACTTGGCGGAAGTGACGGACGCAAATCTGTTCACGGCACCAGCGAAATTAAGCCGGGAGAGACATATGCAAATCTTCTTGCGATCCCGTAACCCTTAAAGTGACAAAATGAATGCACTTCTTGCCCTCTTGTTGTTCCTTGATTACCCCTTTCTCCACCCCATGTGGAAACTGCGATACCTCCACAATCGCGGCAGGAGCCTCCGCCTTCTGGCTGAAGTCGAGATGGTATATGTAAATTTAATTGTGATTTTGCCTTACCTTCACAGCATAGCTTCATGTAGTAGTTGCAATTAAATTCTCCTCGCTAGGTATGCTAAATTCTCAATTATCTTTGTCAGAAGTAGCCTTCTTCTTTGCAATCCACATACACACCATATGGAAATAAAACATAAGAACTCTGTACATGTTTGTCCCTAGATTCCAATTAGTTTTAAGAATTATCCACTGAAATGATAGGCATCATCTGGGTGAATTCACACAGTAATAGGCCTACTTTGACTGACTGTACTTTTATACACATCTCTGTTATAGTGAAGTTTACCCTGATACAGGAATCAATTAGCAATTGAACACACAGGCATATTAATTATTGTTACAAACATGCATCAATTCTAATATAAATCAGAAAACGCAATAAAAGACTACAAAACCTCAATGACAACATTTTATTGATAAAATGACTTACATATTAATATAATCTTCCCCTCCCCTCCCCACACTCTACAGCAGCCACCCAGTCCCAGGCGGCGCTGCCGTATCAATGTTGCAATGCCACTGCTGGCGTTGTATTTTGATGGCCACAGTGACATGAGGGTGGACTTCAGGCTCACCAGAGTCATTCAACGCCCTCATGGCTGTGCTGGGCACTGACTGACCACGGTTGGGGCCCCGAGATCTCCTGTCTAGTTTTTGGCTTGCCAGCGCCACCTCCTATCGGGTGGTGGCCAGGGCCTTCGACAGGCCCCGGGGCTCAGTGCATGATGCCAGGGTCCTGAATAACAGCCCCATCTTCTATGAGCAGTCATACCCTCCACCAGGATACTGTATCCTTGGGGATGGTGGCTCCCCCTGCCTGTCCCAACCCATCTGCCTCATGACCCCTTCAGGCAGCCTGTCCGCAACCACCTCCAAGCTACAACTGCTGCCTGTCAAAGGCGAGGTGTGTTGTGGAGAGGTCCTTCGGGATACTTAAGACGCGATGGCGGTCCATCTTCTTAAAGGCCCTGGAGGTGGATGTGAGGTTTGTGCCAGAGGTCATTGGAGCCAGATGCAGATGTCGGGAGGGCAGCAGAGGACCAGCACCAGCACCTCCAGGAAACGTCTCTGGGGCAGGAAACAGAAATAAGATAGCCATTCAGTGCTATGTCCCAGACCACGATTACATTTAAATTAATACATACACGACATTAAAAAAACAACACAACGATGATTGAAAGCTACAATTATTTCAAGAAGGACAAGCTTAGATAGCGATCGTAACGGTATTAATTATCGGGCGGCGTGTTGGTAAACGTCATGGTGTCATGTTAACCCGTTATTAAACTGAGCATATCCATTGTTAATCCATTATTAAAATTGCTATTTCGATTGTTTAACAGAACAGCCGTTGTTTAACACTGTCCGATGACTGACATAGCTATCTGTCGTCGGACTTGCCGCTGGAGCAAGCGCCTGGAGCCGACCTGCCCCCGCTCGTCAAGCGAAAAGTGTCCGATAAAAGTGCACCTTCGTCGGACTGGCCGGGTGGTGGATTACCCAGCTATCTTATCATAACTGCCATGGAGATCCAATGGCATCTAATGCTACCTAGGTATGATCACTAATCTGAGAATGGCATGTTAGTAGTACATTGTATTACCAGTACAATGTGTAACTACCGCTGATACTTACATTTACGGTCTGTAGCTTCGTGGTCTACCGCTTGTGCTGTCCGCCATTGTTTTAGAAATAAAATGAAAAGCTGGCGAAAGGGCTCCTCCTCTTCCGGTACGTAGCCAAGATGGCGGCCGCTTAGTGCGAGTAGTGTCCATCGTTTTACACTACATTTTTGGCCCGTTTGCAGTGCACCATCCGGGTACTTTCAGTGCACTGCATTTTGCTGGTTTTGTCAGTGTGGCGCACTTCGAGCACTTCGAGCACTGAAAGTCAGTGCTCGAAGTGCTCAAGTGCGCGGTAGTAGACACAGCCAGTGTCTCTAGGCTTTCAGTTCGGTTTGTGAAGTTGCCTTCAGGGTCCTAACAAGGACAGCCGCCTTCACGCACCACCTGCCAATAATGTTAACAAGGACCCACAGCCAACACGCTGATGTGGCCTGGTCCAGCACTGGAGGGATTGCTGCCAGTTATGGCCGTATCTTTCCCACATGGTGTCCAGCTCTCAGGAATCCTCCCTGCAGCTTGCCGTACAGCACCTCCTCCATGCAGCCGCGGGAAACAACACATGCACATACCGTGCATGGCCCAGCAACTCACCAGAATTACAAAGCACCTGCACACACTCTGGATAGAATCATGCTTACTGCTGCCGCGTTATGCTTTTATATGGTTAATGTTTTATTATATGCATTTTATTGAACTTGTCTTCTAAATGCATCAAGCAATACCATAACAAATGTGCGGATTGGCCAAAATATACTAAAATATTGTAATCTTCTTATCCACTGTTTTACTCCTTTTGTTCCCCCTTCCTTCACATCTGAGTTATCGGTATGCGGGCTCCACAACATTTCTGCCTGATTATACACATTTAAGGATGGATGGGGAGAAACAAAGCATGCAACATGCTTGAACACAACATTTGTGAACCAGAACAACTGGCTTGTTGTGTATCAGTAGAATCATTTCACGGTGCTCAGGCGATTTAAATGCAGTCACTTCACTTCCCCAACTGTTATGGCATGCATAATAAAGAGGTGGTGAAATCATTTGTCAAGCTTCGATGCAAGTTGTTCTGTACTCGGGGGGGGGGGGTTCACTTTCGCAGATGAGGCAAAGGCTGTTTGTTCGCTTGACTCAAAAGGCCCCAACATTTAATACTTAGAACAAAATGATTATCAAAGCATTTTGTGGACATGGGCTGACCCCTCACATGAGCGCTAATCAGTTTTAATGGGTGCATGTGCTGTAATCGTAGCGCCAACACAGTCCCATGGCTCGGTGCATATTACACTCTGAAATATTAATGACTCTCCAGTAAAAAACATTTAAAGCAAGTCCCGGAAGACATGAGACTGCAAACCTATCCCCCCATGCTGAGCACACTAAGACATCTCAGTTATCTATGTGCGCTTCTCTTATAAGCTTTAATCAATGACCTTAATAAAAGCGTGTCTTAATTGTTCTAAAACCACAGGTATCATCAAAAGATGTGAACAGAAAATGAAGTCGAACAAAGTTTGGGAATTGTACTTTTTTAAGGGTATCTTAATGCCAAAACGCCATATTGTTGTTGTTTTATTCAGCTTGCACATCTCCAGTCAGCTATGACAGCCCTCAACCAGGGCAGCTGAGAGGATCTCGATGGCTATTCTGGAGTCCTTGCTAAACGCTTAGCTCGGGCTTCAGTCCAGACCTCGTCTTGACATCTTCCTTGCCCTTAATACACAAAAGGAAATGATCAAAGCTGCCTCCATCTTTGCAAGATGTTGTTCCAGGGCCCCTATTTTGTGAAACGAAAATACCCTCCAAGATTGTCTATCTCTAGTTTCCATTGTATGTGACAGCTATTCATTCAGCAGAGCCATGCATTTGACACTTAAATGTACTTAAATGCGTCAATCTACCGCCCCGATTGGTCAAGTATCGAGTGAGAAAGCTGCAGCCACTAAATGGTCTGCCATGTAATCGCTCATGGCAACGCTTCACTGTCAATGTACGTCCACAGCAGTGCTTGTTATTGCCACTGACGGGCTCAAATCTTTATTCTAAGTGTCTGACAGCATTATGAAAAGGACCCTACAGAAAGATAAAACGTTTCTCTTTATCTTTTCCGCTTGATCGAAGTTCTCGCTCAAGACGAAGTCTCATTGTGAAATCTTCTGTCGCATCCGCATTGTTGAAGTCAGCTCAATATTCAGCCATAACGTTGAAAAACGTTCGGAAAAAAACAACAAAGGTACCTATGTAGCAATGTATTCATAGTACATACCTATGTAAGTGTGAATGTAAATTGTTAGCAATGGAATACAATTTAATAAAAAAGGGAGAAGTCAGAGAGTGCACAACAGTTGTTTTGTGTGATGTATATTCAGTATACACATATACAGCTCTGAGTGTGACATTTTTCCTCGAGTGCTTGTTTGCTCGTTCTACATCATCATCGCACAGCGGCCAAACCAGTTTACCCACATGCTTCATGAAATCCCTCCATCATATTAAGAGACAACCCAACACATAGAAGACCCATGGATGATAATGACTCAAAGGCTGTGGGATGGAACGATTGATTGAGGGATAAAAGCAGTTGGAAGCTTACTCGTGAAGAGAAAAAAAATCACCAATCGTGACATATTTTGCCCTGATAATCAAAAGTATTCTTTTTCCTAGATTACAATTTGTTGAAAATCAAAATGATAAATTCGCATTAATTGAACTGAACAGAAGAAGAAAAACTAGCAGAGGATGCTCGTCACAGCAGATGGTAAGTGACGCCAATGATACAGCACCTGGACACTACTTAGATCATCAAACAGTTTCCATCTCCTTTCATCATTTTGAACACTAGCGGCCAGACAGTTATTGTTCCGACAAGTGTATCTGTACTGTAATGTTCCGTGAACATATCACAGGAGCACTATCTTCAATACGGCAGTGGTAATAGTCCATAACATTTTGGTTGAAGTGGAAGAAGAACTGGTAATGGGACTATTATCTAAGAAAGAGCATGCACTTGCAATGTCCTTTACGGTACAGATAATCTGAAAAATATCATCACACAAAGTATCCATGACTGCAGAGAATCAGGCCAAATTCTCGGAACCATCATTCAAGTTGGGGCCTGTGAAGGCCTTTAAACCATATTATAATTACAAATTATTCAATCTAATTAATTGTGGGCTTGGTGTTCCATTAGCTTGAGGTTATGTGGGTTACAGCTAATTGAAAATGTTATGAAGCTAATAATGTTTACTTTGTCTTGTGTGGGTTGGACCCGATGCTGTGGAAGTGCATTTCCTCCCTCTCTCCCTTTCATTTCCACGAGCTGTTTGCTTATTGTAATTGTTTTTTTGCCCCTCCAGGGCTACGTCAGTCCTCTAAACTGTATTGACATGGCGTCTCCAGGAGATGGGCAGAATGTTAACCTGCAGTGCTGCTGTGTCCCCTCATTACAGAGCGGCAGGGACCGATGGACACGGGCTGGCCAAGTGGCCGCCTCCTGCTGGCTAAAACAATCATGTGACTGCTCGTCCTTACTTTATATCACTGTCCCAGCATGCCAAAGGAACTCGTTTATCCATGTGTTAAAAACCCAATGTGTTCACACATGCATGCAGTACACTGCAGTGCCTAAAGTAACACTACGACACATTTGTCGGGGATGAGTGATGAGCAGGGTTTGGTCAGATTACTTTGAAATGTAATTATTTTTTAATACAAATTAAATGGAAAATGTAGGAACATAATCCAGAGGATCACACAAAAAATGCAATCTAATTTGATTAATTTTTGGATTACTTCCAAATCAACCTTTGGAAACCTTGCACTTTAAAGCTTTTTTCTTCAAACATTTCAAAAGAAGCTGACATTTATAAATACTTGGTTTTCCTCAAGAGGACAATATTTCTCTTATCATATTGAGTGTTTTACAAAAATATATTTTCCGTGAAGTTTAGGTTTATATTCTATCGACCAATGCTGTTTTTCTTCAAATGGATTCAAGTTAGAAAGATGAAAGAAATGAATTCTACATGTTATAATGCTAGTTCATCTATGTTGAAAATGTTAGATTCAGTAGTTCATGCTGGGTTCAGGTTTCACACACACCATTGCAGTTTGTATGAGAAATTTGGGTTGACTTCTTGATAAAATCTTAAATCTTTCGCTATACGGCTATATTACATGAACTGCCTCCTTATCTTCTCTCCTGACAACAACAACTGCAGCTGCAACCTCCGATCATAAGGACACATTATGTTCGTCATTCATAGAACACACCGTTTTTGTTGAAATCGATTTAAAAGTTTATGGACCTTTATTTTGGTATGAGCTACCCAGACATTTTAAACTAGATTATTCTAGAAACATACACAATTTTTAAAACACTTGAGACTTAATAATAATATATTTATATTATTGTTGACAGTTTGTTTTAAGTCTGTCGTCTTCTTTATGTGTTAACTAACACAATGTACCCCGCGCCCCCCACCCTTCCAAATGAGATTTTAAAAACTCAATGGTATTATTCTAATCCAGACTAAATAAAAGTGAGACAACTATACATTTGAAATTGAACTGAATGAAAAAAGCAAAACATGTTTGAGCAAATAAAAAAGTATTTTGTACAATTAGCAATTTCTTGTGGGGTTGCTTCAATCTTCTCTTAATTTGACAAACAAAATGCAGTATTTATTCATGATAATATGATGCATTGAAAGTGTAAACTTACCACATTAAGTGTGAGGTCAATTTATGCTCTGTGTTAATCTTTTTTATCCAGTGTAATATGTAACCATGAACAACATGTCCTCAATCAAATGTTCTGCCAATATCATTCTGTCTAGCTTCATCAGGTTTCAGCCAATCACACGGCAATAATTATTGAAGGTGGGCATAACCAATAAAACCAACTATTAACACAGTCAGATCATTTTAAATGGTTTGAAAACAAGATATTGCATGGTGCAATATTTTTGCCTCAAGCTATTGAACCTTTGAAGCAGTGGGTCACAGAAACAAAACAGCTTTGCTGTGTTCTAAACCTTTCTTATCCCGGATACTCTGAATTGATGTATGTTCTATTGTCGATACTTAGAACAAAAATACAAGTAGAGGCAGTTTGTGTGCATCAAATTGGCCTCATTATAAAATACTCAAACTGAAGGCAAAACTCTTGGGCCGTGCCAATTTAATTGGTAATCTTTACAGCATGACAGGACAACATTCAAGAACCTTGAAGTGACAAGAACCAAGAAAAACAACGACGATGAATAACCTTTGCTAATTTTAGTTACATATTAATATTGGACAACCTTGCCTTGGTTAAAAAGATTATTCCTTCCACCCAAGACATCAGCATGGGCATCTTGTCAGCTGTGACACATTAACTGTTTGGTTTACTCTCTGATTCTGCAATAATGATTTAATTTTCAGATTTTTCCACAAATACACATAAAGTAACATGCTTTAAAATATTTTTACGCCATGTTTCTAATTTCAGGCTTTGACAGATGTTGGCTTCCAAGTGCACACACACCAGTTGATTTACTATAAACCCCTGTGCCCCGGCTACTTAACCTCTCTGTGTTCTCACCTTGTTCCTGCCTTTTCAACAGCCTCACTGTGGAATGGGAGGAGCCAATCTCCCATCAGTCTGTTAAAGCTAGATTTGCATTAATGAGGCCTGCAGTGTTAAGGCTGAGGGGTGGTTTTTGGTCAAATCGCCAGCTGCTGCAAGAATAAGCCACAAACTTTTCCTGACACAAGCATTCAGCCACACTGAGCACAGGAGGATTTGAGGTAGAGGGCATTTGAAGGAGACGGAGTCTTGATGAAAATCTAAAAAAAAATTAAAGGAAAAAACATATTTTTTTATTTAAGAGCAGATGCTCCTTTTTGATACAGTACAAAGTATACCAATATGTTATCTAATTATATCTAATTGGTCCATAAGACTTGATTCTACTTAGACAGCTGAATAGCAATAATAGTAATGTCAAATGCAGGTGCAATGCCATTGTTCTGACAGCCCACCATTCCAAACCCCATTACTCTGAAAGAAAAACATTGGTCACACAACCCTATGTGTCCTCCAGCTTATCATCACAAAAGACAAACCCCCCTACATTCATGTGCGTTTACTTGCATACATAAAGTGGAGGGTCTCTAAAAACATTGGCCGCCTTGACCATGTGAGGTAACAGTCGCCTACCAAACATATCTAACTGGCATGTATTGTGCCATTATCGATGATCGATTGTGCGCAGGCCTGGCTGATCTCAAACGAGTCTATCAACACATGGATCACTCAAGACGGTACGCAGGGGTTCAACCCCATTGAGCCCATTCAACACATCAGATGATTGATCGGAAGCCAGTCAACTAAAGATGAAATGCCTTAGTGCTGCATTCATCTCCTTGTTGGACTCGATTGGCTTCTGTCAGAGAGTACAGAAACCCACTCACAGCTTTGGCCACACGCTTGATCTTGTTCTTACTTGACATTGAGCATTTGAACGTCTTCCCACAGAATCCTCTTCTGTCAGACCACAACCTCATAACTTTTGAATTTATACTACCGGAGTGTACTCCGTTAGTCAAAAGTTTCTACACCAGATGTCTAACTGACAGTGCTGTAGCTAAATTTAAAGAAGCGATTCCTTCTGTATTTGATTCGATACCACGTCTCAATATAACAGAGGACTCCTGGTCTAACTTTAGTCCGTCCCAGATTGATCATCTTGTTGACAGTGCCATAGGCTCTCTGAGAATGACACTGACTCGATAGCCTCTGAAGAAGAAGACAGTGAGGAAGAGGAGGTTTGCTCCTGGTATACCCTCAGACCCTGAACTGAAGCAACGAAAAAGAAAAGCTTGAGCATATGCGTTCAACTAATCTCAAGAATCCGCTTAGTTTGGCGAGATAGTCTTAAAACATATAAGAAGGCCCTCCGTAATGCCAGAGCAGCCTATTACTCATCAATAATAGAAAAATAAAACAACCCCAGGTTTCTCTTCAGCACTGTAGCCAGGCTGACTATAAACCTTAGTGGTAATGACTTTATGAACTTCTTTAATGAAAAGATTTTAACTATTAGGACAAGATTAATAATCTCCAATCTGTTCTCAAGTGGAATGGCATGCCCTGGTGTATATTTGAGGATTTTCTCCTATCAACCGTGACCAATTATTTTCTTGGTTTCTACTCAACATCGTCTACCTGTCTCTTGGACCCCATCCCGACGAGGCTGCTTAAAGACGTTTGATATTATCAATGTGTCTCTGCTAACAGGCCACGTACACACTCCTTCAAGGTGGCTGTTATTAAACCTCTCCTGAAGAAGCCCACTCTGGATCCAGAGGTATTGGCTAACTACAGACCGATCTCTAACCTCCCTTCCTCTCCAAGATCCTTGAGAAAGTGGTCGCAAATCAGTTTTTCTACATCATAATAGTTTATTTGAGAAATTTCAATCAGGATTTAGAAAACACCACAGCACCGAGACGGCACTGGTGAAAATTACAAATGACCTCTTAATGGCAGCAGATAAAGGACTCTCTCTGTCCTGGTCTTGTTAGACCTTAGTGCTGCATTCGACACCATTGACCATGACATCCTGTTACAGAGACTGGAGCAGTCGATTGGCATTTCAGGCACGGCACTAATTTGGTTTAAATCCTATTTATCAGATCGATCTCAGTTTGTATTGCGAACGCGCCTCGATAACCACCAACGTTAATCACGGAGTTCCACAAGGTTCTGTGCTTGGACCAATTTTATTTACCTTATACATGCTTCCTTTGGGCAATATTATCAGGAAACACTCCATAAACTTTCATTGTTATGCAGATGACACTCAACTATATTTATCGATAAAACCAGAGGAGAGCAACCAACTCTGTAAAATTCAAGCATGTCTTAAAGACATAAAACATGGATGACCTGCAACTTCTTGATGTTAAACTCAGACAAAACGAAGTAATTTTAATCGGCCCTGAGCACCTCAGAGATCAATTATCTGGTGATGTGGATTCTGTAGGGCATTGCCTGGCATCCAACACCACTGTAAAGAATCTTATCTTTGATCGGGACTTGTCCTTTAACTCCAAAGCAAATCTCAAGGACTGCATTCTTTCATCTACGAATATTTCAAAATCAGGCACATCTTGTCTCAAAAGATGCAGAAAATTGGTTGTTCACGTCGTCATTTTTCGAGACTGGATTACTGCAACCTGCTCTAATAAATCTCTTAGGTCCCTCCAGTTGATCCAGAATGCTGCAGCTCGTGTTCTCACTAAAACTAAGAAAAGAGATCACATCACTCCTGCACTAGCTGCTCTGCACTGGCTCCCAGTAAAATCAAGAATCACTTTTAAAATTCTTCTTAACCTACAAAGCCTTGATTGGTGATGCTCCATCATATCTTAAGGAGCTTGTCGTACCATATTGCCCCACTAAAAGCGGACTACTTGTAGTTCCTAGAGTCTTAAAAGTAGAATGGGAGCCTTTAGTTATCAAGCTCCTCTTCAGACACAGTCACCTCGTTTAAGAGTAGACTTAAGACCTTCCTCTTGACAGAGCTTATAGTTAGGGCTGAATCAGGTTTGCCCTGGTCCAGCCTTGATATGCTGCTATAGGCTTATAGCTGCCGGGGACGTTTTAGGATGCGATCTCCTCTTTTTCTCTCCTTAAGGATGAATTTTCATCTCTCAATCACACGTTACTAACTCTGCTTTCTCCCGAAGTCCTTTTTTGACTTCTCATGGGGGTCATGGACCCTATGAGAGGGCAGCATAGAATCTATCTGCCTGATGGATCGTCTGGGTCGTGGAATTCCTGCTCATGACTACGCCACTGTCCTGTTGAGACTCCGCCTCCTCCTCCCCACCGCCATCTGCCTGATGGATCGTGGAGGTCTCCATCGTGGAATATGCCTACTATGAACTATTCATACACTCTGTCATATTCATTGAATGTATTTTAACTCTAAATCTGTCCTTCTGTACACATTACATCTATTGCATCTGTCCATCCTAGGAGAGGGATCCTCCTCTGTTGCTCTCCTCCAGGTTTCTTCCCTTTTTTACCCCCTGAAGGGTTATTTGGGAGTTTTTCCTGGTCCGATGTGAGGTTTTGGGGCAGGGATGTCTATGTGTACAGATTGTAAAGCACTCCGAGACAAATTTGTAATTTGTGAAATTGGGCTATACAAATAAACTGAATTGAATTGAATTGAATTAAAATTATTTTAGCATGTTACATAATTGCTTTAACAACATACCTGTACCACCAAACACTACCAGCCATGGCGGAGGCTAAAAGAGTGAACATGGGCTAACATATGCAGAACATAATCTGGCCCTAATCTGGCAATTGATTGAGTCAGGAGTCTGGCCTGAGGCTGCATTCATCAATACTTTATGGGATATGTATTCACTTAACTCGGTGAGTATTCCCCATCACATTTTGGTTTCAGTGATCTCCTAAACGAATATTTGATCATACAAATTGTGTGTGTAAATTGATTACCAGTAACACTGGTACAATCCATCTGCCGAAGAGATGAATGAGGAAAGTCCAAACTCATATATTATGCATTATTTTAGGGTGAACCGATTGTATCACTTGTCTTAATCTATAGCAGATTGTTCCCATCCTGAGTGCTATACTTGCAAGAGGGAGCTCAGACTTTATGTTGAAGGCCCAGAGAGCTCTTCGCAGTGGTTCTACTCTCAAACAAAAATGTACGCTTTCCTGGTGCTTTATAGGCACAGTACGAGTACGCCCTGTGAAAATGCTTTGTGGCTGGTGTCAAGCTGTTTCAAGTTGATGGGGACACATAATTGATTTGGAACAATTTCCAATTGGTGATGAATCCTGAATTTGTATAAAATCCTTTTGTTGAGGGCTATCCACACAGATATATGCAGGGCATCATTATTCCTCACCACACGCATTTCCTTTCAGAGCCTTCAAGTGATCAATCCGCAATCATGTTATTATTATGGAGCTATTTCCAACAATGACAGTTAGATTGAAGCTCCAGTGACTTGTTGAATGAAACCCTAATGGATAGCTGTGGGAAACTGCCACAGAGACTGATTAATTAGATCGTCACCATGAGCTCTAAAGCCTTTCCTTTCCATCCCATTAGAATGAAAGACCCCACATCTTGGTTATAATATTTATTTTCCTTTTTCAGAGTGGAGTGGAAATGATATTCTCTGGATGCACAATTGCCTGATGATAACAGATGAGTGTACTGTGTGGCTGTCATGGATGGAGATGACTTTTTGTTTTACCTCCCGCTGCACATCCCATAACTATGTCTTCTCTCAACCTTTTCTTGCCCTGATTAATAGTGATCGGATATCCTACAAACAAGAGCGGGACTTGAGTCTGACCAGGTGTGACAGGCCAGCATGAGGTGATAATGATGATGGTCACTCCAAATAAATGGAAATGCCCACACAAACACAAATTTGCTCACATACCCTAATATCAGAGAATAACTGTAGTGTGAAAGGTCTAACTTTATCAACAACAAAATAATCTTGATAGAGACCTATTACTCATGCTTTGCAACTAGGCCTGTAATGTTAGTGCAGTAGTCCTTTCATGCTAATGGATCTTTTTCAAAATGGGCATACCACAGTTTGTCGACAATACAAATGTTGAGTATCATTAGAGCTTGTGCATGAAATTAAGAAATGTCCACAGTCTTACTTTGTATTAAATTCGGATCAGAGAGGAGGATCAGGTTTAAAACCTTGAACCTTGTCTCGATGCTCATGTTTACAAGACAAATCACTTTTTGTTGATCATGCATAAATGATAAAATATATTGAAATACCTTAATGGCAGATGCTACACACAAAATTATGCACTTGGAAATGTGGAAATCTGCTCCCAAAAAGTGATCTTTTAGCAAGGAGACCAGAACAAGAAGTCAAAGTTAAAGTTTTGTCAGAGATATGTTATATTTCTGTATCTTTACTTGCACCTGTATATAAAGAATGTCTATGTTTAAATTATTATACATGAGAAGGACATGATAATAGTAATACATAAAGGATATTATGAAGGATATTATGGAGAATGTATTAGGAAAACATAGAAGAAAGTCACTGTTTGTTTATTGTAACTGTAAGATGATTCAGGTATGAATGTAATGAATTGATCATATAGGGCGTTAAAAGAGTTAAAATATATATACAATATAATAGAACATGTTTATATATTAAGATGCCCCTATGAACCTTAGTAGGGTTAAAGTGAGCCTGTTTTTATCCTCCTCCTCATTGTGTTTCTTCACCTCAATCCTGTGTCCATGGTCCAGTTGGTAGTGACGGTCATTTTTCTCAATATGGCCGTTTGAGGAGTTATCATGTGTGTCCTGGTGTTCTCAAGTGCTACATATCCCTTGGAAGAGAAGTGCTCGCACTCGCGCTGGCCGTTGTCGTGTCGTTAAAAAGAGCGCCTGACGAAAACGCGGAGCTTTTGGGCCCAAAGCTGAATCTTTTTTTGGACGCTGATTGGCTAAATTGTATATCACTCGTTTATATCTTTAATCAGTAAGTGGCTACACTGCTTCTTAAAACCGTCTCTTCTGGGCCAGAATGATTCGGTCCCAATGCAGCTGAGACATGCAGACAGGCGGAGAGGACGTGCAGGAAAAGCATATATTTGGTGCAGATATCCTATTTTATAAATATTACTGGGTATATGCTATATTTTCAAAACACAAATATTGACAATTTGTATAATTTATAAATATAATTTAATGGTCGGTTGGGCCAAGCCCTGTCGCCCTCTATTATTTGTTTAACTTGTAATACAAAAATATATATATAAATGAATATATATATATATATATATATATATATATTATGTAAGTAATCAACTGGAGAATCTTTATGGACATATTTATTAGTGACATCGTGTACCATATTGACCTGGGGTGTTTCCCCTGAAGGACCAAAGATGCATCACCTTCTTCCATTCTGTGTCAATGCACATTTTATGGGATGCAGTCTGGCAGTCTGTGGCAGTAAAATAGTATGCTGGCAAGCTGGCAAGGTGCCAGACTGGACCAGAAACATCTGTTCACATTATTAATGAATCAATTATATGTCACACATGTGCCAGGCCTGCAGGGGTGGAAGGGGAATGGGGATTAGGGAATTGGAGGGGGGGGGGGGGGTGGAGAGGGAGAGGAGGAGAGAAACGCACAGTCTGTTAATGCTGAGGGTTTGAGCCTTCAGCCACTGCCATTGCTCCAGTTTCTCTCAAAGATGACTCACAAACAACCTGTCAGGGCTGCATGTCAGTCACTACACAGCAAAACTAAATAATCCTCAGAAATCAAGTGGAAACTGTGTGGAAAGTAATGGGAATGTAGAATGGAGGAGGGAGGTATACGAAGAGGAAATAATCACATGATAACATACTAGTTTTCTCTCTGTTTACTGACAAGTGAAGGAAGAGTACAAATGTGTGAGGCTGCTCCAAAGTGTTCCCACAAAAATACTGCTAACAATATTGTGGTATTACTTTCTCCTGGCAGCAGTATGAAAACCGAAATGGGCTGTTACCACATTAGTCTGCACATGTCCGCAGGTACTCACATACATGTAATTGTACGTCAACAGTGAGACGGGTAATACTCACTGTTCATCCGGTCAGTGTGATTCATCAGAAAAGCTGTGTGCAGGGATGCTGTCAGCAAGCATTCACATCATTAGAGAACAGGCCACATTCCCCCATGCTTAACATGGTGGCCATTGACTCTTGGTGGGCTCCAGCATGTTTCATACCCCCCAGAGAAAGCTGCTTGCCAGGGCAGACAAACTGTACATCCCTGAGCTCCCGAGCGCAGCATCTGGAGAGGGGGTTCTTCTTTCAGTCAGGGGGTGAAAGCGTGAAAACGTGAGTGAGGAACATGTGTGTTCTTATAAAAAAAACATGTTCATAATCACTTTCAAAAATTGCATGTCAGGTGAGTGCCAGGAAAAAATGCTGGCATTATACGTTTCTGCAAACCACAGGATACGTGGAATATCAATGTTTCTGAACAAAATATATGTTCTATACATATGTGATCAGCCTCCTATCAAGCTTGCCACGTTATGTAACGATTGGGTATGTTTAGGCAACACAACCCCTTTTATGGTTAGAAAAAGGATCCTGGTTTGTGTTAAAAGAACATCATGTTCAACAAAACAAGGTAAATTGCGTAAATAATGACGTCCTTTGCTGACTTTGTTGTTTCTTGACATTGCTGCTTGTTATTCTCGTTATTATAGCCAACAACTTTCAATAATGTTCTCTAAATATACTACGTAACTTGCTCCTTGCGTTGCTTGTTGTTCGTCAGTTGCACGGACAAAAGCAATTTATATATTCAACATATTCTGTGGTTGGCAGGAATGTATGTCAACGTTTCTGGCGACTGGTTTGACTTTTTACTGTTTATTTTTCAGCCTGAATGATTTTTCGGTCATTATACATTTTTGAGTTTGCTGGGGATTTGTTTGTCCACTTGGACCAGATGTTGTTCTGGGGCAGCTGTTCAAAAATGTCAGAAGTGTTGAATAAATTCAGAGGGAATAAGGTTACATAAACATTGTCAAGACAGACAGTTTACATAAACACTGGCTGTATTCCATATGAATTTTAAAACAACTTACTAATTATCTAAAACAGAAAATAGTTCACACTCGGACGAGCAATGTCATCAGCGTGCTGCGAGAGAACAGCTCTGTTTGAACAAGTCATTCCCTCAGTGGCTTTCCTGGGTTACATTTCTATGATTTGTTCCATTAAAATGCTGCTTCTTCACAACTGTCAGAAGTTATTTACACCAGTGGAAAGCCTATTTATTTTTAGTGCGGTCTTTTCCTTAAATTTGAAACTATTAACGTTTTCTGCAGAGAAAAGAATGTAAGTATGAATTCATGAATATAAATGTGTTTTAATGCTATAGCTCATCGTTGTATCATTATTTGGTAGCAGTGGGCGTAAAAACGGACAACATTACCATAAAAGGTGTAATTTAAATACAAATTGTACAACACCCAGGAACTATTACGCAGCAGTTGGAGAAGTTTATTGCTAAGATATGTTTCCCTATTCTCTAATTTTACACAATTCAATTTAATGAATCTCTACCGGAGCAATCTTTGATAGAATTAGAAGTGGATTCAAATGTGTTTATGCAAATATTGTAGAAATATATTCTCCCTTCTGCAGAAGACCAATTCGAGGAAAACCTGGTTCCCTAGCTTCTGAAATACCTCTGCTGCTGCAAAACAGAAAAGCTAATCAAATTGAATAAGATTCAGTTTATTCAAACCGCTTTTACCTCGCCTGGGTTTTGGAACACTCAGCGCTTTTTCACAAAAGAACTGTCCTTTTGAATTAAAATGAGTGACCCTCCACTGTCATATAAACTTCTACACAGACCTATATTTTTGTTGATGCGGTTAGCTGTGCTTTAGGCAAAATGACAACTTGCTTTTTGACCAGAGTTGATGGCTTTTTCTCCCCATTTTTGTTGAGACACAAGGGGAAACAAATTACTTCCATTTCAGTGCTCATTTTCTGCCCTTCAAGTGATGTGTGACCCTGTTTTATTTGATTTCATTTGTTCACTTTCATCACTGTTATTCACTTTGATTTACTGGAATGGCTATGCAGAGAAGTCAGACATCTATTTGAAATGACACTGAAACAATTGTCACAGAGTACTAAGTTACTTTCATAAACTCTCGGAATACGTAGATTCAGGAAGAAATGTTGGTCTGGAGAAAATAGTATATTATTGGATAGATGCTTCCTGCCACCCTAACAAGGATAAGTGTTTTTAGATAATGGATGGATACTGTAGATGGATGAATACAGGCTGACTTTGAGTGAGTGAACCTCATGATGGTTTTATTACGTTTCTATGGAGTATAATTATAGTGCAGATGTATTGTGTTTATTATGTCCTCTGTCCTATTATTAATACATGGATCATTAAATTGGACATTCTTTTCCTTTCAAAGGAGAATTGGAAGTTGCTGCCAAGTAATCAGTCTCTGTGACATTGTGATTAACCGGGTGAGGGGGGCAGAGGGCAGGACAGCTGGCATGGTCCACTGACCCTCCAGCTAACAAGCACAGGGCATAATTAGTAATTTAAGTCACCTTATAGATTCTGTCTGTGCCCTTCACACTAGGATTCCTCTGAAAACAAGGTGGAAGTGTACTCATGCTCCCTGACTGACTGCTCATCAAACAATTACTGACTGGCTCATCACCAAAGGAAAAGGGATTAGACATGGAGGTAAAGTGAACCAGGAGAGAAGGGCAAATATGACAAATATATATATCAGTATCTCTCATTTTTACTTCTGAGAAGATATTGCTGATATTGTGCATACTGACTTTTCATCCCCCAAATTAATCCTCAGAGAGCTGTCATTTCATAATTAAAAATCCCAGCAATAATTATGATAGCCATACTAATCCAGTTAGTTTTAAAATCAGGTGGCTGCAGCCACAATGTGATAATATTTCATAAATTCCGGCAATTTAAACTGTCTCTATCTTCATAAATAAGCTTGTAAGAAAATGTCATTTCCAGCTGGACAAAGGACTTCCTGAAAGAATATATTGACTTTTTCTATTTTTTTTCATAAACTGTCTGAGTGTGTCACGTCAGACCCTAAGGCCGAACTTTAGATAACTAAAACAAGATAAATGAGACCTTTGAGTAAATTATCATTATAAACACCCACATAATACCATATAAGGCTAAGCTACCCACATGTCCTATTTTGATGTCCTGCCTTTGGAGATCCATAAATGAAAGTCTATACGTTTTTGCAATGTCAGCAGCAGATTTAAGGGAGCCAAGAAATGGGAAAAGTAGCATGTGCTATTAATGCTGTGTCACCTAAGGGTTGTACTGTCACTGAAATGAAGAAGAAATCATTCAATATGAAAAATGTCTCGCCAAAGAAAAGTGATTGATGACTGCAAGAGTCACACAATTTCAGTCATTTAGGGGTTTGAGATGCTCAGATTGATATTCTTATACAAAAGCATCAACAGACTATTTTAATTAATGGGGCCATATATCAAGAGGCTATATCAGTGGTTCTGAAACTTTTTCTGTCACACCCCACTTCGGAGAAAGCAAAATGTCCGTGCCCCATCTCACAAACACAATTGTAACTAAATGGTCCATGCTGAATTTGTATTGAAATAACAACTTTGTGTGATTCCTGTGACTCTGTGCTTTTTCAATAATAGAATAAAGAAAATTGCAATCACTTTTAATCAAACCAGATTGCTCCATCAGACAAAAACAAATACATGTAATCGTATGACAGGTGTTTAGTGTCTCTGAGCTCAAAGACACGACAACACGTTTTCTCGTGAGCGCAACCGAGCTTCATGGGAAACAGCTGAAGGCTGCGGTCTCCTCACAGAGTGAAAACAGTGGTGCTTGTTTTCACGATATTGACCATGGTCACAACCATGTGTAGTTCAAAGCTCATCCAGCGCTTCTCCGTGTATGACAGTGTGTCCATTTGGAGACACTCTTGCTAAGCGCCTGCATTCCTTTTCCCTGCCATGGTCTTCCAAAGCCACACAGCTCTTCCATCTCAGCCCATGTTCTGTCAGGTAACTGATCAGCTGATGCCACTTTTACAAAGGGATTTGCCTGCATGCGGTATTCACCAAGTTTCCTCTGAAAGAACTCCTGCGGCTTATTTACGTGAGTGAGGTGTAATGTCGCCCAGATAGACTGGTATCTCCTCATCTGCATCGCCTGCGGTTGATTTTCTTTCCCCTTTTGCCAAATGTCTCTCGGTTGTGCACACTACTGAGCTACACACTACTGAGCTACACACTACTGAGCTACACACTACTGAGCTACACACTAATGAGCTACACACTATATACAGGACTGTCTCAGAAAATTAGAATATTGTGATGAAGTTCTTTATTTTCTGCAATGCAATTAAAAAAACAAAAATGTCATGCATTCTGGATTCATTACAAATCAACTGAAATATTGCAAGCCTTTTATTCTTTTAATATTGCTGATTATGGCTTACAGCTTAAGAAAACTCAAATATCCTATCTCTAAATATTAGAATATCATGAAAAAGTATACTAGTAGGGTATTAAACAAATCACTTGAATTGTCTAATTAACTCGAAACACCTGCAAGGGTTTCCTGAGCCTTGACAAACACTCAGCTGTTATAAATCTTTTTTTACTTGGTCTGAGGAAATATTAAAATTTTATGAGATAGGATTTTAGAGTTTTCTTAAGCTGTAAGCCATAATCAGCAATATTAAAAGAATAAAAGGCTTGCAATATTTCAGTTGATTTGTAATGAATCCAGAATGCATGACATTTTTGTTTTTTTAATTGCATTACAGAAAATAAAGAACTTCATCACAATATTCTAATTTTCTGAGACAGTCCTGTATATATATATATATATATATATATATATATATTCTATACATATTTTCTTATTTGCTCTTCCATCTGAAGTGGTTTTAAAAGACCAACAAAAAGGATTGTTGTATTTTTACAGAAAACAAACATCCCATCCATTATCTCAGAAAGTGGGTGGCAAAATGTTCCTGGCACAATGCATGGCTTGCAGAATAATTTCTGTGTGGGTGAAAACCTTGGAGAACAAAAGACAATGCATTCAGATGGATGAACGGTTGATGCAAAATAACCACCGCATCACAGCCAGTAATGGTTATCAGAAATATTGTCTAGAAGCGCTCTACTTGTGACTGGTTTAACAATAATCTGAAATTTAGCATCTCCGCTGGTCTGATAAAGGCCCAACGATCACATGAATGTTAGAACATTGATATAGTACTTTAAATTGTGTGAAATATGCCCTACTTGGAATTTTAAAGAGACAGAAAAGATGTGACATATTCATGTTGACTTGTAGAGAAAGCATTGACGCTGTAGATTTCAAGATCTAATGTAAAACATTAATTAAAAAAACAACAGCAGCCCTAACCTTAAAGAGTCATTATTTATTTGTGAGTTTGTACAGTGACAGGAAGTTATATAAATATAAATATATACAGTATATAATGTAAACATCTGTCTTTCCAGCTAACCTCTAGTCCAGTGGTTCTCAAATGTGGGTACGTGAAGCCACTCCAAGGGGCATGTGAGATTTAAAAAATATATTTAAAATTAGCATTATTCAATAAAATATAAGTGTACATACATAAACTGAATGTTATCTATTATATATATATATATATATATGTATATATATATACACTTATATATTATATTATATAATTGTATCTATTAAATCAGACACTGATGCTACAGCGCTGTGTATGACATCTTTTTTTCAAACAAAAATGTTTGTGCTGGTTAAGGAGACGAAGCTGAAAAAGTATTTCACATCACTGAACCACTGCTCTAGTTCAACCCAGTCTAACCGGGAGGGCAACATCTTGTGTAATCAAAGCTTCATCTCCCCAGTGAACAAGCTAAGGAACTGCAGATAAAAATAAATTCCCCCCAAAAAATCCCTAAAACGTAAAGTCCCTGTTACTATAAAAACAGGGTACCACCAGTGAGTGTCATTTTGGGCAGAGCGGTCTTGTCTGATGCAGAAGGACACATGACCGCTCGCACCCTCATCTCAGACCACGTTGATCCGACTGAACCAGATGGGAGTGACTTTCCCCCCTTTCCCCCCTTTCCCTCTCTCCTGGCCCTGTCACATACAGCTGCAGGGAGAGCGGAGGCAGGCTGGTCACCCCACAGGGCACACAGATGAGAGGAGATGAGCCACCCGAGAGAGGAGTAAGACTGTGACCCTACTGCTTATCTCAGACGCCCGTCTCTTCCCTTTTCTTTTGCTCCATCAATGATTTTAATGTTTAGGTGCTGGCACTCTGCTGGAGGTGCTGTGGTGTCTGCCCCGCCTCGGACTGTCCATAGGTCGCCCCCTCGCCGAGGTTACGGAACGCTCACACCCTTGGAGACATTTCACTGTCTCTCTCTCTCTCTCTCTCTCTCTCTCTCTAGTACACCAGGCTGTGGATAAGGTCAAACTTCCACTGGCTGTCGAGCAGGGGAGTTCTTCTCTGAACTTAGAGTTGGCTGTGCCAGAAGAAGTTATTTCAGCTTCAAGTATATAATGATAACATTTTGGCTCCTCCAATTAATTTTTCATACATTCCCCCATTCTGATACATAATTATAAAATGAATCAGAGTTAATGCTTTAAATTAAGTGTCTGTGTCCAGTCGTCATTAATAAGGTCTGTGGAGATTTTCTATTACAAGCTCATTACAGTATTGTTCATAATGTATTACTGTTGACTCCCTAATAGCTTCTTAAAGGACTATTACAGAAAGCCCTTGCTATTTCTTTCTATAAAAGGCACATATCAATCTATTTAAGAGGGTCTAGAGTGCCAAATCTAAAAATAAATAAAAAATCTTTAGACGTACATAGAGGACTCCTTTCCTGTAAGGAGGATGATACAATAGCGGAAGATAAAATAGCAGTAAAATCACAGAAGCTGTACTAGACACAATATCCAACATTAGGCTATAAAACAAAAGGTTGTAGAGATATTAAGGGTGCTGATGCGGCAAAAGAGGCACATCCGACAACTGAGACGTTTACGGATGCGCAACATCACAACCTTGATACATGGTGCAGATCTCATTTCTATTGTTCGTACAGTAGCACAAATACAAATGTCTGTAAACAGTCAGTTACAAGACATTGAAACACATATCTTCAAGAAGGAAAACTATGTTTTTACTTTTACGACAATAACATCTAGATTATTGAAGCAAAGGTTGAGCAAGCCAACAAGCTTTAGGATGAATGTGCGGCCAAAAAGTCACTAAAATCCCCAAAAAATGTACAATTAAAATGTTTTTTTTATTAAAGCAAGAACCTGCAGTACTGTTTTCAAATGGGAGTCTGATTCATCACCCTAGCTAGATGTTTCAAAGTGGGATTATAAAGAAATGCTGCGGAGAAAATCCAGTCTGTCCTGCTTCAGCAATCTCTGTCAACGAAGAGAAAAACTAGATCAAGCGGAGAAGCGAAGGTGAACGTTTGTCCTTGCCTTCTCTGTCAGTGGGAGACGAAGCCTCAGATAATGGGACAGGATAAATGGCTTAGTGGAGCCAAAACTCCACAAACGACTATTCAGTTTGTGCTTTATTATGTAAAAAGCCCTCTGAAACAGAGAGGAGACGTGTGCTGCATTTAAGGATTGGATGGTGTCTGACTTATAAAACTCATCCTGTGATATATATATATATATATATAAAACATTTTTAAACACACCTCGTCACATACTGATGCTTGGTCAAGTCTCTTGGCACCGCTTTGTAAAGAGCTGGCTAGCCCAGTGCGTTATTTGCCGGCACTTTAATTTGGTCGCAGTAAACGAGTTGTAAAAGTTGTATATTAAAACAAAAACACTTTCTTAAGTCCATACCTCCTACAAACTTTGATATTCAGCGTATCTTCATCCGATGATTCGTATGATATCTTATGCAAAGTTACAACTCTTTTTTGAGGGTTTTCCTCCGTGAACCTGCAACATATACAGTATATCAAGCCAATAATCAGAATCTTCCTTTACTGCATGATATGTGCAGCGTTAGTGTCACGTCGGAGTTTGATGAGTGTCTTGTTTCCATCTATTTATATTTCCAACCCACACTTAATCAATCACTTTCATTGATCTGTACAGTCGTTGCCAAGAGGAAGAAAAAATGTTTAGGGCAGAGAAAAAAGCTGCAGCAGTCAGCAGTACACAGAAAATCCCATAATATATTACAGTAAAATACACAATGAAGCAGATGGAAACTATAGATTACAGTTCACCAACACAATTTCAATTTTTCACACAGCTGTTAGTCAAAGGCCTTCCACTGCGAAGCCACAAACTGATGCCGGGCTCTCATGCATCACAACCTGGGCGATACATTACCTAGAGGTACTCCAGGCTTTTGCTTTTTATAATTAACCAATTAACCCACACCTTTCCATGAGGTAGACACACTGAGAGGGAGGGAATGATGTGAGCGAGGGCTACCATGTTATAGAGGGCTGCAATAGATCTAAGACAGACATGGCTGCCCTCACAGAGTGACAACGTAACTGATGAACAGCAAGCTTGTGCACACAGACTAGTTTGTCATGAGTGACATCTTGATTTTGCCATCAACTCACTAAGAATAACGGTGATGTCCTAAACTAAGACATTTGAGATGCCGCTCAAGCATGCCAGTTCATAGCAGATTCCACTGCGCACTCCATCCTGTAAGCTTCAGGCCTGAATTAGAAAACGTCTCTCAGGGGAGGGGGCAGATACACAGGTCTGTCTTTGTTTAGCGACCTGCCATCCATATAATGACTTTGTATAATTTCTTTCATATTTTTCATCTGTTCATCAGCCAGGGAAGGAAGGTGATAGAATCCAAATCAATCTGTCCGATGGCTACGCTAGAAAAGCCAATTGCATTTTAGCGACGCACAGAGGAGCGCTGCATTCACTCAGCAGGCAAAGCAGAGCCTTGAGGAGATTAGACATTGTATAGAGAAATTGAGTTTGAAGCAAGATTCCCATTCAATTCCAGTTTAATTAGATCTCCAGCCTCTAATTGACTTTTTAATTTTTTTCAATTAGCAATCAACTTTTCTTTTTTATGCGACCACATCACGTTCTGATTTGCTAATCTGCTCCAACGAGAGAGGAGACAGCAGTAACTGTAATGAGTGGAAGAGGAAAATGTTCGTAAATCCGTGAGAAATGTTTGAGCGTGTGATCTTTGGGATAATTATCAGTGACTCTGACGGGACGACATGATTTATTAAATGTACGTCTTAAAGAGTGATGGGCCTTGCAGGACTAGCCAGCCAGACATCTGTCATAAACTCTCCTCTTCTGCTCAAATGCATTGCTTATTGTGGTATGAAGACTCTCAATTAGCAGCTTAGAAATCATCAACACATGTTAATTACCTCATGATTCTGGAACTTAAAGATTTTAATCAACACCAGCTTTATGAGTAGGTCTAAGACGATACATTTGGGTGATTCTAAACAGCATCTGTTGGAAGTCCTTTTGAATTTACAATGCAGTGAATCCAATGATTGTACGTTCCAAAATCTAGATAAATGGGACTGCTCCAAAGTTCAATTTAGACCTCAGCTGTGTTAAAGCCCCCACCTGGGCCAGAAAAGCCTCTTTCAGTTAGACCAGCTGGAGCAGGGCACCTCCTATGGGACTGGAGGGCCAATTACACCACATAATAATTCAGAGCAAGCCGGTAATGAAGTCCCCATACTCATCAACTCCAATTAAAAAGAATGGATCTCTGAAAAGAGAAATATTAAGAGGGAGGGAAAGAGAAACAGATGACATTGAAGTGGATAAAGAGAACAAAGATATTTAGGATGATTGTGGAGAGAATTCTCCAATCCCTCTCAGGGTAATCAAATGGGTTTCCCATTATAAATTGTAATTGATGTTTTCTTGAAATATTAACTTCAACGGCAGTTTTGACAGCACTATCAGATCATTCTTTAGGTAATGGAGACAAAAATAAATGATGTTTAGTACAGGAAGAGCAGGTTTCTACCAGTAATTGTGTGTCTAGGTCCCAGCAAAAAATCATTTGTGTCAAACTAAAATAATGTATTTTATTAGCTGTGGGAAGTGTTACTGGTCCAGAGGGTAATGAAGCCACTGCATAATATGTCATCTGATGGGGCCTGGCTGTCTCTTTGTGGCAAACCACCCACAGCGAGTAACAAATGCTTCACAACCCCCCACATCGTTGATCTGGTGCTAGTGCTAAGGCGAGGACCCTCATTTAAATTGGATTACTGAACAGTGGAATGATTTTAGTGATGTTGACAAGAAATGTACAGACTTTGCGTTTCCTTGTGCTACATTCAAGGACACGTAAAAAGATTATGATCTCACAGTGGAGAAAAACTATGCTAATGCAGAGCAGAAGTGGAGTATGAGTATGAGTCAAAAGAAGGGAAAAAGATAAATCCCTCATTAGTCTGTTTGCATTTCACCAGGCTGTGTTTGGAGAAGGCTTCAGCCCAGAGGGGATTGAAGCGTGAGGAGCTCACACAGGTGGTGTGATCTCCTCCGAGAGTAGCTAGTTCTAAAATAACAGTATTTAAATGTTTTGGGGCTGGAATTGTAATGCCAATGATTATCCCCAAATCACCATTAGGTCAGTCTAGCAAATCCTTGGGGAAGTTGCGCCTATGCTCAAAATAGATAAAAGACACTCTCTCTAGCGACTTTCACAACGTATTGTGATGTTAAAATGAGTTACAATCATGTGTTTAGCTATAGGAGAAAAGAGAAGAGGTCAGGTGTCAACTTTAGAAAACTCTTGGCTTACTTTCAGCTTTAGTCAATTGGTGCATTTCCTTTCTTTTCCTTCAGTTCGCCTGCATCCTCTGTCCTTGACTTGAACTGGAAGAGAAAGAAATAAAGATGTGCTTCCCAGACAAAAAACTCATGGGATTTTTCCATTTTCAAAAAGCTAATCTTCTTCCTTATAACTGACAAACACCACAGTAGACTTTACATCACTGCCACTGTTTGGCTTGACAACATTTAGTCTTCTTATTTATCCAAATTACATTACATGTCATTTAGCTGACACTTTTATCCAAAGCGACCTACAATCCTGTTACATTCATACACTGTAGACGCAGCTACAGGGAGCAATTCAGGGTGAAGTGTCTTGCTCAAGGACACATCGACTAGGGCGGGGATTGAACCTCCAACCCCCTGATTGAAAGACGGCCCTGCTACCCACTGACCAATAGTCACCCACATGATAGGAAATGCCTTTTTTAAGACACTTTGCAAAATTAACGAGAGGGGTATTTACTGATTTGATATCATAGAACAGAAACTTAAAATATTGTAATCTCTTGCAAATCTTATTTCAGGATTAAACAAAAACCCATACAAAAAAACACCAACTCCAAGACGAGTTCACCGCAAGTGCAAAAACTCTCTTTTTGGACTCCTTCCTGCAGTACTCTATTCACTCGAATCATATGTTGGTGGGTCACAGTGTTTATATTCAAAATCATATACAATACAATACTGTTGTTGTCAAAGAGCAAACACACAAAGATACTGAATTTCCAAGTCAAAATAATATAAAACTTCGACCGGTTCATCAAACGCTTTCTCAATTTGAACAACTTAGATTTCCTTCTGGGGCCAATTTAGGGCCAGCTTCGTTTAGAGAAAGATATTGCATAGCATTATTCATATGCAGTAATTATATTGGAGCGCCATAACATGACAGTAATACAGAAAGGAGTGATGGTGATGTGTCCCAGTCATATCATTCTCAACAAACATATTCCCAGTTGGTCTAGTTAGATGCAAGGAAATTGCCTTGAAATTGTTACCTCATTCCAAATAACAGTAATAAGATGGTGGAGATGGATAACTGTAGTGGCACCAAGGGTTCTAACTGTAAACAAAGCCATATATTACAGTAATGTTACAATGTGGTATTGCAGCACAAGCACTGAGAATGCCCAAACGGGGGTTATTAAAGGGTGAATGCTATGTCTCTGTCTCTGCAGCTTGGTCATTAGTGGGTAAACAATTATTTGCAGCATGTGGTATATTATTCTTAATAGTTTGTTAGTCATTGGTGATGTTTAGACGTTTAGATTGACAAATCACCATTAGGTTATTGTGATCTAAAAGACTAAATACTAGGGGTAAAAAGATGGGAATCCTCAATTAATATAATTGACTGTATTTCTAAACATTTACTGAGGAATTTGGTAGTATCTTTAAACTTTGTTCATAAAATGCGCTGTAAAGAAAGTAATAAACTAACTACAGCATGCATGCCTTTCTCTTCATTCCTGAGAAATGGTTAACTGAGCTATCAATGAGGCCATCATCTTGACATAAAGAGCTCCATGGTCAATTTGCTGAATTCAGGCATCCCCTGACTCTTACAGTCCCTTTTACTTCAACTGCCACATCAGTCTCAAGTGCCAGCGGGAGCTCAGGAGGTGCAATGAACATAACTACCTCCACAGCGTCAGACTGCAGGTCCTCCAATGTGCTGCTTGACTCTGTGGTGACCTCTAGGGACTGCTGATGCAGTGAACCCTGCATTAAACGACCACGCATCAGCTGTGTTGAACATACTCTCCTCCATGTCGACAACAACATCAAGGAGTATATATAATGGTAAAAATAATTTTACAGAATTATTTTGCAGTAGAAAAACATACATTCATAAATGAGATTTGCATGTGTTATGACTTTTTACTGATAAATAGAAAAAACAAGGAATCAAAGATGACAGGAAAATAGACTTCAAGTTCAATACGACTGCTTCCAAACATATTTTTTTTAATCTTTTATGTAGAAAAGTGGAAATCGGGAGAGAGAAGGAGTACCGTAGAGGATTCTCCAGGAAACTAAAGAGTGGGTTTATTATACTTTCAAAGCCAGGGCGAGGAAAACAATTAGTGCTTTCTTTATTCAGACCTAAATGATGCTGAATGAGCGTATTGTGATTAGCCGAGCGAATGAGGTGGGACGTTGTGGTTTGTGTTGTAGCTGTTGAGAGTCAGCTAATGACCGGAAGCTGTTTTTTAAGCCTTCGCTTATTTCTCTAACTGTAAGATAACGTCTCCTAGCTTTTCCTCACTAAGTGTTGCTACACGAAGAACCAACTGAAATGTGACTTCATCTTTTATCGGCAGAGGAGAGACCGAACGATTAAGTGTTTGTGAGTAAAATCGCTGCAGTGAACATGACTGTAATTATTAATTGAAAGCGTATTCATGACACATATACACTCCTGATGCGAGTGTGGCAGCTCGCTGGAGCAGAGGAGTCACTGAAGGCCACACACCTCGTCACCACCTGCACATCAGGACTGCTACATTAGCAACGTGTGGGAATAAAGCCAGTGACAGCTCTTGTACAATCACTCCACGTCTTCATTCTCAGTGCTATAGTGACATAAGCATATAAATAAATAGATGTTGTTCCCATATCAAACTTCCTTTGTTTTTAAAATGAATGGTGGATGTCACTAATGGCGAGCATTACAGTCAGTACGATTAACACGTACGACCAGATCCTTGATCTCTCTTTCATGAGTAAAAGTATTGTTATTGACCAAAAACGTTGCCAATTAAGCTTTTATGATACTAATGATTTGTGATGAATTACATGATTATATTCAACAACATTGCACAAAAACAGTTTGGCTTTCTATGTTCAACACAGCGATCCCATTTTAAAACACATGTATGTGAAAACTGCATGTTTGCTGTCAAAATTATTTACTATTAAATTTTTACCCGAAACTATCTCATGTGTCTTGTTGACATGAGTATTACGGATTGTGTCATGTTTACAATTAGAGCTGCACTGAATGGAAACAACGCTGACAATTAGGATAAAAAGTATTCTAACTAATGAAATAAAATATATGTTGTAAGAATATGAGAAAATAATTAAAACGTCTCTTTTTGCATCTTGCTTACGTGCAGGCAATGCATCATTTATATTTACAAGATTTTCATTGACAAAGATAGAAAATAGGAAAGTAAGTAACAGACCCCGGCAGTATATGAAATTATGCTTTTATACCAAACTCCTAACTGGATGGAGAACATTGAAACAAAACCAATGAACAGACAACATGGAGGAGGACGTCTCCACAGCGCTGGACCTCAGCAGCATGAATGATGTCCTCTGGAGTCTGAGGACAGGAGACATGAGCCGGCACCTCGTCCAGCAGCTCCTGAAGAGACCGTCTGGAAGCTCCCCGTCTCCCAGCAGCCGGACAAAGGGCTCGGCCTTCTGGACTCGTTGAACGTGGCATGTCGGTTCCAACCTGTAGAAGGAATCAAACGGAGACTTTAATCGTCCCGTTCATCTTTGGGCCGACGGGCTTTCTGGAAGAACAACTCCCGTCTCACATCTAAAAAACAGAAAAAATAAATCGGAGCATGACGTCCACAATAATGTGTATATGACATGAATACACGTTATTGATTGTTAATATTACAAACTGTGGATGAGGACAGTGTCCTGTCTATTTCAGAGTTATGTATGTTTTATAAATTACTGATGTCTTAACTTCCTTCTGGATAATTAAAGTATTAAATGTATACATTATATACTCATCTTCATAACTTACTGTTTTTGCTGCTAGTTTACAGAAAATGATTTAATACTTGCGACGGTTGTCAAACTAAATATATTATATTGTGCTTGTATGGAGAGCTGCATGAAAAGGTTCACATTTTGAAGTTAGTATGAAAAGATATACCTTGTTTGGCGTGTGGCGGGAGCAGATTTGTTTGTTTGGTGACTAAATCATAAGTAAAACCGTATCCGCTGAGCTCAAAATGTAAATGTTGAGAGGGAAAAATCCGTTTTCCCCTCAGTATGATAATCATAAGCATCCCTTTAATTGTGTATGGTGAGAAAAACTAAAAGCCAAACTGAGCAAGAATGGCTCGTGAGGGTACGAGCCTGTACGTGTTGTTCCATGGCTCCAAAATAACACCTCATTCGGAAACATTCTCTTATATTACTAATTAAGTTTACCAAAATGTATTTTTGAAATTATTTGAAGTGAGACATAAAATAATAATAAATCTGTTTTCATTTTAGGTCGACAACAGTTAGTTTATAATTTTTTTAGAATTTCCAGATGTAGCAATTGCCGCTCAAAAGATCTTATGGGATGAGTAGTTCCTTCACTCACACACTTCACACACAAACAACTTAGTACATAGTGCTGCACCTTTTCCTTAATTTCAATTTAGCTTTTTTTGTGCTCAAAATCAAATGTATTATGGTGATAATTCATCTGGTGGTTCCGTGCTTAAAATTCTTAACATAACAATGTTCTGTAACGTCAATGAAGTGACTGAATACGATTTTCCCTTGCTGAACCAGAGCTATATGAAGAGAGGACGGTCACTGTTGCCAGGTAAAAACGTTCACGCCGGTTGTTACTCAGCTGGTGAAATGATAGTGTTTACCAGTCAAACACATCAGGTCTAAAATGTTTCCACAGCCTGTGACAACCGCAGGCCACAACAAACGCAACAAGGGCCTGAGCGGCGAAAGGTTACAGAGGGAAGCTGCAGTTCCTGCCCACATCCTCGAATAGATCACAACTTGCTCTCAGCCATCTGACCTTTAAATACTCTAGGAAGTTTCCGGCATGCCACAGAGGTGCCTAAATCTACTTGATGATCTTCAAAAATGTTGTACTTGTTCCAGTGGGCGTGCTGTTGAGGCTCTTGTGAGCATGCGTGCATCTCTTATTGAAATGCTGAACGAGAAACATCTGCCTGGAGTCGGGAAGATTCATCTCTCTGTCATTTTTCTATCCTACACAACATCCAGTCCAGCCCTCCTCCTCACGAGATGGGAGGGATGCAGTGAACAAAATAAAAAAACAAACTAATATTAATGAGGTGTTACACTGTGAAATAACGATGTGTGCACTCCCTGATAGCATCTGCACTTCCTTAATGGCATGCGCAATTATGTGGGCTACCATTAATTTCAAGGCTGGAAGTGTCACCGCTAAGGGCTTCATTTCAATCACTGCTGTGCCTCCACTGCAAGCCTCTAGAAGCGCACGGAAAATAAATATAAGTTAGATAGTGCTACAGTGTCTGGCTGTTAAGCTAGAAGAATAGCTGCTGGGGGGACCATAGCCAACAGTGGCCCCAACACAGATTTATAATGGGAAAACATTTTTTGATTTAAATATACTGTAATGTTATGAAACATCCTGGGGCACATCTATTGGGTCTGGTATTTTCTGCGAAACCATAAACAAGACTTCTACAAAATCTGCGCAGTAATGAGGACCTAAGGGATCATTAACTTTGAGCTATTGAATATCATTTATAATGTGAATCTTTTATAGGAATACCAGAAGAAAAGGGAGAAAAATACAGATGCAACGCTCTTTCACTTACATCACAACAGTACGTCGTTTCAGATTAAACCTATAGTGTTAAAAACAATCTCAAAGTGGTAGAGGCCAAGTGACATCACATATCCCAACAGGTTGAAAATGTAAATATTGTTTTTTTTAATATGTTGATTCAAACAATATATTCAGATATATTTGAAGTCATTGGAAAGTGGTGCATGCATAAAGAAAAATGACAGCTTGTGCAGTTACATATACTCAAGCTAATGATATGCATTATTTTATAAGATAATGGTGTCATATTGAATCTATTTCAAGACGGCATTGTCACACCTGTCCACAGTGTTGAGATGGTAAAATGCCAACGGTGAGTGTATTGCATGTCAGCAATTATAAAGTATAGCCTCAAATGAATTCTGTGTAAAACCTCAGATTCATATATATGTTCCATTTGTTCAACAAAAAAAACCTGTCCTTCTTATTACATTGCAAACGAAAGGCTTAAAGACTTAAGACAAAGACAAAAGTGGTCTGTGTTAATCAATATGTATGTGGTTCACTTGGGAAAACAATATGTACCATAATTGCTGAGTTAAAGTATTTACTGTTGGATTGTGATATGAGGAAAAATAATGGGCAAAAATAACAATAAAAATGAATGAATAAATGACTGTGAATATACCAAAAATTATATACAAGATAAATGTAACCAATTGATCAAATGGAGACATTCATATATTAATTGGCTTATTTATTTATGTATTATTTCTAACAATTTATCTCTGTATTTCCTTTTTTTTTTCTCTACAAATTTTCTTTTTCAGCTTCTGTCCTCCATATTGAATAAGATGAGTGAAGCTGAGTGAATGTGCTGCTGGGTGTGAAAATGCAGGTGACATATTCAGCTCCTGGAGGAACTATTTCACTGCTCATCACGTCTTTTATATTCAATTACTCAGAGGGACAGATCGGGTCTAAAGTCCAGGGGTAATTTAGAGGATGGTATGCATGTCAAGTCCATTTACAACAAATCATATCTAAATTACTGTCTAATATCAAAGCAGTGTGTGTTTTTAAAATGCCAAACTTTTGACAAACAATCTGAAAACATGAATAATGTAAAATGAGTAATATGAGTAACTTTAAAGACTCGCCCTTCTGTTGGAACATGTACCAAATAGGTTAAAGCATGTAAAAAAGGTTCAATGGGTCAATTCTGAAAAGGTGACTTTGAGGGGCAGGATGTTTATTTTTACAGTTAAAAAAAAGCAAACAGAAAGACACTAATGAAAATAATCTCCAAAGGTCTTTTTATTATCATTTTAAAACCTCCATATACCACAAGCATTGGCATTAAATTTAACAACACAATCAGAACACTTTCCCAAGAGTTTATTTTAAGTAGAAAATGTTGTCAACTGAAACTCATATAAACTGTAAAAACATCTTCAAGTTGAATACAAAGTTGTGAACACTGCAGTCAGCCCAAGGACCGCTACTCCACTCAAGCACAATATCTTTATGAGTAGCTTGACAGAACCACGTCCCTCACGATGATCCTAATTAACTTCTACTCTCCTGTGAGGACACCAGCTGAATAAATCTCAAGGACAATAGATGGGATTAATTAATTTATTTACCAAGCAAGTGCAGCTCATCAAAGTTTGATACGTGCACGTCTCCTCCATGAAAACCCACTTCACCGCATGATACCACGATCCCTCTTTGGCCCGATGTTTATTTAAAAGAGCTAATCAACATGGATGAGTATGGAAGGGATTTGCATTTTTTCAAGCCTGACATCCATAAAAACAACATTAGCAAAGCAGGAAACTCAGTTCAGTGCACATTGTGTGTCTTTTAAAAAAAAGAATACACTCAAAACACTAATCATGGGGAGAGTGAGACAATGTACCATAATCGTACCAAATACGGTATATTTGACGGTATGCTCTGTCAATAAATATGTGAAACAAAAATATATAAAACCATGATTTAAGAGGCGTATTGTTATTTACACAATTTTATCATATGTGTATTATTGATAAAATAGCAATATTTCATTTTTAAATCTCAGAGTAATCATCAATCCCAGTATATATAGCAACACCACTAGTTAAATATTGATAAAACACACACAGAATATTAAAACACAGACACACACAAACACACACACAATTCTCAGTATGTACGCATCATCTGTAAAGCGTAGGTTGCATTTCATTTATAAACATCCTTTTCATTTTCCCATTTGTCCGGCCTGCAGTTTTCACTACTTCTGCTGCCTCCATAGTGTTGCCTTCGCTCTCTATACTGTATATATTACAGTTTTGCAATCAAACAACCCGTTTAAAATGCTTATCAAGGACAACAACAAAGTTTTATGTGAACAAATAACTCCTGGATGTATGAATATGCTAATAAGCCAATCCAAGGATTTGCCGTGGCTATGATTACATACCCCAGGGGTGTAAACCAAATAAAGAGTTTTAAAAAATGTCAGCCTCCTCAGTAATTTAATACTCTGTTCTCCCTGCTCTGTAAGCTTCGGCAGAAGTAGAGTCATTGCTGCTCCATGTGGAAGAACATCAGAGAAATGTTTTATTTTCCTCTACATAGGAAATAGACACGGGCATGATAAAAATTGCCTCCTTCACAGACCCCTGTGAAGAGCATTTTCATATTTTCATGCCTTCATCATTTCTTTTGAAAACCGTGAAGGGAGGGGGGTATGGATCCTGCAAGGCACGCAGTGTTTGATGTGTTCACCACTGTGTGTTAAAATGGATCAATGGGAAGAGACAAGAAAGATGTTGGCTTAGCTGTGCTGTACCCCAGAGTGAGATGACAGTTGGGTAGGCCAATGGGACAGGAGGTGGGCGGGGGTTAACAGCAAGAAAGAACCTGTGGTGGTCCCCCTTTATCTCCTCTCCCTCTTCTTCTTCTCCCGCTTTGATTACTGTAGACCAAAATCGACTTGGGGACATTTTGTCATTGATAGATCTTTTTTATTATCACTTTGCTCGAAAGTAAGATATGAGAAGTAGCCTCACAGCTCTGGATTAGCTTTGATTATGTGACAGAAGTTAACACAACACACCGTTGTCTCGGGGCCAACCTATAGGGTCCAGACTTTGAATATGGGAACTGGAGAGCTGGAATACTAATGTTATCTACAGTCACTGTTTGTACCAAATAATACAAATCCTATTTTTTTGAAAGGTTGACCAAAAAGATGGAGCGATTTTTAAATTGTGACTTTTTTCCAATATTTCCATTCCGATTAAAGTGTTTAACCTGGGGCGTCTTTTTTGTGCTTGTGATTTATTTGAATGTCAATATTTTTCTTTCTAATTTTTTCAGCAGTACTTTCACACACAACAGTTTTGAGAAATATTCTTCAGATGAGTATTGCAGATTTTCGTTTTGTTTATTACTCACGCCTCCCTCCCGCCCTCCCTAAAATTAAATGAACGCACTTAACCCTTGTGTTGCCTTAGGGTCATTTTGACCTGAATCAATATTACACCCTCCCCCCGCTTTAGGATTAATTTGACCCCATTCAATGTTTAATGTCGGTGTTCTTTCGGTAGTCAACAAACAAACATAAAGTGCCTCACACTTAAACTTGGAAAACAATATTAATTCTAATAATTTTCTGGAAGTTTTACTTGCTGGCGTCAAATTGAACCCAAAAGGTAAAATATGTTAGTAAATATAAAGGTAACAGGAGGGTGAAACATTGAATCGGGTCAAAATGACCCAAAGGCGGGGGGAGGGTGTAATATTGATTCGGGTCAAAATGACCCTAAGGCAACACAAGGGTTAAGTAAAAGCACAACCAGTTTGCAAAGTAAACAAATGAATAAACAAAGTATGTAACAAAATCAACAAGCTATTAAAAAAACAGCGGCCCCACTCAGTGGTGAGACGGCGGGTCAGGGCATCAGGAGGAGGTATGGAGCGGGACGGAGAGCCGAGAAAGTCTCCAGAGGTGGGAATGTGATGAAGAGAAGGCGTGCACTGTTTACACGGCCTGCGTGGAGGGATGCGCTTCTGTTGGGAGGAGAACATTGTTAGCATGGGAGGCACGTTGCTTCGACCCCACTTCCCTCTCTGTGTCTCACTCGACCTCTTTCTCCAGCTGCTCAGGGGCATGCGATGGTCTGGGAAAGATTAATGCATCTTCAACGGAAAATGAGTGTCCTCTGATCCAGAGACATGGAGGGCTTGGGCCAGGGCATCAGCAGGGACAATTCATCAACGACCAGCAGCTTGTCATCACCCCAAGACAGCTACTGGGTGTTGATTATTCAAATAGGCGACATGCATTCTTTTTTTAAATATATATATATATATATATATATTTATATATATATATATATCTCAAAACAGTTTGTTATTGATTTAGAGATGTATCCACATAATTACCACGACCTGTTAGACTCTGTTTTTTCTCTTCATCACATTGATTTCCAAACCTGCAATGGCTCATTAAATTAGATCAGGAGGGAAATGTGAAAAACAAAGCCACTCGTGGCAATGTCACTTTGCATTAGCTCAGGCATGCCCACATGTTACTGCGGGCTTCCATCAAATTCAGTCAAGGATGAACACCTGTCCAGACACAATATGCTGTGGAAATTGGATTTTCTGGGGGAAGTAAGGGGATTATTACTACTTCAGTGTTTCTGTACCCTGCGTTTTGTCACCCTTGTAGTTGATCATGAAATCAGGCAAGTAAAGATGGAGTCATTCGCAGAGCTTTGCAGAGTAATATGGCTCCATGTGTGTGGACCATAGGGAAGTATGCCCTTGAGTATGGAAATTCACAAATATCCCAAGTGAGCTGCAAAAACAGGCTCGGTCATGATGTCTACCTTCAACCTGTACGCTCTGCACTGAGTATTTGGCATTAACCTGCTCACACCGTCTCTTCTGTATTGATCCTTGCCATTCTGTGTAGCACCTGCTTACAACTGCATCCAACATTATTGTGATTGTGATTATTGTGTGACCTGTGCCGAGAAACAGATGAAAGGATGACATTTTTTAGTGAATTAGTTTTATTTTTGAGGGGTGCTCAGAAAACCAAATAAAGATGTACCAGGCAGAAATGTATGACCTAAATGCATTGGCGGTTGACATACAGTGAATCATACAGTTTGAACATTTGAACCTGCAGAATGGAATAGGATTATGCTTAATTGATTTTACAGCCCAGAGGATAATCAAGACAAGATAAGCAATAATGACTATTGACATCCTGATAAAGTTAACAGCCAGTCAATAAAGAGGTGCTTTATGTTCAAACAATGAGGGGCTGCTGGTGTATGATTCATCAAGATGTAATTGTTCCGTTCAATGTACATCCTTTCAGAATAATAAATAGCAGAGTCTAAGACATAGGACTGCTTTTATGTGAAAAAGTAGGAACTCGTATTGTTGAACTAAAAGTGTATTAAATATGTTTTGCTTCACAAAAACCTGGTATTAGTGCCTGGTCTCCTCAGATCCTGGTGAACTTCTACCGCTGGACCATCGAGAGCATCCTTACGGACTGCATCACAGTTTGGTATTGGAACTGTTTCAGACTGCAAACTACTGCAGAGGGTGGTGAATACAGCCCAACGCATCACCGGTACTTCACTGCCTGACATTGAGTCCATCCGCCTCCAGCGCTGCCTGCGGAGGGCTCGCAGCATCAAGGACCCCACACACCCCAGCCACAGACTGTTTGTCCTCCCTCCCTCTGGGAGGCGCTAGAGGAACCTCCGTTCCAGGACCAGCAGGCTCAGGAACAGTTTCTTCCCCTCAGCGGTCAACACCCTCAACTCTGCACATGTTGGCAGACCCTATCCTGCCCAATACTCCCCACCATTCCCCCTCCATCATCGCCATCATCGCCATCATCGCCAACCTCTTCCCACACCTTCACCCATTCACACTTGCACCTTAATGTTTACATATACACACCTGCACCTTCGCTTTAATGTTTACATTGTAACTGTTTATACATACTGTTTATATACATATCCGCTGCATATTACATCTGCATTGCACTTTAAAACTAGAATGGGCACTCGGTAGAGCGCATACCTTCTCATATCACAAGATTGGGCATTGGATTATGAACATTTTGGCATTAGTTGCATGCCAATTGGATAAAAATTGACTGCGCTATGGTAAAAAGAAGATTGTGACCTTTCCATGACCTTGACCTTTGACCCGATTGATCCCAAAATCTAATCAAATGGTCCCCGGATAATAACCAATCATCCCACCAAATTTCATGTGATTTGGTTTTAAACTGTTTTTGTTATGCAAGGAACATACAAATAAATAAATACACGGCGATCAAAACATAACCTTCCGCATTTTCAATGCGAAGGTAAATATATATATATACTGCTTTCTTTGCACTGCTCTGATCAGATGCTACCAACATGATGTTGGCTCAGTACCTGCATTCTGTGTAATGACCATAAAGTTTAATCTGAAACATCTGAATTTAGTATGAGCTAAAAGTTTAAATGCTTTTCCTCAAAGTTGTTTGTTCTGCCAACAGTAGAACAGCAGGGATTACATACAGAACATATGATTTTTAAACTTTTGATCAGAAAATACTCAAGTCATGTTTCATTCCACCTGATAAACAGAAGACTAAAAACCCTTTTAGCTCTACTTTGTCTCCACCGAAGTATTGCTCTTCAACTGCTAAATGCTCCCCACCGCTCACCAGATAGTTGTTCACTTTGTCCGTCTGCCTTTGAAACACAGTTCTGCAAACAAATCTGGTAAACTAAACCATTCATCTAAAAGACGTTATACTTGTACCATCACATCAGAAAAAGCACAGTTCTAAATAATAAAATGAATGATGAATGACTTCCACTGAGCTGGAGCTCTTAAATAAATGCACTTATTACTCAACCGTATAATATATATATATATATATATATATATATAAATATAACACAGATAATAAGCGAGCATCTAAAAGCCTGCCTCATTATTTCAATGCAGCATGTTTTGTGAAGGTAGGGATGTCACTATACACAAGCGACAGAGTGCCACTTGTGACAAATACAGAGTAGATGCGAATTGTTATATTAGCTGCAGCTGCACAGGATGGTGGTGATCAGTCTTAGCCAAGGCAGGTGCGATAGGCTGCACAGCAGGCTTAACAAAGACAGATTTGGACCTGCAGGGCACATAGCAATAACCAGCAGATCCTCTCACACACTCCAGCTTAAAGCTCTGAAATGTGACTGTGCATGGATCATTGCTGACAAGATCGAGATACCACATACATATACACAGGGGAAAGACGAGAGGAAATATATATCTCCAAAAAGGCCAGAAGGATTACAGAGAAAGGTTGAAGGGTTGAAAACAGCAAGTTACTCTCATACATATTGTCATTATCAAACCTCAATTCAACCCTTAGAAGGAAAAAACATGTAATGACTGGGAAAAGCATATCTTTAAATGAAAAAAATGCAAATCTGAGCAGGGTCTTATTTACAAAACACATGTCAATCCCTCCTTCAACACCCTTCATTTAAGGTGAGCTCCAGTTTAACATTCGGGGCATGTCCGCTTGAACCAGCCTTTGGACAAGTGCACACAACCCTCCCATGAACCTCCCTTTACCCTATTGACTGAGGATGAGCCTGTCACTGGATCCAGATTAAAGTCTTAAGACTATCTATAAAAGGGGGTTGGGCAATGAGGGGTACTTGTCAAAGATGGGTTTGCTGTCAGGAGCTGGTTAGTGCCAGGAGAAGGTCGGGCTGCAGAATAGCAAAAGCCTTGATTTGTCTTCCTGCTCCAAAGTCACTTCAAGATCAGACCTCTCTCTTGACAGCGTAATAATGAAAATCAGGCTCTTAATTAATCGTTAGCATCCTGTCATTATATTAACAAGTCAGGAACCTGGTGACACCAGAGGCCCTCGATCACATCTATAAAACTCATGAGATCTGATTTAGTCGCCAGCCGGATGTTCGCCATGGCTACTCTGTGTGCTCTTACGCAGACAGCGTGAGCGTTTCTGCACAAACTACTCCGCGTAGACTAACGGAGTATATGCCCCCAAAGAATAGACTCAGTGTTTGCCTCCTATTTAAACTGAAATGTGTGGTGACTAAAGGCCTTATAACACTGGGGAACGTTTTAATTTCCTCAACAATGTATTTTTCCAAACCATTGTCTTTTTGTCATAAGGCAAAAAAAAGACATCATTTATTATTCTGAAGCGAGGTCAATCTTTTTTTCCTTCTACACAGCAACTAAAGGCACCAACCAATCAGGTTGTGCAGGAACGGACATATTCAAACATACACCATTATGTACAACAAGGCTCCGTGGTCCAAACCAAGATGACTCCTTTTAAACTTGACAAAGGCAGTGCATATCTTACCTTTTCATAATAAAATCCCGTTACATATACAGTAGCTACTAAAATAGCTCACAATAGCTTAGGCTATATATGCAACAGTGTTCACTGCTCTGGGTCATAGGATCTAGATAGCTGGTATACTGCCTGGGTAAATCTTCTTCTTTTTATTCACATGCAAGTTAAAGCCCTAACAAAAATGTTAAACAAAGTCCTAGTATGAGGTATAATCTCTTTTAAACGCAATGAGAATGTAAATCTATTGTGTTTGCGTTGATAAGCGATCCAACATTAACTGTGTATCGGTGCAAACTAAATGCTAATAGAAGGCCACCTATATTGACGCAAACTGGGCGAGTATGCCTCTGGAACCCACATGCAGATTACCTGCCCGTCGACCTGTTCCTAATCATTATTCATGTTGACAAACTTTCATCTCTTGGGACGGGCCACAGAATCAGCTGCATACGAGATGAGCAAACAGAGCAGCACACAGGAGTGGACATGAATTTATTCATGCTGAAAAGAGCCCATCCACGCAAAGGGCCTCGCGTCTCCCCTCTGCTTCCCCAGAGAGCAGACATTTATGAAGACATTCCCTCAAAATCATTATAATAGCATTACTATTCCACGCACCGACTACCTGCGTCATGATTGCATTTGTTGCTCTGCCAGCCCGCCACCCAACCAACAATCGCACCCACCCACGCAGCACCACACCACGCCACCACTACCCCCATTTCCTACGGATGTAACCAAGGAAGGTGAGGGAAAGTGCATTTCCTTTGGGATCTGTGGAGAAGCGTTTAGCAGCAGCACGTTTTACACCAGTTCTCCACAGGCAGAGTGCCTCATCTACCACCCATTAGGTGTGCGTGTGTGTGTAGGTGTGTGTGTAGGTGTGTGTACAGATGGCTGACCTGAAGCCAAAGCGCAGCAATCTGTTGGGGAAAAGAATGAATTGTAAAAAATAAAATAAAAACACGATGCGTTGTGGACAGCTCTCTCTTACACAAGCACAGGTATCAGGTACACTCACATATCAGGAACATACAGAGGGGTGCAAAGACAAATAATGCATGGACTCAAGCTTTGTGAGGCTTTTTTAAAACTACTTATCCAGGACTGCGCATGCATTTCTGCCGCTCTATGGAATAAACAATTATGCGGCCCCTCTATTTGCAAGGTGCCCTTGCTGCAACAGCACAAATGCCAATAGTCCATGCAATGCTCCTCACAATATTAAAGTATGAGACCATTGGGCTAATCCATAACGCACCAGGTCTGCCCAATAACACCAATAACCTGTAACATTAGTCATACTGGGTGTCCGGATCCCCCACGTTCCCCATTCTTCCTGCTGATGCCTCGTGTTTTATTCTCTGTATCTTCAGTTTTTAAAAGCTAAGTTTGGTGCTCTCTACCCTGTTGGTAGTGCATCCCACCCACGTGTGGATAACTGAAAGCATATTTGGTCATATTTGCATTATGTATTCATACTTTCTTTTTCTAACATTAAATATTAACATAGTTAACAGCCATATTTAGCATTTTGAATAATAGTTTTTGGAAGTTATAGTTAGTGAAAGGTCAAAGTACATTTTATCCAGATTTGTCTGTCTAACAAATGCCTTTTCAGTCTCAGAAAATTGGAAAATGTTTTAAAAAGTGGGTATACAATATATTTAATGTGGTGACTGTGAGGCAAAAAAAAATTGTCATAATCTGTGTTCAAGTTCACTTCTCCAATTAGGGTTAATAGAATCAGGACCTGCCAGGAGTGACACAGATACAGGAAGCCGACTCCCAGTTGGACGTCTCTGCTCTGAGCTGTTTCTGGCATAACCGATTTACACGGCACTAACCGCTGTTGGTTACTAGCCAAGTGCAGTTGCCTAGTTCGTCTATACGGTTGCTAAATGTCAGACTTTAAGGTTATACCTGTATGTAGTTTCCAGTTTTCTTATACCATATAATTTTTTGCCAGTTTTTTTATGGCTTTCACACATTTTTTTAAGCAACCGCCCGCCTACTTTTCTGTGCTTTTGTTTGATACACTGCAGGTGCCTTTGAATCAGCTCAGCCCAATAAACATGTAGACAATGTTGGGGGCTTTCATAACTGATGGCGGGCGGCTGTGTGTGTGCTGTCAGCTTTATGTCAGTCAGCTCTATCAAAGCTCGCCCGACAATTACAGCTTGCCGTCAGCGCTCGATGAGGCATGAAGACAACAGAACAAGTTGTCAGATTGAAGCGAACGCTGCTCCGATATTGTCGACATCACATGAAATACATGACGCCTGCCTTTGCTTCCCCCATAAAGCAGTGTGCAGACCACACATCTTGATACACAAATAACAAAAGAAGCAAGCATTTTGTGGTACAACTTAATCAACAATTGTGTTGATGGAATGGAAGCTGTATAGCTATATTTCGTGATCCAGTTATTCAAAAGTTGTGAGGTGGTCTTATCACTGGAAAGCCTTGCACACACATAGGGCAAATGATATTTGTTAGTAGCAGCTATTTAAACAGAGAGGGTTATTCCCATTAGCTAAATGGGTGATTAATGCACTAATGAAGCATTAGAAGTGTTCATTTAGGTTTAGATTATGCCTTCTCATAAAGTAATTGAGCTCAATTAAGCCAATCTCTGTCGGGCTGGACTTGTTCTCCCTCCGTCTGACCACTGTCTGTCTGACCTCCAGCCAGCAGCGGAAGTCGTCCCGTCAGGCAGCACCAGAGGTCCAATAAGAGCTGACGAAAACCCCCGAGAGAGACAAAGGGAAATGAGGGAAAGAAGGAAAAAGAACATCTCTAAAATAATCCCATGCTCCCAAAACAAATTGCCAGTTATGCTGCAAGGATGTACCGAGGGGAAAATGATCAATTCCACCTGACCTTCCAACTTAATCACCGCTCGCTCCAGTGGCGCTCTGCTGAGACCTCCAGCACTGTGAGACGATGCAGAGGGCAAGGCCTGCAGTGGGTCACAAGTCACTGGAGAAAGCTAAAGTAAGCATTTTTTGATTACTTTAAGAGCAATGTCCAATAAATCCCCCAAACCGATTTCACTAACTGTTTTTATTTGTTTAAATGCAACTTTAAAAATATTTATGTTTATATAACCTGTAAAGTGCAAGCTTGCAGTATGCATTCCCCCACTGTTCATTGCCTGGGGAGAAATTATTAAATGCACAAGTGAATTTATCGATTTAATTATTAAATAAGAAACATGACATTAAGAGTCAGGCATGAGTATATTCATATACCGTATTCCTCAGACCATTTGAAGGAAAAAAATATGATAATAATGGTATGGAAATAGAACTGTGAAGAACACAATGCTTATCCAGTGTAAAAACATATACAAAGAAGACAAACCATGAAGATTAGTTTTTTTCATCCTCCTAATACATTCAATTTTGCAACGCTTTCTACGCTCCTCATATTCACAACTTCCATACATCACCACATCTGATGAAGTAATATTCTTCCTGAGCTCTTCTCTTTGACCGTTGTGTGAGCCTCCGCCTCCACCATTAGGGTCGTTAGTTCACCCCAGAAGACTGAACCCCAAGGTCCCATTATCCACCTGCTGGCATTTCTCCACGTCAAGGTCCAGACTCTTGCGGGATCCGGTCTCCATGAGTCTATCTGGGAGACATTTAAATTGAGAGTCGTCCTTTGTAATCTGTGACTCTCAATTTCACAAACGTACTCCCTTTGAAGATATGAAGGGCTCATTCCAAGCTAACGAAAACACAACGATTCTACGATAACAGATTCCCAAAAGGGCTATGCACTGGCCCTTTAATTCTTGTTTTATAGGTTACTCAGACTCAGAAGTATTAGGATTGGTACACTCAAAAAAACGATTCAAGCCCTTCTTAGAGGTGACACATTTAAATATTGTTTGATACATTTAAATAAATCAATTACAAAACGAAGATATTTATTTTGAATGGGTGTAACACAAAATGTATGAATACTTTCATTTATTAGATTTATTTAGGTTACACTCACAAAAACGATTCAAGCCCTTCTTCGAGGTGACACATTTAAATATTGTTTGATACATATAAATAAATCAATTACAAAAATAGATATTTATATTTAATGGGTGTAACACAAAATGTATGAATACTTTCATTTATTAGATTTATTTAGGTTAGATGGTGTGCATATCAACTCAAAATAAATGTGTTTTATTGGGGACTACCCTTTGCGCATGCGCCTTCTGAAAATCAGTTGTTTACATGAGGTGAATACTTTTCCAGGGCTGTACGATGGTGTAGTGGCTCGCACTGTCGCCTCAAAGCCAGAGGTCTGTGGGTTCAATTCCCAGTCAGGGTGTTCCTTCTGTGTGGAGTTTGCATATTTTTTTAGTTAGTTAGTTTATATTTTGAGTTGGACAAACACAAATTTATTTAATGTAATGAATATCGTGATTTTATTTTGGATGTATTTGATACAAATGAGTTGGACTAACTTAATTACATTTTATTGCACTGATGTGCTAAATTTGAGTTGGAGTTGCATATAATTATTGGATGGAAAACCTGCCAAAAATTTAATTGAGTTCATCCAATGAGTCATTTCTTTGAGTGTAGAGAGAAGATAATGAGAGAGTTGAAAGCTGGAGAAGGCCCATTATTCCAGGAATGAATCTCAGAACTAGGCAAGCTGATTGCTTTTAAAGGGTATATCATATAGTCTAATAAATGAGGTAGAGAAATACAATAATAAATGTGGAATTATCCTGTGGTTCCTCTCATTACAGTGAACAGACCTTTCTGAGCATTTCTGAGGGATTTTCTGAGTGATTTCATAAAGTCGTGTTCATAAAACACCCAGGTGGTATGTACAGTATTGATATTTGTTTATTACCACATGTGATGTGTTTTTTTTGTAATCACAGAGATGCTTTTTCTCTGTACTGTATACAGCACTTGCAGAAAGAGGTGTCGCGATGAGGCAGCTGAAAGAAATATGGTATGGATACTGTTACATGGACACTATTTAAACAGTCTTTTTCAAGGTAAAGTTTTCATCCAACAAGTTTACCTATCATATCACCTCAATGCTGTTATTTTAATGTACCTCAGTTTATTCACTATTTTATTCTTATCTATATTCTTTATCTTCTATTATTAGTCAATCCTCACTTATTCTACCAGTGTGTTGTTTTGCAAGTCAAACAATAATCTCTTTGATTATGGAAAAGTGATTCTACAAAGACGAGAGACCACTGGGCTGAGAGAAATGGTATTTATCTTACAACGTGTTCTGAGGTTTACTCAGCCAGAAGGATCTTAATACAGTTGTGTCTGTGGTCAAACAAGGCGCAGAGGTCAAGGCAGGGTGATAATCAGCCTTTGTGGGCAGCAAGGGATGAGACACCACTGTTCTCATGGCCCGCGGTTACGATGTCAAACGACACGCTTGACATGGTAACCGTAATGTGATGATAATTCTCAGCTTCGGGTTTATTTTACACGTACAAGACTCTTGTTTGTAGGAGCTGGCTATCTAGCTGATATTCTTAGCATATAATCAAAACAAATAAAATCCTCAACACACCGTGGCTATGGCTTGAGTTGAAAAAAAAGATGCTTTGTCTCTCTTTGATTTTGCATAAATTAATTGCTTCTAACTCACGTCTATTTATCTGTAACCACGTATTCATACTGTAGTTAGTCCCACCTGTGCTGAAGCCTCTCCTGGCGCCCTTCCCTGAAGGATAAGAGAAAATAGCTTCTCTCTTCCACTTGCTGATAAGCACACCCGGGCGCAGGCAGGCCTCCTGAGACCACACTGCTTTTCCCCACAACACACGAGCGTCCGTCTGCCCTGTAGAAGGTCAATGAGAGAGAAATCTGCCTCTGCCTGCCTGGGGACCAGGATGTGGAGGAGACGGGCTGTGCCAGTGCAATGAGGTAAAGAAGGTAAATGATGTATGATCTTGTTTATGGACAGCACATGTATCTTTGTTTGTCTTCAACACTTGAGAACATGAGAGGAGAGGGGACTTGTTGAGTCAAACATATGGCAAAATAAATTGAAGTAATACTGCAGATTGCCTCAGGGGTTTGCAGCCTCGATGGCTCCCCACTACAGTTCGCAGGTCAATATTTGCTCGATGTATTGGCTTCAGAAAACATTGCAGTCCACACACAGTGCTCATCCCAGCAGACTCTGGGAATAGAGTTATCATCCAGCTGTATAGTATGACATTTGTTGTGTCTCAGTAATGACAGCACACAAAGCCAGGCAGGTGGTAATAAAGATTCTCTTTCTGCAGAGATGCCACGTACCCTTACTCTCCCTCACCCTTAATTTATTCCCTGAGGTGCTATGAGTGATTTTGTCTGTTCTTCCCCTTATATTAAACATCACACACTATTAGCTCTCAATAATCATTGCTGCAGCCCAGGACACAATGATTTCCCATGACACATAAAACTGCAATAACGTCAACTCGGTTTCAGAAATAATATCGGCAACATTCTTTTTTATGTTTCTCCCCCGGCAGGAGAAAATACCTCCGTGTGACTCGCCTACTTTCACATGGAGAAAAGAGATTGCACAGAACATTTGTAGCTTTCAAAAGTTGCAAGAATCTCATTTCCGCACATTTTTCCAAAATCTATATCTGAGTTCCAAAGGCAAAATAATGATTTCAGGAGTGAAAATAGTCCCCACGCAGAGAGAGGCAGATTTGGGAATAGTCTCATATATGGCTTCGAATGTATGAGAAAATACTGAGAAGAGTCATCAACAGTTCCCTGACCCTAAATAATTACTACAAAAATTCATTATCTTGTTTTGTGAAGGACCTTTCTGAGCTATTATGCTTACTAATATACTAACTATTATTATACTAACTAGTGTACTATTAGTTTGATCTCTCTACACATTTACAATAAACAAATAGTAGATATTTCATATTGTCATATTGATAGTGTTTGAGGCTGATGCATGATTGTTTATTCAATACACTTCCTCTGAATGGACAGACCCAAGACTGCAATATCGCTTGTTTGATATTAACGAGGAAACCTCTGTCAGGCTGTGGCATGAAATCACAGTGCTGGTTCACACTCTGTGTCAAGTCTGTATAAGGTTAAGTTAAAGTTAAAGTTAGGTATTAAATTAGCTGTCAAAAGAGGAAGAAATGTTGGAACCTATTAATCTCGGGCAGAATAGGCCGCTCATTTCTCCAGACACACACCGTGGACCCACCATGGATTTCTATGGTAATATAATAAAAGTTCAAGTGAGGCCTCAGACAGTTGAGGTAAGAGAGTTTCACACATTAAATCTGAGAATATGGAGGCAAATTCCACAGAATGTTAAGTTTCAAATCAGTTATTCCAGGGGCTCTCTCCAGCGAGGCAAAGCAAGCACATTTTAGAGTGTTTCTGATATTGAAACCAGTAACGTAAATGCCTCCGATACAATCTAAATGCTGAATCGGGTATGAACGAGTACGTCAGTCTATGCACTGATCCAATATTATGTTATTTGATTATTTTTTTTACGCTCATTTTCGCTACACACCAACAACACGTGTCACTTGCTTCCCAATATGCAAATCCTGCCCGATCGACACTGCACATGTGCTGCACATCTGTGGTTAAACACAGTGCTGTTTGGCTAAATATCGGAGATATATAATATATAACTATATCCATAAGAGTTAATGTACGGAGTTTGCAGTGAGTTACACTATAATTCATTAAAATGCAGATTATAAAATCAGATTTCTGCCAACCACATGGAAATAGGTGATCTGCTTTGGCAAAAAAAGGATTATTGTTATAAAGCCTTTTGAGTATTTATGTTTGAGTTATGTTTACGAGTTAATTATGCTATGAGTTATCACAACTATAAGTAAACAGCACTATAGGCAAGCTAAAATGCATCATATGTTTCTAGCGCATTATGGACATGGGCGTCGAAGAAAATGTCCCCAGTCATTTTACTTTGGGGGGAGAAGAACTGCAGAATGTTTGCATTACATTTATCGGGATGTTCTTACTTGCCTAACAACACAATGGCTTCTTGAGCATTCAAGCTGTTGCTACATCTAGTTCCCTCTCTGCTTCAGTAGATGGCGTAAGTGCTTTTCAGTCTCCCATTTGGCCCAGAAAAACCAATACCTGATCCTCCTGCAGGTCATCAGTGTAGTCCTTCTGCTCAGAAAGGTATTGTCCTTTGTTTCATTTACCAGAGGAATAAATTAGGTAACTGAAGGGTTAACTCTTTACTAGGTATCTTTCTTATTAAAGGACATTGAGGTCGTGTTTGTCTAATTCAGGGATCTCTCCTAATCTTTATCAGCACCGAAGCAGATAATGGTCAAGCATTGCTGGTGCTCAGGCTTAACTACCCTGCAAAATGAGGTTTCAAATTTGTACACCATTATCAGGAACTCAGATCCCATTACCTCCATAGAAATGTGTTGCACTGATGTATTTTGATGGTACTCCCACATAATAGAGAGAGTAAAGAAGCGCCAAACTGTTATCTACGCTCGAGGCAGGCAAACTGTATTGCCTTTCCATTTCAAAGAAAATCTCTCTGCTGGATCAGGTACCACAGGCATGTGGGTCCAATGACTTAACCAGAGCTGATCACAGAGCACGAGGAGCTTTACAAAGCTGCAGCTCATGTTGCCCTGTGTCAGCATCATTCGGGAGAAAATCAAGGCATCATCCTCTCTGTCAAATTCCTGCAGTAACCCCAGTAGGATACTTCAGTGTGTGAGGAAAAGAGGTGCAGGAGGAGGAAGCAAAACATGCATTTGAGAGTCAGCCTAAAGCACATGTGGAGCTTTGACTGATGTATGGGGTAAAACCTCAGCTTGCGACTTCTTTTTACTCTTTCATTTTGGCATGGCAAGAAGCCTGTCTGTCATTTGTCCTGAGACATGAATCAGGCACTGAAGGTAACTAATTAGTACAGCAGCCGATCATGTTGAAGATTGAAGTTTCAGGTGAAGAAATGCAGAGTTGTTCCTACAGATGAAATGAGAACACATTTTGGGGACGATACTTTTATAGTGAGACTTTTTGCTGTGACCTTTCTCTATTTTTAAACAGTAAACACTCAGCTCCAACTTAAAATGGATTTATGTATCCATTTATTTCGTTTTTTGCCTGTCAAGAAAATCTTATTGTCTTATTAGCTAAATTGAATATACTATACACGCCTGCAAAGTTAGTTTTTCATTTCTTGATCTTTGTATGTGTTTTTTTCTCTGTGCACCACCTCAAACTTACATTGCCTTCTTGTTGTTGGAATGGTAAAGTTTGCTAATGGTGAGTTGCATTGTGTAAATAAAGTTAAAAAGAGTAAATTCCTCTCTATAATATGCACATCTGCCGTGACTTAATTATTGCATTAGTTGTGTCAAGTACAAGTATTATGAATGGTCAAACCATGGCCCTCTATTCTCCAATAATGTGGTTAAAAACAACACACGCACCTTCAAACCCTAAACCGATGAAGTTTGCTGAATACAACTTGAACTTCCAAGTTGTCTTTTTTGTCTGAGCAGGTTTTCACAGACTTTGGAGGAAACATATTGTGCAGTAGTGTGAGAACTGGAGACATGCTCCATCCTGTCAGCATTCCACAGTATTTCAAAAACACTGGTGGAAAATTCCGACCCGAGAGATGGCAGAAATAAGCAATCTTTTTATTATTGGATAATTATAAACAAGATCAGCTTTACTCAGATGAAAACTGCATTGTCTTTACTTCCTTAGGGTCACAATAAGATGCAAAAACCTCCCCGGCAACGAAGGCTTCTCCACACAAGAGGAATCCAAATGTCATTGATCTACAGCGCATCTTCGAGCTGACCAGATAAATCCCCATTAATTCTGTGCGCCACAACAACTGAATAAAAAAGGTCATGGGATGAATATTTATCACAGAGTATAGAGCAGTGCTTTCAATCAAATCCCGAGCATAGAACCCTTTTCTTATCCACGATTAGAGAAGGAAGAATTTATTCCTGCTTTGCGAACTTTAGCAGGATAAATATTCACTGGCAGAGATACACATGTTGCCCTCTTCTCCTCTCGAGAGCTTGGTCCATGAAGACGAATAAACATTAGATGTTGATACATCATTTAGTTTCCCAACTATGTTATTCAACCTTTGCTACAAAATAAATATGTAAAGCCAGTGGCTGCGGCTATTATTTTCAAAAGTTAGAAACTCATTCTGCGTCTTATGTGCTATTTAGATAAGCAGAGGCTACAAAATAACCAACGGCAGATTACAAACTATATTTTATGTGAATGACTTCTAGAAATAGACTGATGTGGGAAAAGTCTCTGGGCTAAATATCAACCACCTGCTGCCTTTATTTGTCATTCAGGACAAATTGATGTTGCAAACAGACTTTTTTTTTATTTCACAGGTTTTAATATCCTTCTAAGAATCAGAAAAGTTACTTTGTACATTTCCAACGTATCCTTTCAGTTCTGTTCTTTTCGAAGCATAACGATATTCACATCCATGAAATAATCAATCACAACTTTGAAAACAATATGCCTGTTTTGTAAAGTATGAACAGAGCATATATCCATCACCTTATTAGTTTTCGTAGCTTGGGTCAACAAATAAGGCTTTTCAAGTCATTCTGTGGTAAAGATAAGCAAAAGTGAGTGAGGCATCCCGTCGCATAATGGATCATGGCCTTGATGAGGATGAGAATATGAATCCTGTGAAAGCGCTGGAGGAGGAAGTATTTGAAAATCCAGGACTATGTTCTTTCCTGAGAGAATTCTGATCTTAAACATGCCCTTTCCACTTTTCAGAGCAACATTTTTTACGTGTAATAGTAGGAAAAGCACATGGTGCAACTTATCACACTAACCGTGGCTCAATTCTTGCAGTGACAGTGTGACAGTGCACAGAACCAGGCCCGTGAAACAGAATCAGCTAAAAGGCCATCTTTCATTCCATTCGGTCCACCCGTGCTTTTCCTACTATTGATTTATTGGCCACTTGAGGGCATTTTGCCAAGCTGTAAATACATTGACATAAAATCACCGTGTAGACTAAAGATGATATGCTGGACAAGATAGCAGGCAATGGCTTATTTAGACATCAAGCAGACATAAGCATTCATTGAGAGTCGTTTTTTGTCCACCTGAATAATGTAAGTCCATATATACTTTTATTTTACCCCTGTTTTAGTCCAACTTTTGAAGGGATGCCTAATTTCACAATTGTAATTTAGAACAATTTCACTAAAAACAGCTGAAACTAACATTTACTAGGGAACAGCTAGAAGTTACAGCTATTATACCAAAACAATGAACTAAAGATAGAACAAATGCAAACAACACATTTCACTATTAGAAAGAGGATAATTCTCTGTCACCACAAGTGATCCCTTAATCACATTACTCATATTAACATATTGATTGTATCAGCTTCAAAATGGCAGGTTGTTACTGGGATATCAATATGTTCAATAGTACAAGTCCTGTGTTTTTCCATGACATCACCGCCGTGTTGGCCCACAATGCCTTTGCAGTGTGTGGGGAGGAAATAAAACTGCAACTCATGCCACTGTTATGGCTGAGAGTAAATCCTCCACTTAATGTTGTTCACCTCCCTGCCTGAGGGGGTGCTATGATGTTTTGCTTTTCTCTTCCCCTTACAGGTGATTGGACGGAGCACATAAGAGGGAACCTGTGGCCGCCGGATCTCTCTCTCTCCAGCTTCCAACCATGCCATGCTGCACAGCTCTGATTGTGGGTGGTGGGGCTCTCAAGTCTCACGCATTGAGCGTGAGACTCACGCATTTCGGTCTTATCTCACGCACTCCCGCCACACATCGAATTCCTCACGCTGAAAAAACCTCTCGGCTATTTAATGCTTGAATGCAGGGGTGCTCAATACGCCGATCGATTGTTCCGCTGCAGAGCTCCGACGCCGGTCTGCGCGCATTGGGATGGAGCAAAAAAATAGTCACTACTGACTCTGCAGCATTGGTCCTAATTTGGGAGGTGGGGAGACCGACCTGGTGCTACGCTCTGGCACCCCTAGGCCGGGCGTAACAACCACACACAGACTTTTATGTATATTAATTAGTCGATGGATGTTTAAAGTAGTGTCAATGCTAATGTTCTTCTAAAATCAAATATAAAATTAAGTTTTGACAACAAAAGAAATGATTGCATGTCTTCAAAGAACAGATTACATAAAAATAACAATAGACAAACACAAGCTGAACAAAACATGAAAACTCCTGTTACAATACAGAAGATTGGATTAATAATGGTGTCAGATCACATAGAGAGTAGAGACAAAATCCCAAATATATTTTTCCCACTTTTCTTAGGTCGTTAAGGGGCATCCTCAGTGTATCAGTGTTCCTTTTTCGCACGAAAAATGTGGTGTCGCCAATTAATGTGCTCTTTCTGGCTTAACTCGGTTAATCCTGTAAATCTAGATAAAACTGAAATGGGAACATTTCACAAAAAGGAAAACAGCTCTCTGCGGCTTTGATTTCTGCCTCAGCATCCTAAACGTAGCCCAGGTTCACCACCAAACCTTTAAGACATGAGCTTCAGAGTCATAGCAGGGAGGTTTTTGTGACCTTTGCAAAAACGTCTTCCTCAGGTTTTCAACAACCTTAGTAAATATAAAGGTATCTTTTCTTCAAGATATACGCGGTTGCATTGTTGCTGTTGGTAAACACAAAGTCACCAAAGCAGACTCCTCCTCTTCATATTTTGTTGAGCGATCTATAGACTGAATGAAGGGAGGGAGCTGCGAAGCAAACATCAATGAATCAGAAGAAGAATGTGTTATTTCATTCTTGTTGTATGGGAGTTACGTTGTAAATTGTAAACTGCGTTACCATGTAGGAAGGTGCTGGATATTTTAGAAATGCAAACAAAAGGTATGCTTCCTCTTGCTGTGGAAAACACAGGCAGAGGGCTGTAGATACAGACACCACTCATTTTAATTTGGTCACAAGTGATTTTTGAGAATTTATTCATATAGATTGTTTTTAGGAAAGCCTTTTATAATATACCTTAAACTATTACAAGTCACTTTTATTGTAATTCTAATGTTCAAACACACCTGTCAACGCTTGGATTTCTCTAAATGCACTGTATTCAGTAAAGGCACATCAGGCGGGAATTAGTGCTTACTTTACACAACATTCAAAGCTAGTCCCCCCCCCATCAAAGACACCAAAAGCACACGCCTCCTGACCGCGGCTGCCAGAACATTGTATCACCTGCAGCATCAGGTACGGCAGCGGACGTGTAACCCAACCCCAGATGCCCTCTTATTTTGGAAAAGCTCTGTATTATTGGCTTTTTAACACCCTATATTTGGGGTTTTCTGGCGCTGTGTCCACCATTTTCGAAGCTTCTGCTTGGTTACATTCAATTCAATTCAGTTTATTTGTATAGCCCATTTCCACAAATTACAAATTTGTCTCAGAGTGCTTTACAATCTGTACACATAGACATCCCAGTCCCAAAACCTCACATCAGATCAGGAAAAACTCCCAAAACAACCCTTCAGGGGAAAAAAGTGAAGAAACCTTCAGGAGAGCAACAGAGGAGGATCCCTCTCCAGGATGGACAGGTGCAATAGATGTAATGTGTACAGAAGGAATCATTATACACAAATTAAAACACAGTAACAACACAATCAATGAATATGACAGAGTGTATGAATAGTTGGTAGTCATATTCCACCATCCAGACCTCGATGATCCATCAGGCAGATGGGATCTATGACGTCTCATAGGGTCCGATGACCCTATGAGATGTCCTACTACCCAACCTACTTTTTAAGGCTCTAGGTCCTAGAGCCTAGGAACTACAAGTAGCCCAGAATTTAGTGAGCGTAGCTCTCTAGTGGGGCAATATGGTACTACAAGCTCCTTAAGATATGATGGTGCATCACCAATCAAGGCTTTGTAGGTTAACCCTTGTGTTGCCTTACGGTCATTTTGACCCGAATCAATATTACACCCTCCCCCCGCCTTAGGATTAATTTGACCCCATTCAATGTTTAATGTCGGTGTTCTTTCGGTAGTCAACAAACAAACATAAAGTGCCTCACACTTAAACTTGGAAAACAATATTAATTCTAATAATTTTCTGGAGGTTTTAATTGCTGGCGTCAAATTGAACCCAAAGGGTAAAATATGTTAGTAAATATAAAGGTAACAGGAGGGTGAAACATTGAATCGGGTCAAAATGACCCAAAGGCGGGGGGAGGGTTAAATATTGATTCGGGTCAAAATGACCCTAAGGCAACACAAGGGTTAAGAGAAAATTTCAAAAGCGATTCTTGATTTTACAGGAAGCCAGTGCAGAGCAGCTAGTGCAGGAGTGATGTGATCTCTTTTCTTAGTTTTAGTGAGTACACGAAAACTGCTTGTGCATGTGTGAGGGCTGACGTCCAGAAACGTCCTTAATAATCAAATCAGAGGAAAACAAATGCAGAGGGCGGTCTCTACAGATATTGACACTATCAAATAAATTTAGTTTTAGTCTCAATATTTTAGCATTACATTACACCACGTCTGTTATGCCATCATTTGCTTTTTTAAGATCCCTCTACAAGGTTCTTGCTTTAAATAGAATCAGCAAGAAAAGTTATGAACTTAGTTGTAAACATTGTTTTTAATTCAAATGAATATTTACAAGGCAGTTGTTGTTGAGGATGTTTATAAATCAAGCATATTGTGTTACTGTGTATACTACAAGAGTTCTTATACTGGTGTTGTTTTCACACCCATGCCTATGTGATCGACCCATAATAACGCTATCTCACATGATATGTTTCCTGCTGCTTTATGATCAAGCTTTAAATATGACCAGATGATAGTGTGTGTTTCAGATCAGTATGTGTATCACCATTTACTTGCTAGTTGCGAAAGAAAATCTGCTTATTTGTTGTTTAGTATGGCTACACAATCGCACCTCCTACACTTTTCACACAAATGGTGAATGTTGATTCAATTAAGGAATGTATCACTGCATTTATCACTTATCAGTATCCCTCTCCAAAGAAAAAATAATCTCTCAAACCACTTTTATACAGCTGAAAAACAATGAATACAAGTATTCAATAGTGTTGTTGATGGATTCAGGTCAAAATGTTGACATTTCAGTGCAAAGTATTTTAATTCTACATTATGTGTAATAAATATGTATACCAACGTTTCTCTACTGGTTAAAACATTGGCCAAAGAGTCCTGAAACACACAAACTACTTTGGTTTTCTTGCGATTCCATTGTCTTGAAGTTAATGAGTCTTTTGAATAGGTTTTGGGTTTGATGCGTTCAATTAGGTATGTAGTTAACACAAGGTTAAAATATTTTAACGTTTAGTTAAACAACATCAAATGTGCCAGTAAATACTCCTCTTTTGACTTTTTAAACTTGTACGTCACTACAAAGAGGCGGTTGCAAAAAAATCTAAATTACACTACAAAGCACCATAATGCCGACTAGTCTGCCTGTACAGCCTCGTTGTGTATACTGCTGTAGTTTAGAGTTCGTTTTTATCATTTTACTACCGCTGATTGATTCACGCTTCATAGGCTACACATAGCTATCGCTAATGCTAATCACTGGTATAAAAAGACTTGTTTTAGAATTAACAGGTTGAAACAAACCTATGATCGGCCAGCTCCACTTTGATTTGTAGCATGTTACGCTGCGACAAGTGTTGAGCGTAATTTTGTAGCTTCATGTCCTCGGCCTCCATTGAAAATGACTCGTAGTGTGTTGATGTGTCACCCAGGTTCATGTCCAGCCTCAACTAGTTGCTTAACTAAGCAAAAATAATGAAACGGGGTGAAACAGCTCCATCCGAATGAAGAATAAATGCTAACTGGCTGAAGCTATATATCTAAGAGACAGTAATGAGAGGGGTGTCTGTCTTTTCGATCAACTCTCTCCAAGAAAGCATTTGTGTTTTTTCCCAGAATGTCAAACCATTCCTTTAAAATTGCTTTTCTTTAATTACATGTCAACTGCATTCTTAATCTAATTTAGAGCTGGTGCGTTGGTTAAAAGACCGTTTACAGCTTGAATGCAGGGGTAGCTAGAAAAGATTACCGACATTCCTCACATGCAGAATTTGACCAAACAACCTTCACGAAGAGACAACCCGGTGCACTGAGCACCCAATCCCACCTGCACACTTGTTCCTGCTGCTTGTTTTGTCTCTGGATTAATTTTTGACTGTCCAGGTTTAAGAATCTCGATTGGCTTTCAGTGACCTCTTTACTCTTCCCTTAGACAATATATTGACTTTAGCATCAAAGAACCCAAACACTGTGCTCTAAGGTTAGCAATAAATGAAAAAGATAAAATCAATCCATCTGTGAATCCATGCATTTTGAAAATAATTCAGGAAGTGTACCTTGAATAACCCTTAAATCCTCAAATTCAGGTCTCGAGTTGCAGCTGTTTGCACGGCACAAACAAGCAGAAATGCTCTCGCAAACACATCGAAGCCTGAATCCTCGCCCTCATCAACCATCAGACCTTTTGGAAGACGACATTCCGGCAGAGCGATATTTGACCCAAGTGCTCCATGTCTGTTTTGTTGTGTGACCAGGTTAACTAATGGACTAGCTAATCAAAGGGTGTTGGTCATGTCCGTCTCGCCTTTGTCAATATATAAGTGTTGACCTCTCAACGACGCCTGCCCCCGGTCCCCTCCCACAACTCAGACACAGAAGCCCTATACACTCTCATTCAAAACAAACCGAGTCTAATCACCACCTCTAGTCAGCTGGAATGTCCCCCGTTTCTATAGAAGTATAGGCTTAGTGAAAAACCAGACAGGTACTCTGAACAGAAAACATGTCCAGACACAGTCACTGATGAGGCTGCAGGCACCATTATTTTTTTTTAAACAGGAGAAAAAAAACATGGGAGTATTTTGGGAGCTTTTGTGTTCTGTGGTCTCACTTAAAGAGCAGTCTTGGCACAAAACGTATTGCAAATTCTGCAAAATGTGGAGCCAAACATAACAAAACAATGCCTCCTATTACATTGTAATGCGTTTGATGCCCATGGCAACAGTGGGCAGGGATTTCTTCATGGTTTGGACAAAAGAAAAAAACTGATCTGGTGTCTGCGGTTATGGCACTGAATAGCCATTCACACTCCACTAATATTCAAATAGGGTACAATGTTGCAGGGAACTAAGCGTTTCCAATGATTCCCACTGCGACGCCATCTCACTACTGTTATTACTGCACGTTCCAGTACTCCATGTCAGTGAGAGAAGTGCATAAACACAGGGTACTGATGGACCCCCCGTGTCACGCTTGAATGCGAGAATTATCCAGCTCCCCTCTGCCCCAACACATTCATTGAGGGGCGAAACTTTTACATGTTGCATGTAAATACATGTCGCTCCATTAACTAACTACAGCTTTACACATTGAGTGTTCACTGAAATTGTTAACTCTCAAGCTGTCTTTACTCGGTGCAGTTTGATCAATTCTGATTAAATGGAAGTGAAAAGAATAACTTCAATACGGCTTGCGGAAATGTTGGTAATTTGTGTAATTGCATCTCCCAGCTGGTGCATAAAGTTTAAATTGGGGAATTTGATTACGATTCAGACTGTATTATTTATCATTTTGTTGTTTTCTTACAAGGACAGTGGTTCTCAATAAGACCTAATCTCGTTGCACCATATTTGTCTTGAGCTCACACAAATCATATTCACACAGGGTCTCCGTTATTTTCAGCAGGAGTGGCAGCCCATTTGTATTCTGGGTGTGACATCTCAAATCTGCATCCAAATGGAGAATGAAATATTTATGCTGCAAAATGATGGCACTCCTCATGGTCAATTTGATTGAACATAAAAGTGCATTAGAAGGGAGGTGCATTCCTGTTCAGGCAAGTCAGAACCGAATCAGCCAATAAGGCATCACAGAGAGAGAGAGAGATAGAGAGAGAGGAGGGGTATGAAGTAGTAAGACAACCTCTGGGAGGCCTCAAGCTATAGAATCTCTCTCAAAAACATTCAAATTGCAATAAATGTCAAAAGCCTCTGAAGCAAATACCATCATTTAAAAATAAAAAGCACTTTGGTTTCTCCATTCAAAGTAGGGACTAATATAGGTGTTTGTTCTAAGTCACATCTTCACTACACTGAAGCATGGGAGTACAAGATGCAGAACATACATATTAAGCAACGATAGCTTGTGCAATAACATGTGCTCATAATGCAGCGTGTGTCATGCTTTATGCATAAATAAACAATGAGCATAACAGCTGTGATGTGTGTCATTAGTAAACTCACTTCTGAAATAGTGTTATAGCCCAAAATACGGTAATATACATGTTCATGTATATAGAGATAAATGCACATTTCTGCATTCATGGTACAATCCTACATCACACAGCATCATCTTGGAGATTACATTTTTCATAAAAAGAATCTGGTTTCTTTGTAAAAGTTACTTTTATTTTGGATCAATGTACCGAATGCCATCGAATGCCAAGTACAAAGTGTTAATTGAGCATGAAAGTGCGTCGAAGCTCACATTCCTCACATTTGTGACGTGTCTCAACGGAGCCTTCGCTCTGTGTGTGCCGCCTCCAGGGAGTGAAGAGATGAAATACAGCACCTCTTCTTTCAACACATCTGTCTGAGGGTCAGCGCTCACACCAAAACACATCTGAACCACTGTGTCTGAACTAGTAATCTGGCTTGGTTAATATATTTCAATATTTAGATAGTTAAAAACCCAAGGGCTGAATGCACCGTTGGCCAATCTGTCAACTTTGAGTAATGTCTGCTTCTAGGACAAAAAGACATGTTTAAACTCAAAGAACAACAGTTTTACATGTTTTTTTCTGAGCGACAGTCCTCTAGGCTAACAATCTTTAAAGCAAACAAAGAGACACGAAAGAGATTATTTTCTAGAAACCTTGGTGGATATAACTTGTATAAAACTGCGATTATGTGAGACCATATCTGATCTGAAGCCTCGACAGTAATCAAACATAAACTCAGCAATATTGTTCTTGTAATATGAATAGAAAATGTTGTAAACATAAGTATGTTTGGGAATAAGGCACTGCTGTTTAACACGAGGGCTTTTCATCTCACCTGAGTCAGATCCCCAGTAACAGCACACCTCTGGCAGTTGATGTCGTTGATACACACGGTATGGTAATGTCTGGCTGTGACAAGAGGATTATTTTATGTATTTATTCGTGTATATGTTTTGAAATTGAGTAACAGTATTGTTTGAGGCAGTCCGCATTGAAAAGCAACATGGCCAGAATCTTAAAAAAGAAGCTTTTCCCCGGTGTTGTGAGTCGGCCAGACACAGAGCTGCCTCCGAGCAGAGTGTTTTCAGAGGCTCGTTTTTCAGCTGTCACCTTCCAGAGGTCCAAAAGATTACCTCGAACAAGTCACACTGTCCAGAGCTATCTGGCCCACACAGAACACAGAGGTAAAGCACTGTCTGTCTGCTGGGAACAACAGCTCATAACTCAAAGTTATTGGTGTCCTTGTCAGTACAATCACATATAAAAGAGATTGGGCTCAAATTAATGTGCTCACCCAAGAAATATCTTGTCAGGTGAGGCTTGGTGCTGCTCGCTACCTAAGGAATGTGTGGGTTCTGTTCTTCCCCCGAAACCCCCTCCTCCCCACCCCACCCTAACCCTGCCATTGTGAGGGGAAGGAATGCTTTTCAAGAAGTCGGTCCTTTCACATTGAGGGATGTCGGGTGTCGCCCCATTTTTCATTAAAGGCTGAAAAGAGGAGAATAGAGCTGCAAAGCGTCTTGTTAAAATGTATGTATGCATGTGCCAGAAAACAAAGTGCCCTACCTATAGCAGCTCAGTTAACTGAGTTTTTATTTTTATTTTGATATCAATGTGGATTATTGTAATTTTTGGGCTGAATGATCTTCAGGAGCTAGAAAGGAGGGCAACTGCACAATGCAACTTTTTTTTCTGGCCATAGTTGCAAATTATGATATAAATATTTTATAATGACAATGGGTTGGAAGGGCTTCTGAAATGCTTAAAGATGCTCTGGCCTAATGAAGTCTGGGTGTTACTCTACAGAGAGAGAGAGACAAGAAAATGAGCAAATTACAGCAAAGTCTCATCAAACAATGAACACAAGGCCGTTATTAGATGAATATTACATGAAACACCATTAATTCATTTGTTCGTGTATGCCTTCCTTGGGGTCTTCTTTCAAAGCCTTTGAAGTGGATAATATGTGTTTGTTGTGTGAATAACTTCTTTTTTTTTTACGGATGATTTTACTAAAACTGTTGCAGCCCTTTTTGGGAATACCACCTCAGTTTCTGTGATTTTGAGCTTTTTTCCTAATCTGTTGCAATGAAATCACGCCACATGGCAGGGTGTGGCAGCTTTTTATTGAAGGAAAATGGTTGGCCCTGCTCAGGTGCTTGTGTCTTATTGGTCGGCGCAGGCCTCTAAAACACCACTACCTGAATCAGGTAGAGAGAAAAGACAGAGAGAAGACAGATAGCACGTCGTCAGCTGGAGCTTCAGTCCCTCATGAAGACCACTTCAAGCTAATTCGTTGTTTGATTTTCATTGCATTGCATTCACAGAGTCACTGTGGAACTAAAGGAGCAACTAAGGTGAGTAATGCATTTTAAGCAAAGTAAGGCCTTTGTCTATGCACAGAAAAAGCTAAAAGTCTAATCTTGCAAATACTTCAGACAGTAGATATGTCTATAGCTACAACTATAATGTATACCCTTTTAGTGTGGAATTATGTAGGAGGATCAGATCAACTGGAGGAATCACATGCCTTTGTATTGAGATTCAGTAGGACCAACAAAGAGGTTTGGGTGTAGGAGGGGAGCAGTTGTGTGCATAAAAGAGGGAGAAGTATGACTTTCGGAAAGCTCCAGGTGTGGGAAGGGAGCAAGGTATCGTCTTACCCCAGGAGCGGGGACTCTGAGGCCCACAGATAGCGGGGCTGGCCATGGTGTCTGGTGGCAGTGGTGGGCTTGAGGAGGGCTGTGGTGGGGTTGCATCACTGATGACTAAACCGTCATTCAGCTCAGACCTGTGATAACGTGCCAGAGCTCGGTATTTCAACAGCAGCCTGAAACCCTGGAGCCTCGGAGCAGGGCAGGCCTGGTCTCGCGCAGGCTCAAACTTCAACTCAAGAAAAGGGAGAGGCCAACACTCAATTCCTGTTGCACTCATCGCCACCACCTCCTCCACCTCGGAGGCTTCCTCATAAATCATACAGTCCCAAATGACTGCTATGCACCTGGTGCCAGGGTCGGCCTCCACCAGTCTCTAGTTTAAGATTAAAAATCACCACAAAACTGTAATGAGTCAGAATCACACTGAAATTTAGATTGGAAATGAACAAGGCTGTGTTGTGTATATTTGTGTCTTTTATTTCAGACACTTTCTACAAGAATATCCCATGTGTTCTATCCTTCATTCCACCGGAGTCTGTATCAGTACTAAACCAGATTTCAGTGGTGTGAAGTGTAAGAGACATGGGGATACTGCTTCACAAGCTAACCCTCACAATACTGGAAGGCATCCCATTGAAACATAAAAAAGTAACTGCATTTGATCCATTTTGAATGTGTTTTTTTACAAGATGATGCTGTTCTGATGTATGGTACCATATATGTGAATGTATCTCCACTGCTATTTCGTATAAGATATGTTTTGCATGCATTTTAATTCATAAGATACTTTACTGAGCAACTCACGGATATGAATAAATATCTTAACCTTTTGTTCACTTTGTCTTTCTTCCAACATCTCAAATCATTACGGATCCGTTTTCCCGCCCACACTAAACTTTATGCAGCTGTCAGCCCAAGAGCATGATTTTTTTTCTTCATTAGCCATGATTTAGAATGTGAGACTCAGCCCACATAAACAAGCCTCACTGTTTGACAAATGGTGCTTATTAACAATGTGAAACATGCCCTCACTGTAGCCCACACAATAATGCCATTTAACAGGTTTATCACTGTATCTCAAGAACTCCCAGCACACCTCTCACCAGCGGTGCTCATCAAAAGGAAACACAAACATAATCGTGCTGCTTTACTTGTGCATACCTCAGTGATCCATTGTATATATAATGTTCATTACACTCTTGCTATGCGAGTTATACAGTTTACATATGTAGACCCGGCTTCGTAGTTATTGTAAAGCCGACAACAATATCTGGTCTGGATGAAGCATCAAAGTGCAATATAATTTAGAAGTAGAGACAATGTGCAAGTTGGGATGCCAATAAGTTGCCCTTCATAAGTTGTGTGTGGTCTGGTTAACAGCTGTATCACTTAAAACAATTGTCACACATGTATAATAATTATTTGCATTACATATCACATATCTATATATATAAATATATATATGTGTATATATATTAATCTATATCTATATTATATATTCATTGGCAATATCACCTTACTAAAACATGTAATGTAAAATGTTTCTTTTCACTGTTTCATATATTAGTAAATTGAATATACACACCACTTGTTTAAAAAAAGACTGAATGCTACTTGTATTCAACACATTCTAGAACATGTGTACATTTTGAAAATAAACTGGATGAACAGTTAGTTATTTTTGTTACACATACTTAACTTCATTTTAGTCTCTACTACTTCAGCTGACATGAAAGTCCAGAGTTTCTGTCTCTTCTTCTTCCTACTTCTGACTTCAACCCTCGGAGAGGACACAGGTGAGAGCAAATGTTCCCACAGCAGATGCAGTTACATCAGCAGCCAGCCTGTTAGAAGAATTCAGCTGAAGAAACTGACAGTGAGACTGAAATTGCTGATGTTGATTATTCCGTTTCTATTCTAAGCAGATGAGAAACTCTGACAGCTTCACGCCACACAAGCAGCACTCGCTAATTGAAAGCAAAACCATGCTGCAGAAAAGTTGTTAGATGTCAGCATTACGCTTCATTAACTGGAGTTTACATTGTACTGTATGGTCCTGCTGTCATGTGGCGGTTGAATACAACAAGCCTTGGTCCTATTGGTGAAACTGGTATTTTTCCTATAATGCAGCACTTATAATGAGTGTGTTTTATGACTGTTTAGTTGCAGAGGACATTGGCGTCCATCAGATGGAGCGTTTAGTGGAGATGTTGACGTCTAAGGAGTGCAAGGACCTTCTATTCGCCCTCTCTCACCCAGAGGAAAACATCTTCAAGCGCCTTAAGCGTCTCTCACCAGAACAAAATCCACTAGATCTTAAGCCTCGAGCCAAGAGAGACGCCTCTCCTGCTGCAGGTCAGTGCACTCGTCATCTGAAACACACCGTTGGCACTTCAGATCAATTAGAGATCGCTTGTTGATGTGCGCATAATACTTTTCTCAAGTAAAAGTACTTTTACTAAAGAGAAATTTTTTCAGGGGATGCAACATCAGGCTTGACTTAAGATGTACTTTCTTAACTTTCTCAAACAGAAATGTACAACTAAATACATATATCTAAATGTACTGAATTATTATGTGTAATGATGAGTATGTTATTTATGATAGAATAGAATATGTCTAAAATTGAAAAAGAAAAAAATTGGTAAATGTGATTATTCTTATAAAATATAAAGGCTACTTCACACGAGTGGAACAAAATTACGTCGTCTCAAGGTCTGAACAGCACCAACAAGCACTTAATCCCTTTATTAAATTCCTTTTCTATAGACAAACATGTGCAGTCTGTGCATCAATTACAAATAAACAACCACTTTCTTTAGTAAAACTGAGAATTAATATGAAAAGAGTACAAAACTCACATAGTTGGATAGAAATAAACAATACATTGAAAAAGAGCTATACGTACACCACGGAGGATGCAACAAGCATTATTTGACGACATTAATTGTTGATCCTGCCTCCAGAAAACATCGCTAAGACAGCAAACAGAGAAACATTTCAGCAGAATAAACTCACAAGCAGCCCACAAACACTCAGATTAAAACAAAAACAGATCAATGCGCTTGTTGTCTTACTCACCAGTCTGACTTCCCGCAAAGTCCTTCACAGATTGCTCCGGGTTCAACCTTTTAGCTCATCACGCCTGATGTAACCGGTTCACTTCACTTCCTCTCTGCTCTCTGCTCCTCTATAGCACAAATAGCAGAAAGGCCTCACACGCCTCAGTGAGGGCAGAAGTTCTAAAACAAAAGTCACCGTTGGCGGATCCATCATGAACATATTAGTATTTATTTTTGTACCTTGACCCATCATGAACCTGTTGTTTACTTGACATTGTAGGGGCATTGGATTTGGGTCAATTAGCATGTTTGATATAGAAATAGATGTGACCTCTTTTATAATTTGAAATTTAGTAACAAATAAATTTTTTATATTTGTATTGGTCGGTTGAAATATACTGATAAAACATTGCTGCATTACTTTTTGAGAAGAAACTATTTTTGATTTGTCTAACTCGGAAACAAATACAGGACACCAAGCAGGTTGAACTGAACACAGATCAGGTTTTAACGGTGCAAAGTTCTTCCAGAAAACTGAGAGTGCAGGCTAAGACTAAGACTCTAAACTAACTGAGAACAAACCAGGACAGAATGAGGAACACAACCTGAACCTAAATGAAGGATATCACACAGACTAAACACACAGCGAGAGCTGTGTGATTAGACATGGGAAAAATCCAGACGAGGCAGACACTCACAAAGGCAGGAAGTAAAATAAACCATCACCCGTGAGAAGTGAACCTACAAAATAAAACAGTTAACCCTCAACATGAATGAATGAAACAAGGGAAAACCCGGAGGAACACATACAACTAAAAAGAAAAAAATCCAGATAGTCTTATAACTAAGATTCTCTTAAATGTCCAGTCGAAACAAAAAGCCTCTGGACACAGAGCCAGAATGTAACACGGATAACTGAAGCCTTATATTTGCTTCAGTTGAACACTGGCAAGCATTTCTGGCACAGGAAGCGGACTGTGCAATGTGTCCATCACTTACATTTAAATTGCATGAGGGAGGGATTCCTTCAGGGTCAGTATTATTACAGTGAATTCCACACACATACGAACATGTGAATCGTGTTTTGAGATAGACATGGCGAAATGAACCTATCCTTTGCGAGTCGTATGCTATTGGCAGCCATAAGGTAGAAATGAGGTCCTCCCAGAGTCTGTTTCTCACACGTCCAGCTCAGCTCGGGGAGTTCCTGGCAGCAAGCTGACTGTCATGGACCTACATGTCTGAGGGCCATATGTTTTGTGTTCACCAGATAGCGAGGCTCAGTGCCGGGCGGCACTGACGGACTGGATGCAGAGGCACGGCGAGCAGACCTACTTCGACAGGCTTTCCCGCGCCTTGCAGCACATCGGCAGAACCGACATTGCAATTGGTGAGAAACAAATGGAGACGGAAAGAACACTTGTGCCTTCTGGATTATATCTTTTGAAAGAGAATAAATCCGTGCGGTGCCACAAAGATAATGGGTTTTACATTAAAATAGTTCACTATTCATGACAGTGTTGTCTCAGCTTGTCCCTTGAGAAAAAGAAATTGGAACAAAGGCTTATTTGGGAACACGTCTGTGTATTTTCAAAATTGGTTTATTTTGGTCAAGAAAGCCTCCTCAAGACTTTAACAACAGTTTGTAATTTGCTTCATTAGTTTGAGATTTGTTTTAATTGGAACTTCAAAAGTGGCATATTTTGCACACTGCCAGTTTCTGGCATGCGTTTCAGTCCAGTGTGCACACAACACCACAGCCGAGTGGCGTGGGATAGAAGGAGGTGTAAATGATCTGACAGAGGACTCAGTGGAGCTGACATCAGCCACAGAACAAACCATCTGTTCCTTTCAACAGCAACTTTCGAGAAAAAAAGAAAAAAGACAAGGAGAGGATGGGAATAGATGAGTTATAAGACATATGTGGGTGGGGGGCAGTGGTGGCTTTGAGGAAAACGACTGTGTAGATGCAGAATGCAGCATTTATCGTACACTTGATTGCCGTTGTGAAGGGATCTCAGCAAACGTAGAAACTTGAGGGGCTCATTCTGTATTATTCTGAACTAAAGGACGACAGTTGCTCTCCAACCAGAACTGATTATGTTCAGGGTAAGAAAACCACAATTAGATTAAAATGTTCAGTGTTTTTTAATGACATGCATGCAGGTTTATCATGGGAAGTGAGAGATATATGTACTTTTAGATGTGCAATGTGCTTATGTTTTTACAGAAGTGGGGAAGAACATCAACCAGGACAAAATCTTGAACCTTAAACGCTACGTTGAAGATTACCACAAATATGTCGAATCTTTGAACTTCCCACCGAAACAATCAGACTCAAAAGACCAACAGCAGAACCATGAGGTCAAAAAAAGAAGAGGTAATTCATCTTAAAGCTGGAAAGAGTCACATTAGTTCGTCACATTATTAAATAGAATTAGTGATGGTGAACCGATTCTTAACATGTCAACGCCCAAATATCTCTGGCTATTGATGTCAAGAGGAGATTTTTGGGTTATCCCTCTGGAGACTGCCTGAATGACAAATGATATAATGTTCCACTGAACCCTGATTCTATTAAGTGTTTAGATGAGATGCCAGATTAGATCTGGTGGCCGTAGGCGTGCTTCCAGCTCATTACGTCTTCACATCAACACTCTCACTATATGAGGAGTATTTCCCAGGATACTTACAAAATCCAAAATGTAATTATCACCTGTCTATTTTTGTAAACTCTCCCGGGTTCTTTATTCAAGCTAAATCTTGACAAAAATTATCCTGAAGTCCTTTGAGATAGTGAGGTTGCCACTCTTTTCTAAAAAACATGCAGGAATAAAGTTGTACACTAGAAGTCCATCCCTTTGGAAGTCTGATTTAAACGACCTGCAGTCTATGGCTATAACTCATCAATGAAATCAATCCCTTTCCATGCTTAGAAATTATGAAAAATTGATTCAAAGTTGTAATCGAGTTAACTGTGGCTGAGTCTTATCAGTCTATCACATCCTACTGTGGCCTATTTACTAGTAATATTAAGTGAGGTCTTAATGAAGCAAATCCATTGTGAGCTACCGCTACAACATGTAATGTCATGTTATGGTCTTTAGCAACCAAACCCACTCACCAATTTAACATTATTGAGCTATTTAAAAAGTTAGGAAGAAAATAACGTTATGTAATGTCATCCAACCAGCATGTGATGTGACTTGTGGGTTTACAGTGTTTCCACAACATAACTGAAATACTCTCATCCCTTAACTACCATTTGAGTGTTAATATGATCTTAAATGTAACTTAGAGTTCTGATGGATAGCCTAGTAGGTCATACTCAGCAAAAGGAAAACAGGAACATGTTAAAATAAAATAATCTTCCAGGGCAATACCACTTTTTCTCATTTTATGTGTTTTCAATGTTTGGAAAATTAAGGTTGTCCATGTCGCATGGGAACCTTGTAAATGTATCTGTCCTGTGTGTTTGTTTGTGTGTGTGTGTGTGTGTGTGTGTGTGTGTGTGTGTTAGTAAGGGATCTGACATACCGTGACCTGGATCTGATCGTGGAGCGGGCTCCTGTCACTCCTTACCTGAAGGGGCCTATGGATGTAGCTCTGCCCTTCTTATTTGGCATCCTGCTGGGCTTCGGAGGCACCTTGCTGGCAGGCATCTTGATACTTCTCGTCGTCCTACACATCGCCAATAGAAACCAGAAGAACTGACACCCCAGGGTCGCCAGCAGCAAGCTCAGATTTAAAAATGCAGGACCTGGGAGGTCAGAGGCTGAAAAGTACGCAGCTTCGGGTTAAACGGAATAGGAAGCCTTAAAAAACTTATACTCAGCATTATGTCCTAATATATGTACAGCTGCATGCATAAATAAAGGCCAAAAAAAGACTTTATATTTGTTTTTCAGATGTCTCTTTTATGGAAAAATGCCAAAATCTAATCTCTTGGTCGACAATAATCAAGCCAACACAGACACTCGATATCGATTACACCACACCACAACTAATTATGACCAACATGACAATAATAATGCCATTTCACATAAAGTAATTATCCATGCTGTGTATCGCTACGCTGGAAAATATTATTGTCTTGCCAGTGGCTAGATGACTAGTGGTGTGACAGATGCGCTGGAACCCAGCCCTCACACCAAAGGTTGTTCCGGTGTTACTGTGATAGTGATGCCACTTTCCATTTCCCCTCCAAGTGACGGCAATGTGCCCGTCTGGCATCGAAGAACAACTGATTATCCAGCTTGGCGCCTGCTTCCCCCGGAGCCTGCCGATACCTCCACAGGCAATCCAAAAGACTAATAATGCTTGCAGACAATGGAGCAGTCTTGCTCGTGATGGCAGCTTCTGGCGGGCGACAGCTAGAAGCCAAATAGAAAAAACAGAGCTAGATTTGTTGAACGTGTGAAGAGGCAAAGGGTTGTTAGAAATCTAAAATAAATCGATATGTGAGATACTGCAGCAAAGTAGGTCCAGAAACTGGCCTCGGACAACAAACTAAATAAAAATGCCCACATTAAGAGATTCAAATTAACTTTATGAGCATGTGTGGGCTTTAATTAGGAAAATGATTTGCTCACATTTTCATATACTCTGCTGAGTATGTTTCATAATAGCTCGACAGAAAACCCGCTCATGGCACTGGGGTACTTTCTTGCTTCTTGCTCCCAGTTTCTTACGCTATCCCTACTTTCTTCTTCGTAATTAAACTAATTACTTCATTATACAAATCTGGCCTAATGTGCTTCAGGAGGCAGACAGCTTGGATTAACAGTGGCACTAAGCAGCAATTACAGACAATTAGTTCATAAATCAACATTTAAACAAATTATAGTGCCAAAGAGAAGTGTATGAGCAACGATCTGAAAGGCCAAAATGGCATCATGGATTTTGAATACCGAAATAATGACCAATAAAGTAATGCATGTTCTTCTTCAATATTCATACTGATCTTTTTGATTCATAATCTAATGCATAAACCAATGTATTTGTGATATTTGGCATGTAAAGAAAAAAACTGCAACACATCGTAATGATATGTTGTGACAGTTTATTTATCTCACCGTGTGTCTTTAGGTCTGGGCTAGCCAAAGAAATTAAAGAATTGTTAGAAATAAGATTGAATATAGCTTTATTACATATTTAAATTGCCCTCATAACCACACAAGTGAACACTGAGGCCATGCACTATATTATAGTTTTAAAGCATTTAATTTATTCAAATTAAATTTAAGACCAGCAGTTACGTTTTTAATATCTAGGCACACATTAAAACTAGTGTAATGTCAAACAGTAAACTGTTAAGTATTGTTGGGTAGTTATAATGACAGACACGTGGGGATTTCTGTATATGATCCACAATCTAAAATGTTTGTCCACGCCTGCTTCAGAACAACAATGAGCTTCACCTTCATCGCTAAGTTTCCCAGGTGGCGGTGCAGAACTCTTTACAACGAAACTTCCTCTGTCCTTCAGTTTCTCCCTGCTGGCTGTTAGGATCCTGCAGGTGCCGACAATGACAGATTCACCTGCTGTGGGCTCACCTGTATTTCTGTAACCAGTGGAGAGGAAAGTCAGAGCACTGTATGCCTGAATGACTCACAGAAACAGCATGCCACTTGGGGCCTACATCATGGTTGTGGCACTCCTTAGCATAGCCAAAGGTCCCACTGGGGATCTGCTCTTAGCGAATAAATAAAAGTATAAAACACTGTGAGACTGTTGAGGCGCACTGAATAACTTTAGAAAAATTCAGTACAGTGCACAATTTAATTTCCAATAGTGGAGCCTGATCAAGCGATTGTCTGCTTCCTGGCCTTTTACGAAGGATTTCATTCACAGCGCGCTGAAAATGAGCACCGGAATCGGCCAACGTTCATTTCAATCCATTCTCATGCAAAGGGATGAAGCAATCACAGGCGTCATGGATGAATGGAGAAAGAATCTGACATGAAATTGACATTTACAGCCAAGGTACGGTTTCCAGGCATGCATATCCATTCTCATGTAAAATATTTTTTTTTCCCTTTTTAATTCAGATGGTTTCTTTGGGCTTTTTGCAGAGCAGCACAGCAGCTTATCACACTAAATTGTCTGAGGGGGGCACATCTGTCTCTTGTCGTTGGCTCAGCTCAGCATAAGGAGTCAAGTGTTTATCTGGATGAAAACGTAGATGGACGGATGCGATGCGTGCTGTGTCCTTGATGTGCTGAGGCTGAGCGTTCTCCACCAGGGCCTCTGGGGTGTGCTTAGTGTCACTGAAGGCTTTAAGTTCTCCCTCCCTCCATTTGCATCTTCATTCATCTGCAGGGTCACTGAGGTGCTGCAGTCCCCGCTCAGCCATCACTCTCCCTTTTGCTCAATATATATGGATCACAGGAAACAAGATCACAAAACCAGCTCTTTTACAGTCATACTTTCTTCTTTCTGTCTTTCTTTTTTATTGCCTCCGCTCCAGCTCTCACAACTTTGTATTTCATGATTTCCTTGTAGGAGATTTGAGTCTTCTTCAAAGTTTTCACTGCGGATCAGAGGCGAGCGGCTTTGTGGATTTACAGATAAAACCACAGTGCCATCCTGTGGTCGTAAAGGGATATTACAACAGGCAATCATGACTTGTATTTTAACTCCATTTATGAGCAGTTATAATCTCTTCTTCTTCACTTTTCTTCACCAAAGAAACATTTGTGTCATTTTTAGGGGGGTGCCACAAAGAAATGGTATATATCATCTGGGAACCTGAAGATTAATTTGTTCAGCACTGTGCCTAAAACTTGTATAGTAACACCCTGTTAATTGTGTGTCTGTCTCCCCAGTGATTGTTCATTCCCTTCACCTGCCTCAGCCCCTCCTGATTGGTTCATTCCCTTCACCTGCCCCAGCCCCTCCTGATTGGTTCATTCCCTTCACCTCAGTCTTTGTCTTGTCTCCTGCCAGATTGTTGTGTGTTTTGTCCCGTGTGCCAATTCGCCTACGACCAGTCCTTCTTTTCAATAAAATGTATTTTTTTTGTTTCACTCGAACCTGGAGTCCAGCCTGTTTTTCTCCACCTGAGGTTTACCCGTGAAAACCCGTGATACCCTCTCTAATCAACATTGCTTTGGTCTGTTGTTAATTCAATTGCTGAAGATTTAAGGGCTTAGAACATTATGAAATGTGTTTTCGATGGCCATTGTCATAAGTTGTTGCTGCACATATGTATGATACCATTTGTTACACATATTTAATGCAATTATTAACTATTTTTGACCCAAAACTAATTTTAAGAAAAAATTGTCAAAACTCCCTCAAATACAACATTTAGTTACGAAGACATTGAGGAGCACACCATAGCAAACATTTGACTGTTATTTGGTATCAAAAATGTTTGACATTTGGAGATTAGATATTTTTTCGACGATTAAATGGTGAAAACTTCTGTTCTTGAAACTGCTCAGAAACCCCCGTATTGTCAATAAACCTCGGAAAGCCATTCATCTGATTGCCCTGGGTTTGTATTTGTGGTTTGAAAGATGGACGTGGCTATGATTATCCTCAAAACCGGTAATGTTATACAATGACATTGAGTTTAAAAAAAGCTCTAAATATGTTAAATGGTTACGATGGAGACTATTATTATGGGGTCAGATCAGTCTCAATTATTGCAAATGCACACAGAGAGACTCACAAATGTAAACACAAAGATTCAAAAATGCGCACAGAACAATTCACAAACATATTCACTTTACAAATGCACGCAGAAAGATTCACAAATACATTCCAATGCACACGTAAATAAATTATGATTTATATAAATGGAAAAGAAAAATCACAAATATATTTATGCTTTTCTATGTGGATTTGTCTATTTGTTTGTGGATTTATATGAATTTTTTGTGGATCGAACTCCATTTGTTTGTGGATCACTAGACATTTGTGCAATGATATTTGACTATTTGACCATTTGTCCCTCCACAAAATGTTGGCCCACTGAGCATTGTGTATGAGAAGATAAGTTCTACAGTAAAATCCCAACTACTGGAATATATTCACGTCGTAACATTGTTTACTCAAACACAAACATATTTTCCAAACTGACATATACTAGATATTGTTTGTATTGCTTTACCTATAAGAGCAGCTGTGGACGGTTAAAGCATGAAGATTTGTAGATGTTAAATACAAGAGAGAGGTGAGTAGATGGTCATAACGCGGAGCAGTTAGACAGCTGCTTAAAAAGAGCAAGGCACAATGAATCACCGTGCAGCGCTGCTGTCACAATAACAGGGAAATGCTTCATCAGCCTAAACATGTTTAAAGGCCAAAACTCTGAATGGAAAGTCTCGGGTACTTGTGTGCATTTAGATGTGCAACAAAAATACATTTTAAATGCAAATGTCCCTCTCGAAAAAAAACGTTTTGGTTTCTGCCGCATGGCATAAAGCACATTGTTTGGAAATGTTTAAGCATTTAAAGACTGAAATATATTTATATTTTATAATATTATCACCAGTGTTGGGCAAGTTACTGAAAATTAGGAATTAGTTACAGTTACTAGTTACTTCTTTTAAAAGTAATTTAATTACTTTACTCGTTACTGTATATCAAAAGTAATTAGTTACTAGGGAAAGTAACTTATAAGTTACTTTTATGTCTGCTTTTTTAATGTAATGAACAGTACTGAACAGTCAAACACAATAAACATATTTTGTAGACCTATTTATTGCAATCAACAGGGCAACAGGCCTTCAAATCAAGCAGTAGTACAAAAGTCCCTTTTAATACTTAACTTAATACAAAATAACTGTCTCAGTCATTTAACAGTGTTTTTTTTACCACATTAGGCCCAATGAAATAAAAGTGATTGGCCTACAGTATTAACACTAATTAAAAGAGAAAACAAAGGTGCCTTGAGGTGCTGCATATAATTGAGGGGGGGGTGCTAGTGAGGCGCTCACCTGTGTGCGGATGTGTCGGCGTATGCTGATCTGGAGTCAGTTTGGTAGGATTTGGGTATAAATAAATTATTTCATTTAAAATATGGATTTTTATTTAAAGATATTCATGTAATTTGCATGCAAAATAGGTCTACCCGAACCAGCGGACAAAAAATTCAACCCGCGGCAACACTTCAAAAGTAGCCCAATTCCGAGGGAAAACCGCGGACCTGGCAACACTGGAAGTGGCTGTCAATCACAGTGTGGCACCGTGCGTGCTGGTCGAGGGGGCGTGCCTGTGATTGGCGGAGTAGAGGGGAGGCGGGGTTAACCTGCCGGAAAACGGGAGTGAAGGTTGGTTGACGGGAACCGTTGTTGTTGACGTTCGAGCTGCTGAGCCGAGAGGAGCACACTGTCTGTGTTGGTGGATGCCCAATAAAGTGAGGAATAATAACGTTGTCCCGTCTCCGTGTCATCAGTGCCATAACGTCCGAGACGTTACAATATCATTGCGCCACCAAGGTCCTGCGATGTCAGATCAGAAGCAGCTAAAGTCGGCCTAGCTTGTCTTCTTGTCTGCAAGTGTTCATTTTTCACAAAAGAGAGTAACGCGAGTAACGAACTCATTTAAATTTCAGTAATTGTAACTGCGTTAGTTGATTTAAAAAAATACTTCGTTACATGCTCGTTACCGCTAAAAGTAGTGGAATTACAGTAACGCGTTACTTTGATTATCACACACTGTTTAAAGGTCAGAATATGCTTTGTGTCAATCTTCGTGCAACAATGGACGAGTTTGATTTAACTCGAATTTAATAGTTAATAGATCACCATCACAGCTGAATGTGTCCACTGAAAGTTATGTCATATGAGAGGCAAACAAAAGCAGCAAAGGGCTTTGGATAATGGCAGCCTGGATTGCCTGTTTATTGAGATAAGAGCAGAAGTTACCCCTTGTGAGCTTCAGACAGCTGCTGCAGACAGAAGCACCCATGGGACACTCGACAGCAAGAGAGCAAATAAAACTGCTCTGAACCACAATTTCTGTGCGAAACACTGCAATTCAAACCCACCTTTGTTTCCCTCACAGTGGAAATGGCTGATAGTGATCATGATCTATCACTTATATGGATCAAAAAGCTTTGGACAGAATCATTCTTCCCAAAAACCTGTTTGAATAATTTGCATAGACTCTTCAATTAGGTTGCTTACAGTGTTCATTTTGGGTATTTTCAACCATGACATGGGTAAACATATTTTTATATTAAAACATTGATGCCCTCCAGTTCATGTTCAGCCCTGTTGATATTTTATAAATGCACAGCATGCAAATGAATGTATTTGTATATACTGTATTCTATTATAGAGTATAATAGTAATAGTAATTATACAGAATACATGATTTTAATGTGTACTGTAAGTCGACGCTGTGTTGAAACAATTGTATTGTATTATTAACATTCAGTAAATATAATTGTGTATGTGAATTAGATGGTTATTTGCATGAAGAAATAATGGAGAAGAAAAAAAACGTTAATGTTCAATTTCACCTGGAAAGAAGTGATCACTGTAAGAGGAGCCCACGGTGTTTTCCATTTTTAAGCTTTGTCTTTTGAAATGAATGAGTATCATTTGGAGACCCGCGAGGAGAGTTTTCATGTAGATCTCACTGGAAAGCTAATTTGCAAATGTTTGTGTTAATGATTCTGAAATATTTAAGCAGTTTAAGCTGGGAGCAATTTCACTAACGCTTGCATGGTTAATTGTCTCGGCCTGCTCTGCCCGACAGACATTTGCTGACACTCGGACACGGCCGGTCTTCGTCTCTGAAGTCTGCTTCAAGTATCAGCAGAGCCACCCTCCTGACAGTCCAATTCTTCAAAGCTGACTTGTAGACTTGTAGTAATCTGATACTCCTAATCGACTTTCAAAGCAGCCGTTTACTCTTACTGTGCATGCGTCCAATGTGTCCATCTCTTCAAACAACCCTGTCTCCTACACATACATGTTAACATAAAGGCTATAACCATACATTCACAACTATATTGGCATCCTGTCAATGTCGAAGAAGATCTTGTTAAACACTGTAAAGACGGATCGTTCTATACAGGAATGTACGACAGCAGATCATGAGCTCTGGTTCACTGTATTGCATCGAATCGTTCCCTCCTTAATGTCCTGCTTGGCTCCTGAGTTTATCAGGCAAGATTCTTAAAATTAATGAAGTAATTGTGCACAAGCTATCAAATCCTGATTGTGTAATAACACTCACACCACCCCTGATAACATGTTGCAAAGCATCATGCGGCTTCCTCTTATGCTGCAGTGTTCTAATGAGTTCCCTTAGCGTTGCACCACACTGCGTTGTTTTTGCATTGTCTTGTCTAATTTCCCCGCTGATGCTGAACGGCTCAGTAAGGAGCTCCTATCTGTAGTCATCACACTGCGGTTTTTATCAAATATGAAGACAGGAGAGCAAACAGTACCTGCCGCTCGGTTTAATGAGTTGACAGAACACCTCACTGATGACACCGTCTGTCCAACACCAGAGATTCAAATCTCTCTTTGTCTTGACGTTCAGAAGGATGGTCAAATGTGTTTATCTTTCTAAAGCACTGTCTTCATAAGCCAGCTTTGTTTTTTATGATACTGTTAATTAAATTCAAATTAAATGATTTCTTCCTTTCCCACGAAACAAACATAGTAAAAATATAGAACTACATCTTGGCATTTTGCTGCAGCAGCAATTTCAGATTTTGTTTGTAGTTGTAATCATTCCATAAAGGGCAATATCTTTAGAAATAATCAACGCAGTTACTTAATTTTAATATTACCGGGGCATGAAAGAACTCATTACATCTAAAGGTTGCAAAAAAGAAAAACTAAAATTGGCAAATCAGGTTGCGCAGTATTTTCAATCAGACATGGGGTTGTGGCTTTATTTAACTATAAATAATTATGCATGGAGTCGGAGACGCAGACTCTATCATGGTATGCCTTAATTAATCACCAGAGAATGTTGGTGCATTTAATTGCTGTTGAACTACTGGAATGAGACAATGCATATATTAATTAATTCTAGCTATCAGTGCTCAGAATTGCCCTCTGCAACTTTGTGAACAAACCCTGTCCAAAGACAATTTGCTGACATTGCACAATCAAGATGTATGATTCCCTGGCTGAAAACGGACTTGTTAATTAAGCAAAATAGATCCCCAAACATAAGTCTAGAAAATGCATATGCAAAGCACCAACTGCTACCGCTTGATCAATGTCAAACGGACATTATTTCAATCAGCAGAAATGCTTTTGGTTGCTCGGTCATCCTCATTTTCTCTCCCGTACAAGCCCACAGCTCATTTATGCAACAATCGTTTGATAAGAAATTCCTTCCTGGCAGTGACCTTGATTGTGTGAGGTCAGAGCTAAACATTCTTCTCAGGCACAGCTCTTCATAAAAGTAGGCAAGCTCTGAATGACAAGGTCCCATGACTCAACAAGGAGATACCCTCTGACACCATTCAATTAGTCTCAATAGTATGAAACCACTGGGCGTGTAAACAAATTGAATACATAAATCTCTACGACTCAAATTTCTAAAAAGGGAGCTTGTTAATTAAACCATCATGGTCAATGAAAGAGGTGTAACATTTATGTTTATGTGAACTTGCAATTACTGGAATTGAGAAGCTAGTCTATTATAATAGTATCTCATCTGAAGAAGGTTTTAGCTAGAAGCATTTCATAATTCAGTGTATTCATAATTTGATCTGCAGAAAGGAGAGAGTGTGTTTCTTTTGCCTATAGCTTTTCTGATAAGGGGTTATTAAATGGAACAATATCAGGAAGATCAAATTAAAAGGCCTTTAGTTGCCTACATTTAGATAAAAGAAACAAATAAAAGCAATACACCACAAATGTGTATGTAATGGTGGTAAAAGGGAAAAAAAGCAGTAATAAAGGGTGGCCCGACATTACTCTGGAAATATTGTCTGTTGTTAACCGTCGTTCTGTTCTACGATGGAAAATGACAGTAAATAAGTAAATAACGTGTCGTAGAAAAAGGTTGTTGCAAAGAAATTCACGATACAAAATAAGTGTTTGCCACATAACTTATTTTCCTCAATAATCCAAAAGCCAATGGATAAATCCTATTGGCTTATTGTTGAGGAAACCAACGATTCTAACTTCTGGGTTGGCCGAGAAAAATGCTTCATCTCTACAGCTGAACTAAAGGGTGGTAATTAAACAAAGTGGCCGTTCAGCAAGGCACCGCAACCCTTTAACTGCAAATTGGGGCTTTACCCTGACTCATGCAGCACTGTAAGCTCTGAAAGAACAGGCAATGGCCCACTTCTCTACTGCATGGACCTCCTCATTGTGTACAGTATGTATATACTACATATCTTGGTATACTTTTTTTGCAGTTAATTCACTATGAAATGCTTAATGGCACATGATGCGTGTGCCTTAATATATGTGCAATATTTACATTTTGGAAGATTTAATACTTTTTCTAAGATTATTCTGTCGTTGTTCGACAACTACCTCCTGTTGCTGTGGGCAACTCCTCTATTTCTTCTGTGCATTACATTGTTGGACTATATAATGTACATCAACAATACACTCAATCAGGAGTTTTCTACCATGCGTTGACAGTTTTGAATAATGAAAAGAAAATGCTTTTAGAATGAGTATGAAGTATGCAATTCATATATGTAGCTTATGTTTATGTATAACTGGGACATATTATGTGAGAGTCACACTTGACAAGAAGGGCAGAGTGGCATAATGGCTCATAACCATGTGACAAACCATGGTCGAACAAACTGTTTCAATCTCAATATTTCCCTAATTATAATGAATTAATTCAGGCCCAAGCAGCAAAGGGCTTCGACAGACAGTCTCAAAGCATGAGGGAGACAAGAAGTAAAAAGAGAAGCTGCAGTTGATGAAATTAAACACATATACATTACACACACACACACATTAAGTGATGAGAGACTTCCCCAGAGCTCCAAATTAAAGCTGATGGCCATAGAAACCTCGTAATCACTTGTGGTGCCAATTTGCTGCTGAGAAGAAGGAAAGCAGAGGAGCAGATGTGTGCCAGAATACCTTAGGATGATTTCTTAATAGCTTCATAAATCTATTCGTGCATCACCAGCATACCAACACTGCTGTCAGCCCGCTGCGAGGCAAGACACTGCATGCCTTTAAGCACCTGCTACACAAACACAAGGTAGTTGGCCCGCTTCTCTTTGTTACAGCCAGTTTAGCAATGCAACTGACATCAAATACATGTGTGTTGGGTTGTTGGGGCTTTATTATGCTTGATGTTGAATGATGGACACTTTAGAGAGACATAAGTCATCAAACTGCTGATGCATCCCTCCTTTCATTTAGCCTTTCTTGGTGTTTTGCCTCCATGGGGACTTAGCCAGACTGCTCAGCTGGCTATACCACCCAGCTGTGGTCATGCACACTTACAGGTAATTACAGGACCACTTCTATAGTCAGCAGGTTCACTCCACAGTTATTGTGTGTGTGTGGGGGGCTGAGCTTCATTATCTGCTCAGTGCTTCCTTTGTTATTTGTTATTGCCGTCTCTTGTGCTGGTATGTACCACCCCCTGTCAGTGGAGTCAAGTACTGACTGTGCCCAACCACGAGTAAAACATTTTATTCAGATAATCGATAGTCTGCAAAGAGATGAGCACGGGGAGTATTTTTTGGCAACAACAAGTTAAACTGATAGCATCTTCTGCATGTTTCTTCTGCTCATCTTCACTGCAGCAATCAGTGCTCAAAACAGTTCCTGTAAAAGTAAAACTACTCTTAGATGTACAGTAATGGATTGATGGGAAATAAAAGCAGGTTGGCAAAACTTTCATTTGTTTAGCTATTATGGGCAAACCAGTTAATACCTGCTCCAGATCCTTCTCCTCATTAACGGTCATGGCAAGTTTCTGTCTCGCTGTCTCTGCCTGCAGAAAACAAAGTCAAAGTACATATTTAAAGTCAAACAGGCAGGAATGCAAACACTAATTATGCAATAATTCCAGTGGTAATAGAATAATTACAGATGTTCAAGGCATCCCTTTTCAGTGATGAAGTGATGAATTAAAAATACAGAGCATTAATATAGCAGCAAACAACTATTTACAATGTAAAGATGGAGGAGTAATGTCCGGCTAAGCAAACAATGAAGTTACGCTCCCACTGTGTGTCGCCTGAGTTTCTCTGTGCTTTGTTTCAGAAGATGTCTGGCCATGTGTGTATGCTAATACATCTTAGTGCACGTGAGTCCCTGTGTGTGTGCCCAACTAGCTGGCTTGTTGTTCAGAAGTCGCCATGTTGACGCCCGCGTCGAGGCAATCTCTCAATCTTCAGGTTACATGACTGTTTGTATTGAAATGTATTCATTCTCGGGATACACCCTTTTATTTTTTTAGGAGGCACTTTATTCCATGTGTTTTTTGATAGTTGAGAGTGGCAACACAACACAAAATCCTGCTGAAGACAACGTATGTCCAGTCGGATCCTAAAAACGTTGTCGATGCACATCAGGAAGTAAGAGCAGACAAAATGAGGCACACAGCATTCAATATTCAGCGTGACCTTGGTGAGACTTACAACTTTGTTTGCTGTATCACAAAACCTGTGTGATATTTCTGTTTACCCTTGTTGAACCAGATAAGGTGACAAAAGCGGTGCTAAAAAGACAATTTAAATCTTGCTATTCTTCTCTTCTTAATCCCTCCCTCGATACCTAACCTTTTGACCATCAGGTGATGTATCTGATGTTATGAAGAGGATTTGTACGATTAGGTTATTTTAGACAGAGGGGTCCTATACCTTTGAGGAGACTTGCCTCTCTCCATCGGTCTGCTTAGCAAACACAACAGCATCGTGGACGGAAAGGAAGAGATTACTGCGGTCAATATTGCCGTCATCGAAAGCTCCTCCAACCTCCAGCTCTTCATACACCTGGACTGCAGGCGGCAATACAGCAAACATCACACAAGGCTCAATCAAAGTAGAATGAAACAAGAGATTTGAACTCAACACTCAAGTTGTATTTCAAGAGAAAATGAAATAGCTGCTTTATTTGCTAAGATAAGATCACTGATTGATCCTTTAATATGGTAAATCACGACAAATTAAGGCTATATCTTTATCTCACTAGGAAGTGGAAGACTCTTGCTTCCTATAACAAGTGTTTAGACAGTAAATCTCTGACTTACTCATTTCTACCAGTGTCCTTCACAGACCTAACAGACTTGTTGCTCAATGGGTCTCTGTTTCCATGCCAACGGGTGTGAAATGCACTGAAGATATTAAAGATGTTACCTTGAACATTAGCCAGGTATAATTTAATGCCGAGCATCGCGTAGCTCAAGTTCATCTGTGTGATAAATAGAGGAAAGGAGACTGTTAATGGGCATAATGTAATATACTATTATATACACAGTTAATGAGTTCAGTAAGGAAGGTCAGGGCTCAATCTCACAATTCAAAGAACTTTTTGTGTCAAAAAGATTCAATATCGGCCATGTAAACCTCTTAAAATGGAAACTTGTTCTAAAGAATCTTTTCATGGCTATACAGAACCACAAAGGTTATTTTGAAGAAACGCTGTAAAATGCTTATTGAACATTTCAGCGGTGTCATACTGCACAGTGCATATACAGAAATATTACTCAAAAAGGTTCAATTTGGAAACAATTGTTTTCAGTGAATGTTATATTGAAAACAAGCATACAACCTTCATCAATACTTTGATGCCCATTAGGTCTATGAAGCAGACCCCTGCCAAGTCGAGGATGAGGGTGTGGAAGGGCATGGGGTGGGACTCCAGCGTGGGACTGGGTGGCTCTTGGTCCGGCGCCTGCTCGCCCGGCTCAATGTCATTACAGCGGAAGTTGACATAGCTGGTGGACGGCTCCGGTTTGTTGGCAGTGCCGTCGTTCATATCAAAGTCATTTTGAAGTTCAAGCTGAGATATGGTCTAGATTTAGAGGAAATACATATAGAAAGGTGTACAGAAGAGGTCACAGGATTCAGTTTCAGATGAATCTATGGAAATGCGAGCTGCTCGGTTAATCCCACCTGAGCCTTCATGTTAACCAGAGATCTGGATTTCCTCCTTCTGGTCTCCTTGTCCTTCTTCTCTTCTTTCACTTTCTCCTTCTGTTCTTTCTCTAAGAACTTCCGCCTGGCCAGGATCAGTTTGTCAGGGTCCAGCCCGGTCTAGACACAAACATGCCTGTATAAACACCTGATATTAACAAGTTCACTCAAGCCTGCCTAGCCTTGTATAGAGCAGAAGAGGTCATGTTTTATAAACTCTACCTTTTTGATGACCCTCTGGCGGAATATTTCAGCATTTGCAAAATAGAGTGGTGAGCAATAGTTCACTATTTTCACACCTGTGATTGGAATGACCTGTGGAGTTATTACAAAAAGATTTGATGCAATTACTCTTATTACTCTAATTATTATTATTATTATTATTATTATTATGTGTGACAACAATAAATAGACACAAACATTAAGTCTTCATACCTTACTGTACACCTTTGGGTTTTTGTAGATATCCGTATCCATAATCTGAACCATTGCTGAACCATTACGACTATGGGGAACACATTATTAAAATGAGTAATCCATTAATAGACACTCCATTGTCTTTTCTTTTTTTTTGCATTTACTCACAACTGTGTCTTGAATATCACAACCAGAATGGAAAAGCCCACTCCTATAGCAACTCCATAAGGCAAGCTGAGAAAGAATGTGGCCAAGAATGACACAACCCACACACACTGGGAATAAAGAACAGCAGATTAAGATAACAAAATATGGAGGGGAAAAAAGACATCACATTGTGCTGCGATATAGCATCCGAGGCTTTGGCTTACGCAGTCCAGTTTGCTCTTCTTCCATAAGTAGTAGGGATCAGAGAGCTGGAGGAGAGTGTTCTTCAGGTTCACTGCAATCAAGGCTCCGAGCACTGACTGGGGAAGCCAAGATTGCATCGGTCATTCAATTATGCCGAGGTTTTTCTCTTACTTTGACTTAAATGTTTTGACGAATTCTTCAAGTATCATAGTCCTATGTCCACCTACATTTGGAAGTGGTTTCAGGAAGGCTCCCAGTGCAAGCATGGTAACCATTACAACCAGCATCACACAAAAACTGGCAAACTATGAGAGGGCAGCAACAGAGGGTTAGCAGAGATATTAGTTATTGCAGTCCATACTATTTTTACTTGACTTCAATTACAGTGAAACCGTAGTGGAAAGTACATTTACTCAACAACCATACTTAAGTTAATTATATGGTACTGCAATACATTTTGGACGCAAATATTACTACATTGACAACTTGAAATACTAGTCACATTGTCCGCATCAGACTAATAGTACTAAATAGGATTAACAAATATGTTGATTTATGTTTATAGATAAAGATTTGGCTGCTACCCAGGTGAACATAAAAATAAGCCCCATATTTGACAGCTTTAACACTAAAGAAATGTAGATATTATTGCAGAAATAAACAATATTCTGAAATGGACCATTCTGCATGTGTACTTAAGCCAGATTTTGAATGCACGACTTGTTCATGTAAAGAGTATTTCTCCTCTGTAGTGTGACTGTTTTTACTTAAAAAAAAGATCAGAGCACTTCTTCCCCCCTGCAGCTATAGAAGTGGGGAAGCATCACTCACCTGTGATGTCCCTCCAGCGTTGTCCACAGCCAGGGTAACAGACAGGGCACAGCAGATCACATGGATCTTAAAGAAGGACCCCAGGAAATTGCTGCAGCCTAGAGCCAACATTTCCTGTACACCAATATGCATGTTGTGTTAACAAAATCAAATCAATTGCACATTTTGACCTATTAAAAAAGATGCTGTGTTTGTACCTGGTTGGGATCCACGTCGTAGCCGTGCTTGGCTGCCAGTGTCCTGGCCATAGCCAGGTTGATCACATAGCCCACGATGGCCAGGGAGAAAGCTGTGCTCAACATGTCTTCCCACTGACTCACTGTTGGCAGGATTGGTGCTGGGAAACTGGAAAATAGAGAGAAGATATCAATCTAAATTGAACAGTAAAAAATAATTGTCGCATGAGCCATTTTAAATGATGAAGCAACCATTGATTCTGAGTATGCTGATGTGCGCTTTACCCCAAAGGAATTTCTCCCACTATGTCCATGTGATAGATCTCAGGAAGATGCAGCGGGCCGGAGATGGCTGTGGCCACCACGACCTGTGAAGAACAGGGATAGGGATCACTCACCACTATTGTCCATATATAGTATATTTGCCACAAAGCTAGAAAATAACAGCAAACAAAACATAAAGTGCACTTTTGTGTCCTCAGAGAAATGACAAACTATAAGCTGCTTACAATTACGATCTCTATAGGAATGGGGAAGGGCAGCTTGTGGCGGTAGTGTGCACTCAGCTCCTTCACCACAATAAGAACTACGCTGCTGACCAGAGCGAATACTAGCGATGCGATGTTGGTATCTCCAAGGGCACGTATAATATCTACAAGAGTCTGAGAAATAAAGAAAATGACATATTTCAATGACAATCAAACTGATAAAGTCTTCAGATGTTTTTTGGCCAAAATATGGGGAATCACTTACATATACAACAGCCAGCGGACCGCTATAAGGGGGCACTTGGATGCCAAAGATGTACTTGAGCACTGAGATGAGGATTTGCAATCCAGCAGCCGTCATGAAGCCTCTGATGAAGGATTCTGACAGATAGATGGCTACAAATCCAAACTGCATGAAGCCAAGGCCAATCTGCACAGACATGTTCAATGTGTAACGTTTAGATTAAACTGCAATTCACGTGTCTTTCAAGCTTCACTTTGAAAGACTATTGCTTTTAGCTTTTAGAGTACCTGTATGACTGCAGTGAGACAGGCCAGGGTTCCAGATATTCCCAGGCGAACCTCATTCATCAGGTCTGTGTCCACTACTGTCGCATTAAGAGTGGCATTGAAATGACTGAAGTCCGACTCTGGGGCCAGCCTCAGACACACCATCCCCACCATGATGCTGAGGACAGCAAACGTACCTATGGAAAGAAGTGCGTCACTTCTATTTTATTTGCTATACTGCAAACTGGGAAGTTGGGCTGAGTGCAGTGCAGCCCTGGCAACTTATCACTGTCATCATAGGAAATCACTGGAGATAAATCACTTTGGTTTACCTGGGACCATCTGGTGAGCAGTGCCCATGAAGAAATACGGGATGAGGGGAAAGAAAGAGGAATAGAGACCGTTGACAGGAGGGAGGTTGGCCAGGAGGGCAAATGCCATACCTGGAAAGAACACATAAATCATGCAACATATAGAAAAGACAAATGCTGTGTTGTATAACAGAGCCAACGCTGCTGGAAGGAGCTCCAGTCGGGGGTACAGAGGCATCGGAGAGAGGAGGGTCTCGACTGACCCTGGGGAACCTGAATGGTGCCAGCGCTGACCCCACTGACGACATCACACAGCAGGTTTTCTTTGACTTTATACTTGGGAAGCCAGCTCAGTATAGGCAGATGTCTGAACAACAGGCCTTTCAGTCTCAGCACAGAGCATCTAACAGACACAAACAAAGGAAACTTTCTGAAGAGCTCAGGTCGTCTGGTCACTACTTTGAAAAAGTGTGATGAAAAGAAATGAAGTTTATGTTGGAAATATTGCAGTTCTGTACCTGAAGAGTTTCCTCACTTTCTCTCCAACAGGGAATTGTCGACTTTTTTTGTCAAACTCTACGTCAAAGTCTGGCAGGTTATATGCCGGCCTGTCAATCACATAACGTGGGCGGTCCCGGTGCATGGCTACAGCATATCGAAAAGTATTAAGACAGTGGAAAACCTTTTCTTATACGATGTCCTCAAGATGCAATTAAAGGAATGACATGAGGATTTATATTTTTCTAAAATGTGCTGTTGATCAAGTAAAAGTAGCAACATCATCAATATAATTTAACATCTTCCCACAGTTGATTTTTATCACGTAAACAAAAACAAGATATGAGTCGTGGACACATTGCCATTCTGCTGTTTAACATTTAGGTGGCAAATTGCATGTCCGAGGCCTTAATCTAACCTTGAAGGGTGAAGGATTAGCCCACAGGTAGGTGGACTGCTAAAATATTAGCTCAACGCTCGGTAAATAAGAGCACACGCACAAGATCCCTCTATGAGCCTGACAGTCTGCCTGCTGTAGAAATAAAATGGGTAAATCTTCCACATTCCATGTTTTGAGAAAAACTACAGTTTAAAAATAATATCTGCAATTCATAACATTCAAGCATTTCACCATTTTGGTCCAAAAGTAACAACTATCTTTGCATTAAATGAAACATGCTTTTTGTTCAAACGTGCTGGTTACGTGGTCAAACAGTTTAATGAGGGTTAAAGCGCAAGAAGAATTAATTGACTGCAACAAATTTGAGACCATTTAACAAAAAAAGACACCTGTGGAGAAATACAGTGCACATTATCTTTAATTACTCTATTATCAAATAGATTTGGGAAAAGGTTTATTTCTGTTTAATCTCTAATGTCCTCATTTTTTAAAATATGTGCAGCTTCTTATGATGAACTCACTGATAAATGAATCAAAATGAGAGCAGCAAGTGAAGAGCTGGTAAAAAAACAAAACCAGTACTGTACCTTATTGCTGAAGAACAACGTCTGAAAGCATTTGGCTCAGAAGTGAGTATTACCGACTTGATTGATAACTTATCAAGCTATGCTTAAGAGCCTGTGCACATTCTGGGTGGAGCTTAGAGAATAAAGAACCGCTGCAGCACATACAGCTTTAAAACTGTTGATTCGTTAGGTGCTGCTGTATCTGGGTGGTGTAGAGCAAGGAAACTGTTGGAGTAGAAAATGTGTTAACAATTATCTCTCCCAAAGGTCTATGAGGGAGAAAGCTAAATCATTCATAGGGGTCATGGGAAAAGGTCACAACCAAGAGGTCTTGAGGTAATGACTTTTCCGAGCTTGAACTAGGCAGAATAAACAAACCTTCAGGGGTCTCCTATTACTTATCGAGGGGGAACAGAGTCCTCTGGAATGTGCACGTCTCGGCGATGTGTATAAGAAGAGACGAGTCGACGAAGAAGGCAGCATTAAGTCAGAGACTTCTCATAAGGAGGGTTCAGACTTTGCTCCACTCAGCTGGGTGTTTCCATGACTTGTTTGATGTGATTACTTATTTGTTCCATGACTTATTTGTCTAGTTGAATCACTTGTCCACTTGTTTGTACCTGGCTCACATTCTGATCATTTGTGAACTTGTTACTATATAATAAAGTGTGATAAGACCACCGTGCTTAGAATACTTTTGATTTCTCACAAGGCATCGGAACATTTATTCCACCACAAATTGGCGACGAGGATTTGGATGGACGCGCAGCGCTGGACTCCGACGGACGGTCAGAAGGCCATAAGATAGATGATTCCTCCCGAGGGTGAGAAGCTGCCGTTCTGCGGAGACCAGGACTGCCGATCCAACCCAGTTGAAGTAACAACGAAAAACACGCGGTGAGAGATTAAGATTATTTTGAGATCAATCAAGTCATGAAAATGGAAATTGGAAATTTTTAAAAGAAAAATCTCACAATCAGTGTTGTTAACAGACGTGTTTTGAAAACTGTTGGGTTCTCTAGTGGTTTGTATGCACCAGTTTGGCGCACACTTCTCAGGGAAAACAGTTAGCAGTTTTTAGAGATAGCAGCGGTCGCTTGCTTGCTTTAGTCATCCATGTGTATTGTTTAAAATTTTGTATAGAAAATTTATTGACGCAAACTGCGACGTAATACACGAATGATTAGAGATGGGTAGTGCTCAGAGTAAGAGTGAGACCGTTGAGAGCCATGTGGTCCCCATCCTTCCGCCTCTGTGTAGGTTTATGTCTGATCGATATCCTGGAAGCTTGGATCAAATGCAAAAGTGGATAGAGGTTGGTTTTCCATCAAACGGAAGTTTGAGTGAAAATCAATTAAAACAGTTGGAGGTATCACTGGGGGAAATGGAGAGGAACGCAACAGCTCAGCATGCAGCCTTATCAAAGAAAAAGCAGAAGAAGAATGTAAAATTTGAGGCTGACTGGGAAGCATTTAATAAGTGGAAATTTGAGTCTGAGAGAAGGGAGAGGAGAAGGGAGAGAAAGAGATTGAAAGCATTCAATGCACTGGAAAACATCGATCCTGTAAAGGATGCTAACATACTTTCCACTATTCACCAAAATACTGTGTACCCTTGTCTTTCTGAGGTACTGAGGAAATCATTGGATCCAGGACTGGACTCCGCCCCCCCCCCTGCTCCTCCAGCCTACGTGCAGCAGCCCTCCCAGTCAAATGCAGCACACGTTTCAGCAGACATGGGAAGAGGACAGCAGCCAGACTCAAGCACCGAGACGACCTCCTCACCGGCCGTGACCCGCCTACAGTCTCAACAAAGGGGGGCCATGTTGCAGGAAGAGGGAGGCTACAGCTCTCATGCCAATGATAGAAGTGGCGGGAGCAGAAGGCCCGATGCTGGTTTTCAGACCCTGGTCAGATGCAGATATAAGTGAAGCAATGATTCATGTCTGCAATCCTAAAAGCAATCTCACGAGATGGGAGACTGATCTTAGGCAATTTGTCAGAGAATATCGTCCCACTATGTCAGAGTTACGGCGTTTGATGGCCAAGGTGCTGACAAATGATTATCACAGAATTCAGCATGTTTTCAACAATGCAAGAATGACTTTCCGCCTGAGTGAGCCACTCTACGAGGATGCCAAAAATGTGAACTTTCGAGATGCCGTTGATGTCCTCATTAACACTGTGATGCCCCTGTGGGTTCATCAGCAGAGAGTGTGGGTGCAGTTGATTGGACTAATTACAGTAACTCAGGGCACCTGTGTCTGGTGCTCTGCAGGTATTTAAAGCCTCTGCTTCTGTCTGTGCTGGGTCTCTCTTTTCTTTGTCCTGCAGGCACGCCGGACCTGCTGGGTATATCCTCCTTTACTTAAATTGAGTTGACTTTGATTGGGTTGGGAAAATAAACATCGTCTGTTAAACCGTTATACATGTTGTGACTCCATTTTTGTTGTGGCCTTTGGAGCACGGTCGCAACAAACACCGTAAAAGAACAGTTCCCTTTAACACTAAACTTGTCCTATATCACCTCTTTGTCACAAGGGCCACAAGAGACTTGCAGTTCCTTCCTGGCACGTCTGACAGGAGCCTTTGACACTCATAGTGGCCTCAACCGACCCAATCCAATGGGAGCACAGCCCCTGCCACCATATGAGGTCCATCTGAAAGAACATTTTCTGAGCAGAATGAGACCAGAACTCGTACACATGGTAAGAAATGCATGTGTAACTTGGAAAACATGCCCACTTGCCGACATCCTTCAGCACGCAGAACATGCAGAAGACGGGGCACAAAGAAGAGATGATCAGAAGAAAGAGGGCAGACAAAGGAAACTGGAAGAGGCACAGCTGGCAATGTTTAACACCCGAGCAGAGCCAGCCCAGGAAACCGCCCGTGGCAGGGTTGGGGGAGGAAGGGGCCAGACAAGAGGTCATACCAGAGGTCAGGAAAGACAAAGAGGTGGGGGCAAGCGCAGAAGTAGAAATAACGACCCAGACGTCTGCCATTGCTGCGGGAAGCGTGGACACTGGCAAGCTGATTGTCCAGAGAAACAAACAGGATCTGCATTCCGCACGTCTGACTGAAAGGAGGGGAAGGAGGGGCGGACCCCAGAGATGGACAGCCTCTCCACAGGAAAGCAGGTAGCACACAACACTTCACATGCACAAAATTTCACAATGTATGCCAACAACCCAGGCTTTAAGAAATTCCCACAATTAACATTGATGATTTCTAACCACCCTGTAACATTCTTAGTTGATTCAGGAGCTACAAACTCCGTGTTAAGAACAGATTCCTTGCCAAGTGCCCCCAAAAAAGAGTGGCAGGAAGAGTTTTACAGTGGGAGCGAGCGGCGTACCAGTCTTGGAAAGTTGCTCAGTTCCATTGAAATGTGAGTTAGATGACCAAATAACAAAACATTCTTTTCTAGTGTCGGAAAACTGCCCAGTAAATCTGATGGGGCGAGATCTAATGTGCTTTTTTGGCATTAGGTTAGTTTCAACAGAAGAAGGCATCAAAGTGTTAAAAAGAGCTGAACTTCCTTTATTTCAGATGATGAACTATAATCCAAATCCACTTCTGTATGCATACGAGTGGGAGCTAATGTTAGACCATGGAGCTCCGAAAACCCATGATCTTATTTCATTTGCACGCACACACAGTACTGCAGCAGGAAATTATATGCAGCCATTACATTGTACATCCCATGTGAGCGTAGGGCCAGATAGAATATACGAGGAAGCATGGTATGATCAACAGGTAGAAACAGAGAGTTTAGACCTGAAGCATGTTTACTGGTCAGAGAAGGCTGCTGCGGTGTCTGTGTCTCTCTCTCCATCCCAGGGGAAACTGTTCCTTGGAACCACTCCTCACGTATCATTGGCTAAGCCGTCACACTGGAAATGGCAGGATCTGGGTCCGTGGCTACAACAACGTATCAACCTCTTGGACTTTAGACCGGCTGCAGAAGATTCGAGGATCGAATTTAGCGCGATTGGTGATGTATTTCGTATTGCATTGACCGACACAGTACATGTACGGAGAACGTTAGAGCTCACAGAAGAACACATTGAACATACAAGCTTGTATCCACTCATTATGACAACAGGTCAAATTCCTGAGTTGGCAAAAGTGCCACCTTCACTGTGGGCTGCACACAAATACGATGTGGGGCTCATAAAAGGCGCAGCACCGTTGGTAATGAGTCCTAAGTCAGATTATAGGCCATGCCTAAAACAGTATCCACTTAAAAAAGAAGCCATCGATGGTATAAGACCAGTATTTGAATCCCTTTTGAAAGTAGGCGTCATTATTCCTTGTCAAGATTCCCCGGTGCGCACACCAATTTTCCCAGTAAAGAAGATTCGCGACAAAGATCAGCCGACGGAATGGAGATTTGTGCAAGATGTACAAGCAGTGAATGCGGCAACCTATCAACGAGCACCAGAAGTGGCAAATCCACACACAATTTTGTCACTGGTGCCACCTGGTGCCACGCATTTTTCGGTTATTGACTTGGCTAATGCATTTTTCTCTGTCCCGGTTCACCCAGAAAGTCAACACTGGTTTGGCTTCTCGTTTAATGGACGTGGATACACCTGGACCAGATGTCCTATGGGGTATCATGAAAGCCCAGGCGTGTTCCACAGAGCGCTTAGCGAAAATCTTCAAAATTTGCAACTCCTTGGGTCGGCCCTTTTGAATTATGTTGATGACATGATGATTTGCAGCACATCAGAAGAAGCTTGTAAAATTGATACAGTAGCGCTACTTAAACATTTGGCAGATAATGGACACAAAGCCAGTCTGCAGAAGCTTCAATTTGCACTAAAAAAGGTGACTTATCTGGGACATGTGATCACAGCGGAGGGCAAATCCCTCTCTCCCAAACGCATTGCAGCAATTCAATCGTTACCAAAACCAAACACTAAGAAACAAATGATGAGTTTTTTGGGAACAACTTCTTATTGCAGACAGTGGATTCCAAATTACTCAGAAAGAGAGGCATCCCTCTCATTCATGGTCCATGGTAGAAACCTTAGTGCACGTGACAAACTGACTTGGACTGAGGAAGCCGAGAAGGCATTTGAGGATTTAAAGACTTCCTTATCGCAGGCCCCGACTTTGGGCTTGCCAAGACCTGACTTACCTTATACTCAATTCATAGACCAAAAAGACTGTTATATGACATCTGTTTTGTGTCAGCCGCATGGAGGAAAACTCAGGCCTGTGGCCTATTTCTCCTCAAAACTTGACCCTGTCGCTGCAGGTCTCCCTCTTTGTTTGCGGGCAGTAGCAGCAGCTGAAAAAGCTATCCTAGCCTCACGTGACATTGTGGGCTATTCTGATGTCACACTTATGGTCCCGCATGCAGTTTCCCACATCTTACATGCTCAGAAGACTTCTCACCTCTCTGCTCAGAGATGGCTCAGATATCACACAACATTGTTGGAATTACCTAACATTACGGTGAAACATTGTAACGTCCTTAACCCTGCTACACTTCTTCCAACTGCAGAGGATGGAGAGCCTCATGACTGCGTCGAAGTCTTGCAACATACGTGTACGCCGAGACCTGATCTAACGGACACACCACTTTCCAATGCTGATCTTGAGCTATTTGTAGACGGCTCTGCTTCTCGCTCACCCACAACAGGTAGCGGGCAGGTTGGATTTTCTGTAGTGTCATCACACAAGACACTGGTTTGTGGAAAGCTTCCTTCACACCTCTCAGCACAAGCAGCAGAGTTGATTGCACTCACAGAAGCTTGTAAGTTGGCTGAAGGTAAAACGGTTAACATCTACACCGATTCACGTTATGCTTTTGGAGTGGTACATGATTTTGGATCCCTGTGGAGACATCGGGGGTTTTTAACATCAGCAGGCAAACCTATTGCACACCACACCCTTGTTGCAGCTCTTCTGGATGCGATTTTGTTACCCAAAGCTGTTTCAGTGATTAAGTGTGAAGCTCACACCTCTTCTCTTGACCCTGTGTCCGTAGGAAACAGAGCAGCAGATCTGACAGCGGCGGCAGCATCATCAGGCGCCTTTTCCCGCGACTCAACTGCTCTCCACGCAGACTGATTCCAGTCCTTATGCCGATCTTCCCACACTTCAATCTCGCCAGTGCCCAGGAGCGCTCCCTGTGGAAACGCTCTGGTGCCACCCAAAAGGGCGGAGTTTGGACAGGGCCAGACAGCAAACCTTGTTTGCCACGCGCTCTCTTCCACAGTTATGCTAAATTGTCTCACGGAAAAGACCACGTGGGCAAAGGAGGGATGTGCAGTGCGTTAAATGCAAGTTGGTACACCAGAGGGTTTTCAACCTTTGCGGCAGATTTTTGCAGGAAATGTGTCATCTGTGCAGCAAATAATGCCTCTGGGGCAATAAAAATACCACAGCAAGGTCACCCTCCTGCATACACAACCTTTGAACATTTAATGATGGATTTTATTGAGTTAACTCCATCGGAGGGAAAGAAATACTGTCTTGTGATAGTATGCATGTTCAGCAAGTGGGTTGAAGTTTTCCCCACATCAAAACAAGACGCAGGGACAGTGGCAAAGATCCTACTGAGAGAGATCATTCCCCGGTGGGGAATACCTCAAGTCATTAGTAGTGACAATGGTCCTGGATTTGCTAACCAGGCCCTGCAGGAAATCTCACAGTATTTAGGTTTTAACATCAGACATCATTGTTCTTATCATCCTCAGTCAGCTGGTGCGGTTGAACGAGAAAATGGTACCATTAAATCTAAACTGGCGAAGTGTTGTGAAGAGACAGGCCTATCTTGGGTGAAAGCACTTCCGCTGGTGCTTTTTCACATGCGCATGCGAATCAGGAACAAACATGGCCTCAGCCCTTTTGAGATAGTGCTCGGGAGACCCCCTTGCACTGGACTGGGTCCAGTAAGACACGCTTTGACGACTGATCATAATGAAGACAGCATGCTAAGATATTGTGCTAATCTCTCATCCTCACTCTCAGCACTTCACACACAGGTGAAAGCTGCACTTCCCTCACCAGCCACTGCGATCCAGCATCACCTGAAACCAGGAGACTGGGTGCTCATCAAGGATCACAGGAGAAAGCATTGGAAGCAGAGACGCTACACGGGTCCCTTCCAAGTACTCCTGACCACAGAGACGGCGGTGAAAGTGGAAGGAAAAGCAACGTGGGTCCACGCTAGCCACTGCAAACGCATCCCAAACCCAGAAGGAGAAGGAGCAGCTGCTACGGGTCCGGACTAAAGGGGAAGGGTGAGAAAAGCGAGCGCCTTCCTCCATCAAGTAGTGTGCCAAGCTACCGACAAGCGCACCATTAGCAGTGACGTAACCAAGCACCTCACTCATTTTATGTGGCTGGGAAGAGAGAGGAGGGGAGCAAGCCCATAGTTTCTCAAACCGCAAAGCTGTCATATATAAATCAGTGTGGTAGGAGGCGAAATCATGTGCGAAGGTGTAGCCACCCAAGAAGCAGCAGCGATGGAAGAAAGATCTCCAGCATCACGGCCCCCCTTTAAGAAGCATGGGTGCAGCCAGAGCAAAAGCATCCACTCACTACTCTTTCTAACCACAATAGCAATTATCTTGTTCCTTATCTATAAATTGCAATCACATAACATAGACGGCAAAGATACTAGCCCTTTCCATCTCTCCAGGAAGTGGCAGGAAGGGAAAAAAGTTTTCCACTGCCCAGCTGAACAATGTGATGCGAACAATTGTTCACTCTCCTCAATAGAGAATGATACTTGGGTTAATGTAGAGAATCAACTTCGCCTAATAGTATGTGATGGGAGGGTACGAAGAGACAGAGTCTGTACTGTATGGATGCATAAAGAGTATGATTCCACAGTTTTTCCGTTGTGGTGCAGTAAACCAAGGTCGTGTCAGGAGAAACCGGCCTACAGGGGCACGAGTGACTGGAGGGAGTTGTGTGAAGGGGCTAACCAGCAGGTCAGTAAAGCACAGCCAAATACAGCACCAGTTGAACACCTGTACGATACAATTAAACCACAACCCTTGATTTCAGTCAAGCCGACCCCGCTTCCCGACCAGGGAACATGGAGGCCAGGGACAATCACCTTCAAATGTCCAAGAGAGGAATGTGTAGATGGAAGTTGCACAGTATACATACTACAGCTCAAAAGGCCATTTGCAGGTTACTGGTCAGCCCTGAGCACAAAACACGTTAGGACTCAGTGTAAAACAAAGGACACATGTTCAGTTAAGTTAAGTGCTGAATACGATGATACGTGGGAAATACCATACTGGTGCCGTCAACCTACCAACTGCGTCACAGAACCAGCCAGCTACACCCGAATCGATTGGAGATATGCTTGCGAAATAGGTTTAGAGTTGAAGAAACTTCCAACACGCACACCACCTCAGGAACATGGCAACGTTGCACTAACTATCATGACAGAGTTTGCTGGTGAAAGTAATGTCTCTAATTGTTGGATATGTCAGCATATGCCCATTTCATCCAGGTCTCCTATGCTGATTCCAGTTCCCTTCACGGAAGCCGACTGGAGCGTTATGGGATGGCCTGACATAGCTCGTCAATTCGTGAGCAATGATGAACACTGTTACACTCCGACAATAGACACTTCCACTAACACAGAGAACATTGTTAGAAATAATGGTGAAAAAGGAAAAGTTATACAATTTGCAGTGAAAACATTTAATGATAAAAATAGAACTGAAGGTACTAATCAAGTAGCATTGTTTAGACTAAGCTATTACAAAAGATACGTCCAACAAGGGCTAAGATATCAAATGCAAATGACTCTTGCTGAAACTAATTGCACAGTAGGAAGTAAGGAGATAAGTTCAATGTGTACTCTTCAGCCAAACACAGCATCTATTCGATTAGAAATAGGTGTACAGAGCATACCTTGGGCTAATACACTAAAAGTCACACATATGTCTTGGACAAGACATAATTGTACTCAACCTCTAATTCCGATTAGACCTAGGAATAGAAATTGCACTAACCTACAACCACCCATTCCAGTACATCCCCTGACCAAGGTCAGCCGCTGCATTAATTTCTATGCATTTGGGGGCTATTTCTTGGGAGCAAGTGACTGCACTAACGATTCGGTTAGATACGTTAGTGAAAATAAAGAGTTGTCATTACCTGAACAAGCTTATCTAGTGTGTGGAAACATCGCCTATAGCTGTGTCCCAGTAATAGGAGACGTCCATAAGAGGTCGCTGGAGGGGAAATGCTACTTAGCCTATCTTATACCTTTGATTAGACGAGCTGACTCCAAGGAACTCGCTCCATCTCACGTACGTCAGAAACGAGCAATTTCCTTAGGTTCAAGGATATTAAGCGTGATATTACCAGCATATGGCACCTATAGGAGTCAAGAGGAAATTGCAACACTCTCAACAATATTAGAGAGGCACATGAACAAAACATCAATAGCACTCACTGCCATGCAAAAAGAAATAGATGAGATCAAACACATGGCACTCCAAAATAGAATGGCTCTAGATCTTGTTCTGGCCGCACAGGGAGGAGTATGTAAAGTCATTAATACTGAATGTTGCACTTACATTTCAGATGCAAGTTCTGCGGTTCACGATGTGATAACAGACACGGAACAAGGAATTGAGGAGTTGCATAAAGACCATGGCTGGAATCCCTTTGGGGGGATGCAGGCATGGTTAGGATCATGGGGAGCTTCTCTTCTCAAGGGATTGGTATGGATAATAGCAGTCATCATTCTTGTTATAATTACTATCACCCTAATCACAACCGCTTCTAAGATTTGTGTCCGGAAGATAGTTACAACTCACGCATCAGGTCAGCACATGACCACACCGGTAGAACTCCCAGTCCGAAAAAGGATTCCACAGTATCTTGACAGCTCTGATAGTGATAATGAGCTTGAGGACAATGTTTAAGCAAGCAATGTATTTACACAGTAGATTTAGCAAACTATAATCAATTTTGTATGTACTTCTTTGAGGTTGATGATGTGATGTTTTGAAATCTTTGTGAATCTACACCACGGATGTATGCTCTAAGAATGTTTTAACATTTTGTTACTATTTTTCAGTTTAAATTGTCAAAAATGACAAAAAGAGGGGATTGTTGGAGTAGAAAATGTGTTAACAATTATCTCTCCCAAAGGTCTATGAGGGAGAAAGCTAAATCATTCATAGGGGTCATGGGAAAAGGTCACAACCAAGAGGTCTTGAGGTAATGACTTTTCCGAGCTTGAACTAGGCAGAATAAACAAACCTTCAGGGGTCTCCTATTACTTATCGAGGGGGAACAGAGTCCTCTGGAATGTGCACGTCTCGGCGATGTGTATAAGAAGAGACGAGTCGACGAAGAAGGCAGCATTAAGTCAGAGACTTCTCATAAGGAGGGTTCAGACTTTGCTCCACTCAGCTGGGTGTTTCCATGACTTGTTTGATGTGATTACTTATTTGTTCCATGACTTATTTGTCTAGTTGAATCACTTGTCCACTTGTTTGTACCTGGCTCACATTCTGATCATTTGTGAACTCGTTACTATATAATAAAGTGTGATAAGACCACCGTGCTTAGAATACTTTTGATTTCTCACAAGGCATCGGAACATTTATTCCACCACAGTTTGCATACCGGGCCAAACGGTCCACGGAGGATGCAATCTGCTCTGCTCTCCACCCAGCCCTCACCCACCTGGACAAAAAAGACTCCTATGTAAGAATGCTGTTCATAGACTTTAGCTCAGCATTCAACACAATCATCCCACAACAACTAATCTGCAAACTTGACCAGCTGGGGCTCAACACCTCGCTGTGTAACTGGCTGCTGGACTTCCTGAGTGAGAGGCCACAAGCAGTACGTGTTGGCAACAACACCTCGAGCAGCATCACACTCAGCACAGGGGCCCCTCAGGGCTGTGTGCTCAGTCCCCTGCTCTTCACCTTGCTGACTCACGACTGCAAAACCAGCTACAGCACCAATCACATGGTCAAGTTTGCAGACGACACAACATTGATAGGTCTCATCACCAAGGATGACGAGACCCTCTACAGGAGGGAGGTCAACCTTCTGACCACGTGGTGCAGAGCCAACAACCTCCTGCTCAACAACAGCAAGACCAAAGAGATCGTTGTTGACTTCCGGAAAGGCCACACCCATCACCCACCACTGACCATCAACGGTGCGGACATTGAGCAGGTCAGCAGCACCAAATTCCTGGGGGTGGAAATCAGTGAGGACCTCTCGTGGACAGCCAACACTACATCGCTGGCAAAGAAAGCACAGAGGCGCCTCTACTTCCTCCGGAAACTGAGGAAAGCAGGGAGCCCCCCATCCATCATGTGCACCTTCTACCGCGGCACCATCGAGAGCATCCTGACCAACTGCATCACTGTGTGCGGCGGAAGCTGCACAGACCACAGCAGGAACGCCCTGCAGCGCATAGTGAAGGCAGCTGGAAGGATCATGGGTGCCTCACTCCCCCCCCTCCCATCCTTGCAGGACATATACAACACCCGCCTCACCCGCAAAGCGACCTCGATTGTGAGTGACCCTGCCACCCTCACACGGTCTCTTCAGCCTCCTGCCCTCTGGGAGGAGATAGCGAGCCTCCGGGCTCACACCGCCAGGCTGTCCAACAGCTTCATCCACCAGGCGGTCAGGAAGCTGAACTCTCTCCCCATCCTCCCACTCCGTCCTCTTTCAGACTCACATGTCTGAATGCTGCTAGCACAATTTATGTTGTCTATATGTTTACATGTTTCTTACTATTTTTGCACTTTATGTTGTCTATGCACTTTATGTTGTCTATATGTTCACATGTTTTTTACTATTTTTGCACTATGTTGCACAATTCACTTTATGTTTGCACATATGGAAAATTGACAAATAAAACTGACTTTGACTTTTGACTTTGACCACAGAAACAACATAATATAATTAACAAATGCAACTTTAATGGGTTCAGTAAATATTTACATGTAGCATCCTCACAATCATTCTTTCACAAACAAAAATACATGTAATGTGTTTTGATGGTAGAAGGTAACAACATGAGCAACATCTGGAAATAATCCACACACAACGCCTAGTTTGACTTGCACAAGACACTGTAAAATAATTACATACAAAGTGTATTTAAACATTTGAAATGGTGAGAGATGACTTCGTAAAACATAATTATTTCCATCGTATTAGGATCTGTGTGCAAAACAATGGCATCAATATCAAAGACTAAAGTGCAATTATTCATCAAACCAATTTGTTTTCTCTTCAGAGGAATGTCATGATGTTCTAGGGGCTCTTAGAAACAAAGAACACATTCCACAGGAAAGTCTTTTTTTCAGTTCATCTAAACGTAACTTTGGAGTAAGAAGGGATAAATAAAGTACATTAACTACCCTCTTCAAAACAATTTAAAAAATAGAAACTATTCATATCAGTGATTACATTTCATGTTAAAGAAAAATGTTCTTAAATTGGGACATTGAAGGGAGCAGAGAGACTGACTTTGCAGACACTAAGAGGGACTGTAATGATGGGAGCATTCTGTTGTTCTCAGCTGTTAACTATGAAAAAGCTCATTTGGACACAAACAGTCAACGAGCAATTAGCAGAGCAGCTTCAGGTAGGAGCTTTAGTTTTGGTTATGAGGATTTTAGCTTTCATCATTTATCATGAGATTAAAAGCATGTTGCCGTGGAGATTTCCTTATACGTATTAGCGGTTTTAAGATTGAACCACCACAAGATAAAATCTTACAAACACAGCATGTCACTCCATACAAAGCCTCAAGCAATTCATTAAAAAGCAGCTTCAATCTTCTGAAGGTCAGATGTATGACTACTTACAGGAATATATGTGGGTCAACAAAAGTAGGAGATCAGGTGACGATACAAATACAGAGAAAGTACAACAAGTGCAACTCCTTATGGTAAAAGTCAGGTGACTTCTTAATCTAGCCATGTCTGCTCTTCCTCCTTTGTTACAAACGCTCTTTGGCCAGCTCCTGCCGGCTGCGTAAAACCTCTCGAAGTCCATCGCAGTCTTTAAAATCGGTGCCGACTAGAAGTCGCTGAGAATGCTGATGTCTGCAAACTCCTGGCGATATCTGTGGGAGTATAAAGCCAGGAGGAAGGACCATTTGAGCGTCAGGAAGCTCCACACACAGGAGAGGTAAAGACTCCTCGGGTCAGTAGGAGCTGTGGGACAGAAAAAGATCACAGAATGAATTGCATTAGGAAACTAGAATGGGCACTCGGTAGAGCGCATACCTTCGCATATCACAAGATTGGGCATTGAATTATGAACATTTTGGCATTAGTTAAATGCCAATTGGATAAAAATGTACCGTGCTATGGTAAAAAGAAGATTTTGACCTTGACCCGATCGATCCAAAAATCTAATCAAATGGTCCCCGGATAATAACCAATCATTCCACCAAATTTCATGCGATTCGGTTTAATACTTTTTTGGTTATGCGAGTAACACGCATACAAATAAATAAACACACTGCGATCAAAACATAACCTTCCGCATTTTCAATGCGAAGGTAATCACACCTATAATCATATGAAACTTCATAATAAATGTGTTCTTCAAATTCTCATTAGAAACTAGGAACCGTAGAGAGAGCATTACATTGCTTCTGTGTGATGGCGAGTGTTAGGAAGGTGATGAAGGCAGCCACTGCCAAGACGGAGAAAAGCACACCGACAGTGATGAAGAACTTGAGGCCTTTGAGCCAAGTGCGCCAGAAGTCCTGCAGGTACATGATGTGTGTGACAAGAGACCAGAGCGCCAACACTCCTGTTGGAAGACAAGTTGAAACATCTGTTATTTGTTATTGTTAGAAGATATTAGATAATCCCCATGACATGAACACAAAAAAGTATCTGAGGGAACTGTATCAACGTCCAGACTGGTGTTAATCGTGCATTTTCTTTTTCAAACATTGTGAAATGTTTAAACACCAAATGTCAAAAGCCTTAAAAAAGAAAAAGCCAACATCAGGTCAGTTTATTGGAGGTGCGCCTGCTGAAAGAGACATTCACTAGAACTGGTATTGTTTATGCCAGAGAAAGGTCAACAGTGATGAGGCTGAGGATAAGCGACGAATATGGTCATATGCACAAGTGTGATGTACTTCTTTTTAAAAGACATTGAGCTGGCTAACAAACAAGCAAATATTCACGTCAACAAACAGACAGAAAACGATGCATCAACATGTCAGTTTAAGTCAATACAACAGACACTGTTACAACATGGTGGCGGTGTGATGCGCGGCTGCTCGGGCCTTCCGGGAGAGGGTTAGGCAGCCAGAGTTAAACGCTCCAATGTTCTGTGAATAAGGAGATGACGGAGAGATTCGACACGACAATAACTTCGGCGTGTAGTTACATACCCGACAGGCCTCCCATAGCCGCCGTCCATGGCTGTCGGTACGCTATGTTCCAGACGAAGAAAGCCGAAAGTCCCACCAGGGTACCAAAGGTAGCATATCCGATGCTAATGTAAATCTTGCTCACTCCCATTTTAAAATCAAACTATCGCCACCCAAATATTGTATTAGTTACAGGCCTGTTTTATCTCAATAGACGGGTGTTACGCCACAGCTTACCACAGCCACATCATGTAACTAATAGCGTTGGTAAACGGCAACAGCACGACGCCTATCGATGCTTAGCTTCAGGCGTCAGGAAAAGCTAACATTAAATACCAGTCGGTTTGTGTGCATTGCGCGACACACGAACTCCAATTACACACATTTGCTTTCGAGCTAACAGGCAGGAAAAAAAGTAGCAACACAAGTGTTTATCTGAGGTACATATCAAAGATGACAAACTGTGACTGAAAGTAAGCACGCCGTAGATCCTCGTCTTCAGTCGATACAGCGCAAGATATCGATACGGGATTAATGTCCTCGGTTTGACTGGTTTGTACGTAAACGTCACTGTTAAACACTCGAAATACACTAATGTTGGTGTTGATTTGTGGGAAAAAATCCAGTTTGTTTCGGTGCCTTGTCGGCAATTTACCGAAAAGTCGTCTATCACCTGAACATTAAAATATCTTTGCACTGAGGAAACCCCCAACTCGCGAGCCCGCCCCTAGTGGAGAAAACCAGAACAGCAGTTTAGACCTCTGACGTCAAACTGTTATGATCATTTAGCGACTTGCGGCGTTTCTCAATTCAAAGTACACGAGTACAGACTTGTGTCCTTTTGGAGTCTGGACTTGGGAGTCTGGTCTTGGGAGTCCAGACTCCGGAGGACGGTCTTTCTGCGATTGGGACAGCAGCTGACTTGATGACGTCACCACATCAGCTGTTCTTGCTCCTGAGTTTACTCTAATTATTCACTGTAAATTATTTTTTACAGTAAAATAAACAAAACATCCTAACATTACATTCCGTGACTCAACAACAGTGGTATTTATAAAAAGTCATCTGTCAGTAGTTTATTTTCTCCTCCGCTACTGTTTCCGGTTGCTGGTGAAATGCATTCTGGGATATATGCTGGCCAGAGTACGCACAAATCTCTGATGCATCCTCCGGAAAATGGGAGGATCAAGTCACATCCGGGCATTTTGGCTGTGCTTTGCGAGAAGCGAACTTTGAATGTGACCATGTAGTCGGGCTGAGACTGATGACGTTTCACGAGTCACGAGGACACAAGTAGAGGAAAGTACGCACAAGAACGCTGATTGAGAAACGCCGTTGGTCTTTGAGCTCACTGCGACGCCATGTTGTTGGTTTCACACATTACAAATCTATCCACAAAGATGTTGCATAAGTCCATTCAAAGAAATAAAAGCACTGTGTTAATCCTAAATGTAAGCTAGAAAGACAACAGTACACAAATAGGGGTTGAAGATCTTCTAAAACTAGCAATATCATACTGAAAACACTGTTTTATGTTGAAGTCCTGCATTAAAAATAGTAGGCTACTTAGGTATATTGAAGTCTAATTGGCAAAGTGCATTTAAAGTATCAAAAGTGGAGTAAAAATGCTGAAAAATGACACGTGCATGTTTCTATTGTATTATTATTAGGCCTACTGGTGCACTTGTGCATCTTAACATGTTTCTGTGGAAGTTGGTCAACGTGGAGCTGATTTTAACTATTGTATATACTACTGGGTAGTTTAATATAGTTTACGCACAAAACCCTTTGATTAACTTATCATCATGTTATATCAAATGCATTATATGTTGTATCCATAAAGATCTTGGTCTGCATGATAACTAATGATAAAGGCAGATAATTGTAGGAAAAAGTAAAATATTGGCATGTGAGTCGTAGTGCAGTAGAAGTACTAGTAGTAGCATTACATTAAAATAGTCAAACTGTACAGTAAATGTTCCATTCCACCACTATTAAATATTTAACAAGATGCACAATTTGTAAAGCAAAATAAATTTAAAAAACTCAAATCTGCAGTATTCTCGACAGCATCCAAATATAGCTGCAGAAATGAATGTGAATTCAAGAAAAAACTGTGCAGTTATTTATATTCGGATCATTTCTTCACATCCACACACACAGACATTGCTGTACTCAGCCCAAGCCCGGGGTACCTACTTCACAGCCTATCAGAAAGTACAGGAAGCTCATACAACACTCCCCGCAATTCACATAAACAGAAATGAAAAATCATCCTTGGACATTTGAAAAGAGCCAAGCTTGGAAAGAGAAAGCAGAAAACCCAAAAGTGGAAGCTGACAGACCGAAGAATCTCACAAGAGCGTGCCAGTGGTGAGCATCTGATCACTTATCTAAATTATGTAACAGACCTGTCATATTGGTTGGTTTATGACATTTTAATCCATCAGATGGAAAATAAACTTTTCAAGGTAACATGTGAGTGTCCGACAAAGTATTTATATATGTCTGACAGGATTTTATAAACAGATTATGATATATACAGATCACTTCACTACTAATTGCTTCAAATTTCCAGACAAAGCAAATAATTTATTCTTTGAATAATATGTTGAAGTTATCTTCCGCTTGTTAGCGTCTAGGAATCAATCATTTGGGAAGCATCAACATGTGACTGTGCAGCATTAGATAGATGTTTTAAAAGAATGCAGTTTTTCGGGGGGATTACAAATTATCGTCACCATTTTTTGTAATGCTTTCACTCATATCTGCTTCACTTTCTGCCTCAGTCCTTATTTGACCTCGGGGTCAAATGAATAACATATTGTATTCCCTGTCCCTGCTAATAACTGGACAAGGGAGAGGAAGGAAAAGGTGTGTGAATGTGCGTGTGTGTGTGTGTGAGTGTGTGTGTGTGTTTGTGTGTGTGTGTGTGTGTGTGTGTGTGTGTGTTTACCATCAGACAGGCACTACAAATTGGAAAAAGGGCACATTCCTTGGGCGTAGATATGTGTTGCAGGAAATCCCACTCCCATTCCCGGAGGATCTAAATAGAAACACTAACATAAATACAAATAGAGAGAGTGATATAACCACAGACAACACACACAAACTATTATTGGTTTACTTGAGTATTAAATATAATTGCTCAAACATTCATTATTAAAACATGCATGCATGTAGTTTTTGTGTGTGTTTAAATGTGCCTGAGGTTTACATGACTTTCCACTCAACACAGTGGAGTAATGTAGAGTGCAGAGTATCTGTGTCCTCAATAGAGGGCAGCATTTGTTTTTTTAAATGTGTGTGAGATGAAGCTTTGTGCAATGCAAAGTGACTCGGGATCCGAGTGAAGGAAAAGTTTAATGTGTCAGTAGTTTACATTTCATCTCTCCTGTGAGATGGAGCTTTAGATGAAGAATATGCTCTGAACCTAAAACATGCTCCTCCAACAATGGAGCAGCATTAATGAGCTTTCATCCCAACCGGAGAGCAACAAAGCAATTGCAATGTTTACTACTTTCTGGCTTCACTTTTCATGAATCAATCCAGAGAGTATTCCTATTCAGCGTTGATTAGCCCGCTATGAAAGAGGCACTTTGCTCTTTAGGATGAAGCGTTTTTTATTTGGCTCAAAATAACCATGAATTAGGATCAATTTTTTTTTCCTCATTGATGTCTTTCTGTGCACACAACACAGTCACTTTGTCAGATACTGTTAAACAGCATTGTGCTCATCCTTATCAGCAAGAATATCATGTTAACATTCCCTCAGAAGGTCATAAGAAGAAAAACTGGATTCCTTCATTGTGAACTGTTTTGATTTGGCATCGCTTAGTGCCTGTGAGGCAATTGGTGGAGACAGAGAGCCATACAAGTTGAGTTGCAACACAGGAAACATGTCAGCCGCTCTTAAGACAGTGCTTTCCATTTGGCTCTATTATTTGTAATACTGTGGCTTTTGAGACAGAAGTGACTGGAGCATCCCCATGATCCATCATGAAGGTCACAGGGGTCTAAACTTCATGGTAAGAAGTTACTTTTCTTTCTGAGAGATTGTGGTGAATGTGCCTTGCAGTAGCTTCAAAACATAGGGCAGGCGATCAATGTAGCTTCTGTTATGAAATTGATATGAAGGGAGTTTGTGATTCAAAGTGAGTTGATCTCTGTCGGCTTCTGACATTCTGCTTCAAAAGAAGTGACATACAGGTGCAACAGGTGCTGGACTTTTGGAGGATTCCACTAAATTGCTTTCGTTTCCAGCTGAAGGAACAACCGAAACCAAAGCACAGGAAGCCGGACCGAATTAGTTTTCTTGCCTGTGTGTCTTGTGGAAAGCCGTGGCAAACTGACTCATTGAGTTCAGAACAGGAAGGGCGGCTCTGCACTGGAACAATAGCAGGATTTAAACAAGTCTTACATAACATTGCCAGGCTGCAGGATGCAGGCATAACTGGAGGTGCACGAGTAATTAAAAATAGAGGGTCCCCTTGTCCTCATTTGACGGGCTGCAAAATTATAGACGTTTCTTTTGCTTCAACCAATTATAACAGGCATGCCGTCTGCATTCCCATGTTTCTTCTTTGTTTCTAAAATAAATGTATTTTCACGTGTTTGTAGATTTCCAACAGATACTGTTCAAGCTGTATCCTATGGAGAACTTGGTCATCCCCATCTGTTCCCTACTAAGACGAAATACACCAGTGATTGAGGAAGTAAGTCATCGGTTTACATACTTCAACACAAATAAAGTATAATGGAACCACATATGTCAAGTCTGAGCTAGAAAGACAGAGACAGATGAGGATATATACATGGCAAGGTGCATTCACAGCTGAACGATACACCAGCTGGGACAATATACACTGTTTTATGACTCCATAAAACTGTAATGGGTGTGTCACAGATTAACACATGTGCAAAAGACTGACACCGTTCACCAAACGGAGGACTGGAACTGAACAAAAACTAATAAGAGAGACATCAAGTGTTGTGCCACAAACTAAATGGTGTTCTGCCCTTGAAACTGTTTATCTGCAAGTCCGTGTCCCTCCAGACCCGCTTGAGCCAGCCAGCTGTAAAGCCAGATAAATGTGTGTGCAGAGTTCTGCAGCTCAAGTGCGCTGCTCTGAACTTCGGCACTGAACAAACTAGACCACATAGTGCCTGCATGGAACATTATGACTCTTTTAATAATCTTGTAAATGTGCGATGCAGGTGAGCTGCTGAGCAGGTGGTTTCATTGAGAGTTACATCAGAGGGATGCACTTTCATACGTAGTGCTGTGTTAAATACTGATGAGGCATTTTAAAGAAAAGATGCAGAATTAGCTTATTTTTAAAAATTATATGTTGTCCCTCTGTGTCTTTTTAGGTATTTTGTTCACCACCTTATCGTTACTCCAGTTCTGAGGTCTCTACATTGGCTTCAGTGAATGGTTTATGTCTGATCTTCTGATATAAACCATTCAGACCTCTCAGGTCGTCTGGGGCAGTTCTGCTCACTGTTCCCAGAGTCAAAACATGGAGAGTTTTTATGCACCACATATCTGGGATGAACTCCCTGAAAACTGCAACTCTCACTTCTGTTAAATCAAAGCAGAATACTTTTGCGTCTGGCTTCTATTATATCATTATTTAGTATTGCACCGTATACCTGTCTTATTATATTTAAGCTTCTCAACACGTCTCTTTCTCTCAATGTGTTTAACTTTAAATTGCCTTGTTGCTTAAATGTATTCCATAAATATACTTGCCTCGACTTACTGGTACAGGTACATTCACCTGTTGACACTGAATCTGTTTCCTGTCCGGTGAAAGAGAACTTACTTTCCCTGGCATGTTTTTGTTTTAAAGACTGTACAATTTGTACAGCGCGCACCGGCCCACATACACACGGAGTGCATCGATGTCAAGTTCAATAAATCAAACACCATTAATTAAGAAAAGCCAGAGGAGGCCGTTTCTCTGTTGACCAACGCGCGCACACGCGCAACTCAGCAGTGCGCCTGTGCTGCGTGGGATGGCCGAGGAAGACCTCACAATCCGTCCCCTCGGAGGCAGACACACGTCTGTGGAGGCAGCCGCTCCACGTTTGGATGCAGGGACGACGTGCAGAGACCCCTGCCTGGATTTTGTGGCACAACATGCGGTCGCTGCGTTGTGTTGCGGGTGCGCAGCGATGAGCGGAAGACGGCTCGCTCTACTTTGCTGTGAATAATGTCTGGAGGGGCCAATTCCGCGCGCAGATCTTCTGGCAGTGCACGTAGCTCCTCGGTGGTTTGGATCTGAGGCAACATGCATCTGTTTCGGAGTCACATTTACCAAATGTTCCCGGACCGCTCCTCAGTGGAAACACCGAGCATACGAGGCATCAGCTGGGTATGCCGCTTTAATGTTTACTTCAGAGAAATAACTGCGGAGTTTACGTCCTAGTTTACTAAAAGGTGGCACAGAAATATGTCCAGGAGAAGAGAGTGGTGATGATACTCCACCATTATTTAGATAATCTTCATCATGTTGATAGAGACACTTTGCGAATATTAGACTTTACGACAAAACAAGCGCTGCAAGATTCCACTTTCTCTCTGTAAATGTCTTCTGATTCTTAAGAGCTAGTCATAATGTGTGATATGAATTTGCATTTATAGAATGTCTGACACTTGTTTGCTGAATATATTAAGAAATCCGTATGTGTGTTTAAGTGGCGCACATATATATATATATATATATATATATATATATATATATATATATATATATATATATATATATCCCTCCAGCATAGGCTATAAAAGGACTTTGAATCCAATGCATTTTGTGCTGAAACTCAAAAATAGAGTTGCATGAGAGGTGGAGAAAAGGATTGTTTCTCAGAGAGCAGGTGAAAGGTGTTTGTAGAAATGAGGTTTAGCTAACCTGACTTCCTCTCAACACGGTTCCCAAAATAACAGCTGAACTGAAGCAGATCTCTCTGTTACTTTAGCAGATTTTGTGTGTGAATGCAAAAAGGCAACAGTGCAATTTAAAAAAATCAAACTTAGAGGTTATAAGTCAAGTATTGTTTATTGTTCACCTTTACCACAACATCCCCGCTAAGTTTACAAAGTAGAAGAATGCACAAAGGGGAGGTTTTGTCTCCAGGTCACAGGAAGACACAGAACAGGCGAGGCTCTAAATTTATACTTGACATTGAACCAAATTACGTCAAAGACAATTGTAAATCTAAACAGACTGACTTTTGAACTTCCTGCTGACCAGCCAAATATCAATGGGACATTTTTCATAAAGCAACTCAAAAGTTTAAATTACAATTATATTTTTAGATTCTGTCATAAATAACTGACACATATGTTTTGGATCTAGCAGACCAGTTTGACACCTGACAACCTTTTTTTTTAATAATCCCTCAATGTAAAAAGCTGCACCTACTCTCGTTACACTCGTTGTTCAACCTGTGAGTGAGTTTGTGTTTACTCAAGTTATCTTTAACATGATAAAAAAATTACACATAAGTACTTCCACAGAGATGTCCTCGCCAGGCCAATAACAAGATGTATAAAAAAGGGTAACTTTAAGTTGCCAGAAAACTGACAAACACCCTAATTATAACATGATTAAATGCAGTGACTTGATATTATACACATGATCTGTTCTCTGTGAACATCGCTTGTATTGTACTGGCACAAAAGCAGGGTTATCTACTTCAATAACAAGATTATTTTCTAGTTGCATTTTGCATCATAATCAAAGTTGCAGAGAGTAATATTTTCCCAAATTGGTGTCAAGTTTCATTAAGGCATGATATCAATAATGAGCACAATATAACTGGCATTGAGGTATTTGCCAATTTTGTCTCTGAGCAGACGAATGCCGTCAAGGGCATATCTGAGCTCTATTTGCTGCCATCATTAGTAGATGCCACGGCATCGTCTTCTTGTGCTTTTTGTTCACATACCAGAGCTGAGACATGGAGAAGAACAACATTCATAAAGGCTGTTCATGGTGTCTGCCTGTCTACAGGCCGAGAAGAACTCTGTTCACACTTTTCTTTTCACGTCAGGGGCACACGTGTCATTTTCATTAGGTCGTAAATGTTACAAATATGCAATATATGGTTGATGGAGTCACATTCAGTTAAATATTCTTTAATTAGAACCAAGATCACAATGACTAATACGTGTCTCCTGTTTCTTTCAAGCTCTTCCCCGATAGAATAAGAGAGCCAATCAGAGTCCGTTAAAATGATTTATCGCGTGTCATTCAGGTTATAATTACGTGACACAACTGGCAGCAAAGCATACCAGACAAAATATGTCACAAAGTATGTCTGAAGACACATAACAGAGTTACGCAAGGTTTTAAAAGTGAACAGTCAGCTACTGGAGAGATGACAGATATCAAACAATAACTTTGCATATTTTACATTTTGCAAGCTGCACATGCAATGCACCAATACAGCACATTCATCAAGTAAATATTTGCAACATGGGCAACCTAATGATAAGACAAAGGGAAATAAGTGCCGATAAAAGTTTTTCACTAGGGGACTTTAAATGGCAGGCAAGGGGCTGTCAGGGTATTCACACATGGCAGCCTACTTCAGTCTTTTATAGTTTATATAGGATACGCTTACAATGTGTCGCAACTGAGATGGGTTTGCCTGTTTGAGGGCATATATAGCAAATGGTCCTACGCAGGTGTATCTCCAAGTTGTGCAGGGGCTTGTTGCCTCTAAGGACCACCCACCTCTTGGGCCCTCTGCAACCGCACTGCCTGCACTTTATATTTACGTCCATATAGGCAGAAAATTAGCACTGACCTGGTTTTTGTGCAGAGAGTAAAGTCTCCAGAATAAATAAATGATTACATTTGTTTATGTGTTACAACCACTGCAAAGCATGTATTTACTCTAATGGTTGGGAAATTCAAAAGCCTTTTCAAAAGAAAAGGATAGTGCATAGTTAAAAGCAACCTTTTAACTTAACAAAACGCGTGGCAGCAGGCTTGGTACTTTCCTTTGCTGGTGTCTATGTACTCTTACCTCCCACTTTATAACACACGCTTGACACCCACCCACACCTCTTTGGAGACGATGGTAACACACAGCAGGTTTGTAATAATGTATTTGTGTTGACCTTCATCCCAATCAAAAGAAAATAATGATTCTTTCTATCTGGCCAGTCCAACTTGGTTAATCTGTTTATTTGGTGGAAAAGCTGCAAGATTATCATCAACGACAAGTCCAGCTATTTCCTGTGGAATGATGTTCCAAAGCAAGTTATCTGCTTTATTTCAGAGGCTTTGGATATGAAGAAACAGCTAAGGGGTGATAACGTATCTCTTCCTGTTTCTCTTAGACTCCGCTGCCAGAGGCCCTGAATCCAAAGGACACTATGAAGCAGGTGTGTATGCCGGAGATGGAGAGCTTTGGCACACAGCAGAAGTAATCCAATGTTCTCACTGGAGTTTTTAAACTCCTGCTGAAGATAGTGTCATTTCAATTTCAACACTTTCAACACACAAAATAACTGGAAACTGACATGTTTAATAATGATAACCATTGCAAAGTGCATTGTCCATGAGCCTTAGTCATCAGGGTTCATTATTATCTCGCATTTTATTTTCATGTGATATCCATTGTACGTTTTTATTCAATCAATAACAATTTCATAATCCGTTTTTTAAGCACACATCAAGCTCTCTCTCAGCCACTCTGCCACTAGCCGACCACCATATTTGACAATGGTTGGCATCGCCCTTGAATGTGAGCTCACCGGCCTGGATGTCTCTCTCTCCTCGGGGTCTGCTGCCTTCGGCTATCATCCAGAGTTGCAGTGCTTGCATCCTCTCAAACTGCTGAAGCGATTCTTTTGCTGTTATAATATCCTGCATAAGGCATTACTACTCAACCGAGTCTTAAAGAACACATTCCTTGCGGGGCATGCAGTCACAAGAGGTCTAAAGGGCACTCCAGGGCCCACAGCTAACTAAGCCCGTCCTCACCTAGCCCAGGGCCCTCACACTGCCTTATCTTAGGTCAAGGAGACCCTTTTAAAACACTCATACAGGGCTTGAAATGGAGGCGAAACCTGTTCGCGTTCCACCAGACATATGAAGTAAAGAGAAAGATAGAGCATCTTTCAACCCCAAAAGTATCAAACCCGGTACATTTAGTTTCGTGCTAGAGAGAGAAGATAGAGAGAACCGTGTCTGCAGGAGGCAGGTGTTGCTAACCTCTTTGTTCGGTTGCTTAGCAAGTGCTGGCTCCAGATTTTAAGTCACTAATGAGAATCATACATTCTGATAACACCATACAAGACAGATTGTTTTTAATAACCTGTGTTTGAACACACACATAAGTTTAATAGATTCATTTTTCATATGTGTAGCAAAAGCTTGGTACGTATGTTCCAGTGTAACTTTTGTCAGCAATAATGTTGTACTTGCCATTGACTGAGGTGGTACTGTACGGCAGGATTTTGTATCTTGGATACATATTTTGTGTTTGACTTTAGGCAACTTTCCCATACTCATCTGGTGTAGGTCAGAGGTGTAAGTTCACAAAAGCGACAAATGAAAGAGCTGATGCTAAACGACCTAATCAAAGGCCAGAAGGAACCCATATCTGTCATGTATTGCAGGATAGAAATGTTGCGTCCTGAAGTGTGGTCTTGTATGTTTCTCACACAGAGAGATAGGAAAAGTCGGGTATCTATATTCCACAAAGCTGCATAAAGCACCAACTCACACAGTATTCATCTGCTGTTGCTACTCACACAACACAGCCCACCAAGGTCACTGAGTGTAAGAAACAGAGAAATGTCTCGCCTACAGAGGAGAGACACAGAGGAGGATAAACTGTACTCGTCATCATTCCACCCCACAACATGCATGCATGTAACCAAACCACGTACTACAGACTTCAAAAGATTATGACTCAGACTTTCCGCCAGGACCAGAATGAAGTCAAAGAAAAGAATACACACAATAGATCATGTGATTGTGCTTTGATACTACTACTTTCTTCCATCCAAAAGACTGCGTTCACTCCTGTGTGACAGCGAGCACGTGCCCTGCTGAAGAGTCTCTGAGTAAACATGGACAGGCTGGAGAGCAGCTGCTCTGTCGCTAGCACATGTAGTTATTTGGATCAGTTTAAGTGTACACAGTTTAAGACTAAGTGGAAACCAATATGATGTTGATTAGCAGTCCTAAAGTTGAGATGAAATGAAAATGTTGAACCATTTCAGGGCACGTCCCCGATCATGTAGTGCACCTATGTTTTAATGCAAAACAAATATAAAGAAAATCAATGCGTATTTTTTCTTCTTTTCTTTTTTACCTATGTAACCAAATATTACATTAATTTTGTAACAACAAAGAATATCATGAGATCCAACTATCAATCAATCTACAACTTCTTATATTTTTAAATCAAATGCAGAGGATTTGATTTAAATAACTAAAATATGCTACTTGCTGGTGTAAAGTCACTCTTACTTCCGTGTCACTGGGACTTTAACCCTTGTGTTGCCTTCTTGTCAATTTGACCCGATTCAATGTTTCACACTCCTGTCGCCTTCGGGTCAATATGACCCGATTCAATGTTTAACCCTCCTGTTACCTTTATATTTACTAACATATTTTACCCTTGAGGTCAATATGACCCCAGCTATTAAAATCTCCATAAAATTATTAGAATTAATATTGTTTTCCAAGTTTAAGTGTGAGGTACTTTATGTTTGTTTGTTGACTCCCGAAAGAACACCGACATTAAACATTGAATCGGGTCAAATTGACCCGAAGGCGACAGGAGGGTTAAATATTGAATCGGGTCAAAATGACCCGAAGGCAACACAAGGGTTAAATACAGGTTACTGACTGTAAAATGACCTCAACAGCACAATGGACCCAAGTCATAAAATGGGTCATAACTGCCTGTCCAAGCCTCTCAGACGGCTCATACATCAGCGTCGGCCACTGCACACTGCTACACACACATACACAGTGTGTATTGTACCTGGGAGAAGTGTTTGCTCTGTAATTCGACTCACTTGGAACAATTACCTACGGGTTATAGTTCCTAGATAACATGATTAGGTGGCCTACCTTCAGACAATAAGCAACACACGGTTCACAGACAGCCAAAACTGGAATAAATCGCAGTAATAGAAAATGTGTCTGTATGTTTACATGATGGTCAGGGTTAGCAGCGGGGCCGAGGCTCCCCTCAGTGAAATATGGCTTTTGCTACTTGTTTTTATAGGGACTGGGTTAGGGAATGGAAAATGGCCTCGTCAAGAAAATGACTTTTGGAGCTGACATGCCTGAGAATGTGAGTCCCAGGGGAAAATGGGCCCCTGGGAAAAGTGGTGACCTCTAGACAACCCAACTCTGGAGGGGCACAACAGACGCTTTGGGGCACAGTGAGGCTACTCTGTTGATGTCAGGTCTGGGAACAGCCCAATGTGGGGGTGATAGGTTGCAGTGTGTTCTGTACAGTGTTACCCACAGTAGTCCATATTAGTTGGACATTATAATAAGCAGTCATGACGTAGCACTTAGAACTAACAAGCCCCCAGAGAGCAGAGATTGTGGTGGCGTCATCAATGCATGAGGTCAGTACATCGGTCAAAGTTCAGGAGTCATTTTTAGAACACTTGACCCAAGTGAGTTGTGTGTATGTGTGTCAGGGCGTGAGGGTAAGGGGAGTGGAAAGAATGAAGAAGAGTTCAAAGGAAATCTACTGAGGGTGGTCAGAAAGTGAAAGTGTGTTGCCGCTGTGTGCCGCCCAGAGAGTGAGTTGTAGAGGCAGCGTGTGGGAGAGTTTTACTTTTTTAACACATTCCCGCCTCCCTGCAACCCACAAATGCACCACATTACACTCCAACGCTCACATAAATATCCACATCGATGACGTGCGTCATATCACAAGATCTTCACACTGAGGGGAAACGCAGAGACACTTGTCTCTTTCACTTCAACACGCAAACGTGTTTTTTGTTAGTCTTTTGCAAACTTCTCGGTCCGACCGCCTGTTTCAGTCAACAAGAATGCCGGTGTTGTTATCTTTGCTCTTTTTGTACGCCCCTCCCGCTCTTTCGCACGCTGTTTCATCACATGATAAAAGGGAACACAACTCAGGTAAATATTTATGGCAGAAAGACGCAGTAGTTTAACTGCTTTTTCTGTGTCATGTCTGTTAGTTTCTTTCAGATCGTGTGGTGAAGGCAGCGAGATCGGTGTACAGTGTCATGATCGAGGGGAACCCAGGTCTGATCAGAGACAGAAAGCATCACCTCAAAACATACAGGTACACACATGTTCTTCCATATTGGAGAAAATGTCTGCAAAATACATGCTAATTCAAATATTACATTTCTCTCACAGACAATGTTGTTCTGGTAAGGAACTTGTTGATTGGCTGATGAAACAAAATGAATGCCTGCAATCAAGAAGTCAAGCAGTTGGGATGTGGCAAGTCCTGGTGGATGAAGCAATCCTTGTTCATGGTAAGAACTAAATAGGTGAATTTTGCAGAAATATATCTTAAGAAGAAATTAAAAATGTATCTTTGCTTCATAACAGACATACTACTAACCAATGACCAGCAGCCACAATTAAGGATAATTTACCATATGTGTTGGGCGAGCTCATGCCTTAATGGACTGTAGAAGTGTGTATTTAAAAATATATATTCTGATGATAATATCTCAGGCTGCACTTAAGAATTCTGCAGTGCTTGAGTAGCTTGAAATCTGTTCCGTGAGCCTGTGAGGGCATGTGTTCACGAAATGCTTTTGCTCTCTGGACGAGGCACCGTCTTCCTGGAAGAGACCACTCCAATCAGGATGGAAATGCTTCATCATCAAATGAAGGGGATCACTCTGAATAAATGAATCTTATTTACATGTATCTTGACATTCAAGAGTTTTGTAAAGTTACTACACAAAAACGTATTCTCCTGAAGGTCAAAACATAGGAATTATTTCCTTTTCTAAACTAATCTGTGTAGTTTAACGACCTAACTTTTATTTGATCACCATTTTTCTAAAGGTCTAGTTCTATGTGGGTCTTATTGGTGTTTTCCTTCCTCTGTGTTCTGCCTCAATCAAGTGAAAAATGAGTTGAACTTCCATGACAAGGACACCCAGTTCTACCGCTTCCTGGACTCGGAGTTTGGCCCGAACCACATCACAAATGAGAAGGACTCAGAGGACGAGCTGCAAGAGAGTCTGTCGCTGTTGTCTCAGCTGGGTCCCGATGCTCTGCTCACTATGATTCTACGCAAATGGTCAGTATGCCTTTACATAACTACTACGCATAAAGAAATCTGTTGCACATGTAATACTACCTCATGAAGTCACATTCATAGTGATTATATACAAGCTTGCATCTTTCAACAAAAGTGCTTCTGTGGTTGATTACATGTGACGTCTGTGTGTAGCCCGAGTCAGAGGAGTGCTGAGGACCTGGAGGTCATCTATGAGGAGCTGCTCCATGTCAAGGCTGCAGCTCATCTCTCCACCTCTGTGAGTCACTATCTTCCTTCTCTTGACATCCGTATACTTATGATTAGAGTGCCTCTATGCAGTTTTTGTGCAGAGAATTCTTTTTTTTTTAAATCAAGTTATTGACCTTTCGAGAAGCCCTGTCGCCTACTATGGTGACTCCACTGTGACTAACTGCACTAGTATTGTACACATTATATTTAAAAGAAAAGAACGTTTTAGAAACATATACATCTTTCCAACCTCTCAGGGAAACAAGTTTCACTATGACACAATATTTAACCACGACTATCTCGAAATCCACAAAACCAGACCAAAGAAAATCTGAAGCGAGTGCATGAGAGCCGGATAGCTGCCGGACCCTGATTGGAGGCGCTATGATTGGCCAGTCTGTGATTAAGGCCCATACCTTAGCAAAGGGCCAATCACACTGCACTTAAGAAGCTTTTCTTTTATGGTAATTAAATTCATACAATGAACACATTTGCATCTGATTAAGCTAGAATTCGTGCATAAACTAAATCAACCCTTAAACTCTAGTCATTGTAAGCAAATGCGAAAACAACAGTTTGCCCCATTATGTTTCCACCTTGTTTTTATTTTTATTTTGATAACAGAAGTTGCCATGCATCCAGTGTCTAGTGACACAAAGTAAACTACTTTGACCATTAGAAGTAATCAATGAAGTTCAGTCTAATCTCTTCGCCTGTTGTGCTTGTAGGTGCGTAAGGAGCTGGCAGCAGTGCTGGTCTTTGAATCACATGCCAAGGCCGGAACAGTGTGTGAGTGCTCCGGCTGCAGCTTTGCTACATGCCCATGGAGACACAGTTTAACTGTGTAGTTTGTGTGGCCTCTTAACATTCACTTCTGTACAACACATATTTCATATATATTATTTGTATCATATTCAAACATCCTCTTGTTACAATTGACTCCTCACTTCAGTGGAGACAATCAGGTCATCGTGAGTCTTTTCTTCTCTCACCATGCCCTTCTGGACATGCGTGTATTACAAAGTTAATCGTAAACGACGAGTGTAAAGGAACAATGTTAGTACTGACTGTCTATTTGTGATGTAGTGTTCAGTCAGGGGGACAAAGGCACTTCTTGGTACATCATCTGGAAAGGCTCTGTGAATGTAATCACACATGGGAAGGTAAATCCACTGTAGCTGCCATAATGAGACATTTCTGAATTGGAATCCTTGAAAAGTGTCTTTGCCTGGGTAGGTATAATGTAATGTTGAAAGTACTTTGTGCATGCAGGGCCTGGTAACTACGCTACATGAGGGTGAGGATTTTGGGCAGCTAGCTTTACTGAATGATGCCCCTCGTGCTGCCACCATCATCTTGAGAGAAGACAACTGCCATTTCCTACGTGTCGATAAACAGGACTTTATACGCATCCTCAAGGTGTGTCTGAGTAACACATTATTATACATGTCTCAATAATGTCAACAACAGTTTTTTCTCTGTGTCCGCCTCAAATTCAGATCCACAGATATACTAAATAACTACTTGACCGTTTCTGTCCATTCTCGTGCTTCAGGATGTGGAAGCTAACACAGTGCGACTTGAAGAGCATGGGAAAACTGTCCTGGTGTTGGAGAAGAGAACCGACTGGGCCGAGCAGGGAGGGGCAGGGAACTGCAAGTGAGAAACTCTCACACACTCACTTCACAAGCAGGTTTATGATCATTAAGACACTCTACCTGGGCGTGGGCAGGTACTGTATCACGCCAATAACACAAATGCTGCCATTTGTCACCATAACAAGCACACAGACCTTTTGTCAAACGCAGTTACGGTCTCATTAAACAGTTGTTATCTGACAAGCCCGGGGGGGGGAAAAGGACTTCAACCCTACAATGCGTAATGACGTTTGCTATCAGTCTTGAAAGTGTTTTAGCAAACATAAAAAAGTGAATTAGCATGATGTTGACCTCCCCTATCTGCCCACCTTCAACTACCTTTTTGCAGCCTGTGGTATATGGCGACAAAACCTGACACTGAATACAGCTTCATCTAGTTATGAATGTAGACAGGAGTCAAAATAACTAATTCAAGCACGTTTTCAAGAAGCTTCATTTGTCAATTAAATTAATACAACTACTATCTGCTGGTCCTACTCAAGGAGAGCTTGAACAGACAGGGAGAGAGGGCACCAAAGAATAATTACTGAAACCAACCTCAAGAAACCACACACAACCTACCACCACACACAACTCTAATGCAAGCCCAGTGCGTGTCCTCTAGGACCTGCTCAGCCTTAACAGTCATACACAAACGATCCGCTTGAATTTTATATATACAGTCCAACATTTTTATGAATTATTATCATCAGAAAAATACATTTGTATTTCACTTAATCTGGGCAGATTACGATTTTAATCAAAGCCCAATAGTATGGTCAATAAGACATGTTGGCAGACTAACATTGGTATAAAGCCATGGCACTTTAAATGACCACAACTGTATATTTGAGTTGGGAGGACTGTGTTAAAACAGCTTTCCTACAGGGAGATGCATGTGCTCTCCAATTTATACAGGACTTTAAAATCACTGCGTTTCTCAAACCTACATTTCAAGTATGTGAGAAAAGAGGCCCACTTCACTTTAAGGTTGATGTTTTCTTACCTGAGCACCTCCCACTGACACACCTGTTTTTCCTCAGCTGTCATCCCTTAATCAACTAGATATCCTCGATCCTAATATCCCGGATCCTAATATCGCACTAATATTGCATGCTCGGATCATACTGCTCAGAAGTATGATCTGAGGAGCCCTACATGTGTTTGGACCTGATGCAATGTGAGACAAGAAGTCCTCAGACTTCGTCAAATGTTTTTTTTATGGTTCTTCTTTTTGGGGGGTGGGGGGGTTATCAGTCAACGTATATATGCAAACCGATAACACAGTATATGAATTAAGATGTGCTAGCAATTATCTCAACAACAACAACAAGCTAGCGGCTCTGTGAGACTGAACTTAGGCACAGTGGGGCCTTGAGCGAACTAGCTGACTGAGTCGTAGTCATCTGTCGTCTCTGGACTGATGCAATGGCGTCTCCCTTAAAAAGGAATGTACGTTCTGAGAAACTGTAAAGAAAGTAACATTATACAACATTATCAGGCACTAATTATCCAACGAACACAACTAAGAAGCAGAATGCAGAGCAATACAAAGAAAATATTAACATTTGGAAAACTGTTCCGTTCTTTCTTTCTCCCTTCTGTTGTGCAGGTACTCAGTTATGGCAGGAACACCTGAGAAAATCCTAGAACACTTATTGGAAACGGTAAAGCTGGACTCTAATGGAGATGACGCAATTGGTGAGAACCTGCAAGCACCGACTTGCCTTTTTTTTTTTTTTTTCCGTGGTCAGCTCGTTAGTGAAAGCAAAAACAACTGATCCTGGATCAGTTTTGAGATTTGGGTTTATTTTTCTTTCGTTCTTTCAGACTAGTGGAAAGAAAGAAAAAAAATACACATGTAGGTGTTAATTGTACCACTTTGTCTATTTGTGTCTGTAGATCTCTCATGTATTTACTAAAAGGTTGCATTATAATTCAGATATTTCAGAAAACTGTCATTTCACAAAGCCACACATTTTTCTTTTCAAAACATGAAATGGAGTCATTTTTCCATAATATTCTCTACTGAAAGAGTCATATCCTTGCCGTTTTAACATGGTGATATATATATCAGTTAGTTGTACCCTTTTCGCCTGTAGTGTCTTGCTAAATGTATGTAATTTTACAATACGTGTCTTCCAAATTAGTTTTTTCTCCCACTCTCCCGAATTTCTTGATTTACAGAAAATGTTATTCCCCCCCAAAAAATGTGTATGTCTGTTGACAATAGTTTCTCATTTCCAATTTCCAAGAGATATCCACAATTCCCTCTGTAAAATCTTCTGACTTTCAATATATAAACAAAATTATACAACTATTTTGAACCTGGCTTTATCCAATTCAAATTAACACATATTTGTTAGGATAATGTCTTGTGTGCATATTTAAACATCTCATTTTAGAAAATGGGTAATACATAAAACAATTGCCTTGATGAAATTAATCAACTGGGGAAGTTGCATGATGATATCTATTGTTTAATTTTGTTACCCTATTCAACCGCAGCGTCTCCCCTCAAACTTGTTTGTGTCTGCAGATCCCTGCGTGACCGATTTTCTGCTCACTCACAAAGTCTTCATGCCCACCAGCCAGCTGTGCACCGCCCTACAGCACCAATATCCTGTGATGGTCAATTCTAATATGTAGTGATCGTGATGCTGGAGATGATAAGGATTTAACGTGTACTGCCACTGCTGTTTATTATGATTATGATGTCCAAAGATTAAACAAACAGAGCATTTCGATATCAGAAGTATCTCAATATTGGATATATCTTTAATATTTTCTGCTTGAAAGCAGTGTCTCGTAATTTTTTCAGATGTTTTGGTCTGTAAAGTGTTTTTATGATATGCCCCTTAACCGCCGTCGCACCTATCAAGCGAAGCTCTCTGAGGGTTCAGATCAGGAGAAGGCTTTCTACATTCTCACCACCAGGCAGAGGGTAGTGAAGATAATTGGCCAGTGGGTGGCGCTGTATAGCCTTCTGCTGAAAGAAGACCCCATTGCGTTGGATTCTCTGGAGGTTGGGATTGCATGCTCTATTTCATCCTTTTGTTTAATAATTACATCACATTTTAAAAATATACATTTTAGAAGGAAAATCGATAAATATATATATATATATTTATGCTTTTAATATTTTTTATTTCCATGTTTGTGCTTAAACAGCGGTTGAAGAAGGAGGTGGCAGGAGATTTCCGTCTGTTCAGCATGCTGAAAGAACAATTTAGGGAAAGGAGGAGAACAAAAACGTAAATTGTCTATATTCTCTCGTAACATCTGCTATTTCTGAGACATAGTCATAAATATTGCAGCATGAGATCCCAAACTATTGTTCATCTTTTATTTGTACAGATTGGAGAATGGATATCAGTCACTGAGCAGGGTAAGTGTCTTGTCTTTTTGCACATGACAGCTGGCTGCAGGATTTTATCATCAGAGATACATTTTATTGATAAAACAGAAAGTCAGGCTGCTGTCATTTGTCATCTTCATGTCATTAACTTGCTAAATCACTTTGATGCTCTCCACAGAATCAGCAATTTGATTGGTTTTCAAACTGCGAGGAGCCAGCGGGAAGGTTACAACCAATCAGAGCTCAAGATAAAGGCGAGTGCGACTCAAGAACAAATCAAACAGTCGAATCAATGATGTACATCAATGAACTTAACTGACCTGACATTGCCTCTGTGTGTTGTTCATGAAATCACATCATTACTCACGTCATCAATGATCAAATCAGCACATTTTGACTGGTTTGTTATTGTCCTCTCTCTCGCTGCAGTGCTGTATGAGATCTACAGGCCAGACAACAATCCTATCACTCTGATGCTCGCAGTGAACACATCTGTAGAGGATGTGTTGTCAGCTATCGTCAAACCTGGTGGAGATCACATCCTGGTCAAAATGAACTCCACGGGAGGTGGGACTAGACATATTCATGACTTCTCTTTTTTTCATGAATGCCTTTTTATTTAAATTGCAAAATATAATGAAGCACTCAGAGCGAGAACATCATAATTTTCATTATGCTGAATAATGTTCATTATGCTGAATAATGAGTTTTTGATTCATTAAATGCACACAGAAAGAGCTCAGTTAAAGCTGGATGCGACTGCAATCTACACGGCTCTGGGACTCAACGAGAGACTGTTCGTCTGCACAAGCAGCCAAGTGGACCAACTGGTGAGGATTATTTATAAAAGAGAAAATGTCATTGCTTCAGTCATTGTCGTGTTCATTATGGTACATACAGTTAAGTTTGACATGGGGGTTTGGTTCAAAGCAGTTTAATATCAAAGGTCCATGCCACCACCGTCTGTAATCCTTTCATTTCCTCTCCCTCTCTGTCTCCTAGATGCCCCTGATGGAGCAGCAAGGTCCAGAGCGAGGAACAACTGACACCCTCGAACAGATGGGCTCTAAAGACATCGCCAATGAACTCACCAACTATGATTGGGAACTATTTACTGCCATGCATGAGGTAACTCCAGCAGATATCTTACGACAGCATATAACCAACTTCCTTTTTGCCTAATATAATTACTTCCTTACTGAATATGTCTTTGATGAATGGCACAGCCAGTCACTTCACCATCATCTGGTACTCCAGTACAACGCTTCCTGCGTGCTTCACATATTTCTGAAGCAAAACAAATGTACTGAGTCGCCCATAAAATATCCTGTCATGTGACAAATTGTAATCTCTGCAGGTGGAGCTCGTCTACTACATATTTGGCTGTCATAAATTCCCTGGTGCCATCACAGCTAACCTGGAGCGGTTTGTGCATCGCTTCAACGAGGTGCAGTACTGGGTGGTGACCGAGCTGTGCCTCTGTGAAGATCTGGTGAAACGAGCCATTCTGCTCAAGAAGTTCATAAAGATTGCCGCAGTGTAAGTTAGGGTTAGTCGCACAAAACCGTTGTCATGTTTTCATTTCAATGTAGGTAGTCAGTCCACCACTTTGGTCCACACTGAAATGTATATATTATTTTGTTTAAACATTCGTGGTCCACTGAGGATTGGGCCAACTGACTTTGGAGTTCCCACTACTTTTCTTCTAGCGCCTCCATGAGGTGGACATTTGTGTTTTTTGAGAGGAATTATCACAACATGGATTGCATCCATGCTTACGATGGCATTGTTTCCCACACCTTTTTTCTCTTCCTAGACTCCTACTATTTTATAAATGACAAACCACTGCAATCCAATTTCCAATAGTCCGGATCATTGAGTTTGAGAAGCACTGGTTTGTAGCCTTGTGTCCTCTCTGTCACAGGTTGAAGGAGCAGAAGAATCTCAATTCCTTCTTCGCTGTGATGTTTGGTCTGAGCAATAGTGCAGTACAGAAGCTTTACAAGACCTGGGAGGTGAGAAACCCCGGAATGCAACCGTAATGATACAACAAAGTATCAACATTTACTAAATGAGAAAGTGTTATTGTCTATTCCAGAGAATACCCAGCAAGACTAAACGAATCTACTGTGCTTATGAGAGGTTGATGGTAAGCTGCACTTTGCACACCCATCCAGGAGATTTAATTAATGTTCAAAAACTCTCAATGTACTGTTGGGTACGCTAATTCTGTGCGCTAACATAATAAAGAGTTGCACTGTTTATTCTCTGTTCCTTATAGGATCCCTCCCGCAACCACAGGGCCTACAGACTGGCTGTGGCCAAACTCGGCCCTCCTTACATCCCCTTCATGCCTCTGCTGCTCAAAGGTAATGCATCGCCGTGTCACCTACACAGCATTAGAATATCACCTAAATGAATTCACTAATCTCTGACATGTTTTCTGTTCCCAGATATGACATTCATCAATGATGGAAATCCAAACTATGTCGACAAATTGGTCAATTTTGAGAAAGTGGTAAGACAGACATTTTTTTTTGTAACATTGCACGATTATATTCTCCTCACAAATCTCGGCATGGCGCTCAATTTAAATGTCTTCCTCATCCTTCCACTCTGACAGCGCATGATTGCCAAGACAGCGAAAATTGTACGAGAATGCAGAAGCCAGCCTTATGGTAAGTGATCCAGTTGAGCTTGTCAACTGGCAGACTTATAGCACTGGCATTGGGTTAGGTCAAAAGGTCGAACACTTGCACGTGCAGGCTGAAGTAAATGGATGATTTGGTTGAATGATGCATGAAGTAGGAAAACTTCTATGTTTCTTCTGCAGTGCCATCGTCTCCACAGAGGGGCCTGGCCGATCGGATGTTTCTCGAAGGGCCTGGTACTCGCATATCTACATGTAAGCAACATCTACCATATCATTAAAACAGTTAAAGTTTAGTTTTTTTCTTGCTTTTTTAAAACATAATGCCTGTAGCTAATGGTGTGGATTCCAGCCTTGTTACTGTTTTTCTATTTCCCTTGGATATTAGTCCTTTTTTAAATTGTACTGACTAAGGAATTAAAAGGAAGATTTAAATGTGTCCTGAGTCAAAGGAGATGTCTCCTTCTCCTCCAGACTCCGACCTCGGCCTCCCTCTGCGGAGTCCCAGCAACATTCAACACTACATTCAGAACCTGAACGTGATTGACAACCAGCGCAAGCTAACACAGCTATCAAGAACAATAGAGTGTTAGGGCATCAAGCCGCAAATGTACAAAGACTGTGAAACTGTAGCGCAAATGTGAACCGGAGAACGGACCAAAGCTGGATGAAGTAAACATCCACACGCGCCTCAATAAGATGGACGTCTGCAGGTGTTGAGGGCAGTGAATTCCCTTTAAGTCAAGTAGCTTGGACTTTGATGGACGACTTTTCTGCACGGCATCAAGAGGCAAAAGGTGCTGTGTGCACACAGTTATAACCTCTGATGATGGCCAGAGAATCCAATTCTGTGTCCAAAGGGACGTGTGCAGAGCGTGTGCTACAGTGGAAATGGATCCCCTCACAAAGGCAGCGTTACAACATGTACAGTTTAGCAAAGTATGCCTGTCTTTGGTGTAAATAAATGATTTATTTGACATTTTTTATAGACCTTTTTAAAACTTGACATGAACATTCTAGCCCCTTTGTATTTCCTGTTGAAATGTTTGCTGACAGGAAGTGAACTTGGACCAAAGCTGTTGGCCTAACATACTGCTGTCTGTGGAAGGGTCCCTTGTGTGGATCTACAAAAGGGCCATAAGAAGACACACACACACCAGATCTTTGCCAAAGTTGGGCAGCACGGTGGCTCAGTGGTTAGCACTGTCGCCTCACAGCATGAAGGCCCTGGGTTCGAATCCCGGTCTTCCCGGTCGTTCCAGGTCCTTTCTGTGTGGAGTTTGCATGTTCTCCTCGTGCCTGCGTGGGTTTCCTCCGGGTACTCCGGTTTCCCCCACCATCATAAAGACATGCACCGCAGCCTCACCCCGGTTAGTATGGATGTGAATGAATGTTGGTGGTGGTCGGAGGGGCCGTAGGCGCTGATTGGCTGCCACACTTCCGTCAGTCTGCCCCAGGGCAGCTGTGGCTACTGATGTAGCTTACCACCACCGGGATGACTGTGTGTGTGAATGACTCCTGGACTCTGGACTGTAAAGCGACTTTGAGTGTCTAGAGAAGCGCTATATAAAATAAATGATGATTATTTTTATTATTATTAAAGTTGTATCACTTTAGGTCAGTTTTTTGTGCACTAGTATTTTCACATTAAAACTAATATATTGTATCTGATCATTATTTTGTTGGGCTAATGATGCCACTTGCATGCATTTAATTTCATACAATGTTTACTAAATACATTATTTTCTCAAAAGTGGGTCAATGAAAGCACAAGAGTTTATAAAAAGGGAAATATTTTATTAAAAGTACAAACCTTAACAGGTAACAATTGACCTCCAAAGACCCCCGTCCCCCATCCTTTTTCCCCTGACAAATGTTCTCCCCAATATGGGGTGAGAGAAATTCACAACAAATCAGTTGAGCCTTGATTTACAAAATACTCTCCTTGTCATAAATATGTACAATTTCTTTTCGGAAGTCCTGGAGAGTGAACATGGACTGAGACATGTACAAGAAAAAGAAAGAAAAACCCAGTGTCTTCCCCTGATGTAACCATGGAGGAGGAAGTAGTAAAATGAGCCCCTGTCATTATAAATAATGGGTCAACATTTTCAGTGAAGAACAGACAATGGTAGATCTTTTAAATCAACTACCAGATGGGGATTTTTGACAAATTGTAAATCACTAGCCAATACAGGAGGCATATGAAAAGAGTGTGATGATGAGGCAAACACATGTAAAACATATGGTTATTATAATGTCGCTGTTTGGTCAGGTGCAACAGCATAGCACATCAATTATGAAACTGTCAAGTTCAGCTCAGACATGTTGTTGCATTGTTGTGTCACTCTGTGGTATTAAAAGAAAACAGTGGTCCAGCGTAGAAGTGGTGAGTACGTCAGAAGTTTCACACTTTGAAGTATGTTTAGTGAGAAAGCAAATAGAAGGAAAAAGCCAGAACCTCACAAAGGATTTAGCGAATGTGCTTGTTACTTACTTTGAACCATAAAAAGTCCTGCTTCAGTCACAAATAAAATCAAAAAATGCACTGTAATATCTTTTTTTTTTAAGTGGATAGAAATATTGCACTTTCAAACAACATTTAGTTCCCAGCACTTAGTCCCTTTGTCAGAGGTACAAGACATCCTGTAGATTTGAGTTGGCCATACTACAGCTGGTAACTTGTCCCGTCAATCTTTAACAATAACTAGAATATGGCTTGAGCATGTTTCTAATACATTTCACTATGTACATTGCATTACCGTTACTATTGTTTCACCAGACTCAATATATGTTTCACAATCATAAAACTTTGACCTCTGCTGGAGGGTTGCCGTAGTCTTTTTTTTAAGTGTTTTGACTGCTGCCATGCAGTTAACCAAGTTACCTAGTCTGTAGTTATGCCATCACGACTAATAGTAATGCAGAATCGATTACAGTCAACGATCTCAAGCTACAGATTGGGATGAACAGAACCAAGTAGTGGGAGAGCTAGTAACCAATTCAAACACAAAACAAACAATTATAAATATACCATTCACACAAATGCATGGATGCATAAAGTCACACATGTGCACATGCAAGCACACACAACCCTAACACTTACCCACGGACATGAAGTATTTACATTTAAGGCACATGAAATCTATGTACAGGACAAATGAAAGAAACCAACACAGAGCATTTTACGGTTCAGTCCCTGTAGCCTTGGGTAGGCGGATGGCTTCCGCTACTTCTTTCTAAACGTTGGCAGCTTTTACTCTAACAGGTAATCAGAAATACAGTATAACACAGTAACACATGCTGTGAGCCAGAAATGGATCCTTCACACTCAAACAGGGCTGGGCAGTATATGGTATTATATTGATGTTGTGATATGAGACTAGAAATCGTCGTAGATTGTGGATATCGTAATATGTCTTTCCCTGCTTTTACTTTACAGTAAAGTGATGTCATTTTCTGACCTTAGCAGACTGCTGCTTCTTTAGCCACTTGGTCAGTATATCCACATTACTGATGAATATTTTTCAAAAATCTTATTGTGTAAATATTTTGTAAAAGCACTAATGGTCAACAAGAGTAATGTCAAAGTATTTGGTCAAAGATATTGTGATATTTTATTTTCTCCATATCGCCCAGCCCTCTACTAACAGAGTGATGATCCCGCCTGCTCTCAGAATAAAACTCTCTACAACATTGTTGATTGTCACGTCTTTGGTTCAAGACATCCTCACGCCATTCAACTCGGTGGTTTCCCCGAAGCTTCATTTGCGTGCATGCAGTTTTGATTCAAACAGAGCAGAAGTTAAATATTCTTCAGGAGAACGCCACTTTGTTATGTTTGACAAGAAGCACCACGCTGGTTCAGGCCTAATGTGAGGTTTTGCAGGTCTGTGGTGGTTCCAGTCCTGTCCCAGTCGACTACACGACGACGATGATCCTGGCGTTGGTACCTCCGGACATGGAACGAACAGGATTTATACAAAGTGATCAGTAGAAGTCAAAATCAGAACTCAAAGGTCAGTCAGTCAGTCTTAGGTGGAATTATATCAGTAGATTTCCTTTGCGTGCAAAAACAACTCAACCTAGCGCTGTCCACCAACCTGAGACAGAGAGAGATCAGTTAAGAAACATCCATCTGTACGTTTTCTACGCCCGCTTATCCGGCTCAGGGCTGCGAGGTGCTGCAGCATATCCCAGCATGCATTAGTCAAGAATCAGGGGAACAGCTCAAGCAGGTCAGGGCCTTATGTCAAACTAGAAATGTATTGTAAAAAGCAGAGCTAATAAACAGATGGATTCTGGACATCTGGGCCGGTAATATTGCCATTGCTAGAGCCCGGTTAATGTTCTCACCTGAAACCTGTTTACCGATCTGTCAATAATGTGATGAGGAGATACCAAAAGAATACTTTCAGGCCTCAGCAGGCGGCATAATCCACACCTCCTGGCTGCCATGAGCTACATGTGGCCATATCCTGGAGATCATTAGCATCAAAATAAGGCAGTTAAGGGATTTTACAGAACTCTCCACCACAAGAGTCTGCACGAGGAAACCCAACAGGCGTCTCACTGCACCCGCAGGCCTGTGCGTATTTTGCAGTCACTTTTTCCATTATTCAGTCTAATGTTAGCCTTGAGGGATTGAGAACAGGTTCTGTTTAGTAAAAATCCCAACCTGCCAACAAACAAGTCATAAGTTAAAAAAGCAACACAAAAAAGAAACATTCATTTGGCTTGGAGATCTTTGGATTGTTGTCTTCCTCTAGTGCAGCACAGTGGAGTCTCTCTTGGACTCTTCTCTTCAACTGCTTTCTGTTTCAGTCTACATGATCCATCGTGCTTCTCCGTTTGCAATCATATGGCCAGGCGCTGTGGTTCTGGTAAATATGGTTGTTGTTTAGGCCTCAGAGGCAGCCTGTGGTTTGAGTTGAGCTTTCTCCATGGCGGTACCATAAGGTAAAGATCTCTTGAAGAAGCCGAGCTACAAGAAGAAAGAAAGAAGAATGTTTTTAGGAAAAACTAAATTAGAAAGGAGCAAATTAGAATTGAGCAAATGTCTAATAAGTTGACAATATCTATTGTTTTCCAATCGTTGTTTACAGCAGCACTGACCTTGTATAGCACGTAGATGAGGAGAGCCAGAAGCAGTAAACCAGCAAGAATGGCCAGGATGATGATCCACAAAGGAACCGAGGTCTCTATATCTGGCTTATTCCACACCACTGGGGTCACCACCTGACGACAACAACACACTTTGTCAGTTTCTTTCCAAGTGTTCTTTGTTAAATGTAGTCCCTCTAAAAAAAAAAATCTCAAATACCTTTTTGTGTCCACTGGGAGCATGTCTGGGTAAGATGGCGTAAGGCATCTTCTCCACACTGTAACTGGCATGGCACTCCAGCACATAATGCTTGTAAGCTCTCTAAAAGTTCAGAAAATTTGATTAAAAATTAAAGCAATCCACAATTGATACACTAGGTGGCGACAGAGACTGTAGCCTTTTTCTGAGGAAAATCCTTCAGCATTCTTAATCCTCATAAACTGTGATACCAGATAATGAATTCAATACATGTATACATATGTTAAGTTTTAAAGCATGCAGGAGTGGTTAATAGTCTGTGTAGCTCCAATGTGGCATGCAGTTAGCAAAAAAGTGTAAACTTGTAGAAACTGTAATCTTGATCGTGTTAAAAAAAACTGTTGTCCCATTGGTTGAGGCAAACATGTGGGGCTGTCCAGACTGGCATCCTTAAAATCTGATCCAGAATCAATGCAAACAGATATGCGAGACTGACTACTGCAGCTATCTAGCTTTAACAGCTTCACATTTGAGATGTTAACTTTTTTTTTAGGATCCTTTGGGGAAAAAAATGGCTTCTAACTTCCTGCCAAAGCCTGACATGAGAGAATACACAGGCACCGGTGGGAACAGACTAATCTTTAGTGCACAGCCACTTCCTTTGCTATGCCTCCTGTCATCTGGTAGGAACACGTGCTAGTGTACATGTGTGGTGAGGTTTTCAGGGAAGGGTCATCGCTGACAAACCTCAGTGAAAGTCTCGGCCCAGATGCGGGAGCGCATTTTGAGGATAGCAGTAGTCCCCTTCTCCAGCAAACCCACGGTGCACTGGAGAGCCCAGCACTCCGTATTAGAGCAGGACTACGGAAACATACACAAAAGGAGTTAAGATGTTGATTGAATACTAAAGGAGTTTTGTTCGAGTCATTCGTGTGCATAATAAAGATATTTACACAGAACTTAACCAATAGGAACTAAATACAGGTGAAAGCCATACAGGCACAAGTGAAAACTGGTAGAACATATGTGGGAGGGACGAATAACGGCCACGTTCATGCTGCCGGTCACATAAATATAATAGAGAGCCCAATGTTATGATCACTATTCCACGCCTGCTTCAAATTAGATTGAAGGAATGTCACGAGGCTGTAAAAATGCAGCATGCACAGCTCTCAACCGCTAAAACCGGCACATTTTTCTTATGACTGTAGAATATACAATCTTAATTAGATCCCCATAAACCAGCTTGGCACATTTAACATTTCACTGTGTTTTAGAGGTGGTGCTGTAGCTAGACGGCCTCCAGATAGAGAGGTTTCGGGCGGATTTCCAGCGGGAGCACATTATTCTACTTATTAACTTATTATATCAAGTAGGGCAAACTCAGGAGAAGCAGAGAGTACTGCTTCCTTTAGGCTGAGTCTTATAACGACTTAATGAGGGTATTCAGACAGACAGGGAGCGTATCAGTCCACTTCCTCCCGGTAGACGGCAGTGCAGCTCCAGGCCACCGGGGCCACAAAGGGCTGTGGAAATGACCCAAGTGTGGACCGGTGCCAAAGATGCCTCAGACCCAAGACCCACACATCCTCCCTGGTGGGATTATGTGGTCAAGATCTGGAGCTCGGGGGCTTGGAGGCTGTTCCCACAGCTTCGTACAATAACTACACAGCTGCTGTTCACTGTTGCTACTGTATTTGGTAATAAATCAGTAAAGAATACAGAAAAAATGTTCATCATTAAAAAATAACCTTTATTTGCTAATACAGTTATACTTGTTAGTAAACATTAATGACAAAAGTAGGTTGCACACTTTCTAATAAACCATCCAGTTCCAAATGTTAACAAATTAATGTTGGTTCAGATCCTCTGTAGGTTTTCCCAAAAGCAGTTTATTAGAGGACTTTACCAAATAAATTTTTTTAAAGTCCTGCTGCAGGATGATTGCCTGACATAAATGATAAATGTATAACAACCTGGCAATCCCAATGTAGTAGTATTTTTCTTATAATTGATAAATAAGCACTTTAGCTACCATCAATAAAGACATTAGTTACCACATAAAACCGTTGGCACTGGTGGCGTATTAGAAAGCGGTGCCAAACATACTGTAACAGTTATGTTATGAGAGTACTACGGCATAATAAAAAATAATAATAAAATTAATCATGAAATGCCTTTCAATTATTAGTGCGCATAAAGACAGTAATGTGTTCTTTATGCATAGCTCAGCTCTTCAGAGACCAAGCAGGTCATTTTAAATGATCACACTATGACCTTGGTGAAAGCGTCATCCAGCCTGGCTAAACACTAACACACTTTGATTAACAGACACTTTGAACAGAAATGTCTCCTCTCGAGAGCTAAAAGAAGTGCAGACATGCAGGAAAGAGGAGAATGGGGTCCTTCATGCTGTGGTGTCATTGGACATGCTTGATAAACGAGCATGGTTAGAAGCGATAGGCCGCAGACAAAGACCTCTTTGGTAGAAGCAGGTATCGACAGACTGAGGCGGAGAGAAAGGCTACCTGCAGCTGGTTGGATCAATAGGGCCAGTGTGTGGGGGCTCGGGGCCTCAAAACACCCAGAGCCCAAAATTAGAGAGCAGTCTGTGTCGTAACCAGTGCATCACTGACATAAAGCCTCCCACGTCCCATCAGCCTCTCCGCCCCTCCACCACTACTAAAGACTCTTTAATGTTAATCACCACAACGGGACAAGCCTGTGCCCTCTGACCCCACCCTTTTAACGGCATCATAACCTAATTACCCAATCCCAGGAGACTCATGTAAGACGAGGGCCAGTGTCGCCAAACTAGATCCAGACCTGCACGCTTAACTTTGAGCCAGGGTTTGTGAAACCAGCAAGAGCAAGCTAGATTTTAGCCCAGCGTTGCCAACTCCACTGAAAGTCCTTGAAACGGTCCTTCAGGCCTCCTTCCAAAGGCATTCCCCCAAAATTGTAGTCAAGAACGTAAACAAGGAACATGGCTGCTGTTAGTGCTCACAGCTGTCCAGCTAGCAGCTTATGGAGGACTCCTGTGACGCAGAGAGTAAACGGACAAAGTGCACATGCTAACAAACTGACAACATTGACAGAGCATTTGATTTATTGATCGCTGTTGGGATTTAAAGATAATTTTAACAAATATAACCCCAAAAAACGTTTTGAAGAAGATTAACAGCCTGGTTTTAAGGCAAAAAACTATATTGTTAAAACCTTTTTTTAATCCAATGACGACACGTTCTGCTCTGCCAGCGACACGAACATAATTGTAACCACATAACCACATTAAACCCGTACCAGTGAACTCAAGGTCTTCATTTCCTTACTTTCAAGTCACCTATTAGATTAGACTTAACCTTTTGGCCTGACGATGCTCTCCGTGCATATAACCCGTTGTATTTATAGAAAGTGACAATTCCCACTTTAAGCATCTTACCAGATTAGTCAAATGAGCGAGCTGATTTCTGTGGACGTCCCTCCTCTCGACACGGTGCTCATGCGCCTTCAGGGCGATAGGCGGTTCTGTGGATGTATGCTGGAGCTAAAGGAGTAGAGAGAGCAAACCCACACAACACAACACCGATTAGGACAACACACCCTTTCTGTCAATATGAGACGTAATGTCAGCGTGACCCTGAGGTTTTCTGTCATTCATCAAAAGCATGTGAGCTCCACTCCACATTGATTCCCAGGGAAATACGTTGCACTTAGAAATTCACCGTTAACAGGGTGGGTGGGGGGGGGGGACATTAGAGCACACAGCTATGACAGATGACCACTCACAACCCAAGCTTTTAATGTAAACACAAACAGCAGCGCTGAAATTATTTGTCCAGCAAATCTCCCAAAGCTACAACTTGGTATCAGGGGGCGCGGTGCTGGATGTGACCTGCTGGGTGAGGTGGTTCATCAAGCTGTTCCGAGCACAGGGAAGAGCTGGGACTTCAAAGAGGTGGTGGGGTTAGTGTCCTGGGTGGGGCTAAAAAGCTGGGAGGAGGAAGTGGGTGTGGGCCAACCAGCGGGGATGGCACAACTGTTAATCATACAGCTGAGTGGGAACCAGTGGGAGATGTCTACTGTCTGATTTTGTCCTGATTTGACTCTGAGATACACTTACTTTGAGGCGGAGGTGGTTCATGTTTCTGTCGGCGGTGCAGTTGATGGGGCCTTCAATGGAGAACTCAAGAGGGTAAAGGAGAGTTTGACCCTGGACACTGAGGGGACAGCGCAGCTCAAGTAGGGTGTGGCTGATCCGACTGGGCCCGTTGTTCACCAGCTGGAGAAAGGAAATGAAAAAAGAAAACTTCAGTATGCAACATATTCGGGAACTTCAAAAGCAGCTTGATCGTTACATATTTTAGTAATAGCTGGGAGGTTGCAACACATTTTTCTTTCATATTTGACATATTTTCCTAATCTACAAATAGGTCACCTAAAGTGGAGCACTGTTAAATCTCATGAAGGTGGATCAGCACATCCTGAGAATAAATAAATCACACTGCGTGAACTGGAGGACATTTTCTTTGGCCTGGGATGTCGACTTTCTTTGTGAACAGTAGCATCTGCTTTCGGACCCAATCTGCTCAGCCCCGATGAGTCTGCACAGCTAACAACATGGCTGATTACCTCATAGACGTGTTCCACTGCAGGCCCAACGTCCTGCTCCACTTCGTGGTTTTTGGTCAACTTCCAGTTGGCCGGCGGGAAGAAGACCTTATCTGGTCGAGACACACTTAAAAAGAAAAGAAGGGATGTGAGAGAATGCATAGCAAGGCCCCAGAGACTTATTGAAATTCCTTTGAAGTTCAAATGAGGGAATCCTGACACTGAACTCACCCCTGTAGGATGACTTCAGCCTGAACAACCACCTCCAGCTTGTGAGGCACAACCTCACTGTGGGAATTATTCTCATTCTTACTGTGGAAACAGAGAGAGGAAAAAGACTGATTAGCAGATGTAATTCGAGAGCTGTGGAGATCAGCGCTGCTGAACCACCCGTTGGCGTCTCTGATGTATGTTGACAGCGAGTGTTACCTGCGAATCTGCAGCTCAAACTGAACCGTTTTGTGCGTGTCCTTCAGCCGTGGCACTGTGAAGCGCAGACCTGCCCACAGCTGCAAAGAGGAACATCCAACATATGAATCATCATTAGAAGGAAAAGTCGATCACAAAACGTGATATCGATCGCTGAAGAGCAAAACCTCCTATCTAAAAAGAGAACTTGCAGAATGCTATTTGTTAAGGATACCTACTACATAATACAACAACAAAAAATACACAAAGTGCAGATAGGAAGTTCCACCCACTTTTCATTTTGCCCATTGACATCTTCCATTACTACCTCAAAAGTAACAGAAGAGGTGCGCCTGTGTGAAGTTTTTACAGTCTATTTACAGCAGTGTTAAAGGATTTTAACCTGGAGAAAGTTTTCCATGTTTTTGTGTCAAAGTGACTAATCGGGACAACTTTTTTTGGAAACTGAGAACACAAAAACGCTGCAGCCACTTTACGCGCTCAGCAGATCGATCGGTACAGATCGGTACAGAAAAACATTTTAGTTCTCGATAGGGTCCTTTCCATAACTATGTCAGACACGATGCTGTTTGATAACAATCTGAGATCGGCAGTGGCAAAAAAGCCGTTGTGGACATACGTTACCGGTGAGAAAATGTCCCTTTGCTACTCCAACACAGACTGGCCAATCACAGCATAGCATTGGCGTTCAATAAACAAACAGCTTGAGGCACTGTTGCTCAATACTGGACCAATTAAAAACGATTGTCCTTATTATTCACCGAGACACGAGACACAAAAACCTGGAAAAATAGGATCCAGGTTCAATAATATTGATATTACCCTGCAAGGAGCCCCTTGCAGCCATTCCTCCCCTCTCTACTGTGCTCATCTCATTCATCTGATAAATTCTGTGATTTTCAGGCTCATATATCCAGCACACTGACTTTCAAAATGCGCCCTTTCTTTATCAATAACTTCAGATCCATTTGTTTTCCACACAAACTGGTACATTAGTCTCTCTGCATCTACCTTTTAATGAGCTACCGAACAGATCAATACAACCGGAGACCTTTACCGTAAGAACGAGTGAACAAATTCCAGGAGAAGTCTATTTCTTCTTCCAGTTAACCTTTCATTGACAGTTTTACTCTACAGACCTTTTAAAAAGCATGCCAGCATGTGACTCTTTCATTAAAAAGGGGAACATTACCCAGCGGGCAGCTGAGAGCACAGATTGGAGTCTGTTCTTCCTGTCACAACATTTACGAACACATTTTGACTTTTCCTGTGCTGTTCACACCCAACATGGTGATGGCGTTCAACGTTTTCCTACCAAGAGCAGGATACTATGATGTTTTGTCAACTAGGGTTGTCACAATATCAGATATTCGCAGCAAAAATATTTCTCGATAACAATATTATTGCAATATCAAGGTGTGGGGATTCCAGGTGCTGTATCATTCGCGAAATGATATAATCTGTGCATAATCATCAATACCAGTATATCGCGACACCCCCAGTGTCAACTGTTTACTGCAACACCTAAACGCTTAAACATATCAGTCATGGAGCGAACAAGGGAAAAAATACCGCCAAAAGACAATAATGTACATACACTGGTACCAGCCTTCATCGGGTTGCCCAAATCACAGCTGAGGTATCGGGTTTGGTTCTCCGTATCATAGGTGCAGGTAAGCTCGGTCAGGCTCTGTGAAATAAGAGGACAGAGGATGATGGGTCCGACCGCAACAAAGGAATATCATCAAGAAAAAGACCAGCAGCCGTGATCACGACCCAAAAAGTACATCAGTTGCTAGAAGTTGTGTGTTTTCTCTTTGCTTTGGATTCCTACTCACCTCATTGTTGCGGGCAATACCGCTATAGTCAGCATCAGGGGGCAGCAGCACATAGAGCTCTGCCTCGTACGCCCCTCCCTCACCCTCATTCTTGGCGTTGAAAGTCAAGGTCAGCGAGTTGTCGTCACCCAGGTACACTTCCTTCCTGTTCCTGAGGACCCAGACAGAGAAAAAGTGTATCACAAATAGGCTCGATGTTTAGAGTTAAAATAGTGTCAGGACTCCTTTGACAAATATATATGCAGGACTGGTAATTGTATAAATATTATATCAATATTGTGATATGAGACTAGATATGTCCTGGCCTAAGTGTTCTTTTGCTGGTTTGAACGTTACATTACAGTAAAATTATTTAATTTTTTAACCTCACTAGTGTGTTTTAGCATTTATATTATTTTCCTTTACCTACTTCATAATCAGTTACACATTACCCATAACAAATCTCATTGTGTGAATATTTTGTCAATGGTCAACCCTACAATATTGCAATATTGATATTCAGTTATTTGATGAGAAATATTGTGATATTCAATTTATTACATATCACCCAACCCTAACCATATATAGTAAGTTGTTTTACGCTGATGAGAACACAGTGAGTCTTTGTTTGCGTTTGCTGGCAGTAGAGTGGCCAATAAACTACTGCTGCTGCTGCTTTCATAAAACTAATACACATTCAGGCTTTGTGCTTGGCATATCTTCTTTTTTAAGAGCCATGCTACAAAAACCCCAACATTCAATCAATTCAACTCACACAGCCCCACCATTAAATGAAAACTTTTCCGATGTGGTAATAAAGTCATACATGCGAAAAGACTGTAAAATCACCTGCCCCTTCCTCTCTCTCTCTCCCTCATAGCCTACTCTCTCTCTCCCTCTCTCTCTCTCTTTCCCTCTCGCTTTCTCTCTACTTCTCTCCACAGTTAAGAACAATGAGAATTCCATTTGGAGGGCCACACAGACGCTTTTAATTACACCGCGCTCTCATAAAGCAGAGCACAAGAGCTCGAGAAAGAATATTCCTGGAACAGATCGTCTGCCTACAAGTCAACGTTAGTCTTACTCTCACTGGCATTGCACTTTTTAAACCAAACAAAGGTTCAAAATTAGAAAATGGCACAAAACCTTTAAGCTTCCCTGAGAGGTCGAACATGCTATGTGCTTTGGCAGCGGAAAAGAAGAAACAACATTGCAGGAATGACTTTATCAGAAATTCCACTAAATCACAGCCTTTCCCGTCAACCCCTCGTGATTCTATTTGGCGTTCTTAATTTATAACAGAGCCGACAAAAACATTGAGCTATTATTTTAAAATCGCACCAATCACACTTTCTGGAGTCGCACTTGGACGGAGCGCAGCACTCGCAGCAGGTTGTTCCACATGTGATGGATCAGCCATACATTCAAAGGAATGGAGGCAGATGGTAGATAAATATAAGAATGTAAAATTGAAATGACAGAGCAGAGAAGGGAGTATTGGGGAGGCTGTTTTTTTTTTGTGGGAAAAATGCTAACAGATTTCTTGAATCATAGTGTGGAAAGTATGGGTGACACAGCTGCCGTACTTTCCCTTTCATCTCTGCCGTCCGCCCCCCTCAACTGTCCGCATCGCACCTGTAGAGCAGAGCCGCTTCCTGTTTTCAGAGCACTATGTACTACTCTACTGCAACTCCGGGGCTATTAACAGTCCCTCTCCGGGATGCTAAACTAAACAAAGCAGCGGAACAACAAAAACAGCTGTATTTACACTTTAGCACTCAAATTCAACCCCCGTATGGAGGTGAAGAGTTCAGTGACCCTGTTCACAGTTTACCATTTATTATCCATCCCATTCTAATATGTTTCCAAAAATCCATATGCCATGGGATTGGTGGAAATATACTGTATGAAGAAATGAATAGACTCACCCGTGAACTTCCAGCTTCAAGTCAGGAACACATATGTTATCCTCTCCACAGTCCAACAGAATCTGAGCCTATAAGATGCACATTGTGGGGGTAATACAAGGGTTAATAGGGAATGCAGCCCATGATAATAATAATACAGTGGATCATGACTAAAACACACTTTTACATGTGAAGAGAATTAGGCGCACATGATAAATCAAACGTCTGTTAATGGGAGACAACAGGATGTGTGTAGCAAGATGCAACATGTGGTATGACTAATGCATTCCACAGCCCAACACACACCTGCACTGTAGTCCCCCTACTCTACATTACACCATCACTGCATCATCAGACAGTAGAAAGAAAAGTGGCTCTGTGAGGTCATGATAGGCACAGCCGCGCTCCCCTGAACCAGCTGCCCCGGCACACACATGCTTCCCGTTTGCGGCGCAAGAGAAGGAAATGATGAGTAGAGGAAGATCCAGCCCTAAGAGGCCGTGCCAGAGAAGATACTCTTGTGGCGCTTGAGCACAAAGCTGCCAGTCCCACATCACAGGCAGCACTATGTGGCAAACCACGCTTTCACCAAACGCTACGCCACCCAGCAAACCGCAGCCCTATAGTCTGATCATATGGAGAGGGAGGAGCCTTCATCCTGGAGAAATTTACTGAGACATTGGATATTTCTGTTGACCTGAAAAGCAGAAGTGGGGGTTGAGAGATTACAGTGCAGGGAAACACAAGAAAGGAACAGAAACACTGCTGGATAAGTGGCTGACCGCTGAACGTGTGGCAGGACAGCGGCAGGGAAAGCCCTGCGGGTTACCAAATTGCATCCCGCTGCGCATGTGACAGTGTGATGATCTTCATGACGATGAGGATAATAAATAGAAATAGAGGAGGAGATTAGAGAGAGGCAAACGCCCCCCTTGTCATTACACGATCCAGGGGCTCTAATTATGGACACCATGGTATCGACCAAGCTGACTTGGCCACATGTGCACCCTGGACCTGTATGTCTGTGTAGGGAGAGAAAAAGACGTTCGTAGGTCTATTGCTGTAGTTAAAGAACAACAACCTTGACCTCAGGCTGAGCATCGCGCAGTGAAATCAAAACACAAGTTTGGCAAAATGAGTGGAATCCAAATAATCAAATTCCCACTGATTTTGGTCAGATGTAACTATTTGAAGAACAATGAAACTCAAGGGAGAACCTTTTCATATTCTAAACCTAATTTAAAAAAAGGGGAAATCTTTTTTGCCTACAGTTCATGGGTTCGTTCATGAAACCATTGATGCGCAATTTCAGACGTTTCTGGTTTTGCAGATGCCCGTGAACAAGAACTGAGAATAATCGCAATTAATAGATCGATCAACATGTCTTAAGTCCTAATGGAAACATATGGAATAGGTTAAGAGAACGTAGATTGAGACTGTGCCCAACACATCAACCATCTCCCACTCCAGCTCAAAGGGGAGTGAGAACTTGGCCGAGTTATTGAAATGTTACATGGGCTTGCCACATATTCACATATTCTCAAAGCACATGTGGGAATCAATAAGGCATCATGTGTCTGATCAAGGCCAAGGCTGTGGTATAAAAGTCACCCTTCACCGTTTAAAGACTGTTACATTAGCACAGTCTAAGGCAAGATTAATGAAATATGTTGGCTGTCTTTAGCTACTCCCCACACATAAACATACATCAGGTTTTTCCTCTTTGGGTTTTTGGGGGAAAGGGGCTTTTTCAGGTTTACGGATGATTCTTAGCTGAGGCTTGTCTCAAGGTCTCAGTACAGCAAACGACCACATCTGTTGCAGGCTCAACAGCTTTGATATCTAAGAAGGACATCAATAACACGGTTCAGTCATGATCCCAAAAGATAGAAACAAACCACGGCAGAGAGAGAAGTGAAGAAAGATGGGGAGATAAACTACCATTCCAAATGCTACAAACCGATGGCTGTTGCTGAACTCACATATGGTGCATGCTGTGCCACAACTGAAAGGGTGCCAACGTGTTGTTCAGCCAACTCTACTCATTGCCTGAGGAAAACTGGCAAAGCGCAGACAGAAATAAACCAGATGATCAAATAGCCTGGCTGTGCCCCTCCCGTAAATATCTACCAACCTTCTGTGTAGAGTCACCGATGTAGCGTTACGCAGCCAAGCCAGCTGAAAGCAATTCCTGCTGCGTAAGGGAAACACTCGACTGTACGGATGCCTCACATTTTCATTTTGAAAACAGCTTTCCAGACACTCTGGACCTCTTCCCAGCGGAGTAGTTTTGAATTTACATTCAAAAGAACAGACTCTTCCACCCGGGCCAAGAGTCAGTGAGACGAGAGAAGAATTACTCTACGTGGCGGATATTCTTATTATCAGCTCAGAGTGAATCTAAGACCGACATGTGTATTATCAGGAAACACGGCTCCACCTTATAGTGATGCTCAAAGTCCCGTAGGACACTCCAGGGTCAGTTAACTGTGTTGGATATAAGATTGAAGATTGAAGAAGAAAAGTGCACGTTCAAATACCTTCTGCTCAATTACGTTGGTGGTCTGATAGTTAAGGATGGGCCGCAGGCCGTGGGAGTCAGCAGCAGCTTTGGGATCCAGACTGAAGTTCAAGGCCACATAAATGGAGGAGAGTTTATCCCTGAAGTCTTTCTCATCCTGCAGTCAAAGTAACATACCAGAGATTTTGTCAGACGCAGTTCGTACAAAAAATTGAGAATGTGTTGAAATATATAGATTTCTGATACCTGAAGCGAGTACCGATCCAATATCGGTGCATTATTTACATATACAAACCCATTAATGATAGCAGTCATATGTTAGTAGTATCCAACCGTTAAAAATAATGAACAGCTGTATACTATCAATGTATATGACTGTGATCATTGTTGTCTGGTGAACATGGTCAAATATATGCAAAGGAATGAGTGCCGTAAATCTTTATTTTATTATCTAGTTTTACAGGTTTTGATGGCATTTTGCCAGTTCCAGCTAAAGTTACACTTTTCGCGAGCACATGTGCAACTCTCAACAGCTGATTATGTAAGCAGCTGACAGATGTGGGACATCTCGCTACTTTCTCTTTTCTTTTGAGTTGCACGTGGGCAGAACGTAAGGATCCGGTAGTGAGTGACACGTGTTGTTGTTCCTGCGTCGTGTAAATGAGCTGATAAATGAGCTAGTAAATTATATGGTAACGTGATATCAGATCAGTGCAAATACTTGCATACTCGCCAATACCCGATCCTACATTTAAGGCTGTAACGGAGGCCTTCTGATACCGGTATTGGAATCTGCCGGTCAAGATTATCCCAGGATTCAGGTTTCCATTATATATCGTGAAAGAAAACCACGGCGACTACTCAATCTTTTTTTTTTAAACATGCTGAGAGACAGGAGTCACAAATAATCTCAGTCATAGATGTCTTCTATATGGTGTATAAAATATTAGATTGATATATTATTGTAAAAAAGAGCATACTCTGAGGTAGATCTTGGTGTTGTGGCATACACGCTCGCCATGGCGCACGCTCACACTCCTCTGGAGCAAGGGCTGCTGGGAATCCAAGAACAGAGCCCTCCACACTGCACCTTTCTGCTTGTGCTTATTACTATCCAGCTGCACCTCCACCTGGAAATCTGGAACACACACACACAAATGAGCATTAATGACAAGTAAAAAAAAGAGCTCATCAATGTAACTTCCACTTAACGGCATGGAAAAAAATTCAATTAGAGACAAAAAGGATCAATTAGAGACAATAACTGTGGGTTGATAGGGAAGAGCTACGAGCACAGAAGCGGTTTACTCATAAACAGGCAGATCACAGGGGATGTTTTGCACACTGTCATTACAAAATCCAAAAAACCTACAGACTAATATAGATTTAAAATATCAAAAAGAAATTCTCACCTTGGATGTCTGGTAGGTGCTTCCCATCAGCAGATATGCAGAAACTCAGGTTCACACTGTTTTGGACAGAGGGGACGAAAACATAATGAGGGATGCATTTTAATTCATGGCAGAGATAAAGTATAAATACACTCAGCTCCTTACATGTTTCTCGTTACAAGGCGTGAGACGTTAACGTGAATACAATGAATATTATGAAAAAATGCCATGGAGACATACTGGCATCTGACCCCTTACGCCAGCCAACCTGATGGATTGGTCCATCTCCGTTTCCACACATACAACCACACACACAAGGAATAGGAGAGTTAAGATGGGTGAAATTGGGCAACTCAGGTTTCAGTGCTGACCAGTCAATGGCATTCTATATAAGCCTGTAGCTCTCTCCCATGACATCAGCCGCACAACACTATGCTGCTGTCCAAAAGTCTGCAAACCCGAAACCCCCGAAATCCTTTAAACTAATAAACCCACACAAGAGAGGCCGAGCAAAATCTGGAAGAAGGGAGAAAGGAAAAAGGGAGCGTGTTGAAAAAAAAACACAGGAAAGGGAAGAGAGGTGAAAAATGAGACATAAAAGACACAGAGTGTACTATGACTTCTTCCGAGGAGTAGTAATAACTTCATGTATAAGCTCCTGTGTCTGCTTGTTTCTGCATGACTGTGTGCTCACGCTCACGGGAGTATTCGGGTCCTGATGTTTCCCAGCTGTGTTCCACTACCAAACAATATCTCATTCAAAAGCAACAGCAAAAGCCTTCCAGCCCCTCCCCATCCCATTATCCCTTGTGCTCTCTTTTGACCCCCACCAAAAACTCTTCATCACCAGGCAACGTAGTGTAATCAAGACACATGTGTATAGCCTACAAGAGTTTCCTTTATGGATCAGGATCTGGAAAGAGGGGGAAGCAGACACGTGAGCGTGGTGTCAGCCATGTCGGGCAGCGAGCAACTGTCGTCTGTTTCCTCTCCCCCCTTTTCTGGAGCTGAATGCTGTGCAACCTTTGGCCAAAAAACAGCTAACAATGCTGCTATTCAGAAAGTTATTTCTCTGCTGCTCAACAGAGACATGGCGATTTGAAGATATTCTAAAAATAGGTCAGATAAAAGGTACAAATAAATACTGTGACTGCTCAAGGAAAGGGTATTCCTTATCAGAACTTCCTGTTCGGCTAGGAGTGTTGATGCATGGAGGGGAAATGAGAGAGCATCTATCTTTATTGCAGTTGGGATAATCTAATACCAACAGAGCAGTACTGAAGCAGAGTCACAGAACGCCCAGTCGTGCTACTGGACAAGTTGATGAACACTCACCAGGAAACAGGAATGCTGGTGTTTCCATTGGTGACCATGCAGTTCTTCTCTTCAGGGTTGATCATGGTGGGGTTAACTGTCAGAGAGGCACTGGTGTTAACTATTGGGCGGGATCTGTGTAAAACAAAAAGGAGGCAGATTGAAGACCCGTACTCTGTAAAGAAGACCCTATGTACTATTCTTAGTTTCAAGTCATTATAGGCTACACTATTACAAATATAATTGTAGGCCAACATATTTTATTCCAGTTCTGCTAAAGGATCCAGCAAAATTATAAACACTGGCATTTTAAAAAGGAACAGTTTGACATTTTCAGGAAATATGCTTTTTGAGAGTTAAATGAGAAGATCAATACCACGCATATCTGTCTGCTAAGTAAACAGTTAGCTTAACTTAGCACAAAGACTAGAAACTAGGGGAAACAGCTCGCTAGCCCTATCCAAATGTAAAACATCTGCACCAGTACCTCTAAGACCTACAAGATAGATGTGTAAGTTAAAGTGAGCTTTGGATGTGCTGGTAGGTGGATTTAGACAAAGCCAGGCTAGCAGTTTCCCTCTCTTCCCAGTCATTATGCTAGGCTAGGATAACAGTCCATTTACTGAAGAGATGAGTAAATAAACACATAGACTTCATAGTATGTGATTCAAAACAATGTACCTATAGAGAACTGCCTTATTAACACCAAAGGCACCAACAATGAGATCTGAGGAAATAAAGGATCATAATTAGAAAACATACGAGAAATATACAAATATATTGATGGCCATTGCATACTTGCAACCCCACGCACCTGGGTATCCATTCATGTCCAGGTCCTTGGCACCTCTGAGAGCAAATCCAAAGCTGGCAGGAATTGCACCAGCAGCCCACTGGCCAGTTATCACCTGAGATGGCTTTTCCCTGAGTCCTTCCGAGTATCCATTATAGATGTAGACCAGTCCCTGCCGATCCTCCCCTCCAAAGGGACAGCTGATAGCCACATCTGGCAAAGGTCAAAAGTGAGGACAAATATTAGACTGTCGCCAAAGTGGTTCTGTGCAGATGTTTACGTACTGCCGAACATTCCTTTAATAACAAGCCTTAAAGTGTACGGCCAGCGGCTCTGTGGGGCTAAACTCAGGCTTAACTTGTGCTAAATGCTGTATTCCAGCACAGGTGAGGCTGATTATGTCATTAGTTTGTCTGGCATGTGGTCATAAACTGAGGTGTTTAGCAAATTCAGGATAAAATTGAAATGTCTAAAGGATAAGTAAAGGACTGTCATAGAAAAGAGACTATTTTGAATTGGGTAGCAGTGGTTTGTTGTAAGAAAGTTGGTCCCCAAAAGACAAAGTTTGGGAAACACTGAATTTTACAACTAACCTAACAAATGAATCACACTTGTAAATATTTGAGATTTTTAGGAGGAGAATAGAAAATATCTCCTTATATTTTTATTTACACATACAGATTTCATTCGTTGCATTAATTTACTACTTTATGACTTAACACTGATCCTTTTCAAAAGCTGCTACTACTTAGAATTCCTCTGCATACTGACAAAGATAAATCATGATGCTGACACATTTTACTTCCAATATTCCATCAATCCCCATTCTTACCATTGAAACCATCCTGGTTCAGATCTCCTAAAGGTGCAATGGTGCTGCCAAATCTCCCATACACCTGGCTGCCTGTCAGGTGAGGTAAACGGAGTTCCAGGTTCACGGGCCCCCGCTGTAGGTAAACATAGACCCGGCCCATCTCTTCCAGGCGGCCATCGGAGCCGCGGACCATGAACATGGGAGCTCCCACCAACAGGTCAGCCATCCTGGAGACAAGAAAGGAAAATCACAAACTAATTTCAGCTCAGACACATCGATGCCTGAAATGGGCTGATGGTTGCATTCAATCTCAACTCTTCCAGCAAATTATCCCGCAAGGGAGAAATGGTGGAAGGCAGGGAGGGAGAGAAAATCAGACAACGGGCAAGGCAACTACTCACCCATCACTGTTGACGTCAGTCGTTGCCACTGCGTACCCAAAATATGATCCCATCTGTAAAGAAAAGGGTTTCCGTGACTGAAAATATCATCATCATCAGACATTAACATCATCAATATTGAGTTTGTGCTTAGATAATACAACACAGTCGTACTGCACTCTGCATCACAAGAGAAAGGGGAGTCCTGAAGGAAACAAGGAGGCCTGATGGGTTAAACAGGCGAGGCCCAGTTTGGTGCCGTTTCTGTTCAAGATCAGTTTGATCTCCTGAAATTTCTATCATGTGCCTGAATTACCAGAGTGTAAGCAAATTCACTTGAGTCAATCATCGCTGTCTAAACGAGCTCAGTGCCTTTCTATTCCCACCATCATTTGCACAAAGTGCCACTGCACTTTTCCCTCCATTACTGAGTTTTACAGCAAACCACGAAAGAGACCAAAATCTAGTTAAAAGAACGTTGTAAAGGAAATTATTTTTGCTTACACTGCCTCGACAAATTAAGAGCTCTCATGAAGAGCCGGGGAATGAAAAAATAAAGCATAAAGAAGCTTTTGCTCCGCCGAGGCTGGAGCTCTCTGACTCACCTGCTCACCGGTGTAGTTAATCATGGTCTTCAGATCTGTTCCATTGAGAATAGACACCTGCAACACAGCAGCCACATGTGGTGAACTTCTTTTCATATAGTCTAATATAGGCTCCGTCTCTGGTATGGAATTCAGTGGGAAAATAGTTCCCACTGTGACAACATTACTATGGTTGTTATCTTTCTTTTTTACTTTCCTGTATTGGCCCCAAATCTAAAGCCCAGGACTTTCATCCTAAAAGCACCAAAGTGGGAGCCAAAATGAGAGCGTTGATGAAGCTTTCTTACCGAACCGTAAAGCATGAGTCCTTTTGGAACGCCGGCCACAAAATCTGAGGCGCACAGAGACATGAAGCAAAGATTAAGGGGGTGAAACATACAAGTCAAGCCCAGAAGTAGGGTATGAGATTTCCAATATTGAAGACGTTTCCAGCTCAATAATCATGTAAAATAGTGTAGCTTGTGTTCACTCCAGCTGTAATATTTGCATTGCTATGCGACTGCTAATATTCGTTTTGCATCCTGCACGCCTCACCTATAATTGGCCATGTGCGTGCATATCCTATTTTATTGACTTACCTTCCACCTGATCACCACTGAATTCCCCGACAGCAATAGAGTAGCCTGTAGAGACAAGGGCAGACGTCAACCTCAGCTTACACGGCAAACAAATAATGATATGTGTCAATGTGCATTCATCATAAAAGCACCATAGCTTCCCATACCTTGGTAACTGTCATCATGTTCAGACTTCACCTGTCTGGTTTGGATCTGTCCCTCCACCGACTGCATGAAGAAGCCTGGATAGTACGCGTTGATGATGTCCTCCTTAGCTGCAGTGATCACCTGACCTGGAGTAAGACCAAAGTGAAATGAATATAAACTTGGAAGAACATTTCGAGGCTTAGGTTTTTCTCATTTTCACGTGGCTAATTGGTATGGCATACATACCTTGCCAGAAGTAGCTGCCTGGCCCTCCTAATACTACTCTGCCATCCTGAAAGATAAAACTCAGAATTATTACAATGGGAATAATTAATCCCAGAAACCTCTGGTGGTTCACTAACAGATACTGAGTTATTACCGTTGTGAAGTCAGCACTGAATCCACCCTGACAGTAGCCTTGTCCCACCGCATCACTGATCTCTGAAACACGCAGTAATGGAGTGGTGTATCATTTACTATTCGACTTAATAACCAATTATTATGACAGAGCTTCTAGTATGACTCCCACATAGAGAGTTGACAGTTACCTGTGCGGCAGGGAGCATACTCCACAAATTTTGTGAAATTATGGACTGAGAGGTAGCAAGTTCCTGTAGCGTCAGAGTGGGGGACATCCTGTTCAGTCCGCCAGGAGTAGAGAGGGGCACAAGCCTGGGTCAGAGCGAAGGTGGAGAGAGATGGGGATTGTCGGAGAAGAAAAAGGGGAGGGAGGAGATGTGGTGATGAATGGGGTGAGCTTTTAGGTGGGAGATGTTTTTCTAGTTGCAACATCACACTGGTGAACTCAGAATGAGACTTAGACAGAGGTCAGCGGTACATCTGGAGCAGGGTAACCACCGTAACTCAACCCAGGTCACAACCCATAGTATCAGACCAAACAAGAGGTGGCTCATCTTCTGATGTCGCAGTGGGGGGGGGGGGGGGGGGGGGGCACAAAACTATGCATTTATGATGTTTTGAGACTAGAGGTGAGAACTGAACCCCAGTGACAACAACATAGCGTATGACACAAGTTTCTAACAAAGAACACAATGTAAGATGAGCCATCAGTCAAAGAAGACCGTTTGTCACAGTGTGGAGCCGGCTTCACTGAAAGCCATAATCATTACAGCAGAAAGCACCAGTGTTGTGGTGCGACCCAACCCCCAAAATCACCTCTGAGAGGGTCACCTTACCAAAATTGTGTCCCCGTGAGAACGCACAGTGGCGCCGAACCATTGGTGAGACTTGAAATCAACCTGATGTTCTGTGTCGTTGAGCAGGACGGTGCGGTCCCCTAGGGAAAACATGAGAAAATCACACTGAGTAATAGCACTATGAAATAACATGCATTCCTTCATGTGAGTCTTGAGTTTCTGAATTCTGAATTTCCTTCCCAGGCCCTTGGAAACATCTGGACCTTTGGCAGAAAGAAAGCTTAACACCAGTCATTAGACAATTTTTCATGCAAAGACAATCAGGGTGAGAATTTGAAAAGTATGGCATTTGCTACTCGGCCACTGTTCAGGAGAGAGTAGTTATCTTATCTTGGCCGGGTTTGGACTGGACTGGACTAGCTTAATCTCGTTGACCCTTCGCTCGGTTTGACCACCTGGCCACTAGAGCCGAGCTCCCACTTCAGCGCTTTGACAGTAGCAGGTGACATGACAGATGGTCTGGGGAGTCAGATTTAAAAACACAGCTTTATTGGCGGACAGATGCTACGTCTGTGCAGCAATGGAGAATGAAATGCAAACAAATTGATTCGGCAAGGAAGTCACATACTTTCCATATAAACGCACACACAGAGGAGCTTCAGAGTGTGAGCTGACATCTTTAAGGAAAGTTCAAATAGGAGGTCAAAAGCAACCGAACCACTCACACTTTGACCCCCTGAAGACTTTGTCCAACCACAGGCACATTGCAAAAGAGCAAAACAGGCTCTGACGCTAGATACTGCAAAAGATCATGACCTATGTTGATGTGAAGCAAGAAAGCAGGCTGTCGGCCCCTGGACTTTCCTCCCAGCCAACGCGGCAGCCTGGAGCTGCTCCGTGTCTTTGTGGAAACAGCGAAGGGACCGGGGTCCAAGGATAACATACACACTCTGGCCCGGCTTCCTCATAGCAACCTCCCAGTCATCTCTGTTTTGGCACACACTTCTCACCCTCTTTCTCTATTTTCATTTTCAATATTATCTCCATCTTCTTCGTATTTTTTCTGACACTATCTAGCCATAGTCGCCATGCCTGGACAGCCTTTTCTCTCTCCTTTGTTTTCAGAGAGTGCCGCTACCACTCACCAAAGACAATAAGCAGAGAGATTCGGGTTTTTTAATAAACAATATGCGGAGAGATTATAGTTTTTTTTAATAAACCATCTGTATTTCTGCCTAGTCTCCAACTTCGGAGTTTCCTGCAAACATTATTCATCACGAGCCTAAAGCAGTGAGCTCTGCCCCCATGTGTGAAAAGAAGTGCTTCAGCCATACAGTTAATAACATAACCAGCACTTCAAACGGCTCCTTGTAAGCATGTTGCTTCAACTAATCTGCCTCAGCTGCATGCTACTTTTTCTTAAAGCATACACTTTAATATTATCATAACTAAGGGGTCTTTGTTTGGACAAGGCCAATGCAAAGCCACCAGGGAACGGTAGGAGCTGTGGTTGCCTCCAAAATCAAATCCATCAAAAAGATACCAAACTTATGTTGAAAGATAAGTATTTAGTGCATAGTAGGCACTGAGTGACTATGCTAGGTTGATTCATGTTACCAAGACAACCAGTAGCAGCAGCAGAAAATCCCCTTGTAATTCATAACTGTGATTAACTTATCACAGTTATGAATTACAAGGGGAATTTATCTATCCATGTAAAAGAGAGGGAGTCACATAGTGCCTTAATAAGCTACAGCTCTCACATGGTTGAGCATTGGTTGCAGCATTAGTTCTGTGTCACTAGAATGGGTGATGAAAAGCTCTGTTTGTTGTCTGCGGGAGTCAGAGGAGATTCAGGGTGGAGATAGAAGGGAAGCCAGAGACGGGCTCCAACAACATGCCATCTGACCGAGGTCCCCCTGGGAGGCCGGTTAGAACGGTGCCGGGCCCAGTCTCTCCCGGGACCAGCAGAGGAGTGGGGGGGTCTGGAGTGCGTCCATGGACTCACTCTCGCCTTTGAACCGTGTGTGAGACGACAGCCATTAGTGGAGTTAGAGCCTCTGCGCGCATGTGTGTGTAGGTGTGTGTGTGTGTGTGTGTGTGTGTGTGTGTGTGTGTGTGTGTGTCAGTGGGGTGAAAGACAAATGGCAAAATTCACTCATCACATCAGCTGCCCCTGTGGGAGTACCGACAGCAGGGGAACAGAGGGGGACAGAGCAGAGGAACAAGGCTCTGGTTTCTCCCTCTTTCCTTCTTCCCCTCTGGCTCTCTTACCCTCACTCGCTTCCTCCCATCCTGTATGTACCCTTCTGACACCCTCCCTACTGCCCTGGCTCCCCTTCGCTCCTCCCAGATCCATAGACAGGCTCTTATCTCAATGGAGGAGGAAGTGGATGGGAGGGGGCATCTGGCCACTTTGACCCAATTAGTTAGGCTAATTAAGAGGGTCTCTGGCCTGTGGGTCGGAGCTCAAACACACCGAGAGACAGTGAGACCGATGACACCATACACACTCGTGAAAGATAGCACTCCTTTACAATAGCAGTCGTAGTGGAGAAAGTTGAAAGAAAGGAAAATGGTTTGTTTAACTCTTTTAGATCATATCCGTGGTAATATTGTGCACCGTTTTGACAACAAATGCAAAATATATATATTTTTCGAACAAAATCCAATGTTCTTTTTTCCTGTTAAACAAAATATGAAGTGTGCTAATGTAAGCTACCACCAGGACATTTGAAGCAATATGACTTCAATCAATCTACAACTTTTAGCAACCCTGTGTGTGTGGTGACACAGTCCTCTGTAGCTTTGTTACATTCTATGTGAATAATTTGATACAAATCTCTCTTGTAATTGTATAAAACTAAAATATTCTGTAGTATAAAAGCTTAAGATGCTTTACCTTCCACTTCACTGGGACTTCATAAGAAATATTCTTCGCTGTCTTTTTGTATATTAATTATATAATAATTGCTTTCATATTTACTCTCATAATTGTCAGAGACATTCACAGCTACAGTAAATTAATTACAGCAGTAAATTACAAGCTTACAGCTGCTATTTGCATGCAGATGTTCGTGTTTTGATGGTTCGTCGACTGTATGGTGGCTCTGCTGTGATCCAGATGTTGGAACCGGCTTTGGCACTCTGATCAGCTGCTTCAAAGGCCCTTAGAAAATATGAAGGACGCTCTCTGACAGCCGGGGGACGAACCTTCACTGTGAGGCCTAGCTGCTTGCACACACTCTGTGTGACCTGCAGCCAACGCCACATTTTATGTTGCAAGAAAAAATGTGCAAAAATAGTGGAGCAAAGGGTATAACCAGCAGTGACGTGTCCGATAAAGGAATATTGTTAAACTAGGCTGGTGAAACACTCAGGAATAATTCTCCCTATTGTGCATTATGGACTGTGAATATAAGGTGTCTCACAATGCTACGCTCTCTCTCTGTGTGTGTGTGTGTGTGTGTGTGTGTGTGTGTGTGTGTGTGTGTGTGTGTGTGTGTGTGTGTGTGTGTGTGTGTGTGTGTGTGTGTGTGTGTGTGTACGTGTGTGTGTGTGTGTTTTAGGGTATGTTCAATCTAAAAGCTAGCAGTCATTTTACTTTGGTTGTCCCTTTCCTCACCTTGCCATGGCTCTATAGTGCAGAACAGGCTGATGGGTAGCCTGACAACATACTGAAACATGATCCATTCATTAGAGGACCTCTTCAATGTCCTTGTGTTCTCTCAAACCACTTCCCCTAATTCTGACTCAAGTGGAGCCACCGGTGGTGTCTGCTTCACCTGTCATACAAACAGGACATTTCTTTGTGACAATTATTTGTTTATTGGTTGCTTATCTCCATTATAGCTTCAGGTGGTAACACAAATACAACCTAAGTTAAGGAAAGAGTATCCTTCAAAAGCCTCTTCAACACCCCATTATCCTGTTCATCTACAAAGAGGGAACAGGAACAGGAAGAAAAAAAAGGTTCACCCTCCGTCCAAAAACCTAAAGTAACCGACAATAGCTCAGTGGAGTGGAACGCTGACGCCTGATCCTGACCTGTTTGCTGACAACAGGAGCAGAGAGGAAATGCTTGGATGGCTTCAAAAGCGCAGAGAATCATTAAACCTCTTCTGTTTTGAGAGAATTTAGACACCACATCCAGTTTCTCGCATGCAATCTGTGTACTATTAAAAATCCTAAAATGAAAACAGCATTTGATTGGGCTGTTGAAAAAATAGTACAGCTGTCAGACCTTCCAAACAGCTCTATTCTCATGTTTACCTTCAGTATCAAAGTCGATGGTGTGACAGTCTGCTTGGCTGAGGCTCCATGGGCAGTAGAATACGGATCCTCCCTCTGTAACCTGAGCTTGCTTGGTGTTGGCCTTCGGAGCTCCTATCACCACACTCGCACTGCAAAAGAATGACAGAAAGAGAGACAACGTGTCAACATTTACAATCTTACCAAACACGCATTTCTTTATAAAAACCTGTGCTAAAGTTTGTAGCTCTCAGTCTGGCCTCAATTAACTTTTCCAGACCTCCACCTCGACAGCTTTGAACATTATGCGTGAAGGCATTTAACTGCTTAGCAAGCAGTATTCTGACTAACAAGCAAAACATTTTAACAGGTTGCAGCACTGTTTTACATAATCTCCACACAACCAAGGGGAGTGCTACTATGTCATGTGCACATGTGATGCTCACGGACACATTCACTCCACTCGTGCAGTCAGGAGAAGCACTCACATGGTCACACAAGTGTCCCTGTGGGACAGGTTCAATCGGAAAACAGAAAAGCAGACAGGCTAAGTGGAGTCATGATCTTGTTTCTTCAGCTGTGCCACTAAACTTCCACGTCCTGGGAGCTACACTGTACAACTACAAGAAGGGCAGCCGACCACTTCAACATCGAGAGAAAGAATCAGTGACGTGACAGGTGTGTCTTTAAAGATGAAAGAGAAGAAGAAACGTGAGGGATGATACAGTAATGTGGAAAACAGAGACTTAAGCATGGTAAAGTTGGACACAATATCCCTCAGAAGATAATGTGTCTTAAGTGGATGATTTAGCCATTACCTCACTCTCTGGCACTCTCTGGACCCTCTTGACCCGACAAACATCACAGACACAGACAGTCACTGGCATTGATGTGGGTAAAGGAGGCAAGGGACCACTGAGACCAGACGGTGTCTCGGGGGCTTCAGAACAGGAAGAGCACACCCTTTCCTGCTCCAGATCATCCAACAGTGCATGAAGGTTTACATGTTGATTAAACTTCGCGCTCTTGCCTAAAGGGGAGTTAAAGCGTGCAATGTTCAAGGCCTTGTAATCCACGATAATTAATCACACTGAACCTAGAATCTATTACCTCATGACAAAGCGCATGAAAGTTATGGGATGGCTTATGGAAGAAATCTAACAGGAGGGAGCCAGACGAAGTGCGTTGGTGTTCAGGACAAAGTTTTTTCATATCATTTTATCATCTGTGGTTTTGAAAACACATTATAGTGTGTAGAACAAAAAGAAGGTCGCAGAGCGTATGGGTTTAATACCACACCAACACTATGGTCTGAATACCTCCAAAGAGTGCAATGCCAAATGGATCAGAAACGGCTGCTTTGTGTTGAAAGAAAGAAAGAAAAACAAACAAGCTGGAGAGCAAAAAAATTTTACCACATAAACAGACCCAGAAATATGCAAGTAGAGCATCTGAGCTGTGCAATAATCTAAAAATAAGGGGCTGGTCAGGGATTCTCACATTGAGACAGCTGAGGATCTCCCTCTCCCACCGAGGTATGCAAGCAGTGAGTAAATATTTACCACAAGCAGAACACGCAAACTTTACTGGAAGCAGGATTACCTGTGCTGAACAACACGGCCGTACAAGTTTCGGAGGAGACAGAAGAACAGAAACCAATTTATGTTTCTACGGCAAAAAAACTTTTCTGAATAACGGGAATGCGAGCAAATGTATGCAATAATCAAAACAACTGGAGGAACATGTATACACGAACGATGCCAAGGAACCTGGAAGCAGCAGCATCTTCTTTGTTGAATCAGATCTGAAAACAATACAGCCATAGTTGGCTGTGGGAACTTTTCAAAGGGGCGGAAAAAACAGGAAATAACATAACAAGCAGATCATGCTTTAATCAGCCAGTTGGCGGTTGGAGCGAGTTTTCAATTTTCAATACCATACACAGATACACGCAGATGTGCAGACACACAAACCCAGATTGATAACAAACAAAGCATTAAATGAGGAAGGATTATAATTTAATGGGTCTTTATCTGCTGAGGATCAGTCCAGAACTAAACTAGTGTTTATCTGCCCTACACCTTATCTGTTATCTGTGTGCTCAAAAGGTAGAGTTGAGTATCATTAGCATTTGATGAAGCTGTAACAGCAGTCGGCTGAGTGCTGCATTACAAATTCCTTTGTGAAAGGAGGCGGAGTGTATGATGACTCTTGGTATGGGTATGCAAATATAGGCAATCGGTAGGAGGGCTCGCAATCCTCAGCTGTTCAGCTGAAGGACAGACTCGTCGGTTTGTGTCCAAACCACTGGGTCTCTGCCAAGGAGTAACTTGATGCCTACTTCTGATTCTTCTAAAAAAAAAGTCTGAGGATACCCTTCCCAAATAAATGACAAAATAAACTGCTGGCTGTAAATGTGTGTTCTGCCACTGTCAGCTGTAATGACCCAGATCAATATTCTGCTTACCGTCACGCATCACTTCTGGCCGTCAGGAATCCATTTTGAGTGTATTCAGGGTCAAATTTCCTCACCACACGCTTTGGAGTTTTTACTGCCACATTAATTTGGAGTTTAAAAAAACAATACATTTCACTGCATCCCAATGAACTTTGCTGGCTAACGGTTTTGTCTTTACCCGATGACGTGTCATAATTTTTGTGGCGAGGTTTAAACGTAACTGGTCATTAAAACTACCCATTTTAATTTTTTTGGAAACATTTTCTTAATTAAATCTAACCATTTTGCAGCCGCTACGTGGACCACTAGATGGCGGTCTAAGGGCCACCAAGGGGGCCTCAGCCCAGTGGTTGGAGAATAGCTGGGAGACAAAAGGCTGTTTGCTTCTCGGAGGGATTAAAAGATGCATCATCACAAGTCTGATAGGGATTACAGCTGACAAAGCTCAGGATGTTTTGACTACTGGATAATTAAACCATTCTTCACAAGCTCATTTGTCAGTTTCATGTTTCTATAGACGGATATCTAACCCATTTCACCAGAGAGCGACTTGAGCGATAGCATAGTGGGGGGGTAGGAGGATGTTAAGCATTGGCAGCTTCATCATGTCCTGTACAGTCTACCCCACCAGCTGCCATACAGCAGCCACTAATGAAGCATTAATTAAACTACTGTAAGGGAATCGGGTTGCAAGTAAGGAATTCGTAAACAACAGCTTTACTGTGACTGAGAACTGGGTTTATCTCATTTGAAGCTCAAGCAATCAGTGCACATTCTATAAAGAAATCCCTCCCCACACCAAAATTGCCAGACTGTAACCACCATTTTATGTGGGGTTGAGAGATTAGGGGTGATGCAAAGTGCTGGAACTTGCTGATGTGACACTTTCTTGCATGGCCATGGCTAATACAGTTTATGATGAGGTTACAGAAGGAGGTTGTCAGAGGGCACATTCCTCAGTTACCCCCCACCCCATCAGCCCCATTCCACATTTAATTGTCTTCCACCCAGCTGCAAAAGCTGATGTCACTTGAACACTATTATAACCGCTTTAAGCTAGAAAGAGGGGGAGGACAAATCGCGTATGTTAAGCCTGCCAGTGCCGGCTGCAGTCACCACCTGCAGTCATAAACACGGCTCAACGAACGCTGTGGCACAGACAAAGGAGTTATGTCCTTCAAACCACAGAGCTATCAACAAGTGCTTAAATGCTAGAGTGGCTGCATATCAGGAGAGAAACTCAGATGCAGCGTCCTGATCTGAGCCAGAGGCAGATCTTGACCTTCACTGCTCTCGCTCCCTAGAACGGGAGGCAGAATACAACACACATCTATAAAGAATCCCTTCACCCACATAATGTATTGATAACTGGATCAATGGGAGTAGACAGTTAGTTGAAACGCTGAACAAATTAATGAATAAGTGCATGATGTCATCTTGCTGCAATATTGACTTTTTCAAAGCACGCGTGGGCACTTGGAGTGAGATCAGCTGAGTGACAGAAATGAGAAGGACAAGTAGTGTGTGATGACTTATTCTTGACCTTATGGAGCCACGCGAATATCCTCACGTCCTCTCAGAACCAAGGCCAGACAGAAGCTGTTTGAGTCCTTATGTCTGCCATATGGAAGAGCGTCTATACACACACACACACACACACGATTATGAGAGGAGCAGTGCCTGCTGGGATGGCGTGTGCCGACTACAGAGAGTCTACTGTGCTGTGCTGAAGCCACTTTAGTTGTCATAACGGTCAGATGGTAAAGTAAGATCAAGATAAAGGATATGTATGTTGCTTACAGGCCTGGAGCCAATCTTTTATGACAACCTATAGACATTTCCACACTTCATTGAGATCTGACCCCGCACCGACCAGTATGAATCCGATGAACAGTCCAGTCTGTCGAGGATCTGATTCTGCCATCACCGCAAAACCATTTCCCTGTTATCCACAGAAGCATGAAAGTTTGGCCAAATTTTTTTTTCATGTGACACAGGAGCAATGTAAATGTTATAGTTTAGACGTTAATGATTTTACGCTACTCTGCAGTCACTAAAGCTGATTTAGCGATTGCTGCTTTTACTTCCCAGTTTTCAGCCGGCAGCTGTCTGTATTATACCATCCTGATGGCTGCTTTTACAGTTTATGTGTGAAAACCAGCAGCTCCTCTATCTAAACCACAAACCATGCAACAATAACAAAAAAAGCATTTCACGTTCGGCAAGTGAGAAATTTGAAACCTCCTGTCACCCTTAAAAACTATCAAAATTACTTGAGGTCGAGCAACCACATTTTCTCATACCATACTGTTTTCCCACCAATAAATGCAACCCCCCCCACCCCCCCTTTCACAGTCCAGCCGCTCTAAAATCCTTTAACTACTGGTGGTTCACACCTCTCCACAATGCCCACGTCAGGGGGTCCAGTCCTCTCACCTCAATATAGAGGGGCTGTTGTATTAAATGTGATGATGGGAGGGGGGGGTGGGTGAAGCAGCTGTTGAAACACTTTGTCCATGCACCCCCACATGCATACATACATACAAAATGTACATCCAGAGACAGTAATGGCCAGAGGTTACGTCACATTTCCATTCCAAAACTCAGATGCTAATTTGAATTCCAGCCAGTTGAATTTTTATATTGGCACAAGCAGATGATGGCGTCTTATGGCTATATTAAGGATAGTCTTTATAAAGTCCCTATTCATGTGAGTCATTTAGTGGTCTGGGGTTAAAATAAACCAGGCCCCCCGGCAGTCAGAGATTAAATCTAGCAAAGTATGAGTCAGGACGACCCTGACCAATGGTTAACGCCATTCCAAAGTAGACATGACGTCCTCCGGGCATTCCCAACTTAATGTAGCAGACGGGACAGCGAGGTCCACGGGCCCTTTAAACACATCATCACCCTCCACACTGACATCTTTTTCCAGAGAAACACACACACACAGGCTCATTATTTAAACCCCCCTTTACCTACAGACCAGTCAACGCTAAACAGGCACTTTATGTTTGAGACAGACCGCAGTGCAGCCAAGCTAAGTTTGTCCCAACTGACCTTAGCAGACACGAATGCTATCAACTGACTGGCCTATTTATCACAAGTGTGTACAAAGTTGGACAACAGAAAATGAAGTTACTTTTTTTGAGATGACCAATAAATTAAGAAAGAAATGAATCAATGAAAATTACTTAAATAGAAAACAGAAAACCATTTCTGCTGTTAGACAAAGGACCTTATTGTCTGCATGCAACGACGAGAACCTGGATGAAGAAAAGCTTGGCAACACAAATATACAAGCTGTGCTCCTGCAGCTCTGACACTTTCTGGTTTCATTTCAAAACAAGTCCATATAAAAGGACACCAATGAAAACAATCGCACAAATGAGAGTGATCATATATGGAGAGGGACCACTGTGAGAAAACATTGCAGCTTTAGTGGCCAAAAGAGACCTCAGTCCAATGTCAACATTAGTTCAACTCTAATCCGGTTTGAGAGGGTAAACTCGAGTAGAGGGACCTAAATGAACGGGCTGACCCCGGCATGTGTTGGTCATTGCCAAACAATTTGAGAGATAGTGCACATCTCCGACACGTCACAAACAGGGACTGGAACATATTTATATCTCTATCAGAAGGTCATCCATCATTGGACATAGTTTCTTAATGGCACTATAATCTCACTCGGAGCAGTTCAAGTCCAAAATCAAGTGGTTATAAATGTATGCTTCCTCAAAAGTACAACATTCAACAGGCACCAGAACTTGTCTCGTTCTTTCATACACTCCAGGCCAGATCTGTTATTATTTGCAGCCTCTTGACCCTTTGACCACTATCTTCAGTGGGATCCACTCCCTGATCCCTGCCTGGCACCGGCGAAAATAAAAGAGGAGGCAGTGTTGTTTGATTATTACGTTATTTCCCATGATGATGAGGAGGGTGTGCGTGGAACTGACGCACAAGCATGTGGGTTGACCATCATGAAAATAACATACACACTCAACAGGGGACCATATATCCTGTGTGCATCGGACAGGATCCTTCATGCACAGTTCACGGAGCCTATCCTCAGGCGTTGTTCCATGGCGGGCTGTCTGCCAGTCTCCAAACTTAATTTTATTACTCCAGGCCTAAGGGCATGACAGACCCGCGTGTATATAAACTTGTTGTCAAGGATGAGAGTCCAACTGGGAGAAGTAAGCCTTTGTGTTCGCAGGCCTGTCAGGGGCATTTATGGATGGTCGAATTATCTTCTTCCCTCTTCTCTGCATCTGCCATTCGTCTAATTTTGCTCATGTATCCGCTTTAGTCCAACCAGTGATGAACAAAAGTTAGATTTTTTGGGTTCGGTTTTGGTAAACCGGAGCCAGCAGCTCATTCTGACAAGAAGTAACTCTCTGTGCAACCCTCAACTGACCTCACCCCTGGATTCCAGCTACTCCCCCGCTCCCACCATGTCAGCGTGGGCGATGATGATGTGATGGCAAAAACAAGAGATAACAGAAACTCAGTTCATGATTTTCCTGACATCTCCTGATATGCGTCCACTTCTAAGAAACTGTGATTGAAAAGTGGCAGATACGAGTGGTTTCCAGATAAAGCGATGAGTCATGATCTTAAATCTGCTCTCGCGTAATTTGTTTTGTTTGATGTTTGACTTCTGAATACATATCATCCACAGGACAATTACTGGGCACTGAGTTGTAGGAGGCTACATTTAAACATTATTCCTGTTCTGCAGGAGCATTGTCTCATATTGATCCTCCATGAGCAATGCATCCCAACTGTAGAAAAGTTCAGGTGAAGTCATCATTAAGATGACGTATGATGCCGTCTCATACTTAGTGAGTCGTGGAGAGATGATGGGGAGAGCGGCTAGACGGTGGGGGGATGGATGAATTTAAAAGCCTTGCTGCAGAATGACATCAGCATGGAAGGAAGTAAGGAGGGGGAGGCTGGAGAGAGAAGAGGGGTTCATGCATTCAAGCTTCACGTCCTAAATCATACCGCTCTCCTGAAGTCGCTTCATCCCAGGCAGAGGGATGAAGACAGCGTAGGGGAAGAGTGGGGGGATGTCCCCATGTCTGAGAGTCTGACCGTCCAGGGAAGTGGGGAGGAGAAACGGGGAAACCAGAGCTGCTGCTGACGGCCCAGTCGGCACAAAGCCCTTCCTCACATCCCAGCATGCTGGCTGGTTGAACAGTGGGCCGAGACACCTCTGGTGCTGCTCAGCAGACACAGACCCCGCCAGGAAGTCTGACCATGTCTGAGTGAAACCTTGACTGTGGCTGCACAACCTTTTGGTAATGATTATGACGATTCAGTACACCAAAGTGTACTGAATGTATAAGCAACACAGATGCAGAACTGTCAAGCAGGTTTAGTTTTTTTTTTTTTTACTGCATGCCCGTTGATATAACCCCACATGCTCCTCAGACAGTCAACGTGTCCCACACTATTATTTTCTCCTCATACTCCTATTAGACCTAACCACAGGCATGTGTGCATAAATCCCTCAAAGCGACTGATGCCAAAAGGGAAGAATGTGATACAATCACAGCATGCTGGGTGTCACAGGGATCCCATCCCCACTGAGCCAGGAAGCATCACAATCTGCAGCAGCAGTTCAGACCAATAAGACATGATGGCGAAAGGTTGCAGCTAACAGGCTTTTGTTCCCTGGCGTTTAAAGGCTAAGGCAGGTTAAAAGGTCAGAATTAAATGTCATTTTGTAGAGCAATGAGATTAGGCTTCGGAGGAAGTTTTTTTTAAAGAGTTTAGTGCATTCTATTTTCATGATGAATAAATAAATGTGTATATATATATATTTATATTAGCACTGTCTATGATTTAAAGTAGGAGTCCTTTTAAAAAACCAATTCACTCGTGGGTATATTAAATTGAGGTAGGCTGTGCGTCGGAGGCGTGTGCGCTGTGCGTCGGGCATGGATCCTTCCAGAGAACACCGTTTACACACAAAACCCCGATATAAACAGTGTATGGCTTGAATGCCAGAGCCGCCACAACATCATCCCACATTTCCTATTGGAAACTTCTTCTATAACTTGAACAGGGGAGTTGTAGCCTACATTTACAATTCTTGGCAACACATCTCGTCCGCCGTGGAAAGTTTGGACGTCGCGCGCAACATATTTGTGACAAACTGGGTTTCTTGAGGATAGAATTATGAACAACTTTCAGATTGCACCGGGACTCGTTGCTCAGAAGCCCCCTAGTGACTTTCCCCCCCCCCCCCCCCCCATGATAGCAGTACTTCTGTGTAAAATAGCTCACCTGGCAGAATCGGCCAGATAAAAGTCGACCGCATATCCGAAGTAGCTCCCGTTAGGTCCGCTGTACACAGCTGGGTTCTCCACGTCCAAGTTAAACGCCTCGCAGACAGAAACAGAGAGGAACAGCCCGCTGGTACAAAGGAGCGCGCGGGTGAGAAGGGCTACGAGCCCCGGCGTCTTTACGCGAAACCGTTCCAAGCCCATATTTGAGAATAAATGAATCCTCTCAAATTGGTTTTAAATGTCGAAATTGTCCCAGTTTTTGGCGCTTTCGAGTCGGCAGATCAAGCCTGAAAATGGTTGTGGGTTACGACTAAAAGTGCATCCCTGTAACTGTAACAGGCCAGTGTCTCATTAATGCTCCGTCAGCTCCTCTCCGCGTCTTCTCTCCTCAGTCTGCTTCTCCTCTCTCCGGGCCCACGCCTCCTCTGCTCACCTACTCACGAGACACAGAGGAGCAAGGAGTTCCCACACCAGTGACAAAGTTTGGCAGAGGAGGAGCCTGTGATTCCCTAAAAAGAAGAGGACATTTCTCGTCCACTAATCTATCATGTTTACCAATGCGTTGTAAATGTGGTCACTTTTTAGTTCAAAGACTTTTATTTTATTTGATCTGTGACACAAGATTATTAACCAAAAACGACAATGGAGCAAAAGTCCTCCTTTTGATTTTATCTCACAGTTATCTTGAGGTCGTGTGACTGTTGGGGTTACCGTGAGGGTTGGATAGGTGATGGGAAGGTCAACAGAACGTCACATGGCCAACCAACAGATCAGCTGGTTAGAGCTGTGACTTACATGCTACTCTTGTGGATCTTTTTCTTTTACGGTTTACAATAATAAATCAGGGGGGGGGGAACATTTGTGTCCTTCTTCTTTTTTTTTTGGACCAGATCCTTCAATGATTCCATAAACTATATATGAACTGCCACTTCTCCACTGGTCAAATAAACCTCCCAAATATAGGATTCTCATATACTTATTTGTACAACTCCACACTAATTACACCTTTCTCACACAGCTTTGCATCTCAATGTGTGATCCACATGTATTTCTATCTAATTACAGGCACCCTAAATCTGATTTGGGCATATGATGTCCTCTTGTGCACTCGAGTGAGGGGAGTGGGAAGATGTCGTATTCCCGCCTCTGAGTCACACAAGACAGAGGAAAGAGGTAAGCTGCAAAAAAGCAACTGCTCACTGAAATGAGACCTTTAATACACCTATCCTGGTCGGCTAGAATAAGTGACTGTTGGTTTAGCTGATTCACTTAAAACCTCGGGGATTGAACACAGGGGCCAAATTTGGCAGTAAAGCAACATGAACGCTCTGGCAAGTGATGCTCCTATATATATATAACCTGGCTGAAGCTCTCCGACACAGGGAGTGAAGTCTGACCGTAGACTGGTGGGAGAAATCCAAAGTGTCTGTGTGTGTATGTGTGTGGGGGGGCAGTTCTCAGCTGTTGGGGGCACATGATGGTTCAAAGCCTTGATCCTTGAGGGGTCTCTCACTCTGTTTTTAGGTCGCCCGGATGAGTTGTAAACAGTATTCAAGGCGTGGTTGACAGAAAGACAGACTATATGTAGCCACCAATGTTATTTGGAGTCGAAACTTTCCCCCTGAAGTCACGGTTTGTTTTTCAGAATCACCATCAAATGCAAACTCTGAGATGAGAAGATGTTCATGCAATTACACTACTGAAATTCTGAAGTTAATGGAGGTCATCTATAGCAGGGCCGTATATACAGGACTGTCTCAGAAAATTAGAATATTGTGATAAAGTTCTTTATTTTCTGTAATGCAATTAAAAAAACAAAAATGTCATGCATTCTGGATTCATTACAAATCAACTGAAATATTGCAAGCCTTTTATTCTTTTAATATTGCTGATTATGGTTTACAGCTTAAGAAAACTCAAATATCCTATCTCTAAATATTAGAATATCATGAAAAAGTATACTAGTAGGTTATTAAACAAATCACTTGAATCGTCTAATTAACTCGAAACACCTGGAAACACATTTTCAAATGTTTGATTTTGTTTTGCTGTTATAAATCTTTTTTTTAACTTGGTCTGAGGAAATATTCAAATTTTATGAGATAGGATTTTAGAGTTTTCTTAAGCTGTAAGCCATAATCAGCAATATTAAAAGAATAAAAGGCTTGCAATATTTCAGTTGATTTGTAATGAATCCAGAATGCATGACATTTTTGTTTTTTTAATTGCATTACAGAAAATAAAGAACTTTATCACAATATTCTAATTTTCTGAGACAGTCCTGTATATAGAGACAGTGCAGACTAGCCCTTTCTTATTCTTAAGAAATCTGGGTGTCATGTTTGATTCGCAATTGAATTTTGAATCACAGATTTAAAAAATTGTCCAGTCCTGCTTTTTTCAGTTGCGAATCATTACAAAAATTAAACCGATACTGTCACAGTCAGACCTGGAAAAAATCATTCATGCACTCATTTTCTCAAGACTAGACTACTGCAACTCCCTCCTTTCCGGCATTAATCAAAAATCTATCTCCCGCCTCCAACTAGTCCAGAATGCAGCAGCTAGGCTTCTTACTGGTTTTAACAGACGACATCACATTACCCCAGTCCTGGCCTCTCTCCACTGGCTCCCTGTTCGTTTTAGAATTGATTTTAAGATTTTGCTGATCACTTTTAAAGCACGTCTAGGTCTGGCTCCAAGCTACATCATTGAGTTGTTAGCCCCTTATGAGCCAGCACGCAGCCTTAGATCCTCCGGTGGGGCCCTTCTGGCCGTTCCGGAGTCGAGGCTTAAATCAAAGGGTGACCGTGCTTTTGCTGTTAGAGCCCCTCGACTTTGGAATGACCTACCGGAGGGGATAAGGCTCGCAGAATCAGTAACTTCTTTTAAATCACTTCTTAAAATCCATTTTTATAGAGCAGCTTTTGAGTGATCCATTTAATTTTTAATTTTTAATATACTTGTAAATGTAATATTGGTTTCTTGCTGTTCCAATTGTTTGGCTTTGACTCTTTGTGGAGCACTTTGTAAACATTGTTTTTAAAGGTGCTATATAAATAAAGTTATTATTATTATTATTATTATTCCCAGGGCGCCAAATACCAACAATGTGACATGCCCCTTCATGTCAAATACTGATGCATTTTTGTGTAAAGTCAGTAGCAATATTGTATGCTTAATATACATTATGTATGAAAACTATAAATAAATTATGTTTCTTGTTTTCTTTGATATTGTGTTCATGTGCGAGGATGATTTATGGGTAATATGCATGTCTCTCTCTCTCTCTGTTTGGTCATGTAACAAATTGATAAATGGTAGCTTGTCCTTACGTAATATGCTCTCCTTCCTGAGTAACGCATTCACATGGAAAATCCAACACATTGTTGGTACGATAAATATACGCCCAATGGTGTGTGAGTGTGTGTGTGTGTGTGGGTGTGTGTGTGTGTGTGTGGGCATTTCATAACTAGTAAGTAGTGTGCACTTGGGATCATCACTGCCGCGTTGTCATTTCCATACAGAGAGGTCAGCTGAAGGGAGCGAGCAAACCCTTTGGACATAGATAATATGGTATCAGCTCTTAGTCATTATCTTCTTCAGTGTCTTCCTGATTAAACGGCAGCTCCAATGTTATCTATCCACCCACATTTATCTTTTTGACATCGTAAAGGATCAGGATTTGGTGGGAGATAGGAGAAATATTCCTTTCAAGTGTTTTGTCCCCTCTGTCTTCTCTTTCACCCGTCTGTGTATGTGTGTGTGTGTGTGTGTGTGTGTGTGTGTGTGTGTGTGTGTGTGTGTGTGTGTGTGTGTGTGTGTGTGTCATCCAGTAGCAACTTCACCTCCAAGCCAGTGCACACAAGTGTGTGTTCTGTGAAGCATGTTTGTGTGTGTGAAGAAGCCAAAGAGCCTGTTCTGCTTTGGGTGACGCTGTCTGGCTAACTGAACAGTGTTTCCATTTCCCTCCGACTGTGATTTCCGTTGAAAAGAAGGGGGTGTGGTCTTATTCCAATGCCTCTGCTTTGACATCATCATTTGGCCGCTATGGCAACAGATCTGAAGTGCAGCAAAACACTTTTTACAGGACTACGCAGCTGGCCAACTGTTTTAAATATAGACTTGACACATTGGGACTTCTGCAAGGCCAGGCATATACATGTACATGTACATGCACATGCACACGTATACATTTACTTTCTTATTTCATAACTCAGCATGTGCTTTCCGTCAAAATATAAATAGCACAACCAGAAGGCCACGTAGTGCTATCTTCACAGTTATATCAAGATATGTAGGTGTGAGTTCAGTGTGCTCATGCAACTGCTTTTCAGCCATGGCTTCAGTAGCTTCACCCTGCTTTCAGTCTTTATGCTACACTAACCACTTCCTGGCTGCAGTGATTATCTCACTCTCTGCATCTGTAGTTTCAAAACGTATGAATTTTACAATCCATATCATGTAAAGCTATTTTTGTATATAAAATGTGTACGCTGTCCCAATATATAACAAATAATTCAGTATACAAGATTATTTGTTCTTCTTTTATTTGGCTGTTGATAGTATTTTCTGATTAATGAATTGATAAAAAGAGATATCTATATGTGAAAAACTTTGACTCAGGTATTCAGGTATATACATACAGGACTGTCTCAGAAAATTAGAATATTGTGATGAAGTTCTTTATTTTCTGTAATGCAATTAAAAAAACAAAAATGTCATGCATTCTGGATTCATTACAAATCAACTGAAATATTGCAAGCCTTTTATTCTGATTTATTGCTGATTATGGCTTACAGCTTAAGAAAACTCAAATATCCTATCTCTAAATATTAGAATATCATGAAAAAGTATACTAGTAGGGTATTAAACAAATCACTTGAATTGTCTAATTAACTCGAAACACCTGCAAGGGTTTCCTGAGCCTTGACAAACACTCAGCTGTTATAAATCTTTTTTTTACTTGGTCTGAGGAAATATTAAAATTTTATGAGATAGGATTTTAGAGTTTTCTTAAGCTGTAAGCTATAATCAGCAATATTAAAAGAATAAAAGGCTTGCAATATTTCAGTTGATTTGTAATGAATCCAGAATGCATGACATTTTTGTTTTTTTAATTGCATTACAGAAAATAAAGAACTTTATCACAATATTCTAATTTTCTGAGACAGTCCTGTATATATATATATATATACTGTATATATACTTCTTTTTTTAATCTGGTTTTGTCCAATGTTCACACCCCAGGAAGTAGATTTTCTACACACTGCAGTTGGATTAGTTGCAGAAAATACTGGAGGAAGAATGGTAATGGCGAAAAGAGGGACCATAGATCTCTTGGCTTGGACAGACGACGAGATTGAACTGTTGCTCAGAGTCATATGATCGGGGCGTGACGAATCACAGAAGGACACGTTGGGACTGTTAAGACCCATGCAGTCAAGGAGTGAACGCGGGTGTCGTCCACACTAGGACATAACCCCGCGGTTTTCATGCGTATCCATCCTTGGGAGTGTTTCCAAACTTATCCGTTTCCAGTGCTAGGACTAAAACTAGGACTAGTCGTGTGTACGCTCAGTGTAAACATAGCAAAAGATATGCGTTTTAAAATGGAAACATAGTCTAAGTCTAAGGTGCGGTCATTCAGCAAACTATCACTGCATCTATCTGCCCTTTTCAAATGATCTGTATTCCCCGAGGCACCAACCCCCAGCATGTTATTTCTCTTTGTAGCACAAACAGTGAGCTGACGCCAATGGGCTCCACAGGAGCCGGGTGGAGTGGCCCCCTGATGGCTGCCGTTAGGCAACTGTGAGTGTTTTAAGTCTCAGAATAAACACAATTTTACCACTCGGGAACAGACGGCAAATAAAAGGCCACAACAGGCAACTTGATCCTAGTTTGTATACACACACACAAGTCAACAGTAAGAACAATGAGAGAAGGCGCCTTTAACTTGTGTTTGTCCCTTTAAGCCTTTCGGATGTATTGGATTTGGGACTCACTTTGCTATGGATCAAATGTCTTGTTGAGCAAGAACATTTAAGGTAAAGATGGAAAATGTGGTTTCTGAACATGGGGCTATACTGTGTCACCTCCCATGTATAGTAGTAGTCTTTGAGAAGAACGGGCTACTGTGGTTTGGATTCAAACCAGCTCTAGATCTAAACAGTAAGCCGGAAACCTGCCATGAAATGTCTTTTCAAACCTAGAGCGAACTTTTCTTTCCTCCTCCTCCTCGTCCCCCTCTCCGTTTCCCCGTAATCGTATAAAACACAGCGATACACATCTTACAGGCAGGAAATTCCTCCAATGTAAAAGCCTGCCCGGGCTTCCTGTTTCAGCTAGTGCCTACTCTTTGCCCCTCGGTTACGCGCACACATAAACACACACCATGTTCCTATCGGCTGTGCTTTCCCCTCAGCTCTGTAACATTCCCCATGTACAAGGAGGAAAGGGTGTTGAGGTGTTGCTGATCACTGCAGCCAGTCTGAGGCATTGCATACCGGATGACAGATTTTGTCATGAAGGGGTGGAAGTCCTGAGCAAGTCCTGTTGCTACATTCACTGTCCACTGTTTTCAACACAAGTTCTTAGCAACATAGTAGCTGAGTGAATCATATGATTGTTTTAGACCGATAAATCATCCCGTAGGCTCCTTACAAGGCAAAGTGAACCCGCCCTTCTGCATTATGATTTCCTCGTGTCAGCATTAACTGTCAATCCAGGCGTTTGTGGGGAGCAAGATGATCCAAACAGTGTCCAATATTTAGTTGCCTTGTTAAAACAGCCACAAAAACGCCTAAAAATGAGCTGTTGTATTTGTATATACATCTGCTAATCAGTCAAAGGGTGCAGAGCAGTAAAGCAGCAGCCTGCAAGCTGCTGGGAGGCGCTACTGGCTCCGGCAGACTCGCTCTACACTGCAACACACACACACACACAAGTGTCCCCTGTCCCGCCCGCAATTACAGCCAGCACTCGGCTTCATGCAGTGTTTAGTCTCTGTTCAACCTCACTGGACTTGTTTGCTTGAAAACACAACTCCTTACGAGGCGGCATAAAATACTTGACATGCTTTAATGGGAGGTCACTGAGGCAGAGTGGCCCAACTGACGAGCCAAGACAAGATGCAATCACTCGGCTGCAAAAAAAGAAGAAGAAGCAAACTGGGCTTAAAAGAAAATTCTATTGAACACCAGAATCAACAGTGAAAAATACAACTGTTAACAGTCCGAGTTGAATCGCAGCAGGCAATATGTGCAGGTTATTATAACGAAAGTAAAGAGTAAAAGAAATCTCAGGGGGTACGATTCCTAAACCAGGTCAAAACTGGGTTTTATTTGGATGGCCTATTTGTTTCTCAGAGTAATGGTGTGCCCCCCTGTGACCTCCTCCTGTCTGTGTTTTGCTGTTGGGGTGGGCGTGCCGCGGGGCAGCCGCCGTGCCGTGCCGGAGTGAAGGAATGTGGCTGTAAAATGTGTATCTGGGGGTACAGCAGGAGTGGGCAGTGAATCAATGTGATCACAGGAGAGCCTCTGGGTATTGTTTCACACGCAAATAAACACACACGTTTAACCATTCATACATTCCCTCCAATTTGCTGCCATTGCTTTCCCACACCCACTCGCTGGGCCACATGTTTGACACAATGCATATGGAAACATTCGCCCGACTTCCCATGACAGAAACAAACTGCACTTCAAGTGAAAATAGATAAATATAGATACTGCTTCATAGACGTAAACATAAATGTTTTCTTTATTTTTTACAGCCTCATGTTATTGTTACAAAAACGACATGACAGAGCATCAACCGCTGCTGCTTTAAGCACATAGATAGATAGATAGATAGATACATACAAATGTGTATTAGATGTCTGATTGAAGAGGGCAGAGCATCCTAGAAAAGCCCTCCGGCTTCTCCTCTTGTGTTGTGACTTGAGACATCTCATGATAATGGCCGGTTGATGGCACCGGTATAGACACAATACGGTGACTTTCAACACTTCATCAGCTGAATGAGCGACATGCACTTCCTCCACTGAGGGAGACATTTCTGGATGATAGAACAACTGAGGCAGAAACCATACGGTCTCCTCTACGTGTGTAAAATAAGACAGGTTGACAAAATGCACCATTTGCTATCATCATGTATCATCTCCGCCGACGGGTGGAACGCATTACGATAGTTTCCTGAATGTTTCTGGTTCAAATGTTGAAGTTCCTTCCTGTGGTGGAGGTTCTCATTTATCACTTTGATTTATTTTGTTCAGTCAAGCAGTGCAGGATCCCTCAACACAGCATGCCAAATGCTCAGACGTCTTCACTGTTTACTATTTATATTTAGAGTGTCTGTTAGGCTGTTCACAGCCGTACCGACTGTTACCATCAGCATGCTCATGTACCACAACGACAATGCTAACATGTTTAGCATGCTCAAGATCTTAGCTTAGCGTGTAAGAATGCAACTAGTTGCTCATTTTAATTGCCACTAACACAAAGTAGTGAGAATGAGTGTGTTCTTTTTTTGTTATGCAGGTTTGCGGTCATCAACCAAAGTTATATACATTTTCCTATTTTGACGTGATGCCTTAATGGCGCAAAATGAAAAGTGAAGAAATCACCAAAGTGGTTTGAATTCATCCTGAAGGGGCATTAATGTCTGTACAAAATGTTATGACAATTCATCCAATAGTCGGAATATTTGACTCAAAACCTAAAATGTCAACAAGGTAATGATGCAAGAGAAAAGGGGGATTAAAGGAAACATCAGGTGCTGGCTGAAGCAGCTAGAGACCATCTTCGGAACACCCAAGCCTCAACACTAAATCTGGCCAGGGTTGTAAAGAGGGGGGGCAATGGCTCCTTCCCTACTTTCCACCCCCTACTTGCCCTTGCTTGGACCACACACATCTTCAAACTCGACCATCATTTTGATCTCAACTGCACACCTGTTACGTTTTCTGAATGCATCTTGCACGGTTGCGACGCCATCGCAGTGACAAAATCTGTCCACAGACATATGAACACCTGACAAAGTACCCAAAAACGCTTCTTTGGTAGTTCCGGCTACAGGAGCCAGTTGTCGTCTAGTCTACAGGACCACATTTTGCCATGATGAGTCACACAGACTCACAAGGTAAAAACAATGCCAGCGTCTCTGTCGCAGCTGGTAATTAGGATTCATCCCCTGAGGACCATGAATTTCAGTCTGAATTGAATCAGTGAACTGACCATTAGTCTAACTTTGCCATCCCTCGAGTCGTGCCACTAGCACGGCTAAAAATATGAAAATGAATTGAACAATTTGTGGTCTGGTGACTCACACTTGTGTGTCCTGTGAAAAGCTGATGACTAACACAGGGAGTCTTCATCTGTGTCACATTTTATAAACATTAAAAAACAATGTCTGAGATGGTGAGTCACAATGCCCGTTAGAATGTGACACCTACCCCCCTGACTCCCGTTAATCTGTGCTGCTCCTCCTTATAAGTCAATGTTGATGTTAATGCTGTCCAGACCACCGAGGTGTCATGCACACTTGCATAGCCTTATAAGTCGTCAGAGGTTTATGATCAGTGCATTAGTCAGATCAGCCGGTGTGAACTAACATGCGGAGGGTATCCTGACATCTTGCTAATGTAGAAGTCGTGGCCAGGTCACATACCGTGTTGGTCTGGAGAAGTTTCTCATACCCCTCCCTTATATGAGCAATGGTCCCAGCAAGGCAGAGCATGAGGGCTTCTGGGAAATGATTGGCATGGTCGGTTTGACATTAATGAAGGCGTCCGAGAAGACTTGGCACAAAGCATGTCCTCTGCCTGGATAAGGTTACATCCCAAACAAACCAAAAGCATGCACACAAGCAAACAGTGTGGAGGGGAAGTGTCTTCTCTAATGAAAGGGTGCGAGGTCAGCGGTATTATTATGGTCCAACTGCAGGTTTTTCCTCCGCTTGAAATCGGACACATCCCAGGTTTGTGTGTGAAAACATCAGAAAAGGATCTCCACCAAATCTCCACCTGTTCTACACATTTATTTGTTCAATAATATGACCAGAGACTGCAAGCAGATGTCGATAGCAGCAGCAGATTATATGACATGAACATTTAGTTCGAAATCATCATCGAAATTCAAAGAATAGGCAGTATTGAGGGGGAAAAATCCAGTCAGGTATTTTTATTGCTCCTGCATCTAGGTCTAGTACGTCTCCATGGAAAATCTTTTTAGTGGGCCTTTTTGCTTTTGGGACAGTCGTTAATAGTTGTACGACTACTCGCCTGGCTGTAAGGAATTTATAGCTCAAACAGACTGCAGTGGACTAAAAATAGCGCTTGATTTTTATTTTACACAGCAAAGGTTGATTTATCCAAACCCACATCCCCCAAGCACAGAACCGGGTTCTATTCAGCCCTGCTTAACCCTCATGTTGTGAATAGGACATGTATTGGCCGCTCTTGGCATGTTTTATCTGGGAACATATGATGCATTATTAGAAAAGAGCCATGCTGCCACAGCCGAGCGCCGAGCACAAACAATCCCAACTCTTCCTGTGTTTGTCTTGAGGAATGTTGTGTTTTGGTACTGCTGATGAATTGCCAGCTCTTCAAAGGAAAAGAAACTCATTTTGCAGCTTATTTCCCGTCGCATGTTGTTCAGGCAAAATATGTTATCGTCTCCAATTACGATCGCTCTCATTGAGGCCACAATTCATGCTGCATCATTTCTGTCGTTTTAAAACACAGCAATCGCCCCCACTTTACTTTAATCTGGTGTTTACATAATAGTGCTGTAATTATACAATTATGCATTATGGTTATAGCACAACAAAACACATTTTTCTGACCACAAATAACTGGCGATGTAATATGACACAGCTCAGGGCTAAGCAAAGGACCACCTACCTACCGGAGCAGAACCGGTGTCTTCCCTGGGGGAAACATGATATTTTCAATAAAAGAGATTTAGCTCCTCTCTTTGCTCCTCTCACTGAAAACATTTTTTTAAATAGTGGAACACCCAGGAGGAAAACAACAGGAAAACAGGAGGATGATGGCAAAGCTATCGTCCTTGATGAACCACACGTCCCTCCTTTCCGCTGCTATCAGACTGCACAACAAAATGCAGTATAACACTAAGAACACTTAAAAACTTTGATGACTTTATCCTGGACATTTTAATCTGTTAACAATACACTTCAATCATTACCTTGTATTTATATATTTTGTATTCCTCTGTATATTTAATATTGTATTTTGTAATTTGTATTTTATTTTTATTTCTGCTCTTGCCAGATCATAGCAGTGGGTGCTGCTGTGATCCTGCAATTTCCCCACTGTGGGACTAATAAAGGAATATCTTATCTTATCTCTTATCTTAAATGTCCATGACAATTTAAGTGAGACAATAAAGTTCAGCTCAGACAGATCTTTGCTGTATCTTCCCCTCCACATTTGTATCATTCAAAGCATCACTACATTACAAGCTGTTCGAAATGTAACTCAAATGAAATATCACCATTTTGTTTCCACCTTCTAAGACTCATTCAGGAAGTGATGTGCCTGCTGTGAAAGCTGATTCATCTCTTCCACCTGGAGACTAAATGTCTCACTATGAATAGAATTGACCGTTCATGGTAATGCCTTTCTCACACAAGGACTTCTGAGCGTCAACACCAACACCTAATGGTTGTGCTGAGATGCTGATTCATTCTCCCTAATGAATTCCATTGGGAGAGACTGTGCTGCAGATGCCTTGTGACTCAAAATCTCTTCCAACTGTGATTCTAAATAAGGCAGTGTACTTCTCAGTAGCACTCCCGACTCACGAGCACTCACTGTCCCTGCGTATGACCCGACATGCAGTTCTAGATGACTGAAGTGGAGCCTCTGTTCATACCCGGGCGATGTCTCACATGACCGGCTCGGAGCGAAGAGAGGGAAGAAAGTATAACATGTGATGGTTTATTTAAAAATGGAAAGGGGGGCGGGGGAGGAAATAAGAGGAGACGAAACAAGTAGAAAATGTGATTGTTCATGTGAAAATTAGAAGAGAGGAGATGAAAGGAGAGGAAAGAAGAGAAGGGAAGTACAGAGGAGGCTTGAAGGAGATCAAAAGTCTTGGTTTTCTTAAGAAAATATCTGATTCATAAAATTCTGACAATGAATCATCTGATGTCCCAATGCCCCAAATTACTCAAGTACTCCAGTTCTTTCCCCTTCTTTTCCCATTTCATATTTCTTTTAAACAGTATTACACCATACTCAACTTTTCCCATGTTCTCTATCCCTGTGTATCTTCTAACACGCTGCCAGCTGCCTTTCAATATGCTGTCAGTCGTGAGTTCAAAGCTGAAGCTGGGTGGTTATCTGTGTGTGTGAATGTGGTTGTGGTTTGGTCGATTTATCCCTTAAGCCAAATCAACAAGATGTCAAGAAAAATAGTATTTTCTCACATTTACAGCGGGCTCAGTTAAAAATGAAGTTATCTCAGTTCAGTGCTTTGCTGGCTTCCTCCTTATCAGTCAGAGTGTTCATTTTTTTGAGTGGATGAAGAAACTTTGGATACTAATAGGGAGTGAACGCTCCCTTCTCGGGTAGCCTCTGAGGGCAAATAACGGTTAAAAGTGTGTTATCTACGCAATTCTTTCTTTTCGCTTGCTTAACTTACCCCTCCCAACCTCCTCTCTTGCGTCACTCCTCCAGTGGTTCCCTCTGGAGCTGTGCCGTGAAAGGCTCACTCCTCATGCGCCATGTGTCTGGTTTCTATTAGTGATTTGGCACAGCCCTCTGCGTGCGTTCTGCCTAGGTACGGGAGCAGAAATTTCCCTTTTGCAACATGGCCCCCATGCCTCAGTTTGTCTTTCTCACTTTGACTTCCACACATGTGCACATACAGTTTATATAATATACCAATCCATTGTCACGTCCCTGAAACCAGGGGACATGAAGACAACCTGGAACACTTTAATCTCCCAGTAAACACGGTTGTGTTATACATTCGTTTCCATGGGTAACAAGGAGCAGGGAACTCCCTGATGAGCTGCTTTCATGGGCGCGTCCACTTTCTTTGGACGGACCCACCGTAGCTTATCAGGATCTGGTCAGACCTGAGCCACTGAGGAGTACGGAATAAATACCTTGTTGTCTTGTAATACCCCCCCATGTGATGTGAACGATAATGACCTCTGTATGGTGGGAGGATCAGAGAAAATGTTGGAGGAGCCTGTGAGAAGTAAGCGTTGAGAAGAATTATAATTCAGAAATATTTAGATGGATCTTATGAGAATGAAATCCACGTGGGTGGATCCGGAAACATTGCCTTGCATTTATTTTCTGCCCATTTACAAGCAAATTCCATATGATACATTACTGCTGACCATTTTTAAAGCATACTATACACTCTTAGATTGATATACTTTTCATATTGGCAGCTTCAGTTCAAACGAAATATCAGTTATCAAAAGGGTGGATTAATCTCGAATATCTTTGGACATAAAGGTGTGTCTTCCCATAATCACAATCTTTTTAGAACAATATTTCCTCTTTGGGTTTCCCCGCACAGACAGCGTTTCCTCGTTGAGCCACAGTGGTGAGACAATAACAGAAAGAGGAAATTTAGTGCTTAAAAAAGGAGCTCACTTGATTTTTCTAACCCAGAGTGCTGAAGCCTCCCATTAGCTTGAGATAAATCACTTGACATGAGGAGGCGGTTTCGGTGTGTAGTATATGAATGCACACAACTGTTGTTTTAAGACAGACTTGGAAAATGGGAACTTTTGATGGGATAAAAAGCGCAAAGCGCCACATATACTGCTTCTAAAGAGGCACTCCTATTTAGTGTTGCACTTCCGTTGTCAGCCCTGCCTATCTGCTCCCAAAAATGGCCTTTCAGGCCTTTGTTATGATGGTGTCTGTGCGACATATAAAGTTCAGGACACAGCCAAAACAAGCTTATCCTCCATCTTCTACAGTGACGTCACCAAATCTTTTTTGAAAAGATTTTCCAACAAGAAGCGCTAAGAGCAAGTGGAGCGCTGGGTGTGGTTATTACATTGGGAACAATTGGGAACAAAAGACAATGAAAATGTTAAATGTGCACAGATCAAGCTCCAACAATCTGGAACCTACCATTCCCATAATCCAACTCATCTCAGCATCTCTCATCGGACCCTCCCTGCCTGAGAAACACCAACATCTTGCAAACTTTACGTTCACCGATTGAAATGTAGGCTTTCCCTTGGAAATGTGACGGCTTGAGATAGTCCTGATGACATCCTCAGTGTTATTTCTATCACTTTACTTTATAGAGCTTCTCCAGAGACACAGAGAACTCCACACAGGGGTAAACTGATCATGTGATCATGTGAACAATCTCTGCATTTTCTGATACATGACATTCATCAAAAGTAGTGTTGCTGTCCTTATTTTTCTTGACAACCTCCTGAATCATTGATCAGTAGCCCGACATGCGAAGACAGAGGCAGAGCTTTTCTTTCCCAGGTTCGACTTCACCCTGTCTACACAGTGTGTTGCCGTGCCTGCTACTATAATTGCTTCCATGTCTCTCAGTTGTGGTGCAGGCCATGCTGTTAATGCCAGAGAGAGGTGGAGAGTGAAGGTTTTGGATGAGAACAGCAAAACCCCGCTGGGTGGGGTTATTTACTGGCTGTGGAGGGCCCATTCTCTCAGCTGAGAGGCTCGCACGTTGATGACACAGCTACGGAGGGTAGATCTCTCCGTGTGCGCTCTATGAGTAAGGCTTTCCTTTGCTCATAGCGTGTTATTTCCACAGCAGTCATGTCAGACGTCCTTACGTCTGGAACCGCAACCTCCTACAGGCAATTAAAGTCACCACTCTCTGAGCAAAAAAGCAATGAGGTAAAATCACAGCTGTGAATTGTGAAGGCCCTTTATAAAGTATGATGTTTCCACTTCAAGATACACTTTTGATCCGAAGCTCTGAAAAGGCTTCTTAAGATGATCTTTTCACATGACAGTCTGATAAATCCTCAGCCAGACAGTCAAAGACAGATATTTTGAAACAAACAGAATGAACTCAGTGCCCAGATGATACTATCCAGGTGTTTAGGCGCTCCGCACCCTGGCAGCAGGTAAGGAGGCTGAATTCCACAGGTGCCATCTGGTTCCTCCAACCTCAACCTACCATGGTGTTTCCATCTCTCTGTTTGATAGCAGCAGATTGGAGGTGGAACCAGGAAAAACATGTGAGTCTTTCTTGAGGAGCGAAACGAAAGTGCACTAAAACGACCAACGTCTTTCTCAACCCACATCACATAGAAACTTGAGAAAGACAAGCTGGAACATGTCAGTGGGAACAGCAGCTCACTTTGTTCCCCATTTCTGGGAGCTGGAGAGTTTTCACCACATTACCACTGATCTGAGGACGGCCTTTCTCTGCTGATATTCACCACAAAGAGATGTAACACTCATGATCATCTGTCACTGTTGAATGCATTGGTAAATGTGGTTTGCTCATAAAGGCAGCCTTACCGATACAAGATGCAGATCGTTGTTTTCAGTGTGGGACTGCACTCCAACACATTCAACGTGTGGTTTTCCATGGAGTTACATGCTGTAAGTGTTTCTTGACCGGGCACAGTGACTTCCTGGAGTCTTGTCATTGGTGGGAGGCGGCTGACTCTTTCTGTGGTTGCCTTTTGAACACAGATAAATAACAGAATAACTGAGCAGATAAAACTGATCGATTGCTTCAAAGCTGCCAAACTCGATTCTGTCAGGAAAATATTCTCCAAGAAGATACATTGGGGAAGCCATCTTCCGCAACCTGACAGAGAAAAGAAAAACAAATACTGAAAGGAATAGTTTGACTTTTTGGGAAACACACTTATTGGTTTTCTTGCCTAGATTTGAAGAGAAGACTCTTGTGACTGCAAGGTGAATATGAAGCTAAACATCAGTAGCTGGTTAGCAGCTAACTTGTCTCTGTCCAAAGGATAACTACATTGTGTTAATTTCTGAGGTTCAATGGCGCTGGGAGCTGATATTTTTCAACTTTGAACAGAGTATCGCACAACGGTTTTCCCCAACTTCCAATCATATGCTAAGCTGAGCTAACCGTCTTCTGGCTCTGCATACTTAACAACAGACATGAATGCTATAAATGTTCTCATTAAATCTAAGCAAGAAAGGAAACTACAGAAATACAGAAGCATGTTGTTGTCTTTTAGCTGGTCTACTGTAACTGCAAGTTGAGGATCACGACATGTGAGATCTGCTTTTTATCCATGAAGACACCTGTCACTTATGCTACCCGGGCTTTGTCTGCATTGAGTTAACGAAACCCACCGACCAGCACCTGTAACGCTCTTACACTTCAGTTTCTGTTGGGATAAAACAAACATGATTAAACATGTTAATTGGTTTTCTAGTTGTGGGCACATTCTGTTAACTTTGGAGGGAGCCAGGCTGTTTACCCTGCAGTCTTCATGATGATCTCAGCTGACCCGCTGCTTACATTGTTTTCATTTATAACTGTTTGATGACTGAACTATCCAGATGAAAGACACATATGTCTCGTGACTTTCTCATGCCGACATTTTAAGACTGTGGAGCATTTTTTTCGGTGCTTCTGGTATCTCGACCAAGATCCTGTGGGCTTCTTCACTCTGCAGCTCAGTTTTCCCGCAACCTTCTCCACATGCAGGAGCACCCATGCTGGGTTAGGGCACCCTCATTAGCACAGCATGGGGCTCCAACTTCCCGTGTTGTCTGATTGAGACACACCCTGCACATACAGCGATTTAAAGCCCATCATTGACGACAAGAGTTCCTAAACCTTCGACATTCATAAATCACCTGTCACAATCCTGCAATTATCTTTCTCCTCCCTCCCTTGAAGCTCCACCTTTCTTCCTTTACATGTGATGTGATTCATTGTTTTCCCGTCTTCCTTTACTTTAAGTCCATTAACAACAGATTGCAGCAGGAAAGAGTCATTCGTTTTTAACTTCAGGGAGTTTGTTAAATCATGTTTTAGGTTTGATGCCTTAACTAAGTTATGTGGTTTCCAAAGGTTATCTTTTTGAAGTGTTATAAACATGTGTTTGCCACCAGGCTTTATTTCTACAATAATGTAGAAAAACAAGGGGAAATCCAAATGGCCTTTTGTCAAGGGAAACAGTACCATGCTACCTTCTGGAGTTGGCCTCCAAAATCATGTCCGCCGGGCAGCAATCTCTATGTGCGAGCCATATGTTCATGATGACACACACACGCAGAGAAATTGGAGGATTTCTTGGTCTCATCATGAACACGTGAGTATACTTCCACCACATTAATACAAGACCGTGCCTCACAAGACTCCTCCACGATGACAAAGAAAGAAAAGAATCATCAAGGAAATATATAGAGGAGCAGCTGTTAGTTCAAAAACCCAACAACGGTACTTCTCTGACTCACCGGCTTTTACCCCGTAATCAGAAACAAAACTACGATTGAGGGGGAGAAAACAGACCTTCAGGTGATTTGACAAAGAACGCGTTGATTCACCTGCCAGCTGCAACTGAGGCCGGTCTGTAAGCTGTGATTAGTAAAAGGCTGGGTGACGACCTCCCCTCCCTGGGTGAGTGGCCACACTCTGCAGGAGCCTAATGATGGGGCCTGAACGCAAAGAAAGACCTGCAGGGTCAGAGTCTGATGTCAGCGGGAAACTACAGAGCCCTCTAATCTCGAGTGTGTGTGTGTGTGTGTGTGTGGGTGGTGGTGGGGGGGGGGGGGGGGGCTGGGGTAAATGTTTGAATTAGCCGTAGTAAATGCAGTAAATGTTTGAATTAGCCATAGTGCTCTTCAAAGTATTCACATGCAAGTATTTTGCATTTTACCTTTGGATTTTTCTTCAATGTCATTTTCCAGTAATTATCTGAATGCCAGTCCCGTTTACAAAGATCTCCAAACTGGATAACAAGTTGTCTGTTGGCAAAAACCATCTCACCCCAAGGACCAACATTTGATCACATCATCATCACAGCACATGTCCTTCATCCGCAGATGGAGTTGCTTGGTTAAACTCTCTGCATGCAAACATGTTATTTCATCGGGGGAAGCCTCCCTTAGAGAGAACTGTCTAAATCATTTCCTTTAAAGAGGGAAATCCCTTTGAAAGTGGAACAGTTGGGGAAGGAACCTTTTTGCTAAGGTTGTAAAATATGGGGAATATGCATAGCAGCCATGACATCTGCTCAGAAAGAAGCTTGCATAATATAAGTGCATCCACTTAAATCCCTGAGCAGACGAACACCAAATATTTTCAGGCAAAGATTTTATCAGGCCAGGAACAAAAGAGTAATTGCATATAATTCAAGCCTTTGTGCTCACTCCAAACAATGACTTCTCAGAGCTTTAACCTCAAGGAAAGTGATGGCCTGTGGGAAAAAGTGCCACAGGGGGGAATGAGGCAGAACGCTACATATTCTAATCATTAACCATCCTAGTTGCTCTCCAGTTCACGTTACTTAGGCAAGAATTCATGGCATTTTTAACTCCTCGTCTCTTTCTTTCTCGCTCTCTCTCTCTCTCTTTCCTGGAGTTTAATCTCTGGGAGGGTGTTTTGGGTTTCTATTGAAATATTTTATCAGCTCCCAGTATGCTGTCCGACACGGGAGTCAAGCAAATCTGTACCAAGATCACAATGGAGTCCTCTGATGTTTTTTCTGGAATGCCTCATCAGTCTCAGTTAACTCTTGAAAATCCAGACGAATGAAGATCCCCGGTAACAAGATTTATTTGTGATTCCCTTGAGGGGTCAATGGGAAAGCCATCGCATCTCACGGAAGTGCTGAACCATAACGTCTTCTCTGGGAGCAGCTGGGACTGTCTGGTCATTAAAGCAAGAAGAAGGAGATCAAATTGACATGCAGCAGTGTTATGACCCTCTAACTCTGCCCTCTTGCTGCCGCATAATCTCCCCTCTTTTCCAGTAGACACAGCTCAGGTGACTCCGCATGCCAGCACTGATATCATCTGGATCCTGCAGAGACAATAAAAGTAAAGTTGTCTTTAGAAACAGGGAAATATTTTTCCTTCTGTTGTCTTTATTTCACGGCCGGTTTGCTTGTTAGTGATGTATCTGAAACATAAACTAAAAAACGACCCAGAAGGAAGGAAGAACAGAGTAAACAGAAACCAATTTGGCATTCCAGAGTGTAAGAGAGCTTAACCTCACGTTCATTTGGTCAAACTCGTTTGTTTTCTGTAACTGATTGCTAACATCAGCTCACAGACACAGAGCAGATCTTTAAAAATCCAAACTATGAATGACCTCGCTTTACTTTGTTTAGTTCACAAGTCAAAGGGATATTGCTCCGTGTCCAGGCGAAGCACTTCACTGATACTTTCAGTCGCTCAGAGGAGATTCTCTTTCCATTAAAACCCTTGAGAGAGGCTGTAAATAATCTTCTGAAGTCATCCTTGATGTGTAATTAATTTTCAGCAGGAGTTTCCTTGTGATGAAGCGCTGCAGTGTTATGACAAGTCAAGTCCATCACCTGTTGGACTCATGCTACGCCTGTTTTCCCAGCAGTAACCCGAGATCACTCTATAACTGGGACTATGTTAAATAAATGACTCAATCGATAAATCAATGAAATAATAAAGAAATACATGTAGAACTAAACGTATCAATTTTCAAATAAATGACTAGGTTAAGTTTTTGTTCATTTTCAACAGTTGTATTATTTATGAATACTTTATTTATTTGTGTGTCCTTAACCTTTATGTTAATGGTGGGGCATGCCTGGAAGGTTACTTAAGAACTATTGGTTCATTTATTTGTTCACACATAAATTTACATATTTCTCATTCCCCTTTACTATGGCCTTGATGAAATACAATATATAAATAAAAGCATGAATAAATTATTAGATAAATAAAGTGATGAATACATAGATAAATAAATAAAAACAGAAAATAAGTGTAAATATATTATTTAATATATTATGTTCATATATTTGTCTATTTATTATTAATTTATGTACAGATTAACCTGCACATTGATTTGATGAACAAGGCTTTTGGTCTATATTTATCTCTTTTAGTCCTCAGTAGAGACCCGGTACTGATACCCAGCAGACATTGGCACCAATTAGACAGCGTACACAAATTAGTAATTGTGTATGATAAAATGACCTTACCTTTCGAAGACAGCAAAGATTATTTATGTATTTTAATGGCAGTTAGGATCTAATATGTGATCCGATAATTTTTTGTTTAGTTGACCAGTTTAATCCAAGCAAAGATGGAACATTTTCCTTTAAAATCAGATCTTTCAAAAACAGTTATGTGGCAAAACACACAACAAGACTAGTATGTGTGGATCCCAAACATGTAGTTACTAAAGAAGGTTGGCAAACAAATCTGTTATATCTCATCACATTAATTACTTGAATGCTAAGCAGTTAGCTGACATACAAGATTCTTTATCAGCCTCAAACTAAACTGCACCTTAAGCGGCACATTTCCTGAGTAGACAAATGGAAAGCGCCCTCCACCCTTCAACATCCCTTCCCACTCCTCTGCTTCTGCATACATGTTTCCATGACAGCAAGGGCGATGAGAGTTTAAAAAAAAGCTGTAGTGCACGCACACGCACACACACACACACACACACACACACACACACACACACACACACACACACACACACACATTTGTATGGAAACTCTTAGTTACAGAGACGACAGGTCAAAGTATTGTTTTTACATGTAGACCAGTGAAGCACGTTGTTACAGGAAATTAGGTCATTTGGATAAAACAATCAAAACACAGGAGTGCTACTGAAAACTAGACTATAAAAGTCAGCAGTGCCCCTGCTGAGTGAATATCACTGCACAGTGTTGCCCAAGTAAGAGAGAGCAACAAAAAAAACCACAAAAGTCCTGTATAGTACATCATGTAGGAATATGGTATTAATTAAGCTTGAGGAGTGACTTCCCAGCCGTGATGGGGGTTTGACATTTGCCACAAGCAATGAGGGAATTTTACATGATTCACTAAATTGTCCATTAGGGAGTAGGACACAAGGACAGGAAGTGATTCCACATCCTTTCCCAGATTTGCACAAACACATACACTTCTTATTCCCACCACATCTGCAACATAAGTCTGACCCCCACAAACATGCTATTGCTCATGTGAGCCAGAGGTGACAGCAGCATCAAGATGAAGAGCAGAACAGAGCTGTAACAGAGTTGTTAGAAAGTGCATTCAGACAATTCACTATTTCAAAGACTTTATTTCTAGAGTCCCTCCAACAGCATTGTTTTGAGCTAAACACTGACGCCGACATGCTGACATGCTCACATCTCAATTTAGAGTGTCAGCATGCTAACATTAACTCATTCAAACTTAAACCAGCTATACATTATTTGAACTAAATCAATGTGAAAGGGGTCACTCATAGTGATGGACCTACAGATAATTACCAGAATCTGCAGCATTTTGTAGCTATCCAACCGGTAACTTCCCTGTCTTGGTTCACTCTCACCGCTCTCATAGCATTGTCTTTGAGCTACTTTCAGCTTTAAACTATTTTTAAACCAACCATACAACACATACTCATCAACAAACTACACACAGATAAAGTTAGAGACTAGTTGGTGAACATAGTGGAGCATTTCTCAACTAAAACTAGATAAAGAGCTGAGCTGGTAAAGACCTACATCAGAGCTAAAAGAGTGTTCATATTGAACAGGTAGACAGAAATGTGACTCTAAACAAATAGTACTGTTGCTCTATAACTGTGTAAATATATGATGTGTAAAAAAGCAACTGTTTGAAAATAGGCTCAGCATATTGTAGAAATAAGCTGAAGTCTTTTTTATCGTTATGATGGTGCTATATACTGTAAAAGCACCAAAGCGCTCACTCCACAGAGAAATGCCTCCAGCAAATGCCTTTGGATGAGTCATCAGGATGCACATAAGGTTGTCATGTCACACTCAGTGAGTCCACGGCTGGAGTGACGCTGACCCACTCGTCCCACATCATGTCGATACGACCAGAACGGTGGAGCAACCGGCCGACATTACCGTCCCTTGAGCCTATGAAAACCTCACACATCTGCATGGAATATTGCAACAAAATAATTGTAATGATATATTATTACCACGAGGGGAACATCGGTGGGTGGCTTTAGCTCAGTGGGGTAAGAGGGCCATCCTGCAACCGCAAGGTTGTGGGTTTGAGCCCCGCTCTCCCCATTAGTTTCAAGTTGAAGTGTCCTTGAGCAAGGCACTGAACCCCCAGTTGCTTCCCGGGCGCATCACTGCATCCCACTGCTCCTTAATAACTAAGGATGGGTTAAATGCAGAGAACTAATTTCCCCTTGGGGATTAATAAAAGTGTATATTTATTTATTTTTATCATCATTACTCCAGCTGTTCTTGAATGTGCCACTTATTTCCCATTGACATTAGAATTACTCAGTTGCCAGTTGAGAACTTGAATCAAAATAAGTAATCTATGAAAAACCTCAAACAAGTGAAAACAGTCGACATCCAACATTACTCATCACTTTCAACGATTTAACAGGCAGTTTGTAAAGAATGATTTGTTTCTAGAAATAAAAAGTGTCCTCATGGGGAGGACAGAAAACATGAGGTTTCCCGCTGGCTGTTGTTAAGAGGCTATGTAAGAATATAGATATTTAAACCTCCACCTCGATGAAAGCCGGGCACACAGCCAGTTGCTTAGCTAATGGGATGAATTTTATTACAGGACTGAAGGGAAGCGAGAACATGGAACAGTAAAAAACACACGTGCGGAACAGAAATGCTATTTTTTTTTCAGCAACCTCCACAGTCCATGGAGTTTTTGTGAGGGAACATGGACGTAGCCGGGACATACGTGTCCTTGGGGACCAGAAGGCAGAGCGAGACACACTATATTTCACAAAGCTGTGGACACACAGCTGTTTTTCTGGTTCCTCTTGGAGTCACTCGACTCTGCTGCCATGCTCTGCTTTTGTTCACTTTCCTTTTTCGCCAGTTCTGGAAGTGCCATCTTATACCCAGAGCTTGATGACTTCATAGAAATCTTTTGGTTTGGGCCTCAGTGTCTCAAACCAGGACTGCATTCGATGCGACAGAGTCAACTCTCTCAACAGACAGATGGAAAGCTTTTGCTTTAAAACCGAAGCTTATATCCAACCAATTTATATAAATGAGGGTCAAGTTCATTATAGACACACCTCTCAGTATGAAGCAAAACAATTCAACAGCACGAACAAAAAGATTATAATGATCATTTATGAAAAGAGCTGTTAGGCTGCAGCTATATCTAAAAAATGCCAATTTAGTGATGTCCTTTGGCTTGGGGTAGAGATATAGATGTGCGTGTGAGAGTTGTGTGTGTTTTACCTTAATACATTAGAAGAGAAAAAGAAACAATCTGAGAAAGAAAAATGTATCTAATGTCAAATGCCATAACAAACAAGCTAGTCTATATTAGAAATTAACCAACGATTTTTTGAGCTCATAAGCCAAAAGGTTTGGGAACCAATCCTTTTAAGGTATCCTTACGATACATACCTCCATTGCACTATTATTAAAATGCATCCCTGAAAAGAATATACCATAGTTTATATATTAGAGAATACATACTATTACAGATAATTATGTTTTGCAAATAGGTACCACGTAGACAAGTCAAGGATGATAAATTGTCCTTTTTTCAGAAATGCCCAAAGAGAACATTTTCGCAGCTTTCAGTTATGTGTTGACTTTCACTGCCGTCATTGTTTCTTTCTTCCCGCGTTCAGGATATTCCGATCCTGTCTCCTGAGCACACAGAGTGAACTTTATTTCGGAGGGTCTAGATTGCCCTGTTCAGTTCAGCCAACATGTGAAGAGCATGGCAGCTGACCAGTGAAAATACCATGAGCCGGTTTTATGAATAGTGCCATTTAAAAGGGATTGGCTTCGGTGAAGACCTTATGATGCCATAGCACTGGCGTCACAGAGAGAGAAGGAAAGAGAGAGCATTCTTTCCAGGCACTGGAGCAGCACTTACAGACTGGTAGACTGGAGTGAAGTGGTGTGGCAACTTTCCATTTCACATACGTCACTACATTAAGGTCCAGTTGTTCTCAATGGTTCGGTCCAGTCACAACAGTCAAATTAATGCCCAGATAAAGCTGGTGAATTCACACATCTATCAACACCCAGTCAGATGGCTGTGGGAGCATTCTCTCCTCTGATTGTGATGTGTGTTTTTTTTAATGCACTCTGAGAATATTTCCACAGGCCGAGATGGTCTCCATCGTCAGCCTTGAAGCTATCAGGCCCGGCGGAGTTCTTCCGGCCATTGGATCGGTGAAACAATAGAAAGCAAGAGGCCGGAAAGGTTAAACAGATGATGCATAGTTCCCAGAGTAGTGGACTGCCACAATTGTTCCAGAGGTTGCTAGTTTCTGCATGTTTGTGGTGTGTGTTTCGGTGAGTCTGGGCCTACGCAGACTGTTTGTGCAATGAATAATGGGACATGGTGACGGGCAGTAGGGGAACTTTAGTTAGGACACTTCAAATTAAGAGACAATTTGTACACCAGCAAATTACAGGTTGGGAAACTGTGAGTTGTCCATGTTGAAGCAGCAGTCTTTTTAACATGAGACCAGCTCCAAAAACATTGGATGTTACACTTCCCATAATGCAACATAACAGCATCTTTTGTTAAAGCCTTTTCCGCCTGAACTCCACACTGTTTTCACAAGCTGAGTAATTCTCCTCAGGGCGAGTAAACTGAACTTCATGCACTTCAATATAACAATACCATCGCCCTCTTTAAGATAATATAATTCTTGCAATTACGTAACTGACAATTGTTTGTCCCAGAGCTTATCAGTATTTGGTTTTAAAGCTATTTGAAGGGAAGTATCTGTCAGAGCAGTGAGTCTGCATCCTGCATCCCAGTAGAGAGCTAGCGACTTCCTGCCATTAAAGAGAGAGCAAATATGTTTGCCTTACACGGCCAGTTGTTGGCCCACTCAAAACTGTCAGACAACATAGGCGATTCTGAAAAAGATGTTTTTCACTGCCACTAATTATTCTGATGAATCAAAATCAGCTCATTAAGAGTGGAACACTATAGTGGAAAACTATAGGTTGACTATAGTATAGGTCATAATAGGCTATCACCAATGTTACTGCAATCCTTTGTTGTGGATAACATTTCAGAGTAACAACTGCAGTGAATGAACCCTCTATGTGACACATCTAGATTGCAGGCTGTGATTGGAAGGAGTGCACTGAGTTTTGATGCCACCTAGTGGTCAGAAAATGTACTGCATCCAGCAGACAGTCGGTCATGACCTCCAGTGTCTGAACAAGGATACATTTTCAACACGTAAACCTACGGCCCTGAAGCTGTGAGGCAACAGTATTAGCCAAATAGTAATAAAAAAGATAAAAAAGTAGTAAAAAAGTTATGAAGTTATAAAAAAGTTACAAAAAGTTAAAACGTTATAAAAAAGAAAAAAAGTAATGAAAAATGTTAAAAAGTTAAAAAGTAATGAAAAGTTATAAAAAAGTTACAAAAAGTTAAAACGTTATAAAAAATGTTACAAAGTAATGAAAATGTAATCAAGTATTAAAAATAGGGCTGTCAGCGTTAACGCGTTAATCTATGCGATTAATTTGGCTGCGATTAACGCACTAAAATATTTTAACGCAACTTTGTTTACTTCCGGTGTGCGTTGAAGTTGTTTCACTCCCCTGAGTGTCAAACAGCGGCAGTACGGTTTAACACTGTTTCCGTTTTTAAAACTATGAGTTCTCCGCGAAAATACGGAGCAGAAATCAGTTTAAACTCGTGGATGAATCAGTGGGTTTCCTCCTCGGTGACGCGGCGCGGAAAGAACTCGTCACACGAAACCTTCACCATGATTTGTCAATCGGTTTGTCTGTCAACATTTAGCGAAAAAAACAACCAATGAACACTCAGTAAATCACAAGGACCTCCCCACCTCACAGGTGAGGCTCATTAGCAACCTGTCAGTCAGAGAACCAGAGAACACGGCGTGAGGACAACTGAGCCTCATTGAATAGAGCTGAGATTGTTCTGGAATGTTTGATGTATAACATTTAAACGCCTTTAAAACGTGAATTTACATTTTTTTGTAGAATGGAGAACATGAGTCAGCCTCCAGAGGGTTAACGTGACATTTAAATGTCAGTCAGTTTCCCAAGGCCACTGGTTCTGCTGTGTTCAGTGTTAAAGATGACAGGACCAATGTGTCTCAAATATACTTCTTTTTTTTTACTAATCTGGATGTTTCACTGAAGAAACAATTTATCATCCACGATATTAAATACCTCGCTGGCACTTCATGAAGGAGCCTCTTTGAAAACACAGCTCTGTGGGAAGTTTAGTCTTTAAAAAGAAGAAAAAAATAACTTTTAATCGCGATTAATCGCGATTAATGAATTTCAAAATGTGCGATTAATTAGTTAATTTTTTTTTATTGATTGACAGCCCTAATTAAAAACTGTTAAAAAGTTATAAAAAATGTTAAAAAGTAATGAAAATGTAATCAAGTATTAAAAACCATTCACACTCACATCCATGGGCAATTTAGAGATCAAATATCGTCAAATTGTCTTTGGACTGTGGGAGGGAATCCATGCTGCCAAGGGGAGAACATGCAAACTCCACACAGAAGGAGTTTGAACCCACAGCCCTGTAGCTGTGAGGCAACAGTGCTAGCCACTACACCACCGTGAAGCCCCACCCATCTAACCTAAAAAACTAACCTCCATAGAAAAAAGTTAAATAGTAATAAAAAAGACGAAAAGTAGTAAAAAAGTAATGAAAAGTTATTACAAAGTTACAAATAGTTAAAACGTTATAAAAAAGTTACAAAAAGTTAAAACGTTATAAAAAATGTTAAGTTAAAAAGTAACGAAAATATTAAAAACCATTTTCACTCACATCGGTAGGAAATTTAGAGACCAATTTACCTGAGTATGTCTTTGGACTGTGGGAGCCAACCCAACTGGGATTTGAACCCACGGCCCTGTAGCTGTGAGGTGACAGTACTCGCCTCTACACCACCGTGAAGACACACACATCTAACCTAAAAAACTAACCTCCATATAAAAAAGTAATGAAAAGTTATAAAGAAGTTACAAAAAGTTAAAACGTTATAAAAAAGTTATAAAAAGTTAAAACGTTATAAAAAAGTTATCAAAAATGTTAAAGTTAAAAAGTAACGAAAATGTAATAAAGTATTAAAATCCATTTGCATTGACATCTATGGGAAAGTTAGAGATCAATTAAACTGAGAATGTCTTTGGACTATTAACCTGAGCATGTCTTTTGACTGTGGGAGCCAACCCAACTGGGAATTGAACCCACACCCTGTAGCTGTGAGGTGACAGTGCTAGCCACTACACCACCGTGAAGCACAAATAATATCCATTAAATATAAATATATTCATTTGAGTAATTGATTTAATTAAAAAAAATGTAAATGTAATTTATAGTACAAAAGTAATAAAAAAGTAAAAAAGTAATGAGAGGGAATCCTTGTATACTTCTATATCTTTCATCCCTGTTTCTTATATTTTGCGTTTTTTTTATTTTATTTTTGTGTTGCTGCTACTGTCACGACAAATTTCCCCTTGGGGATTAATAAAGTATCTATCTATCTATCTATCTATCTATGCTGCCAAGGGGAGAACATGCAAACTCCACACAGAAGGAGTTTGAACCCACAGCCCTGTAGCTGTGAGGCAACAGTTCTAGCCACTCCACTACCGTGAAGCCCCACCCATCTAACCTAAAAAACTAACCTCCATAGAAAAAAGTTAAATAGTAATAAAAAAGACGAAAAGTAGTAAAAAAGTAATGAAAAGTTATTAAAAAGTTACAAATAGTTAAAACGTTATAAAAAAGTTACAAAATGTTAAAACGTTATAAAAAAGTTATAAAGTTATAAAAAATGTTAAGTTAAAAAGTAATGAAAATGTAATAAAGTATTTAAAACCATTTTCACTCACATCAGTAGGAAATTTAGAGACCAATTAACCTGAGTATGTCTTTGGACTGTGGGAGCCAACCCAACTGGGAATTGAACCCACGTCCCTCTTGCTGTGAGGTGACAGTACTAGCCACTCCACCACCGTGAAGCCCCTTCCATCTAAGCTGAAAAACCAAACCTCTATATAAAAAAGATAAATAGTAATGAAAAAGATTTTTAAAAAGTAGTAAAAAAGTAATGAAAAGTTATAAAAAGTTACAAATAGTTAAAACGTTATAAAAAAGTTACAAAAAGTTAAAACGTTATGAAAAAGTTATAAAGTTATAAAAATAAAAATAAAGTTAAAAAGTAACGAAAATGTAATAAAGTATTAAAAACCATTTGCACTCACATCTATGGGAAAATTAGAGATCAATTAACCTGAGAATATCTTTGGACTATTTACCTGAGCATGTCTTTGGACTGTGGGAGCCACCCCAACCGGGAATTGAACACACGGCCCTCTTGCTGTGAGGCGAAAGTACTCTCCACTCCACCACCGTGAAGCCACACCCATCTAACCTAAAAAACTAACCTCCATATAAAAAAGTTAAAGAGTAATGAAAAAGATAAAAAGTAGTGAAAAGTTATTAAAAAGTTACAAAAAGTTAAAACGTTATAAAAAGTTAAAACGTTTAAAAAAAGTTATAAAGTTATAAAAAATGTTAAAAAGTTAAAAAGTAACGAAAATGTAATAAAGTATAAAAAACCATTTGCACTCACATCTATGGGAACTTTAGAGATCATTTAACCTGAGCATGTCTTTGGACTGTGGGAGCCACCCCAACCGGGAATTGAACACACGGCCCTCTTGCTGTGAGGCGACAGAACTAGCCACTCCACCACTGTGAAGCCCCACCCATCTAACCTAAAAAACTAACCTCCATATAAAAAAGTTAAATAGCAATGAAAAAGATACAAAGTAGTAAAAAAGTAATGAAAAGTTATAAAAAAGTTACAAAAAGTTAAAACGTTATAAGTTACAAAAAGTTAAAACGTTATGAAAAAGTTATAAAGTTATAAAAAATGTTAAAAAGTACCGAAAATGTAATAAAGTATTAAAAACCATTTTCACTCACATCTATAGGAAATTTAGAGACCAATTAACCTGAGCATGTCTTTGGACTGTGGGAGCCACCCCAACTGGGATTTGAAGTTCCCGGGTCATAGACTCACCCTCAACAGGCTAGTAACACAAACGACAACATCCCACTTTACCTGCTCTGCCCATCCCAGGTACGTTCATGTGTCCCGCCCACTCACAGCTACACAGGTCATGAGACCTTCACTGACCTCCTGAACTCAGTAATTGCCACAAACAATCTTCTTATCTAGAACAACGTCTTCCTGTAAACACGATAACACTTATAACATTACAGGTTAAAATTACATGTCACTTAGACTGTCTTGCCTTTATATAGCCTATATTGCTTGTGTTTAACCTGCAGTGGCACGTCAGAATGGCTGCTGTGTTCAGGGCCTACGGGACTAACGCATTGAGTCCTTCTGCCACTGCTGCCGATATCGATTAACAACACTCCCAGCGACAGAGAGGATGAAAATTAAAGCCAGACGGGTTCAGCGGCCCCAAAGCACCCCGCCCATGAAAAACACTCACAGGAACGCGCGCTCAGAAACATAATTTGCAATACACTTCATGGAGACGCGTGCTTGAATATAAAGTAGCGTGGATTTAGCGAGCTGTGCTCATTTTACTGGCTGTAACGCTGGAGTCGGTATAGAGTCGAGGGGTAAATCACAAAAATAGATCATAATTGATTCTGCTTATGATCCATATTTAGCCAAATCAAGGTAATCAATAACATGTGAGGTTGAAATCATGTGAAACAGAATGATTGGATACTTAAATCAACAAAAGAGACATAACATGTTATCCTTTTTTTAAATGAGTGTTTTATTGTTTTTATTTTTGTATAAAACACTTTTTGGGCCACTTTAGGCAACAATTAGCATGAGAGTAGTTCTCATAGCTTTTAGATGAAGTCTAAACGTATCATTCTTTTCAACAATCGCACCCCTTTCACACAGAGAAACACACAATCACATAGTGTACTGGAGTTAATTAGATGCAGTGGTCCCAAACCTAAGTCTATCACTTGAACAGCAAGGACAAAAGCTCAACTATAGGCAGCTTTCAATCATTCCATTTTTCAATTCAGTTTATTTGTATAGCCCAATTTCACAAATTACAAATTTGTCTCGGAGTGCTTTACAATCTGTACACATAGACATCCCTGCCCCAAAACCTCACAATCATCACCATTTTAAAGATGGCACGATGTCGAGGCAAGTCACGCGAACACACAAAAGGCCCACAATAAATCTAAACCCTCACAAGAACTACAGGAGACTGCTTTGTTGAATGTGGTGCTTGAGAGCATCACTCCATGAGGTTTGAAACCACTGCTTTGGTGCAACTCGTATGCAGATTTATATTAGAACAATAAAGAAAAAAGGCAAAGGAATACATATGACGTGCCGTACACAAAAAGCAACGGCTGTATTTTCAGGCATCAAAACAAAAGACTGACTTTGTGTGAGAAGAGTCAGCACACTTACGCAGATCAGTATTAATCAGACATTTCTTTAAAAAAAGGACAGGAAATGTTGCATCTACACATACCTCGGTCCAGAATGGCCACATTAATGGTTTGCAGTGCAGTAGCTTTTGCGTTCCTACAAGAGGCTCTCCAACACTTTCAGTCACCGAGAAGCGTTCTTTATGAAATCCTATTTCCTCATGAGGGTGGGGAGAGAACACACAACAGTGAATTGTAAATCTGTAACATCAGCACCTTTCAGGAATAAACTATGTATCCTCACTAATATACTCCCCCTCCCATTTCATAATACAGTACATAAACGTGTACATGCATACTCAACTTTCTCTCTCACTTAGACACACTAATCTAAAGGACACACATATTGTACAGATTAAACATAAAATATACAAATTCCGGTTGTTTTCAATCTGTTTCATAAATTAGTAACATCACATCATTTTGTATAACTACTTTCTTTGACTCTTTAAATGCTATTTTCTTGTGAATTTGACTTGATTCCTTAACCTCTTCCTTACAGTATGACATATTAAAAGAGGAGAGAAATGGAAGATCTATTCTGGCATTTCATCACAACATGACACGATCGACTACATGCTTCTACAGTGTAGCAGTAGCCTCTGAAAGAAATGTCCTTTCATTCAAAAATAACAAAGACTGTGAGGACTTCAAACCAGCATTATCTAATCCACAAAAGACACGTTACTCAAAGAAATAGTAAGTAATATTATAGGCATTGTAACTACAGGTAAACTAGTTTTTGACAGATTGGACTGCAGCCCGAGGTGAGCAAGAGCCACAGCGAAGGCCGGTGTCAGGCTGCCGCTCTGCGCTGGTTGACCTTCTTTACAGCAGAACCACGACACCGCGGCCCTCAGTTCACAATGTGCGTGCAGATTATTATTTGTCTTTTTTAAAGCAGCAACCTCGGCTCTGTCTTGCACATTGCAAACACATATACAGTACACAAGAACAAGTATTTTCCAGGATTATTAGGTCTATTTTCAACAGATGGCACGATCAGAGGCCTTCATTTGGCTCGACGGCACGCGTTTGGTGCAATGGAAAGTGAGCCAGTGGGTGTCTAAATTACAGGGCTCAACACTAACTTTAAAAGTGGTTGCCAGGCTGGCAACCAGGCAGCAGCTTCTGGGGACTGAAACCGGAGGTACGGTTGCCATTTTTATATTTTGAGTATAAGATGCGATGCAATATGTTTTGGAGCCTCCTGCTTCGGTGGACGTGAAGTGTCGGCTGTCGAGGTGTTGGACATGCTTTGGTCCAGCTCCAGGATGCTGAGATATTTCGCTAAATTGATTTCTCAGGTTCATCTGGTTCTTTATCAGTTTATTCAATGTGCACACTCATTTGTGATGGAGATGGATTAGTCAAACTTTCCACAGTCCATCAATGGTGTCTCTAAAAAAGAGATAACTGTGCACATGCTCGTAAACACACGTGCAGCTTTGTCACGTGCAGCATTGTCTGGTTCTGATTGTAACAGAAATAATTGAATATAACTAATTCCACAAATATTAATAGAAAATCGGTTTTTCGTGGGTGCGCGTTTTGCTGTCCCTATTTTTACAGGTTAAAAAATGGTTGCCAATGGCAACCCTTACTGTCGAGCCCTGAAGTTACCAGGTTGTTGCGCACTGCAAAATAAAATAGTGTTTAGTGTTGATAGTGTTATACATCATCAAACAGAAGGCTTATATCAGCATTCATACGTTGTGTTTTGCTGTTCGCTACGTTGGAAATTAACAAAGCCCTACTTGCTGTACTTTCTCATTGACAAATGACTCCTACACACAAGTGTTTTCATGTTTTTTTCCATTAAGGCCGCATTCATCACCCCCAACAGAATTTCGTACATTGTTGTATTGCCTCCATATTACTTCTAGGGAGTGATCCGTATGTGCTTTGAGCATCGCCCTACCCTCACGTATTGTAATACTCAACCTCATGCGCCACGTAATTCAATGACCGTCACTACAAGAGATCTCAACCTGTCATAATTCTTGACGATAGCAGTAATAAATGTGAAACGTGTATTTTCTCTTTTTCTTTTCATCTTTGATGAAGCTATTGTGCAAAATATCTGCAGAGAAACTAAACCTAAACTTCAGGAGGCAGTGGATGTACTTCTCCCTCCAAGCAGGACTCCCGTTGGCACTGCACTTCAGGGAAGCTCTGCTGGGGACTCGAGGGCCTCTCCTCCACTTCGTCCTCCGAGCACAGGATCACGTTGGCCAAAGACTTGCCTAAACTCTGCCTGCATTTGATCTCTTCGGGCTTATCATCCTTTGACTCCTCCTCTCTTCCTCCGTGTTCCTTCTCTTCTCCTCCTGATTCTCGTTGAGCGTCCTCTACTCTGGGCAGGTTCTCAAAGGCTCCAGGCTCTATGGGACTGAGTTGATAGTAGAGCAGAGAAGTGGAGTCCTTGACGAGGTCAGAAGGGCTCTCCTCCTGGTTGTCAGTGATGCAGAGGACCGTGGCCCCCGTGGGGAACGGCCCCTGCAGGAGGTCCTGCTCCACACCCGGCACCTCGGCCAGCTCCCCTCCCACAGCTCCGGGCAGGAGGCAGAGGGGCTGCTCCGCCAGGCCTCCAGCGTCCAGATCCTGCTGCAGCGTCTCCCCCTCGGCCTCCTCCCTCTCCCTCCTCTCCTGCTCCTCGGCGCTCTGCAGGTGCAACACGGCCGTCTCGTTTTCTCGCTCCAGAATGTCCTGCTCTGCCAGCAGATCCTGAACCTCCACCACGGTCTGCACCTCGCTCTCTTCCCGCTCAGATTCCAGGCCAACGACAGCGTGTAGGTCCGGAAAAGTGGGGCAAGTGGAGGAGGGGGAGGACAACTGGTCGGATTCAGCATACTGGTCCCCGGTCCCCTGTATCAGCATCCTCCTCCGCTCCAGGTACAGCTTCATGATGGTGTGCAGGTAGTGGGTTCTGACACGTAGAGGGTTGAACTCGATGCGGCCCGCTCCGTTGCCGCAGCCGTCCCGAGAGCAGCCACATGGGAATGACATTCGATCCACCTGGGGATAAAAGCCAAGGTCATTTCAGTTCCAGTTCTATTTTATTTCAATAGGAGAAGGTTAACAGTTCACTGACTCATTTAGCTACGTGGAATTTAAAGCAACACTATGTAACTTTTGTACCTTAAAATAACAGCTTGAAAAAAATTGTGCCGCTAGAATGACTTTTAATATGACGATTTGCGTCTCCACTATTGCCATCGGGGGTCTGTGGGGAAATAACTCCGCTATGTAAGATTCTGGAGCCGCCCGGTACATCCGGCGGATGTACTCGACCTGCTTTCTGGCAGTGATTACGCAATGTCATAAAGTGCCACTCCACGCTCGCAGCTCCAGTATAAGGGTAGCTTTTTTATGTAGCTTTTTGGTGTTGTCAACAATATTGTATTCGATCACACGTACTCCACATTTGCAGTCCCCCAAAACAAAAGTAAATGACTACACGTGCGCGGCCCCCCCCCCCCCCCCCCCCAAAAGCCGGCAAACAGCTGACCGACCAGGCAGAGACGTGGCAGGCGCCGCGTTCAATCCCCGCGCTACTTCACCCTAGTCCGGTCGGTGCTGGGCCAGTTCACAGTGTTCCTGCGCAGTCTTCTATTAGTGATCCCGCCCGTTGGTATGAATCCAAAATAGAAACAGTCGCCGGATTGCTGCCGTTCTGAGTCCGCCGCCTGTCAGCGCGCTCCAAACAAAAAAAAACTCACGTCACCTCCCCCTCGTCACCTTTTATAACCCGTGACACATACAAATAATAATAATAATATTATTATAATACAGGACAACACATGATCCCAACTCAATACAAGTGTATGCGAGGCTGCATCTATCGTAACTGGGTATTTACGACACTGAAGTAAACGTTAAATACCTAAAAACCTGAAGGGGACGCTAAAAGGGAAAAACTACATAGTGGGGCTTTAACGTATAAGTGCAAAGGACAAAGACAGATGAGAAAGAATTGCCCCGATGAGAGAGAGAGAATATCTGGTTACTGTGTAATAAGTCGGGTCGAGATGGACATTTTTTAAAAGAGAAAGATCATTCACAAAGTTAAAAAGTTTGCTTTCTCTAATCTCAAAGACATGTATGATTCTTCTAAGAGGTGTGCAACTATCAACAACATTAGTAGTACCTGTGTTGTACCTAACAATTATTTGCAATATTTTTTTATATATAGCTCAAAAAGCTGGAACATTTGAACCATGTAAAATGACTTGCACTACTAATCTACTATAAGAATAGTTGCTCAACATTGTTTTTTTAAATTAAGTAGCTCTGAACAATAGAGAGAGAGATACAGAATTTATTTTAATATAATCTTTTGATTTTTAACACATATGAAATATCTATCTTATTAGTTTATGAAACTGTTAAATTATATAAAAACATGGGAACAAATGCAACAATTCAAACCCTTGACAGCCAGCACACAGTCATGCACATAAACATATGCACAAAAGGGTAAAAGCATCTAAATATTCTGAACGTGTAAATATGCTTTGACAATTGGGTTTATAATATTTGAAATCTGTGACTTGAAATGAGAGAAATGAGGTGTACAAATAGATGATGATGGAAGTCATTATTAATTGAATCACTGCATTGATGCGTTGCGACTTAAATCCTGTCAAAATTTGAATCATAAAAATGACTTTCACATGACATCAAATTAAAAATGATTCAAGTCTGGCTATCGGGGCACACATTTGAGCCTGGGCAAGCTGCACAGCTGCTCTCTTGTTTCTGCACACGCACACGGGCCACAGGCCTTACCTGGCACTTGATGCCAGCCTGGCTGCAGCCGCAGTGGCGAGGGTCGCAGTAAAAGCGGCAGTCGCAGCCGCATTCCTCCCGCGAGAGGCGAATGGTCCGGAGCTCGGTTTTCTCCCGGGCATCGATGCGGGCGATGCCCGAGGCTCGCAGGAGAGCGCGGCGCCGCTTCGTGGGCAGCGGCTGAAGGAAGAAGCAGTTGTCCACCTCCACCTCGTCAAGGTCCTCATCCGAAATGTCCTCCAGAGTCAGCAGGTCCGCCTGAGCGCATTCCACCGTGCCGTTCCTCGTCAGCTGTGGACGACAGTTAGAGCGTGAGCTCGAGACATCGAGAGACCGAATCTCTACTTAAAGCTCAAGTGCCTCATGATTACCCTCAAGACTTCAACAACAGCTTCATCGTTTCAGACTGAAACTTTCAAATGAACAATGTTGGGAGAAAGCAATAAACTGCATTTTGTAACCAGTGGCTGTATTTGGTCTGAAATAAGAATAACTCGACCAAAAATGTGGCTTTTTGGAAATTATTTTGCATGTGTCATGTATGCAATAATGAGTCAAATGTAAGAACTGAATGCCTTATCCTGTAATTTAAACTGTCAGATATATATAGTACAGATATAAAAAGCACATTGTGTTCCCTTTAAAATTTAGACCAGTATAAGTATAAAGTAGCATAAAATGAAAATACTCTTTGCACCTTGCAAAAGTTACCTTTCACCACTGCAAATAGAGAAGGAAATAAGTAATGCTCCTTAATGATTATAAATCTTCTACATGTCAAGTGAAACAGAACACAGGGCTCATTCAAAAAAACTTTATCTTGATCCAATAAAGGGTGGGTGACATTCTGTAAAACATCAAATGCATAAATACTGTGGACTTGACCCAAAACCAGACACCTTGATCTCATGAAACAAACCTTCATCTTGCGGGCGTTGAGCTTCTCTTGGCGCAGGTGCTGGCGTAACGTGTGCCGGTGGCTCGTTTCCTGTTTGCGGGCAAACTCTCCCAGCGTGTAGTGCCTGATGGCCGAGTGGTGGCGGGCCATGCCCAGAGAGCTGCCCCCTTGGCTGGGCACGCTGGTGAATCCTTGCTGCCGGGGGAAGTAATACACCGTCACCACATCAAAATGTACCTGCTTCCCCCCCGGTGACGGCTTGTGCCGTCTGAGGATGGAGGTGGCTGAAGTGGGAGAAGTGGGTGTGGGGGGGAGACATTTGGGATGCATTGTTACACATGAGTAACGAAATACATTTGCTTATTAATTGTTTTAATGGGTTTTAGAGTGTATTGCCTTTAACGTTTGCCTCCTGCTGTTCCTTACGGGTAAATGCAGTGCTGGAAGGGGGGTTGAGGCTGTCACAGCTATCGGCGCTGTCGCTGCTGGAAATGTCATCGTCGGAGTCTTTAGGTGTGGAGAATGGAGAGCCGTTGTCCACCTCTTCATATCTTCGTTTGAGGCTGAGGGACGAACCTGCCTCCATGGAAACGTGGTGTCTGAGGGCACAGAGGCATGAGTGGATTACTGAATGGGCCCACTGGGTACAGGCCCGGGGGCTCACGGTGTGAGGGGGCGCCCTGGCCTTCAACCACGAAATATCACTCGAGACACGTACAAGCCAGCTAAAGATTTAAAATGACCACAAAGAAATAGAAAAGTACATCTTATCACAAAGCAACGACTAATAAAAGCGGCACAAAAAAACACAGACACAAAATTACCACAGAGGCAAAATAACTGTTAAGTCTGTATGTCTCTTATGTAGGAGAGGTGGTTGGGCCTCTTGCATGTCTGTGCCCAGGGGCCCATTGACTCGTATCCACCTAAACACAAAGTGCAGTTATTGGTGGATGGCTCAAAACCCTTTCATCGATGAGAGAAAGAGTGTATACGTTGTGTCGGTGCCGGGTAATATTTACTCATTAAACACCTTGAAAGACAAACTGTGTCAGGAAAGCCGTCGACAACAGAAACACAAAGGTAACATCAGCTGTTCGGGCTCCTTTCATCTGTATTCCAGCTCCATCATTTCCTTCCTGTCTCACATGAAATCCTACTCTGGAATCATAAATTCTAGAAACGTCACCATGGCAACTAGGCAAGCATGGTTAACGCGCAGAGCCTTGAAATAAATGATCTCACTCGCTTCTCACGCTCTTACTTCTCTTGCATATAGTTCTGCTATGAGCAATGCAGAGGTGGTCGATAAAAGTCAATCAGAAAGCTAAGACTGATCGATATTACCGGCAGGTTGAGGTCAAACAAGGTGAATGGAAGCAGCATGTTGTACGATGATCAATGGTCAAACTGCATTTCACAAAGTTTTGTATTTTCAATCCAAATAAATGAAAGATCATGACGACGTGCCATAAAGACAGTATGCCCATGCGTTAGCTCATCACATCAGTGTCACCTATGAACAAGGTAATTACTAGTTTACTATGCGACTCGACGTCTGTGTAAGGCACATTTTTAAATGGCTCTGGGTTACCATGTCACACAGCAAAGTGCTGCATCTTTATTTTTTATTAGGACTCCAAATAAGGCCTTTTCCAAGTTCTCAAAAGAAAAATCCTTAAAAAGGACTAATATGTAACGTGTACAGGACTGTCTCAGAAAATTAGAATATTGTGATAAAGTTCTTTATTTTCTGTAATGCAATTAAAAAAACAAAAATGTCATGCATTCTGGATTCATTACAAATCAACTGAAATATTGCAAGCCTTTTATTCTTTTAATATTGCTGATTATGGCTTACAGCTTAAGAAAACTCTAAAATCCTATCTCATAACATTTTAATATTTCCTCAGACCAAGTAAAAAAAAAGATTTATAACAGCTGAGTGTTTGTCAAGGCTCAGGAAACCCTTGCAGGTGTTTTGAGTTAATTAGACAATTCAAGTGATTTGTTTAATACCCTACTAGTATACTTTTTCATGATATTCTAATATTTAGAGATAGGATATTTGAGTTTTCTTAAGCTGTAAGCCATAATCAGCAATATTAAAAGAATAAAAGGCTTGCAATATTTCAGTTGATTTGTAATGAATCCAGAATGCATGACATTTTTGTTTTTTTAATTGCATTACAGAAAATAAAGAACTTCATCACAATATTCTAATTTTCTGAGACAGTCCTGTATACTATCGTACGGTGTAGTTTGTCCTGAAGCTTAAGAGAGAGACAATGTTGGAAAGATGTCACATAGAGACATTTCTTAAAGCTGCTCTGAATACAATGAATAATGAAACTGCAGCCTTTGTAACATGTGTGAACAGTAATAAATAATAAATAAAAAGTAGTGATTTCTCAAACTATGTAGTGTGTTTTAATTCATGTATGGATGCATCGGGTGGATGCTGTGGATGTCTGTTCTGCACTGTGCCAACTCTTTGGAACTGCACACATTAATTTTTAATGTGAATTCTTCATCCATGTTCATATTTGGAATTTGTGTATTTTATTTAACACATCTAAATGGGCTGCAGTGTCTTAAATGTTCAGTCGAGATGTTATTCATGCTTGTAGCATGAACGTGAACCCGTTTCCACCTGGGGACTCCCAGCAGTAATAGGGCAAACAGAGCACAGGCAGAATGTTGATGACAGGCTCATTTCCCTTGTGAGAATCAGACTCCCCCTCCTGCTGCTCGGAGGACTCAGTTGAACCTCGACAGACAACTGTGACTTCCCAACAGAACGTTGCTCACTTCAGGGATGTGCAGCGATGACGAGGTAGTTGGTCCACTGTGCAGATGCAGCAACTGACTACGTTGGGGGAGGTGGGATAGTATCAGTCTAATAGGCAACAGCTCAACCGCCCTCTCCAGTTTATCAGCTTCACACACACACACACACACACACACACACACACACACACACACACACACACACACACAATGCTAAACTCTCTTACCTGGGGCAGAAACAGAGACCCGTATTCCAACCGACTCGGAGGTCGTGTCCCTTTCCAATGTTAGCTGCACATCAATCTTCCAACGCCCTATGAGTTGCTTTTTTTTCTGGTGTCAAACCCGAGTGTCCAGTCTGAAACCGTGGTGCAACGGTAACCTCCAGTAATCTGGCGTGGCTGTCAATTTGTAACACTTAACTCGGACTATATGAGGCGATACTTCGGCTCCATGCTCATTGTTCTGCACACTGATGCATCGCGGAGACAGAAAGCAGGAGCTGCTGTGTGTTAGACCTGCATGTTTGATTTAAATGTTGCATGCCTTTCTATTTAAAGGACCGACTGCAGACAGAGGGAACGGCATATGATCAGCTGCGGTTTACTTCCCCAACATTTTCGGTGCAACATGAATAATGCAACGGAGCCTAATGTCGTTGTCTTCCTGATGTACAACACAAAATTGCTTGCGATAGAGAAACCCGCTGACATCTGTGTTGGTTTATCCTTGTTCACGCCGGGGCGGGTTCAGTCGGCGGTGCTTGTTTCGCTGTTGTCTTCATTAACGCGGAATGTGGATGCTCTCCAAACATTCGGAAGAGTAGTGCCAAAATGTTGCAGATGTTAGAAGCAGAAGACGCCTTTCTCCCCGGTTCGGTTTCGCCCCGGCGCCGTTTGTTACAGTGTAACAATGGAGGATATAATTCTTCCCCGTAGCTGTATATATACTTATTGTGACATCACAGGCATGCCCTACACCGGGGCATGCTGGGAAATGAAGTGATTCTTTTTTTCGCTTCTTTGTTCATATTGTTCAGAAATAGACGTGCAGGATTCGGAAGCATCTTGAGTCACATGGTATTTAACATAAGTTTGACTGATTTACAGCGTGTAGTGTTATTGTTGTGTCGATGGCAATACAATAACATGTGTATGTACTACACGTCTGCCCAGCAAAGGGAAACATGCATTTTTATTTAATAATGTGAATTAATGTATGACACCCTTTTTTTGTAGATAGTTTTTAAAAAATCTTTTTTTATTTTTTTTGCAAACACCTCCGGGAAACAATAATGAATAATGCTGATAATATCGGGCTAAAATTTGTGTCTAAAATGTCATGCTATCAATTCGATGAAAGCAGTAAAATGGACTGAACATAAACAAACCAACTGTTTTCACATGCAGCTTTGATGTGACCAACAGCTCCACTACATGCATTAGTATTTGGATGTGGTAAAATCCCAAAACAATAGTTGGTTAAAAGACTTCTTTCTTTTAACTGCCAAAGAAACACATGATTCCTTATGAAAACATTTTAAAATAATGATCTATTTACAAATAAGGTTTAAACCACATGGACTGGAGACAGTTTGCTGGTATCGCCACTGAGATCACGAACACGAGACGGTGTTTCATTATTATTCAAGCTTCATAGGTAGTAACACTTTACACCAACTACAAGGATGTACCGGTATCTGGGGAAAGCTTTTCCTTTCTCAAAAAGGAACTTAAAGGACTTAAAACCAGTGAAAGACTGACAACATTCGCTTTCAAAAGGACTCACAGATGTAATGGAGGACAGCTGGATTCCAACGGTATACCCTAATGTCCTGATTACCGCGTTTCTTGCAGACTGGATTCAGTGGATCCCAGCATGAAGAGGAGAAATGGTGCTGCATTGCAGGCTGAAAGTCAAGTACTGTCAGAGTAACTCTTTTTTGTCACGGTTAATAATTGTTTTTTTGCATATTTGGTTGTTGGTGTTTAAAGAGATGACAAACTGTTTCTGGAGCACGAACCTTTGGCGCACCAGATGCTCAGATAACAAATAAACAGTGATAGCAGCTGTAGTGCCATGAACCTCTTTCACGAGACATAAGCAACCAAGGACAACGCAACCACTTAACGGAGACAACGGTCGGGTGGCAAGGAGGTCGTTCACTTCACTGTGGTCACAGCCACTACCTCAAAGGTAAGACAGGTAAAGTGAGGAGAGGGCCAGGTGCTACAGTCACACGGGCCTCCTCGCAGCCTCGAGACGTTTCTCGTGGGCGTCCCCACGTGTTCCAGGAACAGCGAAGAATATGAAGCTCTAGAGGGGGTGACTGGATCGGGTCTAAAGAAGAGAACAAAGCTATTCTCCCGCGCAGGTTTCACTTCAAGATGATATGGTAGCCATCGTTTGTGTCATCTGGAAAAATAAGGGAGAGAAAAAAACATTAGCAGGGCAGGCATTATAAATAAACTGGCAATTATAGTTAATTATAGAAACACATTAAATGCCACGCTCAATTACCTTTCATTGTGTCCAAAACGAAACAAACTTCATCCTCGAAGTTCTGAATCATCTGTTAAAAAGAGGGTAAATGATTAATGTCAGAGGGAAACAAGCTAGAGTTGTTTACCAGCGTGTGTATTGACACCAAGTCAATCGGTTTTTCATCATCTGTGAGTAAAATGTGTAAGTGACAGAAACGTTGGTCGGCCGTTGTCAGGCTCTTGCATCGTTGAAGTGGATTCCCTAGGGTTAGGGCCTTTTATCTCAGAGTCTGCACAATGAGGCTAACAGCATCTGTCATTACCATGGCGACAAAACCGCGTCATGTGGACGGAAGCTCTGGAGGCCAGGTTGCCCCTTGCTTCCGTGTGGCATAGATGATCAAAGCAGACTGCCTTGTTGGCAGTCGTGCGAGTGAGCCCTGCTGGTGTAACTTCCACCTGCCTTGGAGCTTTCAAAATAATCTTTTTATATTTAGATTTATAATTGTACACATACAGTGAGCTCTCAGCTCATGGCTTGACAGTGGGAGCACATACAATGTGAGCTTTGTCTTTACATTCCAGATGTACGAGATGGAATTAAACGACAACATTTCTGACACCGTGCAGAGTATTCCCAGTTTACAGGCCGTGAGCAGGAGGATTACTCACCTCGTCGCTGACCAGCACATGGATGCCCGTGGGACCCTGTTTGAAGATCTGATTTATCTGCCTGGGTGAGATGTTGAAGAGCTGAGCGAGCTTCTCTGTCAGCTCAGTAGCTGTGAGGTCCTCCAGGTAAATGGCATGATATACTAAAAAAGGTACAACAACACACATTTATATTTCTTACACAAGTATGTGTTGCGTTGACAATATGAACTCAGGGAGATTAAAAAGATGCAAGATTTAAGATTGGAAGCATTTCAACTGCCTCTCAACATGTTGACGAACAGTGAATACAGCACCACTAGTGGACACCCGAGGAGGAGCCGGAGGGTGGATGCTGCTCTTTAATGACAACGTCAGGACGGCGTAATCAGCCGTGACCCCGTATGAGAGCAGTGCAGGGCAGCGTCTGTGAGCTGACCGGTGGGCCACGCCAACATGCACCACGGCTTCGTCAATAAAGCAAGGAGAAGCTCGGATAACAACACATGCAGAGGGAGACTTATTTCTCTGCTCATATAGACATTACTGCACTTTATCTATCCATAGATACGTTGTTTATTGCTATATTATTGATCATAATGTTAACTACAGCTCCTTTGTTCTCCTATTCTGGATATTAAAATCTGCCTCCAGTCCCCTTCTGCACAGCAAGTGATGCATTTTAGTCTAAAAGCTACGTCAACTCGTTTGACAATAATTCAGGAATAAAGTAAGCTGCTACCACAGCAGAACAAAAAGAATAGTTCCCGAAAGATATATTAAAACTAAAAAGGGAAACATTTTCCGTTTTGGGAAATGCGCTTATTTTTTCCTTGAAATGAGTTGGATGAGCAATTATAATGTTTGTATGGTAAGTATGAAGTTACAGCCGACAGACGGTTAGCTGGGCTTGGAAAGGGTTAGTGTAGCTCTCTGTTCAACGGTATCAACATCTTCATACCTGCACATCTTAATTTGTATAATTAACAAGTTATATCTCTAAATGTTTGTTTTATCAACAAACAAACAAAGTCTAATAACATCATGTTGGACACACTGCTGCTTTGCAACTTTCTGATATCTTGTGAGGTTTGTTGTTATTTGTCCGCCTATAATAACCAATAGCTGTAGAAATGTCTGTAGAACATTGAGAGCATTACTATAGCAGCAACAACTATTTGCTATATTACGATCATGTGGAGTAATGGCATCCTGGGCAGATAAATGAAGTAGCTCTCCCTCTTTGTTTGTTGAAATAAGCCGCTGTGTGTTTTGTTTACATAGTGAGTGCATGTTCATGCGTGTGAGTCTAAGCCTGTGCGCCCCACTGGCTTGCTCTGCTCTCATATACGGAAGCGTATTTCTTTTAACCCTTGTGTTGCCTTCGGGTCAATTTGACCCGATTCAATGTTTAACCCTCCTGTTACCTTTATATTTACTAACATATTTTACCCTTGAGGTCAATATGACCCCAGCTATTAAAATCTCCAGAAAATTATTAGAATTAATATTGTTTTCCAAGTTTAAGTGTGAGGTACTTTATGTTTGTTTGTTGACTCCCGAAAGAACACCGACATTAAACATTGAATCGGGTCAAATTGACCCGAAGGCGACAGGACCACGACACCAAATTATGCATTTCGCCTAAATTAGACACAACAGTAGTAGTATTTTTTCATCAAACTCCGCATGCGCGACCATAAATTAGCAGATTTTTATTTTTTATGAATGACTGGTTTGCTAACCGACATTAAAGAAGAAGAAAGAAGAAAAGACGAACGATAAGGAATAAGGCTGTGTGTGTGAGAGGGGGGAAATGTGAAAAGAGGCGCAGCCGCAAGGGAGCAGGTGAGAGGTCAGAGATCTTCACCACCACACCAGCGTCCCGCGTCCCTGAGTTGAATCACTGGGTCAACTCAACTCTCTCGCTGTCTGCCCCTATAGACTGATGTTCACGGTAAACGCAACATATCAGAGCGCGAGCGTTTTGGTTTTGATAAAGAAGGAAGATTTTGACAAACATCGGTTTTGCAAAGTTAGCGGAAAGAACTTTCTATTGTTTTAAAATAAAAGTGTAAAAAAGTAAAAATTGGTTTAATGTTTGTTTAAGTTTATATGTATTTCTCATAGTCCTCATAGCAATTCATATCAACACAAATAGAATGCTCAAATCAACAAATGATCGGTGGAATGATCGATCGGCAGATAGATACTGATCTCAGTGATCGGTGATCCAACCAAAAAAACCTCGCAGCTCTAGAAACCAATAATGTTTGTTTTGATTATGTTTTGTATACTGGCACATGCACACATGTGTTATGTTTTCTCTATGTTTAAACTAAAATATGTTTAACAAAGAGTTCTGTTGTGAATTTGCAGTTTTTTGAAAGTTGATGAAGGCAAACAGGTATAGATTGTATATATTATCAAATTATCAGTAAAAAAAAATAAAAAAAATTCAAAGTCGATCGATTCATAGTGTGCGAGGGTTTTCCTGCAGAGAGGAAATGTGGTGCGCTAAGCTTTTTTTCCCCTGATTATGAAAAAATTCGAGCGCCTAGCAAAAAAAAAGCGTTGAAAAAACAAAAATGTCTCTCAATATGTTCAATGTTCTCAATAGTATGTTGTGTGCGCGATCTCATCACGCAGAGCCGCCAGCGGGTGATCACACTCAATAGTTCGACTGCATGAATAATAGCAGGAAGAAGATAAAGAAAAATTTTGGGAGGGGAGGGAGCACCACCCATTTTGACAAAAAAGTGCCGCTAAATTTTCTGCTTGCGCCCCTAACATTTTAAGTTAGGAGCGACTGTGCTCCTAGTTAAAAAAGTTAGTCTGGAGCCCTGGACAGGAGGGTTAAATATTGAATCGGGTCAAAATGACCCGAAGGCAACACAAGGGTTAAAGCAATGGCTGCATGTCAGACAAGATATTGTCAAATTGTTTCATGTATTTCAGGATATTCACAATAATATTGCTTTTCTTATTATTCCAATAATTGATATTTTGATGTGGTGCCATGAACATGCACTGACCAAAGAAAGTGTTCGCGGCGGCGTCTCCGTTTTCATGTTTCGGTTGCTGCTCCCTCGCCTGCTGGGACTCCTGGCAAACGTAGATGGTCAGCCTCGGGCGCACCACCCTGTCAACAGCGGCCACAGAGGGAATAACCAACCTTTCATTTGTGATACATAGGATGATACATTCGTGAGATGGGATTCCATTGAAGAAGACCCACCGTCCCTTCAGTGCATTGAAGAGTCTTATGCCATCCGCTGGCCCACAGATCTGAATGACATCCTCCCTGGTCAGCTTCAACAGATCTGCCCCTGGGACACCAACACAAGAGCTTGCTTTAGGGGCATAAAACCCTTCACTCTCAGAATTACACATGAAAAGTTTGTTTTGGGGGCTCCAACAGTTGAAACGTGGAGAAAAATTATAAAAATAACATGTCAAATATGCAAGTAAAGGGTTCATCTTTTACTTATTCTACCACCCAGGAGTTCACCACACAGGCTCACCTACAGACAGACAGCCCGAGGGGTTGGCAGGGATTTGGTGTCTTGCTAAAGGGCACTTAGGCCATGTCCACACAAACATGTTTCCATTTTAAAAAGTCATATCTTTTGCTATCTTTAAACTGAGAGTTCACATTTGCCGGAGTTTTAAGAGCATCGAATACGGAGAAGTCTAGAAACGATGACGTAGGCACGCGCGTTAGCTACTTGATTGGGTCTTAGCAGTCATGCCCGGTCACATGACTCTGTGCAAAAGTTCGATCTGAAAATCTGCTTCACGTTTACGTCACCGTGAATGGTCCTGAAAAGGATCTGTATGGACGGAGATCTTTTTTCTTCCTTTTCAAAACTCTGTTTTAAAATGAAAACATATTAGTGTGGATGTATGTAGTCATTTATGCAGAGTGAAAATATGAAATAGGGATGGAATAAACAAGGGCTTCAGTCCAGCTGTTTAGAGGAAGTCAGAGGAGTGATAGAACAAGTGTTCATTTGCAAATCTGTATTCAAAAGCCAGACTACCTGAGAAGTTGGTGAAGAGCCGAGAGAAGGGTGAGAAGCGGTTATTTAGAAGCCACTGTTGTGCATCCTGTGGTGTTGCTGTGGGCAACAAATTCTGGGGGGAAAAGGGCATTTCATGGTTGGCTTGTACAAGTCACATATGAATATACTGCCCTTTTCTAAAGTTACCTCATGCCATACTGATCATACCGTCTTAAACTTGAGAAGACATTTAAAATCAACAAGACACATGTAAACACACAAAGAAAATTGCCAGATTTGACTCGGACGTATATTGACAAGACTTGAATCGATGGAGTTAATGTATAATGAGGGCAAACATAACCCAACACTTTCATTTGTGCAGAGTATGTGTGTGTCGTGATATTCTAAGATTGAGAATGACTTGATATAAAAAAAATGTAAACTTTGATACCACGTTAATGATACACAGATGTTAATGTGTGAAGAATCCAGCGCCTTTGTAATCATTTGATATATTCAGTTATGGTTACAGACTTACCTATTCGCCTCCTTACCCCTCCAGATTTTGAGTGTAATTAATTTGCCAGGATGCAAGTAACTAAAGCATAACGTATCAGCTCGACATGTGCCAAATATACCGCATGTACAATATGAAATATTCTGTCAAGTTGTCTTTAAGGTAGACACACAAGAGATATTAGCTGGATTCCTGTACACAAGTGTATCGTCTAGATGTCTTGAAGGTGAGCTGATCTCGTGTTTTTGGTTTATCATTATCAACAGTTAGGCCTGGGAGAATAGACTAGTCAGGCAGTGAAGCAGCACTTGAACTTACATCTGCTACCTGAACGACCGGCTCAGGCTGGTGGCTTGGCGATCCATTTCTGAAAAAGATGAAAAACGTAACACGTTAGAACCATGGAAGAATCCAGAAATCCAGATTTAGAAGAGTCTAAACATCAGGTGTGTTCCTCACCAAACCAAAACCAATAAACTACTATGTGGATTTCATGGTTGATTAACTTCAAGCAGCATTTGTTATGAAGCCTTGGCAGGTTTTGTGAAACACTTATACCCTTCTGGCACTGGGAAGCTGGTGGGTGTGCTGTTGAAGCCGGGCGATGGAGAGTTGGCGGTGACGTATGTGACCTCAGGCCAGGGGCAGCACTGCAGGAGAACACTTTTGTTATTGTTGCATCCAAATAACCTACTAAATATATGTATGCACCTTTTCCTTACATTTAAAGCTACTACGAGAAATATTCATCTCTTGTTGATTTTGGCGGTGACAAAAGTGTTTCCGGGTATCGGAGACCCTTTGGAGAATTTCTCCTTTTACTGTTCACTTCATTGACCTTTTTGGCATTTCATTTTAATGACTTGTTTATTTACCTAATTATGGATCCCTTTCACACATTAGTAACATGCTAACCTCAGTCAGGATTGTGGTTTCATAGGAGGGCTGATACTTTTCCTTTTCCTGTGGTGCCCTCTTCTCCATCTTCTCCCTGTCAGTCTTCTGCTTTCTGTCTGCACCTTTAGGCTGAAACAGGTCATGTGGAAGCCATTCAGGTGGTGGTCACAGATAACTAAATATGTGCATTGCAGTTCATAAATGTTCAATTTTGGCCTCCATCTCTCTCTCATTCCCCTCACCTTGAAGACTTTGAACTGGCAGGAGGCCGAGTGGAGGTGTTCGGTGTACTCTTCGTTCTCATTCTCTTTAAACGTGTCTATCTGGATTCGGAAAGGGACACCCTTTTCTCCTCCATGCTTGCGCATGGTGAACTCTGTGCTGATGCAGTGTACCTAAAAAAGAAAGGAATATCAAACTAAAATTAAAATCTGCACAAGGCTGATGACAAAAACATAAAACTCAGGTCAGTTAAATCAGAGAAATAAGTAAACTGCATTACACAACGATATTAGTAATTACTGCCTGCAGAATGGCATCTAAAATGTCAAGTGAACTAAATGTTAACAAGCTTAAATCTAAAATGCCAAAAGGATTAAAATTGCCTCAGATTACTGATGTTGACTTTTAATGAATGAAAGTAAATAAGGAAAACAAAAGTGTTGTCCGTCATGCTACCTGGATAAAAACTGAGGTTCTTTTTGATGGGTCCCAAAGGAACTCCACAGTGTTAAGCTGAGTAGGGTTAGCCCGGGGGTCGATTATGCCGACGGACATGGGGATATCTGCAATGGATCAATGTAAAACAGGCTGTTATCAAAAGAGTCCTTGATGCACACCATCTTCTCAATAATATTGTCTAAACCCTGCACTTATAGTTCAGGCCAACACTCAACATTCTGAATTCATCCCAAAACTACTGGATGGTTAACATGCACACAAGGCTGCACAGCAACACATCTTTCCACACACAAATCCAACACACTAGATAAGAACCATAACCTTCTGGAGCCATCAAAGTAGACCGGCATTTTTCATTTCGAGCTCACCCAGGTCGAGGATGCGATCTCCGGGCCTGTTCCAGCGCCAGCCCTCTAGCTGCTGGTGCTCGGTGTACTGAAGTCGTCTGTCATGAAACACCACACGGATGATGCTCTGAAATGTTGTGAGATTTATTTTTAGAAAGAATTAAGCAGATTGAGCCAATGCTATTGAAGCCAATATGTGAATACTGGTGTGTCCCTTCAGTCCGTCATCCATACGTTGTCATGTATGCGTGTGTCCGTGTCTGGATCTTACCTTCACCATTTTATCAGTGATTTCCGGAAGTTCCCCAATTTTCCGATTGTCAAGCATTCTAATTTCATAGGACTGCCCTGCAATGACAAATCCATATCGTGAATAAATATTCACTAATAAAATCCAACAATTGTAGCTATACAAATCATAATAATGCATAATTTACATATATAGCACTATTTTGCTATAGGATATTATTATAATAAAGTAGGTTGACCAAAGTAACAGCATAACATTAAATAAAACCAATTGCACCATACCACATAAACAAGATAATTATAATGGTGTATCACGAAAGAAAAATATAGCCCTAAATGACTAACAAAAAAAAAGTATCACTATGTTGGTGCCAGTGTATTCAAAACAGACCACATTGCAAAGTATTTCCATTTAGATTCCCTTCCACTACATCTAATTTCCACTCTATACAGTCAATCAGGTAATATAATATCTAGGATAAATATGTAAAACGGCAACTGAGAGGCCGAATTCAAAGAACTGTGCATCATTTGCTATTGCCCCGTCTCAAAGTTGTATTCATAAATCACAAACACATTGCACAAATGATAATAAAGTGAAAACATGGCCGTAACGTTTTGCAGCTGAGTGCAATTGGCCTTTTTTGTGTGTGATTTCAATCGTCCGGGCTGCAAAGTATAAGTGCACTCGAGGCCACTGCATCAGCCTGAGCCAGGAGCATTGAGTCGCTTAGGGCCGGCCCATATGAACCGAGCTCTGCTCGGACGCACATTCCTTTCATCGTGTCCACATAAGCCACACAGCACATACATGCATGTGGGGGAAATTATACATTTTGAATGAGGGAAATATGAATCATAGTTTCTTATTTCAAGAGATTGACGATTTTTGAGTTCCCCGTCTGCAGCGATCCCAACGCAGATAACTTATTAAGTTGTATGCATTCACACCCCTTCTGCACTTCAGTTACCACCACATTTCTAAAGAGGCTAATAATGTTCCTTTAACTGTGTTTGGCTATTGGTGGCAATCTTTGTGAATTGGACTATTTTTGCAATACGGCTTGTTTGCCCAGAAAAGGACTCCATTTCACTAATTTACACATATTAGGTAATTTAAATGATTTCAATAGCATAGGGGTGCATTTCACTCTTAACCCTTGTGTTGCCTTCGGGTCAATTTGACCCGATTCAATGTTTCACCCTCCTGTCACCTTCGGGTCAATATGACCCGATTCAATGTTTAACCCTCCTGTTACCTTTATATTTACTAACATATTTTACCCTTGAGGTCAATATGACCCCAGCTATTAAAATCTCCAGAACATTATTAGAATTAATATTGTTTTCCAAGTTTAAGTGTGAGGTACTTTATGTTTGTTTGTTGACTCCCGAAAGAACACCGACATTAAACATTGAATCGGGTCAAATTGACCAGAAGGCGACACAAGGGTTAACGGGTGCTTTGAAAATCACACGATTTGATTTTTATTGATACATTTACATAAATATGAAAAGTGCAGTGTGGCAGGGATCCCGATGCTGACCTTGGTTGAGGTAGGTGAGGGTTTCATCGTGCAGTTTAATGGCGGGCGAGGTAGCTGCACACAGAACATACTGAAAGGGGAGGATCTTGTTATCGGTGTCTGGAGGAAGGTTGGACTCCTCCTGTTTGAAGATGGGCAGCGCAAGCACGTCGCTGGAGAACAGAGACAGAAGAACAGTGTCAGTGAGCTGCCATGTCGATGTTATGGTGACATTTGATTCTAAGAAACCTCATGATAAAAAAGAATGTGAAGTCAAATGGAGAGTCTGACAACACTTGAGGCTGAACGTCGGTTTATTGCGTGTGTCTGCTTTGCAGTTCATTAATTATATTGGAGGGCAACTAGGGCACCAACACCAGTAAATACCAAGTCAGTATCTCATAGATCCATTTAAACAGAAGAATTTCAGCATGCACTTTGCAGCTTGAACAGTATCATTTAGCAGAGCACTTAACCAGACAAGAAAGAGAACAAAACAGAGGGATCTTTCGCCAGCAAAGCACTAGAGTCAGCCAAACCTAAGTGCATTTCACATAATTGCCATCATGAAAAACTGAACACAAACATCATAAATATATATTTGGACTTCAAGCTCTTGACAAATACCCCCCAACAAATGGAAGTGTGCAGATATATGTATGTGAATATATCAGCAGTATGCTGCATTGTGAGAGGATAACATGAAAATGTAGTGCAACCGTAGTGGTGTGGACATGGTCTGTGGAAGTCGAATGCCCCACTCAAATTTAAACAAAGAGTATTCTTTGTCTGATTGTCACCAACCTTTGCAATGAATCTGCATGTGTTGATACATTTTCCATTCAGTCATCACTAAGTGCAGTACTTCACATACAGAACAACAAACTCAAATATCCCTTTGACATTAGGTATTCAGACACCTTGACTCAGCCCCGTTGGCAGCCATTACAGCCTCAAGTCTTCTTAGCTATGACACAACAAGCTCTGCCACCCTGGATTTAGGGATGGGACCCAGTTTTGATTCAAGATATGCATGTACTTTGTTCCATTCAGCTTTCCCTACACATTGTCATTGAAAACAGCCCACAGCAGGATGCCGCCACTAACACCATACTTCACCGTTGGGATGGTGATACGCATGTGATGAGTGGGGCCTCGTTTTCTCCGGACCCGAGGATTAGAATTGAGGCCAAACGGATTAATCTTGATTTCATCAGGACAGAGAATCATGTTTCTCACACTCAATAAAAGCCAGATTGAAGTTAGCAACAACAACAAAAAGCAACTAAAGGACTCCGAGTAGGTCTTCCGTCTGTTCACTCTAATGTGAAGCCAAGATTGGTGGATTTCGCAGTAGATGTTGTCCTTCTGAAGGTTTCACCACCCGGATCTCTGGAGCTCAGCCCGAGTTCAGGGTATTGTCACCCCCTTAAATAGGCTCTTTTTCTCTGAGTGCTCAGTTTGGCCGGGCAGCCAGCTCTAGGAAGAGTCCTGGATGTTTCGCACTTCTTCAACTTAAGAATTTTGGAGGCCACTGTACTCTTTGGAACCTTCAATGTAGCAGACTTTTTGTATCCTTCTTAGATCTGTGCCTCGACAGAATTTCGTGTGTGAGCTCAGCAGGCTGTTCTTTGTGTGCTCCGATATGCACTGCCAGCTGGGAGTCTATATATAGACAGGTGTGTGCCTATCCTAATTATGTCCGTTCAATTTCATTTACCACAGGTTGTCTTCAATCAATATGTAGAAACTGTGTTATAGCAAAGAGTCTGAATAGTTATGTAAATATGATATCTCAGTTTACATTCTTTTTAATATATTGTGACATTTTAAATATAATTAATTAAAAATTCTGTTTTTGCCTTTTCATTGTAGTGATTAACAAGGATTTTTAGGATATGGCTGCAACATATTAAGTTGAAAGGGTTTGAATACTTGTGAACACAAAGCCTATCATGTTAAATACCATTATATAGAATCTCAAGTCGGTTCCATATAAGTGACAGAATATGTCCTCTGCAAATGACAATATTTTTTAAATAACTGCTTGTTAAACTACATAGTAGGAGTAATAATAACACTGCTGTTAAAGATGTAGGTCAAGTGAAAGACACACACAGCTGACACTTAAATCTTTAGAAGGTGATACAGTTTCACAAACTTTGAAAATTGATGACTGAAGGAGGATTCACTTTGGGGTTAGATTTATGTGATGTAGCGAATTTAAAGCCTGTATTGAAATGGGTCACAAATCAAATCAGATGACAATCTGTTGGTGAATATCAGTGTGTTGCACTTGGAGCATTATTACTGTGCAACAGCGGACTTAGAGAACAGGCCTCCGCAGTACCTCATGCTGTATGCCCCAGCACCAAGCTCCTGGCCAATGCCCGACAGACTGGCATCAAAGTCCTGGACCAGTCCGGACTCGATCACTTCATCCGTGAGGGGCAACTTCAGAGCCCACGCCATGGTGACGATGAGGAGATCTTTCGGAGTGCAGTTGCGGTTAAAAGTTGCGCCAAGTTCCCCACAACCTTCCAGAAAAGGGAAATAATAAGTGTATCTTTCATTGAATGTGGCTTGAAGTTTTTACAATAAAATCGTGTAAATAGAGCAACATGTGGACGTTTAATCGAAGAGCGTACAGAACTAAAACAAGACACAGTTGATGCAATTGACAGAAACTTAGCAGGTTTACAAGCTGAACAATGCACAGCTCTTGAAGGTAACGTGATCTTTAAGGGTAACGTCACACGCGTTTAGTGCAACGTGCACTGATGCGCTGTTAAAATAAAAACAAACTACGGTAAGTAAAAAAAAATTTGCTTTCTATTTTATTTAATTACGTTATCAAATTAAATAAAACCCACATACCTGTAAGTGAGAGGAGGATAGCTACTTGTAACAGAGCGACAGTTTCATGCCATCATGTCTCGCTCCTTCGCCCCAGCACTAAAATAAACATGACGAGCTAACCACTGAGCGAGAAGGATGCTAGCCCTGCTTTCCCTCACTTATTGGGGATTCGCGGGAACAAGTTCCTCCTGAAAGACATATCTGGACATATATACACGTCTAAATGAGCTCAGGCTCCTAAATGTAAGTCATGAAATGTCTTGCTTTTGTTTGTTTATCTAGCTTCGTTAGAAACCGGGAGATGCCGTACTTTCCGTTTCTCTCTTCTTCGTGTTATTATTTCAGTGCGAGCAAAGAACGTTGGTGCTCTATACCGCCACCTATCGCTTGTGGCCGGTTCAACATGAAGTTGAACAAAGGAGTTCTCTGCTTTTATAAATTATATTTTACTAACAACCCATTTGTCAATTTCTGTTATTTTTTATGGAGGTCAGGGGTCACTATCAACTACAAACATTTCAATGTCAATGAAATACATCAATACACAACAACGAAGAGTGATTAATAAAACCAGGTTTATTTATCTGACAAAAAATGACAAAAAGCATCAAACTTCCCTTTTTCTCTTTTCTTGCAAAGACCTGAACTCTTTATGTGCTTTGCAAAGTCAAATGACTGTCATCATCTTATTATTATTATTATTTAGCTCTTTTTTTCTCTATTAATAAATTAGTGTATTAAACAATACTATGTATTATCCTTCCATAATGAACATGAAGGAAAACACATTATTGCAAGAACATTGTAATATTGTCCATTGCAAAATAGGCCCATTTATTCAAAATTGTTTAAAAGGAAAATATGCACCATGTAATTCATCAAAATAAAAAAATTTGATTAATGCATATTATCATGTACATTTAAACTGCAGTATTTTACATTTCTTCTGCATAAAAGTACATTATTCTTAGTGATAGATGTTGTTTGTTTAGTAGATGATTGCAATTTTGCCAGTACTGCTACATTTTTCAAAGCAAAGATTCTTGCTGTTCAATTTAAATTATCCCACATTCATAACTTTTAAACCTTGCACTGTACACAAACCGTCTGTATCCCTTTTACTTCCCCTACTGTCACTAAAGTGCAAATAATTCTTGAATAATTGGCATTGGCAAAGATAAAGAAAATGGCCAAAGTTTTGTTCCTATACAGAAAATAACTTCATACTGCACATGCAAACACTTTTCAAACTAATTCAAATTGAATTTCCTATTAACAACAAAACCCATTTCTTGGCTGAACAGGTAATTGCATTTTTTGTAATTTGGCATCGTAAGAGTATTTAAAAACCTAGTGCAACGAAATAATGTTTTAAACTGCCTTCATAATAGTCCAATTGAGTTCCTGATTTTAACATACACTTTATCGAACATGAGATGAAACAATAATGCTGCAGAACCAGTAAAGTCATTGAGGGAACAGTCACACCTGTGACTAAAGAGGAAACACGAAATACTCTCAGAGTATTATCAGCACATGAAACACAAAGTGTAAAAACAGGCAGACTGTGAATTCACACATAATTCACCCACACATACATACAGGATGTGTATTTGCAAAATCACAAATTAAAGAAACATTATAAAATACAACAACAACAAGTTGTGGCATCATAGACAATAGCTGAAGCTATAATAATATTTTGATAAGAACTTGTTTTCCAAGGACCATCAAAAAACGCTCTCAAGCCACTGTTTTGATCAAAGAATATGAAATGACAGATGTTAGGCTCATCTTTGTAAATATCAATATGAAATATCAAAATGATGATTGTCCCAAAAGATTGTTGCAGAGTCAGGAGTCCATAGATTACAAAATCAGTTCTGGCATTAATTTGACAACAAATTCTGATTAAAATAAGTTTATACGCTTTTGCCTATTTTTAGTCTACAGAGGCTTATTTATGTTTGCAAAGCTTCTCATGTCGTAAAAATATTACAGGAATACAAAATAAATGAGCGGCAAGAACTGTGCCGGTTATTCAAATATCAGCGTAATGTCACCCATTGTGACGTGACAATTATGTGACTAAAATCAATGTGACTCAATGCACTGCCACTTATTATAATTCAGAGGGATTGCCTATAAAATCAGTTGTATAAAAGTTCACCAAATGTTTTTAACCCTCCTGATGCCTTCGGGTCAATTTGACCCGATTCAATGTTTAATGTCGGTGTTCTTTCGGTAGTCAACAAACAAACATAAAGTACCTCACACTTAAACTTGGAAAACAATATTAATTCTAATAATTTTCTGGAGGTTTTAATTGCTGGGGTCAAATTGACCCCACGGGTAAAATATGTCAGTAAATATAAAGGTAACAGGAGGGTTAAACATTGAATCGGGTCAAATTGACCCGAAGGCATCAGGAGGGTTAAATATGATGTAATCGCTGTATTATTATCACTTAATGATAAAATAACCATGCAGTCTGACTTGAAACCCACCACACAGGAGTTGTACAGACTTAAAATACAATATCAAATTATTTTTAGTACTCTGTCGTTACACTTGAATTATGTGTAATTTCCTTTATTTTCTATAAAAGTACATACTTCTTAATAGTTTAGCTTTTAGTTACAACAAAATTCCCAACCGTGTCGCTGTATTAAATGTTCAACTTCCAACGACGCCAAAAAGGGTCAGTGGCCAACCCTCGCAGAACGAGGTCCTTACTGAACCTGGAAGACATTGATTTTGCTTGTGTTTTTCAGCGTCTGCCTCCGGTTACAGAACCACACTCGCACAACCTCTCGGTCGTAGTTTAGCTCTCTTGCCATTTCTGTAATCTCTTGACCTGTTGGCAATGCGTTCTTTTCAAAGTAGGAGTTAAGAACTTCTATTGCCTGCGGGGTGAAACTAGTACGCCGCTTGCGTTTTTTGGATGGTTCACCGCCAACAAACTCCATCAGATTCTGCTGGCCTTTCTGGTTCCAGTGCTCAGCCTCAGCCAGCCACTTCTCCAACACCGGCTTCAACTTCTGAGCACTCTTGGGCGTGATGTCCAGCTTTTCAAACCTGCGTTACAAAAGTAAAAAATCTTTTCATGCGGACCAACCTATTGAAAAATATCTCCCTATTTTTACTTTATATAATTATGACTCTGTTGCTTTTCCTATTAAAGTGCCACTACAAGGTCATGAACAATTTGAACAGTTCTTTAAATGTATTCTCATTGAGGTCTGTATTTCTTTCTGCATGGAGTACAGCCAAAGCAATGAAAATGTCCATTTAAAGGAATTGTTTCCAATAAATAAACAATATGAACTATGATTTGCCATACAATGTAATTTTATGTAGAATGTTGCAAAAGCAATGACATTGTTTATTTATATTATTGTAACGTTACATAAAATAAACATGGATTCATTACAAAGTCAAACATATGTCAGTGTGATACATTCACTCCATTAGACATGACTGCACTGACTTAATGAGTAGTTATCTGCATAAGAGCCGTAACTATAATGATGTTCTAATAATATTACAATTGCAATTTCTGTGCATGATAATAAAGTCAATGTATCCTATTAGCAATCAGATGCTCTGTGTGTACACTGTATAAAGAGAAAATAGTGTAGAAAATGTCATATTTTATTTTAACCTTACTGAAGAAAGCTTCTATAGGCAAGGCAACCTGAACTAGGGAAGAACTTACCTGCAAATGGCAGACTGGCTGTAGGCAGGACCCTCCGTTGCAGTGAGAGCCTGCCCTACTTGTGTCTGAGTAAGCCCCAGGGAGAGCCGACGGATCTTGAAAGTCTTGGCAAACTCTCGAATCTCTTCCAGATTAATGCCCTCCTCGCCGCTGACTACCTGGTGGGGTTCTACAGTTGAGGGGAATCTGGTTAAAAATAACTACCTACTTAAAATGGATCTATGTTTGGATATGAGAAGCAGGTGTACATACTGCTGACAAGCTGTCCCACTTTTGCGATGTCTCCAAAGGTGATGGAGGAGAGCGTGGTGGCATGCTTCAGTACCGACGGCTGCGGGGCGATGACAATTGGTGACTGGCTGACAGTTGTTACTGAGGCCTGGGAGGAAACAAATTAATGATATAACCCGCCGTGATACAAATGACAACGTTTACTCATATTTAACCACCTTCAGGAATAGTTCATATTATAATAGTTAGATCTGCCAATTAGTTATTCAGAAATGATTGATCTGTTTTTTGGCTTTTAAGTGTAAAAGCAGAAATGAGTTAGTCCTGACCTCAAAACTAGATTCAGACAGATGTCTGTTGTTTACCTGTGTGATAGGTTTGGTAAGTGTTGGGGGAGCAGCCGCTTTGGGCAGCACTGCAGCAGAAGTTACAACTGCAGATCCATTCCCGACTGTGGCAATAATCTGTCCCTGGCTGTTGACAAGCAGCTGGGGGGTGACCGTCTGGACCTGGAGACCCTGGAGACCCTGGAGACCTTGCAGGCCTTGCAAGCTTTGCAGTCCTTGCAGACCCTGGAATCCCTGCAGACCTTGGAGGCCTTGGAGGCCCTGGAGGCTCTGGAGACCCTGGAGACCCTGGAGGCCCTGGAGGCCCTGGAGGCCCTGGAGGGTGGGTGTCCCAGCCGCTCCAGCCAGAGAGGCTGGGTTCAACAAAAGAGGGAGGGTTCCTATGATCTGAAAATATTGTTTGAAATATGTTTGAGAAACTTTTAGAACATTCAACAACCTGCGATGTACGTCCTATTAGCGGTTCACTTGGAATACAAGTATATATATTAAGATTGAACTCTACACCACAAACTCAGACGAGCTGAAACAATGGTAAGCTTAATTTATGGAAATGAGAAGGCAAATCTGTTTACACAGAAACGGTCTTGTGCTCCACAGACTTGAAATAGCACTGCTGATTGCTGTTAACTTGAGGCCGGGTTTTTATTCCCAGCAATAGAAACACAACCAGAAATCCCTTTGGAGAGGGTGTGATTACCAATATGCATCGAAATGAACGCCTGCATAATATGTCACTGGCACTGAGTTCTCGTCGAAGTCTTTTCTGGCTAATGCTACACTACTATAAGTACCGGTATTATGTTATTTTCTTTGCAAAAGATCCTCATCTTTCCTTTAGCCGGAAGTAAAAGTAGAGAGAGACCATAAGTCAAATCCAAACTAACACAAATAAACTGAGAAGCATGATTTTGTGGCACCCACCTGTCCTTGAGCATTTGTGATGATCTGGCTGGTGATGCCAGCCATGTTGGAGATGGCATTAGTGATGATAGGAGTGGAGGTGAGGGAACTGAGGAACTGGGGCTGAGTTCCCAAAGAGGCAGCATTGATCTGAGCAGTAAAAACACAACATGTGTAAGGAATGTAATTGCATGACTGACATTATATAATAAACAGTTAAGAAAGTATATCTCATTGCTCTGCATTCTTACAATGGCAGGATTGATAGAGAGTCCTGCAGACTGGAGCGCTGCTAACGATATGTTGGACTGAGAGACAGTATTGGCCGCCTGGGCCGCCGCCGACATCACCTGCACGGCAGCTGAAGGCTGGAACATCGTCTGAGCGCTCGTCTGCAGTTGGGGCTGAACAGAGTTCAGCACCGTCGCAGCTGAGTACAAATTCAAGAGTTTGCAACCCTATTATTGTTGTGTAGTCAGGCAATTCAACATGAGATTCAAGATATTGCTGCACCACGATGAGATACGGTCCTGCTGATTATTTGACTGTTGCAGAGACATAGTAGAGGCAATTATGAACATTAAGTAAATTGCTTTATTTCATGTATAGAATCAGTGTTGTGGTGTCATATACAATTGAATTAACATTCATAACTATCAATCAATTCATCTATTTATATATTTGGGAGGTTTTCGTTCTCCTTAACGTGCAATCCACCTAGTAGTTGTTGAAATATGTCAGTGTGGACCAAAGTGTTTCTATGGCAGTCAACTGTGATCGAGCAACAACAACAAAAGTGGACAACATCTAAGTGTGAGAGGCTAAATGGGGAGCACACATCCACAGATAGTTGGTGTTTTACCTTGGACGCCAGCAAAGGGCAGTTTGAGAAGGTTTCCAGCTGTGTTAGCTGCTGTGAGGCCGGGGTGAGAAGCTACGTTGGTGGTAGGTAAGGTGAGAAAAGCCAGACCCCCCTGGCCTCCGATGGAGCCCGCCATACTGAGGGGGATGAGCAAGGGCTGCCCCAGAGATCCTGTCTGGGCCATCATACTGGTCAACAGAGTGGCCAAACTTTCTTGGGTCAGCACCTAATGAAGTATAATAAAACATTTGCCTGGGATGAACAGAGTAATCTGGTTTCAGGTTATATATTTTTTACCTTTTTTTTTTATCTGTGCACTTGTACTGGCATTCTGGTAATTCTACAGGGGACATTTTACTGAACTCAACAGTGATACATTCTCATTGAATTTGGACTAAAATACTCCCATCTTTCCACTATTGAGGTTCTTATTTTACATTAGATTACATTACATTTAGATGACGCTTTTATCCAAAGCGATTTACAATCCAGTTACAATGATATACCTACAGGGAGCAATTCAGGGTTAAGTGTCTTGCTCAAGGATACATCGACTAGGGCGGGGATTGAACCTCTAACCCCCTGATTGAAAGACAGACCTGCTACCCACTGACCCACATGTTCCATTTGCTACAAAAGTTTCTTCGGTCTGCGGCTGTGTGTATTCAGGTGTTTGGGATCAGATTTGTTCTACTTTTCACATTTATGATGCACTAGAGACAATTGCCTCAGCCCCAGAGTAAACCACCTACTTTGCGGGACAATACTGACATTAAGCTCCCCACGATTATTGGACAAGAAATAATATGTGAACAGGGTGAAAAGCAAATAGGTTCCATTTTAAATTGTATAGGTATTTCATTTGAGGGAATCTACATGTTACGGCTGAGTGGGAGAGAACTGAATGAAAAGATGTGGTACGATATGTGGAAAATAAACCAAACCACTACATAATCACAGAGATGGAGAAAAAGTCAATTAAAACTATAAAATGAATATTTATCAACTATGATGGAGGCTCTTTGATCACACGGAACCAAACACTTTTATTTTGGTGTTACAAGAAAATCTAACCTATCTGGGATAGGAAAAGTTCTGTTCTGTGTGAGGATGTGGGTTAGGATATCCCCTGATCGTGTCTTGGTTTATTCCTGGGACACATGGAAGGAACTGTGCATGCAGGAAAACATATTTGGTGTTCCTCACTGCCTCACTGAGAACTGGCTCAAGACTGATGCTTAGGTCACGAACAATGGTTGACCAATAAAGATGATATCCTAGCGATGAAGAACCTTACAGGTCAGACTGTAAGTTAGAAATTAAGTTGAAGTATTTTCAAAAGTCTGGGAAAAACTGTTAATGTACGAGTCAAAACATAAATAGTAATGTTGTAAAAATGGAACTAAATCTTGGTCCTTCCTAAAAGCTCTGATTTCTTTTCCTCAATATTTGACATGTGAAGAACTTTCCCGCACTTTCAAAGCTGATGCAACCCGACTTCTCGCGACTACTCCCTGGTTTTAGGGAAAGTAGAAAATAAAGAGACAACACAACTATTGTGTACATCATTCTTTCTCTGAAGACCTCAAATAAATACTGAAAACGTAATCAGTGTGCACATTCAATACCTGTGAACAGCCTTGTACAGTGAATGGCATGGCGGCCTGGGGCTGCGACAGGGACAAACTGACGGGAACAGCAGGAGTCAGCGTTTGGACAGCAGGGGCCGGAACCTCGACAGACAGCACCTGCTGCTCACTCAGCGCTGCAGGAGCACAGCCAGGGTTAGTGCTTACTGACATTTGAAGTGGTTTTCACAGCTGTTATTATAAATTCGGAACAACTGTGTCATGTATGTATAAATAATAAGTCATCTGCGATCAATCATTTTCCACTATGAGTGTGATTTACCTACTTCCCCAGTGCTCTGGGGCAAAGTGGGACCGTCCTGTATGCTGCCAGCCTCGGTTTGCCCTCCAGGCCGAGCCACTCCCTCCTCAGCTTTGACTTCACTCTTCCCATCGGGCACTGATGATGGCAGAGATGCATCGACCTCTACCTCTAGCACACGAATAGTCTCATGGCTGGACATCACAATGACCTGCGCAGCAATTAGGAGTCAAATATGAGATGACTCTTGTGCAAAATTGCTCTATTTTAAATATTTGGTTTAGGGTTCTACTAGAATTATAGTGTGGATATATTTGTTATAATTGTGTGGGTAGTTTGTGAAACACCAAAAAAGTAGTTTGTGAAGCAAAACCTGTTTTCAGTATGGTAAAAGTCTCACACAATGAAGCACCTGAAGGGCAACAACAATCTAAACAATAACTTAATTGTATTTCTCTACTTCAATTCACATGTGGGAAATCTGATTTGGATTTAACTGATGATTCATGCTATGCAATCATGAAAGACCTAGAGGAGAGGCAGCAAGACAACCTGGGCTGGAGGACAAGGTGCAGAGACACAATGCAGGAAGAGAGAGGAGGATGCATACCTGGGAGTCTTTTCAGGGAATTTCAAAGTGCAGGATTTAAATGGCTGAAAAAAGACTTCGGCAGTCAGACAGTGAATGGCTACGGAGAACAGAGAAGCCGAGCACATGTTAGGACACAATGAGCCAAAACAAACATAACACACACACACACACACAGAAAGACAAATGAAAAGAGCACGAGTACACAAAAAGCAATGATAAGAGCATGCAGCTCAAACAACGCTTTCTTCGAGTTCCCCTCACCAGGGAAGCATTGCTATTGTTTGCTGACTACGTCTACACAGAATATTACGAGAAAGAGAAAACCCACAAGAAATGATGAAGTATGGCAGTTTAAAGACCAGTAACCCTTACAGGCATAGAGCAGCAGGCATTATGAGGCAATAAAACACGAAAGTGTATTTCAATGAACTCCTTTATGATATGGTATGTTGGCACATGGAGGGTGACGGGAGCAAACAGCAGCAAAGAAGACAAAGTAGCTCAGAGTGGTTACAGCGGGAAGAGAAGGCTGCTCATCGTGTCTGAACAGACAGGTGAGTGTTACCTGCTCATTGACTGTAAGTGGGGCATCTTTGGCAGGAGGATCCTGGGAGTTCATGGCTGCACCACCACAATCACTGTTTTCCTGACATCCTGGGGAAACAAACAGTCATTAAACAAAAAGTTTAGAATTGTATTTAGAGTCCGACTACTAAGAGCACTTGATCCGTCAATTTGATAATTAATGAATATCTCAACATTTTCGTCAATTAAATTACAGCAAAGTTGAAGTTCTTTTTTCCCCCCAGACAAGGTTTCTACTAACATCCTCCAAAACCATCGACCACTAATAGAACGGTGTTTGTCAAGACAGTCATTCTGACCTGCTACTTTCACCTGAAGAACATTGAAAAGATATGCCCACTGTTATCTTCTCAGTCATTTGAAATGGTTACCTATGCTATTGTATCCTCCCGCTAAGATTATTCTAATGTTCTTGATTCCTACCTAAGCCAAGATGCTGATACCCGGTTACATTATTCCTTCCAGACTGCAGCTAGACGACTCACTAAGACCTCATATTGCTCTCATATCGCCTCTGATGTGACTTTCATGTGCTTGCGATTAAATTTATGATTCAATTCAACTTCAAGTTCAGGACCTTTATTTGTCCCCGAGGGGTATTGTTTCTGCTGCAGTGGCAATAACCATTAAACAAAAAGAACAATGCAGTGCAAGACACACAAGATTGGAAAAAAAACAAATTTTCGAACAGACACATATACCCAACCACACATATTAAAAACACATATAAATACAAGAGTAAAAGGTAAACACATGAAGTTACAATATTAGGGAAAGAGAATGAAAGGCTTGCTTGGAGACGTGCTCATGCTAAAGTTACTTTACTTTGGTTGAGCAGTATAAAAGAGACATTATGGTTGTTTGAGGTGGTACTCAGAGGGCAGGAGCTTACACTCCAAGAGGGTACCGTCAAACATAATTAATTCTGCCTTCTTTGGCAACTTGTTGTACAGTTCAGATCGATCGTTCTGCTGACATTGAGCTGCTGGGACACTCCTTAAGGTCCTACACCTCATCTACAAGGCGTTGACTGGTCTTGCTCCAGAGTACCTGAGGGATAATGCAATCTGCTCAGGTCCCATAAACAAGGCCTTCTAGTTGTACCTTGTTCTGGACTGACAGCACAAGGGGACGGTGCGTTTGTGGTCCTGGGTCTCTGAGCAGACTCTATTGAGTGATTAAAGTCATAGCTGAAGAGGTATCTATGTGCTTTTATGTTTGAGTCATGAGCCCTGTTTAGAGCTGTGGTGCTTCTATTGTTTTGTGGTTATTGTGCTATTTTCTCCTGTTAAAATGGGTGTCATAGTCATATGTTGTTCTTTTAATCATGCATCTGTTTGTTAGACACTTTGTAAACCCATTTAAGTCACTAAATCCACTCCTTCAAATGTTTTGCAGCCATTTAGAAAATACATATTAAATTTCTTTAGAGTGTCCCCTTCTAGCCCAAATGACCCGCAAATGAGTGGTCATTTCTGGCTCAAACAAACCCACATGCAGAGGACATATTTGTATTCCTGGCTATTTCTGTCATTGCAGGACCAGACTATTTGGAGGGGCCGGAAAACAGGCCAGGTTGTGTTGCTCTTCTTCAGCTGCAGAAAACATGATGAACGACGTTGATCGTGAAGTGGTTACACTTTCATCGCAGATCAGGGGGAAAAAAGATTCAAGATGGTGCATATCCTGCTGCAATGCCCTGTTAGGAATGAGGATCTGTCAAAACTTCCGCGGGTGTTGATGAGCTCCCCACCCCCATCCTGGCCAATAAAAGTCTCGCAGCGTCGGCCACTTTTGAAGACGAGCACTAACCACTACGTACAGGCGACAGAAATCATCTCTACCCGTGCCTAGAGACCGAATATTATGTATTTCCCTCTCTTTATCATAAATATATAAATTATGCTAATTACGAACATTGCATATTAACCCAAACTCATTTCCTCACGCCATTTCGCTGCTCCGCGCGAGGCGCAGGCTCGAATAGACTCCGGTTATTGTATTCAACTTACCGCGTAAATGCAGCTTGTTTTCTGTAATCCCCCGCTTTTATAAAGGTCCTTGTCACAGTTTGTTTCAGTCACACATAATTAAAAATGCATCTCAGCTCCCAGACAGGCGCTGTGACTTCACACAAAAGAGGTATTTGCATTGATAAGGAGGGTTGCAATGTTAGGATCTCCTCTCTCTTAATATTTAATGACGATGGCCTTTCTGCAACAGCTCAGATCATCAAAATCCTTGAGGTGTCTCACAAAATCCTTTTTGAGGTGTAAAGTCGGACTAAATTGCAACACAATTGGCCTTTAGCACTACGTCATGAACATAATTTATGCACGGAAAATATCTTGCATTGAAAAATGTCTGCCTCGACTTGCGAGCTGCCATCGTTCTCTTAAAGGGGAAGTACCGAAAATACGAGCCGACGAGAAAGAAGCTTTGGAACAGAGAAATAATAGATAATGCTGCTATACACGAAGAGTTGCCTACAACTGCTCTTTGTTTAATTTAAAATATTATTAACCATAACACTTCAAATATGCAGCTATATGTTGGTATAATATGTTTATTATCGCAATTTAATATTAGTATGAATGGGTAAATGTCATATAATTTAAATGTAACTGCAAATGTAAAAAAGTCTTTAAAACGTACTCCATTTATTAATGACTACAAATGTGTAAAGTGGAATTAACAATGGACCCATGCAATATCAGCTCCACACCGAAGGAAAATCACAGATGTATTTTTTTATTTGGACAAAAGACTTCATGAAATTCTTAGAATGAAAAAATAGAAATTAATGTGAAAGAAGAGGTCAAGTAGTCACAGGCGTATACAATGGTCCTCCTCTAAATATAAAAATAAAAACAAAAAAAGACAACAAAAAAGACAAACAACAATAAGCACACAGAATAAGCAGAAATACAAACAATCAGTGGACAACAGCTCAATACAATATACAATAAATAAATAAAAATACACGTAGAGGGACAGAACCATTGTTAATGTTTTTGTAACATATACTTTTCCAACTAGGACAAGTCAAACTGTCTGCTATGACACCGGCCTGCCTGCCTATCTATATATCTATCTTGTGAATGGGTTAATACTAATATTGAAACTATCCATCTGTTCATCTGTCAATAACTTTGTGTATTTTTAAATACCAGCCTGTATTCTTCGAACTGAAAAGCTAAATCCGATTATGTTGTCCTTTTAAGAAGCTAACATTCACTCTAGAACAGTGGTTCTCAACCTTATTGGAACTACTGAACGCTGCAAGCTTCATCAGTGCATCAGCCGAACCCTTCGTCATTGGACAAATTAAATATGATTTCTTCAAAACATAGCCAGCTATATATTTTATTAGTACACAAATAAGTGCACAAAATCACTATGTTCAACGAACAAAACCAACAAAACGCGAATGTCACACAAAAACATAACTTAGTGAATATTAACTGAAAATCAATGTGACTTCTGTTGTTGCCTTTCAGATACAAGTTCAGAAATGCGACCGACAAAACGGCCCCACATTTCTCTTGTGTACAGAGCTGTACTGTGTGTGTCTTGACCCCTGCCGAACCCCTGAGAGTGACTCACCGAACCCCTGGGGTTCGATCGAACCCAGGTTAAGAACCACTGCTCTAGAACATACATATATAACATCGAACATACCGAAATATATATTCTAACTGTAGGGGGCGCGCGCAGTTAAAACACCGAGTGCGTCGAACCACAGAGAGAGAACGACTGACGTCACCACTTCCACAACAACAAGAAGCTGAAAAACAAGGAAGTGAATGATCGTGAAGCCGTAACCTGTTATAAGGCCGAGACAAGATACGCAGAGCTCCTTTTAATCTGAAATTCCTCAGTCTCCGCATCAGTCAAGAACAATGAACAACAAAGGTATTTCTCCAGACCTCGTTTGGGTATTTAGTCAGTTGTCCGTTTTCCGGCGCTGACGGTTTAACTCGAGATGAAGAGCTGGTTGTGGCCATCTAAAGCGGACTTCACATTTAGCTATGACAATAAACTGACGTTTTCTGGCTAACTGTTTATCGCACGCGTTTATCGCGGGTATATATTTTATTATAACATACTAAAGGTGTAAATAATGACAGCTTAAATATAATGTCACCTTATATCAGCATAGCGTTAGCGTCCCGGTTACATATTTCTCGTTAGCCATCATCACTCACAACAGGCAGAATTTACAGGCTTTTACTGTTTTAGTTTTCATCCGTGGGAATGTAAATCTGTATCCATCATTTCATTCCACGTTGCACATGCATTATGTGTAGAAGTATCCCGTATTTATGTGTGTATACTGCAGCGTGTTGTGTCCCTCTGCTCGACTGTATGCTCGTTATATGAACATACTCGGATCCTTTGTTGCTACCAAGGATTGAAGCGCCGAGGCCGACAAATAACGATTATTTTTATGATCGATTAATTACCAATTATTTGCTCAAATAATGACCCTGTCTGTTTACGGCAAATAGCACACGATGTTTCTCGTTAATTATCAGACCCGGACAGTAATGTATAGAAAAGCGGGAAATATTCACTTTGGGGAAAGTGGGACCAGAGAATAAAAAAATGTTGGTTGAATTTTTTAATTATTATTAATGAATCATCAAAATATATTTCCTGTCAAATAATTGACAAAGCATTTCAACTCCATGTAGATGTGTCATATACTGTTGTCTAGATGCAATTATGCTTTTATTTCTGACGTTTTGTCAGTTTTTTAACCCAGGTCCTGTAATTGAAACAATATCTTCCAACTGTTTTTTAAACGTAGTTAGCAGTTTGGGATTTGTATATATTTATATATATATTATATATATTAATGTGTAAAATAAATCTTGGAGCTTTCACCATTATTTGGCAATGAAATTAGGACTAGCTTTTACCCCTCAACAAGCAAGGCTGTATGTGCAAAATTCCTCTGCAATCCATATTGTAATACTTCGCTGTTTTCTATTACTGCTGGAAATATGTCATTCTTTGCTTTAGCCGTACAATAACATTTTATTTTGTTACTGAGAAACATTTGACCTCTAAAATGAATCTTAGACTTTCTGTGTCCATCACTGTGGGGACTAATTGACAACCATTTTCTTCATGTAAAATGTTGTTTTACAGGTTCATATCCTCAGCAGGCTGTGTACCCTCAGCAGAGCTCTGCACCTGTATACCCTCCTGCTATGCAAATGTCTCCTCAGGCACCTCCTTACACAGACACACCACCTGCATATTCTGAGGTAACTATTACATGCATGTACCCTATGATAACACATTACTCTATGTGAACAGTTCTATTCAGTTATTTTGTTCACATGTGTCTGCAGATATACCAGCCCAGATATATGCTCCCACATCAGGTGCCCAGTCAGGTGGCACATATGTCCTCTCACTACCCTGGTGCCCAGATGTTTATGCCCATGCAGCCACATATGCAGGTTGGGCAAATGGGCCATAATGTCCCCATGGCTTACTACCCAATGGGAGCCATGTATCCCCCTGGTTCAACAGTGATGATAGATGGTGGCTTTGATGCTGGTGCACGCTTCACAACGAGCAGCGGTGTTTCCATTCCAGTGAGTATCCACCGAGTCTAATTATTCAGGATTATTGCAATTAGGCTGCTATTGCAGACTACTACAACAGCTCACACTGATCAGCTTTCGACCAATGCCTGTGCTTGTTTCTCTCCTTCTCTAGCCCCCACCTCCTGGACATCCCCCCAATGCAGCTCAGCTGGCTGCCATGCAGGGTGCCAATGTTGTAATGGCACAGCGCAAGAATAACTTCTTCCTGGGTGGATCCAGTGGAGGTTATACCATCTGGTAACGGCAACTCCTCAACTCCTCCTTCATGCCTAAACCGTGTCCCCGCCCCAAATGATGCCCCAGCTCTTTCCCCATCCCATACGCCTCCCTCTTCAGGCTGCTTGGCCATGCCACAATACTGATATCACCTAATGGAATGTAATATTTTAGCGCCCTTGTAAAAGGTACAGTACTCCACTTCTGACCTAGAGATCAAATGTTGAATGCCACTGCCTGGAGAGGACAAATGCTAATTTTTAATGTTGTAGAATTCATTCCATAATTCTTGAATGGGTCTAACCTCTTTTGGTCATTCCAGATTGGACCTCTTTCAGGCATCTGTATTTGTTCAAGAGACCTGGTCTCCTTTTGATCGAATGGATCACAAAATACATTGAGATGTTCTTGTTTACCTGTAAAAGCAACGTAAATTAAATATTGAAATATCAGACCCGCGTAATATAGTCTAGCTGCTTTATGGTGAAAGTGAAATGCAGTTACAAAGTTGCAGTTGAAGCGCAAAATAAAATCCATTTGTCTTTTTTTGAAAACTTTTAGTGTAGTTAAATTAATAGATGTGTAATAGTTTCATGTAAATACAAGTATGATGATCATGAGAAATTACATCTCAACTATACAAAAAAAGAAGAAGCATCTTGGAAGCTTTTAGCTAGAATTGTCTCGTCCTTTGCACAGTATCCAAATTATCACAGCAAATGTGTTGTACAGTCTAACTGACAGATTGTTACATTTAAATCACTTGTAAATCAAATAAATGAAACTGAAGCAAATAATTTAAGAAAAGATTTCATGCAATATCCAAAGTGGTTTACTGTACCTTGTTGGGCAATTTGTAGATGAACATAGTGAAGTGCCAAAGAGCACTGGGTATAGCCCTAATTTAAAGCAAATTAACTTCAGTAAACTTAAAGGAAAGAACTTTAAAGTAAATCCAAATAGTAAGTTTAATGGGAAGGGGTGGTTGGTGTAACATTGTTTGAATTGTTTGTGTTCTGTTTCTATTTTGAAGTCGGATACCCAGAGTTTATACACTAAATGTTTTATTGTACAGACTTTAAGAACTACCCTCCACTGTTTTCTCTGTCTTTTTACACAGTATAATTTAGAGTCATTCTTCCAATTTTTTTCAAGTATTTATTCACCGTAGAAAATTATCACCTTTTGTGATGGTATTAGTTTATTGTCGTTTTAAAAAGTTGAGGAGACTTTAATAAATATTCCAGTGTTTCTTTTTTCTTTTCTTCATTACTTTCCACATTTACACGACTAGTTAGGCTAATCATTTCTTTTGTATAACAGATGAGCTGGTTGTACCAAACATCTGGTCTACAAGGCACTTCTGTTTGGTGATTACTTGAAATTTAAAAATTCACAATTTAAAGGTAGACATATCTTCTTTGAATAAGCAGGTATGAGATGGTTTGAACCAAGACCTTCAGCTGGACATGATGGCAATTGTTAGTTAATGTGTTAATGTCACTATGTGGATTAATTACATCTTTAAATGGATGCATCCTTTTGCATTTTTGTTGTGTAAACATGTGATTACTTGTTTATCAGCAATGCACTGAAAAGCTACTCTTAGTGGTTACAGAATAGGGGCTACTCTTCTATTTTTTTCTTTTTTTAAAAATAAATCAGTTTTCATGACAAAAAAAAAAAGTTATTGACCCTTTTAGAAAATCCATCAAGTCTAGTCCATTTGAGAGTAAAATGTGTTGTGTTGTTTGCTAGCCTTAAAGTGAGCGCATACTTGCTATGAGGCTATTTCACTGTCTGCATAATTGTTCATTTCCAACACATTTGTGCTGCTAAGTAAACGTTAGAATCTTTGCATAATACATTATCTTGCAATCTTAAATATGGTATTTGAAGCTAGCTAAATTAGTATGGATACAATAAACGTATATTTGTCAATGTTCTTCGTCTCGTAGCGTCGACGTGTCACTGGGTATCCGACACATCTTATCAAGTTTTAACAGCTGTGGCCACCAGAAAACAAATGCTGTTGCTGTCGGCCAACATTTAGTTATTTCTGTGGAGTTCGGGGAGAGCAGCTGTCTGGAAACGTGCTTCGTTCATCGGATGAACTCCTCTCAGCAGCTCATAAACAGCTACTATAGCAGACATGGCCGACGTGCATTTATTCTCACTCACGCTGTCGTTTCATACAGCTCCGCTAGAGAAGAGGCCACAGCTATCAAAACTTTAAAAACAAATATATGATTCGAAGATTTTTTTTGTTTGTTTTTTTGCTCCATCTGTTTGTAAAGCAGCATACTGGTGGCTTTGTCCCAGCAATATGAAGTACTGTAAACTACAGCTGACCAGTAGATGCTATGCCAACCACAGCCAGCAAATGGATTACTCTGTTGAAGGATTATGGACATTTATAGTTCAGGGATACTTTGTAAAAAAGATGCATGTACTAAAGTGTTGTGACAGACTTTGGTACACATTCTATCTTTTAAGATTACTAAAGGAGATGAGTGTCAAAAAGATGGAATACTTTGGAAAAAGGTCTTAGGTGCACTTAACTTTTTTTATACTAAACTTAAAGTTTAGAATAAAGGTTATTTTGGAAATTTGAAATGCTGCATGTTTGTTTAATTTTCTATACATATACATTGTATTAGAACAGGCCAGGTTTTTAGTTCAAGATTGTGACCTGAGATAACACCTGGGAATTTTTGGTTATTGCTTTGTTGTGTTTATAGCGTAAATGTTGCCTTTCCCTGGCCAGATTGCATCACAGGTACTTGATTGTTTGAGTGGATGCTACTTGCTTGGCCTTAATACCAATATCATTTGTCATAAATAATCTCCCACCTTAGTTTAGTATACATACTGTACGAAAGAGTCAATAACTCAAATATTGTCACTTTGATATAAAAGGAATTGAGTCAAATATGGATCTGTATTTTTGTTAAATATCACCTGAGCATTACAGCCAGTTTAGTGCGTCTGGCATTTCAATCCAACAGTCCACCGTGAACCCACTTTTACTGAAGCCTAATACCTTCAGTCCTCGTTGATAGTGTCCGGTTTGGATTAAGATCCATTGTAATCATTTGATAGTGAAAAATGACGTCCAGTATTGTGTTAGCTAATCTACTCAGCAATGTCCACCTGCTTCTCAAAAGTATTTTTTGTCTGCTGGACTTTTGGATGAGATTTCATTACTTGACCATTGGAGCTAGATTTATGGAACAAACGGTGTAAAACATTTGAGTTGTCAGGTTGTGGGTTTATGACTTTGAAACACATTAAATATCACTGCAAGCTGTCACACCGCTATGGCATCAGTCCAAGAACACGTTTTATTGCCTTCCACATTTATCTCAAATGGAGAAGTACTCAGTAACCGTGTCTCTCAAATAATAATACAAAGGACATCGTTTATAAACTAGCATAAAAAATAATTGCAGTTTACAAGCAAAGCAATATAAAAGTAACTCTCCCCCAATAGCTTCAGTTTGTTGGGGTAACAAACCATCTGAAACATTTTGCAGCTCGTAGAGGGAACAGTTTAAACACGGCTGATAAATAGTGTCGCATATTGTGGTTGTGTTTACTGATCATGTAACTGACGTACTAAAATCCCACCACCTGTTTTATGCATAGCTCTGCTAACCTACACACACACACACACACACACCTGTTGTCTCATCACCTGCTCCTCATCCATCGATATTCACTCTGTAACAATCTTATCGTTGGTATTGTTTGTGCTGCTTTTTGCAACACACGTCCTAAACATGTTTCGTTTTTCTCCTCCGCCTGCCGTGTGCAGAAAGTCACGGCCTTCCCTCAAGAACACAGATGCATAGAATAAACGGTCCCATTTCTTAGTCTTCCACAGACCCGTGTCTTGACCAGGTTCATATGAAGTATTCCTTCTTTTCGCTCATGGCCTGGTTATTCTGCTCGTCATCGGGGTCCTCCCCCGGAGCCGGCTCGCCTGTTGTCCTGTAGTCTCCTTTGTTGTGGCAGAGGTATCGGTAAAGCAGGAAGCCCAGAGCAGCCACCGTCAGCAGGATGAGGACAATAACCACTGGACAAATGAGGCAAACATATTATTTTAAGGCCATTCTAAAACGAGCAGAGTTGAGAAAAGGTTGAGATTCAAGTGCGACTGGTTACCTGTTACCACTGTGTCTGTACTGGTGGAGGCTGCTGTCGTTACCACTGCAGAGGGGAAATAAAACAAGCAGATCGGTTGTTTTTTGTTTTTAAACCCCCCGCGACGGATAACAGATGATGTATAAGAGTTAATTTGATTGTTTTATTTTGCAGGAGGGAAAGTAGAGCGTTTCCAGGAGGAGACTTGTCTGTGTACAATAGATAGAAAACGTGTAAGGGTTACCCTGAATCATGGTGGTGTCTGCTTGTGTGGGAAGGGATGTTAAAAGCCCCATATCTGATGCTGGACAAAACACAAGCATGACATGAGTTGATAAAACAGCACAAAGGCTAAAGATCATGGTATTAAGATTCTGGTTGGCTGCAACTTGGAGATTTAAAGCCAAAATAAAAAAAATGTTACTCACCTTTTGTTGCATTTGTGTTTATATATGTAGAGATTGTTGTCGAAGGAGCCACATCTGAATCTGGACAATTAAAGAAAATGTTAAAAATGTCACAGGCATTCAGCGCACAGTCGGCTAGTCGAGCGTTATGTAACCGCACACGCCGAGGAGCAGATATGAAGTGTGGCGACACGGTAATCTGTTATTAAGGACTGGCACTGAAACAAACCTGTCTATTCCCTTTGCTGCAACAGCCCAATTAGAGAACACACCTGGGATTTAAATGCTCCCGGGTATTTAAATAAGTAAAAGTAACAATACAACATTATAAAACACTCTATAAATCCTGCATTTCCAATAATACTAGGATGGAAGTACAGATGTATTTTCAGCCATAGCAGTTGATTAATCGATTGAAAGGAAATTAATTGTTAACTTTTTTTGGGGTGAATTTCCTGGAATATTTTGTGGTTTGGACTGTTGGTCAAACAAAACAAGACTTGTGGATATCGTGATGGTCATTCATCATTGTTTTAAAGAATACAGTATTGTTGCAGTCCTGATCAGCAACAAAAAGTATCACAAGTAAAAGTATTCCATTAGGCTGCAGAAGGGTGCTAATCAGAGTCATAGATTGTATAATAGGATTATTATTACTGGCACGTTATTGTATCTGGTTGAGGTGGAGCTGGACTTAAATAAAACAGTTGGGTAAATTGTCAATGGCAACAAATAACTGTATAACATGAACAACCATTTTGAACGTAAAAGCTGAATCTGCAAATTGACACATGTCATCTTCCAGAGGAATGTAGTCCTGGACTGCGACCGGTGACTGTCTTATCAATTGAGCAGTAGATTACTTTTCAAACGAATTGATTAAATATTTAGCACAAATTGACATCATCCAATGTCTTTTTTCAGTTCAAAACCTCAAAATATGTAACCTAGTTTACTATAAATGTAAGATCACGAAAAACAGCAATTACATTTGATAAGACAATCAAATACCTGTAACATTTTGAGAAATTCCTTGATTACTTCGGGTCACCTAACGCTAATCGATCAACGTTAATTGTTAACCAAATGGCAGTATTAAGCAACATGCAATTAAAAGACTACAGAAAAGTATAAAAACTTCAATATTTTACTCTACCAAGTATAGCCCTTATTTTATTTGAAAATACCTTGAACCAATTGTCTCATAGTACGACAAAATAAAGACAGACATAGCTAACTTACATTCAAGCACTTAAATAAAATTGAGTCATAAAAAGGTGGACTTACTATTCATGATTAATGGCAGTTGACTCACTGACTAAGTTCACCTGAAAAAAGAAACACGTACAATTAAATCAATAAACATCCACATAACGCACTCATGTTTCCGCAAACGTTGTCAAACAATGTTCAAGAAACCTTGTTGGACATTAATGTCACTCAAATGGAAATTAACCGGTGAACCCTAATAAGACCTACTGACTGTGAAACCTTTGAAGGGAACCAAAACGTCTCCGTACCGACGAACGTTAGTTTACTTAGTTAGCTAAAACAATGTCACCTCGAAGAAGAAGAAACTACGTTCAAACCGGTGTAACACTTTCAGGGGACGTATATCTCACTTAACAATCAGACTTTATTCATCACAGCTGGGCTTACCTAACGGAGCAAATCGAAACAGCTGGCTTCAAAATCAGATTTTGTTGTAATCTCAAATCGGAGAAAGGTCACGCACGTTTGCTAATTTAAGTTTAAAATTCCAGCTGCGTGAGCGACTGTTCGGGCGTCTGAAACGGCGTCTGTGGAATACAGAAAGTAGCTCTACTTTTTCTCGCAGCACTCGTGAGTCATGCAGCGCACTCTCTCGATTTCCGCCCCTCCCTTTCCTCCCCCTTCTCCGTGCCAAAGATCGTCTAAATGCAGGATGTGTAACTCCGAGTGGAGAAGTAGGAGCATGCTCGTTAGCAAAGATATTTTTGATATTTCCCATGGCCATTCAATTATCTATGAAGTCATTTTGCCCTGTGAATATATATGTATACAAATACATATTTATATATTTGATTTGTTTTCAATGATAATAAAAATATAAAAAATAAAATAAAATATGATCATATCAATATATGTATATATATATATATATAAATGTATGTGTATATATATATATATATATATATATCTTTTTAATTTAATTTAATTTATTTGTTATTATCATTGAACATACAACAAAAAAGGAAATATTCCAATTTGAGAAGCTGCAACCAATTAATCTTTTTTTTTTTTTAAGTTAACTATTGTTTAATTTATTAATTGTTCAAATATTTGCTGATGCATTTTTCTAATCTTTTTTGGCTCAACTGAGATGTGTGGGGTCAAAAAGTGAATTAAATGTAGCTGAATTCTAAAGTCACCTGTACTTAAGCGATTTAGTGTTGCATGTTGAAGGACTTCCCGCGGCCCTGAAATAGAAAAGCGGTTACGGCTAAGGGATGGATGGACATTGAAGGACTTGGGAGTGACAGATTTAAAATGAATAAAGAATGGTTGAAATATTTACAGCAGATACCAATGTTGGTATTCCTAGTATGGGTAAATCATACACGTTTTGGTAAATTGATATCATCTTTAATTTGCTGTATTTCAATGTAAGATTAAATATTGTCACAGTTTTTCAATGTTCATTTGGCATTTCTATTTGGTTTCAGCCACGTTAAATATGTCTATATGAGACTATTTTGTGAACAGTGCTGTTTGGGGTGTCTTGCTTTTTACACCAAACAGGCTCAAACCAGTACTGTGGTGGTTGGTTTTCGAGTCGCACCCGACATCCTTCCTGCATGGTAAACAACCACGTTTTTCAACCCCCCTATCCAAAGCTGACATAGCCCTGGTGACATCATTAGGGTTTTTTGTCAGAATGTACTAAAAGCTCCCTTCAGAGCTACAGAGCACACTAATAATGTGTTCACAGGCAGATACTCCTGAACAAAACCTATTCTATTAATAATAAATTACAAAGTCAGTCAAAAAAATTATTTTATTAATCTGGTAAAGACCTATGATGGCCAGACTATTCTTAAAGTTTTAGCTTGGGAATTCAAATTTCATTCAACATTTGGTTCAAACTTTTAAATATTAAAGATTAATAATTCTTTGAGCAGAAGATAATCGTAGCTTTTATGCAAATAAATTAAAACTGTGTTATGTTCACAATGACACAAAGATGAGAAATGCGGGCTAAGTGAGAGCTCATTGTTTTTGTCTCTATAATTTAAAAAACTCGATTGGCAGAGAAACAATCACAGCATTGACAACTTACATTTAATTTAAACAAGGCAGAAGGATTTATTGGGTACGCATTTCATAATCATTTCTATATTTCAACAAATTGATACAAACAGGATACAAAAAAAGATCATTGTTCAGACTTACATAACGATTCATCTTCACAGTGCACACCTAATTAACTGATTCCAGTTTGTGAGTGAAAAAGATCAAATATACTTGCACATAATTCAAACCAAAATGGTAAATTAGTCTACAGCACATGTACATTTATACAGTGACCATACTGTAGTCAGTAAGAAACGTTCCTAACTATGCCAACCTATTGCTGCATTAACGTTTGCTAACATCAGCCACAATTTGCAGAATACATTGGAACCTGTGGGGAAAAAGATTACTTAAAATGAAACATGGCTGTTACAAAAATATGACTTTCCCCATACTATGAACTGCACTGTATGTACAACTGATTTCAATAAAAGATAAATAAGAAAACTAAAACCGACAAGTCGATGCACATGTCCATCATTCCTGAAATAGAGTTGAACATTTCAGTGCGGCTGTCTCCACATATTTTTCTTGTGCAGCTGTCGACTTCAATCTCCTCTGCTTCGCTGTTTAAAATCAACAAAGGGCAGACATGGATATATGAAGATAGATGGAAACAATACGACTGGTAATAATGCATTAATCATACACACCTTAAGTCTGAATACTTTAAACCTCTGTGCTTTTTGAGTCTGCAGAAGACAGTTTTTCTGCAGAAGCATCCTGAAAAGTCATGTGAAATATGAGTGATGACAACAATACAAGAGTGAATGGAGATCTGTGTCACCATTGCTCAGCTCACTAAATAACAAACCTTGAGAGGAAGGCTCAGGTCCTTAGTATCAGAGCGTAACCCAGAAACGTCACCATTCTCCACTCCGTTTGGTTTCGGGGTGTGGAGTTCTACCGGGCTGTCTTCTCTCTCTTCAATGTGCAGCCGGCCGTCGCCTGCTGCAGACAGCTGAAGCTCCAAGCTCTCTGAATCACCTGAGTTGTTCAGCAGTTCAGAGCTGCTCTCACTTGGTGGAGCTTTCTTACCATCTGCAGGAGGCTGAGGCTCAGACTCATTTTCTTTGGTGCCCTTTTCCTCTTCCACATCATTGCTGTCTTCTCCAGACTTACGCTCATTTCCAGCTGCAGCTTCTTCTTGTGCAGGACAACTGTGTATCTCACTGTAGTTGGACTCTGCGTCCAGGTCCCTGGACTCAGAAGTGGGATATTCCAGAAGGACCGATTGCGGTGAAACTCCGAGGCTGCTGCTCTGTCTGGACAAAGAGCTGTGGCGAGGCTTATCCGGGGACCTGAAACTAAACCTCGGACCCGGTCTAGGACTATAGCTCTTGTGAAACTCAGAAAAGTTGGATTTCCAGGCCTTCCGGGATATCAGGCTTTGTCTCTTCAGGGAGCCATACCTACAATATGTTGTAATATAAGACATAAAGCAAGTCAATTATCCCTGAATTGAGACATTAACTAATTTAAAGTATTATTCTCCAAAAGAAATCTATCCGGAACCACTTTGTCTGTCAAACAAATATTGCAGCTATGGGCCCAAAATGCAGTTTAGTCCCAAAACATTCTTAGATATTGGCATGAAATGCTATTTGTAGCTGCAAAAATCAGCCCAGTTAGCATCAGTAGTTTGTGATGCTGAGAAGAGACAGTGTATGTTTTAAGAAGTTTAGCAGAACGTCAGTTGTCATGAGAAGATGATATCACTTTTTAAAAGAATAAAAAGAACAACTCACCGTTGCATTCCCTTCAAAGCAAACATTTTGTCCGGATGCTGTGCCTGCAGCTCCTTAATCACATTCTGTAGATCAAGGTTGAGCTGAAAGAGGAGAGAACTGGTCAAACAAAAACAAAACAATGTATATTATTAGTCTACTAAATTAAGAAAAACGTACTGCGCTCGTTTCCTTATAGAAGATGTCTCTTAAATTGGATAGAGCTGAGAAGACTGCCACAAAGCACCCGACACGGCTGAGAAAGAAATATAAAACCATAAATTAAAACATATGTAGACCCTTACATTTCATATAATGATACCAACATTATTCTAGCAAACCTTTCAAAGAGCACGGGCAGCTCTTCTTTTAACTCAGTGTTGATCGCTTCATAGACACTTTTGGCAGAATGCATCTCTTCTATCGCCTACAGAGTGAGAATGTAAGTTAATGAAGGTTGAAATGCACAGTTGCAAAAAGAGAAATGCATGCCATCATCAATAACCTTGTTGATCTTGATATCATCCCTCTTCTTAGCAGTCTGCAGTGCCTCCAGGTGGTGAAGGGAAGAGTCATAGTCGACCAATTTTCTTCCCCTCTTGGCAACTTTCTCCTATTGGATAAAACGATTAGACGATTAGATGACTAAAACATACTGTTGCATGCAGTAGTTATTCAATTAAGATGTAGTACGTCATACCATTGCACCTATAACTTTGTTGCTCTTGCTCCTATCTAAGCTACTCAAGGGATTGTGGGTCAGAATGAACATAAAAGCATGCAAGCTAGCATTCTGCAAATGATCACCAGATGCAGTAGCACCTCCTGGTTCTTTTGGAAGAGACATAATTTGAATTGGGACATCATAAATAGTATGGTAATATTGGAAAGCACAGATGGTGAGTGTGTGTGTGTACTTCTGTGTCTTTGTAGGGTTTTGTGTGTTTGCTCTCAGGCCTTTTGTCTGTCTGTGTATTCACTTCTGTTTGCTTGCATGCTTGCTTGCTTCCTCTTGTCTTACCCTGACATCTGGGAATTGGCTCACGTAGGACTCCATGGTGCGTACAGCCTGGTCTGATAGCTTCACCTCGAAGTCATTCCACAGGAGGTCCTCCCCCTTATTAAGAGGCACAGCATCAATATTGTATTAAAAATGTATGAAGAGAGGGCGAACGAAGAGGTTGTTTTCCTCGAGCTATGTGTAAATCCTTCTGCTTTGGGACTTGTAAAACACAAATGTGCAGTAGGAGAGCTGTAGTTTATCACTGATAATCGTACTGACCTCGACAATGGCTCCTAAATCTTCCTCTCCAGCCCAGTCAGTTTCATAAGCATCATACAGAGACTGGGAAAGGCGTCTTGAAGCTTCACGCATGTCTGTAAAAAGCAGACAGGTCCATGTGAGAGCTGCA